>NC_135590.1:19910000-21222500 GCF_965152235.1 Eretmochelys imbricata
AAACCACACTGGGTAGAACAGATGTGATAAGCAGCTGTATTGACAGATTTATCAGATGAGAGTACCAGAACTGTCTAAGTCAAGCTGGAACTACCATAATCACAGACTGAATCTTGTCCAAGTTTCTTCAGGAAATCTTGTTACTAATCGGATCGATGGTTAGGCATACATGAACTCTGCTGTCCATGAGGCGAGGAAGGCATATGATCAAACCTCTCTGAAGCAGAACATCCAGCATTTCTTCTTCTAGACTGTGGCAAATAGGGAGGCTCCAAAATAGACCTACCCACAAAAGATACTCCGCATAATTGAGTTTCACAGTTAGCGTGTGGTTGTCTGATCTAGCTATCCTAGCTGATCCAGTGGGGCATTTTGTAAGCTTGGAGGATGCAAAGCCACAGGTTAGATTTGAAGACCAATGCACCAGTCCTAATGACTTCTTGACAGAGTCAAGTTGATCATGTTCCTCCCCACCTATTGACATAATACATAGCTGTTGTATTGTCCGTCATCACTTGGATTGTGGATCCCTGTAGCAAATGTCGAAATGCCACACATACTAGATGTATGGCTCTGAGCTCGAGGACAATAATGAGAATTTCCTGCGGGGGCGGAGACACAAGAGGCACAGAGTCTAAAGGTGGTCCCCAGATGAGCTCCCCATCTGAGTGTGTGGCATCTGTCATCAACTTCTTGGCAGGTGCTGCTCTATCTGGGACAAGGTGTTGCAGTTTGTAGCAAAGCTTACTGAGGAATAAAAGAGAAGAGAGATCTGTAGTATGTGAGGAGCAACTAGTGGCCTAAACATCTGTGCAAAAGTTACTCTAGATGCATCTGATACAATGGAATGTTCAATGTCTGGTTTCACTATGACGGACAGGGCTTTGTGGTTCCAGTCTTCGGGAACATCCAGGGTGGGCCAAACGACCATTGAGGACCCGCAAAAACTCCATGGACATGAACATTCTGTGAGAAGTCCTCTCCTCATTAGATTGATGCTCACCACCTGAATGCTGGACCCAAGGAAGCAACTACACGCACAGACTAATGGTATATAAAAGTGTGAACAGTGCTCCAGGTGGATGCCTGACAAATCTACTGCATGGCCAGGCTCTTGTTTGGCCCAGGAAGTTGAGCTAGGATTTGCAACCTACAACATAAACCTTCGATACAAATCCAAGTCAATTTTGCTCAAATTGGTCTGGATGCCTTTTATCCCTTTTTTGGGATTGTGGCAGAGGACAAAGATGTGGAGAATGTAAAGTCTTGAGTTCTAAGGAGGTAACGTTTTAGGTTTCTATGACAAAAGGGCACCCTATTACAAAACACTAGGAAAGAATCAACGTTCCCTTACATAGCACCACAAGATGATGGCTGCTACAAAGACTTTTGGAGATAGCAAGCAGATGGCAAATGCCTCACTGACTGAGAACGAACAAAGAGATGGGTAAGCAGGGTGAAGAAAAGTAAGGTCTACTCTCTAACTTTTCCATTTCCTGGACTCTAGTGAGCAGAGGATGAGATCCAATTAACTGGCTGAATAACAGTCTTGAGAAAAGAAGCTTGCCACTTGAAGTGATGTAGGATTAGACCATTTTCCAAGACATCTGGGGAAAACAAAATCCAAGGCCTAGGGGAGTTCTGAATCTCTTCAAAAAATACTAAGCAGAAACAAATTCCAGACACTATACTAGAATTTGGAGGGGACTGCCTGCAGAACTTAAGGAGAACATCAGTTGCATGACCAAAGAAACAAAAAAATTTCAAGGAAACTTTCTCAAACCAGGGTTTGAGGTGAAGATTCTCTAGGCCTTTGTGAACTTCTGGGCCTTGAGACAGAAGATATGGAACTAGCGGGAAGGCAAGCAGATCCTGGGCTGACAGCATCAGCAATTCACAGAACCAACTCCTAAAGGGAATCAGTGATGATTATCTTTCCTCTACAACTTTCAGATTCCTCCAAATTCAGTACAAAGGGGTAAGGAAAACTTACAAATCTCTCCTTCCCTCTCCATTCCAAGGGATTAAAAAGGCATCCATCATTCAAGTGTCTCTGAACTCGCAACAAAATCAGCATAAACTGGGTAGGCGTTCTTGGCTGTGGAAAGCTGATCCAGGCCTGGAGAGCCCCATTTTCAGCAGAATGGCCATGTGTTCAAGAGCCCTTCCCTTGACAGAAAGGCATTAGAAATGTAAGAACCTTACAAGATGAGCTGGTCTGAGGGAGGTAAGATAATGTTTTGCAAACATTATAAACATTGCTTCTACAAACTAGTGCCTTATTCCAAGTTCTGCTTTGCCTAAATAAGTAATCCACTAGATATTGTCCAGTTGGATGAGGACAAGGAGATGTGCTTTCTGAAGAGTATTAGGGAAAATTGCATGGACTGGAGTTTGCAAAAAATCCAGACATTTCTTTGCCTCCTTGGCCAGGTGCCCTAAGTCAACCCAAAGATAAAAATTGCTCATTGGCTTTGGAAATGACTGACCAGTAAAAGTTGTGGAGAGGCACATTTCTGTTTAGGTGCATGATGCTTCCACCAGCCCACAGACTGCCTAAGTGGGGCTAAGAAGGAAATTACTTTTCTCAGAGTTGATTATAAAGTCCATGACCGTAATTAACTGGGCTGACCTTTACACTTGATGACTCTGCCTGCCAAGAAGGATGGAGTATCTAGAAACTATCAGCAGCCACAGGTACAATATGCATCTTCTGTGAGCAAAATACTGTTGCCATGACAACCACTTTGGAGAATACACACAGAGCAGATAGTAGGACAAGATGATAAATTGAAATATTCATGGTCCAGAGCAAACATCAGGCAAGCTCTGCTTCATGAGAACATGTTGTCCTGCAAAGAGGAAAAATGGGTCTGTGCTCTTTTTGCTTCTTTATGAAGATGAATGAAAGGCTGAAAGGGGTTTGGTTTTGAACTCACAACACTCTTCCCTCAGATGTTTCTCAGGCATTTGAGTGTGTGTGTAAGAAGTGAAATAAAACATGAAGTTTTAGATATTTTGAACAGATGTCATCTCCCTTCTCGGTTAATTAGGTTTTGTTTCTGTAGTATCTGTGATGTCATATTCACACCATCTCCATGGCCCACAGGGAATTTCAGGAAAAAATTGCTAGGCTAGACATGTAATTCTAATGTGTGAAACCAAGATGATTTTGGGGAGCAGAGTGTGGGGGAGCAGGAGAGAACATATGAGGAAAATTTTCAGGCCTTCTTTATACATCGTAGTAAAAAAGCCTCAGTTATTTTTCATTTGTGAGTCACCTGTAGGTTGATGGAGGCAAAACAGTCTACTGATTCTACCGCAGTAAGGATGAAGTAACTGCTACACTGGCTCTACTTTGAAATGTCTATAAGTGACAAACAACTAGTTCAGCTACTTTAGATCTAGCTTCGACTCAGTCCTCCTAGCTCCTTGGAAACTGCAAATAGAAATGAGAAAATCCCAGGGCATCTGGTATGACGCTCTTGCAGGTGAAGCAGATAAATTCTCTACAATATGATAAAGGGCTTCCCTGATTTCCCAACTTTCAGCCTGTGTTAAACTGGAACTTTCTGGTGGGCTCTGGGCCCTACAGTCCTTTCCTGGAGAGATATAGTGCTGTGCAGACAGCTACAGCCAAGGCTTCAAAGTCCACAGAAATAAATTGCCTATTATGATCTGGATAGAAATGTTTCCCTCTCACAGAAGCAAACCCTTTCTTCAGAGGAACTGGAAAGAACTAGGGCCAGGAAGGAAGGAAGGAACCAGGCCTGATTTACCCTGAGGAGGTACCCCTAGCTGAGCAAGAACTAATGCAGAAATTGAGAAGGGGAAGCTCTCTGACGAGAGAAATCCTGCCAGTGCAGGAGGGAGACCTATGCAGGTGATGGGGAAGGGGCAAGTTAAGGAAACTGAAGCTGCTGGAACAAGACAAGTGAGTAGTTTGTAGGAAGTGTGAATGAAGAGATGACCCTTCTGGTTTAGCAGAAGGCGGAATTCATGAGGCAGATTAAGGAGGTAAACCAGAGATGGTGCTCTCAGCCTCACTCAATCAACTACATGCAGTGCCTGGACTTGGGTGTCAGAAGTGCTTCTGGGGAGGGCTAGGCAGCAGCCTGGCAAAGGAACACTCATTAGACCTCTTCAGCATAAGGGGAACCAGGCTGTAGGGGGCAGAGACAAGACCTAACTGACAACGGAAGTGATGAGACAGGAGAGATTCTTGGCTACACAACTAGGGTATATATTTCCTCTTCTCTTTGCTGCAACAGCTGCCACCATCTTCCCTGAACAACTTGACATAAGACATGACTGATCCCTTCGTAGGTGCTGGTGTGATGTTTGTGTGAGAACGGCTGCAGAAAGAGCTAAGTACTAAGAATTGGTGGTCTGGAACAGGTAGTGATCTGATGATATAAGGGAAAGCAGAAGTATCTGGGTATCATGGTCAAAACATTCAGAGATTTAGGTTCCCACAGAAATATTAATGTCACATGGCATGTGGTAAAAGAAATATCACTGGCAAATAGGACATATTTACAGATATTTGTCCACCTGGCATTTTCCATAAACTAACTTTAATTTGGAAAGCTATTTCCGTACATGTATATTTCACAGTACCTGCTGATTGAAGCCATGTTTCTCCTCTATGACAAAGGTATTATATAGACTCCATGGGAGGCCAGTCACCGCACTGAAGAGCGTAGCAAGCAGCAGAAACACCAATGACTGAGCGATCTATACATACATAAGAAAGAGTTCCTACTTATAAACTTCTTACAACATAATTTAGACATCTTATTGCCAATGAAGCAAATGTATATAAATAGTATAACAGAAACTGGCTGAAAGCTAAAGCTAGATAAATTGAGGCTAGAGATAAGGTGCAAATTTTTAATGCTTAGGGTCATTAACCAATTGAACAACTTGTCTGGAGATGTAGCAGGTTAATACTCCAAGTGATTGAATAAAGTTTGGACGTCTTACCAAAAAGATGATGTAGCTTAACCGCAACATTTGAGCTTAATGAAGGATTTACTGGGTGAAATTCTTTGGCTTATGCTAAGCAGTAGCTTGGACTAGATGATAATAATGGTCCTTTCTGGCCTTAAAAATCTATGAATCTATAAACAGGTTTATTAGTATTTGAAGATACGGTAAGAAATATACATGGCAAAGTGTGAATATGTAAAGCCCAACAACGTAACAGACACAGGATGCCCTAATTAGAGCCCAGAATACAGGGGGAAGTTACATACACAAATTTCTGATAACAGGATACCCTCCTGAGTCTTGATTTGTTCCAAAGTACTGACCATTGTTAATCATGTCTTATCACTTTCTATGGAGGATAGAAGTCAATTTGTCCGGGATGGCAAGGTTTTTAATTTGACAAGTCACTGACTAAGCTAGATCCAGCATGCATTTTTTTAATAGAGAAAAAATACAACTGGCTGACTGGAACAGTTAAGCATTAAGCTCCTGTTCCTAGGAGCTTTCATCAAGTCAGTCATAAAAGCTGAAACTATGAGTATATTGGCATCAATTTTTCAGGATGTATAAATAACAATTACCTGGTCAGTTTAATTGCCTATTACATTTTGGCCAGTGAGACTGACCAGTTTCTTTCCACTGCACAGCTGCTGCAAAGGCTACAAGAAACAGCAGTCAGGGACTCAATCCAATATTTGTTGGAAAGGGGAGTGAAAGGACATTTCCCTCCTGCCCTCTTGCTTCTCCTCACAGGACCAAATCCTTGACTCTGTAGCTGTTCATAGCCTTCAGAGTTGCAGTACAGTGAAAATTATCGGTAGCCAGCTGGTCAGTTTTCACTGTTCAGATCCGAAACAGGCAGAAGCAATAAAAGTGACAAGATACTTGCTATTTGAAGGCTGTACAATAGGGGCTTGTCAACAGTTGAAAAAGATATGTTATAACACACCCTAACTAACAATTTCAAGCACTATGTTAAACACAATTCTGTTGACCTTGTAGAAAAGGGCTGTCATATTTGACATTGTGTGCGCTTGTCATGATGGTACTCCTGAAGAAAGAGAACTCTCCTCTGCAGTTCTTGGTCCAGGAAAAGAAGACATAAGCTGGCCCTGTGTCCTGCTTAGTGAGTGTTCCTGCAACCTGCCCTCTCCCACCAGATGTTCTGCTGTCAGGTAGATCTGATGAGAAATCATCATGTCTGAGAGCGTCATTGCCTCTGAGGAAAGTACAATGCAAAAAACCAGACACAAAATTGATAAAAATTCCTAATCTCAGAATTGCCCGCAAGAAGGGCCAGCCCTAGGCTTTAAAACAGTGCTCTCCAGGAATAGCGCTCAGCAATCTCTTTGATAATAGGAAAGAGAATCATAGTGAACATCTCTTCATTTCAAGTGCATTGACAGTGACATCTCTGATTAACCCTCAGGAAATGTAGTATGACAGAGTGGAACTTTGTCACAGATACAGTTACCAGACTACTAGTCAGACCTCTTGACACTCGTTTTCCATTTTGTGTGTGTCAAAGTAGCCTTTATAATGGCTGTAACTTCTGCATGTTGTGTCTGAATTGGATGTATTTTCTCTAGAATCCCAATTTACAATTTATTTCTAATCTGAATTTGTCTAACTTCAATTTCCAGCCATTGGATTGTGTTATACTTTGGCTCTTCAGTCTAGCAGACAAATTATCAAATTTTTTTCCTCAGATAGGTACTTACAGACTAATCAAATAACTCCTTAACCGGTCTCTTTGTAAAGAGAAAGAGATTTAGCTGTTTTCTAATCATTTAATCATTCTCCTAGCTCGTCTGAGCCCTTTAAAATTTCATAGAATCATAGAATATCAGGGTTGGAAGGGACCTCAGGAGGTATCTAGTCCAACCCCCTGCTCAAAGCTGGACCAATCCCCAATTAAATCATCCCAGCCAGGGCTTTGTCAAGCTTGACCTTAAAAACTTCTAAGGAAGGAGATTCTACCACCTCCCTAGGTAACGCATTCCAGTGTTTCACCACTCTCCTAGTGAAAAAGTTTTTCCTAATATCCAACCTTAAACTCCCCCACTGCAACTTGAGACCATTACTCCTTGTCCTGTCCTCTTCGACCACTGAGAATAGTCTAGAACCATCCTCTCTGGAACCACCTCTCAGGTAGTTGAAAGCAGCTATCAAATCCCCCCTCATTCTTCTCTTCTGCAGACTAAACAATCCCAGTTTCCTCAGCCTCTCCTCGTAACTCATTTGTTCCAGACCCCTAATCATTTTTGTTGCCCTTTGCTGGACTCTCTCAAATTTATCCACATCCTTCTTGTAGTGTGGGGCCCAAAACTGGACACAGTACTCCAGATGAGGCCTCACCAATGTCGAATAGAGGGGAACGATCACGTCCCTCAATCTGCTCACTATGCCCCTACTTATACATCCCAAAATGCCATTGGCCTTCTTGGCCTTCCAATTTATCAACATCCTTCTTGAATTGTGGACACCAGAACTGGACACAGTATTCTAGCAGTGGTCACGCTTGTGCCAAATACAGAGGTAAATAAATAACCTCTCTGTACATAGTCAAGATTCCCCTGTTTACGTACCTAATGTTTGCATTGGCCCGTTTGGTCACAGCACTGCACTGAAAGCTAATGTTCAGCTGATTACTCACCATAACCCAAAATATCTTCCTTAGTCACTGCCTCCTCCCATACTGTAGGGAATGGCTTATATTCTTTGTTCCTACATATAATGGGGGCAAAAAAAATACTAACATGTTTTAAGACTGAGTTTAATAAGTTTGTGGAAGGGATGGCCTGATGCAATTGCTTACAATGGCATATGGCCCATTCACAACCACTATTAGCAAATACCTCCAACAGCTGGAGATGGGACACTAGAGTGGGGAGAGTTCTTAGTTGCTACAGAGAATTCTTTCCCAGATGCCTACCTACATACTCAGGGTCTAACTGATCACCATATCTGGGGCCAGGAAGGAATTTTGCCAATTTGACCTGAGGGAAGAAACCCTGAGGGTTTTTCACCTTCACTGGAGGGTAGGCCATGGGTCACCTGCTTGTTTGAACTAGACTAAATGGTGGTTTCTCTGTAACTTGGAGTCTTTAAATCAAGATTTGAGGAAGTCAGTAACTCAGCCAGAGGTTATGGGACTACTGCAGGGGTGGGGTGGGGTAAGATTCTGTGACCTGCGGTGCACAGAAAAAGTCTGACTAGATGATCATTATGGTTTCTCTTGGCCTCAAGTCTATGATTACATTTACATTTAGCCGTATTAAAACTAGGGCTGCCAAGAAATTAATTGCACAGTTAAACAATAATAGAATACCATTTATTTAAATATTTTTGGGTGTTTTCTAATTTTCAAATATATTGATTTCAATTACAACACAGAATACAAAGTGTACAGTGCTCACTTTATATTTATTTTGATGACAAATATTTGCACTGTAAAAAAGAAATAGTATTTTTCAATTAATCTAATATAAGTACTGTAGTACAGTCCCTATCATGAAAGTTGAACTTACAAATGTAGAATTATGTACAAAAAAACTGCATTCAAAAATAAAAAATGTAAAACTTTAGAGCCTACACATTGACTCAGTCCTATATCAGCCAATCGCTCAGACAAACAAGTTAGGTTAAAATTTGCAGGCGATAATGCTGCCCGCTTCTTGTTGACAATGTCAACTGAAAGTGAGAAGAGGTGTTTGCATGACACTGTTGTAGCCAGCATCGCAAGATATTTACGTGCCAGATCTGCTAAAGATTCATATGTCCCTTCATGCTTCAAACACCATTCCAAAGCACGTGTCCATGCTGATGATGGGTTCTGCTCAATAACGATCCAAAGCAGAGCAGACCGATACATGTTCATTTTCATCATGAGCCACATGCCACCAGCAAAAGGTTGATTTTCTTTTTTTGGTGGTTCAGGTTGTGTAGTTTCCGCATCTGAGTGTTTCTCTTTTAAGACTTCTGAAAGCATGCTCCACACCTCACCCTTCTCAGATTCTAAAACTTTGAGTCGAGAGCTGTTTTTTAGAAATCTCACATTGATACCTTCCTCATGTTTTGTCAAATTTGCTGTGAAAGTGTTCTTAAAATGAACATGTGCAGGGGGGGGTCATCATCCAAGACTGCTATAACATGAAATATATGGCAGAATTTGGGCAAAACTGAACAGAAGATATACAATTCTCCCCCAAGGAGTTCAGTCACAAATTTAATTAACAAATTTTTTTTAAACGAGCATCATCATCATGGAAGCATGTCCTCTGGAATGGTGGCTGAAGCATGAAGGAGCATACGAATGTTTAGCATATCTGGCACGTAAATACTTTGCAACGCTGGCTACAAAAGTGCCATGTGAATGCCTGTACTCACTTTCACATGACATTGTAAATAAGCAGGCACAATTATCTCCCGTAAATGTAAACAAACTTGTTTGTCTTAGTGATTGGCTGAACAAGAAGTAGGACTGAGTGGACTTGTAGGCTCTAAAGTTTTACATTGTTTTGGAGTGCAGTTATGTAAAAAAAAAAAATCTACATCTGTAAGTTACACTTGCATGACAAAGAGATCGTACTACAGTACTTGTATGAGGTGAATCGAAAATTAATATTTCTTTTATCATTTTTACAGTGCAAATATTTGTAATCAAAATAATAATATGAAGTGAGCACTGTACACTTTGTATTCTGTGTTGTAATAAAAATCAATATATTTGAAAATTTAGAAAAACATCCAAAAATATTTAATAAATTTCAATTGGTATTCTATTAGCCTGATTAATCACAATTAATTAATAACTGCGATTAATCGACAGTCCTAATTAGAACACATATTGTTTGCTTGTGCTCAGCTTGCCAAGCAATCCAGATCAATGCTGATTTCAAGTTTTCTTCCAGGTCATTAATAAAAATGTTAAATAGCTTAGAGACAAGAACCAATCCCTGAAGGTCCCGACTAGAAACACACCTGCTCAATGATGATTCCCCATTTATAATTACATTCTGAGACCTTTCAGATAGCCAGCTATTAATCCATTTAATGTGTGCCATGTTAACTTTGTTTCATTCTAGATTTTAAATCAAAATGTTGCATGGTACCAAGTTATATGCCTTAAAGAAATAAATGTTACTTACCTAGAAACAAGGTTTCTCAAGATGAACTCTGCAATATTTCCACTCATTGGATATTCTCACTCATGGAATGCTCCGACCAGGGCGGCCTGAATGGTTAAATTCTACTAGCAGCAGCTTTTGGAGCATCCATGCATCTCCCTTGCCATCTTCCCCCTCCCCCCCGAACTGTGGATATTCAAAGGCAAGGTTTTAAAAGAAGCTTGATGCTCCCCCTGAGTTCCTTCCCCTGCAACCTCAGCCCTTTAGTAAGTAGGACTCCATGTTAGTGAGGAAAGGTGGGAGGGGATTGTGAGAATGCAGAGTCCATCCCGTGGACCCTCCATTACACATTACAGATAAACTTCATTTCTTGCTTTGAGTGTTCTTGCATATTCCCAGTCCTGGGCTAGATTAATAAACAGTATTCTGACCAGTGATGGTGGGACCCAGAGTTCTAGTTAAGCAAAGAACGGGATTACCTTGCCAAGCTTTCTATCCAATCTAGACCCAGGTTGCTGCTCTACATATCTCTATCAGAGGAATATGTCTAGAGAAAACCATGCAAGCTATCTTTGATCTAGCCGAATGAGTTCTGGTGACTTGAGGAATGGATAATCCCTTCAATTTATAAGATTCATAAAAATCTAATCTAACTCATTTACAGAGAGACTGTACAGAAATAGCTTTGTCCTTGTTTTTTGGTCCATAAATTATAAACAACTTTGAAGACTGTCTAAACTGTTTAGTCCTGTCTAAATAAAAAGATAATCCTCTCCTCACATCCAACACACGTAATTTAGCTTTCCCATCATGTATATGGGGCTTGGGAAAGAAGACTGGTAAAATTATAGAATTATAGATTGATTTATGAGACAATCTGACATTTTTGGTAAAATTTTAGGGTGAGTGTGATGCAATTCACTTATGAATCTCACAAAAGTGACTTATCAAAAACACTGCTTTTACATATGGATGAAATAAAGAACAGCTCTTCAGAGGATCCAATACAGATTCCTTTTCTTTGAGTGCCCTGGAACAATATCTCTGGCATTTCCTGTTGTTGCTGGATGCAAACGGGTCTATTATTGGGTTCCTCCATAAACTGAAGAGGTGATTCACCACTTCATCCTTCAAAGACCATTTATGCATCTGACCAGAGGACCTGCTCAGATGATCTGCAAGGGGGTCCTGTTCCCCCATTTTGTGAATTGCTACTAGATAAATATCATGTTCTATCAAATAGTTCCAAAGACTCTTGGACTCCCTGCATAATTTCACAGAGTGAGTCCCCTTTATATTATTTAAACTACACTGCCTGTTACAATCTAAATTGCTTTGTATTTGAGTTGAGGTCAAAAAGATCTTAGAGCTAGTTCGATTGCTCTCAGTTTTAAAATACTGATGTGTAATTTCCTTTCCTTTGGTGATAATGAGCTTTGACCAACAATTTGATGGCCAGATGTTCTCGCTATTCTAAGACAGATGCATCCTTGATCAGTATTACAGATGTTGTATGGTGACTGAAAGTGTGCCTTTCATTGCATTTTGATTGTCTATCCACTATATTAATGACGTTAACAGCTGTCAAGGAACTAATTTTTTCAATGCACGCTGTCTAAAGAGGATTTATAATTCTTTGCTAACCAGTGCTGAAGGTCTCATCTGAAGACAAGCATAAGGAGTCACTGCTGCACTTAACACCCACAGACCCAGCAACCAAAGGAAGAAAAGAACAGATTGTCTTAGTGACTGGTTGAAGAGATGTATACCTCTTTTTATTTTGATCTCTCCCCACTCTGGGAGAAAAGTTTTCTCCACAGTTGAATCCAATATGCCTCCTATAAAAAAAAAAATCTGAGTAGAGTTTAGACATGACTTTTCCCAAATCTGTAATCCCAGACTAACAGAAGTGAACATATTTGACATACATGTAATAACATCTCTTCCTTGGGTGACACTTTTATTAATCAGTCATTAACTAGATACAGGTATACAGTAGAACCTCAGAGTTAGGAACGCCTCGGGAATGGAGGTTGTTTGTAACTCTGAAATGGTCAAAACTCTGAACAAAACATTATGGTTGTTCTTTCAAAAGTTTACAACTGAACATTAACTTAATACAACCTTGAAACTTTACTATGCAGAAGAAAAATGCTGCTTTTAACCATCTTAATTTAAATGAAACAAGCACAGAAACAATTTTCTTACCTTGCCTTTTTTTTTTTAAACTTTCCTTTTTTTTTTTAGTAGTTTATGTTTAAACACAGTACTGCACAGTATTTGCTGTGTGTGTGTGCGCGTGTGTGTCTGCTGCTGCCTGATTGCGTATTTTCGGTTCCAAATGAGGTGTGTGGTTGACCGGTCAGTTCATAACTCTTGGTGTTCTAATGAATATACATGCTCTGCCTTCTTAGGTATGCTGCAACAAGAGGCATTTTGTAAACATCCTGGGTGCAACGGACAACCTGAAAGGGAGGACCTTGTACTGAAAATGGTCCTCTCTAACAACAAAATGCAGATTCTTCCACTGACACGGTCTTATAAAAATGTGGAAGTATGTATGTCTTTTAAGTCCAGACCTGAAACCAATCCTGGAGGGAAAGAGACAGTATTATAGAAGTTAGAGACAACCAATGCGGAAGTGAAATTTCTTTATAGAAGTGTCTCCTTAAATCCAAAATAGGGCAAAGGGGGAATCAGAAAGTAACACAAGTAAAACCCTTCCCCCTTGATCTTGTGGAACTACCTCTATTGCACCTAACTATAGTAGAAATTGAACCACGTTTTTTAACAAATTGAGATGACCCTGCTCTCTGTCCAGCTATAAAGCAGGTGGGTGGGGGGAGTGGGGCCAGGGGTGTTTGAATTGAATTGTGTAAAACACATGAAATAACTTAAAATCCATCTGTCTGATGTTATTAACTCCCATGGGTAATAAAAACAGGACAGCCAATTTCAAAACTATGGACAAAATGTGCAAATAGATGGACTTGAAGCTCCATGTCCTTATGTCAGATCTGATATCTTGGAGGAACTGTACAAGATGAAGACAAAACACCTTCCTTTTATTATTGTAAGGTTTGATTTTCTTCCTCTGTTGTAGCTGGTCTTGTGAGGTGTAATGTTGAGGTTGGAAATGACATGCCCTTCTCTGATAACTGTAATGAACTGAAGCAGACGAAGAAGTTGACTATTCTCTTTAATACTTGTTTAATGGAGTTGATATGACCTCTTCCTTGTATTAAAGAAACCTAAAGATCTAGTAGTAGATCTTATACTTTTCATCTTCTCCCGCATCTCATCAGTCTGAACACTAAACAGACCTTCTCCTTCAAATGGGAAGGTCGCTGATCCTCTTTTCTGTCATGAGGGAGTCCCACCAATTTTAACCATGTGTGTCTCCTTTGTGAGACAGCCAAAGCTACTGATCTTTCTTAAGTATCTGAGGAGTCAAAAGGTGCTCTCAACTGTTGCTTAGCAACATTCATTCCTTCAGTCTAAATTCCTTCAGTCTAAAACTCCCCTCAGTCCCTTCTCTACTGCAGAGTCCCACACTGAGAACTCTGAAGTAGAGGGTAGGAGGGTGGGTTGTGGAGCACCCACAGGGGAACATAAATCAAAGAACCATTGTTATTGCACAAGGTGAGTAACTTCCTCCTCCTCTTCAAGTAGTGTTCCTATGGGCGCTCCACGGTAGGTGACTTCGCAACAGTATCCCCCACGGAGGGCTGGGACTTAGGAATGGAATCTGTTACAGAAAGTACTGAGGAGCCGAAGATGGTTTTGGAGGCCGAATCTCCAGTGACTGCATAATGATCTGCGAAAGTGTGGACAGAGGTCCAAGTCACTGCTCTGTAGATTTCCGAGATAGGGACACCTTTAAAGAATGCAACCTTGGTAGAAATTGACCTTGTGGAATGCATACGGACTGCAGACGGAGGCAACAGGTTGCATCCTTGCTAACAGAGATTAATGCAACTCGAGACCCATTTGGATAGTCTCTGAGCCAATATTACAAGAGCCTCTGGATTTTTCCACGAACGAAAGGAAGAATTTAGGGGATTTCCTAGTGACTTTAGTTCTGTTCAAGTAGAATGCTAGTGCTCTTCTAACATCTAGCATATGCAGAATCATCTCGCTGTTGCCACGATGTGATTTTGGGGAAAAAACAGGAAGAGTGCTCTGTTGATTCATATGGAAGGTGGAGGCAACTTTAGGGAGAAACTTGGGATGCAGCCTCAGGGTTACTTTGTCTTTAAAAAAAGTGGTGCTTGTTGGGGGTAGATTAGAAATGTTATCTTCATGGAGGTGTAAGAGAGAGCAAGTTGCCATGGACTCAAAGGGAGGGCTAGTCAAAGCTCTGAGAACTAGGTTAAGATCCCAGGTCAGAGTGGGTGGTCTCACATGTGAGAAGAGATTCCCAATGCCCTTAAGGAAGAGAAAATTTCTCACCTTGTGCAGTAATGATGGTTCTTCGAGATGTGTCCCCCTATGGGTGCTCCACTGTAGAGTGTGTCTGCATCCCTACACTCCTGACCGGAGAATTTTGGTAGCAACGTCCGTTCAGCTCGCACATGCACTGTTCCCACATGCTCTGCCAAGAAATTAACCCGCGCTGCATGGGCGAACCGTCCCCAATTTCTTCTCTACTGCATAGTGTACAATGAGAACTCCAAAGTAGAGGGAAGGTGGGTGGATGGGTTGTGGAGCATCCACAGGGACACACACCTTGGAGAACCATCGTTACCGCAAAAGGTGAGTAATTTCCTCTTCTTCTTCGAGTAGCATCCCTATGGGTGCTCCACTGTAGGAGACTCCTGAGCAGTATCCTGCACTGGAGACTCGGGTTTTGGAGTTGAGTCTGTGCTAGATAGTACCATACGCCGAATCTGGCATCTGCAGCAGAGTCCCCCAGGATGGCATAATGTTCTGCAAAGATATGTGCAGATGCCCAGGTAGCTGCTCTGCAGATTTCTGATACAGGGATACCCTTGGAGAAGGCGATGGATGAGGAAACTGATCTCGTAGAATGTGTGCAGATTGTGGATGGGAATGCTAAATTGCAAGTCTCATAACAGAGTTTGATACAGTTGGAGACCCATTTAGAGAGTATTTTGGCAGAAATAGTTGTGCCCCTAAACCTGTCCACGATGGAGAGAAAGTGTCTCAGATCTTCTAAAAACACTTGTCCTGTTCAAATAAAAGACCAAGGCTCTCCTTATATCAAGCACATGGAAGATGGCTTCCCTTTTATCATGGTGAGGCTTGGAATAAAATGCTAGAATGTGAATGAGTAGGTTCATGTGAAATGCGGAAGTGATCTTGGGGGTGCGCTATCAGGGCTGCTATCTCCCCTATCCTTCTTGCTGAGTAATGGCGATAAGGAACAGAGTCTTCATGGAAAGGTGGGTTAAGGAACATGTGGCTATGGGTTCAAAGGGTGGTCTAGTCAGTCCTTTTAATACTAAATTGAGATCCCATTGTAGAGTAGGAAGCCTGGGCTCGGGAAAGAGGCTCACTAGGCCTTTGAGAAACCTCTTCCTAGTCGGGTGGGAAAAAATTCAGTATCCTTCTACCTGCTGGTGGAAGGTCACTATTGCTGGTAAGTGCACTTTTAGCGAGATAACAGAGTCCCAATTTCTTGAGATTCAGCAAATAGTTTAGAACTACAGGTAGAGAGGCAGTATCTCGGGAAACTCTTTTGGACTAGCACCAGATCTGAAATCTGGTCCACTTCCATAGCTAAGTACGATGAGTAGTCCTTTTCCTGCTATGTAATAACACTTCCTGTACCTCTTCAGAGCATGATGTTTCTATGCGCTGGAACTAAGAAGTCTTTGAGCGGTAGTATCTGCAGGCTGGGATGTAGAGTGCATCTCTCATTCCGTGAGTGGAGATAAGGAGTGGTTGGAAGAGTCATCAGTGGACACAGTGCCAGTTGTGACAAGTAAGGGTACCACATCTATCTGGGCCAGATGGGATCCATAAGTGTGATGTTTGCTTTTTCTCTTTTTACTTTCAGTGGGACTTTCAGCAATAGAGAAAATGGGGGAAAGGCGTAAAGAAGGCCCTTGTCTCATTAGAGGAGGAGCGCATCCTCCATTGTCCGCTGTGCATTGTGGGAAATGCACCAGTTCCATAACCTTAGTGCTTCCATACAAAGGGAGGACAATGTGGCGCCTCCTTGATGGTTTATGTAATACACGCACGCTATATTGTCCAGCATGTGTGTTTACCTCTGATCATTGGAAGTGAGCACACCCAATCCTGACCGGGGGAGGGATAGCTCAAGGGTTTGAGCATTGGCTTGCTAAACCCAGGGTTGAGAGTTCAATCCTTGAGGGGGCCATTTAGGGATCGGAGCAAAAATCAGGGATTGGTCCTGCTTTGAGCAGGGGGTTGGACTAATGACCTCCTGAGGTCCCTTCCAACCCTGACATTCTATGATCCCCAAAAGAGTGCTGGCCGGTGCTCGCTCTGGAGCAGTACTATGGACATTTCTTGTTCTGGTAAGTCTATAATGGGCGTCCCCCATCGTCGGAATATGTCGCGCAGTATCACATTCATTGTCATGAGGGATTTTGTGGCTCAGATTGTCTGCGGTGCATTGTGGGAAATGCACCAGTTCCATAACTTTAGTGCTTCCATACAAAGGGAGGGCCATCTGGCTTCTCCTTCATGGTTTATGTAATACACGCACGCTATATAGTCCAGCATGTGTGTTTACCTCTGATCACTGGAAGTGAGCACAGCCAATCCTGACGACTGAGTTCAAGTATATTGATGTGAAGGCATGTCTTGAACAGAGACAATTTGCACTGCCCTGTGAGATTGTTGAGATGTGTCTCCCATCCTATGAGGGATACATCGGTGATGAGAAGTAGTGATGGAGAAGGTTGAGCAAATGGGATTCCAGTGCAGGTGTTTGCTGAGTCTACCAATTCAAGGATTTCTTGATTCTGGTGGGCATCAATAGCCATTTGTCTAGCTGTAGCTCATGAAAGCTTACACTCAAATAAATTTGTTAGTCTCTAATGTGTCACGAGTCCTCCTTTTCTTTTTGCGGATACAGACTAACATAGCTGCTACTCTGAAACCTTTGTTAGGTCTGTAAACCAAGCTGAACCATGATTGGAGGCATTTCATGCAAAGTCTGCCATGAGCTATCACTGATGTGCCCACGGCCATGTGCCCCAGAAGCTGAAGGCAGTGTCTGGCCAATATATGAGGGCTGGATTGAACTACCTTTATAAGCATGGAGGGACTGAGGAATCTGTGTTGTGGGAGGAGCACTTTCACTCGGATAGAGTCGAGGTCGGCGTCTCTGTACTGGTATTAATGGTATTAATGTCAATTTTTGTGCATTGATTTGCAGGCCCAGATTCTTGCATAGATCCAGAGTGGTATGGGTAACTCACTGGGCTTTGACGAAGGAACATGTCCAGAGGAGGTAAGGGTAGATCATAATGCCCTGGGAACATATGTTGGCTGCTACTACAGAGAGGACCCAGGAAAATACTCTGGGGGCTGAAAAGAGGTGAAAAGGGAATATTCTATACTTGTAGCAGTCCTGGCCTCAGGTGAATCTGAAGTATCTTCTGTGACATGGTATGATTGAAATTTGGAAGTACACATTTTGGAGGTCAAGGGCCAAAAACCAGTCTCCTTTTTCTAACACTGGAATAATCGTTTCCAAAGTGACCATCTTGGACTTTTGAGTGCTCTGAGGTCTAGTATGGGTCTCCAGCCTCTTTTTTCTTGGGTATCAGGAAGTAACGAGAGTAAAAGCCTTTCTCTCTTAGATGTGTGGGCACCGGCTCTATGGCTCCTACGCTGAGGAGATGACCTATTTCGATGCAATAGGCTCTTGTGAGAAGGGTCTCTGAAGACTGACGGGGAAAGATGTTGGGTGGTGCCTGTGAAGTGGATGGAGTATCCATCTTGAATAATCTCCAGTACCCATTTGTTGGTTAACCGTTCCCAAGTGCTGCGCAAGGGAGTGAGACACATCCATACGGATGAAAGGGGTTTTCCAGCATTGAATGGTATTGCAGAGAGTGGTCTAAGTGCACCTCGACCAACCCATCAAAACTATTGTTTTGATGTGGAAGGCTGTGAAGAAGTAGGCCTGAAGATTTCCGTTTGGAGAACCTGGATTTTTGGAGGAGAGGGGGTTTCATATGGACATTGGGATGAACACCGTGACATGCAGGGCCTGAACAAAGGCTGAGGACTGTACTTTCTCTTCTGCCCAGGTGCATAGATTCTGAGCAATCGAAGAGTAGCCATGTAGGTCTTTTAAGTGTGACAGGAAACATCCATCTTTTCCACAAAGAGTTTTGTGCCTTCTAAGGGAAGGTCCTCCACAGTTGTTTGCACCTCTTTGGGGAAACTGGATAAGTGCAGCCACGAGGCTTGTCTCACCATGATGGCAGTGGAGATGGAACATGCCGCTGTGTCAGCTGCGTCGAGTGCAGACTGGAGTGATGTTTTTGCCAACAGTTTGCCTCCGTTAATGACGGCTTTGAATTGGCCCTTGTGAAAATTTGAGATCTGCTCAATAAAGGAATTGAGTTTTGAGCAGTTGATGCAATCACATTTTGCTGTTAAGGCCTGATAGTTTGTGATATGGAACTACAGAGTGGTTGACGACTATATTTTTCTCCCCAAAAGGTCAAGGTGCTTCCAGGCAGGTCATAGGGGGGAAGACTTCAGAAGATGTTGACAGCCTCAAGTTCACTGCGTCCACAATGATCAAATAAGGGGACAGATTGGAGAAGAGGAATTCCGTGTCCTTTGCTGGCACACAGTATTTTTTATTGGCCTGCTTGCATGTTGGTGGGACTGATGCCAGGGTCTGCCCTGTGAGCAGGGTTTAGGAGGGCCTCATTAATAGGGACAGCCACTCTGGAGGAGGCAGAGGAGTGTAGAATGTCCAAAAGTTTAGGGTGTCTCTCATTCATCTCTTGTAATGGTAGTTATAAACACATCTGCCACTCTCTGAGCTAGTTCCTGGAAAAGCTCAAAGTTGTCTGCCAATGACAGAGGAGGGGACATAACTAGTCTAGTCCGGTGATGAAGACAAGAAGTTAATCTGGGGGTAATCTCCTCCTCAACTTCAGCCTCCTGTACCTCTCCTAACTGTTCGGGGGCTTGAATGCCTTCAATGCAGCAGCCAAAGGGAGGTGTCTCATTGGCTCCTGATAAACCATGCTAGAGCCACGGTATCCATGTGCCTGCCATGGGTACCAGTAAAGCCACTGAGAGGGTGGGAAGTGCCCTGGAGGTTGGTACCACACTTGCCCATAACAAGAAGCTGGTGGTCAGAGTGGTGGTACAGTTGAGATCCATACTTGAAATAAATACGAAAGCATGGATGAGAGGAGTGGCAGGAGACTTTTTTCAGCTATCCCTCGATACAAGGATGGTGTCTGCTAAAGGGGTTGGTGTATGGTGTGGAGCCACTGTGTTCTGTTTCGTGCCAAGTCCTCTCAGTTTGTTGGGGTGATGCCTCCATTTTGAAGGTGTACTTCCGCTGCCCTTTGCAAGCCCTTCTTCCCTAACTTAACTGAGAAAAGAGTACTTGCTTCAGGAGGCGAGTGTCAGGCATACGTACACAGTGGCCAGCCCAGTAGCATTGGGGTTTCATGATCTGCACCTCTAATGCTACTTGTGTCGGCCGCAGAGAGAACGCTGATGTTAGTGCGTTGGTCTTCCCAGCTGATCCTGAGAATCCTCTTGAGGCAGCACTGCTGGAACCACTCCAGGCACTTGAGATGTCATCTGTAGGTTACCCAGGTCTCACACCCATACAGAAGGGTGGGGATGACAACTGCCTTGTAAACAAAGGTCTTGTGCCTGTTTTCAGATCCCTATAATTGAAGACTCGTTTGAGTAATCTTCCAAAGGATGTGCTGGCACAGCAGATCCTGTATCCGATTTCTGTGTCAATGCTGGCTGTTTGTGAGACGTGGCTGCAAAGGTATGGAAATGGTCCACATTTTCCAGGGGATCTCTGCTGATGGTGATTTGTGGAGTACCAAGAGTAGTTTGCGCAGGTGAGAGCAGATAGAGTACCTTGGTTTTCCAGATGTTGAGACAGACACGCAGGCTGTGATAGGCATCTGCAAAAAGATTTAGGGTGCTTTGCAGATCGACCTTTGTGTGTGCGTTATCTGCATACTGATCAGTGATGCCAATTCTCGTGATCTTAGATTTTGTTTGGAGACATCTGAGATTGAGGAATTGGCCATCTGTATGATACTCAATCCCAATTCTGTCAGGAAGTTGGTTGTGGATGAGAATCAGGATCATGGCAAGCTAAATGGAAAAGAGTGTTGGAGCCATGTGTGAATGATGAATGGTTCAGTCTCTGAGCCATTGCATAGAATGGTGGCAGTCATCCCATCATGGAGTAGTCTGATGATATAAATGAATTTCTGTGGACAGCCAAACCTACACAGCACCTTATAGGGCCTCACGATTGATAGAGTTCAAGATCTTGGTTAGGCTGATGAATGCCATGAGCAGTTCCTGGCGTTTCACTCTGCACTTCTCCTGAATACATCATGCCACAAAGATTATGTCAGTTGTGCCTTGGGATTGTCTGAAACCACACTGATTTCGGGGACGAGTTCCTCGGCAAGAGGGAGGAGACTATTTAGTAGGATCTGTGCAAGTATCTTCCCTGCGATGGAGAGGAGGGCAATACCTCTGTAGTTCCCACACAAAGATTTGTCCCCTTTCTTGAATATTGTAACAATGCTGACATTCTTAAAGGCAGGTGGAATTTCTTTGCAGGTCCAGATTTTGTCGAGGAATTGGCAAAGTTTGTGCTGGAGTATTGTTCCACCAGCTTTAAAAACCTCAGCTGGAATGCTGTCTGGCTTGTGAATTTTTAATCTGGGTAATGGCACACCAGACTTCCTCAGAAGATGGGGGATCAGCAAGGTGTTCCATTGCTGAGCATTGTGGAATGAACTTGATGGTCTCTTAAGAGACCATGGATTCGGGTTTAGTAGGCTCTCAAAGTGCTCTTGTTTAATAACTGCATTATCCTTGAGGAGGGTGGAGCCATCCTGGGAACGTAAGGGGGTTGGGCTTTTGGAGCGTGGCCCATATATAACTTTTGTTGCTTGAAAAAAGCTTTTCATGTCATCCCAGCCTACGAAACCCTAGATCTCAGAGACCTTCTTCTTGCCACCACTTGTTTTTGATGTCATGTAGCCTCCTTTGGACTTCCAACTAGAACAGGTGATAGGCCTCATGTTTTCGTTGGTTAGAGGAATCATTTTGCCAGTTACAGAATGCATTTCTTTTCTGCTGAATTAATGCTAGGATTTCCTCGTTTTCGTCAAAACAGTCTTGATGCCAATGAGTGGAATATGCTATGGTTTCAGTGCATACACCGTGAATGGTATTTTTAAGTTGATCCCACTGCTCTTGAATGTCAATGATGTTGTCAGGCAAGTTAGAGTGTTTCAGACAGGTGTTGCTGAACTGCTGGTCTGTCCAATAGTGATCTGTACCTGTCATAGCTCGTGTTATATGGATGTTGGTGTAATCTCGGACTCTGACTATAACAGTCAAGGAAGTGCCAGTGTTTGGACCGAGGATTTTTCCAGCTGGTCTTAAATTTGTTACTCTGCCTAACAATGGTATTTGTGATGAGCAGGTCATGCTCCACACATTTGCTGAGGAGATTACCATTGGGGTTTACATTTCCCAGCCCTCCTTTACCTATTGTGCCACTCCAGAGTTGGGAATCTTCTCTGACTCTGAAATCTCCCAGGAGGACGAGTTTGTCTGCCTTAGGTGTGTTTGTGAGGATCGCATCAAGAGCACTATAAAACTGCTTCTTGTTATCTTCCTCATCATCGAGTGCTGGGACATATGCACGGGTGACCGTGGCATATTAGTTGTTGCTGAACTTGTGCTGAAGAGTCAAGACAGTCAAGACAAGACTGAAGAGTGCTGAGACACTCGTTGATCCCCACGGGAAGTTCCAAACGCTGACTGGTGATCTTATTTTTGATGACAAAGCCAATCCCGTGAATGCGTCACTCTTCTGATGACTTTCCTTTCCAAAAGAAAGCGTAGCCACCTCCATCCTCATTTAATTGACCCTCACCGGCCCAATGGGTCTCACTAAGGGCTGCAATGTCAATGTTCAGTCTTGCCAGTCCTCTGGCCATTATGGCAGTTCTTTCAGGGCATTCACTGTGCTGACAGTCCATAAGGGTGCGGACATATCAGGTGGCAAAATACATGGTCTTGTATCTCTTATTTCAGCTGCAAAGTTGAGTGATCCCATTAGAGGCGGTCATCCAGCAAGAAGACTGAAACAGCCTATGTTTGGGGCACCTTTTCTAGACCCCTCCCCATTTGTGGTGAGCAGAGGGGATCCTGAAAAGGCCTTCTCAGTCACAGCCACTGCTACAGAAATGCTCTTTTGTCTCATCCAAGCACAAGACAACAGCCACACCTGCGAGCAGATTTGTGTCTGAAGACTCCCAGGGAACACTGCTCCTGTCTTCACCACCACTTGTCCGTCGCTGCAGGGCTTTGTGAGCCCTTTGGCAGAGGCCTGCGCATTAAATCTTTTAACATGGGGAAACCAGTGCATAGGCAGTAACCACAGAAGAGGAGAAAGACCCTTACCTGGTGACAAAGGGATCCAAGACAACCAGGGGCCTCCCTCCTGCTGCAGCCCTCACAGCTGCAGAGTACTAAGGTCTTCTTATGCGCCTGATCTACTGTTGGGGGCTTGTGAAGTTTGGACCACGGTTGGTCAGGAGCCTCACCTCAGACCTGTTTGCCAAGGGTGACCCTACTAGGAGTATGAAAGTTCTGGACAATATAGCTTTGAGGGTCTTTAGCCCAGACAAGCCTCTCCACCATGACAAGGTTGCGGTCCATCAGCTCACTGTCTGACTCAGGACTCGAAAATGGGGGTGCCTAGTATGTCGTCACCGGCAAGTTTGGAGCTCTGGGTGGACTTAGTACCGGAGACCCGGTAATGAGTAGAGTTCAGTCTGATGCATCAGACACTGAAAGGTCTGACACGTACCAAAAGTCCGGCGGTGCTACAGGTGTAGGTACCAATAGCAGTTGGCAGCGCCAAGATGACTGCACCAAAGGAGTGAACGACGCAGTCCTGATCGCACGGTCCGCCAGTGCCTGACATACCAATGACAGTACTGACGTCAATGTCCACACCGAAGGAGCCTTCCCCAAGATGGATTCTTTAGTTTCCTTTCGCCCAGTTGGTACCGATGATTCCTTGTTTGCACCCATCAGGTCCTTAGGCAGCCCAACATGTTCTGTTAGGGTGGTACTCTTTGAGCTCTGGGTACCAGATTTAGATCGCTTCAGTGCTGTTGATAGTGAGTGAGCCAGATAGCGTATTCGACTCAGTCATGGCTCGCTGTGAGGACTCACAGCTCTTTTCTTAGAAGGCTTGTGAGTGGTTCATGGTTAATTTCTTAGACTCACCTTCCTTAGACGTTGAGGGTTGCCATGAGGACTCCTGTCGTACAGAGTCTTGGCGCCGCTCCGAGGGTTGTTAGAGGGTAGCTTTCATCAGAAGAAGCTTAAGTCTGAGCCCTGGTCTACACTATGAGTTTAAGTCGAATTTAGCAGCGTTAAATTGATATAACCCTGCACCCATCCACACGACGAAGCCATTTTTGTTGACTTAAAGGGCTCTTAAAATTGATTTCTGTACTCCTCCCCGACAAGGGGATTAGCGCTGAAATAGACATCGCCGGTTTGAATTTGGGGTAGCGTGGACGCAATTCGACAATACTGGCCTCCGGGAGCTATCCCAGAGTGCTCCATTGTGACCAGTCTGGACAGCACTTTCAACTCAGATGCACTAGCCAGGTACAAAAGAAAAGCACTGGGAACTTTTGAATTTCATTTCCTGTTTGGCCAGCTTGGTGAGCTCATCAGCAGTCCCAGAATTGCAAAAAAGCTCCAGCATGGACCAAACGGAAGGTACTGGATCTGATCACTGAATGGGGAGATGAATCCATGCTATCAGAACTCCGTTCCAAAAGATGAAATGCCAATATATTTGAGAAAATCTCCAAGGTCATTATGGACAGAGGCTATAACAGGGACCCGCAGCAGTGCCACATGAAAATTAAGGAGCTCAGGCAAACCTACCAAAAAACCAAAGAGGCAAACAGCCGCTCCAGGTCAGAGCCCCGGACATGCCACTTCTATGATGAGCTACATGCAATTCTAGGGGGTGCCCCTACCACTCCCTCTCCCCGTCCGTGGACATCTGCAAGGGGGGAGTCTCACGCAACACGGATGAGGATTTGGGGGAAGAGGAGGAGGAGGATAGCGCACAACAGGCAAGCAGAGAAACCGTTCTCCCCGACACCCAGGAACCGTTTATCACCCTGGAGCCAATACCCTCCAAACCCTCCCAAGGCGGGCCCCAACCATGAAGCCGGAGAAGGCACCTCTGGTGACTGTACCTTTGTAATTATAATACATGGTTTAAAGGCAAGTGTATTTAATGACTGATTTGCCCTGAAGACTTGGGATGCATTAGCGGCCAGTACAGCTACTGGAAAAGTCTATTAATATGTCTGGGGATGGAGCGGAAATCCTTCACGGACATTATTAAGGGAACATTCAAAGGTGGTCGTTTCTGCTGGGCTGTTTGCCTGTGGCTGAAAAGAAATCATCCCCGGTTTTAGCCACGCGGTGGAGAAGGGGCCATTCACGCTGAGCTGTTCACATTTGGCTGGCAGGGATCTTTTTTGATACTAGTCACGTGGTGGGAGAAGGGGTGAAGCGATCATCCCAGAGAATTTGGTGGGGGAGAGGGGCTAGTTGGGTTTGTGCTGAACATTAACCCGAAAACTGCAGCCCCTCCTTTTAAATGGCCAACCCAACAGGTGCTTGGTATGGGAAAGGAGGGCGCTGCTGTTTGAAACCATTCCCACTTGTTATGAAGGTTGAAGAAGCTGAAAGACTGTGGCTTACCATGGCTGCTTGCAAGCCAAATTCTGTCGCCCGGCCCTGCATATGTAATCTCACACACCAAACCAGCAGGCCCTCAATATAAGAGGCAAAATGTGACCTTGTACCGAAAGCACACGTGCTATGTAATGTTAACAGCTTGGTTCACCGTGGAAGAGTCTACCCATTGTTCTCTAAAATGTGTCTTTTTAAATACTACTCTCCCTTTTTTTCCTCCCATAGCTGCAAATGTTTCAACACTCCCCTTATCATCTTCATTCCAGAGGCTAGTGCAGATAAGAAGGCAAAGAAACCTCACTCACTCGCAATGAAATGTTCTGAGCTCATGCAGTCCTCCCCCACTGAAAGAGCTCAGCAGAATGCGTGGAGGCAAACAATGGCAGAGTCCAGGAAAGCAGAAAATGAACGTGAGGACAGAAGGGACGAGCAAGATGAGAGGCTGCGGGAGCAAGAGGAGCGGTGGCGGCAGTATGATGAGAGGAGGCAGGATGCAATGCTGAGGCTACTGGGGGTTCAAACTGATATGCTCCGGCGTCTGGTGGAGATGCAGGAAAGGCAGCAGGAGCACAGACCGCCACTGCAGCCTTTGTGTAACTGCCCGCCCGCCTCCCCAAGTTCCATAGCCTCCTCACCCAGATGCCCAAGAACGCCCCCACCCCACCTGGTGTTTCCCTCCTCCCCGACACCTCCTGGGCTACCTTGGCAGTCATCCCCCTATTTGTGTGATGAATTAATAAAGAACGTATGATTTTGAAACAATGACTTTATTGCCCCTGCAAGCAGTGATCGAAGGGAGGAGGGTGGTTGGGGAAGTAGAGTAAACCAAGGGGGTGGGTTTTCATCAAGAAGAAACAAAACAGAATTGTCACACCGCACCCTGGCCAGTCATGAAACTGGTTTTCAAAGCTTCTCTGATGCACAGCGTGCCCTGCTGTGCTCTAATCGCCCTGGTGTCTGGCTGCGCGTTATCAGTGGCGAGGCAATTTGCCTCAACCTCCCACCCCACCATAAACGTCTCCCCCCTTATTCTCACAGAGACTGTGGAGCACACAGCAAGCAGAAATAACAGGGCAAGCAGGGAATATTAGTTTCGCTGAGGTCTAACTGAGTCAGTCAACTGCGCCAGCACGCTTTTAAACATCCAAATGCACATTCTACCACCATTCTGCACTTGCTCAACCTATAGTTGAACAGCTCCTTACTAATGTCCAGGGTGCCTGTGCGTGGCTCCATGAGCCATGGCGTTAAGGGGTAGGAGGGGTCCCCCAGGATAACTATAGGCATTTCAACATCCTCAACCGTTATTTTCTGGTCTGGAAAGTAAGTTCCTTCCTGTAGCTGTTCAAGCAGACCAGAGTTCCTGAAGATGCAAGCATCATGTACCTTTCCCAGCTATCCCATGTTGATGTCAATGAAACATCCCTTATGATCCACCAGTGCTTGCAGCACCACTGAAAAGTACCCCTTGCGGTTTACATACTGGCTGCCAAGGTCGTCCTGTCCCAAGATAGGGATATGCATTCCGTCTATTGCCCCACCACAGTTAGGGAATCCCACTGCAGCAAAGCCATCTGCTATGACCTGCACATTTCCCAGAGTCACTGCCCTTGATAGCAGCAGCTCAGTGATTGCGTTGGCTCCTTGGATCACAGCAGCCACCACAGTAGATTTGCCCATTCCAAATTGATTCCCGACTGACCGGTAGCTGTCTGGCGTTGCAAGCTTCCACAGGGCTATTGCCACTCGCTTGTGAATTGTGAGGGCTGCTCTCATCTCTGTATTCTTGAGCTTCGGGGCAGGGGAAAGCAAGTCACAAAGTTCCATGAAAGTTCCATGCCCTTACGCATGCGAAAGTTTTGCAGCCACTGGAAATCATCCCAGACCTGCAACACTATGCAGTCCCACCAATCTGTGCTTGTTTCCCAGGCCCAGAATCAGGCATTCCATGGCATGAGCCTGCCCTGTTGCCACCAGGATGCCGGGGCCCGTACTTTGAGAGAAATCTGTGTCCATATTCCCATCACTCTCGTCACCGCATTGCCATCTCCTCCGTGCCTGCTTTTGCAGGTTCTGGTTCTGCACCTACTGCAGGATAATACGCAAGGTGTTTACAATGCTCATAACTGCAGCGGTGATCTGAGCAGGCTCCATGCATGCCATCGTATGGCATCTGCAGGAGAGCAGAGTTGCAGTGGAAGCGGTAGCTGATGACGGATGCCACGAGGATATTTAGAGAGAATGACGAGAGGACCTGCAAGGTGGATTCATGAGAGCAGAGTTGCAGCAGAAGCGGTGGAGGACGACCGTTAGCACCGCGCACATTTCCTGAAGAAGAACACATGTACCCAGGAGCCCATGACAGACAACATAGAGAAATTCGCTATTGAGACAATAGCAGCAGAGCAGAGTTGCAGCGGAAGCGGTGGATGACTATGGTTAACAGTCCTACTGCACCATCTGCTGAAAGCAGTATGGCGTCCGCACGGAAAAAAGGTGCAAAACGATTGTCTGCTGTTGCTTTCACGGAGGGAGGGGCAACTGATGACGTACCCAAAACCACCCGCGACAAATGTTTTTGCCCCATCAAGCATTGGGAGCTTAACCCAGAATTCCAATGGGTGGTGGAGACTGTGGGAACTGTGGGATAGCTATCCACAGTGCACCACTCCGTAAGTCGATGCTAGCCACAGTAGTGAGGACGCACTCCGCCGACTTAATGCGCTTAGTGTGGACATATGCAATTGACGGTATAAAACTGATTTTTAAAAATAGACTTCTATAATATTCACCTAATTTCGTAGTGTAGACATACCCTCAGTTCTCTATCCTTTCTAGATTTGGGTGTCAATTGCTGGCATAAACCACACTTCCGAAGAATGTGGTTCTCTCCCAGACAGAGAGAGCACACTGAGAATGTTCGTCAGTCACTATGCTAGATTCTTTGCTACTAAGACACTTCTTGAAGCTTGGTGAACTCATATCCTGTCCAGGGGAGCCACAGGCCGGGGGTGGAAGGGGTAGTGTTGAAGAAAAACAAAGTTTAAAGAAGACCAGTCAAATGATTTAAAAAAAATTGCAATAAAATTGTGAGATTTAAAAAAACAGCTGTGATTAATTGCAGTTTTAATTGCACTATTAAACAATACTTTTTATTTAAATATTTTGGGATGTTTTCTACATTTTAAAATATATTGATTTCAATTACAACACAGAATACAATGTGTACAGTGCTCACTTTATATTATTTATTACCAATATTTACACTAAAAAAGACAAAAAAATAGTTTTCAATCCACCTCATACAAGAACTGTAGTGCGAACTCTTATGAAAGTGCAACTTACAAATGTATATATATTTTTTTGGCATAGCTGCACTCAAAAATAAAACAATGTCAACCTTTAGAGCCTACAAGTCCACTCAGTCCTACTTCTTGTTCAGCCGATTGGCTATCACATGGGGTCTGCAACTTGCCGGAGCCCATGGCCATCCCGCAGCTCTTTGGCCACACCCTACAGTGTAGCACCCATAGGGACACTACCTGAAGAATCTACACATCAGCAGTTGAGTGAACACCAAGTATGTGTCTTCTTGATGGTGGAAGGCCGTTATGGCCACGAGATACACCTTAAGGGAGCCGAGCAAAAGTTTTGACCTCGAGGTCGAAAATGTAGTCTAAAATCAGAGAGAGGCAGAATGAGGCTGGGCCTATGTGCTTAGAATGACCCCAAATTTGGAAGAGTTTCAATTTTTGTAGGTAAGTGCATCAAGTGGTCGACTTTTGGCTGTTTAGCAACATCTTTCACCTTGTCAGAGCATTCTACCTCCAAATCGAGAAGGAACCAAGCATGAAAGCGGAGGATCCGCAAGTTGGGGTGAAGGATCTTCCCGTCGTTCTGAGAGAGCAAGTGAGGGCAAAACCAGACGTGTCTTAGCCAGGAAGGGACAATCAGAATAACTTTAGCTTAACTCATCAGATTTTCAACAGGACTTTGTATAGAAAAGGGAAAAGGGGAAAGGCATACAAGAGGTTCCTGTCCCATAGGAGTAAGAGGGCATCCCCCAGTGAATGTTTCCACAGGCTGGCCCTGCAGTAGCGAGGGCATTTCTTGGTCCAGTAAGTAGCAAAGAGATCTATAGTTGGAGTTCCCCAAAGGGCAAATATGTCACAAAGCACCTCTGAGTTCAGTTCCCTTGTGTGTTGCAACAGACTGTCAGCTGTCACATTCTGCATCCCTGGTAGGTGGAAGCTGAGATGAGCATGTTGTGACAGATGCACCAATTCCAAAGTTTGAGTGCTTCTGTACAGAGGGAAGGAGTACTTGTTTGCAGAGGGAGGGAGCTCTGGCACTCTCCTGGTGGGATACGATGTGAATTGAATGGCATAACCCCTTCGAAAAAATCTCCAAGATCCATCTGTTGGCGGTGATATTCCCCCTACTGTTGTGAAAGATGGCCAGATGACTTCCGAAGGGACTAAACAAGTGCGCAGAAGGCAGCTGAAGTTGCAAGGAATAACTATTCAGACCCACACCGAACCCATCAAAAGTGCTAAGAGGGCTGAGAGGATGCAGATTGGAGTGCTGACTGCTTCTGCTTTTGTACTCTGGGACTTTTGCACTGCAGTTTGTAATTACGCTGTGACAGTGGGTACTGATGAGGTTGTGACCTGTGCTGTGGTTGAGAGCTGTACCTTTTCTTTTGTCCCGCACTGTAGATTCCCAGGGAGCATAATGTGGCCCAGGAATCCTTCAGGTTTTGAAGAGAGGAGCCCATCTTATCTGCGAAAAGCTTGAGCCCTTCAAATGGGAGATGTGGATGTATTGTTTCTTGACTTTAGCAAAGCTTTTGACACGGTCTCCCACAGTATTCTTGTCAGCAAATTAAGGAAGTATGGGCTGGATGAACGCACTATAAGGTGGGTAGAAAGCTGGCTAGATTGTCGGGCTCAACGGGTAGTGATCAATGGCTCCATGTCTAGTTGGCAGCCGGTGTCAAGTGGAGTGCCCCAGGGGTCGGTCCTGGGGCCGGTTTTGTTCAATATCTTCATAAATGATCTGGAGGATGGTGTGGATTGCACTCTCCGCAAATTTGCGGACGATACTAAACTGGGAGGAGTGGTAGATACGCTGGAAGGGAGGGATAGGATACAGAAGGACCTAGACAAATTGGAGGATTGGGCTAAAAGAAATCTGATGAGGTTCAATAAGGATAAGTGCAGGGTCCTGCACTTAGGACGGAAGAATCCAATGCACCGCTACAGACTAGGGACCAAATGGCTAGGCAGCAGTTCTGCGGAAAAGGACCTAGGGGTGACAGTGGACAAGAAGCTGGATATGAGTCAGCAGTGTGCCCTTGTTGCCAAGAAGGCCAATGGCATTTTGGGATGTATAAGTAGGGGCATAGCGAGCAGATCGAGGGACGTGATCGTCCCCCTCTATTCGACATTGGTGAGGCCTCATCTGGAGTACTGTGTCCAGTTTTGGGCCCCACACTACAAGAAGGATGTGGATAAATTGGAGAGAGTCCAGCGAAGGGCAACAAAAATGATTAGGGGTCTAGAACACATGACTTATGAGGAGAGGCTGAGGGAGCTGGGATTGTTTAGCCTGCAGAAGAGAAGAATGAGGGGGGATTTGATAGCTGCTTTCAACTACCTGAAAGGGGGTTCCAAAGAGGATGGCTCTAGACTGTTCTCAATGGTAGCAGATGACAGAACGAGGAGTAATGGTCTCAAGTTGCAGTGGGGGAGGTTTAGATTGGATATTAGGAAAAACTTTTTCACTAAGAGGGTGGTGAAACACTGGAATGCGTTGCCTAGGGAGGTGGTGGAATCTCCTTCCTTGGAATTTTTTAAGGTCAGGCTTGACAAAGCCCTGGCTGGGATGATTTAACTGGGAATTGGTCCTGCTTCGAGCAGGGGTTGGACTAGATGACCTTCAGGGGTCCCTTCCAACCCTGATATTCTATGATTCTATGTTCCACTGTCATCTGCAGCTCTTTGGGTCACCCTGAAAGGCGTATCCAGAAAGCCTGCCTCATTACACTGCTGTGGAGACTGAGTGAGCCATTGTATTGGCTGCATCCAGTGCTGTCTGTAGAGCAGTTCTGGATACTAATTGGCCATCTCGGACAATGGTCTGAAATGGCTTCTTTTGCACCTCTGGTAGATAGATGTTCCATAAACGCACTGAGTTTCCCATAATTAATAAAATCATATTTGGCCATAACAGGTTGGTAGTTTGCAACTCTAAACTGCAATGTTGCCGACAAATACACCTTCCTCCAAAAGAAATGTAGTCTCTTCCAATCCTGATTGACTTGGGGTCAACTTGGCATGATTTTGTTTGCCACGTACATTAAACGCATCCACTAATTGAGTTGGGTTGCGGATGTTGAAACAAAAAGTCTGCCTCCTGGGGAGGGATATAGTACTTCTTGTTGGCTCTCTTACAAGTTGGTGTTAAGGAGGCTGCTGTCTGCCAGATGATTTTAGCAGCATCTAGAATCGCCTAATTAATTGGGAGGGCAATTCTGGATGAGAAGTGTGTAGAATATCCACCAGCTTGTAATGTGTGTCTGTCACTTCCTGCAGGTGAATTTGCAGTTTATCCACCACCCCCTTGGTAAGATTCTGAAAGGTCTTAAAATCATCAGCTAGTGATGATGGAGGTGGAGGCAATTACAGCCTCATCTGGTGAAGATGAGAAGAAATTTGCTGTGGGGGCAGCTTCCCCTTCAAGCCCTTCTTTGTGTTCTTCCAAAGCTTCCTCCTCCACTGGCTCAGGGGTTCTGGACACAGTGAGAGGCCAGGCAAATGACATCGTCCTGGTCACTTATCACTGGGTAAGGGTGGTGCTGACTAAGGTATTGGTGGTACACAGAGCCTGGTGCCAGAACTCTTACAGTATTGTCAGCTCACTCGGTATCACGGAGGAGTGTCTGTGGTAAGTTGTTGGTGCCAATGGTTGTGAAGGTGCACAGAGCTCCCTAGATGGGAGCTGTGTCACATCTGTTACTGAAGGTTTACTGGGTGCCACTCCTTTAGAAGAAATACAGTATTTGTCTCCGTTTCTTAGGGCGTGGCACCGCTACCTCACAGCCTGAGCCCTTGGCGTCTCAAGGCAGTGCGGCTGAGCTCACAGTGGAGGCACCCTGATGCTTCAGAGCGGTCGGTAGCAAGGTGGTCGATCACGCTGGGAAACCACTCTGGCTGGGCAACTACTCAGACTGTGGGCTTGGAGCCCTTTTTCTCAAGCCTTTACAGAGGGAAATCTGCTTTTTCCCCCCCTACAACTCTACCCACTTTGAAGTTGAAAGTTCCAGGGAGGATCTGGAGGCAGCATCGGAGTCCTTTGGAGGCTGAAGTGCCTTCTCCATAAGGAGGAGTTTTAACTACAGCTCCTGGTTCTTGCAAGACCTCAGCTTTACCTGGTGTCAGAGGGAGGACTTCTGCATGATATGGGACTCTCTCAGGCACCAGACACAGTGAGAGTGTCTGTCCACTGCTGGAATAGACTCCTTGCAGGAGAGGCAACTCTTAAAGCTAGGTAAGCCAGGGAGAGGGGGGAGGGGCTATCACCCTCTAGCAGCGAGGAGTGCAGAAGAAAGATGTTCAGTCCTCTTTTCTCTCCCCATTTTTTTTTTTTTTTTTTTTTAAAGTAAGAGAAGTTAGAACATCTCCTAATGCCCCTAGGGGGATGGGCAGATGGGCGTTCCCTCCCAAAAGGGTGGGAAACGTAAAGTTATTTTCTTTTTCATTTTTTTTAAAAAACCCTAACTATTAAGAAGAACAAAAAGAACTAAAACCAACTATTTATACTAATGATGCAGAGAACAAAGAGAACTGCTCACTCCATTCCAGGACAAAGGCCAGGGAGAAGGAACTGAGTGTGGTTTGCCTGCATAGTGCTAAATAGCCCTGAGTCAGACAATGGGGGAGGGAGAGTGCAGTTGAATGGACACTGCTAACTAAAATCCCCGGTTAGAGGCACAAGGACACAGATACACCTACAAAAAGAAAAGGAGTACTTGTGGCATCTTAGAGACTAACAAATTTGAGCATAAGCTTTTGTGAGTTACAGCTCACTTCATCAGATGCATTCAGTGGAAAATACAATGGGGAGATTTATATACATAGAGAACATGAAACAATGGGTGTTACCATATACACTGTAACAAGAGTGATCACTTAAGGTGAAAAGAAAAGGAGTACTTGTGGCACCTTAGAGACTAACCAATTTATTGGAGCATGAGCTTTCGTGAGCTACAGCTCACTTCATCGGATGCTCACGAAAGCTCATGCTCAAATAAATTGGTTAGTCTCTAAGGTGCCACAAGTACTCCTTTTCTTTTTGCGAATACAGACTAACACGGCTGTTACTCTGAAACCTGTCACTTAAGGTGAGCTATTACCAGCAAGAGGGGGGATGTGGACAGGGACCTTTTGTAGTGATAATCAAGGTGGGCCACTTCCGGCAGTTGACAAGAACCTCTGAGGAACAGTGGGGGCTGGAGGGGGGGGAAATAAACATGGGGAAACAGTTTTACTTTGTGTAATGACCCATCCACTCCCAGTCTTTATTCAAGCCTAAGTTAATTGTATCCAGTTTGCAAATTAATTCCAATTCAGCAGTCTCTCATTGGAGTCTGTTTTTGAAGTTTTTTTGTTGAAGAATTGAAACTTTTAGGTCTGTAATCGAGTGACCAAAAAGACTGAAGTGTTCTCCAACTGGTTTATGAATGTTATAATTCTTGACATCTGATTTGTGTCCATTTATTCTTTTACGTAGAGACTGTCCAGTTTGACCAATGTACATGGCAGAGGGGCATTGCTGGCACATGATGGCATATATCACATTAGTAGATGTGCAGGTGAACGAACCTCTGATAGTGTGTCTAATGTGATTAGGCCCTATGATGGTGTCCCCTGAATAGATATGTGAACACAGTTGGCAACGGGCTTTGTTGCAAGGATAGGTTCCTGGGTTAGTGGTTCTGTGGTGTGGTGTGTGGTTGCTGGTGAGTATTTGCTTCAGGATGGGGGGCTGTCTGTAAGCAAGGACTGGCCTGTCTCCCAAGATCTGTGAGTGATGGGTCGTCCTTCAGGATAGGTTGTAGATCCTTGATGATGTGTTGGAGAGGTTTTAGTTGGGGGCTGAAGGTGATGGCTAGTGGCGTTCTATTATTTTCTTTGTTAGGCCTGTCCTGTAGTAGGTAACTTCTGGGTATACTTCTGGCTCTGTCAATCTGTTTCTTTACTTCAGCAGGTGGGTACTGTAGTTGTAAGAATGCTTGATAGAGATCTTGCAGGTGTTTGTCTGTCTGAGGGGTTGGAGCAAATGCGATTGTATCATAGAGCTTGGCTGTAGACAATGGATCGTGTGGTGTGGTCTGGATGAAAGCTGGAGGCATGTAGGTAAGAATAGCGGTCAGTAGGTTTCTGGTATAGGGTGGTGTTTATGTGACCATCGCTTATTAGCACCGCAGTGTCCAGGAAGTGGATCTCTTGTGTGAACTGGTTCAGGCTGAGGTTAATGGTGGGATGCAAATTGTTGAAATCATGGTGGAATTCTCAAGGGCTTCTTTTCCATGGGTCCAGATGATGAAGATGACATCAATCTAGCGCAAGCAGAGTAGGGGCATTAGGGGATGAGAGCTGAGGTGGAGCACCCATAGATACACTGCTCGAAGAACCACCCCAGCGATGGATCCGGCTGGAAATATTTCTGTGCCTGCGGGTCCAGTGAGGCTGCATTGAACGGATTATAATATTTTTTTCCTGGTTCTAATCTGTGATCTGCATCTCTCTGGCCCCAATCCATTCACGGCTCCCATGGAAATGGAGACCATAACTTCCTTAAAAAGGAAAGCGGCAAGGAGTTCTTCTCCAGAAGTGATCTTAGGAGGAGGCAGCAACAGAGAGCTCTGACTCTTTCCTATTCTTTGACGACTCTCGGAGAAGTAGACAGCCTGATTGGTTGTAGTAACACATGACACATCCTGAGATGCAGTACTCACTTCAACTGTCAACAGAGCTGTAGTCAGGTCTGCCTGATGAACTACTGCTTTAATAGTAATACTATGCAGAGCTGTACTAGTTAATGAACTCTCATCAGCTCTTTTAATTGGATCCTTAAACTCCTGCAGACCCAAGAGTCTGGCTTCATAATAAGAGTCTGTCCCTGTAAGTCCTCCTCTCTTTGTAATAAGGCCAACACCGAGGGGCGCAACCAAATCTTTCTGAAACAGGACAGTTCTGGGAACAGAGTCTTTCACTGAACCAAACCTCTTCTTCTCTTCCGCATCCTTAACTCTAAGATTCTGCGCTTGACAAAGAAGCTGAATCTCACTTCTTTCCGGCTGAATTGTTTGGAGCCAAAGCTCAGAGGAGCTACCACTGCTGTCAGAGTTTCCTGCAATAAAATTGCTGGGAGCCTGTTTTGTCTCTCTTTCTACACCCCTGTAGTAAACAATGAGCAGTGTGGACATTTTAGAGCGAGGATGACGTTCCCTAAAACATTCCAAGCATCTGGCATGTGCATCGGATACTGGGAATTATGCCAGGCATGAGACATGTCTTTTGAAACAAGACTTCTTAGCCATCTGATCTGACATGTTATCCTTTAGCGATCTCAACTTAAAACTATAACACTATACAAACTATCCAGCTACTATGTTTCTGTAAGGACCATACAACAAGAATGTAATCATTCAGCTGATGGCGGATGAAAGAACTGAGGTGCTGGAGCACCACACTCCCTTTAAACCCATGCCCTTGAATGTCTAGAGTTCGGGGGAAGGGCACATTGCTAGTAGACTTTTACCATTCAGGCTGCACTGGTTGGAGCACCCCATGAATAGGAATATGCAGAGGACACTCAAAGGAGAAAGTTTAAGTATATTACATCAACACTATTACATTTATCAATTAAACTTGTAATCGCATCAAATAAAGATACCAAGTTAGTTTGACAGGATTTATTTTCCATAAACCCACATTGACTGGCATTAATTCTTTATCAATCAAGTTGTACATCAGCCACTCCATTACCTTGGAATCATAGCAATGTAAGTCAGGAAGGGACTCCCTTGTGGTAAGGGAGGTCCAACTACACTTAGACCATCTTTACATTTGTATGCCCGCTCTCTGGTCCCTCAAGGACACCCACTACTCCCTCCCTCCTGGCCAGGGTTTTTCCAGGCTGAGCTGTTCTCTGCCTACACTGTGGTATCCCCAGCAAGCCAGACTGCCTAAACAGGCCAGCATCTGTACGTTGCTTTCTCTCCTCAGGCTAGAAATAGGGTAATTGCCAGCAGTTACAAGTTACCACACAGCTCTTTCTAACCAACCACATATATTCTTAAGGTGAAAGCATTACAGAGAAAACATTATAAACAATAAAAGAACACACATGCATGTTAAAAAGCTTACCAGAGGTCACCCCCAACTCCAACTTTGGGCTCTGGCAGATGTCAGTCTTTTAAAATCCACAACTGGGTTTTCCGCATGATTACATGTTCATAACTGTCTCAGATTCAGAACCAGAACAACCATGACTAATTCAGTCTCTTCTTTTTACAGCTTGAGCCTTCGATCTTGGCCTCATGTAACATGTGATCAGCAGACAATGGCACACTCCTCAGTGCAGAACTTCAAAAGGCTAAATTTTTGCATTCACCTTAACACTTTTTTTCCTGAAGTCCATGCTTGACTGCACATTGTCTAATACAGTACTTTGAACCCTCAAGTCTCATATCTGTCACATTACATACAATCCCAGCCCACAATAATACATTTAACACAATGGACCTCAAAAACACAAATTTAATTCAAGGTCTCAAAAGGGCATTTCAGGAAATTTGCCGTATCTGTCACAACTGGAATTCCACAACCTCTCTTGGAAGTCTATTCCAGAATTTAACGACTTGTATATTTAGACTGTTTTCACGAATATCTAACAAATCTCCTCTGCTTCAGATTAAGCTGATTACTTTTTATTCTACCTTCAGCAGACACAGAGAACTATTGGTCACAGTCCTCTTTATAACAGCTCTTTATAACAGCCCAAAAGGGCCATAATGACAGGATTCATATTAGAGAGACAAGGTGGGTGATAGGTTTCAGAGTAGCAGCCATGTTAATCTCTATCCGCAAAAGGAAAAGGAGTACTTGTGGCACCTTAGACACTAACAAATTTATTTGAGCATAAGCTTTCGTGAGTTACAGCTTAGTCTCTAAGGTGCCACAAGTACTCCTTTTCTTTTTAAGGTGGGTGATGTAATATATTTTATTGGACCAGCTTCCATTGGTGAGAGAGACAAGCTTTCAAGCTTACAGACCTGAAGAAGAGTTCTGCATAAGCTCAGAAGCTTCTCTCTCTCTCTCACCGACAGAAGTAAGAAGAGCAACAACAATATTGCATACAAAAATGGAGGATTCAGCCCAGAGTGACCATCACACCAGAGCACTATTTTCAGGATTCATATTCCTAGCATAATGTCATCATTACACCAGGGAACTAGTACTACCAGCACAATGAGACTAATATAGCAGCATGTCAAAAATTCACGGTACAAGCACTCTGGGATCCACACAGCAGGATAGCAGTGTCACAGTGCACACTCTGTCAGTATAGTGGGGATACACTCAGGGATTGAGGGCAATGGTTTAGCTAAACACAAGGGCACATGCAAACAGCTTTACTAGCAGCAGGATCTGCACTACTGGCCCAGTAGAAGTTGCATATCAAGGTATTAATTCACAATCCCAGTCCAATAGGATCCAGGCACCAGGCCTTTAGTACAAGAATTTGTACTCCCTGAATAGTGAGATGGGATTACAGAAGTTACAGGAGAAAAAGCCCTCAATGATCATCCCGGCTCGATCTCTCCCCCTGCCATTGCAGGGCTGATCCTTATGGTATGTTTTGTCCAGTCTCCTTTTAAAAGTCTCAAGACTTGGTTTCTTCTAGCACTTCCCTTGGGAGATTATTCCACAGCCTAAGGCAGAGATTGCATTGCCAGGAAGATTTCTCCTAATAGCCTTGAGTTTCCCCCTCCCTGCTCCATCCCCTCCCCTTCACTTCCTGGCCTTCCCCCTTCCCCACTGCCTCCACCCTTGCAGGAGGCAGGGAGAGGGACTGAGTGAGCCAGGAACATGCAGGAGAGGAGGGAGAGAGTGTGAGAAGGACAGAGCCCACTTTTCCCCCAGGCAGAACACAGCAGCTCCATGCTTGCAAAAATTGGGGGATGGGCGGGGGAAGCAGTGTCTGACTCAGCATGCACCCCACACACACCACGCCTTGCCTCTGTTTGAAGAGCCAATGACCCCCTGCTGCCCCCCAAACTGCACCCATGGACTCCCCTTCCCCTCTCTCAACACTGCGGTGGGCATCCCCACCCATCTTCAGTATGAGCTGGGCTTCCTCTGCCTGCAATGGGACTCACCTGCTGCTTGCGGAGCCAGGCTGAGCTCCAGCCACACAGGGAGCTCGCCCATGAGATGCAGGTAGGAGGCGGAGCAGCCCCAGGTGATATGGGGCTGATGAGGAGGAGGAGAACACAGTGCCTCTCTGGAGCAGAGCGAATCCAGCACTACCTGTCCTTGCCCACCAAGGTGGTTTATTTTCTTAAAAAGTGGGGTGGTCATGGCCCCAGCCCCTCTGCTCTAAGGTCAGAAGGGACCATCATGATCATCTAGTCTGACCTCCTGCACATTGCAGATCACAGAATCTCACCCACCCATTCCTGTAATAGACCCCCTAACCTCTGACTGAGCTACTGAAGTCCTCAAATCATGAATTAAAGAATTCAAGTAACAGAGAACCTGCAACTGACACTAAGTTCAACCTTCAAGTGACCTATGCCCCATGCTCTGGAGAAAGGTGAAAAACCCCAGGGTCTCTACCATCTGAACCGGGGGAAAATTCCTTCCCTACCCCAAATATGGAGATCAGTTGGACCCTGAGTACATGGGCAAGACCCACCAGCCAGACACATGGGAAAGAATTCTCTTTACTAACTCAGAGCCCTCCCCATCTAATGTACCATCATCAGTCATTGTAGATATTTGCTACTAGCAGTGGCAGATGGGCTGAATGCCATAGTAGGTAGTCTTATCGTACCATCCCCCCCATAAACTTATCAAGCTGAGTCTTGAAGCCAGTCAGATTTTTTGCTCCCACTGCTCCCCCTGGAAAACCGTTCTAGAACTTCACTCCTCTGATGGTTAGAAACCTTTGTTTAATTTCAAGCGTAAACTTGTAGATGGCCAGTTTATATCCATTTGTTCTTCTGTTAATGTTAGCGTTTAAATTACTCCTCTCCCTCCCAGGTATTTATCCCTATGATGTATTTGGGAAGACCAATCACATCTCCCCTCAGCCTTCTTTTGGTTAGGTTAAACAAGGTAACCTCTTTGACTCTCCTCTTATAAGATAGATTTTCCATTCCTCGGATCATCCTAGTAGCCCATTATAAGCTCTCCTTACCCACTAAGTAGAGGGCCTACGCTTTATTTTGTCACTGTCTTGCTCCTAATCTATTTATGGAACAACTTCTTATTGCCTTTTGTGCCCCTTGCATGGTTGTAATGCATTTTGAGCCTTTGTTTTTCTGATTTTGTCCCTACATCCTTGTGCTATTCTTTTTACTTCTCTTTAGCAATTTGTTCATGTTACTGCTTTTTGTAGGATTCCTTTTTGATTTTCAGGTAATTAAAGAGCTGTTAATGGTCTCTTCCTAGTCTTCCTATCTTTCCTTTGCATCAGGATAGTTTACTGCTGTGCCTTTAATACAGTCTCCTTGAGAAACTGCTAGCTATCCTGAACTCCTTTTCCCCTTACATTTTCTTTCAAATAGGTCCTTATCTACCCATTCTCTGAGTTTATTAAAATTTGCTTTTTAGAAGTCTAGTGTCCTTATTCTGCTGCTCTCATGCCTTTTCCTTAAAATCATGATCACTTTCACCCAAATTGCCTTTAACCTTCAGATTTGCAATCAATTCCTCCTCATTAGTCAGAATCAAATCTAAAATAGCTGTCCCCCTGGTTACTTCACCTTCTGAAAAAAAACTTGTCCCCAATGCATGCTAAGAACTTATTAGACATTTTGTGTTTTGCCTTATTCCTTTTCCAACAGATGCCTGGATACTAAAGTCTCCCTTTACTACTAAGTTTTACGTTTTGGATATTCCTGATATTTGTTCTAGACATGCCTCATCTATCTCCTCCTCATGATTTGGTGGTCTATAGTGGACCCCTACCATGATGTCCCCTTTTTTTCCTCCATTTATCCCCCCCAGCGATGTTAACTATCTGGCTCTCCCCTCCTTCTGGACATTTGAACAAGCATATATATTTTGATGTACAATGCAACACCTCCTCCCTTTATTCCCTGCCTGTCCTTCGTGAACAAGCTATACCACTCTATACTAATATTCCCCCCATCAAGTCTCTATGATGACAATTAAGTACTAATTTAGCTTATGTACTAATATTTTCAGTTCTTCCTGTTTAATTCCTCCTACTCCTTGCATTTGTCTTGCCCAGGATCAATGACTGACTGACAGGCCAATAATTACCTGTAGCATCCCGTTTACTCTTTTTAAATACTGGCACAACATTCACTTTCTTCCAGTCTTCTGGGACTTCCGCAGTGTTCAAAGACTTATTGAAAAAAAAAAAAAAAAAACTGTCTAGAGAGCACTTCTGCTAGTTCTTTTAAAACTCTTAGATTTAAGTATCAAGTGGAGTGTCCCAAGGATCGGTCCTGGGGCCGGTTTTGTTCCATATATTCATAAATGATCTGGAGAATGGGGTGGATTGCACCCTCAGCAAGTTTGCGGATGACACTAAACTGGGAGCAGAGGTAGATATGCTGGAGGGTAGGGATAGGATACAGAGAGACCTAGACAAATTGGAGGATTGGGCTAAAAGAAATCTGATGAGGTTCAACAAGGACAAGTGCAGAGTCCTGCACTTAGGACGGAATAATCCAATGCACCGCTACAGACTGGGGACTGAATGGCTCAGCAGCAGTTCTGCAAAAAAGGACCTACGGGTTACAGTGGACGAGAAGCTGGATAGGAGTCAACAGGCCAATGGCATTTTGGGATGTATAAGTAGGGGCATTGCCAGCAGATCGAGGGACGTGATCGTTCCCTTCTATTCGACACTGGTGAGGCCTCATCTGGAGTACTGTGTCCAGTTTTGGGCCCCACACTACAAGAAGGAGGTGGAAAAATTGGAAAGAGTCCAGCGGAGGGCAACAAAAATGATTAGGGGTCTGGAACACATGACTTATGAAGAGAGGCTGAGGGAACTTGGATTGTGTAGTCTGTGGAAGAGAAGAATGAGGTGGGATTTGATAGCTGCTTTCAAATACCTGAAAGGGGGTTCCAAAGAGGATGGCTCTAGACTGTTCTCAGTGGTAGCAGATGACAGAACAAGGAGTAATGGTCTCAAGTTGCAGTGGGGGAGATTTAGGTTGGATATTAGGAAAAACTTTTTCACTAGGAGTGTGGTGAAACACTGGAATGTGTTACCTAGGGAGGTGGTGGAATCTCCTTCCCTAGAAGTTTTTAAGGTCAGGCTTGACAAAGCCCTAGCTGGGATGATTTAATTGGGGATCGGTCCTGCTTTGAGCAGGGGGTTGGACTAGATGACCTCCTGAGGTTCCTTCCAACCCTGATATTCTATGAATCTATGATTCTAAGTGATCTGGGCCTGATGATTTAAAAATGTCTGACTTCAGTAGCTGCTGTTAAACATCATTCTGAGTTATTATAGGAATAGAAAGTGTGTGTCATCACCATCATGATATGGTGAGGTATCCATCACCACCCATGATATGGTGAGGTATTTTCCAAATACTGACCAGAAATTTTTTAAGTGTACACTGCTGCCTTTTCTTCATTATTATTGATTATTCTACCATTTCCATCTAGTAAAGGACCAATATCATTATAAGCATATTAGGATTAAAACAAATGCTAACAAAACTTCTTATTGTCCTTAACTCTGCAGAATAGATTTTTCCTTGTGTCACTTTGCTTCCCTCATCAATTTTTTCCAATTCCTAGCTTCTGATTTATATTCATTACTATCAACTTCCCTTTTCTTCCGTTTGTTTTTTGTCTGTTTTAATATCTTCTTTCACTTCCACTCTAAACCAGGTATGGCCTTCTTTCTTGATTGTGGGACTGTGGCTTAAAATGGTTTCTAAACAAAAATGCTGAAGTTGCTGTTCAGGTAGGTCACGTTCAAACCAGCAATGCAAGAGGAAAGTCTCTTCTCCTATTCTGCACTCTCTGTCTACCAAAGCAGCAAGTTCTGTCTGATAAATCCTAAATGCTACAAAAACAAATCTTAACTATGGGCTTTATACAGAGCTCACAGAAGTCAAAGGGAGTCTTCCCATTTATTTCTATGGGTTTGGATCAGTTCTTATACTAAGAACTATTCAACAAAAGATAAGTTTTACATGGTGTTAACTTTTAGGGTGTAGACCAGGTCTTAGTTTTTACTGCTAAAATTAAAGTTGACATAACTATGGTGCTCAGAGTGTGGGGAAAAAAAACAAACAACACTCCAAGTGCCCTAGCTAAGCCAACCTACCTATGCAGGCAGAGCTACATTGATAGAACAATGCTTCCATTAACCTAGCTACCACCACTCGAGGAGGTGGAGTGCCTACAGTTATGGAACAACAGAAAGCATCTACCCTACAACTGTATTACTATAGTGCCCATAGTGTAGCAACAGACCATGCACAAAGGAGGTTGGGATCCATGACTACCATGGCCAGTGAAAAGAGAAGAACTGAGGGATGGGTAAGGAAAGGTAATTTATCTCCTCTGTGGTGGTTACATGGGATCTGGAAAGGCAACACAATGAGGAAGAAGGGAAAAAAGCTTTTCTTTCCATTTTAAAATTATTAATTGTAAGTAATTTCTCTTACTTGTCAGGGCTTTCAGCATTGAGAACACTAATTCATTCACCAAACAGACATCACCCAGGAAGCCTCACGCTTCATCCCCACATCTCTGATCTCGAAAGACCACATCTAGGAGTGAGCCCTCTTTGTGTCCATTCTGAGATTGCAAAAGGGTGCCACTAAAAATCTGATAACCATCTCAACTGACTTGTGTGATAAAAAGCTGTTTGATGGTCAGAGACCAGGCTGGATTTGAATTAGTGACCTAGTAACAAAAGGCTTCATATACGATTATGATTCCTCAGAACCATCCAGTTCACCATATCAGAAAATTAACTATAAATATATAATCCTTTCTTTCTCTACAATACAATACAGTACAATAAAAGTAAATGGGATCTTTAACATAAATTCTGTTATACACACAGTTTAGGAACCCACCATTTTCAGAAACAGTTAAAAATGCTTACCTCGTATTCTGGTTCAAAACCAGCACGACCAGAGATTTGTCCAGATACATTCCAAAGGAAAGGAATTCCTCCACAGAGAAGAATCATCTATAACAAAAAACATGTAATGGATTCAATTCACTCTGTGCTATCATGGAGTAAAAAAAGCCTGAAAAGGACAAGACCAATTTTGAAAAGTGACATGGAATTTTTTTTTTTTTTTTTACATCCTTTTGCTTCTTTACAATATATAAAGAACACCTGCAAGGTTTTTTAGCTCCCCCTCCCCTCCCTTTTTAACCTTAGACATCAGGAATAGCAAGTCAGACCTTCCTTGGTTTCACTTGGGAAATGTTGGTACATCTCAGGGCATGGTTACTGTGGCCTCTACTACCTTAATTGAAGATTTGGGGGTACATCTTTAACAAAGGCTTCCTTATTTAGAAAGACAACCAGTGAAGTTAAATAGCTGATAAAAAACAAAAACAGACTTTCAAACAGTCAGACTTTTACTTCCTTCACTAGTGTGATATCACCTTGCGCTAGATCTCAAGTCATCAGAGCATCTTCCAGCCTGGATAGGATGTAATTTCTGATTTACAAAAACAAGCCGATTATTTATTTATTTATTTATTTAAAGAAAAACCAACTTTCAGGTTGAAGTTTAGATATAATAAAAGATGGCAAAAGGACACAAGAAAAACTGTGTTTCTGCTCTTGCAAGTTGCCTCTAACCTTTTGGCACCTAACACCTAGAATTTCAGTTATTGATGAATGGTCATAGAAAGACAAGTTGTTAACTCTCTTCGGTAAAAGATCATGAATAAAGTGAGTTGAAAGGGAAAATACTAAAATCACTTACTGGTAATTCTGTTAGTTGCAGTCTCCTCTTCGATCATTCTACAACACAGAATTAATGGCCAGACAGTGCTGTAGTTTCACCTATTTGAAGAAAGGAGTCAAAGAGTTCTGAAATCCCATCCTGATTACATGAGTTTCAGCCAGAAAGCCTCCCTCTAGTCTAACTTCCAAAGTCAGTCTATAAGACACCAAGAGAAATAATAGGCAAGCACCCTGTAAAGGGGTTGGGGGGAGGAGAAGAGGAAACTATGACAAGCAGATTACCAGTAAGTGATTTTCCTTTGTCATATGCCTCTCACTTCTCCCACCTACGAAAGTACATTACTGGACAGACAGTGTATGTAACAAATAGTTGTCACAGGAGGTGAAGGGGGCCTACCCTACTGTGTTGCTAGCAGGGTCCTGGAGCCAAAAGACAGCCTGAGAAGCAAAGAGACCCAGTTAATGAGGAAGTATATCAAGAAGCAGGATGACCACCACATTGCCACCTTATATACCTAGGAAATGAATGCTCACTGCCCATAAAGAGGAGGCTTTTCTAGCCAAGTAGCACCTGATAAATCCAAGCCAAGTCCACCAACCTGGTCATATACTGCAAGAATGCAGCCTAAAGCGCAAACTAATGCAGCCTAAAGCACAACACTGGCATTAGCTGCAGCCTTTAAAACCCTCAAAACAGAGATAGCTGTTTTGACTTCCTAAATTCCTGAGAATTAAGATCGAACTTGAGAACACGCTTAACAAAACACAGCCTATTGTCTGAAGAGGGTAGCGGGTTCAGACAGATGAAGAACAATGAGTTCACTCACATGGAACTGGGTGTTCACTTTGGGGACAAAGAGTAAGCGAATAAAAAAACTTCCTGGAAAAAACAGAGGGTGAGGAGAAGGGATGATTAAAGAGGAGCTCACGCCCTCATCATTGTGAGACTGCAGCAACAAAGAAAGTATCTTAAAGGACAGAAGTCTGCCCTAAAGTGTCAAAGAAAGGTACATATCCTAGCCTGTTAATGAAGATTAAGCCTTACTGAGGGATCCCAAGATGAATCCCTGGTCTTTAAGATGCACTCATACTGACAGAAGGAAATCTCAGAACGATAGAAATGCAGGTCTAGAAGGGAACTCAAAAAGTCATCTAACCCAGGCCCCTCTGCTGAAGCAGGACCAAGTAACCCTAAATCATCCCTGACAGGTCTTTGTCCAACCTGTTCTTAAAAAACCTTCCATGATGGAGATTCCACAATGTTCATTGGAAGCTTATTCCAGAGCTTAACTATCCTTATCAATTGAAACATTTTCTTAATATCAAACCTAAACCTCCTTTGTTCCATATTAAACCAATTGCTTTTTATCCTACCCTCAATGGACATGGAAAACTGATCACAGTCCTCTTTATAACAGCCCTTAACATATTTGAAGACTTACTAGGTACTCCCTCACTCTCCGTTCCTAAAGACTAAACAACCACAGTGTTTTTTACCTTTCCTCATAGGTCATAGAATCATAGAAGATTAGGGTTGGAAGAGACCTCAGGAGGCCATTTAGTCCAACCCCCTGCTCAAAGCAGGACCAACTGTTCCTTGACTTTAGCAAAGCTTTTGACACGGTCTCCCACAGTATTCTTGCCAGCAAGTTAAAGAAGTATGGGCTGGATGAATGGACTATAAGGTGGATAGAAAGCTGGCTAGATTGTTGGGCTCAACGGGTAGTGATCAATGGCTCCATGTCTAGTTGGCAGCCAGTATCAAGTGGAGTGCCCCAGGGGTCGGTCCTGGGGCCGGTTTTGTTCAATATCTTCATAAATGATCTGGAGGATGGTGTGGATTGCACCCTCAGCAAGTTTGCAGATGACCCTAAACTGGGAGGAGTGGTAGATACGCTGGAGGGTAGGGATAGGATACAGAAGGACCTAGACAAATTGGAGGATTGGGCCAAAAGAAATCTGATGAGGTTCAACAAGGACAAGTGCAGAGTCCTGCACTTAGGACGGAAGAATACCATGCACCGCTACAGACTAGGGACCAAATGGCTAGGCAGCAGTTCTGCGGAAAAGGACCTACGGGTTACAGTGGATGAGAAGCTGGATATGAGTCAACAGTGTGCCCTTGTTGCCAAGAAGGCCAATGGCATTTTGGGATGTATAAGTAGGGGCATTGCCAGCAGATCAAGGGACATGATCGTCCCCCTCTATTCAACATTGATGAGGCTTCATCTGGAGTACTGTGTCCAGTTTTGGGCCCCACACTACAAGAAGGAGGTGGAAAAATTGGAAAGAGTCCAGCGGAGGGCAACAAAAATGATTAGGGGACTGGAACACATGAGGAGAGGCTGAGGGAACTGGGATTGTTTAGTCTGCGGAAGAGAAGAATGAGGAGGGATTTGAGAGCTGCTTTCAACTACCTGAAAGGGGGTTCCAAAGAGGATGGCTCTAGACTGTTCTCAGTGGTAGCAGATGACAGAACAAGGAGTGATGGTCTCAAGTTGCAGTGTGGGAGATTTAGTTTGGATATTAGGAAAAACTTTTTCACTAGGAGAGTGGTGAAACACTGGAATGCGTTACCTAGGGAGGTGGTGGAATCTCCTTCCCTAGAAGTTTTTAAGGTCAAGCTTGACAAAGCCCTGGCTGGGATGATTTAGTCGGGGATTGGTCCTGCTTTGAGCAGGGGGTTGGACTAGATGACCTCCTGAGGTCCCTTCCAACCCTGATATTCTATGATTCTAACTAAATCATCCCAGCCAGGGCTTTGTCAAGCTGGGCCTTAAAAACCTCTAAGGATGGAGATTCCACCACCTCCCTAGGTAACCCACTCCAGTGGGGGCAGGTTTTCTAAACTTTCTATCATTTTTTTTGCTCTCCTCCGGGTTCTTTCCCATTTGTCCACATTTTTCCTCAAGTGTGGTGTCCAGAACTCAACAGAGTACTCCAGAAGAGGCCAGCTAGAGCAGAACTCCCATGTCTTACACATGCCTGTTAATACACCCCAGAATGACACCAGCCTTTCGAATTATACCACATTGTTGGCTCGTATTCAATTTGTGATCCATTCTAACCCCCAGATTCTTTTCAGCACTACCACCATCTAGTCAGTTATTCCCAAAAGTGGGACTTACCAGAACTGCACTTCTGGACTTTGTGGATGCAAAGATGCTACTACAGAGCTGTATCAGCTATGGCACCAAGCTGCAAGCTGAGGCAAGATAAAATAGTTACTGACCTTTCATACTGTTGTTCTTCCAGAGATTTTTCCCCCAGCGGTATCTGTTGGTCCAGCTCTAGCAGCCCTTGAGTTGTGCAGTTATGCACTGGTATAAAGAGCGCCACCAGCCCCACGCCCCCTTGCCAAGTTCCTTCTTGCCGGTAATGCCGACAGAGGGGTAGGAGGGTCGGTTCTGGAATGGACATGAGCAGCACATCTCAAAGAACAACCGTTATGAAAGGTTAGTAACTGTTTTTTATTTTGAGTGCTTGCTCGGGTCCATTCCATGCTAGGTGATTCACAAGCAGTACCCCTAGAGGTGGGCTCAGAGATCATGGACATGCTGACTGCAATTCTGCTCTCCTGAAACTGACATCTTCACAGGCCTGTTGGATGATGGCGTAGCGGGAAGCAAAGGTACGAACCAACTGCCAGGCAGCAGCTCTGCAGATGTCCTGGATTGGTACTGGTGTGATGAATGCTGCCTAGAAAGCCTGGGCTGTTGTGGAATGAGTGAGCACGATGGCCAGAAGCAGAACCTTTGCTGGTTTGTAGCAAGTTTGGATACAGGCAGTTATCCAGGATGAGATTCTTTGGGATGACACAGGTACCCTTCTCATCCTTTCCACTACTTCTACAAAGAGTTGTGTGGACTTGCTGAAGGGCTTAGTTCTCTCAATATAGATTGTGAGGGCCCGCCTAGCATCCAACGTTCCCCAGCAGTCTTGTGAAGTTTTAGAAAGAAGACAGATAGAAAAATGTCCTGGAACTGCGACACCACTTTTGGTAGGAAGGCTGGATGGGGACACAGCTGGACCTTGTCCTTGCAGAGCACCGTATAAGGGAGTTCTGACATAAGGGCCTTAATCTCAGAGACCTTCTAGCTGAGATGATCGCTACCTGGAAGGTGACCTTCCAAGAGAGAAGCAGTATGGGACATGATATTAATGACTTGCTGGGAGGCCCTGTGAGCCTCGAAAAGACCAGGTTTAAGTCTCATTGGGGGGGGGGGGGGAGAAGAGGAGGGTCGGTTCTGAGTCTAAGGGTAGTCTTTCCAGCCCATTGAGAAACTTGACCGTCATCTTGTGGGAGAACACTGATCTGCCATTCACAGGAGGGTGGAAGTCTGAGATGGCTTCCAAGTGAACTTTAATAGATGACAGTGCCAGATCCTGATGCTTTAGGTGGAGCAGATAGTCCAAGATAGAATGCAGAGAAGATCGAGATGGAGAAAGATTCTGTTCAGAGGCCCAACACGTGAAACGTTTTCACTTGGCCAGGTAAGTAACCCTGGAGGAAGGCTTTCTACTACCTAGCAAGACCTGTCAAACCTGATCTGAGCAGGCCTGCTCCTCAGGATTCAGCCACACAACCCCCATGCAGTTAGGTGCAGGAAGGCGAGGTGAGGTTTGGGTGAATCAACTAGCCATGGTCTTGTGAAATCAAGTCTGGAAGGAGCGGAAGCATGAATATCACTGCCACTGAGAGGTTCAGAAGAGTACCGAACCAATGCTAGGATAGCCATGCCAGTGCTTTCAGGATAACCTTCACCTTGTCCTGTTTGATGTTTAGGAGGACCCTATGAACCAAGGTGATCAGTGGGAAGGCATACAGTAAGTAGGTGGTCTGCCCATGAGAGCAGGAAGGCATCGGAAAGGGAGCCCAGACTGTGCCCATGCAGCGAACAGAACTGATGGAATTTCCTGTTCTGTCTGGTGGCAAACAGGTACACCTGGGGAGGCCCCCACCTCTGGAAGATGATACTGACAAGGTGGGCTCTCCATCCCAGGCTGACACATCCAAGACTAGGATTATCAACAGCTGAGGGGCAGCAAAGGATACCACTTCCATTACGTATCCTGGGCCTCTCCACCATGTCAGCGAAGACTGGAGGCAGAATTGTGAGTAGAGTCCAGGTGGTGTCTGCTCGGGGAAACCAGCCATATCTGGAGGGGTATGAGGTACAACCTTGCATACTGCACCATGCAGGTACATGCCATCATGTGTCTAAACAGTTTGCATAACCGAGCAGTCGTTATTGGGGGGATCGTGATTTTGGATATCAGGTCTGATATAGCTCGAAATTGGGCTTCCGGAAGGGAGGCTTTGGCCTAGGTTAAGTCAAGCACTGCCCCAAAGAACTCTATTCTCTGAACTAGGACTAGAAATGACTTCTGTTGACTCTGAACCGGAACCAGGGTTGTCCGTTTCTTAACAGACCCAGCAGATGGAAGGTGGCCAGTACTGTACTGATGCTGTGCTGCACCTGAGCCTGTGACTGACCTTTGATCAGCCAGTAGTCAAAGTATGAGTAGACTTACATGCCTTGATGCCTGAGGATGGCTGCTACCACCACCAAATACTTCGTGAAGACTTGTGGGGTTGCCAATAGGCTGAAGGGAAGAGCAGTGAATTGGTAGCGATACTGATCCACTACAAACTTTAGAAATCTTCTGCGACCATGGAAGATAGAGATGTGGAAATAAGCATCTTTTAAGTCAAGGGCGGCATACCAGTCTACTGGATCCAGGGAGGGAATGATGAAGGCCAAGGAGACCAGGCAGAACCTCAATTTCTTGAAATATTTGTTGAAACGACACAGGTCCAGGATAGGCCGTAGATTTCCCCCCTCCCTCACTCCCCAACCTTCTGGATTAGGAAATATCAGGAGTAAAAACCCCTTCCCTTTCAAGTCTTGAGAAACCTCCTCTATGACCCCCACAAGTAGGAGGGTTTGCACCTCCTGGACGGGAAGTAGCTTGTGAGAATCGTTCCTGAAGAGGGATGGGGGTAGAGGGTGGGAGGGAGCGGTGAATGAAAACTGGAGAACGTAACTTACAGTTACTGTACTCAGTATCCAGTGGTCCAATGTTATATCTGACCACACTGGGTTGAAGGGCGACAGGCAGTCCAAAAATAAAAGGGGAGATGGATCTGGGGTGAAGACTGGCATATTGCCCTCGGACGTACCTTGAAAAAGCCTGCCTGGCCCTGCTGGGATATCTATGAGAGCCCGTTTAGGAGGCCTAGGTAGGAGGGAGGTGTTGGCGACACTTATAACCCTTCCCTTTTCTTTTGTAGGGCTCCTCCTTGAGAGACACTGCAAACCTGAGAGGCTACTGGGGCCTAAAGTGCTTCCTGGAAGATGCAGGTGTATAAAGGCCCAAGGAGCGAAGGGTGGCCCTCATGTCCTTGAGGCTGTGAAACTTTGAATCTGTCTGTTCAGAGAACAGGGAGGTGCTCTCAAAGGGGAGGTCCTGGATGGACTGCTGCACTTCAAGATGGAGGCCACATGATTGCTGATGACTGCCGATGCAACAGTACTGGCTGCTGAGTCAGCCACATACAGAGCCGCCTGGAGGGAAGTCCTGGACACAGTCCAGCCCTCCTCTGGGATGGTTGTGAAGAGCTCCTGCCTTGACTCCTATGGCAGTCTCTCCTTAAATCTGGACAATGAGTCCCACAGATTAAAATTGTATCTCTGCAGTAGAGCCTGCTGGTTGGAGATATGTAACTGGAGGTCACCTGTCGTATGAGGAGAGATTAATAAAACTGGGACTTTTCAGCTTGGAAAAAAGGCAACTGCGGGAGGATATGATAGAGGTCTATAAAATCCTAAGTGGTACAGAGAAAGTAAATAAGGAAGTATTATGAGAAGGAGTAAATAACACAAGAACAAGGGGCCACCAAATGAAATTAATAGGTAGCAGGTTTAAAACAAACACAAAAAAGTATTTTTTCATGCAACGCACTGTCAACCTCTGGAACTCCTTGCCAGAAGGTGTTGTGAAGGCTATACCAGAGTTCAATACTATACCAGGGTTCAAAAGGGAGCTAGATAGATTCATGGAAGATAGGTCCATGAATCGCTATAAGCCAGGATGGGCAGGAATGGTGTCCCTAGCCTCTGTTTGCCAGAAGCTGGGATTGGGTGACAGGGCAAGGATCACGTGATGATAACCTATCTGTTCATTCCCTTTGGGGCACCTGCCATTGGCCACTGTCAGAGGACAGGACACTGGGCTTGATGGACCTTTGGTCTGACCCAGTATGGCTGTTCTTGTGTTCTTATCCAAACAGGTCCAGTCTCTTGGACTCTATTTTTGTGGGTAGCACTCGACTGCCCGTCTGTCCCACCCATTTGCTGCCAACATTACCAAAGACCCCAGTGAGGGGAAAGGGGAGCGAGTAAAGGTACTTGAACCCACTGGTTGGGACACAGTATTTCTTTTCTGCCCTTTTTGGGGGTGGGGGGCAGAGAAGAAGTCTGCCACAGTGTTCTGATGGGGCCCAATGACCGCTTTGTTAACAGGCAAGGCCACTCTGGAGGGAGCAACTGCAGCCAGGATTCCAGATTAGGCTGTGTGCTGACTCCTTAAGCTCCTCAATTTCCAGGCCCAAATTCGCAGTGACCCTTTTCAGGAACTCCTGGTGGGACCCGAAGTTGTCCTGCAGGAGTGGGTTACTAGGGCCTACAACAGTCTCGTCTGGGAATGACAAGGAGGCGGCCTGCGCCAGAGGAGGCGGCTTCCTCCTACTCCTCTACCTTCCACCACATCCATTGGGGCCATTTACCGGGATCGGTACTGAAATCAGGGTCCAGTGCCAGACAGGAAGAGAGAGTAGTTTATCTTTCTGACATCACTGAGTATGAGCATTGGGAAGGGGGGGCCCAGTACCGGGGAAACGCTGAAGGATTCCAATACTGCTACTGTATTAGCCAGTGGCCAGGCACCAGCAGGAGGGCAGGTACCAAAGTCTGGCGTGTAGGCTGTGTACCAGTAGGTTTTGGGTGGAGCCAAGGATTCCCCTTCAGACTCAGAAGACTATTTTTCCCCTGGAGACCATAGCAGTGCAGTATCCACTTCTGTCTCTGGCCGTGCCGGGGAACTGGGGACAGGCCAGTGACCAGTCCATCGGGACCATGGAGAGCTTGCCTCTGGATGGTGCCACATGGAGCTTGTTGACCCTTGCTCCTTTCTGTCCCCGGCTGCCTTGGCTGACCAGGGTCCTTGAGGGGCCAGCGGGATCGGGAGTGACAGCAGGTCCTTTGCCGCTTGGAAAGCCTCTGGGATCGAAGGAACCAGCAGACGCCTGATCACACCACTGCTCCAGGGAGTCGGAGGCTGGTCCCATACTGGACTCAGCACTCTAGGTAGAGTTGGCAGTGCCATCAGAGGCTCAGGGGAGGATGAGTGGCCTGATGCAGCTCTCACTACACTAGTCGCTCCTTGCTTGTCCCTCTTCTGACCTGGAGAACACCCTCTCTTGGTTCGTTGTTTCTTATGCCTCTTCCTCGGCACCAGGGATGGAGAGCTGTGCTGGGGAGCACTCCACATGGATGTTGAGGTTCTTGGCACTGATTCAGAGCAGCTCGGCTCTGAGACTGGTCTGAGGGCCACCTTCATAAGAATGGCCTTCAGCCAAATGTCCGTATCCTTTCTCATGCGGGCTTTGAAATCTCTGCAGGTCTGGCACTTCTCTTTAACGTGAAACAGTTTAGGCAGCTAGGATGCAGGTCACCAACTGGCATCAGCTTGCCACACGAGGTACACGGATTGAAGCCCAGCCCCTGGGGTGAAAAGTCCCTCAACAACAGGTAAGGAGGAGGATCCTGGGAACTACAGGCCAGTCAGCCTCACCTCAGTCCCCGGAAAAATCATAGAGCATGTCCTCAAGGAATCAATTCTGAAGCACTTAGACGAGAGGAAAGTGATCAGGAACAGTCAGCATGGATTCACCAAGGTAAAATCATGCCTGAGTAATATAATTGCCTTCTATGATGAGACAACTGGTTCTGTGGATGAAAGGAAAGCAGTGGACGTGTTATTCCTTGACTTTAGCAAAGCTTTTGACACGGTCTCCCACAGTATTCTTGTCAGCAAGTTCAAGAAGTATGGGCTGGATGGATGCACTACAAGGTGGGTATAAAGTTGGCTAGATTGTCGGGCTCAACGGGTAGTGATCAATGGCTCCATGTCTAGTTGGCAGCCGGTATCTAACGGAGTGCCCCAAGGTTCGGTTTTGTTCAATATCTTCATTAATGATCTGGAGGATGGTGTGGATTGCACCCTCAGCAAGTTTGCGGCTGACACTAAACTGGGAGGAGTGGTAGATACGCTGGAGGGTAGGGATAGGATATAGAGGGACCTAGACAAATTGGAGGATTGGGCCAAAAGAAATCTGATGAGGTTCAACAAGGACAAGTGCAGAGTCCTGCACTTAGGATGGAAGAATCCAATGCACCGCTACAGACTAGGGACCGAATGGCTAGGCAGCAGTTCTGCAGAGAAGGACCTAGGGGTGACAGTGGACGAGAAGCTGGATATGAGTCAACAGTGTGCCCTTGTTGCTAAGAAGGCCAATGGCATTTTGGGGTGTATAAGTAGGGGCATTGCCAGCAGATGGAGGGACGTGATCGCTCCCCTCTATTCGACATTGGTGAGGCCTCATCTGGAGTAGTGTGTCCAGTTTTGGGCCCCACACTACAAGAAGGATGTGGAAAAATTGGAAAACGTCCAGCGGAGGGCAACAAAAATGATTAGGGGGCTGGAACACATGACATATGAGGAGAGGCTGAGGAAACTGGGATTGTTTAGTCTGCAGAAGAGAAGAATGAGGGGGGATTTGAGAGCTGCTTTTAACTACCTGAAAGGTGGATCCAAAGAGGATGGATCTAGACTATTCTCAGTGATATCAGATGACAGGACAAGGAGTAATGGTCTCAAATTGCAGTGGGGGAGATTTAGGTTGGATATTAGGAAAAAACTTTTTCACTAGACGGGTGGTGAAACACTGGAATGCGTTACCTAGAGAGGTGGTGGAATCCCCTTCCTTAGAAGTTTTTAAGGTCAGGCTTGACAAAGCCCTGGCTGGGATGATTTAGTTGGGGATTGGTCCTGCTCCGGGCAGGGGGTTGGACTAGATACCTCCTGAGGTCCCTTCCAACCCTGATATTCTATGATTCTATGCAACTACTAGCACTACCATATACACTAACTCTAAGAACTATATATGCTAACTACAATAACTATACAACATATGTACAGAGAAAGTCCAAACCATTGAGAAAGAAGCCTTGTGGCAACAGGAGGGGCTGTTCCAGCAACCGTCCTGGGTGCTAAGAAGGAACTGAGAGGGCATGAGGCCAGCAGCTCTCTTTGCATGAGACTCCAGAGAGCACTAGAGCCAGCCCAATGGATACCACTGAGAGAAAAATCTCCAGTAATTGTGCACATGGCGTGCACACACCTAGCAGGGAATGGACATGAGCAAGCATTCAAAGAAGTTGATAGGCAGACAGATTGCTAGAGCTAAGTGTCCCTCTTGTGGCAGCCCAGAATTCTAAGCATGAGGGAAGACTGAACACACCAACATTCCTTATGTGGGCTCATGACCATCATATTACTTCTGAGGTGTTACTTCTGAGGATTGGGGAAGGTCGGACACACTGGCATGCCTCTGACCAGTGGGATTCACAATCTGTGAATGGCAGACCCCAGCTGAAAGCCCCTGATTCAGGGCACTGCTCAGCTGAAGAGCTGTGAGCTCTGCCTTCCACACACTAACTGATTTAATGCAGTGCGGCGGCCTCACGTTTTTCCATTAGCGTCCCTACAAGACAAAGGGTACGTCTACACTACCCGCCAGATTGCTCTGCCATCGACTCCTGTACTCCATCGTGGTGAGAGGCGGAAGCAGAGTCAACGGGGGAGCGGCGGCAGTCGACCCTGTGCCGTGAGGTAAGTCGACCTAAGATACGTTGACTTCAGCTACACTATTCTCGGGGCTGAAATTGCGTACCATAGATCATAGAATATCAGGGTTGGAAGGGACCTCAGGAGGTCAACTAGTCCAACCCCCTGCTCAAAGCAGGACAGATCCCCCTCGCAGTGTAGAGTGTAGAGACTAAAAAGAGGAGATGAAGCGAAGCCTCTAAGTTTCTGCATAGAGAAAACAAACCTGGGGAGGGGCTGTTCTGACTGAGGCTAATATTATCAGGATGAGGTTTCAGAACTCCTTGCTTTTTTGCTTCTAGTAGGTGGTGCCATGAGACCATCTGTTCATTAATCCACTAGTGTAGGAAGGGAAAAAAGAGAAATGACAGTTTAACAAATTTTTTAGTTTTTTTCAGTTTTGGTTTTCAAAATTAGGACAATTTAAAAAACCTCTAATCAGGTCTGAAGTTGGTCCAAAAAAAAAAAATAAATAAAATAAAAGTTGTGTGTCAAACAATTTTACAATCGGCTACAAAAATCCTAAGTCACGTACCATGAACATGAGTGTTATATCAAGAACTGTAAAATACATGTATACACACAAACACAAAATGCAACTTGAAGTTCACAAAAAGCACTGAAGAAACGTAAGTTAAGATGGAACTTACTCTCTTAACTCTGCTCCCTTGTGTGTATGTTTTACAATAGTCTAATTATACGATCTTATACTATTTCAAGCTGATGCTCTTTTCCCAACCTTGTTTTATAATTGGTCAGCTTTACATTCTCACATAACAGTTCATGATCATAACTTTATGGTATAACTTTAATGACAAATGTGTCATATAATCTGTTTTCCACACCTTGCTTTGGAAATAGCTACACCTCTGAAGGGTGTTTGCAACCTAGGATTATTTTTCTAACTTCTAATTAAATTACTCTGAAAACTAAACTCCCACCCCATAAAACTGACATTAAAATGTAGGTATGTTTCTAGCTTAACTGTTAATTTTATTATAAAGGAGTGTTTTAAGTACAGAATACAATGGAAACAGTAAAATATACTAAAAAAGATACAGGTTTCAGAGTAGCAGCCGTGTTAGTCTGTATCCACAAAAAGATTAGGAGGGCTTGTGGCACCTTACAGACTAACCAATTTATTTGACCATAAGCTTTGAGTTATGAGACTTATGAGAAAGTCCTCCTATTCTTTTTAAAAAGATACTGAATATTGTAGTTACAGAACTTTAATTAATACTGTATATGAAAACTGATAATGCCATATCACATTTTATTATAATGCATTTATCTCAGAGGTGTGCAAACTACGGCCCGCGGCCACATCCAGCCCGCGGGACCATCCTGCCCAGCCCCTGAGCTCCTGGCCGGGAAGACTAGCCCCCAGCCCCTCCTCCTTCGCAGCCTCAGTTCACTGGGCCACCGGCGCTCTGACCCACCGCTCCTGCCAGGAAGCACAGCAGCATGGCTGGCTCCGGCACGGTAAGGGGGCGGGCGGACCCAAGGGGCAGTCAGGGGACAGGAAGTGGGAGGAGGCAGATAGGGGGCGGGGGCCAGGATGTTTGGGGAGGCACAGCCTTCCCTACCCAGACCTCCCTATAGTTTTGCAACCCCCATGTGGCCCTCAGGCCAAAAAGTTTGCCCACCCCTGATTTATATGTTGCTTACATTTTACTGTAATATTTTGTTGTGCGTATCATTCACTACTTTCCCACCATAGCAGATAGCTAAGTTCCCTGTACGCTGTGTGGCCACACAGCAACCTATTTAGCACCATGCAGGCACTCAGGAAATCCGCCCGGGGACCTGCCCAGCCAGGGACCAGCCGGGTGAGGGGCGCCCCTCCCCTAGCCCCAACCTAGCCTGGTCCCCAACTCTGCTGCAGCTGCAGAGGTGCAGACTCAGGCATGGGCCGGCCCGGCCCAGTCTCATGTGCAGCTGGGGCGGTGCAGACCCAGGCTAGGCTGGGGGCCCCTTCCCCAGCCCAAACCCAGCCCCAGAGGAACTTGCTGGGGCCAGGGAAGGGGCGCCTATCCTGAAGCTCAAGTGCTGGAGAGGGGAGAGGCCCCTTTCCCCCAGCCCAGGAGCTGCTGCAGGGAGAGAGAGAACTGGGTGGAGTCCTCTCTCTCTCTGCCATAGCACAGGAGCACCCTCCTGCACCCCAACTCCCTCATCCCCGGCCCCACCCCAGAGCCTACACCCCCAGCCGGAGCCTTCACACCTCTGGACCCCAACCCTTTGCCCCAGTCCTGAGTCTCCTCCCACACTCCAAACCCCTTGGCCCCACCCCCACCCCATGAATTTTGTTATGTGCACCAATATGAACGTCATGTGTGACACATCACCTCCATATTGGTGCACATAAAATTCATTCCACACATGGGTGGGAAAAATTAGAAGGAACACTGGCAGACAGTACTACAAAATGCTATCATGAAAATTTACAGTGTTTTCTACATACACTTAAGAAATAGATCATGTAATTAAAGACTTAAATAATGCATCCACACAAAGGCACAGAACTACAGTTGCAGATTCAAACTTTTGCCTTACATTTTCTAGGTTTTTTTGGTGTGTTTTTTTTTTAAAAAGGAAAAATAATCAATACAAATGCACACATACTGCCTGGGAAAAGAAAAGAGGGACAATGCAAAATCATAACATAAGATCTCCAAGTCTAGCAGGCTTACGTGCTGAGGATGAATTACTACCAGATGAACATGGCACCTGTCTGCATGCTGTACTAGCAAGGAAACTACCCAAGGCAGTTTACAAACAAATAGACCCTTGTTATGAAAGTGTTGGTAGAGCCCTTTAAATCTGTAGATATCCACGAATATTTGCAAACCATTTTTGTAGATCACAGATGGAGGTGGATCCAAATTTTATATCTAAAGCCCTGCAAATCCTCTGATATCCACTTTATATCTGCAGGTATCTTCAGCCACTGATGCGGATATCCACGGATCATTTCTGCGGGTTGTGGATCGGAAGCAGAAACAAATTTTGTATCTGCACAGGGCTCTGTGTCAGCACAGTGACTTTCTTGCTAACATAGAGAAGTAACGTTCTGCTGTGTTCGCACTGACTAAATAAAAAGTATTTTGACAGTGAGATAGCAATCTTGGTGCAGAAACTCACTTTTTTGGCAGTGACAACATAACCCAAAGCGAGAAACCTTATTAAAGACTGCACTCACAGTATGAGACTTATAAGGCATGCCACAGCATTTACCCTGGAGTTGTATAGCTATACTTGAAGGATTAAATATAAAGTATTTTACATTCAGATTCATTGACAAGTATTGTATAAATTATACAGCAGCTATGGTACTTACAGTGCCCTCTAGCTCAGAATATAGGCCCGACCAAAAACTGAAAGTACTTTTGTCCAGTTGATACAAACGAGACTTTTCAAAGGTTTCCGAATCCATGATCTGTCCTAATTCCCATGGGACATGTGTTGTTGTTCTATATACCTTCCTCTGAAAGACAGAAAAACATATTAATATTAACATGTTGGGGGGAAGAGTCAAAATGGCTTTTGTAAAGGGATATCATGTCTCATCAATCTATTAGAATTCTCGTGGGGGGGGGGGGGTCAACAAACGTGGACTAGGGTGACTTGAACTTTCAGAAAGCCTTTGATAAGGTCCCTCACCAAAGGCTCTGAAGCAAGTAAGCAGTCAAGGGATAAGAGGGAAGGTCCTCTCATGGATCAGTAACTTGTTAAAATATAGGAGACAAACGGTAGGAATAAATGGTCAAACTTCACAATGGAGAGGGATAAATAGAGGGGTCCCTCAAGGATCTGTACTGGGACCAGTGTATTCGTAAATGATCTGGAAAAGGGGGTAAACAGTGAGGGGGCAAGGTTTGAAGACAATTCAAAATTACTCAAGATAGTTAAGTCGAAAGCAGACTGCAAGGGGTTACAAAGGCATCTCACAAAACTGAGTGGGCACTATAGATACAAAATGATGGGGTCTAAATTAGCTGTTACCACTCAAGAGAGATCTGGGAATCATTGTGGATACTTTTCTGAAAGCACTGCTCAATGTGCAGCCAAAGCCAAAACAGCAAGCAGAATGTTAGAAACTGGAAAGGGGCAGATAATAAGATATAGAGTGGTATTATGATATTTTCTAAAACCATGGTACACTTTGAATACTGCATGCAGTTCTGGTCACCCCTCTCAAAAAAGATGCATTAGAATTAGAAAAACTAGAGAAGGGAGAAGAGAAATTAAAAAGATTGGGATTGGTCAGCTTGGAAAAGAGATGACATGGGGGGATAAAATCATGAATGGTGTACAGAAAGTGAATAAGGATGTGTTATGTTAAATAAACCAAAGAGGGAGGGGGGGGGGGGGTCACAGCAGGTTTAAAACAAACATAAGTACTTCTTCACACAACACAGTCAACCTGTGGAACTTGTTGCCAGGAAACATTGTGAAGGCCAAAAGTACAACTGGGGTAAAAAAAAAAGATTTAGATAAGTTCATGGAGAATAGATCTATCAATGGCTATTAGCCAAAATGGTCAGGGATGTAACCCCATACTCTAAGCATCCCTACCTCTGACTGCCAGAATCTGGGACTGGACAACGGAGGATGGATCACTTGACAAATTGCCCTTTTCTGGTCACTCCCTCTGAAGCATCTGGCTCTGCCCACTGTCAGAAGACAGCATACTGGGTTAGACAGACCATTAGTCTGAGCCAGGATGGCCATTCTTATGATCTAATAAAATTCTATATTTGATTTGTTATTTTAATTTCAGTAAAGATGAAACAATATCCAGTACTAGGTTTGTGTGATTATTTATGTATCAAAGCTACATGGCAACAGAATCTATAGAATAACTGTTGTTCTCAAAACCCTATCAAATGACAAATGTAAAGCCGGAGTGATTTATTATTTCAGAGACCAGAAGCTGACACTGGAGTTGCTTGTCTATTTGTTTCTCTTATTTTAAAAGATTTTCAAAAACGGTTTATGAAGATCCCAGGAACGCTCTGTCTCACACAGCATGACTTGGGGCGCCATGGTGATGACTGAGCAGAATCTAGGCAGAGGACCAAATTCTGCCCACCAATCCCACTGACTTCACTAGTAGTACCATGCATTCAGGCAAGGCCTAAATAATGCCATAAGCCAGGGCTTTAATATCATATTCGGGAAGGGTTAGGGTTAGAGCTCCGGGTCCCCTCCCTTCCCACCTTTCACCACATCCTAGGAGCTTTACGGGCTTCTCCTGATTTCCCACGCCAGGAGCTCTGTGTGCTCCCCGTTCTCCCCTCCCGAATCGCCGCCGTCTCCTCGGTCCCTGCGCTCCCCACTCGGCAGGGCACGAGGCGGGCGGCCGCAGAGGGACTTCACCGCCCGCTCTGCCCCACGCCAGCCGCCCTGTGCTCCGACCCGGGCCCTCCCGCACCTGCCGACGCGCCAGGAAGGCCTCCCACAGGTACACGGCCCAGGAGAAGAGCAGCACGGAGCAGAAGATCCGCTTCTCCATGGTCAGCTCAGCCCAGAGCTCTCCCGGCAACGCCATGACGGAGCGCCCCACCCGCAACCGCTGCCACCTCGTGTCCTTGCCGACTTCCGGCCCGGCGTCACCGCAAACCCCACCCCCTGCTTCCGGTCCGGCGTCATTACAAACCCCGCCCGCCGGCTTCTGGACCGGAATCACTGCAAACCCCGCCCCCCGGCCTGGCGTCACTGCACACCCGGCCCCCCCCCAACTTCTGGTCTGGCGTTACTGCAAACCCCGCCCCCCCGGCTTCCGGCCCGGAGACACTGCAAACCCCGCCCCCCAGCTTCCGGTCAGGCGTCACTGCACACCCGCCCCCCCCCCCCACTTCTGGTCTGGCGTCACTGCAAACCCCGCCTCCCGGCTTCCAGCCCGGCGTCACCGCACACCCCGCCCCCCCGGCTTCCGGTCTGGAGTGACTGCAAACCCTGCCCCCCTCGGCTTCCGGCCTGGCATCACTGCACACCCGGCCCCCCCCACTTCTGGTCTGGCGTCACTGCAAACCCCGCCCCCCCGGCTTCCGGCCTGGAGACACTGCAAACCCCGCCCCCCCCGGCTTCTGGCCTGGGGGGGGTCACTGCACACCCCGCCCCCCCCCCCACTTCTGGTCTGGCGTCACTGCACACCCCCCCCACTTCTGGTCTGGCGTCACTGCACACCCTTCTCCCCCCCCCGGCTTCCGGCCAGGAGTCACTGCAAACCCCACCACTGTCACCGTGAACCCAACCCCCCCCCCCCCGCTGACTTTCAGCCCGGTGTCACCACAACACTGGTTAAAAAAAAAGGGACTAAAACATTTGTATCACCATCTCTTGGGTACTGCAGAGAATACAGTCAGAACCAGGGAGCTATTTGCTATCTTTTAGCCATCTGGAAAAATATCAAACCATTGCTTGTAAACAAGGTGATACACCAATTGATAGAGTGGTAAATAATGATAAAACAGAGCGGTCTAGGTCGCTGGGTAAGCTGAGTTCATTCAAGCAACATGCTGGGTTTTTTTAATGTGGCCAAATGCAAGGTCATACATCTAGCAACGAAGGTTATCACTTTCAAAAGTGGCCCAAGTGACATAAGACCCACTGACTTGATGTGTTTTTGAAGAATTTACCCAAAGAGTAGTGTTGAAAAGGGACCCTGGAGGCTCCGGTCCATTAAAAGTACGATTGGTGGCACAGCAGGGCCCCAGGGATAAGGCAGGCTTCCTACCTGCCCTGGCTCTGCGCAGCTCCCAAAGGTGGCCACCAGGTCCCTGTGGCCCCTAAGTGTTCAGGGAGCCTCCATGTGCTGCCTGTGCCCCCAATGCCAAATAAGTAGCTCCCATTGGCTGGGAACCATGATCAATGGGATCCACAGGGGCAGCGCATGGAGCCCCACTGGCCTCCCATGTGCCTAGGCACCTGTGCTGGGGCAGAGCCACACTCCCTGAGAAAAAGGGCTGAACCAGGCCAAAGAGGCTGCATGGATCCAGAGCCAGTCAGGACTGGGCTAGGTCCTATATAAAGGCTGCCCAGCTAGGGAGAATGAAGTCACTCCCTGGCCAGCAAAGGAGAAGGACTAGTTCCTGATGAAAAGAGTAGCAAACAGAACAGTGCTGGGCAGGTATGGGGGAGTAGATAGGAGCTCTAGCCCATTACCTGCTAGGCTGTAGCTCTGCTGCAAAAAGTCAGGAAGGTGTATAGGGCCAAAGGAGAAGTGGCCTAGGGAAACCGAGCAGGCAAGAGGGGAAGGAAGAAGGGCAGAGGGAGGCTGCTGTTAGAGGGTCCCTGGGTCAGGGGCCAGAGTAGTGGGTGGGCCTGGGTCCTGCCCCCCTTTGCACTGCACCTGCCATCAAGGAGAAGAGCTGAGACAGATAGCGACTGGCCCCTGAGATAAGGGGCTAGACTACAGGGTTGTGGTTAGCCACCGAGGCAGGTGCAGACAGAAGGACTGCTGTTAATAACATCCTTCCCTGGAAGGGGGTGAGACTGGGGCAGTGTCCTGAAGCAGATAAGGACTGTCCTGAAGAGTATGCTGCTGAGCAGGATCCCAGGACTTCCTGGGAGCTTCGGTAAGCACTGCTGGGACCTTGAAGCCTGAACCCCCTCCCCAACTCCCTACAGCTGAGCCCCATCCTGCACCCCAAACCCCTCATCCAGCTCCACCCCAGAGCCCACACCCCCTAGCCAGAGCCATCACCCTCCCACATCCCAACCTCCTGCCCCAGCCCAGAGCCTACACCCCCTCCCACATGCCAAACCCCTCATCCCCAGCCCTGGAGTCCCTGCCTGCACCCAAACTCCCTCTTGCAGCCTGCATAAGCTGCATGTGTAGTGGTCTCTGCTGTTATAGCTGTAGAGGCATAGCTGTATTGACAAAGCCTTTTACTGTAGGCTAGCCCTAAGAAGGAGACAACAGATGGATACAGGCAGATGGCAAAGTACAAAGAAATAATGAGGCAATATTGTCTAAATAGACAAGGAAGATACAGGGTAGGGGAAGGCATATAACATGCAAACAGGGTGAACAATCTGATAGCAGTGAATGGGACGTCAGTGCCATGATTTTGGAGGGCATGGGTTTAATTAGGTGGGAATCAGCTAAATAGAAAGAAAAGGGGAGGAGAGGCTAGGAGGTGTTGGTGTGTAGTGAAGCTGAGCTGAAGAGACTTGGAGGGAGGGGAAGCTGTTTGAGCAAACACCTAAACACAGAGCAGAGAGAGTATTTTATAATTTTGACTAATGTCCAAAGGTGAAAAAGGTCCCTACTTTAGCTATTTTGGTTTCTACTGGCTGGAATCTCTGACTGCCTGCTTTCTGCAATTCTTCCTCAAGGCCATCTGGCAGGACAGAGAAGAGACACTTTCCAATCTATTAAACTAAGGAGGGTATTAAACAGCATCTACTAATCTTTTAAAATGAGCAGGCCCTGATAACTTGCATGCAAGAATCATAAAAGAGCTGTCTCAGATCTCTGGTTTACTGGTGTTTTTTAGTAAATCTTGGACTACCAGGGAAATTCAAAAAAAGACTAGAAGAGTGGTAATGCTGTGCCGATATTAAAAAAGGTCAAGCAGGATGACCAGGGTAATTATAGACTGGTGACCCTGACATCAACCCCAGGCAAAGTAACAGAAAAGCTGATAAGGGATTCAACTGAAATATAATTAAAGGATGAGACTAATTGATGCCAGTCCACAGCTACAAGAATAAGCTGCTACAAGCCAGTGTAACAAGTGGTATCAAAGCATTAGAAAAAATATGCAAGAAGGTATGAGAGCAAGGGGAGGTACTGACTAAAGGCATCATTTATACCAATCTTGAAGAAAAATGATCCTACCAAACCAAATATGATTGGAGAGATTTTGAGCTGCTCTACTGTTTCCTAAGCATAGTACTAAAAGTATTGTCACCATTAACTGAAAATAGGGTGGCAACAACAGACCATAAAATTAAGATGCATGAATTAACAGGATGAGGTTGTTTATAGTTGTGGTAATTTGCTGTGTGGAATGTTGATGCACAGCCAAGAAAAATGAGTTAGCAGTTTGACCTTAGTATATAGTTGATCTGTTGGCAGGAAGACAAATGTGGACTGAGATCAGATAAAGGTCACTCCAGCATTGCAGGGAAGTGTCAGTCAGGTATGCTCAGTGCAAAACTAGGTAAGTCACTAGACCATAATAAGAAAAGGAGTACTTGTGGCACCTTAGAGACTAACAAAATTTGAGCATAAGCTCACTGTAGCTCATGAAAGCTTATGCTCAAATACATTTGTTAGTCTCTAAGATGCCACAAGTATTCCTTTTCTTTTTGTGAATACAGACTAACACGGCTGCTACTCTGAAACTAGACCATAATAGTAAACAGATCAGAATACTCAGGCTAGTGGTGCAACTGCTGTGATTGACAGCCAGCATTTAGCAGTTATGATTCTTCTATAAGAACAGACTAATCAAAAAGGCTTTAAACGTGATTGGAGGATAGAGTATGCTAATATCAAGATTGGGAAACAAGCCAATCTGAAATGGTCTAGTGGCTGATAAAAACAGAATAAAAGAGAGGCAGTCAGAAGGCAAGTCAGTCAAGCTAGGGAGCTAGGAAAAGCATACTAGCTATAGTGTAAAACAGATACTCATTAATCCAATTTCTATGTCTGTATCTTTGTGAATAAAGATGTTATGAATGTTAAACTTATAAAACAATAAGAATGCTGTCACCGACTGATCACCAAATGTAGTTGCTTAGTATTGCTCTAACTAGATGTTTATCGTTTGGGTAACTTTAACTCTTACCCAAAGATTGTGTTAAGGGGTTTGTTTGTTTTGATTAGTTTAGATTAATTGTTGTGACAAGACCCCTGGAGTGCAGCCCGGGATCGCTGTGCCCCCTTAACTCTCCAGCATGGGCTGTCTCTCTCAATACTGGGTGAGAGACAAGCAGCAAACCCCTCCAAGCACTGTTATCGCTCAGCACAACAGCATGTGGTGCCCCACAACCAGCTAGATTGAACAAATGCCCTCAGAGCCACTCATGAATCACACAGAGAAAGGCACCAACCAAATCCTCCCAGCCTTGTATCCCAGGAATATAACATCTTGCACTGCTCAAGACCCTTTCTTAAGCAATGCAAATTTATTAATTGGTACATCACTTCATCAATGGAAAGTGGATTTACACCAGCCTTTGTAAACGTGAGCAGATTTACCAAACACTTCAGACAAACTTGCTGGTAAACAATAAAACAAGTTTATTCGCTACAGAAGATAAATTTTTTAAGTGATAGGCAAAAAGTCAGAGTGGTTACCAAAAGAAAATATAAGCATGCAGTCTAAACTCTCAACTCTATTAGACTGGGAAACTTCTAGATTAAGCAGTTTTTCCTCACCCCACTGGATATTGCAGTTCATAGTACACAGGTTTCATCCTTGAAACCTGGGCCAGTCCCCTCTGTTGGAGTCTTCACTCTTAAATGAACAGTAAGCAGTCTTTTAAAGCTTTTTTTTTTTTTAAGCAGATTGTCTCCCAGTTGAGCAATCATGCTCTCCAGCAGGAAAAAACAAACCAACCAAAAAAAAAAAAAAAAGCAGAAGCCACACCCCCAGAAAAGCCCCCAAACAAGAAACACGCTACTTAAAGAAATGAATAGGCAATATACGCTTACTGGGAGCAGGCTTGGCAACGTCCTTGTTGCTTGCAGCATAGGTGGGGGAAGGAGAAAGGCTAAGCATCAGGCCATGGTGTTTTGTTTTATACCCTTAGTCCATGTGCTTGGAGAGTCCAGGTATGTGGGCCTTGCTGAGTCACAAGGTGAAGCAATACCCTGGTGTGCGTCCTGTGAGAGTCATTGAATTGTAACTCCTCTGCTGGACAATGGCTGGTGATCTCTGTTCAGCACACACCTGGGCATTGGTTACCACCCTTGTCATTGTCTCTGGAGAGCTAGTATCTGAGTGCTTCCCAGACTCTCAGCATATTTTAGTGACAACCATACAAAACATTCTCATAACTTTGTATGCATTAATGATAGAACAATGACTTTCAGCAGATCATAACCTTTCCCCTGATTCCAAACATGGCATGCTTTATATGGAACATCACAATTGTATATAAATGAGGAATATAGAATCACAGAACTGGAAGGGACCTCAAAAGGTCATCTCGTCTGATCTCCTGCACACAAGGCACAACTAAGTATTATCTAGACCAGTGGTTCTTAACCTTTACTGCAGCCTGCACCCTTTTGGTTCTCAATATGTTCTCGCGCCCATTATAAAATTGTTGAAGTAGGTCAGTTCTTTAAACCTAGATTTCTTTTCTATATTACAGTAATTGTTTATAAATACATGGGTCTGATGAAGCAAAGTAGTTGTACTTACATGCCTGTGCTTAATTTGTGTTTGATTTACCTTCTAAAAAAATCTGGCATGTCTCACACCCCCAGAAAGGGCATTTTGCACCCCAGGTAAAGAACCACTGATCTAGACCATCCCTGACAGGTTTGTCCAACCTACTCTCAAAAATCCCCAATGATGTGGATTCCACAACCTCCCTAGGCAATTTATTCCAGTGCTTAACCATTCTGACAATTAAGAAGTTTTTCCTAATGTCCAACCTAAACTGCTGTACTGAAATTTAAGCCCATTGCTTCTTGTCCTATCATAGAATCCTAGAATATTAGGGTTGGAAGAGACCTCAGGAGGTCATCTAGTCCAGTCCCCTACTCAAAGCAGGACCAACACCAACTAAATCATCCCAGCCAGGGCTTTGTCAAGCTAGATCTTAAAAACCTCTAAGGATGGAGGTTCCACCACCTCCCTAGGTAACCCAGTCCAGTGCTTCACCACCCTCCTAGTGAAATAGTGTTTCCCAATATCCAACCTAGACCTCCGCACTGCAACTTGAGACCATTGCTCCTTGTTCTGTCATCTGCTACTACTGAGAACAGCCTAGCTCCATCCTCTTCGGAATCCCCTTTCAGGTAGTTGAAGGCAACTATCAAATCCCCCCCTCACTCTTCTCTTCTGCAGACTAAACAATCCCAGTTCCCTCAGCCTCTCCTCATAAGTCATGTGCTTCAGCCCCCTAATTTTTGTTGCCCTCCACTGGACTCTCTCCAATTTGCCCACATCCCTTCTGTAGTGGGGGGATCAAAACTGGACACAGTACTCCAGGTGTGGCCTCACTAGTGCCAAATAGGGGGGGAATAAGCATTGCCAGCAGATCGAGGGAAAGAATAATAATTCTTCTCCCTCCTCCTTGTAACGACCTTTTATGTCCCCAGTCTTCTCTTCTCCAGACTAAACAAACCCAATTTTTTTTTTCCAATCGTTCCTCATAGGTCATGGTTTTCTAGACCTTTAATCATTTTTGTTCTCTTAGACTCTCCACTTTGTCCACATCTTTCCCGAAATGTGGTGCCCAGAACTGGACACAATACTCCACTTGAGACCTAATCAGTGCAGAGTACAATGAAGAACTACTTCTTGTGTCTTGCTTATGATACTCCTGCTAATACATCCCAGAATGATTTGTCTGTGGTTTTTTTTGCAGCAGCAGCGGTACACTGACCCCCAGATCCCTTTCCACAGTACTCCTTCCTAGGCAGTGATTTCCCATTTTGAAATTGTTCCTTCCTAAGTGGAGTACTTTGCACTTGTCCTTATTGAATTTCATCCTATTTACTTGAGACCATTTCTGCAGTTTGTCAGATCATTTTAAAAAATATGGGGGTAACAGGATGCTGTCCTAAGGTATAGAATGTCACAATTGTATCAAGGAAGGCTGTTTACACTAACTAAATAAAATACTTTGTTTTGGAAGAATACTGCCTGGATGTCATAGAATCATAGAAGATTAGGGTTGGAAGATCAGGAGGTCAATCAATTATAGCTGAGGACTGTATCTGTGTCCTCCCAAAGGCAGACGGTTTAAGCTGGAGTAGGATGTTTTTCCTAAGTTTCCTGCAAAACCATGGCAATTTCTCAAAAGCTGCCCCCCCCCTTTCACCTTACAAAAACAGATAAATGAGTCAACTGATGGGAAACTCTTGGAAATCCAGGAAGAGGTAATAGGTGAGCTATTGTGCTGGTATCCTGGGTCTGTTTTGAGGGAGTAACATAAAGGTATAAACTTATTCTCAAGTTTATTTAGTTGGGGTTAGTCCTGCTTTGAGCAAGGAGTTGGACTAGATGACCTCCCGAGGTCTCTTCCAACCCGAATCTTCTATGATTCAATACTGGGGAAAAAGCATAATGAAAGTAATTCACAAAGAGGCTTAAATCTGGCCATAATATGTTATTTTCATGGACAGGATATCAAGGCACAGCCAGGTTGTGGAGTCATCTGGTATGGGGACTTGGTGGCATCTCTGCATGCTCACTTCAATGTTTTGCTGCTGAGTGTGAAGCAGCTGGGATAAGAATCAGCACCTCCAAATTGGAAGTCTTGGTTCTCTCCCAGAAGAAGGTGGACTGCTCTCACCAGGTGAGGGCAGCAGCTGCCCTTAGTGGATGAATTGAAGTATCTAGGGGTCTTGTTCATGAGAGATTGACTGACTGGTGGTTTGGTGCAGTGGTGGCGTTGATGCAGGTGCTGTACCAATCCGTGGTGGTGGAACAGGAGCTGAGTTCTCAGATGAAGCTCTTGGTTTATAGGTAGCTCTACATCCCCATCCTCATCTATGGTAATCAACTTTGGATAATGACCAAAAGGATGAGATCACAGGTACAAGTGGTGGAAATGAGGTTTCTCTGTAGGGTGACTGGGCTTACTCTTCGAGAGAGGGTGTGGAGATCGCCTATTTGGGAGGGCCTCAGAGTAGAGCCACTACTCCTCCAGATTGAGAGGAGCCAGTTGATGTGGTTTAGGCACCTGATAAGGATGCCCCCGGGAGACTTCCATTGGAACTATACCAAGCATGTCCCACTGGGCGGATGCCCCGAGGCCAACTCAGGACATGCTGAAGGGATTATATCTCCTGGCTGGCCTGGGAATGCTGGGGAATCATAGAATAGAATATCAGGGTTGGAAGGGACCTCAGGAGGTCATCTAGTCCAACCCCCTGCTCAAAGCAGGACCAATCCCCAATTAAATCATCCCAGCGAGGGCTTTGTCAAGTCTGACCTTAAAAACTTCTAAGGAAGGAGATTCTACCACCTCCCTAGGTAACGCATTCCAGTGTTTCACCACCCTCCTAGTGAAAAAGTTTTTCCTAATATCCAACCTTAACCTCCCCCACGGCAACTTGAGACCATTACTCCTTGTCCTGTCCTCTTCTACCACTGAGAATAGTCTAGAACCATCCTCTCTGGAACCACCTCTCAGGTAGTTGAAAGCAGCTATCAAATCCCCCCTCATTCTTCTCTTCTGCAGACTAAACAATCCCAGTTCCCTCAGCCTCTCCTCATAAGTCATGTGTTCCAGACCCCTAATCATTTTTGTTGCCCTTCGCTGGACTCTCTCAAATGTATCCACCTCCTTCTTGTCATGTGGGGCCCAAAACTGGACACACTACTCCAGATGAGGCCTCACCAGTGTCTAACAGAGGGGGACGATCACGTCCCTCGATCTGCTCGCTATGCCCCTACTTATACATCCCAAAATGCCATTGGCCTTCTTGGCAACAAGGGCACACTGCTGACTTATATCCAGCTTCTCATCCACTGTCACCCCTAGGTCCTTTTCTGCAGAACTGCTGCCTAGCCATTCGGTCCCTAGTCTGTAGCTGTGCATTGGGTTCTTCCGTCTTAAGTGCAGGACCCTGCACTTATCCTTATTGAACCTCATCAGATTTCTTTTGGCCCAATCCTCCAATTTGTCTAGGTCCCCCTGTATCCTATCCCTGCCCTCCAGCGTATCTACCACTCCTCCTAGTTTAGTATCATCTGCAAATTTGCGGAGAGTGCAATCCACACCATCCTCCAGATCATTTATGAAGATATTGAACAAAACCGGCCCCAGAACCAACCCCTGGGGCACTCCGCTTGACACCGGCTGCCAACTAGACATGGAGCCATTGATCACTACCCGTTGAGCCCGACAATCTAGCGAAATTTCTACCCACCTTATAGTGCATTCATCCAGCCCATACTTCCTTAACTTGCTGACAAGAATACTGTGGGAGACAGTGTCAAAAGCTTTGCTAAAGTCAAGATACAATACATCCACTGCTTTCCCTTCATCCGCAGAACCAGTAATCTCATCATAGAAGGCGATTAGATTAGTCAGGCATGACCTTCCCTTGGTGAATCCATGCTGACTGTTCCTGATCACTTTCCTCTCATGTAAGTGCTTCAGGACTGATTCTTTGAGGACCTGCTCCATAATTTTTCCGGGGACTGAGGTGAGGCTGACTGGCCTGTAGTTCCCAGGATCATCCTCCTTCCCTTTTTTTAAAGATTGGCACTACATTAGCCTTTTTCCATTCGCCACGAGTTTTCAAAGATAATGGCCAATGGCTCTGCAATCACAGCCGCCAATTCCTTTAGCACTCTCGGATGCAACTCGTCCGGCCCCATGGACTTGTGCACGTCCAGCTTTTCTAAATAGTCCCTAACCACCTCTTTCTCCACAGAGGGCTGGCCATCTACTCCCCATGTTGTGATGCCCAGCGCAGCAGTCTGGGAGCGGACCTTGTTAGTGAAGACAGAGGCAAAAAAAGCATTGAGTACATTAGCTTTTTCCACATCCTCTGTCACTAGGTTGCCTCCCTCATTCAGTAAGGGGCCCACACTTTCCTTGGCTTTCTTCTTGTTGCCAACATACCTGAAGAAACCCTTCTTGTTACTCTGAACATCTCTTGCTAGCTGCAGCTCCAGGTGCTATTTGGCCCTCCTGATTTCATTCGTACATGCCCGAGCAATATTTTTATACTCTTCCCTGGTCATATGTCCAACCTTCCACTTCTTGTAAGCTTCTTTTTTATGCTTAAGATCCGCTAGGATTTCACCGTTAAGCCAAGCTGGTCGCCTGCCATATTTACTATTCTTTCGACACATCGGGATGGTTTGTCCCTGTAACCTCAACAGGGATTCCTTGAAATACAGCCAGCTCTCCTGGACTCCTTTCCCCTTCATGTTAGTCCCCCAGGGGATCCTACCCATCCGTTCCCTGAGGGAGTTGAAGTCTGCTTTCCTGAAGTCCAGGGTCCGTATCCTGCTGCTTACCTTTCTTCCCTGTGTCAGGATCCTGAACTCAACCAACTCATGGTCACTGCCTCCCAGATTCCCATCCACTTTTGCTTCCCCTACTAATTCTTCCTGGTTTGTGAGCAGCAGGGCAAGAAAAGCTCCCCCCCTAGTTGGCTCCTCTAGCACTTGCACCAGGAAATTGTCCCCTACGCGTTCCAAAAACTTCCTGGATTGTCTGTATTGCTGTATTGCTCTCCCAGCAGATATCAGGAAGATTAAAGTCACCCATGAGAACCAGGGCATGCGATCTAGTAGCTTTTGTGAGTTGCCAGAAGAAAGCCTCATCCCCCTGGTCTGGTGGTCTATAGCAGACTCCCACCACTACATCACTCTTGTTGCTCACACTTCTGAACTTAATCCAGAGACACTCAGATTTTTCTGCAGTTTCGTACCGGAGCTCTGAGCAGTCATACTGCTCCCTTACATACAGGGCTACTCCCCCACCTTTTCTGCCCCGCCTGTCCTTCCTGAACAGCTTATATCCATCCATGACAGTACTCCAGTCATGTGAGTTATCCCACCAAGTCTCTGTTATTCCAATCACGTCATAATTCCTTGACATCACCAGGACCTCCAGTTCTCCCTGCTTGTTTCCAAGGCTTTGTGCATTCGTATATAAGCACTTGAGATAACCTGCTGATCGCCCCTCATTCTCAGTATGAGGCAGGAGCCCTCCCCTCACAGACGTTCCTGCCTGTGCTTCCTCCCGGTATCCCGCTTTCCCACTTACCTCAGGGCTTTGGTCTCCTTCCCCCGGTGAACCTAGTTTAAAGCCCTCCTCACTAGGTTAGCCAGCCTGCTCGCAAAGATGCTCTTCCCTCTCTTCGTAAGATGGAGCCCGTCTCTGCCCAGCACTCCTCCTTCATGGAACACCATCCCATGGTCGAAGAATCCAAATACACCACCTGCGTAGCCATTCGTTGACTTCCATGATTCGACTGTCCCTACCCAGGCCTTTTCCTTCCACGGGGAGGATGGACGAGAACACCACCTGCGCCTCAAACTCCTTTATCCTTCTTCCCAGAACCACGTAGTCAGCAGTGATCCGCTCAAGGTCATTCTTGGCAGTATCATTGGTGCCCACGTGGAATCCCCCAGGAGGAGCTGTATCCCATTGCGGAGGAAAAGGTGGTCTGGTTCTCCCTACTCTCCATGCTGCCACTGTGACAATCCCCAGAAAAGCAGCATTATGGAAAGATCTTTTGGAGCTCCAGATCAGACTACTGTAATTATAAAAGCTGTGTACCAAAATTCCTACCATATTGTAGTAATTGTTGGAAAATTAAGCAACTGGTTCAAGTCAAAGTTTGGTATAAAGCATTTAACACTTGGGCCATTGCTGCAGTATCTGTTGTCTTTCCCTCATTTAATAATGGTCTTATCTTGTCCTTAGTCTTGATTCTTATGTATTTGTAAAATGCTTTCTTGTTACCCTTTATATCCGTAGCTAGTTTAATCTCATTTTGTGCCTTGGCCTTTCTAAATTTGTCCCTACATGCTTCTGTATATTCATCCTTTGTAAACTGACTTCGTTTCCACTTTTTGTATGACTCACTTTTTAGTTTCAGGTCATTGAAGATTTCCTTTCTTACCATACTTCCTTGCTTTCCTATACATTGGGATAGTTTGCTCTTGTATAATAACGTATCTGAAAAACTGCCCAATTCACCTGAACTTTCTTCCCATAGCCTCGCTTGTTAAATTCTGCCTTCTTGAAGTCCACGGTCTTTATTTCATGATCTTTCACACAAACTGTCTTCCAACTTCAAATTCTCAACCAGTTCTTCTGTTTGTCAGAACCAAATCCAGAATACTCTTCCTTAGTCACTTTCTCTACCTTCTGTACTAAAAGGTTGTCTCCAATGCATTCACAGAATTTTTTGGATAATCCGTGCCCTGTTGTATTTTCCCCAACAGATGTCTGGGTAAACAAACATAAAACAACCACCAACTTGGTTTTATGGGGAGGGGAAAAAAAATCTTGTTAAACCTGATTTCATTCTTTGAACACACATTTTGATTAACTGCATAGATGTAATATACTTAGACTTTAGTAAGACATGGCATTCTGGTCACAAAATTAGCACTATTGATAACACATTACCAGGCTTGTAAATTGGCTGACACCTCAAAGTAGTTGTCAATGGGGGAACCATAATCAAATGGGTGGCTTCTAGTGGGATTTTTTAGGGATCAGTACTAAAACCCAATGCTGTTCAACATTATCAGCAATGTGGAAGTAAATAAAAAAATCACTTGATAAAATTGCAGATGACAAAGTTTGGGGAAGAGATAAATAATGAAGACATAAAAAGAAAAGGAGTCCTTGTGGCACCTTAGAGGCTAACCAATTTATTTGAGCATGAGCTTTCGTGAGCTACAGCTCACTTCATCAGATGCATACCGTGGAAACTGCAGCAGACTTTATATATACACAGAGAATATGAAACAATACCTCCTCCCACCCCACTGTCCTGCTGGACTCCTTTTCTTCTTGCGAATACAGACTAACACGGCTGTTACTCTGAAACCTGTCATAATGAAGACATGGCAGTCATACAGAGTGAGATCACTTATCCTAGGCCCATTCAAACAAAAGTTATACATTGAGGAACAAGGCACCCAGGCCATTCCTACAGATTGGGAGACTGTATCCTGGAGAGCAGTGACTCTGAAAGGGATTTAGGGGTCATAGTGGACAAATTCAACATGAGCTCCCACTGATTCTGTGGCAAAAAGGGCCAATGCAATCCTTGGATGTGTGAATAGGGGAATTGTGGATAGGAGTAGGGAGACAACTTTGCTTTTGTATATAACATTGATGTGCTTGATACTAGAATCCTTTGTATGCTACTGGTGTCCACATGTTAAAGATGGAGAGGATGCAGACAAGAGTAACAAATGATTTGAGGGCTGGAGAAAATGCCATCCAGTGAGAGACTCAAGGAACTCAATCTGCCAAAAATCTTACCAAAAAGCAGGCCAAGAAGGGATTTGACTTATGTGTAAGTGCCTCCACAGGGAGGAAAATACTAGATACTAAAGGGCTACTGGAAGCTGAAGCTAAATAAATTCAAATCAGTAACTTTTTTTTTTAAAAAATGCCTTCCCTGTGGACCCTGCTGCCAAGCACAACTTCTCTAGTGCACATTGATCTTCCCCACTTTGAAATGGGAATAGATGAAAACACAAGAGAACTTTTAGCATGTGGCAGCAGGGTCCACAAAGACAATTAGTGCATGACAGACTAGCTTGCTGTGCACTAACCATTCACCTAGCCAAGACTGGATGTCTGTCAGCAAGGTATGCTTTACCCATACACATTTTAGGGTTTGTCTGCAATAGCAATTCCTGTTTAACTATGTTGTATTAGCATCCACAGAGGGAGTTCTTATACCGGAATAAGAGTTCCTTATTTCAAATTAGCTTAATTGACTTCCAAAGTGAATTAAACTAATTCAAAATAAGGCACTTATTTTCCAACATGAGTGTCTACAATCACACAATAGAATATATTTTTAAAACAAATATTCCCCCTATGTCTCATTAGGGCAGATTTAAGATTTTTTGGGTGCCTTAACTATGCTTTTCTTATCTTAATCTGCTTGGATTTCTTTTAAGTGCAACTAAATTCTGAATTTGCAAAGATTATGCATCAGTAGGGATAATTACATCTCTAATGGAATTTACCTAAATTTACTAATGTACCATCAGCCACTGTGACAAAGTTCCAAGCCTGTAGTGGTGGGTCCCATGCTTCTGGGTGGATTCAGTGGCCTCAAACTCAATAAGACCCCAATATGACTTCCCTTTCTCAATGTAGCAGTAAGAATCAGTCTATTGAGTTACTTTCATCACAGACCAGTATGGTAGATGGGAAGGGGGATTACCCCACAGTCTCTGTTGCTCCGTAGAGCTCTGTGGGTGCAGTTCAGCCTCTTGCCTGGACCGAGTCCTGCGTCCCCTCTCAAGGGGATCTCTGTAGAGTATGGGGGAAGGGGGGAACGCAGGCCCACCCTCTACTCTGGGTTCTGGCCTAGGGACCCTAATGGTAGCAGCTGTTGGCAGCTTTCCCCTCACCACTGATGTTGCTTTGATTCCCTAGGCTACTTCCCCATAGTCCCCTTCTCCCAACTGCACCCTTACCTCAGGATTCAGCAATACTGCTGCATCTTCTCCTCCTGCTCCTTTCACCTAGGCTCTTAAGAGAGCTGGAAAGAACAGCTTTTCAGCAGTATGAGTGGGACCTTAATTGGTTCCAGCTGTCTCCATTAGCCTAATGGGCTTAACTGTCCCTATGCCAGTTAATTGGGGTTAGGTGCTGGCATTAGCCTAACTACCTTAACTAGTTAATTGGCATCAGGTGTCTAGATTGGCCTGGAGTAGCCTTTGTTTAGCTATCCTGGGACCTGCTTCTTCTGCAGCTGCTCTCCTGTCTAGGGTTCTCTGCTCCGTGTCCCTGTCTGGTTACCTTTGTTTAGCCCTGTGACCTCACTCCCATACCTGTTATATCTTTAGTTGTCCCTCGTACTTAATTGAGATCCTGGACCTTGTGGATCCTCCCCTTAGGCTGGGGGAGGTCCTTTAGTAGAGAACTGCCCCTCCTCCTCCCCAGCCCACAACTGCTCCTGCTCAGGCCATAGGGACACCTCCCGCAGCGCGCCTAGATGAGCGGGAGAGCCCTGCCTCTGCTGCATGCAGTCTGGCAGGGCCTCTGCAGGAGGGTGCTGCGGGATTACGGCCGGGCATGGGAAAAGGCCCGCCCCAGGGGAATTTTCCCTCCCTCATGCCATGCCCCCACCCCGTTCACCAGCCCACCGATGATACCATGGAGGGCTGGGTCCAAGTTCAGGAGAAGTGGTGCAAGCAGAAGACTTGAGCTCCGCTCCTCCCATCTGAGGCGGAGGCCCCTCAAAAGACCAGGAAGGGGGCCAGTGACACCGAGCCTTCTGCCTTTCCCCCAGGGGAATTCCATCTGCTGGAGCCAGCTGGGGATGATGTGGCAGCAATGGAGGGTAGCACTGCCCCTCCTCCAGAATCCCTCCTCGAGGGGGCCTCCAATAGAGCCCCTCCTGCCCCCTTGCCACCTAAGGCCGCTGCAAGCCCTGAGGCGAGCATCACTTCGGGCATCGGCAAAGAGGTCCCGGGGTGTGTGTGTGTTTGTGTGTGTGTGTGATCTTTCCTCCATTTTTGAGGAGATCGAGGCCCTGGATCTGACCCCAGTCACCCAGGGGGAGGGTGACCCTCTGCCAGAGGGCCTCAATCTGTGCAACCTCACCCTGGCTCCCCTTTCCCTATGCTCCCTCCCCCTACACACTGCTTCTGCTACCGCCTCTGAGGGACCCCTGGACTCTTCCAGCAACCCAGCCATGGATGGCACCCTGCTACTGGCCACCGAGCCAATTGAGGTGATGACCAGTGCAGCGCGGCCGGGACCTGAGTTACCAGGGGTATCCCTCATTGATGCAGGGCGGCCGACACCCTTCCCAGGTGGGGACCCCACTGCCGCTTGTCCATCTGATGATGCTGTGGCTGAAACACCCACCCTGGAGCCCGAGCCTGGCATCAGCAAGGGCCCACTCCACAGACTCCTGAGCCTGGCCAAAAGGTGCCACTCCCCAGTGGCTTGGCTGCTGGGGCACACAATCCTGCTTCCGGACCTATCCCCAACCCTACTTCTGATCCCTGTCCTGCCCCTGTGCCTGATGCCAACCCCACCCCCCTCCCCTCCACCTCCCATGCTGCTATTGCTGCCCCTGGGCTGTCTCCTTCCCCTTCCCGGAGGATGACCCCCACAGAGCGGCCTTTTCGTTCGCCTGTCCCGATAACCTAGGAGCTGCTATTTTCCCTCCACCACCCCCAACTGAGCTGGGGTCTGAGGCGGGCTGCAAGGGACCAGCACGTTGGGTGCCACACTGGGGGTCCACCCCCTACCTGCCCATCTCGATAGGCCACAGGGCTTCGACAGGGGCCCCGCTGGAGGGCGGCGAGGGCCCAGGGACCCCGCCTCCTGATAGGCTGCGAGAGTTTCTCCAGAATGACCGTGGGTGCAGCTCACTCTCCAGCTCTGGGGGGACTTTCATGAAATCCTCCAGGCCATGAGGGCCATTTTGAGGGAGGGTAGAGGGTCCAGGAGGCTGGGCTCTTTGGCCTACCAGTGAACGCACTGCTTCCATGACTCCCTGCTTACTTACAGGATCACTCACAGATTGTTGCGCAGCCCAATGGTGAAGAGTACTTGGTAATTTTCCTGCAGGAGACCCACACAGATCTGGCAGCCGAAGCTAACTGGCAGCTGGAGTAGGGCAACATGATGTATTTTACCCACGTTTTGGCTCATCAGGCCAGGGTGGCTACCCTGTTCTCCCCTGACCTATAGCCCAAGGTGCTGGGGACAACCGAGGTCATGCCGGGTCACCTGCTGCACCTCTGGGCCCAGGTGGAGGGGATGACATTGAACTTAGTCAACTTAATCAATGTCTATGCCCCAACATCGGGCCCGGAGCGGGTGTGTTTTTTCCAGCAGGTGTCTGCCTTCCTCAGCTCTCTAGATCCTCACGAACGTCTGGTCCTGGGTGGGGATTTTAACGCTACCCTCGAGAAGTCTGCTGCTTGCCGGGGGCGAAGATTCGCGATGTGACGGAGAGACTGCCGAGATTCATCAGCCCTCAGATCGCTACCCCTTCCTGCTTCTCTACGTGGGCACCAATGATACTGCCAAGAATGACCTTGAGCGGATCACTGCGGACTACGTGGCTCTGGGAAGAAGGATAAAGGAGTTTGAGGCGCAGGTGGTGTTCTCGTCCATCCTCCCCGTGGAAGGAAAAGGCCTGGGTAGGGACTGTTGAATAGTGGAAGTCAACGAATGGCTACGCAGGTGGTGTCGGAGAGAAGGCTTTGGATTCTTTGACCATGGGATGGTGTTCCATGAAGGAGGAGTGCTGGGCAGAGACGGGCTCCACCTTACGAAGAGAGGGAAGAGCATCTTTGCGAGCAGGCTGGCTAACCTAGTGAGGAGGGCTTTAAACTAGGTTCACCGGGGGAAGGAGACCAAAGCCCTGTGGTAAGTGGGAAAGCGGGATACCGGGAGGAAGCACAGGCAGGAACGTCTGTGAGGGGAGGGCTCCTGCCTCATACTGAGAATGAGGGGCAATCAGCAGGTTATCTCAAGTGCTTATATACGAATGCACAAAGCCTTGGAAACAAGCAGGGAGAACTGGAGGTCCTGGTGACGTCAAGGAATTATGACGTGATTGGACTAACAGGGACTTGGTGGGATAACTCACATGACTGGAGTACTGTCATGGATGGTAATAAACTGTTCAGGAAGGACAGGCAGAGCAGAAAAGGTGGGGGAGTAGCACTGTATGTAAGGGAGCAGCATGACTGCTCAGAGCTCCGGTACGATACTGCAGAAAAACCTGAGTGTCTCTGGATTAAGTTTAGAAGTGTGAGCAACAGGAGTGATGTAGTGGTGGGAGTCTGCTATAGACCACCGGACCGGGGGATGAGGTGGATGAGGCTTTCTTCCGGTAGCTCGCGGAAGCTACTAGATCGCATGCCCTGGTTCTCATGGGTGACTTTAATTTTCCTGATATCCGCTGGGAGAGCGGTACAGCGGTGCATAGACAATCCAGGAAGTTTTTGGAAAGCGTAGGGGACAATTTCCTGGTGCAAGTGCTAGAGGAGCCAACTAGGGGGGGAGCTTTTCTTGACCTGCTGCTCACAAACCGGGAAGAATTAGTAGGGGAAGCAAAAGTGGATGGGAATCTGGGAGGTAGTGACCATGAGTTGGTTGAGTTCAGGATCCTGACACAGGGAAGAAAGGTAAGCAGCAGGATACGGACCCTGGACTTCAGGAAAGCAGACTTCAACTCCCTCAGGGAACGGATGGGTAGGATCCCCTGGGGGACTAACATGAAGGGGAAAGGAGTCCAGGAGAGCTGGCTGTATTTCAAGGAATCCCTGTTGAGGTTACAGGGACAAACCATCCCGATGTGTCGAAAGAATAGTAAGTATGGCAGGCAACCAGCTTGGCTTAACGGTGAAATCCTAGCGGATCTTAAGCATAAAAAAGAAGCTTACAAGAAGTGGAAGGTTGGACACATGACCAGGGAACAGTATAAAAATATTGCTCGGGCATGTAGGAATGAAATTAGGAGGGCCAAATCGCACCTGGAGCTGCAGCTAGCAAGAGATGTTCAGAGTAACAAGAAGGGTTTCTTCAGGTATGTTGGCAACAAGAAGAAAGCCAAGGAAAGTGTGGGCCCCTTAATGAATGAGGGAGGCAACCTAGTGACGGAGGATGTGGAAAAAGCTAATGTACTCAATGCTTTTTTTGCCTCTGTCTTCACTAACAAGGTCAGCTCCCAGACTGCTGTGCTGGGCATCACAACATGGGGAATAGATGGCCAGCCCTCTGTGGAGAAAGAGGTGGTTAGGGACTATTTAGAAAAACTGGACGTGCACAAGTCCATGGGGCCGGATGAGTTGCATCCGAGAGTGCTAAAGGAACTGGCGGCTGTGATTGCAGAGCCATTGGCCATTATCTTTGAAAACTCGTGGCGAACAGGGGAAGTCCCGGATGACTGGAAAAAGGCTAATGTAGTGCCAATCTTTAAAAAAGAGAAGAAGGAGGATCCTGGGAATTACAGGCCAGCAAGCATCACTAAAGTCCCCGGAAAAATCATGGAGCAGGTCCTCAAAGAATCAATCCTGAAGCACTTTCATGAGAGGAAAGTGATGAGAAACAGTCAGCATGGATTCACCAACGGAAGGTCATGCCTGACTAATCTAATCGCCTTCTATGATGAGATTACTGGTTCTGTGGATGAAGGGAAAGCAGTGGATGTATTGTATCTTGACTTTAGCAAAGCTTTTGACATGGTCTCCCACAGTATTCTTGTCAGCAAGTTAAGGAAGTATGGGCTGGATGAATGCACTATAAGGTGGGTAGAAAGTTGGCTAGATTGTCGGGCTCAACGGGTGGTGATCAATGGCTCCATGTCTAGTTGGCAGCTGGTGTCAAGTGGAGTGCCCCAGGGGTCGGTCCTGGGGCCGGTTTTGTTCAATATCTTCATAAATGATCTGGAGGATGGTGTGGATTGCACTCTCAGCAAATTTGCGGATGATACTAAACTGGGAGGAGTGGTAGATACGCTGGAGGGCAGGGATAGGATACAGGGGGACCTAGACAAATTGGAGGATTGGGCCAAAAGAAATCTGATGAGGTTCAATAAGGATAAGTGCAGGGTCCTGCACTTAGGACGGAAGAACCCAATGCACAGCTACAGACTAGGGACCGAATGGCTAGGCAGCAGTTCTGCGGAAAAGGACCTAGGGGTGACAGTGGACGAGAAGCTGGATATGAGCCAGCAATGTGCCCTTGTTGCCAAGAAGGCCAATGGCATTTTGGGATGTATAAGTAGGGGCATAGCGAGCAGATCGAGGGACGTGATCGTCCCCCTCTATTCGACATTGGTGAGGCCTCATCTGGAGTACTGTGTCCAGTTTTGGGCCCCACACTACAAGAAGGATGTGGAGAAATTTGAGAGAGTCCAGCGAAGGGCAACAAAAATGATTAGGGGTCTGGAACACATGACTTATGAGGAGAGGCTGAGGGAACTGGGATTGTTTAGTCTGCAGAAGAGAAAAATGATGGGGGATTTGATAGCTGCTTTCAACTACCTGAGAGGTAGTTCCAGAGAGGATGCTTCTAGACTATTCTCATTGGTGGAAGAGGACAGGACAAGGAGTAATGGTCTCAAGTTGCAGTGGGGGAGGCTTAGGTTGGATATTAGGAAAAACTTTTTCACTAGGAGGGTGGTGAAACACTGGAATGCGTTGCCTAGGGAGGTGGTGGAATCTCCTTCCTTAGAAGTTTTTAAGGTCAGGCTTGACAAAGCCCTGGCTGGGATGATTTAATTGGGGATGGGTCCTGCTTTTGAGCAGGGGGTTGGACTAGATGACCTCCTGAGGTCCCTTCCAACTCTGATATTCTATGATTCTATGATTCTAAGCGGGACCACATGGGGACCGAGCAGTGCCAGGCCGCCGCAGACCTCCTCTGGGAGATTATAGATCACTCCCTGGTGGACGTCTGGCACGACCACCACGCAGATGATGACTCCACCTTTACGTATGTCCAGGTGGAGGTTGATTGGTCATGCCACTCACAATTGGATCGTATTTACTTATCTCATTACCATCTTTCGCAGGCCCACTCCTCCAGCGTCCAGCCAGCCCCGTTCTTGGACCACCGTCTGGTGGCCATGAAGGCCTCTCGTACTGCGAAGAGGCTGGGCCCGGGCTATTGGCACTTTAATAACAGCTTGCTGGAGGATGTGGGCTTTGCGGTGACCTTCCAGGTGTTTTGCCTGGCCTGGTGCGGGCAGAGGCAGGCCTTTCCCTTGGTGCAACGGTGGTGGGATGTGGGGAAGGTTTGCGCCCAGCTCTTCTGCCATAGGTACACCCAGGCCACCAGCTGGCAGAGGGATGTGGCGATAGAGCAGTTGCAACAGGAGGTCTTAGAGCTGGAGGCAATCCATCCGTCTGTGGAGCGTGCTGGGAGAAGCAGGAGGAGCTCCGGGCCCTTGATGATCTCCGGGCCCAGGGTGCCTTTGTTTAATCTCACATCCATCTCCTGCAGGAGATGGATCGCGGCTCGTGCTTCTATGCCTTAGAAAAAAAAGAGGGGGGTGAAAAAGTACATCCTTTGCCTTTTGGCAGAGAATGGTGTCACACCCAAATGGTCCCCTCCCTCAGGGAGTCTCCAGGGAGGGAAGATCAGCATTGTATGTGGCTAACACTGTTGCAAGCATCGCAATTGGGGAGGGTCAAAGGTGTGTGAGCGGAGAGTGGAAGTTTCCTTTGCAGACTACGAGAAACCTGGGGTGGGGGAGAGCAAGAAGAAGAGCAGAGAATGGGCTAAGTCAACACTTCAGCTAGCTCTATGTGAAGATAAGACGCTGGCCCCAGCCCAAGGTCATGGGCTTGACGAGAAATCTGCAGCTGCCCAGCCGTGAGAAGAGGAGAACTAAGTTGAGCAGAGCTGCAGAGATAGCAGCGAGAACATTGAGAGCAAATGAGACGGCAACAGCAAAGACCAATAGAAGGGAAAACAAAGTCTCCAGAGCCGGGATGTTTGGGAAACCGAGGAGGCCACAGCAAGCCGGTCTGGACTGGCACAAAGAGCACCAAAAGCAGAGGTCCCTGAGTGGAATACCCCGCAAGGAGCCCAGGATTAAAACCCTCCTGAGAGCTGGAGCACCTCAGAGATCAATAGTAGATCCTTGGACAACCTGGGCCCAGGACACCACTCCCGTCCACCCTTCCCCCCCTCTTCTTCTGACGTTACACCCAGGTCTGGCCAGTCTCGGGTAGTGCGTGTGTGAGTATGAAAGTAGGTTAGGGCTTGGGGCACTAATGCTTTATTTCTTCCCCTGAGTGATGTGGGAGTGTTCCCAGCACTCTCTGCTGTTTTATTATTTTATCAATAAAGCTTTAAAACTTAGACACTTGATGATGTGTTCCGTATCTCCTCCCCAAAGATCCTGCGGCATCAGCCTGATCAACTGATGCCCCAGGCAGATGGGTAACGAAAATCTGCCACAATTGCACCCCCCTCACGGATATGGTGGAGATGTGTGAGAGGACCAGGGCCTTCTACGCTGGCCTTTTCTCCCTGGATCTGACCAAAGCCAATGCCTCTGGGGTGCTTTGGGATGAACTCCCAGTGCTCACCGAGGTAGCTCGGTGTGGAATATGTTGGCGCACACCTTCCTCCCCCACGTCCGATATGACCGGCAGCTCTTTTATCTTCACCTGAGAGGTCTTCCATGAGACCCTTCCAAGCTGCTGGTCTTCTACCAAAACCTTCCCTGGACCTGAAAGCTGGTCTCAGTGACTGGGGGGGACTGGGTGGATCCCTACGTGCTCGGTAGGCGCATGGGGCTCTCCGCCCTTGGCACCCCATGGCGCGTACTTTGGGAGGTGGAGGCAGCCTTATTGCCCACTTCTCGGTTTTTCGTCGAGCGGGTCCTGCGAGAGGGTATTCCCCGCCCACCCCTTACCCCAGGCCCTCCGGCTCTCTTAAGCGGGCCCCTGTCCCATGAACCTTCAATACCCCCACCCCTTTGTACCCCAAGTCAGCTGCACAATTTGCAGCCTGTTCATTTCCAAACTGCGCCACGGGACCACCTCTACATGCTCATGCTCCACATTCTTCATGTCCCCACCCTCACATCCCGCCCCGATACTAAGCGGCTGGACCTTTTACCAGCTGCAGAGGGTGGGGGACCCCGGTAGGCCAGCCTGTATTCCATTCTGGTTCGACGACGCGCCAGGGACATTAGTTGGCGGCTCCTTCATGGAGCCGTGAGCACAGGCGTGTACCTGGTACGGTTCATCCCTCTTCCCAACACCTGCCCTTTTTGCGGTGTGAGGGAAACTGCACCATGTTGTCTGTCTGCACTGCACCAGGTTGCAGTACCTCTTCTGGCTCTTCCAGAACCTCTTGTTGAGGTTCTGACTGCACTTTTCCCTGCATCTTTTTCTATATGCTCACCCCATCCATGGGCCCACGAAGTTGCGGGACTACCTCGTCAACCTCCTCCTAGCCATGGCCAAAGTGGCCATTTATAACACCAGGGAGAGGAGGTTGGCTGAGTGGGAGGGCTGTGACTGAACAGATGAAAGAACGAAAACAGGCCCCACAGAGTTCCTTTGGGTGGCATCCACTGGCTTCTTGGATGCTTTTGAGGAGTAGTGGGCACTGTCTGGGGTTCTCTGCTTGGTGTTTCCTTCCGGTTCCCTAGTTATGGCCCTTTGACCCCCACACCTGTCCCATTTTTTTCCTTCGTTGTCGCACGACTTTAGTTGAGGTCTGGGCTCAGTAGTTCCTCCCCAGGCTGGGGGAGGGGCCTTTAGGTGTGGGCGGACTGCCACCCACTTCCCAGTATCCAATAGGACTACTCTCTCTTAAATCTTTCTGGTCTGAGTCTGTCAGATATCCTTCCCCGCCCCCCCGCTCAACACCTTGGGGCACTATTGCTTTATTTCTTCCTGAGTCACATCGACTTCCAGCTCTGTGCTGTATGTGGAACTGGAAGGGTTGGAGGGATAAGAACCATCTGGTCACCCTGGCATTTTTTCCCTTGTTCTGCTGCATCCATTGCAGAGGGGAATGGTCAGTCATGAGGACAAACTGCCTCCCTAGCAGGTAGTAGCGCAGTGTTTCCATGGCCCACTTAATGGTGAGGCATTCCCTCTCGACCACCACATACTTCTGTTCCCTTGGGAAGCGTTTCCTACTGAGGTAAAGGATCGGCTGTTCTTCTCTGACCATCTGGGATAGGACAGCCCCTAGTCCTACTTCAGATGCATCTGTCTGCAGGATGAACTCCTTAGTGAAGTCCGGGGCTATGAGTACAGGTTACTGCAGAGAGCTGTCTGTAGATCTGTAAATGCCTTCTGCTGTGTCTGTCCATCATGCCATCTCACGTCCCCAAGCTTTTATTAGGTCCGTCAGGGCACTTGCCCTGGTGGCAAAATGGAGGATAAAGCGTAGATAGTACCCCACTACTCCTAAAAATGCCCAGGCTTGTTTCTTGCGAACCAGTCAGGGCCAGTTTTGGATGGCCTCTGTTTTACTGAGTTGGAGTTTCACTACACCTCGCTCCACAATGTAGCCCAGCTATTTAGCCTCTAGAGGCCATATTTCATAGGGGAATGGCTTCTGGGTACCTGGTTGCATAGTCCAAGATAAGCACATATTGGTGACCTCGAATTGTCTTCTCTAGAGGTCCCACCGGGTCCATGGCTACTCACTCAAAAGGGATTTTGATGATTGGTAGGGGTACCTTAGCTGTGGGTGAGGGCTGTGCAACTGATACTCAGGGCAGGAGACGCAGTACCACCAGACGTCCTCACGTACTCCTGGCCAAAAGAATCTGTGCAAGATCTGTGCTTGGGTCTTTTCTACCCCCAAGAGTCCTCCCAAAAGATGACGGTGGGTGAGACTTAATATTGCCTTCTGGTGTTTTTGGGGTACCAGGAGCCGGTTTACTGCTTGTTCCTGCATTTGTACCGCCCCATACAGGAGGTCCTTCTTAATCATGAAATAGGGTGCTGGCCCTTTGGCCTTTCCCTCCACACGCACCCCATCTATCTCAGCCACCTCTTTTCTGAAATTATCATAGCTGGGGTCTTCTGCCTGGTCTCGCCCGGAAGTCTCTCCTCCGGGACCTATTAACCCGAACTCCGAGGAACTGGCCTCCACCTCCTTGGTTAGTTCAGTGGCATTGGGGTTGGGACCAGCCTCTGCTTCCTCCTCCCCTCTGGGGGGGGGGGTCTCTTCCTCAGTTTCCCATGTCTATCGGGCTACCAGGGCTATCGGGCTACCATGTTCTGGCCCTGAAGCAGAATTCGGGTGCCCAAAGCCTTCACCACCCTCCTTTCCCTGTTGGCTTTTCTGCCCTTCCTGGGGGTGGGGAACAACTGGAGATACTTTGACAAAAAGGGAGGTGTGACTTTCTGTTAGGGATGACTCCTTCACTTCTGGGTCTTCTCCTCTCTCCCACCCCTCTGGCAGGATCAGTTTTCCAAAACCCGGGAAATCCCTTCCAATGAGAGTTTAGGGACCACCCGCACTTTTACCCTGGTGATGGTTCCCTGGATTTTGATCCTTACTCAGATGACAGGATAATAACAAACAGTTCCATGTACATGTTACTCCTGTACACTTAACCTGTATTAACTGGCTGCATTTCACTAGTTTCCCCGAAATCAGGGTGATAGCACTCCCCGAGGCCACAAGCACCATGGTCTCTACCCCATTCAGTTTTACTGGCTTTGTATATTGATGTGGGGTGACTGCAATCCCCACAAGGTTAATTAGAGTGCATGGGGTTGTCCAGTCCCTCGGGTTACACTGCATGGGCTCCTCAGTATTGGGACATTGTGCCACTAGGTGTCCCCATTCTCCACATGCGTAACATCTAGAAAGGGCTCTAGGTGCTCCTCTGTCTCTTGGATGAGAGGTCCTTACCTCAGGCTATTACCCCACCTCTGGGGTAATAATTCCCAGCTGCTCTGTGGCCACTACCCTCTTCCACCTGGGGTTTCCCGACTGCTTTGTTGTCTGTCCTTCCAGGATTGGGGCTGCGTACTTGTTTCGGGAGGGGGCTTCTCGGGGTAGTCAGGACAGCTCTCAGGCCGCTATCTGTCTCTCAACCAATCTAATCATACTATCATAAGTGGAGGAGTCGTTCTGACCCACCCATGCATGAAGAGCCGGCAATAATCCCCTCATATAGCGGTCTATGACCAAAGTTTCCAACATTTCCTCCGGGTTGCATGCCTCGGGTCATAACCATTTTTGTGCGAGGCGGATGAGGTTGAACAATTGGGACCTCAGAGGCTTGCCCTCCTGGTACCTCCACTCATGGTGACCAGAGAGATCGCGATTACAGACATGAAAGTCGCTATTTTACAACAAAAAAACTTCAAATCCAGACTCCAGCGAGAAACTGCTGAATTGGAATTCATTTGCAAATTGGATACAATTAATTTAGGCTTGAATAGAGACTGGGAGTGGCTTAGTCATTATGCAAGGTAGCCTATTTCCCCTTGTTTTTTCCTACCCCCCCACCCAGACATTCTTGTTAAACCCTGGCTATGTGCTGGAAATGGCCCACCTTGATTATCATACACAATGTAAGGAGGGTGGTCACTTTGGATAAACTATTACCAGCAGGAGAGTGAGTTTGTGTGTGTGTGTGTGTGGCGGGGTGGGTGAGAGAACCTGGATTTGTGTTGGAAATGGCCCATCTTGATTATCATACACATTGTAAGGAGAGTGATCACTTTAGATAAGCTATTACCAGCAGGAGAGGGGGGTAGGAGGAGGTATTTTTTCATGCTGTGTGTGTATATAATAAGATCTTCTAAACTTTCCACAGTATGCATCCGATGAAGTGAGCTGTAGCTCACAAAAGCTTATGCTCAAATAAATTGGTTAGTCTCTAAGGTGCCACAAGTACTCCTTTTCTTTTTGCAATTACTACAAGGTGAATAACTACTCCCCCTTCAAGTGCTTGTCACAATGTGTAGTGCACCTCAGGTAACTCACACGCAGTACCCCCCCCAAGGCAGGGGGTGTTTGGACCCTTGTTCTACTATTGATTGAAGGACTCCTTTGCCTAGGAAGGCAGCTGAACTAGCAATCTGTGTCAAAATAGTGTTTTGCGAAGGTGTAAACTGAGGCCCCTGTAGCCATTCTGCAGCTGTCTGTGACAGAGACATCCATGAATGAGGCTACTGGGTCTCCCGTCGAGTGTGCATTCAAGTGCGCTCAAGAGGGATCTTGTTCAGCTTTCAGAGTAACAGCCGTGTTAGTCTGTATTTGCAAAAAGAAAAGGAGTACTTGTGGCACCTTAGAGACTAACCAATTTATTTAAGCATAAGCTTTCGTGAGCTACAGCTCACTTCATCAGATGCATACGTGAGCTGTAGCTCACGAAAGCTTATGCTCAAATAAATTGGTTAGTCTCTAAGGTGCCACAAGTACTCCTTTTCTTCTTGTTCAGTTTATTGCACAGCATTAAGCAGCCTCAGGTCCATTTTGACAGCCTCTGAGTGGAAATGGCCTCAGCCTTTTTGCAAAGTAGACAAACAGAACTTCCACCATGCTTTAAGTCTTCTGCAGGTAAAAGGCCAGGGCCCCAAGCACATCCAAAGGTGTGTAAACTCATCCTGCCTGCAAATGTGCAACTTAGCATAGAACACAGGTTAGTATGCAAGTTCAATACCACTTTAGGAATCAATCTTGGGTGTAACCGCATAGATACTTTGTCCTTGTGGAACATGCTAGAGGAGATCTTCCATAGGCACCCCTAGCTCCCGGCTAACATGATCAGAGCCAGAAATGCCAACATCATGGAAAAATGCCAGCAGGGAGTATGACAGCTGTTCAAATGGCACCCCCACAGGGCAATAAGACCAAATTTAGGTCCCAAACTAGCACAGAGAAGCCAAAATAGGCACTGTGAACACTTGTGTGATCTGTCTTGGACCACAAGTGGCGCAAAGAAATTGGGATGGCAGGGTCCACCACAACTACTTACATAATGTGCATGGAGCATGAGGAGAGCAGGGGTATTGGCACACAGTGAGCGGATGCTCCTAGGAAGAATTCTTCGGTCTCCAGTGCATGCACAACTTGAAATACAGTATACCTAGAGACAAGCACTTGAAGAACAACATTTAAAAAAAAACACAGTACAGAGACAGTCATTTTATTATAGGAAAAAACCCAAACTATCAATCCCCTGTGTGCTTTGAGTATATGACAGGTGCATTTTTCATCCTTTTGCATTCAATCGCTCAATAGCTGCAGCAACAGCCAATGAATGCATACTCTGGAGTGGAGTGTTGCTATTAGAGTCTAACAATCTTCTTTATTTGTTAAAAAGCCCCTTTAAAGCCAGTGATGGGATTTACACAACCATAATTAACTTAGACTATGAAAAGAAGTTCCCACTAAAAATGAAAGTGATAGTGAAGCAAAGACAATTACTTTTTTCCGTAACTGGTGTTCTTCAACAAGTGTTGCTCATGTCCATTCAACTTAGGTGTGTGTGCTCGCCACATGCACCAGTGCCGTAAGTTTTTCCCTCAGCAGTATCCGTAGGGGACTGGTTCTGGCACCACCAGCCCCCTCCACCCTCAGTTCCTTCTTGCCAGAAACTCAGCCAGTGGGGAAGGAGGGTGGGTCGTGGAATGGACATGAGCAACACATCTCGAAGAACACCAGTTATGGAAAAAGGGAACTGTCTTTTCTTCTTTGAGTGATTGCTCATGTCCATTCAACTTAGGTGACTCCCAGCAGTACCCCCGGAGGTGGGTAAGGAGTTCACAGAGATGTAGATTGCAACACAGCTCTGCCAAACCCAGCATCATCCCTAGCCTGCTGTGTGATGGCATAGTGGGCCACGAACGCAGCTTTACAGATGTCCTGGATAGGAATGTGTGCCAGGAAGGCCGCTCAGGATGCCTGCACTCTAGTCGAGTGGGCTCTGATGATCAGTGGCAGACGGACTCCCGCTAACTCGTAGCAGGTCCAAATGCAAGAAGTGATCCCGTTAGAAATCCTGTGTGTGGACACTGGGAGACCCTTCATCCTATCAGCTGTAGAGATGAAAAGCTGAGTCAACTTACAGAAAGGTTTTCATAGAATCATAGAATATCAGGGCTGGAAGGGACCTCAGGAGGTCATCTAGTCCAACCCCCTGCTCAAAAGCAGGACCCATCCCCAATTAAATCATCCCAGCCAGGGCTTTATCAAGACTGACCTTAAAAACTTCTAAGGAAGGAGATTCCACCACCTCCCTAGGCAACGCATTCCAGTGTTTCACCACCCTCCTAGTGAAAAAGTTTTTCCTAATATCCAACCTAAACCTCCCCCACTGCAACTTGAGACCATTACTCCTTGTCCTGTCCTCTTCCACCAATGAGAATAGTCTAGAAGCATCCTCTCTGGAACTACCTCTCAGGTAGTTGAAAGCAGCTATCAAATCCCCCCTCATTCTTCTCTTCTGCAGACTAAACAATCCCAGTTCCCTCAGCCTCTCCTCATAAGTCATGTGTTCCAGACCCCTAATCATTTTTGTTCCCCTTCGCTGGACTCTCTCCAATTTCTCCACATCCTTCTTGTCGTGTGGGGCCCAAAACTGGACACAGTACTCCAGATGAGGCCTCACCAATGTCGAATAGAGGGGGACGATCACGTCCCTCGATCTGCTCGCTATGCCCCTACTTATACATCCCAAAATGCCATTGGCCTTCTTGGCAACAAGGGCACACTGCTGGCTCATATCCAGCTTCTCGTCCACTGTCACCCCTAGGTCTTTTTCCGCAGAACTGCTGCCTAGCCATTTGGTCCCTAGTCTGTAGCTGTGCATTGGGTTCTTCCGTCTTAAGTGCAGGACCCTGCACTTATCCTTATTGAACCTCATCAGATTTCTTTTGGCCCAATCCTCCAATTTGTCTAGGTCCCCCTGTATCCTATCCCTGCCCTCCAGCGTATCTACCACTCCTCCCAGTTTAGCATCATCCGCAAATTTGCTGAGAGTGCAATCCACACCATCCTCCAGATCATTTATGAAGATATTGAACAAAACCGGCCCCAGGACCGACCCCTGGGGCACTCCACTTGACACCGGCTGCCAACTAGACATGGAGCCATTGATCACCACCCGTTGAGCCCGACAATCTAGCCAACTTTCTACCCACCTTATAGTGCATTCATCCAGCCCATACTTCCTTAACTTGCTGACAAGAATACTGTGAGAGACCGTGTCAAAAGCTTTGCTAAAGTCAAGATACAATACATCCACTGCTTTCCCTTCATCCACAGAACCAGTGATCTCATCATAGAAGGCGATTAGATTAGTCAGGCATGACCTTCCCTTGGTGAATCCATGCTGACTGTTCCTGATCACTTTCCTCTCATGTCAGTGCTTCAGGATTGATTCTTTGAGGACCTGCTCCATGATTTTTCCGGGGACTGAAGTGAAGCTTACTGGCCTGTAATTCCCAGGATCCTCCTTCTTCCCTTTTTTTAAAGATTGGCACTACATTAGCCTTTTTCCAGTCATCCGGGACTTCCCCAGTTCGCCATGAGTTTTCAAAGATAATGGCCAATGGCTCTGCAATCACAGCCGCCAGTTCCTTTAGCACTCTCGGATGCAACTCATCCGGCCCCATGGACTTGTGCACGTCCAGTTTTTCTAAATAGTCCCTAACCACCTCTTTCTCCACAGAGGGCTGGCCATCTATTCCCCATGTTGTGATGCCCAGCACAGCAGTCTGGGAGCTGACCTTGTTAGTGAAGACAGAGGCAAAAAAAGCATTGAGTACATTAGCTTTTTCCACATCCTCCATCACTAGGTTGCCTCCCTCATTCATTAAGGGGCCCACACTTTCCTTGGCTTTCTTCTTGTTGCCAACATACCTGAAGAAACCCTTCTTGTTACTCTGAACATCTTTTGCTAGCTGCAGCTCCAGGTGCGATTTGGCCCTCCTAATTTCATTCCTACATGCCCAAGCAATATTTTTATACTGTTCCCTGGTCATATGTCCAACCTTCCACTTCTTGTAAGCTTCTTTTTTATGCTTAAGATCTGCTAGGATTTCACCGTTAAGCCAAGCTGGTCGCCTTCCATACTTACTATTCTTTCGACACATCAGGATGGTTTGTCCCTGTAACCTCAACAGGGATTCCTTGAAATACAGCCAGCTCTCCTGGACTCCTTTCCTCTTCATGTTAGTTCCCCAGGGGATCCTACCCATCCGTTCCCTGAGGGAGTCAAAGTCTGCTTTCCTGAAGTCCAGGGTCCGTATCCTGCTGCTTACCTTTCTTCCCTGTGTCAGGATCCTGAACTCAACCAACTCATGGTCACTGCCTCCCAGATTCCCATCCACTTTTGCTTCCCCTACTAATTCTTCCCGGTTTGTGAGCAGCAGGTCAAGAAAAGCTCCCCCCCTAGTTGGCTCCTCTAGCACTTGCACCAGGAAATTGTCCCCTACGCTTTCCAAAAACTTCCTGGATTGTCTATGCACCGCTGTACCGCTCTCCCAGCAGATATCAGGAAAATGAAAGTCACCCATGAGAACCAGGGCATGCGATCTAGTAGCTTCCGCGAGCTGCCGGAAGAAAGCCTCATCCACCTCATCTCCCGGTCCGGTGGTCTATAGCAGACTCCCACCACTACATCACTCCTGTTGCTCACACTTCTAAACTTAATCCAAATACACTCAGGTTTTTCTGCAGTATCGTACCGGAGCTCTGAGCAGTCATGCTGCTCCCTTACATACAGTGCTACTCCCCCACCTTTTCTGCTCTGCCTGTCCTTCCTGAACAGTTTATAACCATCCATGACAGTACTCCAGTCATGTGAGTTATCCCACCAAGTCTCTGTTATTCCAATCACGTCATAATTCCTTGACGTCACCAGGACCTCCAGTTCTCCCTGCTTGTTTCCAAGGCTTTGTGCATTCGTATATGAGCACTTGAGATAACCTGCTGATCGCTCCTCATTCTCAGTATGAGAATTTTTTGTCCGAACTAGGTAGAAAGCCAGAGCCCTTCTTATGTCAAAAGCGTGAAGATGCCTTTCTTCACTAGTCTCATGGAGCAGAAGACCAGAAGAAAGATGTCCTGGCTCATGGGGAAAGTGGACACCACCTTGGGAAGGAAAGCAGAATGGGGCTGGAGCTGGACTGTGTCCTTATAGAAGACCATGTACAGCGATTCTGATGTCAGGGCTTGCAGCTCGGAGACTCGCCTCGCCAACATCACTGCCACCAGCAAAGCTATCTTCCAAGATAGGGAGCATGAGACCAAAGGCTCAAATGGCAGACTCGTGAGCCTGGACAGAACCAAGTTGGGAGCCCACTCAGGGGTCAGGGACTCGACTTGAGGGAAGAGCCCCTCAAGGCCTCCAAGGAAACTGACCATCATGTCACGGGAGAATACAATCCTCCCCGGATTGGCGGATGAAAGGCCAAAATGGCCACCAGGTGCACCCTGATAGAGGAGTGTGCCAGGCCCTGGTTCCTTAAATGAAGCAGGTAGTCCAAAAGTGACTGCACCGAAGAATGTGAAGGAGAGATGCCCCATTCGGCCGCCTAGTGGGAGAACCTTGTCCACTCTGCCAGGTAGGTCTGTCTAGTTGAGGGCTTTCTACTCTTGAGGAGGACCTTCTGGACCCCCTCCGAACAGGCCTGTTCCTCAGGGTCCAGCCACACAACATCCATGCTGTGCGGTGGAGAGACATGAGGTTGGGGTGAAAGAGTCGGCCGTGATCCTGACAGCAGATCTGGTTGGTTTGGCAGGGGCCACAGAGGGATCGCTGACAAACTTGATAGTGTCCCCAATCAGTGCTGGCAAGGCCATGCTGGGGCGATCATGATAATCTGCACCTTGTCCCTCTTGATTTTCGCTAGGACCTTGCTGATGAGCAGAATCAGAGGGAACGCATACATCAGGCCTCCTGTTTATGGCAGGAGGAAGGCATCAGAGATGGAGCCCTTGCCCAGACCCCATCTGGAGCAAAATCTGTGGCACCTCCTGTTCCGCTTGGTGGCGAACAAATCCACTTGGGGAGTTCCCCACCTCTGGAAGATTGTGCCGGCTACCTGCGGGTGGAGCACCCACTCACGGTGAGAGGAGAAGTCCCTGCTCAGGTGATCTGCTAGTGTGTTCCTGGCATCTGGAAGGTGACACGCTTCCAGATGGATTCCATGGTCAATGCAGAAGTCCCAGAGATGGTCCCAGAGACAGAAGTCCCAAGTGCCTCTTGGCGAAGGGCCAAGGGTCACGCTCCACCTTGCCTGCTGATGTAGAACATTGAGCCTGTATTGTCCGTGAGGACTCTGATCACTCTGCACCTCCCTGAGCTCTTTGACGTTTATTTGTAGTGTCAATTCCTCTCGGGACCACATACCTTGGGTCTGGAGGGTGTCGAGGTGCGCCCCCCAGGCTGAAGCATCCAAAACCAAGTGAGGAGTGCTGATGAAGGGAATTCCTTCCAGGACTTTCCAGTTAAATACCATTGCGGGGATGACGACGACCTTCTCCTGGTGGTCCCTGGACTGGGAGTAGACCATCATCAGCCATTGCTGCAGGGGTCGCATCCAGAGCCTGGCATAGCACACCACATATGTACATGCTACCATGTGACCTAGTAAGCACAGACAAACCCTGACTGTGGTCAGGGGGAAATGCGGAGACTTCCGACCTGAGGTCCATCAGTGCCCTGAATCTCTCTAGTGGCAGGAATGCCCTGGCACAGGTAGAGTCGAGCACTGCTCCAATTAACTCTATCCTCTGTATCCACTAACATGGATTTTGTGTCATTCACCAACAGGCCAAGGCGATGGCACGTGGCTAGCAGCACCGCAATGTCCCCATGAACCTGGAGTTGCCTTTGACGAGCTAGTTGTCAAGGTACAGGTAGATGTAGATACCCCGAGGTCTGAAGTAAGCTGCTACCACCAACATGCACTTGGTAAATACTCGCAGTGCTGTCGCTAGGCCAAACGAAAGGACCGCAAACTGAGAGTGGTCAGTTGAAAGGACTGCAAACTGATACTGTGAACCAGAGGAAGTGTGTGTCCCTCAAAGATGGTGATGTGGAAGTACACATCTTTCAGATTGAGGGTGGCGTACCAATCTCCTGGATCCAGGGAGGGGATGATGGAAGCCAGGGAGACCATGCTGAACTTCAGTTTTGCTAAGTCGTGGTTCAAGCCCATCAGGTCTAATATGGGCTGCAGACCACCCTTGGCTTTGGGGATTAAAAAGTATAGGGAATAGAACCCCTTGTTTCTGTACTCCACAGGAACTGCCTCCACCACACCCAGCTGTAGTAAACCCTCTGCCTCCTGTACAAGAAGATTCTTGTGAGAGGGGTCCCTGAAGAGGGATAAGGAGGGGGGGTAGAAAGTAACAGAAGGGTGTAACCCTGCACCACTGTATTGAGGACCCATCAATCTGATGTTATAGATACCCATGCAAGGAGAAAGGAAGAAAGGCGGCTGGCAAACAGAGGGAAGGAAGGATCCAGGGACCAGTCGGGTGGGTCACCCTCAGGCGTACTCTCAAAACAGGCGCTTTCCTGTCTGCTCACTGTGGGTCGAGCCCGCTTGGGATGTAGACAGGGGTTGGTGGCCAGGGCGCTTCTTGCAGCCCCTGGATCTTTTGTGGGGAAGCTTCCGGTGAGGGTGGCTCCCCTGGCTCTGAGACTGCTGCGGCTTAAACCGCTTGCGGGCAGGGCCAGGGACATACAGGCCCAGTGTTTTTAGGGTCATACAGAAATCTTTCAGGTCATGGAGCTTAATGTCTGTGGGTCCAACATAATGGCCTGCCTGTCGAAAAGGAGGTCTTGCATTGACTGCTGAGCTTCCAAAGAAAGACCAGAGAGGAGCAGCCACGAAGCCCTGAGCAACAAGATGGCCAATGCAATGGTACGGGCGGCGGTGTCTGCAGCGCCCGATGCGGCGTGGAGAGCTGCTCTGGCAGCAGTCAAGCCCTCCTCCAGGATCACCCAGAACTTCTTCCTAGAAGCCTCAGGAAGGGCACTCTTGAACTTGGTTATGGCCTGTCACATAAGGCCTGATGGTTGGCCACCCACAACTGTAGACTGGAGGACGAATAAACTTTAGGCCCAAACAAGTCTAGTCTCCTTGAGTGTTTATTCTTATAGATAGTCAACCAGAGGCTGTCTCTCCCTGTGGTTGACCGCCTCTACCACTAGGGAATTGGGAGAAGGGTGGGTATAAAGGTACTCATGGCCCTTGGAGGCACAAAGTAGTTGCGCTCCACCCTCTTGGAGATGGGAGGCCAGGAGGAAAGGGTTTGCCAGAGGGCATTTGTAATTTTAGCAACCCCCTCATGTCGGGGCAAGGCCGGGGCCATGGGGCAGAAAATGTTAAAGAGGAAGTCTGCAGGTTCCTCTGCCTCCTGCACCTGGAGGCCCAGGTTGGTGGCAACCCTCTTTTACAGCTCCTGATGTGCTTTAAAATCATCCTGGGGCACCGGTGGAGGGGGCCCCACTATGGCCTCGTTTGGTGACAATGAGGAGGAAGCCGGCACTAAAGGGTCCTCTGCAACAATAGGTGGTCTGGCAGCTTGCTCGCCCACTTCCTCCTGTGCCTGCAGCCAAGGCCTCTTGGGCTGGAGGGGGGCAGGAGAGGGCAGTAGCCCGTACCTCCGAAGCTCTAAATACCGAACAGGCGGCCTGAGTGGGCTGAGTGAACCCCCATGGGTACCACTGTGATGGACAGAGTCTGAAGCCATGGGCCTGGCTGCAGTGCCACTGACTTAGTCCGCACGGGAGGTGCCGGAGCCTGTCCCACCACTAGGGAACCTTGCTCCGAACCTGAGCCCGAGCCCAAGTGGTCGCTCCTCTACGACCAAGATAGGACTGATTGGTGGCTCTGTCCTGATCGGTACTGGTCGCCTCTCTCGAAGTTGGAGCTGGCTGACCTCAATGAGTGTCTGGATCAGGGCCTCATCGCTTAGTGGCGCTCGGCAGATCCGCGATAGTCCCGGGCCAAAGATCTATGCCTCAAGCTTAATGAGCAGTACTGGGATGTGGAGCGGGATCAGAAACTAGAGCAGGCTTGGCGTCATGAAGAAGTAGCTGCACATGGTGACCCCACCTTAGGGATGGGTGATGGTCCAGGGAATGGTACTGTTGGTTCCTCGACCTGTCCCTGGAGTGGTACCGGTGCCACGGAGATTCTGGGTACTGACTCCGAAACTTCTCTGGAGGCATGCACCCCCCTGCAGGTCTGTGCCTGGCTACTGGAGAGCCACACCTTGAGCCTCTCTGCCCTTATCCTAGGTCTGTAGACCAGATGGGGCTATGAAACTTCTGCCTATCATGGTCAGAAGCGTGTCGGCTGTGAGAGGGCAACCGCTGCCAGGATGTCCCTGCGATGGGGAGCGCTGCCGGAAAGGTGGAGACTGTGGTGGTCCCAGCGCGGGTTTACCCTAGGACACCGCAGGGGCCAGAGTGGGCAGCATCGGGAAGGACGTCTTGTGCCACTTGGAGGGCCTCTGTCATGGACGGCACCCTGAGTGGATGAGGACCTCTGCCGCTATCCAGGGTAGCTGGCAGGGAGTGGGCTGGGCTACACCGCTCGACCTGAGCTGTGGCCCAGGATCCCTAAGGGGGTGAAGAGGTACTCAAGACCGGGCCTTGGTTCACTCCAGACTTTTCCTTTCCCTTGCAGGAAGCTGGAGTCCTTCCTCGCCCCTTCTTCCTGGGCTTCTTGGCTGGAGCCACGGAAGGAGATTGGTGTTGGCTTGTAGATGGTACCGACGGGGCACTGCACACCGAGGTCACGGTGCTCGCAGCTGAATCGGAGCACTGCTCCGGCATTGGAGTAAGGGCAGACTCCATAAGGAGCACCTTCAAATGAATGTCACACTCCTTCTTCGTCCTGGGCTTGAAGGACTTACAGATTTTGCACTTATCACTAACGTAACCTTTGCCCAAGAACCATAAACAACTATTATGTGACTCGCTAATGGGCATGGGCCTTTTACAGTGATCGCTTGACCCGTCCTGAGGTGAGGTCTCTAACTTAACAAATAGGTTGAATTAAACAAGAGGGAATCTATATACAGTAATATTTGCAAGAGGCAAATGAGTTCAAATGAACAAAAAGCAACTGCCCTAGTTGAAACAGCACCAGTTCCATGCACCGTCATTGGCAGCAAGAAGGAACTGAGGGTGGAGGAAGCCAGTGGTGCCCTATATTCTGTGGCATACACACGCCACTCCATGGGGCACCAGAGTTGGTCCCGTGGACACTGCTGAAGGAAAAACTTCCGGCATCAGTGCATCTGGCAAGCACACACGCCTAAGTTGAATGGATATGAGCAATCACTCGAAGTCATTAGAAAACGTTTTTCTATTTTGAATACAGTTGCTTATTAATTACTTTAAACTTCTTTCCCAAGCTTTTGTATTTTAAATACAACCTGAATTTTTTTTCTAGTATGTTCACTTTTTTAGAATCATGGTCCATGAAAACCCAGTTCCACATTATTTTTGTCAGAACCACTGTCAGAATTTTTAAAAGTAAAAATAGTGGCTCTGACCTTCCATTCATGGGGGTGGGGAAGTGAGGGACTAGCTCCAAGCCTGCTGACATCTCTGCTGTTTGGATGTAAACAGAATTACCACCTCTCAACCTCGGATTATATGATCTTAGTTAGAGCTGCAATATTGACTTGTGTGAAGCCACTATGCTTCTTTCAGCATGGAAGTTTCAGAGGGGAACACACACTCACTAGGGAAAGTTTTCATTATGTTTTTCTCTAACTTGTCCATGGTGTTTGTGATGTCACTAATTCATAAAACAAAGTAGCATGAACTGCTATGGTCACAGGATGTATCCCAAGGCAACCCTCAAAGAATAAAAGATAGAAAAAAGATGGAGTTTAAATTATTAGGACATAAAACCTTCCATGCTAACATGAAGGCCCTTCTTCCTCACGCTCCCAGTCCCAGGAATTGGAACAATTAGTTTTAAATTCTCTGTAAAGCTAGATTTGGAATACAGCATACTACTGATTATCCCAATAGCATAGGGGAACATGGATTTTAGGCAGATAACTGGAAGTTCGGATAATTGAGAGCAGGAGACATTCAGCAGTGGGGTGGCCTCCCCTATGGCTGGGAGCTCCTTCTCCTTGCAGTCTTGGCCAGGGGGCTCTGCTCTGCCCCACTCACTCACATGACAGCAGTGATGCAGAGGGCTCCCAGTTCAGCTGCAGGGCTGGTGACACCTGATCCCTGAAGGCGCAGGCTACTGTCCTGGCTGGGAAAAGCAGAGACCCAGGGCCAGGATTCTGCTGTACCCTGTCAAGTCTGCAGCCTTTCCCCTACATCCTGCTTCTGCAGGAATAGGGTGTCACCAACCTGGCAGGAATGGAAGTAGCCCTCTGTAGCTCTGTTCACTCACTCCTATGACAACAGATTGTACAGACTCCCTGTACTGCTGCAGGAGCCATTCAGCTGCAGGGTAGCCTCCCCCATGACCAGGGGTCTCTCCTCATCCTCCTTGCAGTCTTAGCCCAGAATCTTTGCTCTATTATCTGAACATCCATATTAGCGGAATCCCTTCCTTGTCCCCCAGCATGAGATACATGCAGAGGTTCAGATAATAGTGTTTTGGGTAAACAGGAGTATACTGTACTGAACACCTCAGTTTAGTGTTTCATTAGCAATACAACTAGAAGTGCCTGGCTTACTAAAAATGAACTCACTTTCTCCTCTAGCTCCCATATACCTCCAGAGGCCCTTATTATCTTGTCCTCCCCAGCCATGTTTCCCTCACCCATTTACCTTAATAACAAAGTGATTTTCTGCATGCATTGGCTTGTCAACACACATTGCACTAGTTTAATTTAAAATGGATTTAAAACATGATTTGTTATTCCAGTATAAACATCAGTATGGATTCTTATCAATTTAAAAACTGGTTATATTGGCTTAGAGTGCATTGGCTAATTAACAGGGGCAATCTAGGCCGATGTAAGGTTGGTTTAAACGACTCCAGATGTCCACAAAAAAAGCTGGACTTCTAACTGAAATGACTTAAAATATCACATTTAGTAAAACCAGTGTAGCTTTTTGTGTAGACCAACCCAATTCAGAGATAAGGCCCCAGATGTGAACTGCTGGGAATTGGTGCCCAGCTATGACAATAAATATCCAACCAGCTAATCAAAATGCAGCTTTGAACAGTCACTCATCATTTTCTCTCTCTCATTAATTAAACCACTCTATTATCTGTCCCTATCTATTTATAAGTCTTTATTCTCTCAATTACTTTGCCTAGCACTTAGTCTACTTCCCTGCAGACCATCTCTTTTTTTTTTTTTGGAAGCCTCATGTGACATAGTCCTTGTTTGGGTCTCTTTTCCAAACAGTTTTTTTCCCTTAAGCCTCAGATTTCTGAAAATTTCATCTTGGAATTAACCACTTGTTTGTTGAGTTCTTTTGTCAAAGAAATTGTAAATTTGATAAATCTACTAGATTTCACTTTGAATTTGAATACTGATTCCTCATTCTGCAGTACTATCCGGGTTTCATTCCCTTCAGAGAGCAGTCTTGAGATCTAAAATGGGGCTATAGTTCATACTATTGTTGATTAACAACTTCATTTGCTGGTGATCTCATTTTCCTGTACTCAGATGTTTGGACAATTTCAACCCTGTCAGGCAGAAACAGATCTAATGTGGTTTATCACTATTGTTCAACATAAGAACTTTTGTGAATCTTCGGGCTAAGCAGTATTCATTACCCACAAGATCACTAGAGAGGTTGGAAACCCTCCACATATTGTTTCTTGTGGCCGAAGTAGTTGGACAGCTGGTCAATGAACTCCTCCAGTCATGGGTATATATAGCTTTTAAAAATTATTTCTTGTGTTCTTACCTGATGTATATAATCATCCCCCTTTAAAAACAAAATAAAACCCCAAAAAAAGCTAAATAGTTTTCTATTTGACAGTACCATCCCCCTATTTCCTACATATATAGAACCTTATAGAATTACAGTAATAAAGATTATGCCATCAGGTTTCAGTTATGTTCACTAAGTGACAAATTCCATCATATTTTAAATACAGTATTTGTTTGGTGCAAAATCTGAAAATGGCCAGTGTATTATCCCATTTTAAAATTTGTGTGTTCTTAGGCTATATGCTCTTCTCTTAGTCCTAACATTTTAATGCTTATAGAAGAGAGTTAATGAATTTTTTTTAATCTATGTATTTTAATAGCAAAATGTACACAATCATTTGTTTTAGGTTTTTGAACTATTTGCAGAAACTTCATATTTAACACCACTACCAATGCACGTAATAAACAATGGCCCTTAATTCACTTACCACAAACAAACAAACCAAATTAAAACTCCTGTAATAAAAAACTATGAAGATTTACTATAGGGTAAATCAAATACGGGTGAAAAATTGTAGTTTATTGAAACTCATAACTCAAAAAATATAAGATGCTGTAGTGTACAATATGTTACACAACGCACCCTTAGGTGCACATTCAAGTCAAGTAAGAACTCCATCTTTCCCCAAACCCTGGTACCCTAGTATTTGTTTCATATACAATCATGCACACTTACTTTGCAAGAGGAAGCCCCCAGTATTCTGAGGTGTTAATTAGCACCAAAAACAGCACATTTCATTTAAAAAAAATGAAACTGGGGAGCTAAATTAACTTAGCTAATACTTTTTGACAGACACATTCATGGAATTAAACAGCCTAACCTAACCTAAACAGTGTGTGTACTGTACCAGTTTCTGTTATAGTTTGCAATTCTCCCCATATAGCAGTAGTGGAGAAGCCAGTTTCTAAACGAACTACTTATGTACTTCCTACACAAAGTTCATCTGACTTTTTTGTTGGAAATAAGCCTATAAGGGGTGTGGAAAATCTGGATCTTTCAAGGACAACTACTGGTCGTAAGTAATGGAGTTGTTTTAAGGCAAGGTCTCCACAGTCTGTTAGTGCCTTGTCCAATATGGCCCTCAAGTTTTCTAAAGAAGGGATAGATGTCGACTCTGTTGATAATAAAGGCTGCATTTCTGTTAACTGCCCATGCACTGCAGGTCCATGATTTTGGGGTATGCTTACTTCTGTGTTTTCACACACAAAGTTGTCTACTATCACACTCCTTTGTAAGTCTCTATCTTTTTGTAAGACACCACCTATTTGAAATTGTTCTGGGGACTCCCATTCATCATCATCATCATCATCTTTTTCCTCACTTTCCTGAATAAATTTTAGAAATGAGGATTCAAATCCCATTGGTTTATATGCCTTTAAATCAAATGGTCTGGACAATGAATGCTTCTGAACCTTGTTTCTTGTGGGGTGGAGTGAATTTTTTTTAGCATTCTGATTGCTGTGTTGCCAGCCTTCTGTCTCTTTCTCCCTTGGTAACTGCAAAGGTAAACTGTTAAAATAAGAACTGTTTTCTCTACTTTCAGGTAAACCTTCAGTTTTACACAAAGGCTCCGTTATACTACATTCTTCAAAACAACTGGTTTTTGAACTATGGTTATATTTTAAAGTGCCTGAATACAAAAAAGCACCCGTGTCAAAAACCACATTATTTGCTGCACTCCTATTTTGATTTTCATTGCCAGTATCTTGATGATCATAAGCAGTGTTTGGTACACGATGTTTTCCATTTTCATGCAGGTTGTCTGTGTGCATTGTATTTTCCTTTTTAAACTCTCTGGGTTCCTCTTTATTTAACGATAGTTCTGTTTCCGAAGAGGGTTCCTTTTTAACCATTGTACCACTTTTAACACAAACTACCAGTTTCTCAGTCTGTTGTTCTATATACATATTGGTCATCTGATGTGTGCGTTTATAATGCCTCACAATACTGCTTTCCAATTTTACTACAGATAGACACCCTTGAACCATGCAAGGGTACTGAGTCTGGTTAGATTTCTCTCTGCACATTTTCAGGGCTTCCTCCTTTGTTTTAAAATGAATCAAATGTTTTTCTTTATTTTTGCCAATTTTCTTAGATTTTTCTTTTATCTGCTTCTCATTCTCATTTATATCATACTGATCTTTCAAACAGTCTTGTTCATTTTTATCATTAAGCAGATTATCCTGCTCCTTTTTATGTTTTCCAAGGAGACTACCATAATATTCACTATGGCGGAAATATACATGTTGAGAGTAATGGCTGTAATTTGTAAAAATCCTATCACAGCCATTAAGGTCACAATGAATTTCAAAGTCTTTGTTTAGTTCTTCTTCATTAGCATGCTGTTCTATCAAGTGATGCTTTAGCTTGTTAAAAGTATGAAATACAGCAGGACATTGAGGCTGGTTACATCGAAATCTTGCAGATTCCATTTCAGAAAGCACTTTTTGATCCTCTAACTGATCAAGGTTATGAAAGTCACTGCAATGCTTAGCAAGAGCCTTAGAACATAAAAAGCGTTTACTACATTCTTTGTATTTGCATGCAAATATTTTTTTACATTTGACAAGTTCCCTTTTTGTTCTTGCTTTGTCTTTTTCTAAACAAAGCTGTTCTTTGTTATACTGATGTACAGTTCTATAGTGACGAATCAAGCCTTTCTGATTGGTAAAGGCAGAGTTGCAACTTTTATGAATACAATGGAATGGTTTGTGGTACTTATGCAATATATAACATAAATTTCCTTTGGCAACTGTTCTTTTACTTCCTCTCCCCTCTCTTGCTTCCAATTCTTCCCTGTGGCTGTTTAGTGAGGATATTTTAGAGGGTTTTCCAGTTACATTACTATCTGTGTCTTCACTGGATTCCAAATCAGTTTCAGAACTACACTCTTCCTTCTTCGGGTGACACAGCTGCTCAGCAGATTGCTCAGTTTGTTCAGTATGCTCTTCATCTCTATTAGTACAGAAACCAGGCGTTGAAACTGCATTATTTTTTAGCTTGCCCTCTGCACATGCACCTATGTGCTCACATTTTTCATTAGCAAACAGCTTGTGAGTTATCTTCTCATTGCCAATTTGATGTTTGTTTCTATAATGAATTCTAAGGTGTGTTTTTCTTGTAAATGATCTTTGACAAATATGGCATTTAAATGGTGAATACCGATGTTGAAACATATTTAACTGAAGAACTTTTTCCTTGGAATAATTATGTTTTTTAACATAATGCATTAAGAGAGCTTCTCTGGTCACAAACTCATATTTACAGCCTTGACGTTCACAGAAAAATGGTTTAGCTGCCAGTTGAGTGAGATACTGTGTAGGTAAGTTGTCTTGTTGATCTTGAAAATGAAGTTCTGAGGTAGTTTCATTGACAACTGATTGAGGACACTTGGCATCATTTGATGGATATGACTGTAATGACCCTAAAAAAGGCTTGTGTGTTAAAGTGGAAGAATTTGCAGTAAAGTTAGACTTTAAACTTAAATGTTTCAAGCCCAACAGAAGTTCCAACATGGCATCTTCAGTATTTGGCACCGTAGAACCTTCATAAAAGGAAGTTTCTGGGGAAGAACAAATTTCTTCCTTGAGACAATTTTTTCTTTTAGAATTTGTATTACAATACAGACTTTCTGGAGAGTCAGTATTTGTATCCGAATTATGCCTAAGATCTGCACTAAGATCTCCAGTAGTTTTGCTGTTTTGACTATCATTGATTAGATTAAAAATATCTTTAGCTTTGATCCCCATCTTTTTTTTATGTTTGAAATGGTATGGATGAACCCTTCGAAGATGTTTTTGCATACCTCTGGCATTTTTGTATGTTGAACTACATCCTTCAAAACCACAGGTAATTTTTTTCCCATCAAAACAAACTGCCACATGGGAGCATTGTTGTTTTAAACCAGAAGGGTGAAAGACTCCCTGTTGGGATATTAGGCTACCAGGAATTGTTTGATTCTGAGTTATTGTTTCTATCAAAGGGGATGCCTGCTTTTTGGTTACTACAGTAGTGGTTCTGTGGCTCCCAAAATAAACACTACAGTTGCTTTCGCTATCAGTTTCGTCATTGTCAGAGACAGCTTCTTCCTTAATCTGTAGGATTTCTTGAGAACTTGTTGAGCCCACAGACAAAGTAAGATTTTCATATGGACTAAAATTATCTGCTTGATCAACCAGTTGAGACTCAGGAAGATAACTGCAACTGTCTTTTGAAATAGGCTCTTCAAGTTTAACTGATGTCTCCTTCACTTCTCCATTTGATAATGTAATATTATGCATTACAAGGTGATTCTGAAATTCTGTTTTTGAATAATAGAACTTTTTGCAACCAAGAAAGTTACATGTGTATGATGCATCCCTAAAATGCTGAGCTTCATGGTGGTAAAGCTGCCCCAAGTCACTGAAAACTATGTTGCAGCCATTTAATTCACACTTATAACGTAGATCTTCATGCATTTGTTTGTGATTTAATAATTCATTAACAGACCCAAATCTAGCATAACAATCCATAGACACACACATGTAAGGCTGAGGACCACAATGCACTCGTTCGTGCTCCTGCAGATGAAAGGATGTCATGAAGTGACGTCGGCAAAAAGCACACTTCTCTCTTCTGTTTTTCATATCCAAGTAGTGTTTTGCATTTTCATCATTGTTTTGATGTTCAGCCTTTAGATGTACACTTAAATATTTAAATTGCTTAAATACTCTAGAGCAGTCTGTGCCAGGACATGGATATATGTCTCTGTCTTGCAGATGGTAATTTTCTAATTGGCTAAATGTGACATATTCATGTATGTCACTTTTGTCTTTTTCAGATGATTGTGGTTGCTGCTGCTTTTCCTCTGGTGATGCAGAAGGGTTTCTGGATGTACTAGTCTTTTGTGGTGATCTCTCTTTTTTCAACAGTATTTTCTTTTTTGGTCTGTATGTTCTACTAGGTGGCATTTTAACATGCTCCATTACATGTGGTACAAAAAATTCCTTTCTCTTGAACTTTTTTGTACACACTGGGCATGTATAAATACCATCTTCCATGTGCATCTTAGAATGATGTAGTATTCTAGCCTCTATACATTCCCTTTTGCATAACACACAGAAGAATTTGTATTGGAGCCATCTCTGGTATCTTTCAGAAGATCCGATTGGCTTTTTCACTCTTGTTTTCTCCTTAGGTTGATGTGTTGCCTCTTTTCCTCCTTCATAGTATTTATGTTCTTTAGTCTCATCACAATCACTCAAAAGAGTTTCTAACAAGTCAGTTTCATTGACTGACATATCATTACAACTTGCATCGTCTTCAGAATCAGAAGCGTCTTTCCCTAAGAGTTTAAGACAATGCCGTTTTAAAGTCTTCCAGTCCCAAAATTCAGGATCAAATGGCCAATACGCTTTTAAAGCTAACAGAAGCTCACAACGTAGTGAGTTGGGAACCAGTGCATTTTCTTCATCAAATTTCTGATCTGGTTGCAAATGCAATTCTTCCAGCACATTGTATCCATCCAAACTTGGCTCGAGCAAAAACTCAGTGAGCTGACATGCTCTTCTAACTTCAAGATCCACTGGTAAAAGGCATGCAATTGTTTTACATACAGATGTCTTCATTTCATCATTTCCATTTGATCTGATCTGAAGCGCTCTCACACATAACAAAATAGACACAGCAAGACCTGCTTCTTCTGCCTGTGTGGAAAAATACAAACAAAAGTTATTTTTCATTTTTTTGATAGATGCATTCTTCCCTGAATCACACACTGTGGAACAACTGTATCTACATCTTGAAGTCTGCCTAAAGCTAGAAGTGATGTTTAGAATAGCTATAATAAAACTCTTAGCAGAATAGGCAAATTGGCAGCAGAAAAAATTCCAAATGGAGAAATTTGGGAGAACAAAGACACACTTGCACACTAAATTCTATAAAATCAAAAATTAGATATTGAAAAGAACTATTAGGCACTTTTAAAATAAATACTGATGGGTTTGCAAGTATAATCTTGTATGTTATGCCCTTATAAATTCTAACTTACTTAGCTATTGAGCTTCTACCATTTCTCTTGGCAAACTCTCACTGGCCCCCACCTCCACTGTTGTTTTCTTCTAATAATCTAATTTTTCTTTGGCGAATTTCATTCCATCATTCCTAGTAATACACAACAATTCCACTTTGTCCTTAGAATTCATTCTAATATTTGTAAAATTGTAGTTTGGTCAAATTATATACATTTCTTTTATTTTCTCTCCTTATAAGTTAACTCCTTAATCATTTTAGTTGGTCTTCTTTGAATTTCCTCCAACTGTTTTTCAAGCTTTGTCAACTACGTACACCCCTGGACAAGCAACTGGGATCCACTTCTCCTGTGGATAGTGGTGATTTCTTTTTTTTTTTTTTTGGGGGGGGGGGGGGAGGGGAATGTCAGGGGATAATAGACACCTGAAGTTCACCCTCCATTCCATATGCTATTATGTTGTGACAGTTCCTGCTTTACCTTGGTGGGTCTTATGCTTATTGGCGGATTTGTTCGTCTTGGAGCTTCACCGCAGCCCTCAGCTTGGCCGTTTTTCTGAATTCACAGTCCAGGTCGATGACTCCTGTGTCTGACCAGGAGTTGGGAGGATTTGGGGGGAACCCGGGCCCGCCCTCTACTCCGGGTTCCAGCCCAGGGCCCTGTGGAATGCAGCTGTCTAGAGTGCCTCCTGGAACAGCTGTGTGACAGCTACAACTCCCTGGACTACTTCCCCATGGCCTCCTCCCAACACCTTCTTTATCCTCACCATAGGACCTTCCTCCTGGTGTCTGATAATGCTTGTACACCTGAATCCTCTAACAGTCCGCATTCTCACTCTCAGCTCCTAGTGCCTCTTGCTCCCAGATCCTCACACGTACACCACAAACTGAAGTGAGCTCCTTTTTAAAACCCAGGAGCCCTGATTAGCCTGCCTTAATTGATTCTAGCAGCTTCTTGATCGGCTGCAGGTGTTCTAATCAGCCTGTCTTAATTGTCTCCAGAAGGTTCCTGATTGTTCTGGAACCTTCCCTGTTACCTTACCCAGGGAAAAGGGACCTACTTAGCCTGGGGCTAATATATCTGCCTTCTATTATTCTCCTATAGCCATCTGGCCCGACCCTGTCACATATCCCACCCCTGCTCAACACTACGGGGTTGGGCAACTTGGGACGTCAGGCAGTGTACTCGTGACAAGCCATCTGCATTGCCATGGTGGCTTCTAGCCCGGTGTAGTATGGTGAATTGGAAAGGTTGTAGGGACAGGAACCATCTGGTCACCCTTGCGTTCTTCCCTTTATTTCGCTGCATCCACTGGAGAGGTGCATGGTCGGTCACAAGGGTAAACCGTCGTCCCAGAAGATAATAACGTAGTGTTTCCATGGCCCATTTCACAGCTAGGCACTCTCTTTCAACCATGGCATACTTCTGCTCTCTCAGGAGGAGTTTTCTGCTGCGGTAGAGGATTGGGTGTTCTTCATCTCCGACCATCTGCGATAGAACAGCTCCCAATCCTACTTCAGATACATCTGTTTGTAAAATGAATTCTTTGTTGAAGTCTGGGGCTTTAAGCACGGGGTTACTGCAGAGGGCTGTCTGTAGATCCATGAATGCTTTCTCTGCGGCATCTGTCCACTTCACCATGTCTGGACCCAGGCTTTTATCAGGTCTGTCAGGGGACTCGCTCTGGTAGCAAAATGGGGAATAAATCATCAGTAGTACCCTACCACACCCACAAATGCCCGGACTTGCTTTTTCTGATTCGGCCGGGGCCAATTTTGGATAGCCTCTAGTTTGTTTAGTTGGGGCTTGACAATGCCCCTTCCCACAATGTAGCCAAGGTATTTAGCCTCGGCTAGCCCTATAGCACACTTGGCTGGGTTTGCTGTGAGGCCAGCCTGTCCTAGCATGTCCAGAACCGCTTCCACCTTTCCTAAGCAGGTTTCCCAGTCGGGGGTGTGAATAATCACATCATCCAGGTATGCCGCTGCATAACTTCTATGGGGCCGTAGGAGCTTGTCCATAAGACGCTGGAAAGAAGTGGTTCGGGACTATTTAGAAAAGCTGGACAAGCACAAGTCCATGGGGCTGGATGCGTTGCATCCGAGAGTGCTAAAGGAGTTGGTGGATGTGACTGCAGAGCCATTGGCCATTATCTTTGAAAACTCATGGCGATCGGGGGAAGTCCCAGACGACTGGAAAAAGGCTAATGTAGTGCCCATCTTTAAAAAAGGGAAGGAGGAGGATCCTGGGAACTACAGGCCAGTCAGCCTCACCTCAGTCTCTGGAAAAACCATGGAGCAGGTCCTCAAGGAATCAATTCTGAAGCACTTAGAGGAGAGGAAAGTGATCAGGAACAGTCAGCACGGGTTCACCGAGGGCAAGTCATGCCTGACTAATCTAATTGCCTTCTATGACGAGATAACTGGCTCTGTGGATGAAGGGAAAGCAGTGGACGTGTTGTTCCTTGACTTTAGCAAAGCTTTTGACACGGTCTCCCACAGTATTCTTGTCAGCAAGTTAAAGAAGTATGGGCTGGATGAATGGACTATAAGGTGGATAGAAAGCTGGCTAGATTGTCGGGCTCAACGGGTAGTGATCAATGGCTCCATGTCTAGTTGGCAGCCGGTATCAAGTGGAGTGCCCCAAGGGTCGGTTCTGGGGCCGGTTTTGTTCAATATCTTCATAAATGATCTGGAGGATGGTGTGGATTGCATCCTTAGCAAGTTTGCAGATGACACTAAACTGGGAGGAGAGGTAGATACGCTGGAGGGTAGGGATAGGATACAGAGGGCCCTAGACAAATTGGAGGATTGGGCCAAAATAAATCTGATGAGGTTCAACAAGGACAAGTGCAGAGTCCTGCACTTAGGACGAAAGAATCCAATGCACAGCTACAGACTAGGGACCGAATGGCTCGGCAGCAGTTCTGCAGAAAAGGACCTAGGGGTTACAGTGGACGAGAAGCTGGATATGAGTCAACAGTGTGCCCTTGTTGCCAAGAAGGCCAATGGCATTTTGGGATATATAAGTAGGGGCATTGCCAGCAGATCGAGGGACGTGATCGTTCCCCTCTATTCGACACTGGTGAGGCCTCATCTGGAGTACTGAGTCCAGTTTTGGGCCCCACACTACAAGAAGGAGGTGGAAAAATTGGAAAGAGTCCAGCGGAGGGCAACAAAAATGATTAGGGGACTGGAACACATGACATATGAGGAGAGGCTGAGGGAACTGGGGATGTTTAGTCTGCGGAAGAGAAGAATGAGGGGGGATTTGATAGCTGCTTTCAACTACCTGAAAGGGGGTTCTAAAGAGGATGGCTCTAGACTGTTCTCAGTGGTAGCAGATGACAGAACAAGGAGTAATGGTCTCAAGTTGTAGTGTGGGAGATTTAGGTTGGATATTAGGAAAAACTTTTTCACTAGGAGGGTGGTGAAACACTGGAATGCGTTACCTAGGGAGGTGGCGGAATCTCCTTCCTTAGGAGTTTTTAAGGTCAGGCTTGACAAAGCCCTGGCTGGGATGATTTAATTGGGGATCGGTCCTGCTTTGAGCAGGGGGCTGGACTAGATGACCTCCTGAGGTCCCTTCCAACCCTGATATTCTACGATTCTATGATCTATGAAGGTGGCAAGTGCCCCATGCAGTCCAAAAGGAAGAACAGTACATTGAAACGGACCCTCTGGTGTACAGAATGCCGTCTTTTCTTTCACATCGTTGGCAAGGGGAATCTGCCAGTATCCCTTTGTTAAATCAAGGCTGGTCAAAAATCGGGCATTGCCCAGGCGGTCAACTAACTCATCGATACGGGGTATGCATCGAATTTGGATATCTCATTTAGCCCGCGAAAGTCATTACAAAACCTTGTGGTGCCATCGGGTTTGGGCACCAACACAATCGGGCTTGACCACTGACTGTGGAACTCTTCGATGACTCCCAGCTCCAACATCCTTTTTACCTCTGCCTTGATCTCCTCCCTTTTTGCTGCAGAGACCCGATAGGGCCTTAAAGTTACCTTTGCCCCAGGGTCTGTGATAATGTGGTGATATGCTTTGGTGGTCCGGCCTGGTTTGGCTGAAAACACCTCCTGGTATCGGCTGATCATCTCAGTTACCTCCTTCTGGTTTGGTGTCAGATAAGTGGATATCCTGATCTGCTCCTGCATATTATTTCCCTGCATTGGGGTCTCTTGGTCCACTATACAAGCCTCTCGTCGGTGCCAAGGCTTTAAGACGTTAATGTGATAAATTTGTTCTTGTTTCTGGCGTCCTGGCTGCCACACCTTGTAGGTTACTTCCCCCACGGGTTCAACCACCTCATAGGGCCCCTGCCACTGGGCCAGAAGCTTGCTTTCTGCTGTGGGTACCAACATCATCACCCAATCCCCTGGTTGGACCTGTTGGACTTTTGCCTGGCGCTTGGAATGGGTTTGCTGGGCCTCCTGCGCCTTTTCCAAATGTTCCCATACAATAGGGGTGACCCGGGCTATCCGTTCTCGCATCTGCAACACATGGTCAGTTATATTTCTCCCCTCATTGGGTTTCTCTTCCCAGATTTCTTTTGCAATATCTAGTATGCCACAGGGGTGGCGTCCGTATAATAATTCAAAGGGGGAAAACCCAGTTGAGGCCTGAGGTACCTCCCAGATTGCAAACATAAGGTAGGGTAGTAGGGTGTCCCAATCATTCCCGTCCCGCCTTACCACTTTCCCTATCATTGCCTTGAGGGTTCGGTTAAACCTTTCTACCAGCCCATTGGTCTGCGGATGATAGACTGAAGTTCTCAGGGTATGTATATGGAGCAGCGTACAGAGGTCCTCCTTTTGCTTCGACATAAATGGGGTACCTTGGTCTGTTAATATCTCCTTTGGTAGCCCCACTCGGGCAAAGATCCCCACCAACTCTTTAGCTATCGTTTTAGAGGCCGTGTTCCGCAGGGGGACGGCTTCTGGATTATGCTACTCGCTACCCAGAACGATAAGTATATATTGGTGGCCCCGGGCTGTCTTCTCCAGGGGTCCCACTAGATCCATGGCTATTCGCTAGAAGGGGACCTCTATGATGGGAAGGGGTACTAAAGATGCCCTCAGGGGACGGGGACTGTGCAGCTGACACTCCGGGCAGGACGCACAGTACCTCCGCACTTCATGTACTCTGGGCCAGAAGAATGGTCGCAGGACCCTTGCCAGGGTCTTCTCTACCCCCAAATGCTCCCAAAAAAAGAGGACTATGGGCCAGATTTAATACAGCATTCTGGTGTCATTGAGTTACTAGGATCTGCTGTACCTTTTGCCCCTGTATTGGTGCAACCCGGTATAAGAGATTCTTCTTCATTATGAAGTAGGGTCCTGGTCCCTGGGTTTTCCCTTCCACGGGAACTCCATCTATTTTGGTCACCTCCTTCCTAATGTTCTCGTACCGTGGGTCTTCAGCCTGGTACCGTCCAAAATTTCCTCTCCCGGGGCTAATCTGCCCGAGATGTAGGGGGCCAGTCTCTGTTGTCTCTACTGGTTCAGAGGCGTTAGGGTGTGGGTCAGACTCAGGTGCTTCTCCCTCCTGGGTGACCTCCTTTTCAGCTGCTCGGGTCCGCCTTCCTACGAGAGCGACCCTCTGGCTTTGGGCCAGTATTCGGGTTCCCAAGGCCTTAGCTGCCCTTCTTTCCCTTTTCGTCTTTCTATGCTGTCTGGGAGTGGAGAACAAATCTGGGGATATTTCAGAGAAGGTTGGGGGTTGACAGTCTACTGTGGATGCCTCACTACTTTCAGGGCTTCCCCCTTTCTCCAATTCCCCTACCAGGAGTAAGTCTCCAAACCCTGGGAAGTCCCTCCCTATGAGCACTGGGTATGGGAGTTTAGGGACTACACCTGCTGCTACCTCAGTAGTGTTCCCCTGAATCTCGATTTTTACTGGGATGGTGGGGTAATAACCAACTGTTCCATGGACGCATGTCATCCCCGTACGCTTAGCCCACAGCAGCTGACTACGCTTCACAAGCTTCCCCGAGACAAGCGTGATAGCACTCCCCAAATCAACCAGTGCTGTGGTCTCTACCCCATTTAGCTTCACTGGTCTAGTGTACATATGTGGGGTTAGTGAGACCCCCACAAGGTGGATTAGGAAGTATGGGTCTGCCCAATTCCCTAGGTTACACTGCATAGGCTCCTTGGCATTAGGACACTGTGCAGCTATGTGTCCCCACTCCCTGTAGGCGTAACATCTGTATGGAGCCCTAGGCATTCCCTGGTCTCTTGGTTTGGGTAGTCTAACATCACGATCCTCTTCCCCCTCAGTGCTCCGACTCTTTGTGGCATCTGGTGGGCCTTCAGCCCCTCTCTTTTTCCACCTGGGTTCTCCTGGTGGCCCAGTCACCCGAGCTCTAGGGCTTGGTGCTACTAGTTTAACCCAGGGTGCTTCTTCCTTAACTGGTCGGGTCAGCTCCCTCGCCATCCTTCGCCCTTCTACCAGCGTGACAACTTCGTCATAGGTGGAGGGTTCGTTCTGGCTTACCCAGTTGCAAAGGTCTGGCAGTAGTCCTCTCATGTACTGGTCGATGACTAAAACCTCTAGTATCTCCTCCGGACTCCGGGACTCAGTTCGTAACCACTTTCATGTGAGATGGATGAGGTCATATAATTGGGACCACGAGGTTTTGTTTTCCTGGTACCTCCACTCATGATATTGCTGGGCCCGCACTGCGGTCGTTACCCCAGATCTGGCCAGGATCTCTGCTTTCACTTGGGGGTAGTCTGCCGCAACCTCTTCAGGCAAATCATAGTAGGCCTTCTGGGCCTCCCCACACAGGAATGGAGCGAGGATGCCAGACCACTGTTCTCGGAGGCAAGCCTCCCGCAGGGCTGTCCTCTCAAAGGCCAGGAGGTATGCCTCTACATCATCCTCCCACGTCGTTTTCTGCAGCCAATTGCTGGCCCGCACGATCTGCGTCCCTTCATGGCCATGGTTCAGCTCTGTAAGGGTCTTTACCTGGTTTACCAGTTCCCGCAACATAGCCCGGTCTTGAGCAGGCTGGTCCATCAGCAGGCGATTAGTCTCTTGCTGCAGCCGCACTGACTCCTGTTAGGTGGCTGCTTGCCCTCCTGCTGGGCAGCTGTGGCTTGTATCAGTGCCCACACTACCTCCTCCATTGTGGTGAAAAAAATAATAAAAGTAGACCCTCTTCCCCCCCCCACCCCCCTTCCAAACACCTTCCTTCTTCCGCCGCGCTGTGGACACCAGCTCCCACTTCTGACACCAGTTGTGACAAAGTTCCTGCTCTACCTTGGTGGGTCTTGTGTTTATTGGCGGATTTGCTTGCCTTGGAGCTTCACGGCACCCCTCAGCTTGGCCGTTTTTCTGAATTCACAGTCCAGGTCGATGACTCCTGTGTCTGATCAGGAGTTGGGAGGAACCCGGGCCCGCCCTATACTCCGGGTTCCAGCCCAGGGCCCTGTGGAATGCAGCTGTCTAGAGTGCCTCCTGGAACAGCTGTGTGACAGCTACAACTCCCTGGGCTACTTCCCCATGGCCTCCTCCCAACACCTTCTTTATCCTCACCATAGGACCCTCCTCCTGGTATCTGATAATGCTTGTACACCTGAATCCTCTAACAGTCCGCATTCTCACTCTCAGCTCCTAGTGCCTCTTGCTCCCAGATCCTCACACGCACACCACAAACTGAAGTGAACTCCTTTTTAAAACCCAGGTGCCCTAATTAGCCTGCCTTAATTGATTCTAGCAGCTTCTTGATTGGCCGCAGGTGTTCTAATTAGCCTGTCTTAATTGTCTCCAGAAGGTTCCTGATTGTTCTGGAACCTTCCTTGTTACCTTACCCAGGGAAAAGGGACCTACTTAGCCTGGGGCTAATATATCTGCCTTCTATTACTCTCCTATAGCCATCTGGCCCGATCCTGTCACAATGTATATTCCCATATGCAAAGTCAATTTTGTTTGGCTATACAGCAAAGAATCATTTTACTAACTCTCCCCAAAATCTGTAATCAGGCTGGCTCTGTGAACGAGGGTGTGATCCTGGTACACAGAAATTGGTAATGTTGATGCCCTTCCACCCCCCAATTCCTTTTAAGAGAGACATTGAGGAGTGGTGATCTACTAAGGTCAGTGGGCATCCTCTGACTACATCAGTATAAACTTTTAAGAAAGACTGCAGTCCATCCCAAGCCCTTTCATGGCTTACATCCTCCAGTCTGTGAATCACTTGTTTGTTTTTCCTCTCAAGAGGATGCACTCCCTTAATACTCAAATTAACAGCCACAGAGTTCAAGGCCAGCAGGAACCATTAGATCATTTCATCTGACCTCCAACATGTTATAGCCCATTACATTTTACTCAGTTACTCCTATATTAAGACCAATAAATTGCACTGGGCTAAAACATAACTTGTGTTTGACTGCAGCGTGTTTTCCATCCAGTCTTGATCTGAAGACATCAGAGATGGAGAATCCACCACTTCCCTTGGTAGTTACTTCCATTGGATAATCACCTCACTGTTAAAATGTGTTCCTCTTTTCCAATGCGAATGTGCCTGGCTTCAGCTTCCAGTCATTGATTCTTGTTATGCCCTTCTCCACTAGATTAAAGAGCCCTTTAGTAGCTGGTGTTTTCTACCATTACAATATTTGTACACTGTAGTCATCTCAATCTCCTTTTTGATAAACTGAACAGACTGAGCTCTTTAAGTCTCATACTGTAAGGCATTTTCTTCAGCCCTTGAATAGTTTTTGTCTGCAACCTCTCCAAGTCTTCAACATCCTTTTTAAAATGGGGGTCTCACCAATGCCGGATACAGAAATAAAATAATGGCCCTAACTCCTACTCTTGTTTATATATCTAAGGGCCATATTAGCCCTTTTTTCCACTGACTGACAACAGGCGCTCTTGATGAATGCCTTGTCTATTTTGACCCCCTAAATCCTTTTCATTGTCACTGCTTTCCAGGATACATTCCCCTACTCTGTAGGTATGACCTACGTTCCTTGTTACTAGATGCATAACTTTGCATTTGGATGTGTTAAAACTCGCTTGACTAGGTCCAGTTTACCAAGTGATCCAGATGACTCTGTGTGACTACTCAGTTCTAGTCAGCATTATTTACCATTACACCAAACTGTCAAAGTGATTTCATATTTACTTCCAGTTCATCAGTGAAATTGTTGAATAGCATTGTGCCTACTACTGATCCCTTCAAAACCCAACTATAAACACTCCACTGACTACTTTGAGATGTCAGCCAGTTCATAATCCAAATAATGTGTGCTTTACTGATAGTGTACAGTGTTAATTTTTTAATCAAAATATTCTGCAGTACTAACTCAAATGCCTTACCAAAGTCTAAATATATTACACATATGCAGTTACCTTTATCAACCAAACTAGTAATCTCCCCAAAGAATGAAATCAGCTTTGACAAGATTCGCTCCCCCCTTCCGACATAAAACCGTGCTGACTGGTGGTATTATCCTATTTTTTAATTCTTTATTAACTGAATCCCATATCAGTTTTTTCCATTATTTCATCCAGGACTTATAGCAGGTTAACTGGACTATAGTTACACAGGTCATCCCACTTGCCCTTCTTGAATACTGGCACAACATTAGCACTCCTCCAGTCTTCTGGAATTTCCTCAGTATTCCAAGATTTATTAAAAATGTGTTTAGTCGCAGGTTACCTAGTGCTTTGTTTAATTAAGGGTAACAGAAAAATGAATGCAAACATGTATATTTAGTTGTAGGTGTAGATGTAGGAAATAGTTTCCTGGTATGGTAGGCCAGTTAAATACAAAGAGCAGCATCTGGGGTGGTAGGTCCTCATAGCTGGGATGTAGCATTTCCCTCGCCTTCTTTAAGGGTGACTAGGTGTGGCACAGTTCATAGGGCAAAGGGTTTGTAGGTAAGAAATAAGCACCCTTCTTGTAAATAAGGCATCGACCTCCCTCTCCCATCAAAGGGGCAGACTTTGATTTGCAGGGATTCCCAAGCACTTTTATGAGACTTGGTGGTAATTCCTGGGTAGCGGCATACTAAGGATCTTGGCCTTAGAATGAAGGCTCGCATCAGGTGTGATTAAATGGGCTGGTTATGTCCTGGAATTTTTGAGAGGGTTTGGATGTAAGCCAATAGGAAAGAGGGTCTGGAACAGCCCCTCACAGGCCATCTTCCCTCTTAGCTGTTGTCGGGACAAGTGGTGTCTGAGGTTATTTTGTTAGTCTCTAAGGTGCCACAAGTACTCCTTTTCTTTTTGCGAATACAGACTAACACGGCTGCTACTCTGAAACCTGTTATTTTGTTGGAATTACCATTCCTAATTGTACTTTTGAATAAAGTTGTGGCCATTTAGCCAAAAATTCCAAGTATCTGCATCTTCACTGACCCATTCCCCTTTGCAAATAATAATTATGCTAGTAATCACAGTTGTTGCTCAGATGAACATGTGGCAAACAGCCGTAAAATAGTATTTTTTTTTATGACTGTGGCTGATGTTTGTCTGTCCTTTATGTAGTAGTGCAAATATTTTCTATTTTTGCCGTGACACCCACAAATGTTAGCAAATCAATATCTTCTGAGCAATTAATGTACTTTAAAATATTGTTAAAAATATAGTGAGAATGTGTAAACAATTTATCTGTATGCAGATTTTAAAATTTGGTATATTTCCAGGTGAACAAAGACAAAAATGGAAAACAATGTTTCGATAAACTGACATAAGAATGTGTTTCTAGGTACAAAGTACTTAACTGCACTTCTTGTAAATATGGTAACTAAATAAATATCTAACTAAGATGTATTAGAGCGAAATACTGATAACAAGTAACTGATCATGTTAATGATCTGATTTAATTCTATTGTTGTATCGCAGTATTGTTGTAGCCATGCTGGTCCCAGAATATTAGCGAGACATGGTGGGTGAGGTAAATATATTTTATTGGACCAACTTCTGTTGATGAGAGAGACAAGCTTTTTAGCTTACAGAGAGTCTGGAAGAAGCCTGAAAGCATGTCTCTCACCAACAGAAGTTGGTTAAATAAAAGATATTAGCTCACCCACCATGTCTCGCTAATTCTAAGCGCATATAAACACACTTGTACATATATACACATATATATGTATGCTAAAATATTTAAATTATTCTTGTGTCATACTTGATCTCTATACTATTTCCTACAAAAGCTTATTAAAAGATTAAAGTTTGCAAAGTCAAGAACTTAAAAGTTGGGAAATACCCAGATGAAGACTGCCTGTGTGACATTCATTCTCCCCCATTTGTGTCTAACTACAGGATCATATTCTATTTTTTTTCCCCCATGAGGGAAAATAATGCTCAGTGAATGAAGCAGCTGTTCAATATTTCTTTTCAAACACATAAACCAACCTGTGGCCTTATTTGCTGCCTATTCAAACCCTGCACTGAAAAAGGAATTTTTAGATTTCTTCATGGACTTTTGTGCACTGCACTTACCCTCTGTAGTATCTGAGCCTCCACAAACGTTAATTTACCTTCATAACACACCTGCTAACCCTTGACTGCACTGGAAAGTTTTTGCTATAAACTAAGGTGTGAATTTAAAAACTGCTATAGTTCATAGAATCATAGAATAACAGAGTTGGAAGGGACCTCTGGAGGCCATCTAGTCCAACCCCCTGCCCAGAGCAGGACCAATCCCAACTAAATCATCCCAGCCAGGGCTTTGTCAAGCCTGACCTTAAAAACTTCTAAGGAAGGGGATTCCACCACCTCCTAGGTATCGCATTCCAGTGTTTCACCACCCTCCTAGTGAAAAAGTTTTTCCTAATATCCAACCTAAATCTCCCACACTGCAACTTGAGACCATTACTCCTTGTCCTGTTGTCTGCTATCACTGAGAACAGTCTAGATCCATCCTCTTTGGAACCTCCTTTCAGGTAGTTAAAAGTAGCTATCAAATCCCCCCTCATTCTTCTCTTCCGTAGACTAAACAATCCCAGTTCCCTCAGCCTCTCCTCATAAGTCATGTGTTCCAGACCCCTAATCATTTTTGTTGCCCTTCGCTGGACTCTCTCAAATTTCTCCACATCCTTCTTGTAGTGTGGGGCCCAAAACTGGACACAGTACTCCAGATGAGGCCTCACCAGTGTCGAATAGAGGGGAATGATCACGTCCCTCGATCTGCTGGCAATGCCCCTACTTATACATCCCAAAATGCCATTGGCCTTCTTGGCAACAAGCGCACACTGTTATACCAGTATCAACCCTCACATGGCCATTCCTATCCTAATATGGAGTGGCTTTTTTCAGCTTAGTTTAAGCCACTTCCCAAGCGATATAAACTAATTTAATTTTTTTTTTAAAGCCTCTCTTGTACTGAAATAAGAGTGTCTACAAAGGTGGCTATATCATTATATCTGGTAAAACTTTTCCAGGCAGATAAGGCTTCAGATACAGAAATATTAGTTCCATTTTACAGCTGGGGAACTCAATAAGAGAGACCGAGACCAAAATTTATGGAATGGTCCATGAATTTTGGGTGCTCAACTTGAGACACCTACCCTTATTCTGAGGTGCCGAGTACCTCCAGCTCCCACTGTCTTCAGTAGGAGCTCTGAATGTTCATCCATTCTGAAAATCAGGCTGTCGGGTATCTCAAGCTGGGCACCAAGAAAATGAGGCATACGCTATTAGCAGTCACATCTGAAAATTCTTGTGTAAGTTACTTGCTTAGTAAAACAAAGGAAGTCTGTGGCGATTCCAAGAATAGACTACAGTACCCTTATGTCCCAGACCAGTACCTTAACCACGAGACCATCCATTTTCCTCTTGCTTTCCACTGCCTTTTTCATTACACATCATATGAAGTTAATGAGGTGGGGTCCTTGAGACAACAATCTCAACACTATACATCCCTGTCTCATTCCCTGAGTACAGTCCATCCTGTGCACTGAATAAGGCAGGGTTCAGTGTAAAAAAAAAATATTATGTGACCGTGTGCAGAATGAAGGTTGTACAGGCTATACACAGGCCCCTAACTGTGGCATTTCTTAACTTCTGAGTGCTTCCCTTTGCAACCTTTATTACATTTTTTTGTATGGAATGTCCTAGTTTTATTTAAATGAACAACCAACCAACCACATACTTTACCATGATTTGAACCTAGAGCCTCCACATTAACGTCAAACCTCTACCACTTAAGATGAAAGAGTAACTATTAGTTACTAGTGTTTAGCAGGCTGTTATCCTCTACCTGCACCAGCTGTTTCCTGTGGATTGTACAAGTGTTTTCTAGACAGCTACAGGAATTGGCATTCCTATTCTGGGAAAGGAATGTGGTCTAGCAGTTAGAGCAGAGAACAAAGAGAGGACTCCTGGGTGCACTGTGTTTGTTAATGATGTATTACATTTACATAGTACTTATACAACTGTGGATCTCAAAGGTGGCCATTAGAGACAAGCCATAGCATATTCATTCAGAGAAGTGTTGCGGTTAAGTAGATGAAGCTTGGGTGTGCCATATCAGAGACCTCGGTTTTATTCTTAGCTCTGTCAGAAGGTATCTTGTGCAACCTTTCAGATTGTCACTTTCCCCTCATTTTACAAATGAGGGGAATGATACTTCCCTTCCTCCTCCTAGGCCTACTCAATAGGTTGTGATGTGCACAGAATTTACCTTAGTCAGAAGAAGAGATAAGGCTACAATTTATGGTCTCCTGGCTCCCAGGCAAGTGCACACTTAGGCCACAGGATATCTCAATGAGAAAAAGCACCAGTAGCAGCAGCAGTTTTCTGTGTCCCATTTTGAGTTCTAGTTCTGTGCTAGATATCCACATGATGCAGGAAACTCAGTGGAATCTGGTACGCACAGTGAGTTGGAACATTCAGAAAATTAAGATACATGTATCAAGTTCTACTTTGCATGTGCAAATGATTGCTTTTCAGCATCTAAATCAATGAAAACTGGATGGCACATCTCTAACCTCAGGACAACCCTCAGACCTAATTTCAATTTTCTCCAATATACAAAGATGTTAGAGCAATTCAAAAAATGGTCAGAAAACGTTACCATTAGCAATCAGCCTATTTTTTGTACCCTTGTCCTCAAAAGTGTTTAACTTATTCTTTGCTAATTCCTTCCCCCACAAAAGATCCAGTCTGAGGCAAAGAACAAGTATGGAAAATTTCAGTCCAAACAGCTGAAATATGTCAAAAGTTATAAGCATTTGGAAACAAAGGATTATAATAGAAAGTATTAAGATACCTTAACTATAGGCATAACTATTGCTTTGCCTATTAGTGTCCCACCATATTTGTCACCTTTAAACTACACAATTCCAGTCTTCCATCTCCCCTCATGCAGAAATCTTCCCGGGCCTATAATAATTTTTTGTTGCCCATCTCTAGCATCCTTCTATTACTTTTTACAGTTATAGTGGAGGGAGGGGGGGATTTACAATTAATTTAGAACCCAGCAAAGTACATAGCTCAAATGCATTACCTTGCATTTATCAGCAGTGAAATCCATCTGCCATCATGCTACCTGGCTTTAACTCAAATCCTGTCTGAAATTCCTCAGTCTTCTTTAATCTTGACTAACCTAAATGACTCATCTTCAAATTTTACCACCTCATTGTTTACCACCTTTTCCAGCTCCTTATTGCACATTTTGAACATCAGTATATAGTATACATCTTGGGCCCACGCCATTAAGCTTTTGGGAAAAAAGGGAACAATGCTCACTTTAAAAATTATATTATTACAACTGTACTTCAAAGCAGAGCTGCATTTTAAGATTAGTGAGTATGGCACTGTGGTGTATTTGCTCTTGTTCGAGGAAACGTTAGTTGAGCAATCTATGAGAAATGTGCCCAGGTATTACACTGATAGGTGCATTACAAATGTATGTAATAATTATGAAGTATGTTTATGACTTCTGTTGGAATTATGTTTTTTAAAAATCTTCAGTTATTCAATTTGTTAGTCTCTAATGTGCCACAAGTCCTCCTTTTCTTTTTGCAGATACAGACTAACACAGCTGCTACTCTGAAACCTGTCAAATATTATTGTTATAACAAAGCAACAAATTAAGTTATGTTCTATGGTGCAATTTGTACATGGACTCAATAATAAAATGAAATTAACAGCAGCAGACTGCAACATAAATTACTTACTTCAGATTGTATGACTCTAATAAGGAAGAATAAGTGTTGTAGCGTTTTAGCTATAATGCCAAACTGCCGACATCTCTCCAAAAAAGAATCTAAAGAAGGATCAATTCTTCTTTGCAACTTGCTCCAGAATAGAGTCAGCTCCCTGTGAAAAGAGTTCAAAGCAGATTGTAAACATAATGCAAGGTGAGGAAACTATGTGAGATTTGTCTAAAATCTCCACAATGTAGCTTTAAGGGTTAACACAATATTAACTACTGGGGAAAAATCCATATTGCCTGATATTAATCAGGCCCCTACCTCTTAGGCAGCTAACATAAGGTTAGTACTGTTAAGGTTACTCTTATTAAACAGAAATCAGAACAAAACCTACCAGCTTGCTATTCTCTCTTCAAGCATGAAAGAGAGTGGGTTCTTTAAAGATAGTTTGCTCTCCCAAAGCACCTTCCCAGATGCATGCTCCAATCATTAGGCTACAGAGTTACTCTCATGCGCATGTACTCTCTCTAGCCCAAATGACTCAGAAAGCATGCACAAGCATGAGAATGACTCTGTAGTCTAGTGGTTAGAGGACGTGGGAGACCCAGGATCCAGTCCCCCTGCTCTGATGACTAAATATTTATGTAAAGTAGAACAGCTTCAACTGGAGAAACAGAGGGAGCCTCACATCAGAATATTCTATATCCCAGCAGTTAGGGCACTCACCTGAGAAGTGGCAGATCTTCATTCAAATTCCTTCTCCCCCTCAGGTGGAGAAGGGACTTGAATTGGGGGTCTCCCACATCCTAAGTAAGCCCCAAGTTAAAAGTTATGAGGAAGGTCCTCCTCCTCCACCCCGTTTGTGTGAACTCACCTGAGGGCCCAATCCTGTACTTGACCTTTGAGAACACCTACTGGATCAAGCCCCACATGCAACTAAGGTGCTCAGCCACCCTGATTTCTGAATCGCTCTGGGACTCAGGCAGAAAATAAGTATTTGGATGCCTAGAGGGAGGCAGTAGAGCACTTGCCCAAAGGCAGAAACACAGGTGCCTAAAGAACTTTTACTGCAAAACTTTAGGCACCTAGTGAATTTAGGAGCCTACAGTGTTTAGTTGGTTGGGAACTGCAGTGATGCCAGCAGCAGGATGTAGGCACCTAACACCTTTTGTGTATTCAAGGCCTATATTCTTCGCTCCAGCTGACATTAGGTATCCTGGATCCAGGCAGGGCCAGGAAAGACCTGTTTCAATTCTGAAGCCCGCTTCAGAGAGCTAAACTAAAGAAACCTGTGCCAAAGTCAATGCTCACCACCACATCCACAGCAAGGGGCCTGTCAGAGGAGAGTTCTTCAGTGTTGATGGACCATCAGTGCTGGAAAACAGCCTCATGCTTCCTCCAGCAGTGAAAGGACCTTAAAGAATCTTTGCCATGTTGGCGCCTTGGAAGTGGTTGATTCATTTGATCCCTCCCCAGCCTCTGATGCCAAGCCTCCTTCAGACGCCAGGAGGCCTCCTCTTTCCCCTGACCTGAAGCATAAAGCCAAGAGCATGTTTCGAATTCCCCCAGCACTGAATGTGTTTATTCCCAGAAAGCAGCGGCAGCACACATTCAGGGACACAGGAAGCTATGTTGCTGATCCAGATTCACCAGTGCTACGGGCCCCATCAGCTCATTTTTGTGCCACTGGATATCCCCAGATGTCAGCTTTGAGGCGAAGACCATTCCCTGTACCAGTGCCGTCTGGTTTCAAATCAGCTCCATTCAGATCCTTCCCGGATCCAGACAAGGAGGATTCTTCTTCCGGGTCTTAGTTATGTACAGTTGGCCTGCCACCATACGAGGTGGCTTATCGGACAGGAATTCTCTCATTTCCATGGGATCTGCTTCCTCTACAATCTCTCTCAGGTTTGTTGTGGGAGATTACAACATGCACTAATGTCATTGGGCTGACATCCCCTTGGATGATGGATCTCTAATGCCCTAGAGAGCCTTCAAATTGTAAACGCAGGAAGGCCAAGCCCGCTATTTTCTTGCCCGTCAGACTCTCCCAGACCTGCATCTCCTCTTTTTACAGTTTCTCTAATCCTTATAAAGAAAAGGAGTACTTGTGGCACCTTAGAGACTAACTAATTTATTTGAGCATGAGCTTTCGTGAGCTACAGCTCACTTCATCGGATGCATACCGTGGAAACTCCGATGAAGTGAGCTGTAGTTCACGAAAGCTCATGCTCAAATAAATTGGTTAGTCTCTAAGGTGCCACAAGTACTCCTTTTCTTTTTGCGAATACAGACTAACACGGCTGTTACTCCGAAATCTAATCCTTATGGAGCTACCAAATCCACCTGGATCACTGGGTAATAGCAAAGACTAGCTGCCATGGAATGTTGATGTGGCACCAGATAAGGAGGGTGCTATGTCAATATTAGAGAACACCACTTTTTGTTGTTTTTTTTGGGATAGGTAGCGTTGTACCCATGTTGGTCCCAGGATATTAGAGAGACAAGGTGGGTAAGATCTTTTATATTTTATTGGACCAGCATCTGCTGATGACAGAGACATTGTTTCAAGCTTACACAGAGCTCAAAAGTGTGTTTCTCGCACCAAAAGTCAGTCCAATAAAAACATATTACCTCATGCACTCTCTCTCTTTTTTTTTTTTAAAATAGCTTCAGATCAAGAGAGTGGCAAAGTCATCTTGCCAGTGAATGAGGGTGTCCTACAGCTTGCTAGAGACAATGCCTAATTCCATACCTTCTACACCTCTACCCCGATACAACGTGGTCCTCCGGAGACAAAAAATCTCACCGCATTATAGGTGAGACTGCGTTATATTCAACTTGCTTTGGCCCCCCCATTCCTTGTTCCCTGACCGCCCCCTTCAGAGACACCCATCCCTAATCACCCCCAGGACCTCACCCCCACCCAACCCCCCTGCTCCCTGTCCCCTGACTGCTCCGACCCCTATCCACACCCCCCGCCCTGACAGGTGCTCACTGGTAGCAGCGGGAAGCGGAGCAACACAGCCCCAGCCCGCTCCTCTCCGCTACCTCCCAGCTGCGGTGTTCCACTTCCTGCTGCTGGTGAGTGCAGGGAGGTTGGGGAAAGGACACCCCCCCTATTCACCTGCGGCGGGAAGCAGAGCGCTGCGGCTTGGAGCTGGAGGAGTGGAGCGAGCTGGGGCCAGGCTGCTACGCTTCCGCTGCTGCTGGTGAGTGCAGGGGGGATCCGTTCCCCCAAACCCCCTCCCCTGAGCAACACTGCTGGGGCCGGGGAAGCGGAGCAGGCTGCTCCCAGCCCCCCACTAATCCCCCGGGCCACTCTGGGACTGCGGGGCCCCCAAAAGTGCCCTCTCACAGCTCCTGCCTCCCAGACCCTGGGGGTGGGGAGGAGCCCCTGACAGCCCCTGAGACCCACTGCCCCTTATCCAACCCCTTGGCCCCAGCCTGGCCCGGCCCCCTTAACACGCTGCTCAGAGCAGTGAGTCAGAGCTTTACCACATTGTATGTGAACCCGCATTATATCAGGTTGTGTTATATCGGGGTAGAGCTGTATCTCCAAGAAAGATAGGCTGTAGTAAGCACTTCAATATTTTAGGGTATTTTTTCACCACCCTATTCCGAAACTCGACTGTGCCGCCAAGAAGTCCTTACATTCTGTACTTTCTGATAAAGGGAAGAATCTGGACACAGTTAGCCAGAAGATCATTTTGGGGACACATTAGGTATGTGGACAGCCAATTATCAAGCTAAAATGGCATGTAATCACTACAACCTCTGGGAAAATATACCAGCCATTACTTCAGTATCTCCATTAGGAGAAGACGACGACTACTTATTTATTTATTATTGTGTGTGTATGTGTGTGGTGACGCATGTACTCAAAGCGGCTTTTGAAAGGTCAGTGGCTCAGGCACATAACTCCAACACTACTGTTGGCTTTGCTAATTAGGGATAATGTGTGGATTCACAGGTTTATGCAGAAGAATTTACTTTTAATGGGATGGGTCTTTGAAGGGCTCTTGGCTGGGGGCTTCTCTGAATTCTAGGCTGCAGGTTTCTCTGGAGTCTTCTCTGCCGTCTTAAAGAGAGTGTCCAAGAAAGTTTGGACAGATGGTCTCGACTCCTTGTAAATTTCTCTGCAGCAGCTATACATGTTGGATATGTCCCTATTCACAGATGCACTGTGTCCAATGTTGGGGTGGTGTTCCTCAAACAGGGACATGGCAGCTTCCAAATGTTGAAATGCCTCAGCCAACACTTTTGTTGTCAAGACTTTACAGGCAGGAGTCTCAGCAGTGGGTGCATCTTCTTCCTCTGCCACCTTCTGCTTTTCTAATTCAATTATGTCCTCATTAGTTAATTCCTCACAATGTGATGCCAGCAACTCATCAACATCCTCTGGTTCAACATCTAAAGTTGAGTTCTTTGCCCATCTCAGCAACTACTTGGGTCACCTCTTCAACAGTGCCTGTGAATCCTTGGAAATCAGACACAAAGTCAGGACACAATTTTTTCAAATGCCATTCAAATTGGATTGTTTCACCTCATTCCATGCCTCACCAATGTTCTTAACTGCATGGTAAATGTTGAAGCCCTTCCAGAATTCCTTCAGAGTTGGTCCACCTTGCTTCTCAGTTGCCCTGATGGCCTGGGCAATTGTGCTCCTGAGATAGTAGGCCTTGAAGGATGCAATTACCCGCTGGTCCATGAGGTGCAACAATGAGGTGGTGTTTGGGGGCAGAAACACCACTTTGACGTCAGGATGCATGTTGTCAAGGGTGGTTGGATGACCAGGAGCATTGTCGAGGATTAACAGTACTTTAAATGCAAGATTGTTGTTGCTGAAATAGCTCCTGACACTTGGCACAAAATGATGATTAAACCAATTCTCAAAAATGTTATTGACCCATGCCTTAGGATTGGATTTCCGTATCACTGGGAGAAATGCCCTGGAATATCCCTTGAAAGCCCTGGGTTTTTCCGACCAGTAAACAAGCAAGGGTTTGAGTTTAAAGTCACCTTCAGCATTTGCACTGAGCAAAAGAGCGAGCCTTTCCTTAGCAGCTTTGAACCCTGTCGTGGATTTCTCCTTTTTGCCTATGTAGGTTCTTGACGGCATTTTTTTTTTTTCCCCAAAAGAGCCCAGTTTTGTCAACATTAGGGTTGAAACTTGACAAGCACAATAGCCACCGTCCTCAATGATTTTAGCCAATGTGTCAGGAAAAGCACGAGCTGCCTCCTCATCAGCACTGGCAGCTTTGCCTGAGACCCTGATGTTGTGCAAATTAGCCCTGGCTTTAAAATGCATAAACCAACCCCTGCTTGCATTAAAGGGCTCATGAGTAGAACTCTCCCCGTGTTGTGTCTTTAGCTTTTCATAAAGACTCCTAGCCTTTTCCTGAATTATGCCTAAACTCACAGGAGCTTGGCGTTAATTTTGATCCTCCAGCCAAACAATTAACAGTTTTGCAACCTGAGCAATGAGTCCAACACGCTGCTTAGTTATCACAGTTGACTGCATAGGAGCTGAGCCCTTGACATGTTCCTGAATTCTTACCATGTCTTTCAGGATGGTCATGAAAATTGTTCAGGGGATATCCAAAACTCTGCTGATTTCAGTTGCTGTCTCCGGTTTTCCAGATCTCTTAGTGACATCCATTTTTGTTTCCATAGTAATGGTTCTGCGTTTCTTAGAAGAAGAAACATCACCTGCACCAGATTTATGCTTTTCTGCCATTTAAAAAAAAAAAATAGAACCACAAACAGCAGCAACTGGGCATCTTAAGTCAGGCTGAGCAGAAAGGCAGGATGGGCAGAATGCCAGCAACTCAGCTGCTCAGAATGCCGGCAACATACTATGCAGAATTGGGCTTGCTTTTTATAGAGTCGCTTGTAAATAACTTTGTGGTTGCATTATAATGAATGGAGCTGGAAGGGGTCTCTTGTATTCACTTGTCTGATTGGCTTCCAAGGCCAGGATAGCTTGTTGCCGGGTAACCTTGCCGCTTGTTTTTGATTGGCTCCCAACCCTGGGTTCAGCCAATCAGAAAGCTTGAATAATTAAATCAGTGATTGGCCGAGGCTCAACATGTGATGTGTGCTGTTCTCCCTGCCAGCTTTCATTGTAAGGGCGAAACAAGTGTCATAGGGGCAAAAAGAGCAGTCAATTGAAAAGCGTCATATGTGGCATCGGACACAAGTCAGGCGTCGCAAGTCCCAGGACTCCCTGTACTTTGTTCTTTGGGTATAAACAGTCATTGAATAGTTACACAATTCAATTTCACCCCCACTTCATGCTACCTCTCAATCAACTTCACTCATCACCTTTCAGGGAGCACTCTCACAAAACAGTAATGAAGATGAAGGAAATTCTCGTTGACAGTGGGAACAACAGAAAAGGATCTAGAAGAGCAGTGAGAGAAGGGTTTCTTCTACCCTAGATACTTCCTCATTCCAAAGAGAGACTGTAGGCTTTGCCCTGTCAGAGCTCAAGAAACTGTAGATTATCAAGAAGTTCAAATTTTGAGTAACTGCCCAATCTTCCACCATTTTCTCAGTTTCCAAACAGAACCGGTTTGGGGCTGTCAAACTGAAGAATGCCTATTTCCTCGTCAGCATCAAGTGGTTCCATTAAAGATCTCGGATTATACTAGCGATACAAGTTCCTAGCTTTCAGTCTCTGCTCGGCACCCAAATTCTTCAGGTATGTAATTGTGGATGACACTCATATGAGATAAAGAATTTATGTCCATCAGTAGTTAGATAACTCTCTGATTCAATATTTGTCTTAGTCTTTGGACATTTTGGAAAAAAACTTGCAACTTATTTCAGAAGGCAGGCCTTTTTATTAACTGGAAGAAGCGAAATGCAAAGGATTTTGTTCCTTTTAGCTATTTTGGACTCTGTTCACACAAAAGCTTTCCTGACAGAGACAGGATATTTGAAACTGCATCAAGCCATAGGGACCTGAAGATCAACTTAGTGACATTTTGTCTCAGAGATCAAGGACTGATGACTTAACTATCTGCACATTTGAGAATAAGGCCTTTAGATAACTGCCTGGCTCAAAACTACAGGCTAAATGAGAACAAGTGTAGCTCCAAACATACCCTGGTCATTTCAAATGATGGCAGCAATGACCAAATGCATGGCTACACAGGTGGTGTTGACAAGAAAGCTTTTGGCTTCTTTGACAATGAGCTGATGTTCCAGGAAAGAGGATTACTGTACTGGGATGGGCTCCATTGTCTGGCTAACTTGATAAGGAGAGCTTTAAACTAGGCCCTATGAGGGATGGTGACAAAAATCCAGCCAATGCGCATCCAGATCAAGTAATGACGACAAGATAAGTTCATGGAGAATACGTTCATCAATCAATGCCCACGATGGGCAGGGATGCAAAGTCATCCTCTGAAGCGTCCCTAGCCTGTTTACCAGAAGTTGGGAATGGGTGACAGGGAATGGATCACTTGATGGTTACCCGAGTGCTGTAGGAGCTGGGGGGGGTGGGGGGGGCACCATGGATGCTCATGGGGGGGGGGAGAAGTAGCCCGGGGGACACCACAGGTGCTCATGGGGGAGCAACCCAGGACTGGGTGGCAGGCTCTATACCTGGCTCCTTGGAAGCAGCGACATGTCCCTCCCTCAACTCCTAGTTCCACACGCTGCCTCCGCCTGCAGTTCCCAGCCAATGGGAGCCACGGAGCTGGCACTTGGGGCAGCGCGCGGAGATAGGTGCTGAGGGAGGGACATGTTGCTTCTGGGGCACCCCCCCAAGATAAGCACTGCCCAGAGCCCTCACCCCTTCCCACACCCAAACTCCTGCTGCTGCTGGGGGGGGAGAAGGGGGCAAGACTACCCCAGCAGCAGCCAAAGCAACTGGCCCGGGGGCCAACTGAGCCAGCCGCACCAGACACTGCAGAAGTCACGTAGGTCCTGGAAAGCCACGGAATCCGTGACTTCAAACTCGCAGCCTTAGTCATGGTATATGAAAAAAAAAAAATGACTTAGTTAGCATTACAGAGACTTGGTGGGACAATTCCCATGTTTGGAGTACCAGCATTGAGGGATACAGCTTGTTCTGAAAGGATAGGTATGGGAAAAAAGGAGGCGGCGTTGCGCTGTACGTCAAGAGGTACAGTAAAACTTCAAAGATACGAACACCAAAAAGTTACGGACTGACCAGTCAACTGGACACCATATGAAACCGGAAGTAACCAATCACGAAGAAGCAGAGACCCCCCCCCACCCCCAAAAGAAAAAAAAAAAAAAAGAAATATTGTACTGTGCCTGTATTACATCTTAAAAGGTAGGAACATCTGGGCTGCCTGTCCCCATCCCCACCCTCACACGTGGGGCAGCCACTTACAGCTACAATAAGAGGTGAAGACACTGGGACTGCCAGCCCAAGGCAGCCGGAGCCAGCAGAGCAGGAGCAATGCTGGGGTCTGCACTGCTTTCACCTCCCTCCCCCTGGAGGGGGACCATGCTGTTTTCATCCCTCCCCGACCTCGAGGGGGATGTGCTGTTTACACCCCCCACACCCACACCCCCCATGACAGGAGGGAGACAAGTTTGAAAGAAGCTGTCTGCTGGGGCTGAGGAGGGAGCTCAGCTGCTGCTGAAACCTAGCCTGGAGTGTCAGCTGCTGGATCTGGTGTCCAAACTGTGCTTTGTTCAGAGTTACGAACAACCTCCATTCCTGAGGTGTCCATAACTCGAAGCTTCTACTGTACCTTGCTCCGAGGTACAAGGGGAAGTGCGCAACAGACCTACTAAGAGTCTCTGGGTGTGGATAAAAAGGGGAAAAAAAGAAGTGATGTTATGGTGGGGGTTTAACAGAGACCACCAAATCAGGAAGAGGAAGTGAAAGAGGCATTCTATAAGCAGGTATCAAGATTAGCTAACACACAAGCTAGTAATGGGAAATTTTAACTTCCCCAATATCTGTTGGAAGATTATTACAGCAAAAAATAATATGTCCTGCAAATTCTTAGCATATGTAGAGGACAACTTTCCGATTCAGAAAGTTGAGGAAACAACAAGGCGGTCATCCATTTTGGATATGGTTTTGACCAATAGGGATGAATTAGTTGTGAACATGAAGGTGGTGAGGAACTTGGGAGGAAGTGCTCATGATCTGATACAATTCAAGATCCTATGGAAAGGAGAACATGAGAACAGCAAGACAAGGATACTGGACTTCAGCCGACTCAGAGAAAGAGCAGACAAGGTCCCATGGAAAGAGTTCAAGAGGGCTGTTCCTAAACTATGTAATACTAGTGGCTCAGTATCAAGCTATTCTGGTGCAGAGGAAAGAGAAGAGCCACAGGAGGCCAATGTGGCTGCACAAGGAGCTTTTTAGCTATCTAAAAACGAAAAGGGATACATACGGAATATGGAGGAATTTTATAGACAAGGAGTTCTTCAAATATGTCAGACAAAAAAGAAAGATCAAGGACGGTGTGGATCTGCTGCTCAATAGAGAAGATGAGCTGTTAACGGAAGACTATATCAAAGCAGAACTGCTCAATGCTTATTTTGCTTCGGTCTTCATACAAAAAATAACATGTAACTGGACGACTAGCGAAGTTACCGCAGACAATGAAGGGGAAAGGATGCAGATCAGAATAAGTAAAAGACATGTCAGAAACCTTCTGACAAATTTGAATGCATTCAAATCAGCAGGGCTGGATGCTATTCACGTGACAGGACTGAAGGAATTAAATGAAGAAATCTCAGATCCATTGGCAATAATATTTACAAATTCATGGACAGCAGGAGAGGTCCCAGGGAGGTTTGGGCTGGGCATTAGGAAAAGCTTCCTAGCTGTCAGAGTGGTTCAGTACTGGCATAAATTGCCTAGGGAGGTTGCAGAATCTCCATCATTGGAAATTTTTAAGAGCAGGTTGGACAAACACCAGTCAGGAATGGTCTAGATAATATTTAGTCCTGCCATGAGTGCAGGGGACTGGACTAGATGACCTCTCAAGGTCCCTTCCAGTCCTATGATTCTATGATTAGAGAAGACCTAACTGTGCCCATCTTTAAAAAGGAGTAGCTGGGGAACTATAGTCAAGTCAGCCTAATTTCAATACCTGGGAAGTACTAAACCAATTAATAAAACATTCAAATTGTACATACTTGGAGGATGAAGGGGTAACCACGTAGCAGGCAGCATTGATTTACTAAGAATCAATCATGCCAAACCAGTTTGATTTCATTCTTTGACAGGATAACTGGTTTGATGTACGAAGGAGTGTGGACGACAAAATATACCTGAACTTCGGCAAGGCTTTTGACACAGTCCCACATGACTTTCTAATCTGTAAGCTGGAGAAATGCGGGCTTGGCCAAACTACCATTAAGTGAATACATAACTGGTTAAACAACCACAAAGAAAGAATAACTATTAATGGAATGTTTTAGAGTAGCAGCCGTGTTAGTCTGTATCTGTAAAAAGAAAAGGAGTACTTGTGGCATCTTAGAGACTAACAAATTTATTAGAGCATAAGCTTTCGTGAGCTACGGCTGAATACATCTGATGAAGTGAGCTGAAGCTCACGAAAGCTTATGCTCAAATAAATTTGTTAGTCTCTAAGATGCCACAAGTACTCCTTTTCTATTTATTAATGGAATGATATCAGATTGGAAGGAGGTCTCAAGTGGCGAATCCACAGGGATCTGTTCTGGTATTGTTTAACATCTTTATTAATGACCTCGATGTAGGAATAGAAAGCATACTTATCAAGTTTACAGATTACACAAAACTAGGGGGTTGCTAACATCTTGGATAAGAGAACTAAAATTCAGAGGGACCTTGATAAATTGGAGGACTAGGCTATTGACAACAAAATGAAATTCAACAAAGACAAATGTAAGGCGCTACACTTAGGGAAGAAAAATCAAATGCACAAATACAAAATGCGGGATAACTGGCTTAGCAGTAGCCCTGCTGAGAAGGATCTGGGAATTATGGTGGATCACAACTTCAAAATGAGTCAGCAATGTGATGCTCTTGCAAAAAACGCAAACACGATTTTAGGCTGCATTAACAGAGGCATAGCATGCAAGTCACGGGAGGGGATAGTACTGCTCTGCTCTATTGGAAAAAGGCAAATATAGTGCCCATATTTAAAAAAGGGAAGAAAGAGAACCTGGGGAACTACAGATGGGTCAGCCTCACTTCAGGCCCCTGCAAATTCATGGAGCAGGTCCTCAAGGAATCCATTTTGCAGCACTTGGAGGAGAGGAAGGTGATAAGGAACAGTCAACATGGATTCACAAAGGGAAAGTCATGCCTGATCAACCTGATTGCCTTCTATGATGAGATAACTGGCTCTATGGATATGGGAAAAGTGGTGGATGTGATATATCTTGACTTTAACAAAGCTTTTGATATGGTCTCCCACAGTATTCTTGCCACCAAGTTAAAGAAGTATGGATTGGATGAATGGACTATAAGGTGGATAAAAAGCTGGCTAGATTGTCAGGCTCAACAGGTAGCAATCAACAGCTCAATGTCTAGTTGGCAGCCGGTATCAAGCTGAGTGCCCCAGGGGTCGGTCCTGGGGCCAGTTTTGTTCAACATCTTCATTAATGATCTGGATGGTGGAATGAATTGCACCCTCAGCAAATTTGCAGATGACACTAAGCTCAGGGGAGAGGAAGATAAGCTGGAGGGTAGGTATAGGGTCCAGAGTGACCTAGACAAATTGGAAGATTGGGCCAAAAGAAATAAGATAAGGTTCAACAAGGACAGTGCAGAATCCTGCATTTAGAAAGGAAGAATCCCATGCGCAGCTACAAGCTGAGGACCAACTGGCTAAGTGGCAGTTCCGCAGAAAAGGACCCGGGGATTACACTGAACGAGAAGCTGGATATGAGTCAGCAGTGTGCCCTTGTTGCCAAGAAGGCCAACAGAATATTGGGCAGCATTAGTAAGAGCATTGCCAGCAGACTGAGGGAAGTGATTATTCCCCTCTATTTGGCACTGGTGAGGCCACATCTGGAGTACTGTGTCCAGTTTTGGTCCCCCCACTACAGAAGAGATATGGACAAATTTGAGAGAGTCCAGCAGATGGCAACGAAAATGATTAGGGGGCTGGCGCACATGACTTACGAGGAGAGGCTGAAGGAACTGGGGTTATTTAGTCTGCAGAGGAAAAGAGTGATGGGGGATTTGACAGCAGCCTTCAACTAACTGAAGGGGGGGTCCAAAGAGGATGGAGCTAGGCTGTTCTCAGTGGTGGTAGATGACGGAACAAGAAGCAATGGTCTCAAGTTGCAGTCGGGGAGGTTGGATATTAGGAAACACTGTTTCACTAAGAGGGTGGTGAAGTACTGGAATGGGTTACCAGGGAGGTGGTGGAATCTCCATCCTTGGAGGTTTTTAAGGTCAGGTTTGACAAAGCCCTGGCTGGGATGATTTAGTTGGTGCTGGTCCTGTTTTGAGCAGGGGATTGGACTAGATGACCTCCTGAGGTCTCTTCCAACCCTAATATTCTCTGATTCTATGTTCAGTGCTGGTTAGGCCTCCACTGGAATACTTTTTCTAATTTTGGTCACCAACGTATAGAAAGGATGTAGAGGAACTGGAAAGGATCCACAGGCGAGCAAAGATGATCAAAGGAATGGAATGCAAGCCGTCTGAGCAAAGGCTGAAGGAACTGGGTACATTTAGTTTGGAAAAGAGGAGATTAAGGGGGAGATATAATAGTCTTCAAAATACTTAAAAGGCTGCCATAAAAAAAGACAGAGAAAAGTTATTCTCTTTTGCCACAGAAGGCAGGATACGAGGCAATGGGTTCAAACTACAGAATAGCAGATTTAAATTAAATCTCAGGAAAAACTTCTTAACTGTAAGAACAGTAGGACAATGGAAGAGACTGTCTAGGGAGGTTGTGAAAGCTCCTTCACTGGAGGTTTTCAAAAAGAGGCTGAATAGCCAGCTGTCTTGGATGACTGAGACACAAGAAATCCTGCATCTTGGCAGGGGGTTAAAATAGATGACCCTTGCGGTCCCTTCTAACCCTATGATTCTATGATTTAAAGACCAGATTGAGGTCCCATACAGCTTGAGCGGATCACTGCAGACTACGTAGCTCTGGGAAGAAGGATAAAGGAGTTTGAGGCGCAAGTGGTGTTCTCGTCCATCCTCCCTGTGGAAGGAAAAGGCCCGGGTAGAGACCGTCGAATCGTGGAAGTCAACAAATGGCTATGCAGGTGGTGTCGGAGAGAAGGCTTTGGATTCTTTGACCATGGGATGGCGTTCCAAGAAGGAGGAGTGCTAGGCAGAAATGGGCTCCACCTAACGAAGAGAGGGAAGAGCATCTTTGCAAGCAGGCTGGCTAACCTAGTGAGGAGGGCTTTAAACTAGGTTCACCTGGGGAAGGAGACCAAAGCCCTGAGGTAAGTGGGGATGTGGGATACCGGGAGGAAGCACAAGCAGGAGAGCACAAGAGGGGAGGGCTCCTGCCTCATACTGAGAAAGCAGGACAATCAGTGAGTTATCTTAAGTGCCTATACACAAATGCAAGAAGGCTAGGAAACAAGCAGGGAGAACTGGAAGTCCTGGCACAATCAAGGAATTATGATGTGACTGCAATAACAGAGAGTTGGTGGAATAACTCACATGACTGGAGTACTGTCATGGATGGATATAAACTGTTCAGGAAGGACAGGCAGGGCAGAAAAGGTGGAGGAGTTGCATTGTATGCAAAAGAGCAGTATGACTGCTCAGAGCTCCAGTATGAAACTGCAGAAAAACCTGAGAGTCTCTGGATTAAGTTTAGAAGTGTGAGCAACAAGGCTGAGGTTGTGGTGGTAGTCTGCTATAGACCACCAGATCAGGGGGATGAGGTGGACGAGGATTTCTTCCGGCAACTAACGGAAGTTACTAAATCGCAGGCCCTGGTTCCCATGGGAGACTTCAATCACCCTGATATGTGCTGAGAGAGCAATATAGTGGTGCACAGACAAACCAAGAAGTTTTTGGAAAGCATAGGGGACAATTTCCTGGTGCAAGTGCTGGAGGAACCAACTAGGGGCAGAGCTCTTCTTGACCTGCTGATCACAAACTGTGAAGAATTAGTAGGGGAAGCAAAAGTGGAGGGGAACCTGGGAGGCAGTGACCATGATATGGTCGAGTTCAGGATTCTGACAAAAGGAAGAAAGGAGAGCAGCAGAATATGGACCCTAGACTTCAGAAAAGACGACCTTGACTTCCGCAGGGAACCGATGGGCAGAATCCCTGAGAGAATAACATGAGGGGGAAAGGAATCCAGGACAGCTGGCTGTATTTTAAAGAATCCTTATTGAGGTTTTCGGAACAAACCATCCCGATGTGTAGAAAGAATAGTAAATATGGCAGGCGACCAGCTTGGCTTAACAGTGAAATCCTTGCTGATCTTAAACACAAAAAAGAAGCTTATAAGATCACACTTAGAGTTGCAGCTAGCAAGAGATGTTAAGAGTAACAAGGGTTTCTTCAGGTATGTTAGCAACAAGAAGAAAATCAAGGAAAGTGTGGGCCTCTTACCGAATGAGGGAGGCAACCTAGTGACAGAGGATGTGGAAAAAGCTAAATGTACTCAGTGCTTTCTTTGCCTCTGTCTTCACGAACAAGGTCAGCTCCCAGACCGCTGCACTGGGCAGCACAGCATGGGGGGGACGTGACCAGCCCCCTGTGGAGAAAGAAGTGGTTCGCGACTATTTAGAAAAGCTGGACAAGCACAAGTCCATGGGTCCGGATGCGCTTCATCTGAGAGTGCTAAAGGAGTTGGCGGGTGTGATTGCAGAGCCATTGGCAATTATCTTTGAAAACTCATGGCGATCGGGGGGGTCCCAGACGATTGGAAAAAGGCTAATGCAGTGCCCATCTTTAAAGAAGGGAAGGAGGAGGATCCAGGGAACTACAGGCCAGTCAGCCTCACCTCAATCCCTGGAAAAATCATGGAGCAGGTCCTCAAGAAATCAATTCTAAAGCACTTGTGGGAGAGGAAACAGTGAGCATGGATTCACCAAGGACAAGTCATGCCTGACTAAACTAATTGTCTTCTATGATGAGATAACTGGCTCTGTGGATGAGGGGAAAGCAGTGGACGTGTTATTCCTTGACTTTAGCAAAGCTTTTGATATGGTCTCTCACAATATTCTTGCCAGCAAGTTAAAGGAGTATGGGCTGGATGAATGGACTATAAGGTGGATGGAAAGCTGGCTAGATCGTCTGGCTCAACGGGTAGTGATAAAGGCTCCATGTCTAGTTGGCAGCCGGTATCAAGTGGAGTGCCCCAAGGGTCGGTCCTGGGGCCGGTTTTGTTCAATATCTTCATTAATGATCTGGAGGATGGCATGGACTGCACCCTCAGCAAGTTTGCAGATGACACTAAACTGGGAGGAGTGGTAGATACGCTGGAGGGTAGGGATAAGATACAGATGGACCTAGACAAATTAGAGGATTGGGTCAAAAGAAATCTGATGAGGTTCAACAAGGACAAGTGCAGAGTCCTGCACTTAGGATGGAAGAATCCCATGCACTGCTACAGATTAGGGACCGAGAGGCTAGAGAGCAGTTCTGCAGAAAAGGACCGAGGGGTTACAGTGGACGAGAAGCTGGGTAGGAGTCACCAGTGTGCCCTTGTTGCCAAGAAGGCTCACAGCATTTTGAGATGTATAAGGAGGGGCACTGCCAGCATATCGAGGGGTGTGATTGTTCCCCTCTATTCGACATTGGTGAGGCCTCATCTGGAGTACTGTGTCCAGTTTTGGGCCCCACACTACAAGAAGGATGTGGATAAATTTGAGAGAGTCCAGCGAAGGGCAACAAAAATGATTAGGGGTCTGGAACACATGAGTTATGAGGAGAGGCTGAGGGAACTGGGATTGTTTAGTCTGCAGAAAAGAAGAATGAGGGGGGATTTGATAGCTGCTTTCAACTACCTGAGAGGCGGTTCCAGAGAGGATGGTTCTAGACTATTCTCAGTGGTAGAAGAGGACAGGACAAGGAGTAATGGTCGCAAGTTGCAGTGGGGGAGGTTTAGGTTGGACGTTAGGAAAAACTTTTTCACTAGGAGGGTGGTGAAGCACTGGAATGCGTTACCTAGGGAGGTGGTGGAATCTCCTTTCTGAGAAGTTTTTACGGTCAGGCTTGACAAAGCCCTGGCTGGGATGGTTTAGTTGGAGATTGGTCCTGCTTTGAGCAGGGGGTTGGACTAGATGACCTCCTGAGGTCCCCTCCAACACTCATATTCTATGATTCTGTGGTATAGGACATTGGACCAGCAGATAGAGGTTACCCAGCCTGCTCAGGAATCTCACTGTGGTTGAGTAGGCAAAGATGGAATAACCCTCTATTGGGGAGGGTGGCTGCCAGGTTGACTATTATAGAGCTCATCGACAGACCCAAGGTTTTCAGAGTTAGTGTATATTCCAGTATATCTGAAGTGATGTGGTCATTGGTAGAATCTCTCTGCGATCACATCAGCTAGCAAACTGCATTCATTTTTGAGAATACATGCAGTGAACAGACTGTTTCCTGCGGTGTAATAGCACTCTTTTTATGTCTTCTCAACAGGCTCTCTCTAATCCCATAGCCATCAACCAACCATGCTTTAAGGTGGAGCATTGTGAGACTAGGATGAAAAATCCTATCACCTCCCGTGATTTGCAAGCTATGCCTCTGTTAATGCAACCTCAAATTGCATTTGCTTTTTTTTTTTTTTTTTTTTTTTTTGCAACAGCATCACATTACTGACTCATGTTGAGGTTGTGATCCACCATAACTCCCAGATCCTTCTCAGCAGGGCTACTGCCAAGCCTTTTATCCCCCATTTTGTATTTGTGCATTTGTTTTTTCGTCCCTAAGCATAGCACCTTACATTTGTCTTTGTTGAATTTCATTTTGTTGGGAGAGAAGGTGGGGAAAAGTGTGCAGAGTAATTAGAGAGCAAACAGACAGCTGTATCAGGTAAAGAAACCACATTTGCCTGGACTAGGTCAGAACTGTTAGAATGACTCTTGCTCTGTCTTCCTTTATTCTGAGCATAACTTTGGTTATTAGGAGAGTCTGCAGGAATACATATAGTAGAGCTGATGACTACTGAAGGATACCCTAAGTGATGGTGACCAAGTCAGGCCCTCAAGCAGAAGGAGGTGCATTTCTTGTTTGACTCTGTGGTGAATAACTCTATCTGAGGGGTGCCCAGTGATGGAATGTATTGTGTAATGTGCTGAAGTTCATTTCCCATTCGTAGTCTTAGAAGAAGTGTCTGCTGAGTGCATCTGCAGTTATTTTCTGAATCTCTGAGAGATAGGTCACTGTGATAGTGATTTCATCACATACGCACCAGTTCCAAAGCCTGAAAACCTCGGTGCAAAGGGAGGGAGATTTTGCTCCTCCTTGGAAATTAATGTAAAACATCCATGATATATTGTCCGTCATGATCTTTATGTGTTTGTCCCTAATTAGTGGTAGGAATTGGAGACAGGGTATCTGACTACTTGGATTTCTAGCAGACTGATGTGTAGCATCACCTCTTGTGACATCCACTTGCCCTGGATCGTGAAAGTTTCTAGATACACTCCCCATCCTAGCAGAAAGAGGTCTGTTGCTATAATGGCCACAGGGGGAGGACATGCAAATGGAACTGTGCACATGTTGTGATGGTCTTTCCACCAGTCGAGGGACTGTTTTATGACGGTAGGTATGGAAAGAAGCATATTCAGACTGTCTAGTGAGTGAGCAGACAATTCTGAGCCACGCTTGAAGGCAGTGCATTTGAAGTCTGGCATGTTCTGTAACTAAGTTGGTGGCTGCCATAGAATCATAGGACTGGAAGGGACCTTGAGAGGTCATCTAGTCCAGTCCCCTGCACTCATGGTAGGACTAAGTATTATCTAGACTAGACCATTCCTGACAGGTGTTTGTCTAACCTGCTCTTAAAAATATCTAATGATGAAGATTCCACAACCTCCCTAGGTAATTTATTCCAGTGCTTAACCATTCTGAGAGTTATGAAGTTTTTCCTAATGTCCAACCTAAACCTCCCTTGCTGCAATTTAAGCCCATTGCTTCTTGTCTATCCTCAGAGGTTAAGAAAAACAATTTTTCTCCCTCCACCTTTTAACAACCTTTTATGTACCTGAAAACTCTCAGTTGTCTCTTTTCCAGACTGAACAAACCCAATTTTCTCAATCTTCTCTGATAGGTCATGTTTTCTACACCTTTAATCTTATTTGTTGCTCTGCTATGGACTCTCTCCCATTTGTCCACATCTTTCCTGAAATGTGGTGCCCAGAACTGGACACAATACTCCAGCTGAGGCCTAATCAATTCAGAGCAGAGCAGAAGAATTACTTCTCTTGTCTTCCTTACAATGCTCCTGCTAATACATCCCAGAATGATGTTGGCTTTTTTTGCAACAACGTTACCCTGTTGACTCATATTTAGCATGTGGTTCACTATGACCCCCAGATCCCCTTCCGCAGTATTCCTTCCCAGGCAGTCATTTCCCATTTTGTACGTGTGCAACCAATTGCTCCTTCGTAAATGGAGTATTTTGCATTTGACCTTATTGAATTTCATCCTATTTACTTCAGCCCATTTCTCCAGTTTGTCTAGTTCATTTTGAATTTTAATCCTATCCTCCAAAGCACTTGCAACCCCTCCCAGCTAGGTATTGTCTGCAAACTTTCTAAGTGTACTCTCTATACCATTATCTAAATCATTGATGAAGATATTGAACAGAACCGGACCCAGAACTGATCCCTGCAGGACCTGACTTGTTATGTCCTTCCGGCATGACTGTGCACCACTGATAACTACTCTCTAGTAACAGTTTTCCAACCAGTTTTGCACCCACCTTATAGTAGCTCCATCTAGGTTGCATTTCCCTCATTTGTTTATGAGAAGGTCAGGCAAGACAGTATCAAAAGCTTTACTAAAAAGACAAGATAGACCACGTCTACCGCTTCCCCCCTATCCACAAGGCTTTTTACCCTGTCAAAGAAAGCTATCAGGTTGGTTTGACACAATTTGTTCTTGACAAATCCATGCTGACCGTTACTTATCACCTTATTATTGCCTAGATGTTTGCGAATTGATTGCTTCATTATTTGCTCCATTATCTTTCCAGGTATAGAAGTTAAGCTGACTGGTCTAATTCCCTGGGTTGTCCTTATTTCCCTTTTTATAGATGGGCACTGTATTTGCCCTTTTCCAGTCTTTTGGAATCTCTCCATTCTTCTATGACTTTTCAAAGATAATTGCTAATGGCTCAGATATCTCCTCAGTCAGCTCCTTGAGTAGTCTAGGGTGCATTTCATCAGGCCCTGGTGACTTGAAGACATCTAATTTGTCCAAGTAATTTTTAACTTGTTCTTTCCCTATTTTAGCCTCTTCTGATCCTACCTCATTTTCACTGGTATTCACTATGTTAGATGTCCAATCACTGCCAACCTTCTTGGTGAAAACAGAAACAAGGAAAACATTAAGCACTTCTGTCATTTCCACGTTTTGTATTATTGTTTTTCTCCCTTCATTAAGTAACAGTCCTACCCTGTCCTTGGTCTTCCTCTTGCTTCTAATGTATTTGTAGAATGTTTTCTTGTTACCCTTTATGTCTCTAGCTAGTTTGACATCGTTTTGTACCTTTGCCTTTCTAATTTTGTCCCTACATACTTGTGTTATTTGTTTATATTTATCCTTTGTAATTTGACTGAGTTTCCACTTTTTGTAGGACTCTTTTTTGATTTTTAGATCACTGAAGATCTCCTGGTTAAGCCAGGGTCGTCTCTTGCCATACTTCCTATCTTTCTTACGCAGTGGGATAGTTTGCTCTTGTGCCCTTAATAATGTCTCTTTGAAAAACTGCCAACTGTCTTCAATTGTTTTTCCCCTTAGACTTGCTTCCCATGAGATTTTAACTACCAACTCCACGAGTTTGCTAAAGTCTGCCTTCTTGAAATCCATTATCTTTATTTTGCTTTCTCCCTCCTATCATTCCTTAGAAACACGAACGCTACCATTTCATGATCACTTTCACCCAAGCTGCCTTCCACTTTCAAATTCTCAACCAGTTCTTCCCTATTTGTCAAAATCAAATCTAGAACAGCCTCTCCTCTAGTAGCTTTCTCCACCTTCTGTAATAAAAAATGGTCTCCAATACATTCCAAGAACTTGTTGGATAATCTGTGCCTTGCTCTGTTGTTTTCCCAACAGATGTCTGAGTAGTTGAAGTCCCCCATCACCACCAAGTCCTGTGCTTTGGATGATTTTGAAAGTTGTTTAAAAAAAAGCCTCATCCACCTCTTCTTCCCGGGTAGGTGGTCTGTAGTAGACCGTACCATGACATCACTCGTTTTTTTACCCCTTTTATCCTTACCCAGCGACTTTCAACAAGTCCATCTCCTATTTCCACCTCAACCTCAGTCCAAGTGTATACTATAATATATAAGGCAACACCTACTCCCTTTTCCCCCAGCCTGTCCATCCTAAGCAAGCTGTACCCTTCTATATTAATATTCCAGTCATGCATATTATCCCACCAGGTCTCTGTCATGCCAACTATGTCATAGTTGTGTTTATTTATTCCCCATACTTCTTGCATTAGTATACAGACATCTAAGATACTGATTTGATTCCCCCACCCCCAGTTCTATCTTGTCTCTGATTTATCCCTGCTATTACAGCCCAAGCTCCCCCCAAATTCTGAACCTTCTCCCAGGTCTCCATGTTCTTGACTTACCGTGGGCTTTGGTCACCTGCCCCCTTTAAGCCTAGTTTAAATCCCTCCTTACTAGGTTAGCCAGTCTGTATTCAAATATGCCCTTCCCCTTCCTCAATTAGCAGTCCTTCTTCCTGGAACATCATCCTGTGGTCAAGGAAGCCGAAGCCCTCCTGGTGACACCATCTTTGCAGCTAGGCATTCACCTCCAGGATGCATCTGTCCCTGCCTGGGCCCCTACCCTTGATTGGAAGGATCAAAGAGACCACCACCTGTGCTCCCAACTCCTTCACCCTTACTCCCAGAGACCTGTAGTCACTTTTGATCTGCTGAGGGTCACACCTCGCAGTACCATTAGTGCCCACATGGATGAGTAGCATGGGGTAGTAGTCAGAGGGCCGGATGAACCTCGACAATCCCTCCATAATGTGCCACAGACGGGCCCCGACAGGCAGCATACCTCCTGGGATGCCATGTCAAGGTAACAGATGGGGGCCTCCACCCCCCTCAGAAGAGGGTCACCAACCACCACTACCCTACATTTACTCTGGGGAGCAGTGGCTGCGATTCTCCCAGCCTTGGGGGAACATGGCTTCTCCTCCTTCACCTTTGGGGGTGATTCCTCATCACTCATTGCCAGGGTGGGTGGGTTGGAAATAGGGGTGGAGTACTGTCTGCTGCCAAAAGTAACCAGCTGCCAGTGTCCTCCCTGTGACTGAGCCATATCATCCTTCCCGGGGGGTGTGACAGCAATCTTCTGTAGCTGGATAGCTTCCTCAGCCTTGGATGTCTCCATATGAATTCTCTCGAGGAATTCCTCATGGGCATAGATGATCCTCAGCCTAGCCACCTCCTCCTGTAGCTCACCCACCTGCTTCCTTAGAGATTCCACCAGAAGGCACCTTTCACACTGGATGGTCCCTCCAACCTGGCTTTCCACGAGCGGGAAATGCAGACCACAGACTCTGCAAATTCACACCAGGATCTGGATAGAGGCATCCATGGTTAGGTTGTCTGTCTGGCAGCATTGGCACTGGCAATGCAGCCCTTCCTAACCATAGCAACTATATTACAACTCCCTCCTACAAACTCCCCTGTTGGCGGTCCCGTTTGCTAGCTCCCCTTGGTCGCTTAGCCTCTGGCTCTTAAGGCCTTCTCTCCTAGGTCTGCCGTACCCCCTCATTAATCACACAGAGGGAGGGTGATCGCAAGGCTGACTGAGGCTTGCCCCAGTAATTGAATGCAGCTCCTGACTGTGGTTTGGTGGCTGAGCTGAATTCTGTTTACTATGTTGGAAAGAGCCACAAACCTGTGCAGGGGAAGGTAGGCGCTTGTTGTCACTGATTCAAGATTAAAAGAACCCATCTGAAGAACTGGTGTTTTTCTCCCACGAAAGCTTATGCCCAAATAAATCTGTTAGTCTTTAAGGTGCTACCGGACTCCTTGTTGTTTTTGTGGATACAGACTAACACGGCTACCCCCTGATACTTAATTCAAGATTGTCCCTCTGAACACAAGTTTTGCACAGGGGTCAAGGTGGATTTTTGTATGTTCAGTTGTAGGCCCAATCTGAGGAATAGGTCTGTAGCATCAGAAGGTACCCAAGACATCAGTTCCAGGGAGCAGCCTTTCAGCAAGGGAATACCTTTTCGGCAGACCATCAAAAAGACCATTAGGACAGATAAGCTGAAAGGGAACACTCACTATTTAAAGTGGTCCTGGCCAACAATGAAATGGAGGGATTGTTTGTGGGATGGAGGTATAGCAATGTGGAAATATGCATCTTGAAGGTTGAGGGCTGAGAACCAATGGAATTATCGCTGCAAGCATCACCATTTTGAATTTCTGTGCCTTCACACAGGTGTTGAGTAGCCTCAGGTGAAGGATGGGTCTCCAACCTCTACTCTTTTTGGTATCAGGAAGTACCGTGAATAAAAACCCTTCCCTTTGTGCTGCGTTCTATAGCTCCCAAATGTAAGAGTGTATTTCTTGATGAAGCATGTTTTCGTGAGAGAGTTCCTTGAAGAGGGACGGGAAAGAGGGGTTAATTGGTGGAAGTGAAGTAAAGTGGATGGTGTAACCTGTGGAGATGATCTCCAACACCCACTTGTCACTAGTGACCGACTCCCAGGCTTGCCTGAAGCGGTGACGGTGGCCGCCGAAAGGAGGAAAACTGGTAAATCAGTGCAGCTGAAGAGGATGAGGATGGCTGGTCAAACCCTCAACCAACCCATCAAAACTGCTGCTTGGAGATGGATAGGTGCGAGTCAGGAGCTGAGAAGAAGATGGTTTCCTTCTCTGAAATCTTGGTCTTCTGGGAGATAAGGAATTGGAGGGGGTGGGATCTCTGGTCTGTTTCACACTTGCTGAGTTTTCTCTTGTAGGTCAGAGTTTAGATATCAAGAAAACACAAGGTCACTCCAGAGCCTTTCAATGTTTGCAGAGACTTGTCTGTGCTATTTGCGAGCAACTTTGACCCATCCTCTACTGTACTCAGAGAAGGTCCTCTACTGTATTCTGGACCTCCTTTGGGAATCCAGAGAGCTACAGCCAGGAGACTCTCATCACCTCCGCTTCAGCAGCTGAACAGGCGGCAGTATCAGTGGCATCAAGGGAGGCTTGTAGGGCTGTCCTGGCAAGTAGTTGGTCCTCCCCAACAATTGCCTGGAGCTCTTCCCTGTTTTCTGTCAGTAGATCTTCAAATGAGGCCAGCTTGGTGTAGTTCACATGGTTGTATTTTGATGGCAAAGCCTGATAATTGGCAATTCCAAATTGTAGGGAGGCCAAGGAGTAAGAGACTTTCTCCCTAGTTGATCCAGGCAGTTGTGGTCTTTGTCATCAGGTGTGGATTTAGCATGGTGCTGTCTACCATGTTCATTCACTACACCCACTACCAAGGAATTAGGTGAGGGATGGGAAAATAAAAATTCTCAATACTTTGCTGGGATGTAATACTTCTTATCTGCTCTTTTGCATGTAGGCAGAATAGAAGCTGGGGTGTGCCAGATGATCTTTGCTGGATTTAGAAAAACCTCAGAGTGGAGAATGTTGAGGAGCTTACAATGAGGCTCTGTAATTTCCTTGAGGGGAATTTGTAGGGAGTCTGCAACTCTCTTGACCAGGTCCTGGAAATGTTTAAAATCATCCACCAGGAGATTATTCCTGGGAGAATTTTGCGCCAAAAAATTAAAAATTCTGCACATAATATTTCTGCAAAATTCTGCATATTTTATTTGTCAAAACAACACAATATAATCATGCCAGTTTCAATTATTTTGGTAATTTATTTCAAAATCATCTGTCAGCAGGTATGTCTAACAATACAGAGACCAAAAAAAGATTCTGGTTAATTTTTTTTTGGACAAACAGATTCCTTACTAGGCATATTAATTCAGAACTTTGTGCATTTCATTTAAATTACAATACAGAACTTATTTCCTGCACCTATCAGAAGCAGTGCAAAGGCTTAGGGGAGTCAGGGTAACAGAGGAGCTGAGGGAGAGGGAAGGAGCTAAGGAGTGAACCTAGAGGGTGTTGGGTGTGTGGGGTTTTTTTTTGGGGGGGGGGGATTGTTATGGTGTTGGGAAGCCTCCCCCATGCAGACCCTGGCTGACCCCAAGCTTCTCCCTTCAGACAGGCATGTCTGCCCCTGTCCCCACACCTCTCATCCCCATGGATCTCTGCAGCCCCCCTTCCCCATCCCAATGCTCAACTCTATCACCCCACTAGCTTCCGAGCCCATGCTCCAGTGTGTGTTCCCCCCGCACTAGCCATCTGAACCCCAGTCTGTGACCCCCCAGCAGCCCTGTGTGTTCCACTCTATCCTAACCTGGCTCCGCAGGCAGGATGCTGTGATGAACTTCTACTCCTGGGGGAATTCTGCAGCACTGGGCACAGAATTTTGTATTTTCCCATATAAAATACGTTTTGCCTTAGAAGTGCTGCAGTTCTACCTTTTTTCCACCAGAGGCTGCTGTAGCACTAGAACAGCCAGCCTGAACGCAGCTGGCTGTTCTGGCACCACAGAGGCCTCTGGTAGGCAAAAGGCAGAACTGCAGTACTTAAGCAAAATGATTTTCATTTGGGAAAATACAAAATTACATGTGAGATGAATTCTGCATGTCCGCAGATACACAGAATTCCCCCGGAGTAGAAAATGAAGAGCAGATGTTGCCATAGGAGAGATCCCTTCATTAGCTCTAGCCTCCCTTGTCTTGAAGCATCAGGTCTCTGGAGGGAGTAGGTGAAGCTGGTTGCTCCTCTCTGTGGTGGGGGGGCACTCGATATTCTGGGCAACTGGCAATAAGCTGCCCAGGGAGGAGGTGCATACGTTATAGGAGGCAGCACCCATGGGTGCTCATACCAGCAAGGGGGTTGGTGGTAATTGTGGGCCACGAACAGTTGATCCTTCAGAGGAAGGTTCTGGAAAGGGACCTCCATAGGAGTGAGGAGGAGAGCCCGGAACTGACACTTGAATCCTCTTCCTCACGTTCACTCAGGAAAGGTGGGGCATCTGGAGACAACTAAAGCGAAAGGTGATTGGTACAAAGGATTAAGTCTGCACTGAGGGAGTTATGGCTAAGGCTGCTGAGGGTTCTGCAGGCTTTGGGCGCTTAGAGGGAAGCATGGTTGCTGATGGCACCAAAATGTGGTTGGAGCCCAAGTGGGCTTCTTTACTACCGAGGAAGCATAGGAAGAGCTCTTCTTGCTGCCTTGATCTGATAATGTTATTAACGGTCTCTCCAGGCTTGTGGCTTTCCTGCCTTGTGGTCTAACCACACACTGGGTACCTTAGGAAGCGGGAGCCTCAACAGCAACTGATTGAGGAGCCAGTGGTGCCAGGTTACCTGAGGAAACTGATGTTCTTGGCTTTTTAGAAGTAGGATCTCTACCAGATGAACCCAGAGATCGTTCTTTTGAGGGCTTATGAGAAGAGTCTTGTCTCTTCCTCTTAGATGCCATGGAACTGTAGGGCTCTGAGGGAGCAGACTTGCAGGAGGACTGACATACAGGGAGGGTCCCTTTGGCCTGGGTCAGAGGCCAGATATAGAGTGCTCTCCATCATGAGGAGGTGAAGCTTTATCTCTCCATTTTTTTCTAGCTCTTGATTTCAGTGGCAGAGAAAAGTTGCAATTCTGACCAAGGTGCAATTCCACAAGGCAACAGAAACTGTGGGAGTGTCTGTCACTGACCAGGATCGCCTCCCAGCAAGCCAGGAGAACTGGGCATTACCGCACAGTAAGAAGCAGTAATAACTAATACCTAATAAGTAATAAGTAAAAAAGTAATAAGCCACCAGGACCAAATGGTATTCACCAAAGAGTTCTGAAGGAACTCAATGTGAAATTGCAGGACTACTAACTGTAGTCTGTAATCTATCTTTCAAATCAGCTTCTGTACCAAATAACTGGAGGATAGCTAATGTGACACCAATTTTTAAAAGGGCTCCAGAGGTGAGCCCAGCAATTACAGGCTGGTAAGCCGGACTTCAGTACTGGGCAAACTGGCGGAAACTATAGTAAAGAACAAAATCATCAGACATATAGATTAACAGGATTTGTTGAGGAATACTCAACATTTTTTTTGTAAAGGGAAATCATGCCTCACCAGTCTACTAGAAATCTTTGAGAGGGTCAACAAGCATGTGGACAAGGAGGATCCAGTGGCTATAGTGTATTCAGATTTTCAGAAAGCTTTTGACAAAGTCCCTCACCAAAGACTCTTAACCAAAGTAAGTTGTGGGATAAGAGGGAAGGTTCTCTCATGGATTGGTAACTGGTTAAAAGATAGGAAACAAATGCTAGGAATAAATGTTCAGTTTTCAGAATAGAGAGAGGTAAATAGTGGTGTCCCCCAGGGGTCTGTTCTGGGACCAGTCCTATTTAACTTATTCATAAATGATCTGGAAAAAGGGGTAAACAGTGAGGTGGCAAAATTTGCAGATGATACAAAACTACTCAAGACAGTTAAGTCCCAGGCAGACTGCGAAGAGCTACAAAAGGATCTCTCAAAACTGGGTGACTGGGCAACAAAATGGCAGATGAAATTCAGTGTTGATAAATGCCAAGTAATGCACAATGGAAAATATAATCCCAACTATACATATACAACGATGGGGTCTAAATTAGCTGTTACCACTCAAGAAAGAGATCTTGGAGTCACTGTGGATAATTCTCTGAAAACATCCACTCAATGTGCAGCAGCAGTCAAAAAAGCAAACAGAATGTTGGGAATCATTAAGAAAGGAATAGATAGTAAGACAGAAAATATCATATTGCCTCTATATAAATCCATGGTATGCCCCCATCTTGAATGCTGCTTGCAGATGTGGCTGCCCCATCTCAAAAGAGATATACTGGAATTGGAAAAGGTTCAGAAAAGGGCAACAAAAATTATTAGGGGTATGGAACAGCTGCTGTATGAGGAAAGATTAATAAGACTGGGACTTTTCAGCTTGAAAAAGAGATGACTAAGGGGGGATATGATAGAGGTCTGTAAAATCATGACTGGTGTGGAGAAAGTAAATAAGGAAGTGTTATTTACTCCTCCTCATAACAAAAGAACTACGGGCCACCAAATGAAATTAATAGACAGCAGGTTTAAAACAAACAAAAGGAAGTATTTTTTCCACACAATGCACAGTCAACCTGTGGAACTCCTTCCCAGAGGATGTTGTGAAGGTCAAGACTATAACAGGGTTTAAAAAAAAGAACTAGATAAATTCATGGAGGATAGGTCCATCAGTGGCTATTAGCCAGGATGGGCAAGGATGGTGTCCTTAGCCTCTGTTTGCCAGAAGCTGGGAATGAGTGACAGGCAATGGATCAGTTGATGATTACCTGTTCTGTCCATTCCATCTGGGGCACCTGGCATTGGCCACAGTTGGAAGACAGGCTGCTGGGCTGGATGGACCTTTGGTCTGACCCAGTATGGCCATACTTATGTAGAGAAAAAGAAAAGATGCCCAATGCAGAATTTTGCAGAAATTCATGTGCTCGCAGAATTTCTTCCCCCATCCACAGAAATGGGTTGCAGAGATACTGGCCACCTCTAGGGGCTGCTGAACCCGGTAGAGCCCATCTCACAAACAGAAGACAAGTCCGGGGGAAGGAACTGGAGGGTTCCCAGCACACCCCGAAGGAAGGAGGTAGTGGTGTGCAGGAAACTCCATTCAAGCCTAGGACCCATCATCAGGTTATTTCTCCCTCTGGATCCCAGGGCTCTGGGAGGTAGAGTGTGTGAGTGTCTGGGCTGGGGGGGTGAGGGGAGCAGCATGGCTGGGTTCTGGGGGAAGGGGGTGAGAGTGTCTGGTGGCCCTTCAGCTTGCGTCTTTGAGGGAAGGTGGTTGAGTGTCTGGCGCCCCCCAGCTGGGCTCTGGGGGGATAGGAGGCTGAGAAACAAACTGGGTTGTTGTAGGGGTTTCTTTAAATTCTACTCCCGGGGGAAATTTTGTGCGTGTGTGTGTGTGTGTGTGCGCGTGCGCGTGTGTGTGTGCGCGTGCGCGTGTGTGCGCGTGCGCGTGTGTGCGCGTGCGCGTGTGTGTGTATTGTTACATACTTGCTGACAGGTATTTTGAAATAAAATTACCAAAATAATTGAAATTGGTATGATTATAGAGTGTTATTTTGACAAATAAAATATGCAGAATTTTGCAATATTGTGTGCAGAATTTCCCCAGAAGTAAGCTTCTATCTACAGAAAACTAACGCTAACACTACCATTACTATCATTATGAGAGAAAAACAGAGTTAAGGAAATCTCAACAGGACAACTGTGAGAGCTCCGTCTCAGGCCGAGGCAGTTGAGAAGAAACTGAGGTTGGTTCACCAGTGCAATGCTATATAGAACAGCTGGCGGCACGAGACTGACTAACCGGCCTACGCATGCATAACAGACACTACTATGAGATATCTCCAATCAAAGGCACAGGGGGCACTAGAGCACCTAGAATGGAGCACCCAGAGGGACACTACTCAAAGAAAGAGCTACAAGCTGTTATGGCTGACCCCACAATCCTCACTCCCAAATTGTTATTCCACATGGTTGTCAGACATCTCTACCCCAATTCCTTCTTATAGTCGTTTTGGGATTTTACTGTAACCAGACCATTATTTCTCAGATCCTCATTCACATCAAGGCTCTGCCAATGTGCTATTAGCTAGAGAGATGTAAAGTATTTAAGAAAAATAGACTGTTTGAATGAATATGAGGACCACTTTAAGAGAATCCCCGCACTTCCTGTCATCTATCCAAACAGATCAGACTTTGAACAGAGATCTGCTACACCTTAGCCAAGGTTCCTGGACCACAGCTATGGTTTTATTCAGCAAAAGTCTGAGCAGCTTCTCTGCACTGCTTCTGCCCCATTCCCATTGAGTTATGTAAGGGTGCACTTCTACCTGAATTAGACATGCAGATCTGATGTTTGGATTGGGAGAGTATTTTTGAAACACTGTTCAGTTAAGAACACCTAGTCCCAGCATTCTGGGGATTGTAATGCTTTCCAAATTTTCATCAGTGGGAATGTAAAGAGGTCACCTGAAAGAAAAAGAGGTTTCTTACAATAACTGAGTTCTTCAGGGGTGTTGCCCCTGCACATTCTCTCTACCCAACCCACTTTCACTTGTTCCCTATAGACCTATCTATCTACCTTTGGCTCTGGGGTTCAATGAAAGAAACTGAAGTACTTGAGTTACATGCCTCTTATAACCTTGGTCCCTAAATGTTCAGTGCCAAGACCAGGTACCTGTGCAGCTTATCCAATATTTCTGTGATCCTAAGGTGCTGGTCATGAATCCCAATAGTATGAATGTGCAGAAGCAACAACCCCAAGAACTCCAGTTAGTTACCCATAGATAACCTCTTTTTCACAGAACGTATATTTTTATGAACTGCACCAATTTATTCTTGTTAGTAGCTCAGCTACTTGGCTTTTTACTGACTCTAGAATTCTCAAATGAATGTGATCAAGTTCTGGAGATTTAATTTCTCAAGAGGTACCACTATCTCTTTTTCGATACCTATCTGACAATGCTTCACCCTAACAGATTGAAAAAGTGTGATTTCAGATAGGTCACTTTATCTCTCCTTAACACAATGATGAACAGTTTGCATATACTGTAGAAAAGCTAATTTGACATCTGGTTTTAGTCTAGTCATCACTTTCTATATTTTTTATATGAAAAAGCAGCATTTAAAACTCATGGTAAACTGTTTGTTGCACTTTTCATAAACCATACATGAGAAGAAAAAAAAAATATATATATATATTTATACATATATATGTATATATATATATACACGTGTGTGTGTGTGTGTTACTTACCAAGAGCAATACACGGTTGCAGTTTGAAGTTGCTGGGTAAGGTATGTTGTACAAAGAATAAACGCAGTGTTATCTTGCCCCTCAGATTCCAAATTACATATGATCTCTAGTACTTCTTTGCAATCCACTTTTGCAATCTAACAAAAACAATGTTATCATGTCAAAAAGAACAATGTAGAGTTTCTTCAGGGATTTTTTTTGCAAAATCTTCTAAATGATGTAAGTTAACAGACTGTATTTAACATTAGTTAATTTTTCTACTTGCAAATATTCCTAGCTTCTTTCAGACATGTGAAATTCAAGGTTTAGGGAAAACCAGGAAAAACTACTCCTGGAGTAAGCCAGTCTCATAACCTCTTTCTTCCTCTCTCAGACTCATAGACTTTAAGGTCAGAAGGGACCATTATGATCGTCTAGTCTGACCTCCTGCACAACGCAGGCCACAGAAGCTCACCCACCCACTCCTGGAACAAACCCTTAACCTATGTCTGAGCTATCGAAGTCCTCAAATCGTGGTTTAAAGATTTTGAGGTGCAGAGAATCCTCCAGCAAGTGATCCGTGCCCCACGCTGCAGAGGAAGGCGAAAAACCCGCAGGGCCTCTGCCAATCTGCCCTGGAGGAAAATTCCTTCCCGACCCCAAATATGGCGATCAGCTAAACCCTGAGCATGTGGGCCAGACTCACCAGCCAGACACCCAAGAAATAATTCTCTGTAGCAACTCAGATGTCACCCCACCTAACATCCCATCATAGGCCATTGGGCATATCTATCGCTAATAGTTGAAGATAAATTAACTATCAAAATTAGGCTATCCCATCATATCATCCCCTCCATAAACTTATCAAGCTTAGTGTGACAGACTGCCAATTTAAGGGCACTCCACTAAAACGAACTATTCTATTTCAAGGGCCTCGGATGGATCGGTTAAAATTCACAACATTTATGAGGCTGCTAATAGGTTGGGAGAGTATCGATGGGAATGTGTGTGGGAGGATTGGGTAGTTTTCAGGAATATGACAGTGTTTGTAAATGCAGGACATTCCTCCTCTGCTGTGGGAACCTAGGATGGAGGGACACTACTGTCAGGAACAGTGTGACTCACCAGCCAGACACCCAGGAAAGAATTCTCTGTAGTAACTCAGATCCCACCCCATCTAACAACCCATCACAGGCCATATCTACCGCTAATAGTTGAAGAACAATTAATTGCCAAAATTAGGCTAACCCATCACATCATCCCTTCCATAAATTTATCAAGCTTAGTCTTGAAACCACATATGTCTTTTGCCCCCACTGCTTCCCTTGGAAGGCTGTTTCAGAACTTTACTCCTCTGATGGTTAAAAACCTTTGTCTAATTTCAAGTTTAAACTTCCTGATGGCCAGTTTATATCCATTTGTTCTTGTGTCCACACTGGTACTGATCTTAAATAATTCTTCTCCCTCCATGGTATTTATCCCTCTGATATATTTATAGAAAGCAATCATATCTCCCCTCAGACTTCTTTTGGTTAGGCTAAACAAGCCAAGCTCTTTGAGTCTCCTTTCATAAGACAGGTTTTCCATCCCTCGGATCATCCTAGTAGCCCTTCTCTGTACCTGTTCCAGTTTGAATTCATCTTTCTTAAACATGGGAGACCAGAACTGCACACAATATTCCATATGAGGTTTCACCAGTGCCTTGTATAATGGTACTAACACCTCCTTATCTCTACTGGAAATACCTCACCTGATGCATCCCAAGACCGCATTAGCTTTTTTCACGGCCATGTTTTATGTTCTTTTATGTTCTCCAATAGTCCTCTGTTTATCCTTCCCCATATTTTCTGATATTTTAAATTCTCTTTAACAGATTTTGGCAAGACGCCCTTTGTTGCACTACTGCCAATGGGTTTAAGCTAAAGTACCACTTCAGTTGTGCACCAGACATGCCAAACCCATGGGAAAAAAAACAAACATTGGGCTTGTTTTTGGCTTAATTGGCTTGAGTTGCTTGTTGGCTAGTTTTTGGCTTATAGCTTGTTCCTTCTTTTCTTCTTCTTTTTTTTGTTTAAATAGGCTCCTGGCAAGCAGGGGCAAGAGAGGGAGAGAGAGTCAGGGGCGCACAGTGGGCCTACCACAGTCCCAGACTGCACGCTGGGGGGGGGGGAATCTAGTCACATAGAGTGTTGGGGTTCTTAGGGATTGGCTTGTTTTTACCTTGTTTTGAAATGGAATTCGCTTGATTTTTGGCTTATTGTGAAAGTCGGGGTGCTTATTTACTGTGTGAAAGTTGGCAACTGTGTTGTGTACATTTCCTTAATTTTACAGTGTACCGGGATTAGATTAAAAAAACAATAATACCCTATTTAAGAGCTATCAACAATCTAGGTAGTCAGATATTTTAAATGTTTAAAAATGAGTACTAGTGAAATGGCTTCAATACTGCCTATTAATCACCAATATTAGCCTTCTGACACAAACACTACAGAATCATAGAAATGCAGGACTGGAGGGAACCTTGAGAGGTCATCAAGTCCTGTCCCCTGCAGTCAAGGCAGGGCTACGTAATAACTAGATCTCTCCTGACAGGTGTTCATCTAATCTGTTCTTAAATAACTCCAATGATAGAGATTCCACAACCTCCCTAAGCAATTTGTTCCACTGCTTAACTACCCTGATAGTTAGGGATTTTTTCTGATGTCCATCCTAAACTTCCTTCACTGCAATTTAAGACCATTGCATCTTGTTTTATCCTCAGAGGTTACTGAGAACAATTTTTCTCCCTCCTCCTTGTAACAACCTTTTATGTACTTGAAAAATGTTATGTCCCCCCTCAGTCTTCTATTTGCCAGACTAAACAAACGCAGGTTTTTCAATCTTTCCTCATAGATCATGTTTCCCAGAACTTTAATCATTTTTGTTGCTCTTCTCTGGATTTTCTCCTACTTGTCCACCTCTTTTCCGAAATGTGGCACTCAGAAGTGGATACAATACTCCAGTTGAGGATTTATCAGCGCAGAGTAGAACGGAAAAATAACTTCTTGTGCCCTGCTTACAACACTCCTGCTGATACTTCCCAGAATTATGTTTGCTCCCCCCGCTCCCCCCCGGCAACACTGTAACACTTTGACTCATTCAGCTTGTGATCTCATTAATGATCTGGATGATGGAATGGACTGCACCCTCAGCAAGTTTGCAGATGACACTAAGATGGTGGGGAAGAGGTAGATATGCTGCAGGGTAGTGATAGGGTCCAGAGTGACCTAGACAAATTGGAGGATTGAGCCAAAAGAAATCTGATGAGGTTCAACAAGGACAAGTGCAGAGTCCTGCACTTAGGAAGGAAGAATCCCATGCACTGCTACAGGCTGGGGACCGACTGGCTAAGCAGCAGTTCTGCAGAAAAGGACCTGGGGATTACAGTGGATGAGAAGCTGGATATGAGTCAATAGTGTGCCCTTGTTGCCAAGAAGCCAAACGGCACATTGGGCTGCATTAGTAGGAGCACTGCCAGGAGATCAAGGGAAGTGATTATTCCCCTCTAGATGTGGCCTCACCAGTGCCGAATAGAGTACTCTGTCCAGTTTTGGGCCCCCCACTACAGAAAGGATGTGCATAAATTGGAGATAGTCCAGCGGAGGGCAATGGAAATGATTAGGGGGCTGGGGCACATGACTTACAAGGAGAGGCTGAGGGAACTGGGGTTATTTAGTCTGCAGAAGAGAAGAATCATAGAATCATAGAATATCAGGATTGGAAGGGACCTCAGGAGGTCATCTAGTCCAACCCCCTGCTCAAAGCAGGACCAATCCCCAATTTATGCCACATATCCCTAAATGGCCCCCTCAGGGATTGAACTCACAACCCTGGGTTTAGCAGGCCAATGCTCAAACCACTGAGCTATCCCTCCCCCCAAGAGTGAGAGGGGATTTGATAACAGCCTTCAACTACCTGAAGGGGGTTCCAAAGAGGATGGATCTAGACTGTTCTCAGTGGTAGCAGATGACAGAACAAGGAGTAATCATCTCAAGTTGCAGTGGGGGAGGTCTAGGTTGGATATTAGGAAAAACTATTTCACAAGGAAGGTGGTGAAGCACTGGAATGGGTTACCTATAGAGGTGGTGGAATCTCCATCCTTTGAGGTTTTTAAGGCCCTGTTTGACAAAGCCCTGGCTGGGATGATTTAGTTGGGGTTGATCCTGTTTGGAGCCAGGGGGTTGGACAAGATGACTTCCTGAGGTCTCTTCCAACCCTAATCTTCTATGATTCTGTGATCCACTATATTCCCCAGATCCCTTTTCACAGTCATTTCCCATTTTGTATGTGTGCAATTGACTGTCCTTCCTGAGTGGAGTACTTTGCATTAGTCCTTACTGAATTTCACCCTATTTGCTTCAGATGATTTCTCCAGTTTGTCCAGATCATTCTGAATTGTAACCCTATCCTCCAAAGCACTTGCAACCCCTCCCCACTTGGTACTGTCTGTAAATTTTATAAATGTACTTTCTGTGCCATTATCTAAATCTATGAGGAAGATACTGACCAGAACTGAAAGCAGGTCCAATCCCTGTGGGATCCCACTCAATATACCCTTCCATCTTGACTGTGCACCATTATGGAGATGAATGGGGTAATTCAGGGCTATTTTTTCCTCTGCAGACTTGGGAAGACAACCACTTGGTTCAAATTACAGGATTTCTTCATAACCATAAGGACTAGCAACTTAAGACGTGACTAAAACTTAACTGTGGGATTCCATTTTTTTGTATCACAATGAAACTGCATACTATTAGCAAAGATATTCTTCCCAATCACCAGTACTGCAAAGTCAACCCAAATTTTGAGAGTCAATGCTGCATTCTTTCTACCTTGTGAATAATCACTAGAAATAAACATTCTCTGGAATAAATTATGCCCTCTGACATCTTTGAAAAACACAGTTGTGCAGGTGTCCATGACAGGAACAATTCAATTGATAACTGAAGATGGAACAGAATCCAGCTCCACCTCTCTAGCAGTAAAATTTTTATTTGTCACTAAAGTAAAAAATACACACCAACAAATCAGTAAGGGATCATGTTTACTACAAAGTAGTGCTGGTATGGTATACCTCCAAATACCTGTTCAGTCTGACCCACAATTATTAACCCAACTTAATAATTGCTTAATTTAGTGATTTGAGCGTGAGACTTAATACATGAAGGATTTGTGGAATTGTTTGTACAGAACACTGTAGAACAAACAATATACCACAAACAACCTCCCACAATCCTAACTCTGCCCCAGTAGGAATGCCAGCCTGCTAGCACACCGTTCCCCCAACATGAGCAATTTACATTTTCAAAAACTTACAGTCTCAACTGGATGAGTATTACAGTGGTGACTGTGAGCATTTGTATTAATAGGGAAGCAGTTATTGAATTAGATATTCACATATAACTTCTAGTGCAAGATGCTTTTTGTTTACGTTCTGACCCAAATTCTCTTTCTGTTGTAGGTACTTTGTTCCACTCAGGACTTCAAAAAAAAAAAAAAAAGGAGTACTTGTGGCACCTTAGAGACTAACAAATTTATTTGAGCATAAGCTTTCATGAGCTACAGCTCACTTCATCGGATGCATGCAGTGGAAAATACAGTGGGGAGATTTTATATACACAGAGAACACAAAACAATGGGTGTTACCTGATCACTCTCATTATACTGTGTATGGTAAGGTGAGCTATTACCAGCAGGAGAGAGGGGGAAAAAAAAACAAACCAAAACACCACACACACGCACACCTTTTGTAGTGATAATCAAGGTGGGCCATTTCCAGCAGTTGACAAGAAACTCTCCCTCCCCGCCCCCCCTCCAAGTTCAGGGAGCACTGCCCTGTGATTTGGCTCAACTGTTGCTCCTTCCAGGGCTTCCTCAGGAGGACAGACCCATAGGGAACACAATGAGAATGGGAAGGGGATTGAAGGAAGAGACAACTGTCTCATGGTTAAGGCAGCTGAATACCACCTTGGAGAACTGGATTCTATCCCTGCCCGTGCCACAGATTTGCTATGTGATGCTGATGCAACCAAAGCCTTGTCAACACTACAAATTCTTTCTTGGTATATTTATCTCAAAAGAGCCTCCAGTGTAGATTAAGTACTTGTCAATAGGAATTTTTCGTCCCGGATCATACCACAAACTCCACAAATATTATCTAGGCTGACAGAAGCTATGTCTACACCGGGGTTTTTGCAGTCATAGCTATGTCAGCTGGGGGGTTGTTTTTTCACACCCCTGACCAACATACCTATGCCAACGTATCTTTGTAGTATAGACCAGGCTCAAACTTTTCACAGGGGGTCATTAATGGTCCCTCTCACTATCAGGATGGCTGAGCTGAGACTGGGGGTCTGATTTATGTAAATGGTGAATGCACACGCACGCACACACACACCCCCGCAACTGAAGTCAATGGAGGCTGTGCTTTATATGTTCAAAGTACTATCAATAGGAAAAAAGTTAATGTAGACTTATGGTTGCTTGATGGTATATTGTCCCCTTACAGAGCACTGAGTTGAGGGGGGAAAATCAAGCAAGCAAGCAAGCTTCTGATAACCAGGAAATACAGAGTTAAGACTAAAAGAAAAGGAGTACTTGTGGCACCTTAGAGACTAACAAATTTAATGAAAATATATAAAATATAACAAAAGTTTATGCTCAAATAAATTTGTTAGTCTCTAAGGTGCCACAAGTACTCCTTTTCTTTTTGCGGATAGAGACTAACACGGCTGCTACTCTGAAACCAGAGTTAAGGCTGGCCATGCAAAATTAACTCTCCTCCTCTTCAGCAGTGCTCCAATATGCTCTAACACGAGACATACCTTTACCTTGCCAACCCCAGTTACTGAAATGTACAAGGAAGAGCCTCCTTTTACAACCCATTCATTCTCATCCACAGGATTCCATCTAACACTATTAAATGACAAACAACAACAAAAAAGGTTGCATACATCACCTTCCCTCTACCCTCTTTGAGAAATGCCTCAGTTTGCACAAAGCACATTCTCACAGTGGCCTTTGGCACGGTAAGATTCAGGAGGTTCCAGATCCTGGCATAAACTCTCACACTTAGCCCACTCCCAGGAAAGCACGGCTTTGGAGCAGAACCTGGAACAGCTCCGGAGCAGTGGAGCTGCAGGTTTTTGCCTGGAGCTGGAGCGGAGCCGGAGCACAGCTCCAAAGCCCTGCAGGAAAGAATATTAAGCACGTACAATTTAAGAACCACTTCACAGTCTTCTACAACTCCCTTACACTCACTCCCAGGATACAATCTCACTTTCACTTAACCAGCATTAAACAATTAGAATCCTTTCATATTCCATCTCACTGCTGACAATATCCTTTACAGTAACAGCACTATGCCCTGCTATCGACATAACCTACAAAATTCTGAATAGAAATAATTTTATACTGCAGGTACACGTGTACTGCTTCCCTTTCCTCACACAAATGAGGGTGGAAAACATAGATCTCATATAAATCACAGCCCTGTCTCTCACCTCAGAGTAATCCACACATCCTCCTACCACAAACACACCTTTACCAAACAGGCTCAGCTACTGCCTGCACCATTTAGTGTACACTTAAACACACTGACTGCAGCTGGAGTATCCAAATAATTCCATTGGCTACTGCCACCTCCAGGGGATCAGAGGGAAGGTGGCATGGGCAACCTTTTCCCCTCTTCTCCTTTTTGTTCTTTAACAGCGTTAGATGAAATCTATGGGTGAGAGTGAATGGGTTGTAAGAGGAGGTGAAGAGCTTGCCCATTTCAGCAACTGTGGAGTCAGCAGAGTAAAGGTATGCGTGGTTGGCCACACAACATTAACTGGGCATTTCCTAGTTTTCAGAAGCTTGAGTTTTTGCTCAGCTCAATGTTTTGCAAGGAGACGACATATCAAACAACCTTAACTCTGCATTAATGTAGGTTTTTTTGCCAATTTCCCTAGTTTTTCTTAACAGGAAAAAGATACATTGCTGTAGAAGTTAGTAGTCATTTAAGGCATTTGTATGTATCATGCCCTGTAATTAACATACCTGAGCCAACCATCCTCTCCACTCCCCCATCCCCAGCTGCACCCCATCAGCCCTGCTTCAGCACATCTCCCAAGCCATGCCCATAGCCCATTTAATGCACTTCCCCTTCCAACCTGGCCACCTCCCCATTACTGTCCTGATGCCTCCCCACCACAAGCAGGGAAGACATCTCCCTGAAAACTTCACTCCCCGGTATACAAACATTTCCATCACCGTTAATTCCCCCTCCTGTAACACAACTCATTGTGTTACCAACTTCACATAGCAGAAAGTCATCAGAGAAACTCTGAAAAGTCACTAGATGTCGCTATGTAACTTACATAAGGGAACATTTCAGACAGATGCAATAAGAAATGTCCATCTCATATGAGGGGAATCTCTCTCCTCTCAATGAGCCAGGGGCACCCAGGGCAATGTCCAAGTGAGGGAGTCTCTCCCCGGGGCCAGGGTCCATGACAGGGAGCCCTGGGGAGTGGGGGTGGGAGGATGGGGAAGGCAATACACACTGGAATACCACAGTACCCGTGACGCACCAGTTCTCCCAGGGTTTGGGAGGCAGTGGCTGAAACTCCATCTCCGCTGTGCACACCTGACCAAGCTGCCCTCATCCAGACTCCTCCCTCTCAACCTGATCATAGCCTTGCCAAGCCTGATGGGGAGCGCCAAACTGTTCATCTGCTGGTGTGTGCGGCGACTCCAGGGTAGGATATGTCTGCAGATCAATGACTCTGGCTGCTGCTGCGCAGGCCTCCCCTAGCTTGGCAGGTTTGCCGTCTCCAGTCTGGACACCATCTCCTTCTCTTCCTCCCCCTGCCACCACTCTCCAGGGCTGAGGGCTGCCAGCAGGATCGTTTAGTAAGAAAAACGTGGAATGGATTTTATTATGATTTTCTGACTATACAAAATGGCGACTTCTTTCTCTGAATATCACTGTAATTGGCAGTGAAAGTTATTAGATTTGTGGCTGGTCGCTTTGAACTTACTTCCTCGCTAGGGAAACCAAAAAGTCACTAAATCAAGTGACAAAAATTGCTACTTTGGCAACAATGGTGGCTTGGGTGCACTGGCAGAGCTGAAGGGTGTCAAGCCTCCTTACTTGAGCCAACAACTTCTCTCGCCTCCCCTACCACTTATCCCCATTTATCCTCCTTCCCATAACCCCTTCCACTCTCCCACCTGCTCCCCCACTCCTCCTCTCCCAGGAAGCATTCACATATCTAATCCGCTGCCAAATATTTTGATTACATTCCCTCACAAAATAAACTGCTACCCATGACTCAAATTTTAGCATCTCCAGCCACTCAATTCAAAACTCGTTTTGTTTTAAGTGGGGGTTTGTGATTTACTTATCCTAAATTATATTAATTGAATGGTAACTTCATAGCAAACACAAGGAGGTCTGTGATTAATTCAGTGATCAATACCTCTCTGTTTAACAGAGAGAGGCAGCAGAAGAAAAAAGTAATGGGGGGGAGGTGGAGAGACCTGTAATTCGGGAACTCCTCAGTCAAATGACCCCAAATATGGATCACTAACACTGACCTGTGGCCTCATGAAGGGCACCAAATTTCAAAACAGTCATATTAATCATTGGGATTTTAGAGCATTTACAAGAGTAGAGCTCTAAAGCACCTAAAATGGCAGAAATGGAAACCCTCTAGTTATGTTTCTGTATTGGCACAGCCACATTAAGAAAACACGCATTCTCCATTTGGGTCCCCCAAAGATTTAGTGATTGCCATGCGCTACCTTGGATAAAACTCAGATAGACCCACATCACATCAATAGTTTGATCTTTAGCTCTCCACAAAAACCCTAAATGGCTTTCCCCCCAGGCTTCTCTGGAATCCCTGGCTCAAATGACTTAAAATTTGGGTCACGTAAATAACCTTACCCTGCACTCTTCTGAGGCACACCAAATTTCAAAGAAGTCCAACTAACCATGTGGATTTTAGAGAACTTAGGCAAAAGCAACCTTAATTCTGGCATTTCCTGACTGAGTGCTTGTCTATGCAACCTTAATGTTCTTTTACAGTTTTTGAGGTGTAATTTCCTAGATTTTTAAAAATGCAAACCAAAAAACATACGTGATATTTTGTGGCATCATACAGATACCCACATGGAACAGCAGCAGGACTGGAACCTTTGGATCTATCGAACATACCTTCATCATCTGAAATACTGGAGTAACTGACAGAAGCTGTAGGCTATCCTCTACGTGAACCAGCATGAGAGAGGAATGGGACACTTTGCCTGTGAGTTTCACAGGAATTAGACTAACAGTAGTCTAATGGAGGAATGGTGAGACTCAGGAATATTGTGATCCATTCCAGGCTCTTGAGGAGAGTGTTCTCTAGTGGGCACAGTCTTCTACCCATTCCCCTCAAGTGTGATCCCTCTTGCCTCCTCCCCTCCTACTTGGTTGTCTCAAACTTGTCTCATCCCCTCTGTGGCTCCTTGTCCCAGTCCTATCCCCAGTCTCCACTGCTCAAGCTTCTCTGGTCCCAGTCTCCTTTTCCCATCCCATCCCAGTCTCTCCCCGTCAATCCTGGCTTTCAGTTGCCCAACCCCACCCTTGTTTGCAGTCCCCATTGGCTCCCAGTCCCAATCTACCTCCCACAAGCTCCTCAGACTTCAGACCCCGCTACCCCATGGCTTCTTGTCCCAATCTCTTTGCCCAATTGCACCCTGTTGTGCTAGATCAGAGCAGCTCTACCTTTATTCCCCCTCTATGGTCCACCAAGGGCACCCACTCATGCTTCCAGCTCCCTGGCCATCACCTCAAGTGGAGACATGTGTCTCTCCCTCTTGATTGGTTTTTTTTCCAAGCTGCACTTTCTTGCCTACACTGAGAATTCCCCAGTAGGTCAGACTGCCTAAGCAGGCTTGCTTTGTTTTCTCCTCAGAGGCTATAAACAGTGTAATTGCCCATAGGTATAAGTTACCACACTGCCCTTTCTAAGCAAGCACATTTATTCTTAAAGTGAAATCATTACAGAAAAAACATTAAAACGATTAAAAAAAACACTACACATGCTAATAAGCTCATCTGAGATCACCCCAATTCCAACAAAGGCTCTGACAGGTGATCTGTTCTTCAAACTCTATCAAGAGGTTTTTTTTGTGGTCACAAGTTCATAACAGCTGCTAGCTTAGAACAAGCATCCCCATGAATAGGTCAAGTTCTTTCAACGCTTCCCCCAAAGGAGTGGGATTTCTCTTGGACAGAATATCCTGTCCATTTGGTGGATCAGAAAGTAGGCCCTCAGCCCATTTAAACTCAGTCTATTAAAGAGACGATTTCCCTATAGTCTGTTGGTTCTCTGGATAGTCCAGTTTGAACGAGTACATCCAAGCCTCTCCAGGTGCTGGTTGCTCTCTGGAGTTTTACAACCTGAATGAATTTGCCTAGTCATCCTCCCCTGTTCTTCGCTCCTGAGGGATCTGGTTCCCCCACAATGGAATTACTTACAATCCCTGGCCCACAATAAACTTAATTCAGTAAGATTTGTCCAGAATATTGCAGGAAATTACCAAATCGGTCACAACAGTCTCCCCACCACTCCCAGTCTTCTTGTCTCAATCTAACACTCCACTAAAGGTTGGGCTCTTACCCACTCTGCATGTAAATCAGATGATTTCTTCCTTCATGCTGCCTGGGCCCAACAAGGGGTGCGGCTGCACGTGTGTCACTGGCAGAACAGATGGGGGGGGGGGGGCTGCCTGTCTCAGTTCAGGTGCTTGAACTTGAACCATGCATGGCCCCACAACAGTCTCAGCTGCAGCAGCAGGGAAAGTCCTGCTCAACCTCAGGTTGCAGCATGCCCACAGCAGAGGGGATCTTTGGGGAATTTAGTGGCATGTACAAATCACTATATCTTTCAAAGGTTTATAACCCAATGGGATATTAGATAGGGTGGGATCTGAGATACCCAGGAAAGAATTTTCTGTAGTATCTGGCTGGTGAATCTTGCCCATATGCTCAGGGTTTAGCTGATTGTCATATTTGGGGTCGGGAAGGAATTTTCCTCCAGGGCAAATTGGAAGAGGCCCTGGAGGTTTTTTGCCTTCCTCTGTAGCATGGGGCATGGGTCACTTGCTGGAGTATTCTCTGCTCCTTGAAGTCTTTAAACCACGATTTGAGGACTTCAATAGCTCAGACATAGGTGAGAGGTTTTTCGCAGGAGTGGGTGGGTGAAATTCTGTGGCCTGCGTTGTGTAGGAGGTCAGACTAGATGATCGTAATAGTCCCTTCTGACCTTAGTTTCTATGAATAACTTTGCCAAACTTGGACAGATTTTCACAGAGATTGTAGAACGCACATCCTTGAGACAAAGGACACCCCACTGCCAAAGTTCAAATCCCTGCTCCAAAGTATGGAGGCTCTAGAGTTGGTCAAAGAAGAAACTGACAATTATTTTTTTTTAAACACAGGCAAAACAACATTTTTTCCCTAACCTAGTTCTCAGAAATAGCTGAAATTCTTGGCTGAAATTTTCCGAAAATATTCAGAGCGTGAGGGAGACACATGGCATGGAAATTTCAACCCAAATAGTTAAAAGTTTAGCAAAATTATAAGCAACTGAACAGGATCTAACAATGAGAAGTGTCAGACAAACTTAATCGACTATGCTACGAGCCCTGCCTATAATACTTGTGGGACAAGTGTGCCTAAGAACTAGAGAGCAAGAGAGCCTCCTGAGCAGTTTTGGAAAGAAGGCATATAAGTAGCTGTACATGTATGCACAACATCTTTCTAAATAAGCATCTGAAGAAACCACATCCCCTGCTCCTGCATCACTCTTCGCCACCTTGGCTCAACTTCTTGATTCAAAGTAATTGGCTCTGTGCAGCTCAGCTGTCCAGTTAACTCCCAGGCAAAGCATTGTGACTATGTTTAACAGATTTGCTAACATACACAACACCATATTTTCAAATAATGTGTTTGCTCTTAATTTTTTCCCCTGAACTGAGCAGAGAGGCCTTAATTAGGGGCCTATTCTCTTGCAGCTGGGAAGTGCAAACATCTGAGTTATTCAGCCATATTTAATTTTAAGCAATGGCAAGTCCTGCTCACTATCTCTCCTCCCTCAACCCCCCAAAAATATTGCTTAAGAGATTTTGCTCAAACTCCCCCCCACCACAAAGTCTCATTCAAGTTGACACCAAGCATTTAAGATTTCAGCCTAACCAGTGAATTCAATAAAAAATAACAAGCGGGGTTATAGTGGCAACAGTTTTCCAACCTTGATTACAATGTTCACTATTAGCACAGTTGTTACTACACTGAAAAAGAAAAAGATGTTTGAATCAAAGTAGTCGGAATGGGTCAAAGATTCAGGCCAGTAGACACTAGAGGAGTTTGCCCATGGCTCACCAGCTCTCCTTTTCTACATTAGTTTTCACTCTATTAAAACAGTCATTTTATTCCTTTGCATCAGAAGAGTACAGAGTCACAGTGCATAGGGCAGCTGAAGGGAAGACTTTAGATTTATACTTGAGGCATATGAGGATCTAACACACTCAAACCTTTTTTGCATGATGTATAAGCCCACATTAATAGACTGTATATAATGCATATGTGTATCTGTAGCAACAACATTAAATGCACTTTCATACTACTGCCTGAAGTCTTTATATTTTAGTTTTTCTTTAAAAACTCTATAACCTTAGCATTAGCCAAACTGATTTAGAAATGCACTTGATAGAAACTTCACACATTAATAGGGGATATGATTACTAACCTCTTTAATAGAGTCTTCATTAGGCAGCATAGAGCACAAACATGTGATGTAGGCTTGGCGAAAAGATGATACATTTGAAATTTCTGGAGAATCTGCACACAATTTTGACAAGAAAGTAGCTTGTGGAATGCAGTTGGACTTCATCAAGTGTTTTACTCGCATCTGCAGAAAGGAAGGCCCTTCTCGTGTAACCAATTTATTGACTAGGAAAAGAAAAAAACCTTTGAGAATACACCAAATTTACAGTTGGCACTTAGTTGTCTCATTGCATTCACACCACTTTGATTTTGTAAGAAACATGCTGAGGTCTGGTCAATGTTTAGATAAGAGATATGAAACCCTTGTTGCAATAAAAATGGACAGTAATAAATAAGCAGTGGTGTTCTTTCATACAAATTAGCACACTAGAAGTACACCTGTGTAGCAATAAGGGAATGCTAGGCTACAAAAGTAGTGCTAGTATATTAGCAAGGAATGGTAGCTTCTTTGGCTCAATAGACACCTCACAGCACAGCATTAGGAGACACGGACAGCGACGGCACTACTCAGATCCTATAGTAGTTTTCACACGACTAGAAATATTAAATTTGACCAGGACAACCAGGGTAAAAATCTAGTAATTGAGTTTTGTCTACCTACACGTTTTCCTGTACTTTAAGTTGGGTAAGTTTAATATATTTTATTTCTACAGCATCTATGACGAGAAAATTAAGTATCTCAAACAATACACTAAACACTTTATGTTCAGCAAAATAAAAGCATGCTTTATGAAATGTGTCTAAAATCTAGTTATATCACTACCAAAAAATTACAAAATATAGAAGTCCTTTTCTGACATTAATTCTGTGGAAGGAAGGAAGGAAAGAAGGAAGAACGAAAGAAAGAAAGAACTAACGAAAGAATGAACGAACAAAAGAATGAAAAACTACTTGACTTCAAACAGGAATTAATTCATAGAAGTTCTATGGCCTGTGTTACGCAGGAAGTTAACTGGATGATTACAGGTTTCAGAGTAGCAGCCGTGTTAGTCTGTATTTGCAAAAAGAAAAGGAGTACTTGTGGCACTTTAGAGACTAACAAATTTATTTGAGTGTAAGCTTTCGTGAGCTACAGCTCACTTCATCGGATGAATCTGATGAAGTGAGCTGTAGCTCACAAAGCTTATGCTCAAATAAATTTGTTAGTCTCTAGGATGATTACAGTTGTCCCTTCTGACCTTCTGCTCTATGAATCTATGAAAACTATTCTAAATACACAGGTGTCCTGTATTTACATTCAAGCCCAACCCAATTTTAAAAACCCCAAAACAAAACGGCCTCAGTGGCACAGGCAGGGTCTCAGGGTAGTCACCTGAGTACTATCCCACACAATACCCTGGTACATACTTGGGTGGCCTGCCTGAGTCCTGGCCTGCATCACTGCAGCCATATTGCTATTTTTAGTGTGCTTGCTCAAGTGAAGCTTGCATGTCTGTCTATCCACGTTCCCAGCTGCAGTGCAGACACACCCATTGGTGCCTGAGCTAAGATTCCCTAAAAAGGGGGTTGTCTTCAATCCATTTGTGACCATTTATGTTCCACGAACGGTACTAATACCCACTGTTTGCATTGCTGAGTTCTTCACCGAACGGTGACAAACTCATAATGCTCCCAACATATATTACTGTTTGGCAGAAAGGTGATACTTATTAGGCACCTAAAAGATCTGATGTTCCAAGATGTCAAGCAGATAAAGCTCTCATTAACTTCAATAAGATTTGTTGGCATTCAGCACTTCTGAAAATCATGTCACTTATTTAAATGCCTACCTATGGATTTAGAGCCTCCACTTTAGACATCCAAGTTTGAACACTGTGGCCAAGATCTACATCTGCAGTACTGACCAATTACCTTCCTTCAGCGGCTAGTCTTCCACATGAAGGACCTGGAGAAGAATAGCCTATTGCATTACTTGCCCCATGGGCCATATGTTTGATACCACTGTGCTAAAGAAAGCACTCCAAGAAATTGTAGAAAAGAAGGTAGGAAGTGTAGCTGAGCAGAGGCAACACATATAAAAGTCTCCAGGTACTAGTAAGCAACCCTTTTTTCTCCTTTGAGAGTTGCATCTGTACACCACCTGCCTTGGGAAAGCAGAAAGAAGTAACTGATTAAAGGAAGACAGAAAAGAAGGGCTTCAATTAAACTGAGATTCCGCTCTTGCCCATACCATGTATCATATCATGGTGTCAAATACAGAATAGTGCTGCGTAAGAGTAAGAATGTACCTTGCCTACCCTAGAGAACTAAACTGATGAGAGCACTAGCATGAAGTACCCTGTAGTGGGGCGATCACCCCGCTCCGGCTCAGAAAGGGTTAAAAGCCAGCCCTTGGAGAGGGCTGGTGCTGACAGCCAATCAGGAAGAGGCAGGAGGCAGCCAATCAGAGCTGGCCAAGCCACTATAAAAGAGAGCAGACCAGAAGGGGTAGGTAGTCAGTCTCTCTCCAGTCTTGGAGAGAGATGGACCTGGCTGCCTGAAAGAGCAAAGGGTACCTTGGACACTGCGGTGCTGGGGCAGGGCAGGAGGAGATGGAGAAGCTCCAGCCTGGCAAACCCCCAGGTAGAAGCCTTGCTGTCAGGGCCGGAGGAGGTACTAGGGCTGTGGGGAAGCAGCAAGGGAAGGAAGAGACACCTGGTCCAACCCCCCTGGCCAATGATGAGTGGACACTTTAGACTGCAGTTTGCCCCTGAGGGAAGGGGCTAGATGAAGACTGGCAGTGGGTCACTGAGGCGAGGTGGGATTAGGGTTCCCCGGAGAAGGGAGGATCCCAAACGCATGGGGGCACTGCTGCAGGGCAGTACCCAGGAGAAGGGGCACTGTGGGCCGGTGAGGGACATGGAGCCTGAAGTACAGTGATGGAGATTGACCAGGAAGCAGGTACCAGTAGGGAGACATCGGCTCGCAGGCGGCGCTCCAAGGCTAATGTGAGCTAATTCCCAGACTGACCACCAGGAGGCACCGCGGCGGCGAGTGCCCACCCTGCTACATACCCACAGCACAACAGCTTGTCCACACTAGTCATTGTTTCAGGTGCAGGTCCATAGCAGTTTTGCTTAGCACCCCTATTTGCACTCACCTAGCATTGCTGTTATGCACCTTTGGGTACCTGTCTCACAGCAATTTCTTCTGGGAGATTTCAGAAGCCTTCTGTGCCTTTTAGAGATCCAGGAGAAAACTGGAAGACATGAAACTACCATAGTCCCCTACTCCCAGCTCCATTTAGTTTTTTCCTTCAAAATGGAAGCTAACTATGAATGCTCAATTCTTTTTCAGCAAGGAAGGTTTCAGCTAAAGCTAAGGAAAAGCAGTCTTGAGAGAGGAGAGGATGTTCCAACAGTACCTGCAGACTGAGTTCATAATGCATAAAGACAATTCTGTCACAGATTCTGTGACTTTCCGTGACTTCTCCTGGGGCAGGGTTGGAGCAGCTGGCCACTGGCCAGCCCCGGGACTAGCCCTGGGGCTGCCGGAGCAACCGGTAGGGTAAGGGTGGCCAGAACAGCTGACTGGCACAGTGAGTGGGGCTGGGTCATCACCACAGGAGCAGCAGCAGGGCTGAAGCAGTTGCAAGCCCTGGCAGCACACTTTCTCCCCACCCAAACCCCTAGGGTATTTTTAGTGAAAGTCAGGGACATGGTTTTTGTTTATTGCCATGTGACCTGACTTTTACTAAACATAAGGTGATACAGAATCTTAACCCTTAATAATGCAACACTCATCCACCTCCCCTTTCACTGCCTCTGCACACAGGTGTGTGCTGTACTTGCAGATAAGATGCTGCAGAGGGAGTACCACTCCTGTGTATAAACCGCAGGGCCCGACCTAGCTGAGGCCTTTATGTGCCTCACATCTGGACACAGAATTCTTCCCTGGTCTTGCAGGGGGCTGGAGTGCTGGAGGAAGGCTGTTACGAAGCTCAAGTGCTATTGTCCTAACTGATGCCATATCATCAGGCAAGAAGTTCAGGCACAAGAGAAGGGGGAAAATACTGGGCCAAACCATCAATTTTATTTCTACCTTCTTACTCTGAACTTTTCCAGCTGAAATTGTAACCCCCATTTGCTCCTCTCTCTCATTTCTGAAGTCCGCCTGCATGATTTCCTTGTCATCACTCCGAAGAGGTCCTGTTTTGCCACCCATTGCTCAAAATGCCCATCCTCCTTGTGATGATTTGTGGAATCTGCCTGCACAACCTATAAACTCTGTTTAATACTGGGGGCTCTTTGCATGTACCTGACAGGCTGCAGACTCCCTACTGGACATGGGATTCTTTATCTTATCTGTTGACTCTTTACCCCATGATGGACTAAAATGGTACATGACAATAGAGGGTTGTTAAATCAGGATAGTCCCCTACTGAACTACAAACATCCTAGACAACAGACTAGCTCCTACCCTGTAGAATTGGTTTGTCAGGGAAAGGCTCTCTGGCAATAAAGCCACCTGGTAGGACTCTAGGTCATCACAGAGGCTGATCAGGAGTCACTTGATAGAGGAGAGTGCAAAGTTACAAAGAAATGGAGTGGTTTTATTCAAGAGGGTTTTTTGGCTGATTTTTCCATTAGTATAAGAATTATAGAATATCAGGGTTGGAAAGGACCTCAAAAGGTCATCTAGTCCAAACCCCTGCTCAAAGCAGGGCCAATCCCCAATTAAATCATCCCAGCCAGGGCTTTGTCAAGCCTGACCTTGAAAACCTTAAAGGAAGGAGATTCCACCACCTCCCTAGGTAACCCATTCCAGTGCATCACCACTCTCCTAAGGAAACTTTTTCACAACAACCAACCCAAACCTCCCCCACTGCAACTGGAGACCATTACTCCTTGTTCTGTCATCTGGTAACACTGAGAATAGTCTACATTCATCCTCTTTGGAACCCCCTCTCAGGTAGCTGAAAGCAGCTATCAAATCCCCCTTCATTCTTCTCTTCTACAGACTAAATAAGCCCAGTTCCCTCAGCCTCTCCTCGTAAGTCATGTGCTCCAGCCCCCTAATCATTTTTGTTACCCTCTGCAGGACTCTTTCCAATTTTTCCACATCCTTCTTGTAGCGTGGGGCCGAAAACTGGACACAGTACTCCAGATGAGGCCTCACCAACGTCGAATAGAGGAGAACGATCACATCCCTCAATCTGCTGGCAATGCCCCTACCTATACAGCCTAAAATGCCGTTAGCGTTCTTAGCAACAAGGGCACACTGTTGACTCATACCCAGCTTTGCGTCCACTGTAACCCCTAGGTCCTTTTCTGCAGAACTGCTGCCGAGCCATTCGGTCCCTAGTCTGTTGCAGTGCATGGGATTCTTCAGTCCTAAGTACAGGACTCTGCACTTGTCCTTGTTGAACCTCATCAGATTTCTTTTGGCCCAATCCTCTGATTTGTCTAGGGCCCTCTGTATCCTATCCCTACCCTCCAGCATATCTACCACTCCTCCCAGTTTAGTGTCATCTGCAAACTTGCGGAGGGTGCAATCCATCCCGTCATCCAGATCATTAATAAAGATATTGAACAAAACCGGCCCCAGGACCGAACCTGGGGGCACACCGCTTGATGCCAGCTGCCAACTAGACATGGAGCCACTGATCACTACCAATTGAGCCAGACGATCTAGCCAGCTTTCTATCCACCTTATAGTCCATTCATCCAGCCCATACTCCTTTAACTTCCTGGCAAGAATACTGTGGGAGACCGTATCAAAAGCTTTACTAAAGTCAAGGAACAACACATTCACTGCTTTCCCCTCATCCACAGAGCAAGTTATGTCGTCATAGAAGGCAATTAGGTTAGTCAGGCTGACTGTTCCTGATCACTTTGCTCTCCTCTAAGTGCTTCAGAATTGATTCCTTGAGGACCTGCTCCATGATTTTTTCAGGGACTGAGGTGAGGCTGACTGGCCTGTAGTTCCCTGGATCCTCCTCCTTCCCTTTTTTAAAGATGGGAACTACATTTGCCTTTTTTCCAGTCTTCCAGGATCTCCCCCAATTGCCATGAGTTTTCAAAGATAATGGCCAATGGCTCTGCAATCACACCCACCAACTCCTTTAGCACTCTTGGATGAAGCGCATCCGGACCCATGGACTTGTGCTTGTCCAGCTTTTCTAAATAGTCCCGAACCACTTCTTTCTCCACAGGGGGCTGGTCACATCCTCCCCATGCTGGTCACATCCTCCCCGGTGCAGCAGTCTGGGAGCTGATCTTGTTCATGAAGACAGGCTAAAAAAGCACTGAATACATTAGCTTTTTGCACATCCTCTGTCACTAGGTTGCCTCCCTCATTCCGTAAGGGGCCCACAATTTCCTTTACTTTCTTCTTGTTGCTAACATACCTGAAGAAACCCTTGTTACTCTTAACATCTCTTGCTAGCTGCAACTCTAAGTGTGATTTGGCCTTCCTGATTTCACTCTTAAACGCCTGAGCAATATTTTTATACTCCTCCCTGGTCATTTGTCCAATCTTCCACTTCTTGTAAGCTTCTTTTTTGTCTTTAAGATCAGCAAGGATTTCACTGTTAAGCCAAGCTGATCGCCTGCCATATTTACTAATCTTTCTGCACATCGGGATGGTTTGTTCCTGCAACCTCAGTAAGGATTCCTTAAAATACAGCCAGCTCTCCTGGACTCCTTTCCCCCTCATATTATTCTCCCAGGGATTCTGCTCATCAGTTCCCTGAGGGAGTCAAAGTCTGCTTTTCTGAAATCTAGGGTCTGTATTCTGCAGCTCTCCTTTCTTCCTTTTGTCAGAATCCTGAACTCTACCATCTCCTGGTCACACAGATTCCCATCCACTTTTGCTTCCCCTACTAATTCTTCCCTGTTTGTGAACAATCATCTAAATACGGATAGATTAGGTCCCCTTGCTTGCGCAGGTGGGCCACCACCACTGCTAGAATTTTGGAAAATACTCAAGGGGATTATGGGGAGGCCAAAGGGTAGTACTATGTACTGGAAGTGGCCCTTTTGTCCCAGTACAAAATCAGAGGAATTGCCTTTGTGCTAGGTGTAAGGGGACGTGAATATATGCATTTTGCAGGTCGAGTGCTGCAAACCAATCCCCTCGTTCCAGTGCAGAAATTGTTGCTGCTAAAGTAACCATCCTGAAACGTCATGTTTTGACAAATTTGTTTAGTTTCCTGAGGTAGAGAATGGGTCTCCATCTCCCAGACTTCTTTTGTGTTAAAAAATAATGGAAACAGAAGCCTCTCTCTCTTTGTTGTACTGGCACTGGTTCTACCAAGCCTCATTGCAGGAGGTATTCTATTTCCTATCTCAAGAGTGATTGGTGAGAGGGATCCCTGAAGACGGACGGGAGGGTGGAGAGGAACTGGATGGAGTAGCCGGTCCCGATGATCTCTAATACACACTTGTCGGCAGTGATAGTACGCCAGAATGAGTAGAATGGTACCAGATGGTCTGTAAACGGATGGTTGGTGGAACATGGAGTTAGCAATCAAGCCCTTGACCAAACCCTTAAATTTGGTGTTTGGAGGCCAGTTGCTGTGATGTGGAGGGCTGCGAAGAATTTGATCTTCGTTTGGGTGGTCTTTGCCAACATCTTTGAGGATCATACTGTCTCTGGTCCTGTGTGTACGGAGCCTAGGACGTTGTGATGTATAGTACCTGCCCTGTTTGTGTTTTGTGGAAGGTATATAGATGCCTAGAGATCTAAGAGTGGCTCTCGAGTCCTTTAAGGAGTGAAGTGACTCATCAGTCTTGCAGGCAAACAGCTTCAGACCCTTAAAAGAAAGGTCCTCTACTGTAGATTGCACCTCCCTTGGTAACCCCAACAGGTGCAGCCAGGAGGCCCGGTGCATTACTATGGCAGTTGCGATGGTCCTCGCCACCATGTCAGGGGAATCCAATGATGCCTGAGGGGCTGTTTGAGCTATAAGGTGGCCTTCAGAAATGAATGTAAACTTCTCTCTCTTTTCCTCTGGTATAAGTTCAATAACGTCTGCTAATTTGTAATATGTCGTGTGGTCATATTTTGCCAAGAGAGCTTCATAATTGGCATTTCTAAATTGCCATGTTGCTGATGAGTAGGCCTTGCGGCTGAATAAATCCAGCCTTTTCCACTCCTTATCATAAGGTGTGGACCTGGAATAATGTTGCCTGCCTCTTTCATTAACAGCATCCACCACAGCAGAATTTGGCTGGGGGTGGGAAATATACAAATTCTAGCCCCTTCAAAGAGACATAATACTTTTTGTACACCCTCTTACACATAGGTGGGATTGTGGCGGGGGTTTTCCAAATGATTGTGGCGGGCTCTATAATGGCCTCGTTTATGGGGAAGGCAATCTTGGAAGATGTCGATGTGCGGAGTATGTCCAAGAGACTGTGCTGAGATTTAGTAACCTCTTCAAGAAGGATTTGAAGTGTGTCAGCTATTCTTTTAAACAGTTCCTGAAACTGTTTGAAATAGTCTCTGGTAGTAGGGAGCGGAGGCATGGTGGTCTCATCAAGTGAGAAAGACAAGTTCGTTGCAGGAATAGCCTCCTGGTCTAACTCCTGCTCTGTTTCCTCAAAAGTCTATTCCCGGGAGATGTCAGGTGGTGTTACTGGCTTTGGTGAGGCGTGTCTAGAAATTTCCCTGTTGCTTGGTGGCTTGGGAAAATTTTGCCTGTATGCTGCCCACAGGTCCCAGACTGACCATTCCCAGATATGAAACAGGTGGGGGTCCCCATACCACCCTTGTATGACTGGTCTGGGATAGTGTCTAGAGAGCTCTTGTGGCTCAGATCTGATACTGGTCTGCAGGGTCAAGGAATGTTGAGATGAAGAAAGTTCCCCCTCCTCATCCTCCTGGATCCTCATCACTGGAGGTGGGGAGGGTTCAGATGCAGCTGGTGGTGTGCATGGTGCTGAAAGCACAGATACAGCGTCAGTACCAAGAAGAGGGGACGCAGGTTCCAGGCTCACTGTCAGGCCCTTAGGTGCAAGGAACTGCTGTATTCTCGGTATCGGAGGAGGCACTTGCATTTGTTGTGGTGCCGAGAATTGTTGAGGTACCAGGAAGTAGTCTGACACTGTGAGGATAGGTGCCGATGTTGACTGCACCAAGGACTTAGGAGGCTTTGGTGACGATGCAACACTGATGTGCAGCAGAGAGAGAGAGAGACAGAGAGAGAGAGAGAGAGACGGCGCCAGTGACTTAAAAACTGCAGAGGCACTCGGTACGGAGGATTGTTGCTGTTGCTGCCAGTGCTGTAGTGGAAAGGGCACTTTTCTCTGCCTTCCTTTTTGGAACCTGCCCACTTAGGTTCTGTGGCTTTAGTCCCTGCTGATTTGAAGGTACTTTGCTGCAGCACGGTCAGTACCTATCCAGTAGAGTAAGCTAGGGAACGCTTCTTTTTAGATGCAGGTTTGACAGGAGGAGTGGAAGCTCTCCTCTTTGCAGGTATTTTAGGAGACAGGTCCCTCTCACATGAAGCTGAGGAGGAGGAACTGTCAGAAGCTGCCTTCGGTAATTGGTCACCAGCAGAAGTTTGCGTTCCTGGGTGTGAGGCAGGCTTAAATTTGAGGTCCCTTGCTTTCCTTGTGCAGGTCTTCAGATTATGACAATCTGTTTCCCCCAGGCACCTGACGCATTGTGAGTGTCCGTCAGAGATAGGAACTGCCTCACGGCAGGAAATACAAGGTTTAAACCCAGGAGATCTTGGCATTTCAAAGGGAATACCCCATGGCAGGGTGAAGTTATAAAGAAAGAATTGTTTTATTTTAATACAGGGAGAAGAAAAATAGAAAGTCCTAATCAACTAATCTAACTATTATATACAAAAACTGCTAACAAGAACGCCTGAGGTAAAGCAAGTGAAGACACTGCTGGAGCTCTGATTTGGACAAAGGGCAGTTAAGAAGGAAAAGAGAGAGAGAGAAACACAGCTGCACGGCGCTAATCAGCTACAATGACAGGTGCGAGACAGGGAGAGCGCACGTGCAGCCCAGCCAGGTATTGCGGTCGAAATTCTCCAACTAGAGGCACAGAGCAGTCAATCACCTAAAGTTAAGCACCTACAGGAACATCACTCGAAGAAGAACTTATTTTTATCCTTTGCAAGTAACCTTTAAAATTCTCTCCCCATCTGCAATGCATGCATTGGTCAGAAGTGGCAAAGACTTATGCAAGTCAATCTTCTGAAAAATTTTGGGGAAGGAAAGAAAATTCCACATTGGCAGGAAAAGAATGAAACATTTCTCTGGCAGACTATTTTTTTAAATGGTGGTTCTTTCAAGATGCTCAAAATTTACAATATTAGAAATGGCCTGGAGCTGAAATGTATTATTAAAGATGATTAATGGACAGAGCACCAGTGAGAAAGTTTCACGATAAATGTAGTTTATCGCGTGGCTAGCATCATACAGCTCCAACTGAAATACTGCCAAATTCTGTAATAATGAGCAGTTCAAATCAGGATTGACAGGTACCTGCCCCCAACCAAAGGGTACCAACAGTTTATTGAAATCCATATGTTATAAATCAGAATCTCAGTTCTTACCTTCTTCTGTTTCTACTGGTTGCTGTGATAGAATTTTAAGAAGAACTGGATTTTTCCACATGCCTTCCCTAGTAATGTCAACCAATATTTGGAGATTATTATTCCCAAATTCCAGTAAAGCATCATGTGAATCCTATAAAACAAAACAAAAACACGAACCCAAAATCCATTAAGAGAATTTTAAATAAGATTAAATATTTAATCTAACTTCAGAAAGACAACCAACCAACTATACTCTCTTGATATTATACCACAGTATTACATTATGGTCATTCTTGAATGCTTCATTTCTATTGTGCTGTGTTGGGACATTACAACGTTGCTTGTTAGCAAGCTGGCCTTAAGTTCTGCAGCTAGGTCTTCAGGTTTCTGCAGCACTCTAGCAGCTTCAGTTAGAGGTTTTTATTGAATTAAATTAAAAAAACATGTCCCTACAGTAGACCCTAAACTATTTATTTTTATATTAAATATGTTTACACCATTTCTTCATTTTCTGTGTGCCTCAAATTTTCCTAGTTTCAACACAACTGAACAGAAGTTGTCAGAGGAGAAGATGGAGGTTTTGGCAGAGGATTAGGGATAGTTGGGGCTTTTAGTACCACATAAAATGTGGGGTGTGGTTTGGGAATTGTAGGATAAGGACATTAACTTGACCATTTTATGAGAAACAATGCAGATGGCTCAAACTGTCATCTTTCAGAGTTAACACTCCATTGAGATGAGTAGGGCTGGTTCACAACCTCCGAGAGAATGGCTATTTACCTTGTAGTAATTGTGGTTCTTTGATATGTTGAAGACACTGTAGATCCCACTGTAGGAGTGCATGTGCCTTGCGCACAGGAGATTCATGCACTCAACTTTCTCATGCTCACATGTGAGAGCATAAAGGGCACAAGATCATAACCCTCCCTCAGTTCCCTCCCAATTCAAAGCTCGTGTTAGTTGAGGACTCCTAAAGCATGGACGGAGGTGGGATTATGGGATTCACAGATTACAACAACACTGAAGCAGCATAGTTATTATAGAATAAGTAACCACCCTCTTTGTGTATGTGTTGGTGTGGATCACCCCCATGATAGGTGATTAGCATGCAGTACCACTTCTGGATGGTGGGATGAGGCATATCAGCTGCATCAGTCAAACAGGGATCATAGCACTAGTCTCCAAAACCTGGCGTCTGTTCTGGCAACTAAGTCCAATGCATAACGCTTGACAAAAAGTCAGTGGGTTGCTCCATGCCGTTGCCTTGCAATGCAAATTGGAGATCTCTGAAGCAGGTGGAGGATGTCCCTTGAGCTCTAGTAGAGTAAGTCTTGACGTTCAGTGGGAGAGGTACACAGCCAACTGGTAACAATGAGATACACTGCATTAGCTAGTTAGATATTCTTTGTGATGTGATGACATGGCCTTTGGAACTGCCATGGCTATAGCCAGAAATAACTCAGGGGGGAAATCTGAAAAGTTTGGGTCTGTCGTTGTAGTAAAAAGACACACCAGATGTTCCCCCAGGATTAAAAACTTTTATCCAGATGAAGAGTGGGGTTTTGGGAAGATGACAGGCAGGTTAACTATTCACACAAAATTCTGAGACCACCTGAGGGGCCATCTTAGGGGGAGGTTTCATGTGGGGAGGGTCAGCCATAAGTGCTTGGCACTCACTCTCTCCTGGCCAAAGTGATACCATCTAGGAACACCATGAAGGTACTGGAAGACAGGCTGGAGTACTTCAGAGGCAGCAAATACTCAAGGATCTTCAGTACCCAAGTCTGCACAGGGTCCACACTACGCTGAGCCACCCATATTGAGAACCTCCTCCATTTAGACAAATAAGTCCTTCTGGTGGATAGAGTCATCCTCTGCATCAGGATCTCCTGGACTTGCCTACAGCAATCCCCATCCACGGTACTTAACCGGCCAACACCCTGGATGTTACAGGGACTTCAAATTTTAATGGAGTATCTGACTGTGGTGCTGTGAAATCAGATCCGGGCCACCTGGGAGTTGAATCTCAAAAGACTATTATAGTGAGATGCGCCAAATGCTAAGGGCCCAAGGATTAGTCAAACTTTTGTGTCTATAATGCTATATGTATCTTTGTTCTATCTCCTCTAGGGGGGAGGGTTACCAAACTTCTGCCGGGAACTAAAATCAATGGAGGTAATTACTGCAAATTCAAGATCAGGTAGACAACTCCAGAGAAGTTTGGATCAGTTACATACAGTGGTTCAAACCATGTTCAGGAGGCCAAGGAGACAAAGAAGGGCGTGTGGTACAATGGGTTGGCATGAACTGACTTATGAACCTCATTTTGATTTAAAAATTGATGTGATTGTAGCTAACAGGGTAAAACTCTACCCAGAAGAGTGAAGAACTGGATCTTGCCAAGGTCTCTACGTGGAAGATAAGGGACACCAACTAAACTTAGCAGGCATATCAAAACAATATAATTTTATGGTGTTTTACCTGTAATGCTTTTGTCCTAAAATAAATGTATATTCTGCTTTGTGAAAGCTGGCTGGTCACTAGTAGACACTGTCATCATCCCTTCAGCAATCTGCTGGGATACACAGCAAATTTCAGGGGGACTGCAAGCCTAAATCCCCAGTCTGCAGGATGAGGAATTTGGATCTCTGCCCACAGAAAGGTGACAGCTGGAGGCCTGAGATCTAAAGGAGCACTTTTAGGTCTTGCGGGCAGAGATGCCATTAATGTCACAACTACAATAGGAGCTATGAGAAAGATTGTGGCCTTGTCCCTTTTGATTTTGGAAGTCACCCTAGGGATCAGGCAAATGTGTGGAAGGGCATGAAGAAAGCCTGGTTTCCACAGCAAAAGGAAGGTGTGTGTTAACGACCCCAGGCTCATGCCCACCCTGGAACAAACGTTTCAGCATAGGAAGCTATTCTCCCACACCCAATGATGGAATATTGGCTCTGTGATGGATCTCTGCAGGGAGGACTCATGATAGGGCCTGATGAAATACATCCTAGAATATTCAAGGAGCTGACCGAGGAGATTTCGGAGCCATCTGCAATTATGTTTGAAAACTCATGGAAGATGGGAAAGATTCCAGAAGACTGGAAGAGGGCATATATAGTGCCAATCTATAAAAAAAGGGAATAAGGACAACCTGGAGAATTACAGACCAGTCATCTTAACTTCAGTATCTGGAAAGATAATGGAGCAAATAATTAATCAATTTGCGAACACCTAGAAGATAATGTGATAAGTAACAGCATGAATTTGTCAAGAACAAATCACATCAAACCAACCTAATAGCTTTCTTTGAAAGAATAACAAGCCTTGTGAATTTTGGGAGGGGGATGTGGGGGAGAGAAGCAGTAGATGTGATGTATCTTAACTTTAGTAAGGCTTTTGACACGGTCTCACCTGACAGTCTCATAAACAACCTAGGGAAATGCAACCTAGATGGAGCTACTATAAGGTAGGTGCATAACTGATTGGAAAATCATTCCCAGAGAGTAGTCATCAGTGGTTCACAGTCAAGCTGAAAAGACATATTGAATGGGGTCCCACAGCGATTGGTCCTGGGTCTGATTCTGTTCAATATCTTCCATCAATTTAGATAATAGTATAGAGCTGTTGTGCACAAATATTTCCAGTCACACCCCTCTTACCATTCATGGAATTTGTCACACCTTCCATTACTTGAAGTAGCCCCCTTCTATGTTGCTGCTGGCGGCAGCGCTGCCTTCAGATCTGGGTGGCTGGAGAGCGGCTGCTGCAGGCTGGGGCATTGCCACCCTTACTTCTGCACTGCTGTTGGTAGCAGTGCTGCCTTCAGAGCTGGGTGGTTGGAGAGCGGCAGCTGCTGGCCAGGGTGTTCACGTTGTTTGTAGCACAAGAGGACTTTTTTTAATCCTGCTCCGGTCCTGACCCAAAATATCCACTCTTTTTTTAATCCCGCTCCCACTATTATGGCAGAAGGTCCTGTGGGACCGATTGAATCCTAGTTTCTTCCCACCCCCCTAGAGAACCTCTTGAGCCCCCCTCAGGAGGGCACACCCCCCAGTTTGTGTACCACTGGCATTGAGAGTACACTTACGAAGTTTGCAGATGATATCAAGATGAGAGAGGTTGCAAGTGCTTTGGAGGATAGGATTAAAATTCAATTGATCTGGACAAACTGGAGAAATCGTCTGAAGTAAATAGGATGAAATTCAATACGGACAAATGCAAAGTACTTAAATTGTTTTAAAAAATTGGATCTTGTGCTTATGCGATGCACGTGCCCCTACAGAACAATCCATGCTGCCACATACTCGAAGGCTATCTGCAGACTCAGGCACACAGTACTACATCATGACAGGTTTCAGAGTAGCAGCTGTGTTAGTCTGTATCTGCAAAACGAAAAGGAGGACTTGTGGCACCTTAGAGACTAACAAATTTATTTGAGCATAAGCTTTCGTGAGCTACAGCTCACTTCATATCTGATGAAGTGAGCTGTAGCTCACAAAAGCTTATGCTCAAATAAATTGGTTAGTCTCTAAGGTGCCACAAGTACTCCTTTTCTTTCTTCACATGCATAAGGCTACATTTGCAATTCCTGCTCTCCATGCCACCACCCTCTCATTCAAGTCCAGCCTATAAACTCACTTATTGTTATACATACACAAATTCATATATTCTAAGGCCAGAAGGGACTACTGTGATCTTCTAATCTGACCTTCTGTATTACATAGGCCACAGCACTTCCTTGAATTAATTCCTGTTTAAAATAGAGCTTATCTTTTAGAAATCCATCCAACCTTGATTTAACAGTTTCTAGTGATGGAGACTCCACCACAACCTTTAGTAATTTGTTGCAATAGTTAATTATCCTAACTTAAAAAATTGTGGTTTATTTGCAGTCTGAATTTGGCTTACTTCATCTTCCAACCATTGGATCTTGTTACAACTTAGTGAAATACACTTACCTGTATAGACTGATTGAATCCTAACCATACTTCACATGGCAATTCACTTTCAGGCACAGAAAGCAGTAGTTCAAAACAACTCCTGTAACAAAAGAGCTGTATAAGTAAGATAGCTAAAACATTGCTGTAGCAGCATTAGAAAGTGGCAGGTCTTAGTTTTATTCCCAGACATGAAACTACATTAAGATACAGCATGGTTGAGAGCATGTCTTAGTAGCTTAAGGGTTAAAACCAAAAACCAAAAAAAAAAAAAAAACACACCAGTTACAGGGATGTAGTAATTATCACAAAACCAGGTATTACAAACCCAGGAAATTCAGAGTTAAGATTGGTTTCAGAGTAACAGCCGTGTTAGTCTGTATTCGCAAAAAGAAAAGGAGTACTTGTGGCACCTTAGAGACTAACCAATTTATTTGAGCATAAGCTTTCATGAGCTACAGCTCACTTCATCGGATGCATACTGTGGAAACTGCCACAGTAAGATTAAATTTATAAGAAATCCAATCTATGTTAAAGGTAAGAAATGCACAGTTAAGACATCCAAACAACCGTAACTCTGTCCTATAGTGACCTCATGAAATAACCATACCATGACTGAGGGATTTTAGAGTTTGTCATCCCAGACTTCATTAAACTGATTTTTAAGAGTCACATTAGATTTAATATCCCCCCCTTGTGACATCACTAAAGGTCAAAATTAAGGTCAAGTTACCAGCATACAGCATGAGCCTTAATATCACTTAATTAAAGTGCTTTGTGTGAGAGTCTGCCACACAGTATAATGAAATATAAAACAAAGTCTCTGGAAGAAGCATGTTTCTGCTGGGTGGTGAGAAAGATTAGGAGGCTGATAGCCCATCTCCCCATTCCTGCCATAACAGTCTAGAAGCATACTCTAGCCTCCAGTGATGTCCCAAAACTCTGAGCTGTGGGGGACAAAGGAGTTAGGGTTTGAAAGAGGTGTAGTCAAAGGAGAGAGCCTGAGACATGAGGCCTGGTAGAAGAGGCCTGAACTAAAGTGGTAGTCAGGCCCTGCTAATATAAAGCTAAGTTAGCAAAAGTCAGGGCGTGAGCAGAAGTCAGGGCCTGCCTGTGCACAAGTTCACAGAAAATGCTAAGAACAGGGCTGGTATTGCAAAAAACACTTATATTCTTAAGACATGCCAGGCACAGAACACTCATGTAAACACATTCAATAAGGACGGTATCAGAACACCCTGATACCCATATGGTACAAACACACTCACCTCTCAGAGATAAGATCAGGATGACAACGTGATGGATAGAGATGTTTTGATCGAATCAAGTGTACGAGATAAAGGGTGGTAACTAACCACATCAGAGGGGGAATATGTAATTTGTCTGTACTGGTGTATAAATAGGGGTCTCAGAGAAAGTGTCTTTTGCCAGCCGAGGCGGGAATGGAAAGTCCCACCATTTACTGAGCTGGTCCATTGTTACAGGAATACATGTTGTAGTGGCCCTGTCGAGTCTACGGGATACTAGGACCGTGCTTCATCATCAATAGACATGGTTGGGTGCCTTTGCTACTGAAACAGTTCTGTGGTTTTATTGGGCAGTTTGATCGAGGTCTGCTGTGTCGGCTATCTGCGCATAGCTGTGGCAGCATACTGAAAGAACACACACACAGCGCCAACGACCAACTAAAAGAGGTTGTACCAGAGCTGATAATGGAGTACCACAGTCATGGGCTCACCAGCCAATTACGTAAACTGTCTGTTGCACCATTCTTCATGCAGACTCACAGAGAAGCCTTCTCCCCTTCCACTCGGTGTCCTCTGACATGTATGTGTATGTACTCGGCTCTGCAATTCTCTGAGGAGCTGGTCTCAGCAGATAAGTGGATTATTGACTTTACAAGGCCCATGATGCTCACACAAATACTGTCTGGGCAAAGGAGAGTCATTCCTCCTCCCAACTTGTGGGTAGTATTCGGTCACCTGCATGGAGAACAAGGAAGGCCCCAACACATTCTATGTAGGGCAAGATGCAGGGGAGTAGAGTTAGACAAGAGTGTGGCAGAGGGAGGTAAGTGGGACCATCCAGAAATGGTTACTGTCTAGAGAAAAGGTTCTCTTGTCTACAGCAGTACTGCAGCAACTGAGTTCTGCATGACAGGTTTCCCTTGTGGACAAGCTGGGTCTTTAGCACAGGGGGCAGTTTGCTGCGCAAGGCCCTGTCTTTACAGTGACAAAAGGCAAGAGCACAGCCAGGCTGCAGGTAATACCAAAGCGCACAGCCCTGCTCTAGAACAAAACAAGATTTCTCCTTGTGTCCAGGCTCCTGTTAATCACAAAGCAAGGCAGCCCACTCAGCATGACTCAGCAGTTACTGTATTACAGGACTGCTGCAGGTGTAGATGCCACCCTTCTCCAATCTACAGCCATGGGAGGCAAATACCTGCCCTGCCCTCCCCCCCGAGATTCTTCCAATACTTTGCCTAGCATTAGAAAGTACAAATTCCTTCCACAGGCAGTGCCTGTTTGATGAGCCTCCTGCAGCATTTCAAACCAGCAGTTCACCATCAGAGATCCACAAGTGGACTGCCAGCTGGGGAAGCTGATTGCTTTTGAGGTAAGTGCCCCCTCATCCCCCTGCATTCAAAGGTAGGAAGAAGAATAGAGTGATGCTGCCTCAAGAACAGCTCTACACCGCAGAAAACTTGTCTGAACTTAGGGAACCATGGGCAGTTCACTAACTGGAGTTGCTGCAAGAAGAGACTCCAGAAAGAATGGAGTCAGAGTGTGCACAGAAGGTGACGGGAAGAGCTTTGTTGACACTTAATATAGGCCAAGAAAGATTTGTAAGGCTTTCCTAGGAACAAGACTCCTATGATGCTTTCCAATTAAGATTAAACTAACTTCAGAGAACAGAATTTTACTGAGCTTACAGTAACCCTTAGCATAACTTTCAAAAATGTTGGAGATGTTTTAGTAATGTACTAAAAGAAAAATATAAAATGAATTGCAATGGCACAGGGAACCTTCAAGATAGCCTAAAGTAAGAAGTGTGTACCAAAAAGAGAAAATAGATGAGGACCAGAATGATACCTAATAAAGGTGACAAAGGTATAACTGCCCCAAACTCACAGGGGAAGCAAGACCATCAGCAGTCTAGCCACAAACTGTCAGTGAATTATAGGAAAGGTATTCCTCAACTGTTGGTAACTACATGCCTCTGGTATGTGCTGTCTTTACTGTTAATCAATAAATCCAATCAAAGCTGATTTATCCAAGGTTTGTTATTACTGAACTAATATAATATAATCAAAGTTAAATATGTTATCAATAATTTGGCTATTGATCATTTACAAATTGATAATTATTGACAATTGATAGAAGGTCAGAGTTGTGCCAAAAGATCAGGAGAACAGTCAGTAGCATGGGCAGCTGCTGGAGACCATGCTCCTGAAACAGCTTCAGCACCAGCTCTTCCTGTCATCCCATTAATTGGAAAAGGAAGATCACCAACCCAAAGCCTCTAAAAAGGTGTTCGAACTACACAGATAGCAGTAAGACCCTCTATATCTACATTGGGGCAAAGTGTGTTGAGAAAATTAAGACACAAAGGAATTTCAGCTACATGGCCAGAAGAAAATATTTTGCTTAAAGCTATGTCAAAAGACCTAGCTAGCATGAATTCCATTCTGGGCATTGTTCAGTTGACCCTGTAGTATCTTGACTGCATGGACAGCAGAGGATGAAGAGCAGATTTCAGCTTTGAAGAATCAATCCTCAGCTGCACAAGACAATGAGACCAAAGCAAAGGTTGGTGGATCTACAAAACAGATCTCAGTGCTGCAACCCAATCCCCTGAGGACATGGAGAGTTAAGGTAGCTGAATTCCTTCAGTGCACACTGCAGCAGATCCTAGAGCTGCCTAACAAAGGCAATACAGGTCACTGGCATCACTGACCAGGAAAGGGGCCAGACTCCCAGTGAAATTCCTTTTCACTGCTGCTACTTAGATTAGGGGAAAAAAGAGTCACAATGATCATCAGTCTCAACACCTGCATAACGTAAGTCAAAAAAAGTCAGCAAATGATTCCTGCATCAAGCCCATAACTTCTGTTAAGCTAGTACATTTTAGAAAGACATCAATTCTTAATTTACAGTGATGGAGATTCCACCATACCCCTTGGTAAATTGCTCCAATGGTTATTTACTCATGTTAAAAAAATTGTGTCTTGTTTCCTGTTTAATTGGTCTAACTCGAACTTCCAGCCACTGAATCATATAATGCCTTTGTCCACCAGGTTAAATAGCTATCAGAAACCTTCTCACCATGTAGGTACGGATAGGCTGTGATCAAGAATCTTTGATAAATAGACTGCGCTTCTTAAGCATGTCAGTGTAAAAACAGTTTTTCCAGACAAATCATTTCTGTATCTCTTCTCTGAATCTTTTGTCAACTTTACGTGTTTACTGGAATACTGTGTCTAGTTCCTGTGATAGTCTTATCAATACCATCTCCCTACCTACATTGTTGTTTATTAGTAAGGCTACGTTTTAGTCACAGGTATTTTTAGTAAAAAAGTCATGGACGGGACATGGGCAGTAAACAAAAATTCACAGCCTGTGACCTGTCCATGTCTTTTTACTATATACACCCCTAACTAAAACTTGGGCGAGGATGCTCCGGGGAGGGGGAGAAGGGGGGGGAGATGACCTGAGACCCCGCTGGTGCTAGGGAGGGGGGTGGGCGAAGAAAAGGGTTGGTGGGACTGGCAAGTTCCCTACCCGGCTCCACGTGTCCCGGCAACGGACGGGCAAGGGGGCTCTGTGCGCTGCTCCCACCACAAGTACCGGCTTTGCACCTCCCATTGACTGGGAACCGCAGCCAATGGGAGCTGCAGGGGCAGAGCGTGCAGGAGCAGGTAGCGTGCAGAGCCCCCTGGCCCCTCAACCTAGGACCTCCTAACCCCTGCCCCATAGCCCCCCTCTCACACACTCAAACTGCTACTGCTGGCCTGGGGCTGCCCAGCTCAGTCAGCCCGAGCCAGCATTGGACACTGCAGAAGTCATGGAGGTCATGGAATCCGTGATTTCCGTAACAGACTCGCAGCCTTATTTATTTGCCATTTCAGTGACAGAAGAGCACAAGTTGCTAGAATTCAGTTTGTTATTCACCGTGGCCTTTAAGTTCCTTTCCAGGATGCAATCCCACATCCTGCAAGTGTCATCTGTATTGTTTGTTCCTAGATTTGCATTTGGCTTTATTAAAACTGACTGAGCCCAGCTTACCTAGCAACCTAGATAGTTCGGTATAATTGACCGGTCCACCTTATTTACAACTACAGTTTGTAGCATATGCAAATTTCCAAACACATATATAAAAATACTATGTAGTCTGTAGGACCCTATTCAAGACACATGCACTGGATGACTCCCCATAAACAACTACATTTTGAGTTCTGTTAGTTAGCTTTATTCCAGTTAATGTGTCATGTGGATTTTGTATAGTGCTGATATTTAGTAAGAATATTATGCAGTACTAAGATAAATGCTTTATCAAAGTCTACATGTACAATCTTTGAGGGACCCCACTAGAACAATGGCATCTGATGACTGTCCATTAACAATTACACTGATGTTAGCCTGTTTTCAATACATTTCACATATGTTATATTAATTTTGATATCAGAATGTCATGCAGTATTCTACAATGCTTGACTGAAACCCAGTAAGATCAACACATTTACAATTTCATGAAAAAGTGGTATCAAGTGTGTCTGACAGACCTGTTTTCCATTAAATCATGTTAATTGACAGTAACAATGCTACCATCTTTCAGTTTTGTAACAGCCATTCCATTACTTTTGCTTGGTATCGGTCTTAGAGGCTTATAACATAAGAACAGCCATACTGAGTCAGACCAAAGGTCCATCTAGACCAGTATCCTGTCTTCCGACAGTGACCAACGCCAGATGCCCCAGAGGGAATGAACAGAATAGGTAATTATCAAGTGATCCATCCCCTCTTGCCCATTCCCAGCTTCTAGTAAACAGAGGCTAGACACACCATCCCTGCCCATCCTGGCTAATAGCCTCCATGAACTTATCTAGTTCTTTTTTGAACCCTGTTATAGTCTTGGCCTTCACAACATCCTCTGGCAAGGAGTTCCACAGGTTGACCATGCAGTGTGTGAAAAAATACTTCCTTTTGTTTGTTTTAAACCTGCTGCCTATTAATTTCGTTTGGTGGCCCCTAGTTCTTGTGTTATGAGAAGAAGTAAACAACAATTCTATCATATTCCCCCTTAGTCTTTTTTCCAAGCTTAAAAGTCCCAGTCTTATTAATCTCTGCTCATACGGCAGACATTCCATACCCCTAATCATTTTTGCAGCCCTTTTCTGAACCTTTTCCAATGCCAACATATCTTTTTTGAGATTGGGCAACCACATCAGCACACAGTATTCAAGATGTGGGCATACCATAGATTTATATAGAGGCAATATGATATTTTCTGTTTTATTATCTCTCTCTTTCTTAATTATTCCCAACATTCCTTTAGCTTTTCTGACTGCTGCTGCACATTGAGTGGATGTCTTCAGAGAACTATCCATAATGACTCCAAGATCCCTTTCTTGAGTGGTAACAGCTAATTTAGACCCCATCGTTTTATATGTATAGTTGGAATTATGTTTTCCAATGTACATTACTTTGCATTTATCAACACTGAATTTCATCTGCCATTCTGTTGCCCAGTCACCCAGTTTTGAGAGATCCTTTTGTAGTTCCTCACAGTCTGCCTGGAACTTAACTATCTTGAGTAGTTTTGTATCGTCTGCAAATTTTGCCACCTCGCTGTTTACTCCTTTTTCCAAATCATTTATGAATATGTTGAATAGGACTGGTTGCAGTACAGACCCCTGGGGGACACCACTTTTTACCTCTCTCCATTCTGAAAACTGACCATTTATCCCTAACCTTTGTTTCCTATCTTTTAGCCAGTTACCAATCCATGAGAGGATATTCCCTCTTATCCTATGACAGCTTACTTTGCTTTGGTGAGGGACCTTGCTAGAGGCTGTCTGAAAATTTAAGTACACTATATTCACTGGATTCCCCTTGTCCACATGCTTGTTGAACCCCTCAAAAAAATTCTAGTGGATCGATGAGGCATGATTTCCCTTTACAAAAACCAAGTTGACTCTTCCCCAACAAATTATGTTCATCTAGGTGTCTGACAATTTTGTTCTTTACTCTAGTTTCAACCAGGGATCACCTCTGGCTCCATTTTTAAAAATTGGCATCACATTAGCTATCCTCTAGTCATTTGGTACAGAAGTGGATTTGAATGATAGGTTACAAACTACAGTTAAATGTGAAATTGCCGAATTACTGAGTTCCTTCAGTACTCTTGGGTCATCATATCTGGTCCTGGTGACTTATTACTGTTTAGTTTATCAGTTTGTTCCAAAACCTCCTCTAAATGACACCTCAATCTGGGACACTTCCTCAGATTTGTCACCTAAAAAGAATGGCTCAGGTTGGGAATCTCCCTCACATCCTCAGTCGTGAAGACCAATGCAAAGAATTCATTTAGTTTCTCTGCAATGGCCTTATTGTCCTTGAGTGCTCCTTTAGCATCTGGATTGTCCAGTGGCACCACTTGTTGTTTAGCAGACTTCCCGCTTCTGATGTACTTAAAAAAAAAATTGCTATTACTTTTCGAGTCTTTGGCTAGCTGTTCTTCAAATTCTTTTTTGGCCTTTCTAATTATGTTTTTATACATCACTTGCCAAAGTTTATGCTCCTTTCTATTTTCTTCACAAGGATTTAATTTCCACTTTTTAAAGGATGCCTTTTGGTTTCTCACTGCTTCTTTTACTTTGTTGTTTAGCCATGGTCGCACTTTTTTTGGTTCTCTTACTATGTTTTTTAATTTGGGGTACACATTTAAGGTGAGCCTCTATTATGGTGTATTTTTAAAAGTTTCCATGCAGCTTGCAAGGATTTCACTTTTGGTACTGTACCTTTTAATTTCTGTTTAACTAACTTCCTCATTTTTATGTAGTCCCTCTTTCTGAAATTAAATGCTGCTGTGGTGATTTCCCTGCCATAGGAATGTTAAATTTAATTATATTATGGACACTATTACCAAGCAGTCCAGCTATATTCATCTCTTGGACCAGATCCTGTGCTCCACTTAGGATTAAATCAAGAATGGTCTTTCCTCTTATGGGTTCCAGGATTAGCTGCTCCAAGAAGCAGGCATTAAGGTGTCAAGAAACTTTATCACACATTGGTACCTGCTTTGCATTTTGTCAAAATCGGTAGTGAAAGCGTTCTTAAAACAAACAACATGCTGGGTCATCATCTGAGACTGCTATAACATGAAATACATGGCAGAATGAAAGTAAAAAAAGAATAGGAGACATACCATTCTCCCCCAAAGAGCTGAGTCACAAATTTAATTAACATTTTTTTGTTTTAATGAACGTCCTCAGCATGGAAGCACATCCTCCAGAATGGTGGCCAAAGCACGAAGGGGCATACGAATGTTTAGCATATCTGGCATGTAAATATCTTGCAATGCCAGCTACAAAAGTGCCATGCAAATGCCTGTTCTCACTTTCAGGTGACACTGTAAGAAGTGGGCAGCATTATCTCCCGTAAATGTAAACGAACTTGTTTTTCTTAGTGATTGGCTGAACAAGAAGTAGGATTAAGAGGACCTGTAGGTTCTAAAGACAGGTTTCAGAGTAGCAGCTGTGTTAGTCCGTATTCGCAAAAAGAAAAGGAGTACTTGTTGCACCTTAGAGACTAACAAATTTATCTGAGCATAAGCTTTCGTGAGCTACAGCTCACTTCATCAGATGCATTCAGTGGAAAATACAGTGGGGAGATTTATATACATAGAGAACATGAAACAATGGGTGTTACCATACACACTGTAACGAGAGTGATCACTTAAGATGAGCTATTACCAGCAGGAGAGAGGGGGGGAAAAAACCTTTTGTAGGGATAATCAAGGTGGGCCATTTCCAGCAGTTAACAAGAACATCTGAGGAACAGTGAGGGGGGGGGGAGGGGAGATAAACATGAGGAAACAGTTTTACTTTGTGTAATGACACATCCACTCCCAGTCTTTATTCAAGCCTAATTTCATGGTGTCCAGTTTGCAAATTAATTCCAATTCAGCAGTCTCTCACTGGAGTCTGTTTTTGAAGTTTTTTGGTTGAAGAATTGAAACTTTTAGGCCTGTAATCGAGTGACCAAAGAGATTGAAGAAGTGTTCTCCAACTGGTTTTTGAATGTTATAATTCTTGATGTCTGATTTGTGTCCATTTATTCTTTTACATAGAGACTGTCCAGTTTGACCAATGTACATGGCAGAGGGGCATTGCTGGCACATGACGGCATATATCACATTGGTAGATGTGCAGGTGAACGAGTCTCTGATAGTGTGGCTGATGTGATTAGGCCCTATGATGGTGTCCCCTGAATAAATATGTGGGCACAGTTGGCAACGGGCTTTGTTGCAAGGATAGGTTCCTGGGTTAGTGGTTCTGTTGTGTGGTGTGTGGTTGCTGGTGAGTATTTGCTTCAGGTTGGGGTGCTGTCTGTAAGTAAGGACTGGCCTGGCCTGTCTACGCTACCAGCACTCCCAGCTATCTTCGAGACACCACTGACTTCCTGAGGAAACTACAATCCATCGGTGATCTTCCTGAAAACACCATCCTAGCCACTACGGATGTGGAAGCTCTCTACACCAACATTCCACACAAAGATGGACTATAAGCCCTCAGGAACAGTATCCCCGATAATGTCACAGCAAACCTGGTGGCTGAACTTTGTGACTTTGTCCTCACCCATAACTATTTCACATTTGGGGACAATGTATACCTTCAAATCAGCGGCACTGCTATGGGTACCCGCATGGCCCCATAGTATGCCAACATTTTTATGGCTGACATAGAACAACGCTTCCTCAGCTCTCGTTCCCTAATGCCCCTACTCTACTTGCGCTACACTGATGACATCTTTATCATCTGGACCTATGGAATAGAAGCCCTTGAGGAATTCCACCATGATTTCAACAATTTCCATCCCACCATCAACCTCAGCCTGGACCAGTCCACACAAGAGATCCACTTCCTGGACACTACGGTGCTAATAAGCGATGGTCACATAACCACCACCCTATACTGGAAACCTACTGACCGCTATACTTACCCTACATGCCTCCAGCTTTCATTCAGACCACACCACACAATCCATTGTCTACAGCCAAGCTCTACGATACAACCGCATTTGCTCCAACCCCTCAGACAGAGACAAACACCTACAAGGTCTCTATCAAGCATTCTTACAACTACAATACCCACCTGCTGAAGTGAAGAAACGGATTGACAGAGCCAGAAGAGTACCCAGAAGTCACCTACTACAGGACAGGCCCAACAAAGAAAGTAACAGAACACCACTAGTCGTCACCTTCAGCCCCCAGCTAAAATCTCTCCAGCGCATAAGCAAGGATCTACAACCTTTCCTGAAGGACGACCCATCACTCTCACAGATCTTGGGAGACAGGCCAGTCCTTGCTTAGAGAGAGGCCCCCAACCTGAAGCAAATACTCACCAGCAACCACACACACCACACAACAAACACACTAACCCAGGAACCTATCCTTGCAACAAAGCCCGTTGCCAACTCTGTCCACGTGTCTATTTAGGGAACATCATCATAGGGCCTAATCACATCAGCCACACTATCAGAGGCTCGTTCACCTGCACATCTACCAATGTGATATATGCCATCATGTGCCAGCAATGCCCCTCTGCCATGTACATTGGCCAAACCAGACAGATAGTCTCTACGTAAAAGAATAAATGGACACAAATCAGACATCAAGAATTATAACATCCAAAAACCAGTCGGAGAACACTTCAATCTCTCTGGTCACTCTATTACAGACTAAAAAGTCGCAATATTGCAAAAAAAAAAAAAAAAAAAAAACTTCAGTAACAGACTCCAACGAGAGACTGCTGAATTGGAATTAATTTGCAAACTGGACACCATGAAATTAGGCTTGAATAAAGGCTGGGAGTGGATGTGTCATTACACAAAGTAAAATTATTTCCCCATGTTTATTTTCCCCCCTACTGTTCCTCACACATTCCTGTCAACTGCTGGAAATGGCCCATCTTGATCATCACTACAAAAGGTTGTTTTGTCTTTTTCCCCCCCCTCTCTCCTGCTGGTAATAGATCACCTTAAGTGATCACTCTTGTTACAGTGTGTATGGTAACACCCATTGTTCCATGCTCTCTGTGTATATAAAATCGTCCTTCTGTATTTTCCACTGCATGCATCCGATGAAGTGGGCTGTAGCCCACGAAAGCTTATGCTCAAATAAATTTGTTAGTCTCTAAGGTGCCACAAGTACTCCTTTTCTTTTTGCGAATACAGACTAACACGGCTGCTACTCTGAATACTATCTCCATGTGTGTGCTGCCAGAGGCCTGATTCAGCAAAACAGGGAGAGGGAATCCAGGCTAGTGGAGCAGGCAGGCTCAGTGAAATCCCAGCACATCAGGTGGCATCCCAGACAGTGGGGTGGGGGGTCCCATCTGTTACAGGTATACCCTTCCTTTATCTCTAAAATCCACTTGCCTAAAGTGATAGACATCCATTCATAGTAGAAATGAGACAGGGTCAAAAAGAAGGTCAGGTAGTAGGTAATTCATGAATTGGCTTGCAGCTCTTGATTTTTCTGTCAAACCTGTGGCCTAACATTTGACAAAGAGAGCATAATCAAAGGATGCTTTATCTTCGTTTGAGGTTTGAACACACTCGCTGAGACTGTGAAGATGACTTGTTGCTGTTAATATTTTCTCCTCTAGCCATAATAAAAGATGAGGAAGACAGCAAATAAAATTGTTTGTGTAACCTGAACATGGGACCAGAAGACTCTTTTATAAGGTTGTAAGAGACTCCAGTATCTTGCCACACCAACACTTTCATCAGCGGAACATTTCCCTTCTATTTCTTGATCTGTTGTACATAATCAATTTGAGTCACAGGCTCTTCTTCCTCCTCTAGTAGCGTATCAGGCACTAGGATGGAAAAACGCTCTCTATGGAAAGGGTGACTAGGTGAAGACCAATATAGCCAAGCCACCAAATGCGGCATATGCCAATCCTGCCAGCTACTGAACTCTGGCAATGTGTCATTTCCTGTGGGGTGAGATAACTTTAGACTGCGTTCTGAGGCACAAAAGTCTTGATTAAAGCAGCTAATAGACTTCCGTAGCTCTGACCCAATCCAATCTTGGATCAGATAAAGAAATTATTGGAGATGTGACCAATGACAACATCTGAAGAACAGAACGAGGAAATGGGAGAACCTAATGGTGTCTTCAGTGGTGGAAAAAGGGTATCTGAGGAGCTCCCTTCTAAGAGAGAGATGGGAAGATTTATCTTATTTCTAAGCATATTTTTAGATTTTTATCTATTTACATTTTCAGTTGCAGGAAATTATGGCTTGTCAGACAATTATTTAATGACAGGCACAGCTTTAAAAAGTTAAAGCTTCATAACCACTGAAACTCAAACTGTCAACACTATATGTGAAAATATACAAATCAAACTTTAGTAAATTCTGAAGCAGATTTTCCACTTGCTTATCATAATTCCTGGTGCTGAAGTCACTGCAACGACGGATGCACTACTTGAAGAAGTGGTACAGGTCATGTGCTATTATTGTTTCAGGTTTGGCATCCACATAGTGCAGGACAAAATACTTTTCCATAAAAACTTTGCAGCTTCAAACAGTCATATTACTGTTGACATTGGTGCTTTCTTCCACTTTTGATAGTGTCATATCTTTTGCAGCTTTTAAGTATATGCACTGTGATTTGTTTCTGAGAATAGGATTGCTTAAAACCATATCCTACAGTTCATCTTCAATAGGTGCTTTCAGAGCCTCTCTGTTGAGCATTTGTTCCTGCTCAATCCAGTTCAAAACAGATATTTTTCTGTACTTGGCTTCTGCATTGGCCAATGCCACCACGTTGCTGTCCCATCTTCAAGGCAATTTATGAACTCCAACTGATTTGCACAGTTTACAGTTGTAAAATTGGTATTTTTCTTTTGCTTTTACCTTTTGGTTCTATACAGTCTGGGTGTAGCACTTGATGTAATACACGTCATATGCATGGGTGTCTTTTGGGTCAAGGCACCTACTTTACTTTCCTTGCAACGTTCTTTCTAATGTAGCTTCTCCTGTGTTGAAACTGTGCTTAATGCATCTAAAACGCATGCACAAATACGAATTAACCACATACACCTCTACCCCAATATAACGTGACCCGATATAACACAAATTCGGATATAACTAGGTAAAGCAGCGCTCCGGGGGAGCAGGACTATGTGCTCCAGTGGATCAAAGCAAGTTCAATATAACATGGTTTCACCTATAACGCGATAAGATTTTTTGTCCCGAGGACAGCGTTGTATCGGGGTAGAGGTGTACTACCTTTCAAGAAAAATGCTCCAACAAGTGAATTGCTCAAAGAATTTCATCATTGCATGGCATAATGAAGTTGCTGCCTCACACTGTTCAGTGGAGTTTCTTCTTAGTTCCACTGAGAAGGCTGACACTAAAATTATCTTGCATGCTACCAACGTAACAGGGAGGTGCTAACGCTGGATTTTTGCACAAGACAGATGTTCTAGTGCTCTCTGAGAGATGCCACAAATGCCTTCCACAAGATTCCATTTTTCTGCCTGATTCTGAGGAACAGAATCACTGTAAATCCCTCACAGTTTGGTCCCATGACTTGGCCCGATAAAAGCAACCATACTGCCAGGTTTCCACGCCCCTTCAGGATGTTACATTACTGTAAGGCTGACTGGAAAGATCAAATTATCTTACTGGAAGCCATTTGATTCAGCCTCCGAAGAGTCCTCCTCACTCTGAAGATGCTTAGAAAAAGCCGAGACAGTCACTGATGAGGTCATAAATGCACTGGAGACATTCATATGCAAAGTTTAAAATTTGAAGACCAACATTACAACACTTGCAGAGCTACGCTGGTGGATGTTTTTCAAGAAGCAGACAACTGAAAAAATATGCCAACATAGAGTGAATTTATACTTGCCATTGAAAGGGAAATTATCAATCAACAGAACACATCAGGGATGATTAAGCACATCCAAAACTACCCTCCCCTATAAGGCATGAATGGGTTTTGGGGGATGGACATATCACACCAGTTATGTGTGAAATATCACGTGTGAAAAATCAGTCCTTCAGCTAATCAAATGCTTTTGTACAAAGACCAGATGCTCACTACCCTGCAAATGTCTGGCCAGCAGCCTGCCTTGTACAGAGAGTACAAGTGCAGCATGGATGAGGATCAGTGTGACTGTGTGTCTAGCAGTGGTGACCTACATGGCAATGACACTAATTATGACTTTGATGAATAAGTGTTTTCAGTCCTACATGCCACAGACAAATTCCCTAGGATTAGCCAAGATCAATGTGTTTTTTTGTTTTGTTTTTTTCTAACGTAAGCAAGGTATACTGGTATTAAATTTCCTAGAACTTATATCTACCTGTTCTACGTTTGTCATGTTTGGTATCATTGTTTTCGTGGGACAAAGGGCTTTCAAATTATACCAAACTCAGTACAATGTTGTCGGAAACGGGTTATCAAAATTTCCACCAACTGCAAGACATGGAGCTCGTGAGAAGGGGATCAGGGGATCAGTGAGAATGTCCCCTCTGCCATGCGGCAGAGGGTGACACCACTGAAATTACGATTATGTAGATTTTTGTGAATCATATGACATCCCCACTTACCTTTCATTCATTAACTTGCCCATAAAATGAGATTTTACGACATTACACCCCTAGACTGAATAAGATCCAATGGCTAAAAGTTGACAGTAGACAAATTCAGATGAAATAAGATGTACATTTTTAACAGTGAGGGTAATTAACCTTTGGAACAACTTACCAGTGGTTGCGGTGGATTCTCAATTATTAGAAATCTTTCAATAAAGATTCGTTTTTCAAAAAGATATGCTCTAATTCTAACAGGAGTTACTTCAGTGAAGATCTAGGGCCTACGTTATAAAGGTCAGACTAGAGGATCACAGTGGTCCATTCTAGCCTCAAAATGTATGGGCTATATGAATGCTTAGCTTGCAAGCAAGCTGGGGTGTAAATCTACCCCACACTAGCCTCCCGGACACTAAGCATCCATGTAGGTCCTGCTACTACACACTAAAAGTTCCATAGGATGCTTTGATCTAAGCACACTACAGAATTCTTAGTTTGCGGCAGCAGGGTCTACACAGACACTTAGTGCACGTGAAGCTAACATGAGGTAGATTTATACCCCTATTTACCAAGAATTAGGTGGTCATACAGACAAGACCTGTAACTCAGCCATACCTGAACAAACTTTCACAGGACATACAAAAAGCACATCTCTAGCCCCAAGGATTTATTTCTGCATTATTTCAAAGACCAGTTGTGTACAACTGAGGTGTTGACACCTTCTCAAAAAACTTTCAAGAATATTTTATAATGGAAAGTGTTAGAGAACCTAAATATAGCAACTGCTACCAGGTCCCCATACAATTTTTAAGGCTACCTGGACTATTTAGACTCATTCTCCTTCCACCTACAACCCTGGCTATACTTTCAGCAGCAGACTGACACAGCAATTACTTTCAGTTCTCATTTTCTAATGAGAAAATATCAGGAGCCTAATGTAGTTTTTACCATATGAAGTGAGCTCAAGTGGCCACAGGGCAAACGAAGTTGCTGAAAGAAGACCTGGGCTCCTGGTAGATAAGTGCAAAGCAACAGCTACAATTAAGATTGCCTGAATATTTCCAGTATAAAGGCTCAGTATAAGCACTTCTTCACAGAACACACAGTCAACCTCTAAAATTCATTGCCAGCAGATGTTGTGAAGGCTAGAAGTACAACTGGGTTCAAAAAAATAATTAGATAATCCAACAATTGCTATTAGCCAACATGGTCAGGGACACAAATCCATGCCCTGGGTGTTCCTAAACTTTAAGCTGCCGAAGCTAGGTCTGGATGATGGGATGGTTCAGTGGTTAATTGCTCTATTCTGTTCATTCCCTCTGAAGCATCTGGCACTGGCTACTGTCAGAAGTCAGCATACTGGACTAGATGGACCATTGGTCTGACCCAGTATGGCTATTCTTATGTTTTACGAAGCGCTCAGAACTTGCCCAAACTTTCTTCTTTTGGGCTAGAAAGACAAGATGGGTGAGGTAATATATTTTTATTGGACCAAACTCTGTTAGTGAAAGAGACAAGCTTTGGAGCTTACATAGAGCTCTTCTTCAGGTCTGGCTGACATTTCCTGGACTTGGTCTCTGCCTAAGCATGATTTTTTTTTAGTTCTTTTCATAAAGAAAAGTTCAAAACATGTTATGCTATTCAATAACTGCACTCCACTTCATACAGTGAAGTCATAGTCAGTTTGGGGGTTTGTAAAGGTAGAAAGTCTCCTTTTAAATGTATGTAGTATTTAAATTTCTTTGTAAACAAAAATTAGAAGGCTTTTCCTATCCCTTGTGTGTTTGTAACAGTCTCGAGTGAGCTCAGTAGCCACATCAGACACGCTCAAGCATTCCCCTTTCTCTATTTTCAACAGTTGCAGGTTTGTTGCTGCAGCAACAGCTATATGCAAGCATTCTTTTGCAAACCTGGGAAAGAATACAGACATGAACTCCCCTCAGATCAGAGCCTCATGTTAGTGATAGCATCACAACAGACAGGAAGTGAAAATCACTACCAACAAGAAATAGTGAAAAGGGGGTGAGAGTGTCTGGGTCAGGTGGAACCCTGCAGCTGGGCTCTAGGAGGGTAAGGAGTGAGAGTGTCTGTGCTGGAGGGGGTTGGGGGGACTGCAGCTGGCCTTGAGGGGGAATAGAAGATACTTAATTTAGCAAAATATACTGAAATACATTCACTAATACATTGAGCATAATTAGAACTACAGTTATCAAATTAAAATTTAAGTACAAGAAAGTACAAAATTTTTTTTGTTTATTGCTCACTCACAGATTTGCAAAATTTGGTAATCTGCAAAGTGATGAGATTCTATTGTACTCATTTTAAGAGATTGGTACACCAAATTAAACTTACAGTACTAGCCTGCCAAGTACCAGAAGGACATCTTCACATTCCGTAGTCAAGTATGGTCGTGCATTAGCAAAGCTTTGGATGGAGATTCGATACACTTCCAAAAAAGGCAAAATATGTTCCGATGCACCCCGGTTTCCAGCATACTGTAATAATGTCTGAAAGAAAACAAGTTTTATTATTATAATTTTCATATGAAATTTTACATCTAAATGCAAAAATATACACACTATAGTAATGTTAAGACTACACCGTAAAAAAATCATGGAAAAGACAAAACTCCACTGTAAAAAGTGACTGGGAAAATGGCAACTTTTTGCTCAACAGAAGTTCTCCATATGCAGTCTCCTAAGATAAAAAGTATTAAAAATAAGCACTGAATTACTTTTACTAATTTTAATCCTGTTAGTGTGGTAGAAGTTCTACTTCAGAGTGAACTAGATTCTATAGTGACTCATGAATTAGAAGAACTGTTAACTAAGATCCAGATAGAGGGGCAAATTCTGCCCTCATCTTCATCTGTGCAACTCATTGGACCTCAACACGGATATACAAGTGTAACACAGCAGGATCTTCATTGCTAGTGAGAATTCACAAACAAAATAAAATACTTTAAATTACAGAGCAAGATTACAATGCCATTAGATAGTATAAACATTTCAACACCTTCACAAAATGGATACGAAGTCACTGACAGAGAATCATCATAGAACCCAAAGTGATGCCACTGTTAAGCAGTACTTCTAAAAGGGGAATCATACACCCATAGCTCAGTCCCGTGTGCATGAGCGATGCAACACAGCTAGGCCTAGCACAATTAGAGGGTTGGTTTTTTTAAAGCGAGTAAATATTTATTGCTAAACATCGATGTCACAATACACACAATTAAAAACGTACAGATAAGCAAAGAAAGAAAAATGCTACTTAAGAGTTTGATTTAAGGTTATTTACTTTGTATATTTTGACATGTGATGTTGACAATTTGTCTTTTACCGGTTACAAAGCTTTAACTTTTGGAATCTCAACATCTACTGTCATTAAATAGTTGTCTGACAATCTGCCACAACTGTGAAAATTCAAATTCATAAAAATCTAAAAAAATACTTAAACATTGATATTACCCACTGAAATGATTAAAAAAAAATGTGCAAAGCCTAAATACAGCCAAGTTGAAACCTAGAGTTCATTGGGTGCAAGGCAGCTTACTTCGACCTAAGTTCCTACACTAAAATTTCACTCCCGCTGACATAATTCATCCACTATGCCGACTTAACTCAACCTCAATGAGAGGCATAGTGTGTAGGTCAACGTAGTTAGGTTGATGCAATATAGTGCAGATACTGTGTTATTTAGGTGGACTTTAGCAGACTCCAGGAGGTGTCTCACAACGCCCCACCTTGACTGCTCTGGTCACTGTTTTGAACTCCACTGCTAAATGGCCAGGTACACACCCCTCCCCTTTAAAGCCCAGTGAATTTTTGAAATCCTATTTCCCGTTTGCCCAGCTTGGAGAGCACACCTAGCAATTGCCCAGCTGACCATACTGGCTACACACTGCAGACACACGCCCATCTGGACTACTCAGGAGGTGTTGGATCTCCTCAGTCTGTGGGGAGAAGAGACTGCAGGCACAGCTCGGATCCAGCCACAGAAATACTGACATGTGGGGAGAAGACCAATTAAAGAACAAGACCCAAAAACTAAGAGTTGAATATAAACAAATTTGGACTAGAAATAATGTACAAGTTTAACTCTGAGGGTAACTGACCATTGGAACAATTCACCTAGAGATGTGGTGGATTTTCCACTTGAAATCTTTAAACTGAGACTGTGGGCAAGTCTACACTTAAAACACTGCATCGATGTAGCTGCACCAATGCCACTGTAGCGCTTTTATGCTGAAGGGAGAGAGCTCTCCCACTGGCATAGTTAATCCACCCCATGAAAAGGGACAGCTATGTTGGCAGAAGATGCTCTCACAACGACACAGTGCTGTCCACACCAGCGCTTAAGTCAGTATAACTATGTCGTTCAGGCACATTTATTTTTCACACCTCTGAGTGATGTAGTTATAGCAAAGTAACTTTATAGTGTAGACCTCCCCTGTATCTTTCAAAATGAAGTTATGGGTTTGCTAAAGAAATTACTAGGAGAAATTCTATGGCCCACATTATGCAGGAAGTCAGAAAAGGTCAACACAATAGTTCTTGCTGACCTTAAAAATCTTTGAATCTATATATTTTAACAAGTAACTGCACCTCTATAATATAACATTATTCTGGAATGCATAGTGAGAAAGTAGATAGGTATTTGTTATTTCTAAAGTGGTTAGAGAATTGTTCTGACTCATTCTTTCCCTAACCATTGTCGATTACAACAGGTGTAATACAAAATTTGAACTGATACTTGTTAGGATATAGATATTCAGGCCTGTCTGTAAAGGCCTATACTCTAAGAATTTAGGTGTATTCTTATCACTTAGCTAGTTCTAGAAGTATAAAAAAAGAGAGAATCAAAATCACTGTCTGCCCGTGTAAAGTCCTTCTCTTACTGTGACAGTCTGAGGCCCTGTTCTTAGACTAAGGCCTTTGGCTAAGCAACAGAGGCAGCCATAAGATAGTCACATTGAAATAAGATGCTACTGGGCTGTTAGGAATACAATCCTGTCTCGATAGTGCCCTTCACCTCCAGAGAAAGGGAAGTGCCTAGAAGATGTAAAAGGAAACCTAGTTTGATAGCATCCTGTCTGGCAAGAACTCACTTATCAATAGCTGGGACGTGAAATCCTCACTTCTGTATTGTTTTGTCATTATAGTTCCCACTTTGCTATTGTTTGTCTGTATAATCTCGGTCTGGTTCTGTGATTGTTCCTGTCTGGTGTATAATTAATTTTGCTGGGTGTAAACTAATTAAGGTGGTGGGATATAATTGGTTACATAATCATGTTACAATGTTAGGATTGGTTAGTTAAATTTCAGGAAAATGATTGGTTAAGGTATATCTAAGCAGAACTCAAGTTTTACTATATAGTCTGCAGTCAATCAGGAAGTGGGTGGGGGAAATGGGAACAGGGAATGGGGGTAGGGAAATTGGAGTCATGTTTGGCTAAGGGCAGGAATGGGAACAGGGACACAGGTGTAAGGCTCTGTGGTGTTTGCACTTTGGACTTCAGGTATTGTTGCTCTCTGTTCATGCGAGAAGGACCAGGGAAGTAAGTGGGTGAAGGAATATGCCCCCTAACAATACCCAACACAGAAATTGTACCTTTGATCTTCTGATCTAAGAACCTTCCAAAATCCACATGGCCATCTCCAAACTATTTGTCATGTCAAGTTCAGAGATCAAAAGTTGCCTATGGTTTGATGACAATGCAATAATGCACAGCAAAATGGATTTATTCTGCTTCAAGTTGCCTGGGTGCGCTCTAGCAAATTGATGCCAAGCTAGTAATTCTGTAGCAATGTCCTTTAAATAAATAATTTAACTTATATTGACTACAAAAAAAACAAAACAAAACAAATTCATGTAATTTCTTTGATATCAAAAACATCTTACTGGATCCTTACATTTTCAATATGATGCAAATTGTACCAGAAACACAACTGCATTAATACTCAAAGTAACAGCTAGAGAATTCTGTACCCACAGATGCAGTTAGCTATTACAGGTAAGAACATTAGCTGGACGTTTCTCCTGAAATGAGCACCGAAATTGCTAACAACGTTGACATTTAGATTGTCAATTTGAGATTTAAAACTTCCTCAGAACTATTAATTAAGACAACGCTGCCACATGTATACCTTAATGCTGACAAGGGGAGAGCGAAACAATTTTTCTTAAAACAAAGCTTTCATTCTGGGGCACCCATTCGAGGACAAAAACACAACCTCACAGTACGCACAAACATTACTGATCAATTGTGTGCGCAAATTCAACACTTTAAATGCAAAGTAGCTCATACATTAGAATTGGAAGAAACTCCAAATAACACAGTTCTCCTCTACAGCGGGCTGGGAGGCAAGGTTACACTCATCAACACAAATGCTCAGAAAAGGCTATTTCTAAACGTTTAACTCGCCCGGACTGATGCCTCTGCGTTGCAGCGCTGGCAGCGATAGGCTTTCCCAACACAACCCCTCTGAGCTGCCGGGCTCCCAACGCGAGAAGGCTCCCGCACGCACAAGCGCTGCGCGGCCTAAGGCAAAAGCTGCCCCGCTCTACGAGGGACCACAGCCCCCGCCCGCGGCGCTCCGTGCGGGACCCCCGGGCCCCGCAGCTCCCGCCAGGCCCGGCTCCCACCTGGCAGAACCCCCGGCAGTAAGTCCGAGACGAAGACTCCGAAACCTCCTGTTCGCGCAGCTCCGCCTGCAACTGCCAGAGACGGGCGCGAAGTGCGACCACTAGCCGCTCCATATCGGGGCGCGGAGACGCCTCAGCCTCTGCGTCCGCCATCTGCACTCGTCCCCACCGCGCGTAGGCAGCGATCACGTGATCAGGAGCAACCTGATGACCTCACCGGCATGGAACGGAGTCACATGACTCACACGTGACTGGCAAACCCAAGCGGTCACGAAACCACGTGATCAAGGAATGAGGCAAAACAGAAAAACGTTTAAATAGGTGACGTTCTAAGACAGCGCCATATTGTTAACACGTCTGTTGGCCCCGCTTTCAGCGGTCCCGCTAGGCTGTGCCGCTAGAGACCCCCCCAACCGCCGCGGGGGCGCGCGGCGCGGCTCATGAATATGTGGACGGGAGGAGTCATGCGCTGCGACCAGTGAGGGCCGGGGAAGCGGGCGAGGAGTGGTCGCCCTGGTTATCTTTGTACCCCGCCTCCCCCCAAACCCTTCCCTTCTGCGAGGCAAGCTAGGGATGGAGCCTGGGTGCCAGTGCCCCTAGGTGCTGGCATTAGGAGCGTGCGGCGCGCTGCACCGCCCCCTGACTGGAAGTGGGTTCCATTATATGCAGGCTTTACAGTTTGGTTCAGTGGCTCTCAGCACCCCACTATAATAATTCTTCCAGCACCCTTGCCAATGCTTGTGTGTCACATAAGCCTGGAAGCTATGGACATAGGTGGTCCGCCAGCAAAAGGTCCTGAGAGCCAATTCTGCTGTATCTCAGCGGCCAGCATGCGGTGTGTTCATGGCACCACTGCCAAATTCTCTCTTACGCCAGCAGGAGATGGGTTCATACTGCTGTAACTCGGAGGCCAGCAAATGGTAGCTTCATGATACCACTCCCTCTCTAGATTCATTTACTCATTGCACTGTATCTCAGAGGTCAGATGGTAATGTGTTCATGGCACCACTGCCGCTGTATCTCGGAGGAGGGCAGGCAGTGGGCACATAGTACCACTACTACTGTATCTCAAAGGCCAACAGGCTATGATTCATGCTATCACTGGAAGAATATTTCCTAGTCTGGCAGGCAGGGGATTCATGGCACCACTGCCGCTGTATCAGAGAGGACAGCAAGCAGTGGGTCCAAAGTATCTCTTAGCCCACCCTGTGCTGGGTTCACAGCACGTCTGCTGCTGTATCTCAGGCAAGCACTCACTGGGCTCATAGCACTACTACTGCTGTATCTCAGAGGCTACCAGGCAGCGGGCTCATGGTACCTTTGCCTCTGTATATCAGAATCCAGCAGGGGGTGGGTTCCCGGTCATTTAGGCAAGCAGGCGGTGGCTTCATGGCACCATTGCTGCTGTATCTCTTAGGCCAGCAAGCGTTTGGTTCATGGTGGCACTGTTGCTTTCTCTCACAGTCCAGCAGGCAGTGGGTGCATGACACCACTGCTGCTGTATCTTACATGCTAGCAGGCCGTGGGTACATGGAACCATGCCAAAGTATCTCCTAGGCCAGCAGCTGGGGGGGCTCATGACAGGTCTACCACTGTATCTCTCAGACCAGCAGTGGTAGGTTCAGGGCAGCACTGCTGAAGTATCTCTTAGGCCATAATGCAGTGGGATCATGGTGCCACTGCTGCTGTATCTCAAAGGACAGCACAGCGTGGACTCATCCCAAAATATCTCTTAGGTCAGCATGCGGTAGGCTCATCATGCTACTACTGCTGTATCTCAAAGGCCAGCAGGCAATGGGTTCATGGCACCGCTGCTGCTATCTCTCACAGTCCAGCAGACAGTAGGTTGATGGCACCACTACCACTGTATCTCAAGCACCAGCAGGCCATGCATTCATGGCACCACTGCCATTGTATCTCACAGGCCAGCAGTGGTAGGTTCAGGGCAGCACTGCCAAAGTATCTCAGAGGCCAGCAGGCAGTGCGTTCATGGCACTACTGCTGCTGTCTCTCACAGTCCAGCAGGTCGTGGGTTCATGGTAGCACTGCCAAAGTATCTCTTAGGCTAGCAGGTGTTGGGTTCATGGCACCACCGCAGCTCTATGTGAGAGGCCAGCAGGAGATGGGTTTATGGGATCACTTCCTCTGTATCTCGGAGAACAGCACGTAGTGAGTTCACAGCAATACTGCCGCTGTATCTCACAGGTCAGCAAGCAGTGGGTTCAGAGCACCACTGCTGCTGTATCTCAGAGTCCAGCGGCCAGTGGGTTCATAGTACCACTGCCCCTCTATCTCTTAGGCCAGCAGGTAGGGGGTTCATGGCACCACTGCCTCTCTATCTCTTAGGCCAGCAGGTAGGGGGTTCATGGCACCACTACCTCTCTATCTCTTAGGCCAGCAGGTAGGGGGTTCATGGCACCACTGCCTCTCTATCTCAGGCCAGCAGGTAGGGGGTTCATGGCACCACTGCCTCTCTATCTCTTAGGCCAGCAGGTAGGGGGTTCATAGTACCACTGCCTCTCTATCTCTTAGGCCAGCAGGTAGGGGGTTCATAGTACCACTGCCTCTCTATCTCTTAGGCCAGCAGGTAGGGGGTTCATGGCACCACTGCCAAACTATCTCTTAGGCCAGCAGGTAGGGGGTTCATGGCACCACTGCCAAACTATCTCTTAGGCCAGCATGCGGTTTGTTCATGGCACCACTGCCGCTGTATCTCCTGGTATCTCCATGGGATCACTCTCAAAGTATCTCTTAGGACACCATGTGGTGGGTTCATAGCAGCTCTGCTGCTGTATCTCGGAGGCAAGCAGTCGGTGGTGTCATAGCACTACTACTCCCGTCTCTCAGGCTAGCAGGCATCAGGTTCGTGGCACCACTACCACTGTATCTCAAAGGACAGCAGGAGATGATTTCATGGCACCGCTGCTGCTGTCTCTCTCAGTCCAGCGAGGCTGTGAGTTCATGGTACCACTGCTAGAGGATCTCCTAGACCAGCATGCGGTTTGTTCAGGCACCACAGCTGCTGTATCTCAGAGGACAGCACGGGGTGGGTTCATGGCAACGCTGCCAAAATATCTCTTAGGCCAGCAGGTGGTGGGTTGATGGCATCACTGCTGCTGTCTCTCACAGTCCAGCAGGCGGTGGGTTCATGGCACCGCTGCCACAGTATCTCACAGGCCGGCAGGCGGTGTGTTCGTGACAGCGCTGCCAATGTATCTCACAGGCCAGGACACAGTGGATTCATGATACCACTGCCAAAGTATCTTAGGCCAGCAGGTGTTGGGTTCATGCCACCACTGCAGCTGTATGTCAGAGGCCAGTAAGCAGTGTGTTCATGGCACCAGTACCGCTGTATCTCAGATGCCAGTAGAAGATGGGTTCCTGGCACCACTTCCAAAGTATTTCTTAGGCCCACAAGCGATGGGTTATGGCACCACTGCTTCAGTATATCACAGGCCAGCAGTGGTGGGTTCATGGTGCCACTGCCAAAGCATATCGTAGGCCAGCAGGCGGTGGGTTTAGGTCACTACTGTTACTGTTTATCAAATGCCAATCGGCCATGGGTTCATATCACCACTGCCGCTGTCTCTCACAGTCCAGCAGGCCGTGGGTTCATAGTAGCACTGCCAAAGTATCTCTAGTGCCAGCAGGCGGTGGCTTCATGGCACCACTGCCAAAGTATCTCATAGGCCAGCATGCGGTGTGTTCATGGCACCACTGTGTTGCTGTCTCTCACAGTCCAGCAGTCAGTGGGTTCCACTGCCAAAGTATATCTTAGGCCAGTAAGCAGTGGGTTCATATCACCACTGCCGCTGTCTCTCGGAGGCTAGCAGGCGGTGGCTTCACAGTACCACTCCCAGGGCATCTCCCAGGCTAACAGGTGGTGGGTTCATGGCACCACTGCTGCTGTACATCAGAGGTCAGTAGCCGGTGGGTTCATGGCACCACTGCCACTGTATCTCTTAGGCCAGCAGGCGTTGGGTTCATGTTACCACTGCCATTGTCTCAAGTCCAGCAAGCGGTAGGTTCATGGTACCACTGCCTCTCTATCTCTTAGGCCAGCAGCTGGTGGATTCATTTAATCATTGGGCTGTATCTCAGAGACCAGATGGTAGTGCGTTGATGGCACAACTGTCGCTGTCTCTCCTAGGCCAGCAGGTGGGGGGTACATGGTATCACTGCCAGAGTATCTCTTAGGCCAGCATGTCGTGGGTTCATAGCACCTCTGCTGCTATATCCCAGAGCCTAGCAGGCGGTGGGCTCATGGCACCACTGTCGCTGTATTTCAGAAGCCAGCTGGTGGTGGGTTAGAGTTAGGGTTAGGGGGTTGGGTTTAGGGTTTGGGTTCGGGTATGGGTTAGGGTTGGGTTAGGGTTAGGGGCTTAGGGTTAGGTTTAGGGTTAAGGGTTTAGGGGTAGGGGTTGGGGTTAGGGTTTAGGGGTTAGGTTTAGGGTGAGGGGTTGGTGTGAGGGTAGGAGTTAGGCGTTAGGCATTAGGGTTAGGTGTTAGGGTTTGGGGTTAGGGGTAGCGTTAGGGGTAGGGGTGAGGGTGAGATAGGGATTAGGTTTAGGGTGAAGGTTTAGGGTTAGGTTTAGATTTAGGGGTTAGGGTTAAGGGTTAGGGTTTAGGGTTTGGGTTTAGAATTAGGGGTTAGGGTTTAGGTCTAGGGCTAGAACTAGGGGTTAGAGTTAGGTTAGGGTTTAGGGTTGGGGTTAGGGGTAGGGTTAAGGGTTAGGTTTTACGGTCAGGGTTTGGGGTTAGGGTTAAGGGTTGGGTTTAGGGGTAGGGTTTAGGGTTAGGGGTTGGGTTAGGTTTAAGGGTTAGGGTTTGGTTAGGGTTAGGGTGAGGGGGTTGGGGTTAGGGTTAAGGGTTAGGTTTAGGGTTAAGATTTTAGGTTTAGGGTTTAGGGCTAGGTTAGGGTTAAGCGTTAGGGTTAAGGGTTGGGGTGAGGGTGAGGTTTAGGGTGAGGGGTTAGGTTAGTGTTAGGGTTTAGTTAGTGTTAGGGTTTAGGGGGTAGGGGTAGAGGTAGGGGTTAGGGTTACGGTTAGGGGTTAGGGTTTTGGGTTAGGGTTAGGGGTTTGGGGTTAGGGTTAGGGTTTAGCATTAGGGTTAGGGGTTAGGGTTGGTTTAGGGTTAGGGGTTAGGGTTAAGCTTAGGGTTAGGGTTTAGGGGTTTTGTTTTGGTTTGGTTTTTTTTTAAGCAGGAAAGAATTTTATTTGTGTAACACTTACAAAGAATCACCAAAAAGGATAAAGCAAAACTATGCAACAAAACAAAAGCAAACACAAGGTATAACACAGCAGCCTTCAGGAGGGAGAAGTGTTCAGGCTAGCCTGGGCCCAGAGCAGGGTGGCTTCCTCGACACTTGTGGGCTTCCACCCTCCTGAGTTAGCTGGTGGCCTAGAATGGGGGGGCTTCCTTGACACTCATGGTCTTCCACCCCCTCGAGTTACCTAGTGCCACGCCCAGTGTCACCGATTATTCCTCTCCTGAGAGTGCCCGACAAGATGGGCACGGCTGCGGGGTGGGCGGTTTGGGGGTGGGGGGGACATACACCACATGTGATAGGACCCCTCCTAGGCGACAGTGATGATGGTATCCACAGCGGCAACGGCTGGGGCTGGGGCCTCTCTCTCTTCCCCTCAATCAAAGGGTCAGACGGAGGGAGCCGGACGGGGTCACCGAGCAGAGAACCTCGAACAGTGCCCACCGCTCCTCGAAGGCGTCAAGGGAGTCGGTGGACGCCGCCCAGAGGAACTCCGCCCGGATACGTCAATGTACTGAGGATCGGAAAACGGCCCTACAATCGCAGGACGCTTCGTTAGCCAACCTCCCCTCTCCAGTTTTATAAATGGCTGTTTTAGCTAGGGCTAGGAGGAGGTTAACCAGGAGATCTCGCAATTTTGTGGGACCATGGATGGGGAGTGTGTAGATAAAAAGGTGAGGGGAAAATTGTAGCCAAAAACATAATAAAATATTCGTGAAGAGCGAGAAAAGGGGCTGCAGCCTGGCACGCTCTAAATATACGTGCGCCAGGGTTTCCCTCACGTTGCAAAAAGGGCAAGTATCCGGGATGGGGGTGAACTGTGTCAAAAACACGCCCATGCTCACAGCTCCGTGAAGGAGCCGCCAACTAATGTCCCCGATGGGCCTCGGGACCAAGGTGGAATACAGGCTGGTCCACCGGGGTTGCTCACCCTCCAAAGGTGGCAGGAGGTCCCGCCGCTTTGTATCGGGGCGGGACACCAGGGTGTGGGCATGAAGGGTATGAAGCGTGAGTATGTATAGATATTTCCATTGCGCGATTTGGAAGCTGACCGGCTGCAGTTCATGCAGCCGGCTCGCAGTGAAAGGGTGAGGGGTTTGTTGGGATCCACGGAGTAGGGGCCCAATTGAAAGGTCCAGCGGGCCTGGGGTAGAGGGTGGGCGGGGTGCACCCTCACGCAGGGCTCGGTTGAGATAAGCCCGAGCAGCGGCCGTCAAGGCGGCCTTCACCTCCTGAAGTACGCGCCGGGGGGCTACGAGGTCTGGAGAGCCCCATGCTCCGATCGAGCGTCAGGGGATCCAGCCATTCTCCCCGGTCGTAGTCCAGGAGGTCTCCGACTCTCGTGACTTCCGCCAGGACCAAACTCTGGCACACCGAGTGGGACTCCGCCGCCTGCACATGGAGCTGGGGGTTGTGTAGCAGGGGCTCCATGAGGAGATCTGCTCCCACGGTGGCCGCCACCGACCTGGTCGTTGAAAACATTTTCCAGGTCCGGAGGAGGTCCTGGTAGAAGACCAGCAGCCCAGAGAGGTCTCACGGAAAACCTCTCGGACAAAGATAAAAGAGCTGCTGGTTGTATCGGAGCCCCTGGAAGCGGCGCAGGAAGGCGTGCGCCAGTATGCTCCACGTCGAATTACCTGCACTATAAAGGAGCCTCTGCAGGGCCTGGAGGCGGAAGACATGGACGTGAGTGTGCAGACACTTCAGGCCCTGCCCTCCTTCCTTCAGGGGTAGATGAAGAACCCCAACAGGGGCCCAGTGCATTCCTGACCAAAAGAACTCTAGAATCAACGTCCGGAGGTTGGTCAGGAAACCTGGGGCTGGGACCAGGGTGTTGAGCCGTTACCAGAGCGTGGACAGGACTAGTTGGTTAAGCACCAGTGCTCTCCCTCAGAGGGAGAGACATTGGAGTAGCATCGTCCATTTCCGGAGCCGCTCTATCACCCCGCTTTCTAAATTTTGCCAGTTCTCTGGCGGAGAAGGGTGCATGGCAGAAAGGTAAAAGCCTAGGTAGAGCAGTGGACCCGCGCTCCACCGGATGGTCTGAAGCGCGGGTGGGAGGGAGCTCACCTGCCGCCAGTCCCCCACCGCCAAGGCAGAGCTCTTGACCCAGTTGACTCAGGCGGAGGAGACTGCCAAATAGATGGCCTGTCAAGCCTCCACCCGCGCCAATTCCCCCAGGTCGTGGACCACGAGGAGCACGTCATCGGCGTACACCAACAGGACAAGCCACAGCTCCAGCTCCCGCAGCACCAACCCCATCAACCTCCTGCGGAGGAGACAGAGGAAGGGCTCGATCACCAGAGTGTACAGCTAGCACGAGAGGGGGCACCCCTGCCGTAGTCCTCGCCCGAAGCTGACCGGTTCGGTCAGGGTCCAGTTGAGCCTAACCAGACACTCTGCGGAAGCGTACAGCACCTGGAGAAAACTCACAAACTGAGGTCCGAATCCAAACGCCTGCAGAGTGCCCGGGAAGTACCCATGGTTCACTCTATTGAACGCCTTCTCCTGATCAAGAGACAGGAGGGTGAACGACAGACCATCTCTACGCCCGAGTTCTAAAAGATCTCGGACCAGAAATAGGATGTCAAAAATACTGCGACCCGGGACAGTATAGGTCTGGTCTGGGTGGATCATGTCGGCCATCACAGACCCTAGCTGCAGCAAGATTGTTTTCGGTACGATTTTGTAGTCCGTGCTAAGGAGCTTAGGGTTAGGGTTTAGGGTTAGGGCCTTAGGGTTAGGGTTGGGGGCCTAGGGTTAGGGGCCTAGAGTTAGGGTTAGGGTTAAGCTTAGGTGTTAGGATATAGATATTCAGGCCTGCCTGTAAAGGCCTGTACTTTAAGTATTTAGGTGTATTCTTATCACTTGGCTAGTTAGAGGTATAAAAGAAAGAATCAAAATCACTGTCTGCCAATGTAAGGTCCTTCTCTTACTGTGACAGTCTGGGGCCCTGTTCTTAGGCTAAGGCCTTTGGCTAAGCAGCAGAGGCAGCCATAAGCTGGGAAGCGAACGGTCACATCCTCACATTCCAAACTAGTCACATTGAAATAAGGTGCTATTGGGCTGTTAGGCACTATCAGGACAGGATTGTATGCCTATCAGCTCCAGAGAAAGGGAAGTGCCTAGAAAATGTAAAAGAAAACTTAGTTTGATAGCATCCTGTCTGGCAAGAACTCAGTTATCAATACTGGGATGTGAAATCCTCAGTTCTGTATTGTCTTGCCATTATAGTTCCCACTTTGCTATTGTTTGTCTGTATAATCTCTGTCTGGTTCTGTGATTGTTCCTGTCTGGTGTATAATTAATTTTGCTGGGTGTAAACTAATTAAGGTGGTGGGATATAACTGGTTACATAATCATGTTACAATATGTTAGGATTGGTTAGTTAAATTTTAGTAGAATGATTGGTTAAGGTATAGCTAAGAATATTACTATATAAATTAGGGGCAAACAGGAAGTAAGTTGGGATTCGGAAATAAGGAAAAGGAACTTGTATTTAAGCTTGCTGGAAGTTCACCCCAATAAACATCGAATTGTTTGCACCTTCGGACTTCGGGTATTGTTGCTCTCTGTTCATGTGAGAAGGACCAGGGAAGTGGGAGAGTGAAGGAACAAGCTCTCTAACATCTTGGTGCCGTGACTCGGATACATCACATTGGATAGGTGAGTGGCAGCCTGTAAGTCCCCCTCCCCAACAGTCCGTGCAGCTGCTTGGAGGTGGTATGGCGAACTCTCATGATGGTAGTTGCGGGTTCTGGCAAGCTGGGGTAACGGATTTTTTGAACAAATGGATAAGGAAGAATCAGGGCCCATACCAGGTGCAGGGGCTTACCTGGGATGAGATTGAGAAGGAGATGGGAGAGGTTTTGGGAGACCCCAAGGGAAAGGAGTGTAGGAAAAAGGGAATGGTATTACAAGGTTTGTGTGCTGGGATGGCATACTGGGTAAAAAGGGAAGCTGATCTCCTCCAACACATTAAGGATTTGGAGGGGATTGTGGATCAGCAACGGATTTTAACAGAAAAATCTGTGTTAGCAGTAGAGGTAGCGGATTTGAAGGCAAGGGATGCTGCACGGACAGAGGAGTCTTGTGAGGCAATCCGGAGAGAGAGGGATGAACTGCTGGGGAGAGTAGGAGACTTAGAGGAGGAATTGTATCATTGTAAACATGGGGGCAATGGACTTAGGGACCCCAAACCATCCGCCCCACTAATGGAACTGAAGGAGACACCTCCACCACCCTACCCTGAAAAAACACTGTACCCACCACTGCCAGGGGACGTTGTAAGCCGGCGATCCACAGTTACAGCCCCTGCGAGAGAGGCTACCCGGGAGGAACTGCAGGAGGCAGGAATAGTGGCCCCGGTTGCAGGGTGGGGGGACCATGCCCCACAAGTAGTAGAACAGGCAGAAATCCACCCCTTGTCCCTGAAGGACCGGGAGGCAGTACTGGGCCGTTTGGGAAAGGTACCCCGGAATGATTGGGATCAGTTTGTGCTGTGGCTAGTGGAGGTGGGCAGGGAGATGGAGGGTCTAACTCATGAGGACCAGGTGATCTTATGGCGTAGTCTTTTGGGACGAGGTACCTTGGGAATCGATGTGGCAGGAGTGGCAAACCCATTTCTAATCCCCGGACAGGTGGCAAAACACTTGTTTGGGGTATACTCTCGTACTGCAGGGATGAATAAGATGAAGCGAATCCCTGGGGAAACAGGGCGGGATACACTTAATCGCATACAGGCATGGGCACGGTGTTGGGTGGATCCCCTGGATGGTCCATGGGTGCTGCCACAGGCAGGGGCACCGGGACCTGGTGGGGGTATGGAGCAGGGTAGGGGTGTGGAATTGCTGGAGAAATGGTTGGAGCTGAGCAATCCGCAGTTCGTGGGGCATTTAAGGTTGCAGCACCCTGAACTTGCTCCCAATCAGCTACCCCAGTTTCTGGAGCAGGCAGATGTGTGGAGGCAGATGCATCAGGGGGAAGAGTCAGTCCATGCTATTACTGCGGGGGATCAATACAAGGTGGAAAGGAGTGGGTCAGCCTGGAGAGGAGGAGGTAGAGGGAGAGTTCGTGGCTTTGGGGGGCTAGTCAGGGACGAACGGGCAGCTATAGCGCAACAGATCCAGAGACTGCAGGCTAAACTGACTACCCACGATCTTACCAGATCAGGGGGAAAGTGGTCCCAGAGGCCAAGGGACTGGGACTGCCTGAAATGCCAGACACACAGTTTTGCATGGAGACAGGAATGCGTTCGGTGCCAGGATCCCCGGTCCCCTCATGAACCAGTGGGAGGGACAGAGGTGGGTGCTGCAACTTAGGGGTGCCCTGGGAGGCGTCCTGTCCATGTTCTCAGTTTAGGATGGGATGCGTCTGGTCGCCCTACGCTCCAGGGGGCAATCGAAGGGAGTCCCATGAGGGATTTTTTGATAGACACTGGAGCAGCCATCAGTTTAACCACATGGGGGCAGGGGAGACCCTCAGAAGGGACTGTGACAATTGTAGGGGCAACGGGAGGGGAGACACAGTTAACCCTGAGGCGGGGACAAATCAAAGGAATCTGGGGGGAAGGGGAGATTATGTGGGGTTGTAATGATATGCTTAATCTGTTGGGGGCAGGAGATTTACACAAACTGGGACTCGTACTGGATTTAGCCAATTGGGTGTGTTTACTGGGGCAAACGCAGGACGGTCAGGGCTTTACCATTCCCATGGGGATAGCCACTATGACCATTAAAGCGGCACATGCCCTTCCCCCACCCCCGGCTGGGTGGGAACACATCCCTGTGTGGGCGAAGGATAACCTGGATTGTGGGAGGGGCAGCATGGAGGTACTGATGGAGGGAGGGGACCCTCCCCCCACAGAAACAGTACCCTATTCCTCGGGAGGCATTGGCAGAGGTGGGGGCAACTATTGGGGAGTTGGAACAGAGGGGACTGATTCGGGCAGTTGCATCCCCTTGTAATGCTGCTGTGTGGCCCGTGAGGAAGCCAAACGGTACCTGGCGTCTCACTGTGGATTACAGGGCACTAAATGCTCTGGCCAATTCACCAGCCTCAGTGGTGGCAGCGTACCCTGAAATGTTGGCCCGTATTGGACCCCAATTCCGAATTTTCACTGTTTTGGACATAGCTAATGGGTTTTGGTCTCTGCCACTAGCTACCTCATGTCAGTATAAAACTGCATTCACATGGGAGGGCAGACAGTTCTGCTGGACAGTCCTACCCCAGGGATATAGGGACTCCCCTGCAATTTTTCACAGATACATGAGACAGGCTCTGGAGGGGGTGGATTCAGCAAGGTGCATACAATATGTAGACGACCTGTTGCTAATGTCAGGGACAGAGGAAGAAGACAGGGAACTAACCGAGCAGGTCCTGCAAGCTTTGGCAAGAGCAGGATTGAAGGTCAATGGGAAAAAGGCTCAGATGGGACAGACAAGAGTGACCTACTTAGGAGTGGAAGTGTCTCAGATGGGAAGGGAAATAGATAAGGGACGGGTGCAACTGATCCAGTCCCTGCCACTGCCTACGGATGTTAAAAGCTTGCAAAGTTTTCTGGGTCTAACTGGATTTTGCAGGGATTTTGTGGCCAATTATGCAGAAATAGCCCAGCCTCTATTTGACCTAACCCGAGCCTCAACTTGGGAGTGGTCAGAAGAGTGTACTGAGGCAGTGAGAGTGCTAAAGGAAAACCTGGCCAGTGCTCCAGTGCTGGCCTCCCCAGATGGGGAGAAATTCTTTTATCTGTATCCTTTGGTATCAGACACTACCATTGGTTGTGCATTAACACAGGAGTATGGAGCAAAGGACCGACCTGTGGCCTTTGCCTCTCGACTTTTGAGTGCTGTGGTTGGGTGGTGTGAAAAGGTGCTGTTGTGCTCCTACTGGGGGGTAGGGAAATTTAAATACCTTACGGGAATGCAGAAAGTCATAGTCCGATCTCATCATAACCCCCTGCGGCTGTTAAACATGCACACTATCTTACAGGGACAAGTGAGTGGGCAGCGTATTGCTAAATGGTTGCTGGCTCTACAGGCAGAAAACATTAAAGCAGAGGTGTTAAAGGAACCCATAGTCTGGGTAGCTGTATTACATCTGGCTGGCACCCCACACCAATGTGAAGCCAGCCCAGGTAAAACCCAACATCAGGTGTTTCGGGCGGCTAACCCCAATCAGGTAAAGGAGGGGACACTGGTATGGTTTTTGGATGGAAGTTGTATGTATCAAGGGGGACGGAAAACTGCAGGCTTAGCTGTTGTGGGAATCAGAGGCAATGAGTCAGTCAGCATCATTGGTTTCTCACTAGAAGCGAAGTCAGCTCAGGAGGCAGAACTGGCAGCCTTGCTAACAGCTTTAAATTAAGTGGATCCCAAATTTGAGCCAGAATGTTGGGTGGTGATAGATTCAGATTATGTATTTCGTGGTGCCACATTAATGCTGAGATGGTGGGCAGATAATCATTTCAGGGCAACAGACGGCTCCACAATCAAGCATACTACCTGGTGGAAGCGAGTGGAGGAGCTGAGTCACTGTTTTACACGGATCAATGTGGTAAAGGTAAAGGCACACAAGAAAACAGGACCCCTAAGCAAAGGGAATAATCTGGCCGATGTAGAGGCCAAGCGGGCTGCAACAGAGGCACCCCCATGGCCCTGGGAGCCAGAAGAGAGTGTGCCTGTCACAGTGTTAACAAGAAGCGGGGTGGATAGAGATCGGGGAGGGCGAATTCGAGAGTTACAGGAATCTGACCCAGGACTGGAAGGCATCATGAAACTTGGGGACAGGCATGTGCCAAAGGTGGAACTAATGGAAGGGATTTGGTGTGTCTTAACAACTGAGGGACCGGTAATGTTGTGCCCTCAGGGAAGTCGGACGGCTTTCCTAAGCTGGGTGCATGGGAGCTTGGCAGGGGGACACCCCGGGTTTGAGGAGGCACTGGGAACTTTAAAAAGGTTGTGCTGGTGGCCAGGAATGGCAGCTGATTTAAAATCACATCTGGAACGTTGTTTGGACTGTGCCAGGCACAGCCCACCTCACAAGGTGCTAAGGGGAGAATTAATGAGACAAGCCCCAAGGGGACCATGGGAAAGAATACAAATTGATTACACAGGACCCCTACCACCAGATCACAGGAAAAACCGATTCATGTTGGTGGTAGTGGATGCTTTCAGCCGGTGGGTGGAAGCTTTCCCCACAAAGTATCAAACTGCCCGGGTAACTGCTGCAATACTGGTAAATGAGGTATTCACTCGCTGGGGGGTTCCGAAGGTGATTGACTCAGACCAAGGAGCTGCTTTTCGGTCAGATCTGTTAGGGGAGCTATCAGCCCTCACTGGAATCACACAGTTGTTCCATATTGCTTATCACCCCCAGGCTGCGGGGCAGGTGGAACGCATGAACCGCACCATTAAAAGTGAGCTAAGAAAGGGAGTGGAAGTCGGAGGAAAAAACTGGTCACAGTTACTGCCCTTTGTCTTAATGAGAATAAGGGCCCGAGAATCAAAGGGCACAGGATTTTCTCCATATGAAGCTCTCATGGGAAGGCCTATGGAACGGTGGGAAAATCTACTTACCCCAGTACCTGGGGAAGTCACTACACATGGCTTAACACAAGAATGGATTTTAACTTTAATTGACCATGTAAAACAAGTACAGCAGGCGGTGGCCTGGCGAGACGAGCAAGGAGCAGCAAGAGTTAAAGCATGGTATGACCTGCCTGGGGAGCGTAATCTACCCATGGTGGGAGATCTAGTGATGTACAAGATTCCAGGTCAACACCATCCATTCCCAGCTCCTAAATGGAAGGGCCCCTATCTTGTCCTTGACCAATTAGGGCCCAGTCTGCTATTACGGGGTACAGAGAATGGAGGACGGGAGTGGGTCCACTGCACGCAAATAAAAAGGTACAAACAGGGGATTGGGAAAGGGGACGTGTAAATTTTGTTATGTGTGTATTACAGGTTAATTCAAAAAGGAGAAAAGGATGAAAATTCCCTGGCCCTGGATGGAACAATTACTAGTGCTAATCACAATTGTCACATTTACAAATTCTATTCAGATCTCACGATGTGAAGTGTCAAAAGGAGGAGACACATGGACAGCTACACATGCAACCTGTGGTAATAAAGCTAATGAAGACTATGAGAATCTCCCCATAGAAAAATGTACCACTAATACTCCAACAGGAATTTGGCAGTGTCGGTATATGGTTTATGGATTAGATGGGGGAATCCCAACCAGGTGGAGAATATCAAATTTATCAGGAAATATCGCAAGGTACTCCCTGGGTGCTGCCATGATTAACGATAGTGGAAAACACAGTTACCCAGCTATGTGGTTTGTTACAGAGGGTCCAAAGAATATAACCCTCTGGTCTCCTGGAGCAAATGAACCCTCTTGGGAAAATAGGGCCCCACATTTAGGGTGTGATGTTACCATATGTAACCACAATGGTACTTCCATGGAAGATAATCCCCGAAGGTGTGATTGTTATGTACATATTACATTAGGCGTAAAATCCCCTTTGGGACGCTGGGTGTATGATGAGTTAACCATTTTACAGAATGTAACCCTACAGGTGATATGGATGCCAAGTTGGAAGAATCCAAATTTAAAGTGGCCACAGCCTGGAGCCAAGAATATTCCCCGACGAGCAAATGTATGGGAGCCATTGTGGGAGCAGGTGCAGCCAGCACTTTTTAACGTGTCCTTTCACTCTATTACATGGGTGATACGCCCCAAGGAATGGTGGGTGGACCAAATCCATCCTAATTGTAGTATGTACATAAAAGGATTGAAACAACAATTCAATGCATGGGTAAGGGGACACATCTGGAATCGTCGTCGGAAAAGGGGGTTGTGGGCAGCGGGGAACACTATGCTGGGTACATGGAATCTGGGGGACGAGTGGGTAACCAAACAATTAGTAAGCCAAAATGTGAAATTTCAACAACAAATTAATGAATTAATGGCACAGCAACTATCAGCAGTTGCCACAGGGTGGAGGACAGCAGTAGAGGTAAACTTGCAGTTAATTCATTGGGCAGGGGACCTGTTGACATGGGTAGAGGATGGCTTCAGAAAACTAACATGGGGAGAAGTGTGCATAGGTATTCAAAATGCTCAGTTAATAATGTTAATGGATATTATGAGAGATGCTTGGTCAGAACAATGGCCTTCAGTATTAAATCGGGAGGCTAGCCCATATCTATCCACAACTGCAAAAACATACCCATCTACCTGGAAAATAACATCCCCGACCTGTGGGGACAGTTCTTGTGTAATTGTTACTATGATACCATGGGAAGGAAATGCAAATAAGGTGGTTCCCTTAAACCCTATGGGAGTTAGTAGGGAAGGGGGAGCACGTTGGGAGCCACTAGGGAATAGGTGGGGGGGCTGGAATGGTGTAAATTGGACTGTCATCACATTAAGCAGTTGTATATCCAGAGGAGGAATATGGATGTGCCCCTCTCCTATGACTATGGAGGAGCAGGATCAATGGCCTATTGCAAAGGGGGGGGCATTTAGGGGTAATGTATATGGGGTACGGTGTATTCTGTTGGGAATGTATGCAATCCTGCAACATAACACTAGGAGGCAAAATCCTTCCAGTGTATGACCAAATTATAAACTTCTATACACTGCCACCTGGACTATGGTGCACCAATGGATCAGTGGACTTCATCGTTGTAAACAATCGAACCGGCACCTACTACTCCATGCCGTACCAAGTAGTTGAATTGGTTTGGACAATACCAAATTTCACTGTGGATATTCAATGGACACACAATATGGACAAAAGTACACAAAGATTACAAGAGCAACTTGCTGCAAGCGCCAACAGTTGGACACACTTACAATACACACTACAGGATGGCGCTGACAAAATTTTAACCTTATCAAAGGAGGAGAAGCAGTGTTTTTGGTGGTGGCCAGGATGTTGGACCATACTGCAGTGGTCAGGACTCGCGGTGTTGCTGTGGATTATCATAGCAGCTAGTGTATTGTTAACTATATGTGTGTTACATTGCATATGGAAACGATCAAGGGGGGCACAACCCCCTAGAGAACAGCCACTAATTATAACCTATAAGTAATGTAGTAAGCCCCTCCCCCCCCACCTATGTGTACTAGACAACCCGGACCCAACCTTCTCGGGCCCAATATACTGGGAAGTCTGGAACACTAATTGGAATAGGTGTAGTATGCCCATACAAGAGAAGGTGCAGGGCATAGTACTACACAAGGGGCAGTGGGACAGATGGAGCATCGACACCTTCCACCTTGATGCCTGGCCCTATCAGGAAATGTGTCGCCATATGTCCTATGCTTTTCCAGGGATACCTGGGCAGGAGGATCCCAAAAGAAAAAGAAAAAAAGGGGTGGAGTGTTAGGATATAGATATTCAGGCCTGCCTGTAAAGGCCTGTACTTTAAGAATTTAGGTGTATTCTAATCACTTGGCTAGTTAGAGGTATAAAAGAAAGAATCAAAATCACTGTCTGCCAATGTAAGGTCCTTCTCTTACTGTGACAGTCTGGGGCCCTGTTCTTAGGCTAAGGCCTTTGGCTAAGCAGCAGAGGCAGCCATACTAGTCACATTGAAATAAGGTGCTATTGGGCTGTTAGGCACTATCAGGACAGGATTGTATGCCTATCAGCTCCAGAGAAAGGGAAGTGCCTAGAAAATGTAAAAGAAAACTTAGTTTGATAGCATCCTGTCTGGCAAGAACTCAGTTATCAATACTGGGATGTGAAATCCTCAGTTCTGTATTGTCTTGCCATTATAGTTCCCACTTTGCTATTGTTTGTCTGTATAATCTCTGTCTGGTTCTGTGATTGTTCCTGTCTGGTGTATAATTAATTTTGCTGGGTGTAAACTAATTAAGGTGGTGGGATATAATTGGTTACATAATCATGTTACAATATGTTAGGATTGGTTAGTTAAATTTTAGTAGAATGATTGGTTAAGGTATAGCTAAGAATATTACTATATAAATTAGGGGCAAACAGGAAGTAAGTTGGGATTCGGAAATAAGGAAAAGGAACTTGTATTTAAGCTTGCTGGAAGTTCACCCCAATAAACATCGAATTGTTTGCACCTTCGGACTTCGGGTATTGTTGCTCTCTGTTCATGTGAGAAGGACCAGGGAAGTGGGAGAGTGAAGGAATAAGCTCTCTAACATTAGGGTTAGGCTTAGGGGTTAGGGTTAGGGGCTTAGGGTTAGGGTTAGGGTTAGCATTAGGGGGTTAGGGTTTAGGGTTAGGGTTAGGGGTTAGGGGTTAGGGTTAGCGTTTACGGTTTGAGGTCAGGGTTAGGGATTAGGGTTTGGGGTTGGGGTTAGGGTTAGGGGTTAGGAGTCAGGGTCAGGGTCACGGTCGGGTCGGGTCAGGTGGGTTAGGGTTAGGGTTAGGGGTTGGGTTAGGGTCAGGGTCGGGTTCAGGGTCGGGTCGGGTGAGGGTTTTGGGTTCAGGGGTTAGGGTTCGGGTTAGGGTTAGGGTTAGGGGTTAGCGGTTAGGGTTAGGGTTAGGGTTAGGGTTAGGGTTTAGGGTTAGGGTTAGGGTTAGGGTTTAGGGTTAGGGTTAGGGTTAGGGTTAGGGGTTAGGGTTTAGGGGTAGGGGTAGGGTTAGGGTTAGGGTTTAGGGTTAGGGGTTAGGGTTAGGGTTAGGGTTTAGGGGTAGGGGTAGGGGTAGGGGTAGGGTTAGGGTTAGGGTTTAGGGTTAGGGTTAGGGTTAGCGAAAAGCCATTCGGATTAGGGTTAGGGTTAGGGTTAGGGTTAGGGTTAAGGGTTAGGGTTAGGGTTAGGGTTAGGGGTTAGGGTTAGGGTTAGGGTTAGGTTAGGGTTAGGGTTAGGGTTAGGGTTAGGGTTTAGGGTTAGGGTTAGGGTTAGGGTTAGGGTTAGGGTTAGCGAAAAGCCATTCGGATTCTCTCCTGATCCTTTGGTAGAGATGGGTTCATGAAAATTACAAAAATCCAACAGTAATTACTGATCACTGTTAGTCATTAACTCCATCTGGCATGATCCTCCAAAATCCTTTCAGAAATGCTTCTGGTGATTTGTTATAGGTCGAGTCTCAAAAATTCCGAAAAATAAGCAATTCTGAATGGCTTCGTGGTAGTCATTCATTCCTCACATCATGAGCCTCCTTAGTACATTCCAATTCGCTCCTGTTGACTTGGAAGAAATCAGTTCCTGAAATAGACTCAAAATGAGAAATTCACCTTGGATGTGCGCAACAGATCAATTTGAGAAGGAATCTTCCTGAAAGACCCGAGGATTCACTTCTCGTCCTTTGGTACAGAGCAGTGCATGAAAATTATTCCAGATGAGAAAGACGTGCCTAATCTGGTATCCTGATCTATTTCTCATGGAAACATCCACCAAAACACAAGTCTCTTCTCTCTTCAGGATTTGGTGGAGATTGATCCTGATTATTGCTTAAAATGAGAAAGTTACAACTGATCAATGCGAAAAATCAGTGACAAATGGAATCATCCCCCAAAAGCCTTTCAGATTCGCTTCTTGTGATTTGGTAGAGATCAGTTCATGATTTGATGAAAATTACTCCAAATGAGACAGTTCTTCCTGATCAATGTTAGTAATTAATGACACTTGGAATCATCCTCCCAAATCCTTTGATAATTAACTCCTGGTGATTGTGAATAAAATCGGTTGGTGAAAATTAGTAGGAAAGAGAAAATTCCTTCCTCACCCGTCTTCTGATGAATTCCCCATGGAATCATCCACCGGAAAACAATTGCATTCTCTCTTGGTGTGTTGGAAGAGATTGGTTTGTGCAAATTACTCAAAGTACGAAAATCGTTCTTTACAAGCACCTAGTGGTAAAGACTCCAGCAATCCAGATTCTCTCCTCCTGAGTTTGTAGAGATTGGTTCATGAAAATGACTAAAAAATCAAACCTTTATTACTGATCACTGCATCTCATTAGTACCTCATGGAATCATCCTCCAAAGACCTTTTAGCTACTCTGCTGGTCACTTGGTAGAGATGGGTAGTGTAAATTGCTAAAAATGAGACCTTCAATACTAATCAGATGTAGCCTTTGATGTCTCATGCACGCTTCCTCGAAAAGCCATTCGTATTCTCTCCTGATCCTTTGGTAGAGATGGGTTCATGAAAATTACAAAAATCCAACAGTAATTACTGATCACTGCTAGTCATTAACTCCATCTGGCATGATCCTCCAAAATCCTTTCAGAATTGCTTCTGGTGATTTGTTATAGGTCGAGTCTCGAAAATTCCGAAAAATAAGCAATTCTGAACGGCTTCATGGTAGTCATTCATTCCTCACATCATGAGCCTCCTTAGTACATTCCAATTCGCTCCTGTGACTTGGAAGAAATCAGTTCCTGAAATAGACTCAAAATGAGAAATTCATCTTGGATGTGCGCAACAGATAAATTTGAGAAGGAATCTTCCTGAAAGACCCGAGGATTCACTTCTCGTCCTATGGTACAGAGCAGTGCATGAAAATTATTTCAGATGAGAAAGACATGCCTATTCTGGTATCCTGATCTATTTCTCATGGAAACATCCACCAAAACACAAGTCTCTTCTCTCTTCAGGATTTGGTGGAGATTGATCATAATTATTGCTTAAAATGAGAAAGTTACAACTGGTCAATGCCATAAATCAGTGACAAATGGAATCATCCCCCAAAAGCCTTTCAGATTCGCTTCTTGTGATTTGGTAGAGATCAGTTCATGATTTGATGAAAATTACTCCAAATGAGACAGTTCTTCCTGATCAATGTTAGTAATTAATGACACTTGGAATCATCCTCCCAAATCCTTTGATAATTAACTCCTGGTGATTGTGAATAAAATCGGTTGGTGAAAATTAGTAGGAAAGAGAAAATTCCTTCCTCACCCGTCTTCTGATGAATTCCCCATGGAATCATCCACCGGAAAACAATTGCATTCTCTCTTGGTGTGTTGGAAGAGATAGGTTTGTGCAAATTACTCAAAGTACGAAAATCGTTCTTTACAAGCACCTAGTGGTAAAGACTCCAGAAATCCAGATTCTCTCCTCCTGAGTTTGTAGAGATTGGTTCATGAAAATGACGAAAAAATCAAACCTTTATTACTGATCACTGCATCTAATTAGTACCTCATGGAATCATCCTCCAAAGACCTTTTAGCTACTCTGCTGGTCACTTGGTAGAGATGGGTAGTGTAAATTGCTAAAAATGAGACCTTCAATACTAATCAGATGTAGCCATTGATGTCTCATGCACACTTCCTCGAAAAGCCATTCGGATTCTCTCCTGATCCTTTGGTAGAGATGGGTTCATGAAAATTACAAAAATCCAACAGTAATTACTGATCACTGTTAGTCATTAACTCCATCTGGCATGATCCTCCAAAATCCTTTCAGAAATGCTTCTGGTGATTTGTTATAGGTCGAGTCTCGAAAATTCCGAAAAATAAGCAATTCTGAACGGCTTCATGGTAGTCATTCATTCCTCACATCATGAGCCTCCTTAGTACATTCCAATTCGCTCCTGTGACTTGGAAGAAATCAGTTCCTGAAATAGACTCAAAATGAGAAATTCACCTTGGATGTGCGCAACAGATAAATTTGAGAAGGAATCTTCCTGAAAGACCCGAGGATTCACTTCTCGTCCTTTGGTACAGAGCAGTGCATGAAAATTATTCCAGATGAGAAAAACATGCCTAAACTGGTATCCTGATCTATTTTTCATGGAAACATCCACCAAAACACAAGTCTCTTCTCTCTTCAGGATTTGGTGGAGATTGATCATGATTATTGCTTAAAATGAGAAAGTTACAACTGATCAATGCGAAAAATCAGTGACAAATGGAATCATCCCCCAAAAGCCTTTCAGATTCGCTTCTTGTGATTTGGTAGAGATCAGTTCATGATTTGATGAAAATTACTCCAAATGAGACAGTTCTTCCTGATCAATGTTAGTAATTAATGACACTTGGAATCATCCTCCCAAATCCTTTGATAATTAACTCCTGGTGATTGTGAATAAAATCGGTTGGTGAAAATTAGTAGGAAAGAGAAAATTCCTTCCTCACCCGTCTTCTGATGAATTCCCCATGGAATCATCCACCGGAAAACAATTGCATTCTCTCTTGGTGTGTTGGAAGAGATAGGTTTGTGCAAATTACTCAAAGTACGAAAATTGTTCTTTACAAGCACCTAGTGGTAAAGACTCCAGAAATCCAGATTCTCTCCTCCTGAGTTTGTAGGGATTGGTTCATGAAAATGACTAAAAAATCAAACCTTTATTACTGATCACTGCATCTAATTAGTACCTCATGGAATCATCCTCCAAAGACCTTTTAGCTACTCTGCTGGTCACTTGGTAGAGATGGGTAGTGTAAATTGCTAAAAAGGAGACCTTCAATACTAATCAGATGAAGCCACTGATGTCTCATGCACGCTTCCTCGAAAAGCCATTCGGATTCTCTCCTGATCCTTTGGTAGAGATGGGTTCATGAAAATTACAAAAATTCAACAGTAATTACTGATCACTGTTAGTCATTAACTCCATCTGGCATGATCCTCCAAAATCCTTTCAGAAATGCTTCTCGTGTTTTGTTATAGGTCGAGTCTCGAAAATTCCGAAAAATAAGCAATTCTGAACGGCTTCGTGGTAGTCATTCATTCCTCACATCATGAGCCTCCTTAGTACATTCCAATTCGCTCCTGTGACTTGGAAGAAATCAGTTCCTGAAATAGACTCAAAATGAGAAATTCACCTTGGATGTGCGCAACAGATAAATTTGAGAAGGAATCTTCCTGAAAGACCCGAGGATTCACTTCTCGTCCTTTGGTACAGAGCAGTGCATGAAAATTATTCCAGATGAGAAAGACGTGCCTAATCTGGTATCCTGATCTATTTCTCATGGAAACATCCACCAAAACACAAGTCTCTTCTCTCTTCAGGATTTGGTGGAGATTGATCATGATTATTGCTTAAAATGAGAAAGTTACAACTGATCAATGCGAAAAATCAGTGACAAATGGAATCATCCCCCAAAAGCCTTTCAGATTCGCTTCTTGTGATTTGGTTGAGATCAGTTCATGATTTGATGAAAATTACTCCAAATGAGACAGTTCTGCCTGATCAATGTCAGTAATTAATGACACTTGGAATCATCCTCCCAAATCCTTTGATAATTAACTCCTGGTGATTGTGAATAAAATCGGTTGGTGAAAATTAGTAGGAAAGAGAAAATTCCTTCCTCACCCGTCTTCTGATGAATTCGCCATGGAATCATCCACCGGAAAACAATTGCATTCTCTCTTGGTGTGTTGGAAGAGATAGGTTTGTGCAAATTACTCAAAGTACGAAAATCGTTCTTTACAAGCACCTAGTGGTAAAGACTCCAGCAATCCAGATTCTCTCCTCCTGAGTTTGTAGGGATTGGTTCATGAAAATGACTAAAAAATCAAACCTTTATTACTGATCACTGCATCTAATTAGTACCTCATGGAATCATCCTCCAAAGACCTTTTAGCTCCTCTGCTGGTCACTTGGTAGAGATGGGTAGTGTAAATTGCTAAAAATGAGACCTTCAATACTAATCAGATGTAGCCATTGATGTCTCATGCACGCTTCCTCGAAAAGCCATTCGGATTCTCTCCTGATCCTTTGGTAGAGATGGTTTCATGAAAATTACAAAAATCCAACAGTAATTACTGATCACTGTTAGTCATTAACTCCATCTGGCATGATCCTCCAAAATCCTTTCAGAAATGCTTCTCGTGTTTTGTTATAGGTCGAGTCTCGAAAATTCCGAAAAATAAGCAATTCTGAACGGCTTCGTGGTAGTCATTCATTCCTCACATCATGAGCCTCCTTAGTACATTCCAATTCGCTCCTGTGACTTGGAAGAAATCAGTTCCTGAAATAGACTCAAAATGAGAAATTCACCTTGGATGTGCGCAACAGATAAATTTGAGAAGGAATCTTCCTGAAAGACCCGAGGATTCACTTCTCGTCCTTTGGTACAGAGCAGTGCATGAAAATTATTCCAGATGAGAAAAACATGCCTAAACTGGTATCCTGATCTATTTCTCATGGAAACATCCACCAAAACACAAGTCTCTTCTCTCTTCAGGATTTGGTGGAGATTGATCATGATTATTGCTTAAAATGAGAAAGTTACAACTGATCAATGCGAAAAATCAGTGACAAATGGAATCATCCCCCAAAAGCCTTTCAGATTCGCTTCTTGTGATTTGGTAGAGATCAGTTCATGATTTGATGAAAATTACTCCAAATGAGACAGTTCTTCCTGATCAATGTTAGGAATTAATGACACTTGGAATCATCCTCCCAAATCCTTTGATAATTAACTCCTGGTGATTGTGAATAAAATCGGTTGGTGAAAATTAGTAGGAAAGAGAAAATTCCTTCCTCACCCGTCTTCTGATGAATTCCCCATGGAATCATCGACCGGAAAACAATTGCATTCTCTCTTGGTGTGTTGGAAGAGATAGGTTTGTGCAAATTACTCAAAGTACGAAAATCGTTCTTTACAAGCACCTAGTGGTAAAGACTCCAGCAATCCAGATTCTCTCCTCCTGAGTTTGTAGGGATTGGTTCATGAAAATTACTAAAAAATCAAACCTTTATTACTGATCACTGCATCTAATTAGTACCTCATGGAATCATCCTCCAAAGACCTTTTAGCTCCTCTGCTGGTCACTTGGTAGAGATGGGTAGTGTAAATTGCTAAAAAGGAGACCTTCAATACTAATCAGATGAAGCCACTGATGTCTCATGCACGCTTCCTCGAAAAGCCATTCGTATTCTCTCCTGATCCTTTGGTAGAGATGGGTTCATGAAAATTACAAAAATCCAACAGTAATTACTGATCACTGTTAGTCATTAACTCCATCTGGCATGATCCTCCAAAATCCTTTCAGAAATGCTTCTCGTGTTTTGTTATAGGTCGAGTCTCGAAAATTCCGAAAAATAAGCAATTCTGAACGGCTTCGTGGTAGTCATTCATTCCTCACATCATGAGCCTCCTTAGTACATTCCAATTCGCTCCTGTGACTTGGAAGAAATCAGTTCCTGAAATAGACTCAAAATGAGAAATTCACCTTGGATGTGCGCAACAGATAAATTTGAGAAGGAATCTTCCTGAAAGACCCGAGGATTCACTTCTCGTCCTTTGGTACAGAGCAGTGCATGAAAATTATTCCAGATGAGAAAAACGTGCCTAAACTGGTATCCTGATCTATTTCTCATGGAAACATCCACCAAAACACAAGTCTCTTCTCTCTTCAGGATTTGGTGGAGATTGATCATGATTATTGCTTAAAATGAGAAAGTTACAACTGATCAATGCTAAAAATCAGTGACAAATGGAATCATCCCCCAAAAGCCTTTCAGATTCGCTTCTTGTGATTTGGTTGAGATCAGTTCATGATTTGATGAAAATTACTCCAAATGAGACAGTTCTGCCTGATCAATGTTAGTAATTAATGACACTTGGAATCATCCTCCCAAATCCTTTGATAATTAACTCCTGGTGATTGTGAATAAAATCGGTTGGTGAAAATTAGTAGGAAAGAGAAAATTCCTTCCTCACCCGTCTTCTGATAAATTCCCCATGGAATCATCCACCGGAAAACAATTGCATTCTCTCTTGGTGTGTTGGAAGACATAGGTTTGTGCAAATTACTCAAAGTACGAAAATCGTTCTTTACAAGCACCTAGTGGTAAAGACTCCAGCAATCCAAATTCTCTCCTCCTGAGTTTGTAGGGATTGGTTCATGAAAATGACTAAAAAATCAAACCTTTATTACTGATCACTGCATCTAATTAGTACCTCATGGAATCATCCTCCAAAGACCTTTTAGCTACTCTGCTGGTCACTTGGTAGAGATGGGTAGTGTAAATTGCTAAAAATGAGACCTTCAATACTAATCAGATGTAGCCATTGATGTCTCATGCACGCTTCCTCGAAAAGCCATTCGGATTCTCTCCTGATCCTTTGGTAGAGATGGGTTCATGAAAATTACAAAAATTCAACAGTAATTACTGATCACTGTTAGTCATTAACTCCATCTGGCATGATCCTCCAAAATCCTTTCAGAAATGCTTCTCGTGTTTTGTTATAGGTCGAGTCTCGAAAATTCCGAAAAATAAGCAATTCTGAACGGCTTCGTGGTAGTCATTCATTCCTCACATCATGAGCCTCCTTAGTACATTCCAATTCGCTCCTGTGACTTGGAAGAAATCAGTTCCTGAAATAGACTCAAAATGAGAAATTCACCTTGGATGTGCGCAACAGATAAATTTGAGAAGGAATCTTCCTGAAAGACCCGAGGATTCACTTCTCGTCCTTTGGTACAGAGCAGTGCATGAAAATTATTCCAGATGAGAAAGACGTGCCTAATCTGGTATCCTGATCTATTTCTCATGGAAACATCCACCAAAACACAAGTCTCTTCTCTCTTCAGGATTTGGTGGAGATTGATCATGATTATTGCTTAAAATGAGAAAGTTACAACTGATCAATGCGAAAAATCAGTGACAAATGGAATCATCCCCCAAAAGCCTTTCAGATTCGCTTCTTGTGATTTGGTTGAGATCAGTTCATGATTTGATGAAAATTACTCCAAATGAGACAGTTCTGCCTGATCAATGTTAGTAATTAATGACACTTGGAATCATCCTCCCAAATCCTTTGATAATTAACTCCTGGTGATTGTGAATAAAATCGGTTGGTGAAAATTAGTAGGAAAGAGAAAATTCCTTCCTCACCCGTCTTCTGATGAATTCGCCATGGAATCATCCACCGGAAAACAATTGCATTCTCTCTTGGTGTGTTGGAAGAGATAGGTTTGTGCAAATTACTCAAAGTACGAAAATCGTTCTTTACAAGCACCTAGTGGTAAAGACTCCAGCAATCCAGATTCTCTCCTCCTGAGTTTGTAGGGATTGGTTCATGAAAATGACTAAAAAATCAAACCTTTATTACTGATCACTGCATCTAATTAGTACCTCATGGAATCATCCTCCAAAGACCTTTTAGCTCCTCTGCTGGTCACTTGGTAGAGATGGGTAGTGTAAATTGCTAAAAATGAGACCTTCAATACTAATCAGATGTAGCCATTGATGTCTCATGCACGCTTCCTCGAAAAGCCATTCGGATTCTCTCCTGATCCTTTGGTAGAGATGGGTTCATGAAAATTACAAAAATCCAACAGTAATTACTGATCACTGTTAGTCATTAACTCCATCTGGCATGATCCTCCAAAATCCTTTCAGAAATGCTTCTCGTGTTTTGTTATAGGTCGAGTCTCGAAAATTCCGAAAAATAAGCAATTCTGAACGGCTTCGTGGTAGTCATTCATTCCTCACATCATGAGCCTCCTTAGTACATTCCAATTCGCTCCTGTGACTTGGAAGAAATCAGTTCCTGAAATAGACTCAAAATGAGAAATTCACCTTGGATGTGCGCAACAGATAAATTTGAGAAGGAATCTTCCTGAAAGACCCGAGGATTCACTTCTCGTCCTTTGGTACAGAGCAGTGCATGAAAATTATTCCAGATGAGAAAAACATGCCTAAACTGGTATCCTGATCTATTTCTCATGGAAACATCCACCAAAACACAAGTCTCTTCTCTCTTCAGGATTTGGTGGAGATTGATCATGATTATTGCTTAAAATGAGAAAGTTACAACTGATCAATGCGAAAAATCAGTGACAAATGGAATCATCCCCCAAAAGCCTTTCAGATTCGCTTCTTGTGATTTGGTAGAGATCAGTTCATGATTTGATGAAAATTACTCCAAATGAGACAGTTCTTCCTGATCAATGTTAGGAATTAATGACACTTGGAATCATCCTCCCAAATCCTTTGATAATTAACTCCTGGTGATTGTGAATAAAATCGGTTGGTGAAAATTAGTAGGAAAGAGAAAATTCCTTCCTCACCCGTCTTCTGATGAATTCCCCATGGAATCATCGACCGGAAAACAATTGCATTCTCTCTTGGTGTGTTGGAAGAGATAGGTTTGTGCAAATTACTCAAAGTACGAAAATCGTTCTTTACAAGCACCTAGTGGTAAAGACTCCAGCAATCCAGATTCTCTCCTCCTGAGTTTGTAGGGATTGGTTCATGAAAATGACTAAAAAATCAAACCTTTATTACTGATCACTGCATCTAATTAGTACCTCATGGAATCATCCTCCAAAGACCTTTTAGCTCCTCTGCTGGTCACTTGGTAGAGATGGGTAGTGTAAATTGCTAAAAAGGAGACCTTCAATACTAATCAGATGAAGCCACTGATGTCTCATGCACGCTTCCTCGAAAAGCCATTCGTATTCTCTCCTGATCCTTTGGTAGAGATGGGTTCATGAAAATTACAAAAATCCAACAGTAATTACTGATCACTGTTAGTCATTAACTCCATCTGGCATGATCCTCCAAAATCCTTTCAGAAATGCTTCTCGTGTTTTGTTATAGGTCGAGTCTCGAAAATTCCGAAAAATAAGCAATTCTGAACGGCTTCGTGGTAGTCATTCATTCCTCACATCATGAGCCTCCTTAGTACATTCCAATTCGCTCCTGTGACTTGGAAGAAATCAGTTCCTGAAATAGACTCAAAATGAGAAATTCACCTTGGATGTGCGCAACAGATAAATTTGAGAAGGAATCTTCCTGAAAGACCCGAGGATTCACTTCTCGTCCTTTGGTACAGAGCAGTGCATGAAAATTATTCCAGATGAGAAAAACGTGCCTAAACTGGTATCCTGATCTATTTCTCATGGAAACATCCACCAAAACACAAGTCTCTTCTCTCTTCAGGATTTGGTGGAGATTGATCATGATTATTGCTTAAAATGAGAAAGTTACAACTGATCAATGCGAAAAATCAGTGACAAATGGAATCATCCCCCAAAAGCCTTTCAGATTCGCTTCTTGTGATTTGGTTGAGATCAGTTCATGATTTGATGAAAATTACTCCAAATGAGACAGTTCTGCCTGATCAATGTTAGTAATTAATGACACTTGGAATCATCCTCCCAAATCCTTTGATAATTAACTCCTGGTGATTGTGAATAAAATCGGTTGGTGAAAATTAGTAGGAAAGAGAAAATTCCTTCCTCACCCGTCTTCTGATAAATTCCCCATGGAATCATCCACCGGAAAACAATTGCATTCTCTCTTGGTGTGTTGGAAGACATAGGTTTGTGCAAATTACTCAAAGTACGAAAATCGTTCTTTACAAGCACCTAGTGGTAAAGACTCCAGCAATCCAAATTCTCTCCTCCTGAGTTTGTAGGGATTGGTTCATGAAAATGACTAAAAAATCAAACCTTTATTACTGATCACTGCATCTAATTAGTACCTCATGGAATCATCCTCCAAAGACCTTTTAGCTACTCTGCTGGTCACTTGGTAGAGATGGGTAGTGTAAATTGCTAAAAATGAGACCTTCAATACTAATCAGATGTAGCCATTGATGTCTCATGCACGCTTCCTCGAAAAGCCATTCGGATTCTCTCCTGATCCTTTGGTAGAGATGGGTTCATGAAAATTACAAAAATTCAACAGTAATTACTGATCACTGTTAGTCATTAACTCCATCTGGCATGATCCTCCAAAATCCTTTCAGAAATGCTTCTCGTGTTTTGTTATAGGTCGAGTCTCGAAAATTCCGAAAAATAAGCAATTCTGAACGGCTTCGTGGTAGTCATTCATTCCTCACATCATGAGCCTCCTTAGTACATTCCAATTCGCTCCTGTGACTTGGAAGAAATCAGTTCCTGAAATAGACTCAAAATGAGAAATTCACCTTGGATGTGCGCAACAGATAAATTTGAGAAGGAATCTTCCTGAAAGACCCGAGGATTCACTTCTCGTCCTTTGGTACAGAGCAGTGCATGAAAATTATTCCAGATGAGAAAGACGTGCCTAATCTGGTATCCTGATCTATTTCTCATGGAAACATCCACCAAAACACAAGTCTCTTCTCTCTTCAGGATTTGGTGGAGATTGATCATGATTATTGCTTAAAATGAGAAAGTTACAACTGATCAATGCGAAAAATCAGTGACAAATGGAATCATCCCCCAAAAGCCTTTCAGATTCGCTTCTTGTGATTTGGTAGAGATCAGTTCATGATTTGATGAAAATTACTCCAAATGAGACAGTTCTTCCTGATCAATGTTAGGAATTAATGACACTTGGAATCATCCTCCCAAATCCTTTGATAATTAACTCCTGGTGATTGTGAATAAAATCGGTTGGTGAAAATTAGTAGGAAAGAGAAAATTCCTTCCTCACCCGTCTTCTGATGAATTCCCCATGGAATCATCGACCGGAAAACAATTGCATTCTCTCTTGGTGTGTTGGAAGAGATAGGTTTGTGCAAATTACTCAAAGTACGAAAATCGTTCTTTACAAGCACCTAGTGGTAAAGACTCCAGCAATCCAGATTCTCTCCTCCTGAGTTTGTAGGGATTGGTTCATGAAAATGACTAAAAAATCAAACCTTTATTACTGATCACTGCATCTAATTAGTACCTCATGGAATCATCCTCCAAAGACCTTTTAGCTCCTCTGCTGGTCACTTGGTAGAGATGGGTAGTGTAAATTGCTAAAAAGGAGACCTTCAATACTAATCAGATGAAGCCACTGATGTCTCATGCACGCTTCCTCGAAAAGCCATTCGTATTCTCTCCTGATCCTTTGGTAGAGATGGGTTCATGAAAATTACAAAAATCCAACAGTAATTACTGATCACTGTTAGTCATTAACTCCATCTGGCATGATCCTCCAAAATCCTTTCAGAAATGCTTCTCGTGTTTTGTTATAGGTCGAGTCTCGAAAATTCCGAAAAATAAGCAATTCTGAACGGCTTCGTGGTAGTCATTCATTCCTCACATCATGAGCCTCCTTAGTACATTCCAATTCGCTCCTGTGACTTGGAAGAAATCAGTTCCTGAAATAGACTCAAAATGAGAAATTCACCTTGGATGTGCGCAACAGATAAATTTGAGAAGGAATCTTCCTGAAAGACCCGAGGATTCACTTCTCGTCCTTTGGTACAGAGCAGTGCATGAAAATTATTCCAGATGAGAAAAACGTGCCTAAACTGGTATCCTGATCTATTTCTCATGGAAACATCCACCAAAACACAAGTCTCTTCTCTCTTCAGGATTTGGTGGAGATTGATCATGATTATTGCTTAAAATGAGAAAGTTACAACTGATCAATGCTAAAAATCAGTGACAAATGGAATCATCCCCCAAAAGCCTTTCAGATTCGCTTCTTGTGATTTGGTTGAGATCAGTTCATGATTTGATGAAAATTACTCCAAATGAGACAGTTCTGCCTGATCAATGTTAGTAATTAATGACACTTGGAATCATCCTCCCAAATCCTTTGATAATTAACTCCTGGTGATTGTGAATAAAATCGGTTGGTGAAAATTAGTAGGAAAGAGAAAATTCCTTCCTCACCCGTCTTCTGATAAATTCCCCATGGAATCATCCACCGGAAAACAATTGCATTCTCTCTTGGTGTGTTGGAAGACATAGGTTTGTGCAAATTACTCAAAGTACGAAAATCGTTCTTTACAAGCACCTAGTGGTAAAGACTCCAGCAATCCAAATTCTCTCCTCCTGAGTTTGTAGGGATTGGTTCATGAAAATGACTAAAAAATCAAACCTTTATTACTGATCACTGCATCTAATTAGTACCTCATGGAATCATCCTCCAAAGACCTTTTAGCTACTCTGCTGGTCACTTGGTAGAGATGGGTAGTGTAAATTGCTAAAAATGAGACCTTCACTACTAATCAGATGTAGCCATTGATGTCTCATGCACGCTTCCTCGAAAAGCCATTCGGATTCTCTCCTGATCCTTTGGTAGAGATGGGTTCATGAAAATTACAAAAATTCAACAGTAATTACTGATCACTGTTAGTCATTAACTCCATCTGGCATGATCCTCCAAAATCCTTTCAGAAATGCTTCTCGTGTTTTGTTATAGGTCGAGTCTCGAAAATTCCGAAAAATAAGCAATTCTGAACGGCTTCGTGGTAGTCATTCATTCCTCACATCATGAGCCTCCTTAGTACATTCCAATTCGCTCCTGTGACTTGGAAGAAATCAGTTCCTGAAATAGACTCAAAATGAGAAATTCACCTTGGATGTGCGCAACAGATAAATTTGAGAAGGAATCTTCCTGAAAGACCCGAGGATTCACTTCTCGTCCTTTGGTACAGAGCAGTGCATGAAAATTATTCCAGATGAGAAAGACGTGCCTAATCTGGTATCCTGATCTATTTCTCATGGAAACATCCACCAAAACACAAGTCTCTTCTCTCTTCAGGATTTGGTGGAGATTGATCATGATTATTGCTTAAAATGAGAAAGTTACAACTGATCAATGCGAAAAATCAGTGACAAATGGAATCATCCCCCAAAAGCCTTTCAGATTCGCTTCTTGTGATTTGGTAGAGATCAGTTCATGATTTGATGAAAATTACTCCAAATGAGACAGTTCTTCCTGATCAATGTTAGGAATTAATGACACTTGGAATCATCCTCCCAAATCCTTTGATAATTAACTCCTGGTGATTGTGAATAAAATCGGTTGGTGAAAATTAGTAGGAAAGAGAAAATTCCTTCCTCACCCGTCTTCTGATGAATTCCCCATGGAATCATCCACCGGAAAACAATTGCATTCTCTCTTGGTGTGTTGGAAGAGATAGGTTTGTGCAAATTACTCAAAGTACGAAAATCGTTCTTTACAAGCACCTAGTGGTAAAGACTCCAGCAATCCAGATTCTCTCCTCCTGAGTTTGTAGGGATTGGTTCATGAAAATGACTAAAAAATCAAACCTTTATTACTGATCACTGCATCTAATTAGTACCTCATGAAATCATCCTCCAAAGACCTTTTAGCTCCTCTGCTGGTCACTTGGTAGAGATGGGTAGTGTAAATTGCTAAAAAGGAGACCTTCAATACTAATCAGATGAAGCCACTAATGTCTCATGCACGCTTCCTCGAAAAGCCATTCGGATTCTCTCCTGATCCTTTGGTAGAGATGGGTTCATGAAAATTACAAAAATCCAACAGTAATTACTGATCACTGTTAGTCATTAACTCCATCTGGCATGATCCTCCAAAATCCTTTCAGAAATGCTTCTCGTGTTTTGTTATAGGTCGAGTCTCGAAAATTCCGAAAAATAAGCAATTCTGAACGGCTTCGTGGTAGTCATTCATTCCTCACATCATGAGCCTCCTTAGTACATTCCAATTCGCTCCTGTGACTTGGAAGAAATCAGTTCCTGAAATAGACTCAAAATGAGAAATTCACCTTGGATGTGCGCAACAGATAAATTTGAGAAGGAATCTTCCTGAAAGACCCGAGGATTCACTTCTCGTCCTTTGGTACAGAGCAGTGCATGAAAATTATTCCAGATGAGAAAAACGTGCCTAAACTGGTATCCTGATCTATTTCTCATGGAAACATCCACCAAAACACAAGTCTCTTCTCTCTTCAGGATTTGGTGGAGATTGATCATGATTATTGCTTAAAATGAGAAAGTTACAACTGATCAATGCTAAAAATCAGTGACAAATGGAATCATCCCCCAAAAGCCTTTCAGATTCGCTTCTTGTGATTTGGTTGAGATCAGTTCATGATTTGATGAAAATTACTCCAAATGAGACAGTTCTGCCTGATCAATGTTAGTAATTAATGACACTTGGAATCATCCTCCCAAATCCTTTGATAATTAACTCCTGGTGATTGTGAATAAAATCGGTTGGTGAAAATTAGTAGGAAAGAGAAAATTCCTTCCTCACCCGTCTTCTGATAAATTCCCCATGGAATCATCCACCGGAAAACAATTGCATTCTCTCTTGGTGTGTTGGAAGACATAGGTTTGTGCAAATTACTCAAAGTACGAAAATCGTTCTTTACAAGCACCTAGTGGTAAAGACTCCAGCAATCCAAATTCTCTCCTCCTGAGTTTGTAGGGATTGGTTCATGAAAATGACTAAAAAATCAAACCTTTATTACTGATCACTGCATCTAATTAGTACCTCATGGAATCATCCTCCAAAGACCTTTTAGCTCCTCTGCTGGTCACTTGGTAGAGATGGGTAGTGTAAATTGCTAAAAAGGAGACCTTCAATACTAATCAGATGAAGCCACTGATGTCTCATGCACGCTTCCTCGAAAAGCCATTCGGATTCTCTCCTGATCCTTTGGTAGAGATGGGTTCATGAAAATTACAAAAATCCAACAGTAATTACTGATCACTGTTAGTCATTAACTCCATCTGGCATGATCCTCCAAAATCCTTTCAGAAATGCTTCTCGTGTTTTGTTATAGGTCGAGTCTCGAAAATTCCGAAAAATAAGCAATTCTGAACGGCTTCGTGGTAGTCATTCATTCCTCACATCATGAGCCTCCTTAGTACATTCCAATTCGCTCCTGTGACTTGGAAGAAATCAGTTCCTGAAATAGACTCAAAATGAGAAATTCACCTTGGATGTGCGCAACAGATAAATTTGAGAAGGAATCTTCCTGAAAGACCCGAGGATTCACTTCTCGTCCTTTGGTACAGAGCAGTGCATGAAAATTATTCCAGATGAGAAAGACGTGCCTAATCTGGTATCCTGATCTATTTCTCATGGAAACATCCACCAAAACACAAGTCTCTTCTCTCTTCAGGATTTGGTGGAGATTGATCATGATTATTGCTTAAAATGAGAAAGTTACAACTGATCAATGCGAAAAATCAGTGACAAATGGAATCATCCCCCAAAAGCCTTTCAGATTCGCTTCTTGTGATTTGGTTGAGATCAGTTCATGATTTGATGAAAATTACTCCAAATGAGACAGTTCTGCCTGATCAATGTTAGTAATTAATGACACTTGGAATCATCCTCCCAAATCCTTTGATAATTAACTCCTGGTGATTGTGAATAAAATCGGTTGGTGAAAATTAGTAGGAAAGAGAAAATTCCTTCCTCACCCGTCTTCTGATGAATTCCCCATGGAATCATCGACCGGAAAACAGTTGCATTCTCTCTTGGTGTGTTGGAAGAGATAGGTTTGTGCAAATTACTCAAAGTACGAAAATCGTTCTTTACAAGCACCTAGTGGTAAAGACTCCAGCAATCCAGATTCTCTCCTCCTGAGTTTGTAGGGATTGGTTCATGAAAATGACTAAAAAATCAAACCTTTATTACTGATCACTGCATCTAATTAGTACCTCATGGAATCATCCTCCAAAGACCTTTTAGCTCCTCTGCTGGTCACTTGGTAGAGATGGGTAGTGTAAATTGCTAAAAATGAGACCTTCAATACTAATCAGATGTAGCCATTGATGTCTCATGCACGCTTCCTCGAAAAGCCATTCGGATTCTCTCCTGATCCTTTGGTAGAGATGGTTTCATGAAAATTACAAAAATCCAACAGTAATTACTGATCACTGTTAGTCATTAACTCCATCTGGCATGATCCTCCAAAATCCTTTCAGAAATGCTTCTCGTGTTTTGTTATAGGTCGAGTCTCGAAAATTCCGAAAAATAAGCAATTCTGAACGGCTTCGTGGTAGTCATTCATTCCTCACATCATGAGCCTCCTTAGTACATTCCAATTCGCTCCTGTGACTTGGAAGAAATCAGTTCCTGAAATAGACTCAAAATGAGAAATTCACCTTGGATGTGCGCAACAGATAAATTTGAGAAGGAATCTTCCTGAAAGACCCGAGGATTCACTTCTCGTCCTTTGGTACAGAGCAGTGCATGAAAATTATTCCAGATGAGAAAAACATGCCTAAACTGGTATCCTGATCTATTTCTCATGGAAACATCCACCAAAACACAAGTCTCTTCTCTCTTCAGGATTTGGTGGAGATTGATCATGATTATTGCTTAAAATGAGAAAGTTACAACTGATCAATGCGAAAAATCAGTGACAAATGGAATCATCCCCCAAAAGCCTTTCAGATTCGCTTCTTGTGATTTGGTAGAGATCAGTTCATGATTTGATGAAAATTACTCCAAATGAGACAGTTCTTCCTGATCAATGTTAGTAATTAATGACACTTGAAATCATCCTCCCAAATCCTTTGATAATTAACTCCTGGTGATTGTGAATAAAATCGGTTGGTGAAAATTAGTAGGAAAGAGAAAATTCCTTCCTCACCCGTCTTCTGATGAATTCCCCATGGAATCATCGACCGGAAAACAATTGCATTCTCTCTTGGTGTGTTGGAAGAGATAGGTTTGTGCAAATTACTCAAAGTACGAAAATCGTTCTTTACAAGCACCTAGTGGTAAAGACTCCAGCAATCCAGATTCTCTCCTCCTGAGTTTGTAGGGATTGGTTCATGAAAATGACTAAAAAATCAAACCTTTATTACTGATCACTGCATCTAATTAGTACCTCATGGAATCATCCTCCAAAGACCTTTTAGCTCCTCTGCTGGTCACTTGGTAGAGATGGGTAGTGTAAATTGCTAAAAAGGAGACCTTCAATACTAATCAGATGAAGCCACTGATGTCTCATGCACGCTTCCTCGAAAAGCCATTCGGATTCTCTCCTGATCCTTTGGTAGAGATGGGTTCATGAAAATTACAAAAATCCAACAGTAATTACTGATCACTGTTAGTCATTAACTCCATCTGGCATGATCCTCCAAAATCCTTTCAGAAATGCTTCTCGTGTTTTGTTATAGGTCGAGTCTCGAAAATTCCGAAAAATAAGCAATTCTGAACGGCTTCGTGGTAGTCATTCATTCCTCACATCATGAGCCTCCTTAGTACATTCCAATTCGCTCCTGTGACTTGGAAGAAATCAGTTCCTGAAATAGACTCAAAATGAGAAATTCACCTTGGATGTGCGCAACAGATAAATTTGAGAAGGAATCTTCCTGAAAGACCCGAGGATTCACTTCTCGTCCTTTGGTACAGAGCAGTGCATGAAAATTATTCCAGATGAGAAAAACGTGCCTAAACTGGTATCCTGATCTATTTCTCATGGAAACATCCACCAAAACACAAGTCTCTTCTCTCTTCAGGATTTGGTGGAGATTGATCATGATTATTGCTTAAAATGAGAAAGTTACAACTGATCAATGCGAAAAATCAGTGACAAATGGAATCATCCCCCAAAAGCCTTTCAGATTCGCTTCTTGTGATTTGGTTGAGATCAGTTCATGATTCGATGAAAATTACTCCAAATGAGACAGTTCTGCCTGATCAATGTTAGTAATTAGTGACACTTGGAATCATCCTCCCAAATCCTTTGATAATTAACTCCTGGTGATTGTGAATAAAATCGGTTGGTGAAAATTAGTAGGAAAGAGAAAATTCCTTCCTCACCCGTCTTCTGATAAATTCCCCATGGAATCATCCACCGGAAAACAATTGCATTCTCTCCTGGTGTGTTGGAAGACATAGGTTTGTGCAAATTACTCAAAGTACGAAAATCGTTCTTTACAAGCACCTAGTGGTAAAGACTCCAGCAATCCAGATTCTCTCCTCCTGAGTTTGTAGGGATTGGTTCATGAAAATGACTAAAAAATCAAACCTTTATTACTGATCACTGCATCTAATTAGTACCTCATGGAATCATCCTCCAAAGACCTTTTAGCTACTCTGCTGGTCACTTGGTAGAGATGGGTAGTGTAAATTGCTAAAAATGAGACCTTCAATACTAATCAGATGAAGCCACTGATGTCTCATGCACGCTTCCTCGAAAAGCCATTCGGATTCTCTCCTGATCCTTTGGTAGAGATGGTTTCATGAAAATTACAAAAATCCAACAGTAATCACTGATCACTGTTAGTCATTAACTCCATCTGGCATGATCCTCCAAAATCCTTTCAGAAATGCTTCTCGTGTTTTGTTATAGGTCGAGTCTCGAAAATTCCGAAAAATAAGCAATTCTGAACGGCTTCGTGGTAGTCATTCATTCCTCACATCATGAGCCTCCTTAGTACATTCCAATTCGCTCCTGTGACTTGGAAGAAATCAGTTCCTGAAATAGACTCAAAATGAGAAATTCACCTTGGATGTGCGCAACAGATAAATTTGAGAAGGAATCTTCCTGAAAGACCCGAGGATTCACTTCTCGTCCTTTGGTACAGAGCAGTGCATGAAAATTATTCCAGATGAGAAAAACATGCCTAAACTGGTATCCTGATCTATTTCTCATGGAAACATCCACCAAAACACAAGTCTCTTCTCTCTTCAGGATTTGGTGGAGATTGATCATGATTATTGCTTAAAATGAGAAAGTTACAACTGATCAATGCGAAAAATCAGTGACAAATGGAATCATCCCCCAAAAGCCTTTCAGATTCGCTTCTTGTGATTTGGTAGAGATCAGTTCATGATTTGATGAAAATTACTCCAAATGAGACAGTTCTTCCTGATCAATGTTAGGAATTAATGACACTTGGAATCATCCTCCCAAATCCTTTGATAATTAACTCCTGGTGATTGTGAATAAAATCGGTTGGTGAAAATTAGTAGGAAAGAGAAAATTCCTTCCTCACCCGTCTTCTGATGAATTCCCCATGGAATCATCGACCGGAAAACAATTGCATTCTCTCTTGGTGTGTTGGAAGAGATAGGTTTGTGCAAATTACTCAAAGTACGAAAATCGTTCTTTACAAGCACCTAGTGGTAAAGACTCCAGCAATCCAGATTCTCTCCTCCTGAGTTTGTAGGGATTGGTTCATGAAAATGACTAAAAAATCAAACCTTTATTACTGATCACTGCATCTAATTAGTACCTCATGGAATCATCCTCCAAAGACCTTTTAGCTCCTCTGCTGGTCACTTGGTAGAGATGGGTAGTGTAAATTGCTAAAAAGGAGACCTTCAATACTAATCAGATGAAGCCACTGATGTCTCATGCACGCTTCCTCGAAAAGCCATTCGGATTCTCTCCTGATCCTTTGGTAGAGATGGGTTCATGAAAATTACAAAAATCCAACAGTAATTACTGATCACTGTTAGTCATTAACTCCATCTGGCATGATCCTCCAAAATCCTTTCAGAAATGCTTCTCGTGTTTTGTTATAGGTCGAGTCTCGAAAATTCCGAAAAATAAGCAATTCTGAACGGCTTCGTGGTAGTCATTCATTCCTCACATCATGAGCCTCCTTAGTACATTCCAATTCGCTCCTGTGACTTGGAAGAAATCAGTTCCTGAAATAGACTCAAAATGAGAAATTCACCTTGGATGTGCGCAACAGATAAATTTGAGAAGGAATCTTCCTGAAAGACCCGAGGATTCACTTCTCGTCCTTTGGTACAGAGCAGTGCATGAAAATTATTCCAGATGAGAAAAACGTGCCTAAACTGGTATCCTGATCTATTTCTCATGGAAACATCCACCAAAACACAAGTCTCTTCTCTCTTCAGGATTTGGTGGAGATTGATCATGATTATTGCTTAAAATGAGAAAGTTACAACTGATCAATGCTAAAAATCAGTGACAAATGGAATCATCCCCCAAAAGCCTTTCAGATTCGCTTCTTGTGATTTGGTTGAGATCAGTTCATGATTTGATGAAAATTACTCCAAATGAGACAGTTCTGCCTGATCAATGTTAGTAATTAATGACACTTGGAATCATCCTCCCAAATCCTTTGATAATTAACTCCTGGTGATTGTGAATAAAATCGGTTGGTGAAAATTAGTAGGAAAGAGAAAATTCCTTCCTCACCCGTCTTCTGATAAATTCCCCATGGAATCATCCACCGGAAAACAATTGCATTCTCTCTTGGTGTGTTGGAAGACATAGGTTTGTGCAAATTACTCAAAGTACGAAAATCGTTCTTTACAAGCACCTAGTGGTAAAGACTCCAGCAATCCAAATTCTCTCCTCCTGAGTTTGTAGGGATTGGTTCATGAAAATGACTAAAAAATCAAACCTTTATTACTGATCACTGCATCTAATTAGTACCTCATGGAATCATCCTCCAAAGACCTTTTAGCTACTCTGCTGGTCACTTGGTAGAGATGGGTAGTGTAAATTGCTAAAAATGAGACCTTCAATACTAATCAGATGTAGCCATTGATGTCTCATGCACGCTTCCTCGAAAAGCCATTCGGATTCTCTCCTGATCCTTTGGTAGAGATGGTTTCATGAAAATTACAAAAATCCAACAGTAATCACTGATCACTGTTAGTCATTAACTCCATCTGGCATGATCCTCCAAAATCCTTTCAGAAATGCTTCTCGTGTTTTGTTATAGGTCGAGTCTCGAAAATTCCGAAAAATAAGCAATTCTGAACGGCTTCGTGGTAGTCATTCATTCCTCACATCATGAGCCTCCTTAGTACATTCCAATTCGCTCCTGTGACTTGGAAGAAATCAGTTCCTGAAATAGACTCAAAATGAGAAATTCACCTTGGATGTGCGCAACAGATAAATTTGAGAAGGAATCTTCCTGAAAGACCCGAGGATTCACTTCTCGTCCTTTGGTACAGAGCAGTGCATGAAAATTATTCCAGATGAGAAAAACATGCCTAAACTGGTATCCTGATCTATTTTTCATGGAAACATCCACCAAAACACAAGTCTCTTCTCTCTTCAGGATTTGGTGGAGATTGATCATGATTATTGCTTAAAATGAGAAAGTTACAACTGATCAATGCGAAAAATCAGTGACAAATGGAATCATCCCCCAAAAGCCTTTCAGATTCGCTTCTTGTGATTTGGTAGAGATCAGTTCATGATTTGATGAAAATTACTCCAAATGAGACAGTTCTTCCTGATCAATGTTAGTAATTAATGACACTTGGAATCGTCCTCCCAAATCCTTTGATAATTAACTCCTGGTGATTGTGAATAAAATCGGTTGGTGAAAATTAGTAGGAAAGAGAAAATTCCTTCCTCACCCGTCTTCTGATGAATTCCCCATGGAATCATCGACCGGAAAACAATTGCATTCTCTCTTGGTGTGTTGGAAGAGATAGGTTTGTGCAAATTACTCAAAGTACGAAAATCGTTCTTTACAAGCACCTAGTGGTAAAGACTCCAGCAATCCAGATTCTCTCCTCCTGAGTTTGTAGGGATTGGTTCATGAAAATGACTAAAAAATCAAACCTTTATTACTGATCACTGCATCTAATTAGTACCTCATGGAATCATCCTCCAAAGACCTTTTAGCTCCTCTGCTGGTCACTTGGTAGAGATGGGTAGTGTAAATTGCTAAAAAGGAGACCTTCAATACTAATCAGATGAAGCCACTGATGTCTCATGCACGCTTCCTCGAAAAGCCATTCGGATTCTCTCCTGATCCTTTGGTAGAGATGGGTTCATGAAAATTACAAAAATCCAACAGTAATTACTGATCACTGTTAGTCATTAACTCCATCTGGCATGATCCTCCAAAATCCTTTCAGAAATGCTTCTCGTGTTTTGTTATAGGTCGAGTCTCGAAAATTCCGAAAAATAAGCAATTCTGAACGGCTTCGTGGTAGTCATTCATTCCTCACATCATGAGCCTCCTTAGTACATTCCAATTCGCTCCTGTGACTTGGAAGAAATCAGTTCCTGAAATAGACTCAAAATGAGAAATTCACCTTGGATGTGCGCAACAGATAAATTTGAGAAGGAATCTTCCTGAAAGACCCGAGGATTCACTTCTCGTCCTTTGGTACAGAGCAGTGCATGAAAATTATTCCAGATGAGAAAGACGTGCCTAAACTGGTATCCTGATCTATTTTTCATGGAAACATCCACCAAAACACAAGTCTCTTCTCTCTTCAGGATTTGGTGGAGATTGATCATGATTATTGCTTAAAATGAGAAAGTTACAACTGATCAATGCGAAAAATCAGTGACAAATGGAATCATCCCCCAAAAGCCTTTCAGATTCGCTTCTTGTGATTTGGTAGAGATCAGTTCATGATTTGATGAAAATTACTCCAAATGAGACAGTTCTTCCTGATCAATGTTAGTAATTAATGACACTTGGAATCATCCTCCCAAATCCTTTGATAATTAACTCCTGGTGATTGTGAATAAAATCGGTTGGTGAAAATTAGTAGGAAAGAGAAAATTCCTTCCTCACCCGTCTTCTGATGAATTCCCCATGGAATCATCGACCGGAAAACAATTGCATTCTCTCTTGGTGTGTTGGAAGAGATAGGTTTGTGCAAATTACTCAAAGTACGAAAATCGTTCTTTACAAGCACCTAGTGGTAAAGACTCCAGCAATCCAGATTCTCTCCTCCTGAGTTTGTAGGGATTGGTTCATGAAAATGACTAAAAAATCAAACCTTTATTACTGATCACTGCATCTAATTAGTACCTCATGGAATCATCCTCCAAAGACCTTTTAGCTCCTCTGCTGGTCACTTGGTAGAGATGGGTAGTGTAAATTGCTAAAAAGGAGACCTTCAATACTAATCAGATGAAGCCACTGATGTCTCATGCACGCTTCCTCGAAAAGCCAATCGGATTCTCTCCTGATCCTTTGGTAGAGATGGGTTCATGAAAATTACAAAAATCCAACAGTAATTACTGATCACTGTTAGTCATTAACTCCATCTGGCATGATCCTCCAAAATCCTTTCAGAAATGCTTCTCGTGTTTTGTTATAGGTCGAGTCTCGAAAATTCCGAAAAATAAGCAATTCTGAACGGCTTCGTGGTAGTCATTCATTCCTCACATCATGAGCCTCCTTAGTACATTCCAATTCGCTCCTGTGACTTGGAAGAAATCAGTTCCTGAAATAGACTCAAAATGAGAAATTCACCTTGGATGTGCGCAACAGATAAATTTGAGAAGGAATCTTCCTGAAAGACCCGAGGATTCACTTCTCGTCCTTTGGTACAGAGCAGTGCATGAAAATTATTCCAGATGAGAAAGACGTGCCTAATCTGGTATCCTGATCTATTTCTCATGGAAACATCCACCAAAACACAAGTCTCTTCTCTCTTCAGGATTTGGTGGAGATTGATCATGATTATTGCTTAAAATGAGAAAGTTACAACTTATCAATGCTAAAAATCAGTGACAAATGGAATCATCCCCCAAAAGCCTTTCAGATTCGCTTCTTGTGATTTGGTTGAGATCATTTCATGATTTGATGAAAATTACTCCAAATGAGACAGTTCTGCCTGATCAATGTTAGTAATTAATGACACTTGGAATCATCCTCCCAAATCCTTTGATAATTAACTCCTGGTGATTGTGAATAAAATCGGTTGGTGAAAATTAGTAGGAAAGAGAAAATTCCTTCCTCACCCGTCTTCTGATGAATTCGCCATGGAATCATCCACCGGAAAACAATTGCATTCTCTCTTGGTGTGTTGGAAGAGATAGGTTTGTGCAAATTACTCAAAGTACGAAAATCGTTCTTTACAAGCACCTAGTGGTAAAGACTCCAGAAATCCAGATTCTCTCCTCCTGAGTTTGTAGAGATTGGTTCATGAAAATGACGAAAAAATCAAACCTTTATTACTGATCACTGCATCTAATTAGTACCTCATGGAATCATCCTCCAAAGACCTTTTAGCTACTCTGCTGGTCACTTGGTAGAGATGGGTAGTGTAAATTGCTAAAAATGAGACCTTCAATACTAATCAGATGTAGCCATTGATGTCTCATGCACTCTTCCTCGAAAAGGCATTCGGATTCTCTCCTGATCCTTTGGTAGAGATGGGTTCATGAAAATTACAAAAATCCAACAGTAATTACTGATCACTGTTAGTCATTAACTCCATCTGGCATGATCCTCCAAAATCCTTTCAGAAATGCTTCTGGTGATTTGTTAAAGGTCGAGTCTCGAAATTTCCGAAAAATAAGCAATTCTGAACGGCTTCATGGTAGTCATTCATTCCTCACATCATGAGCCTCCTTAGTACATTCCAATTCGCTCCTGTGACTTGGAAGAAATCAGTTCCTGAAATAGACTCAAAATGAGAAATTCATCTTGGATGTGCGCAACAGATAAATTTGAGAAGGAATCTTCCTGAAAGACCCGAGGATTCACTTCTCGTCCTATGGTACAGAGCAGTGCATGAAAATTATTTCAGATGAGAAAGACATGCCTATTCTGGTATCCTGATCTATTTCTCATGGAAACATCCACCAAAACACAAGTCTCTTCTCTCTTCAGGATTTGGTGGAGATTGATCATGATTATTGCTTAAAATGAGAAAGTTACAACTGATCAATGCGAAAAATCAGTGACAAATGGAATCATCCCCCAAAAGCCTTTCAGATTCGCTTCTTGTGATTTGGTTGAGATCAGTTCATGATTTGATGAAAATTACTCCAAATGAGACAGTTCTGCCTGATCAATGTTAGTAATTAATGACACTTGGAATCATCCTCCCAAATCCTTTGATAATTAACTCCTGGTGATTGTGAATAAAATCGGTTGGTGAAAATTAGTAGGAAAGAGAAAATTCCTTCCTCACCCGTCTTCTGATGAATTCCCCATGGAATCATCCACCGGAAAACAATTGCATTCTCTCTTGGTGTGTTGGAAGACATAGGTTTGTGGAAATTACTCTAAGTACGAAAATCGTTCTTTACAAGCACCTAGTGGTAAAGACTCCAGCAATCCAAATTCTCTCCTCCTGAGTTTGTAGGGATTGGTTCATGAAAATGACTAAAAAATCAAACCTTTATTACTGATCACTGCATCTAATTAGTACCTCATGGAATCATCCTCCAAAGACCTTTTAGCTACTCTGCTGGTCACTTGGTAGAGATGGGTAGTGTAAATTGCTAAAAATGAGACCTTCAATACTAATCAGATGAAGCCACTGATGTCTCATGCACGCTTCCTCGAAAAGCCATTCGGATTCTCTCCTGATCCTTTGGTAGAGATGGGTTCATGAAAATTACAAAAATCCAACAGTAATTACTGATCACTGTTAGTCATTAACTCCATCTGGCATGATCCTCCAAAATCCTTTCAGAAATGCTTCTCGTGTTTTGTTATAGGTCGAGTCTCGAAAATTCCGAAAAATAAGCAATTCTGAACGGCTTCGTGGTAGTCATTCATTCCTCACATCATGAGCCTCCTTAGTACATTCCAATTCACTCCTGTGACTTGGAAGAAATCAGTTCCTGAAATAGACTCAAAATGAGAAATTCACCTTGGATGTGCGCAACAGATAAATTTGAGAAGGAATCTTCCTGAAAGACCCGAGGATTCACTTCTCGTCCTTTGGTACAGAGCAGTGCATGAAAATTATTCCAGATGAGAAAAACATGCCTAAACTGGTATCCTGATCTATTTTTCATGGAAACATCCACCAAAACACAAGTCTCTTCTCTCTTCAGGATTTGGTGGAGATTGATCATGATTATTGCTTAAAATGAGAAAGTTACAACTGATCAATGCGAAAAATCAGTGACAAATGGAATCATCCCCCAAAAGCCTTTCAGATTCGCTTCTTGTGATTTGGTAGAGATCAGTTCATGATTTGATGAAAATTACTCCAAATGAGACAGTTCTTCCTGATCAATGTTAGTAATTAATGACACTTGGAATCATCCTCCCAAATCCTTTGATAATTAACTCCTGGTGATTGTGAATAAAATCGGTTGGTGAAAATTAGTAGGAAAGAGAAAATTCCTTCCTCACCCGTCTTCTGATAAATTCCCCATGGAATCATCGACCGGAAAACAATTGCATTCTCTCTTGGTGTGTTGGAAGAGATAGGTTTGTGCAAATTACTCAAAGTACGAAAATCGTTCTTTACAAGCACCTAGTGGTAAAGACTCCAGCAATCCAGATTCTCTCCTCCTGAGTTTGTAGAGATTGGTTCATGAAAATGACGAAAAAATCAAACCTTTATTACTGATCACTGCATCTAATTAGTACCTCATGGAATCATCCTCCAAAGACCTTTTAGCTACTCTGCTGGTCACTTGGTAGAGATGGGTAGTGTAAATTGCTAAAAATGAGACCTTCAATACTAATCAGATGTAGCCATTGATGTCTCATGCACTCTTCCTCGAAAAGGCATTCGGATTCTCTCCTGATCCTTTGGTAGAGATGGGTTCATGAAAATTACAAAAATCCAACAGTAATTACTGATCACTGTTAGTCATTAACTCCATCTGGCATGATCCTCCAAAATCCTTTCAGAAATGCTTCTGGTGATTTGTTAAAGGTCGAGTCTCGAAATTTCCGAAAAATAAGCAATTCTGAACGGCTTCATGGTAGTCATTCATTCCTCACATCATGAGCCTCCTTAGTACATTCCAATTCGCTCCTGTGACTTGGAAGAAATCAGTTCCTGAAATAGACTCAAAATGAGAAATTCATCTTGGATGTGCGCAACAGATAAATTTGAGAAGGAATCTTCCTGAAAGACCCGAGGATTCACTTCTCGTCCTATGGTACAGAGCAGTGCATGAAAATTATTTCAGATGAGAAAGACATGCCTATTCTGGTATCCTGATCTATTTCTCATGGAAACATCCACCAAAACACAAGTCTCTTCTCTCTTCAGGATTTGGTGGAGATTGATCATGATTATTGCTTAAAATGAGAAAGTTACAACTGATCAATGCGAAAAATCAGTGACAAATGGAATCATCCCCCAAAAGCCTTTCAGATTCGCTTCTTGTGATTTGGTAGAGATCAGTTCATGATTTGATGAAAATTACTCCAAATGAGACAGTTCTTCCTGATCAATGTTAGTAATTAATGACACTTGGAATCATCCTCCCAAATCCTTTGATAATTAACTCCTGGTGATTGTGAATAAAATCGGTTGGTGAAAATTAGTAGGAAAGAGAAAATTCCTTCCTCACCCGTCTTCTGATGAATTCCCCATGGAATCATCGACCGGAAAACAATTGCATTCTCTCTTGGTGTGTTGGAAGAGATAGGTTTGTGCAAATTACTCAAAGTACGAAAATCGTTCTTTACAAGCACCTAGTGGTAAAGACTCCAGCAATCCAGATTCTCTCCTCCTGAGTTTGTAGGGATTGGTTCATGAAAATGACTAAAAAATCAAACCTTTATTACTGATCACTGCATCTAATTAGTACCTCATGGAATCATCCTCCAAAGACCTTTTAGCTCCTCTGCTGGTCACTTGGTAGAGATGGGTAGTGTAAATTGCTAAAAAGGAGACCTTCAATACTAATCAGATGAAGCCACTGATGTCTCATGCACGCTTCCTCGAAAAGCCATTCGGATTCTCTCCTGATCCTTTGGTAGAGATGGGTTCATGAAAATTACAAAAATCCAACAGTAATTACTGATCACTGTTAGTCATTAACTCCATCTGGCATGATCCTCCAAAATCCTTTCAGAAATGCTTCTCGTGTTTTGTTATAGGTCGAGTCTCGAAAATTCCGAAAAATAAGCAATTCTGAACGGCTTCGTGGTAGTCATTCATTCCTCACATCATGAGCCTCCTTAGTACATTCCAATTCGCTCCTGTGACTTGGAAGAAATCAGTTCCTGAAATAGACTCAAAATGAGAAATTCACCTTGGATGTGCGCAACAGATAAATTTGAGAAGGAATCTTCCTGAAAGACCCGAGGATTCACTTCTCGTCCTTTGGTACAGAGCAGTGCATGAAAATTATTCCAGATGAGAAAGACGTGCCTAATCTGGTATCCTGATCTATTTCTCATGGAAACATCCACCAAAACACAAGTCTCTTCTCTCTTCAGGATTTGGTGGAGATTGATCATGATTATTGCTTAAAATGAGAAAGTTACAACTGATCAATGCTAAAAATCAGTGACAAATGGAATCATCCCCCAAAAGCCTTTCAGATTCGCTTCTTGTGATTTGGTTGAGATCAGTTCATGATTTGATGAAAATTACTCCAAATGAGACAGTTCTGCCTGATCAATGTTAGTAATTAATGACACTTGGAATCATCCTCCCAAATCCTTTGATAATTAACTCCTGGTGATTGTGAATAAAATCGGTTGGTGAAAATTAGTAGGAAAGAGAAAATTCCTTCCTCACCCGTCTTCTGATGAATTCCCCATGGAATCATCCACCGGAAAACAATTGCATTCTCTCTTGGTGTGTTGGAAGACATAGGTTTGTGGAAATTACTCAAAGTACGAAAATCGTTCTTTACAAGCACCTAGTGGTAAAGACTCCAGCAATCCAAATTCTCTCGTCCTGAGTTTGTAGGGATTGGTTCATGAAAATGACTAAAAAATCAAACCTTTATTACTGATCACTGCATCTAATTAGTACCTCATGGAATCATCCTCCAAAGACCTTTTAGCTACTCTGCTGGTCACTTGGTAGAGATGGGTAGTGTAAATTGCTAAAAATGAGACCTTCAATACTAATCAGATGAAGCCACTGATGTCTCATGCACGCTTCCTCGAAAAGCCATTCGGATTCTCTCCTGATCCTTTGGTAGAGATGGGTTCATGAAAATTACAAAAATCCAACAGTAATTACTGATCACTGTTAGTCATTAACTCCATCTGGCATGATCCTCCAAAATCCTTTCAGAAATGCTTCTCGTGTTTTGTTATAGGTCGAGTCTCGAAAATTCCGAAAAATAAGCAATTCTGAACGGCTTCGTGGTAGTCATTCATTCCTCACATCATGAGCCTCCTTAGTACATTCCAATTCACTCCTGTGACTTGGAAGAAATCAGTTCCTGAAATAGACTCAAAATGAGAAATTCACCTTGGATGTGCGCAACAGATAAATTTGAGAAGGAATCTTCCTGAAAGACCCGAGGATTCACTTCTCGTCCTTTGGTACAGAGCAGTGCATGAAAATTATTCCAGATGAGAAAAACATGCCTAAACTGGTATCCTGATCTATTTTTCATGGAAACATCCACCAAAACACAAGTCTCTTCTCTCTTCAGGATTTGGTGGAGATTGATCATGATTATTGCTTAAAATGAGAAAGTTACAACTGATCAATGCGAAAAATCAGTGACAAATGGAATCATCCCCCAAAAGCCTTTCAGATTCGCTTCTTGTGATTTGGTAGAGATCAGTTCATGATTTGATGAAAATTACTCCAAATGAGACAGTTCTTCCTGATCAATATTAGTAATTAATGACACTTGGAATCATCCTCCCAAATCCTTTGATAATTAACTCCTGGTGATTGTGAATAAAATCGGTTGGTGAAAATTAGTAGGAAAGAGAAAATTCCTTCCTCACCCGTCTTCTGATGAATTCCCCATGGAATCATCGACCGGAAAACAATTGCATTCTCTCTTGGTGTGTTGGAAGAGATAGGTTTGTGCAAATTACTCAAAGTACGAAAATCGTTCTTTACAAGCACCTAGTGGTAAAGACTCCAGCAATCCAGATTCTCTCCTCCTGAGTTTGTAGGGATTGGTTCATGAAAATGACTAAAAAATCAAACCTTTATTACTGATCACTGCATCTAATTAGTACCTCATGGAATCATCCTCCAAAGACCTTTTAGCTCCTCTGCTGGTCACTTGGTAGAGATGGGTAGTGTAAATTGCTAAAAAGGAGACCTTCAATACTAATCAGATGAAGCCACTGATGTCTCATGCACGCTTCCTCGAAAAGCCATTCGGATTCTCTCCTGATCCTTTGGTAGAGATGGGTTCATGAAAATTACAAAAATCCAACAGTAATTACTGATCACTGTTAGTCATTAACTCCATCTGGCATGATCCTCCAAAATCCTTTCAGAAATGCTTCTCGTGTTTTGTTATAGGTCGAGTCTCGAAAATTCCGAAAAATAAGCAATTCTGAACGGCTTCGTGGTAGTCATTCATTCCTCACATCATGAGCCTCCTTAGTACATTCCAATTCGCTCCTGTGACTTGGAAGAAATCAGTTCCTGAAATAGACTCAAAATGAGAAATTCACCTTGGATGTGCGCAACAGATAAATTTGAGAAGGAATCTTCCTGAAAGACCCGAGGATTCACTTCTCGTCCTTTGGTACAGAGCAGTGCATGAAAATTATTCCAGATGAGAAAGACGTGCCTAATCTGGTATCCTGATCTATTTCTCATGGAAACATCCACCAAAACACAAGTCTCTTCTCTCTTCAGGATTTGGTGGAGATTGATCATGATTATTGCTTAAAATGAGAAAGTTACAACTTATCAATGCTAAAAATCAGTGACAAATGGAATCATCCCCCAAAAGCCTTTCAGATTCGCTTCTTGTGATTTGGTTGAGATCATTTCATGATTTGATGAAAATTACTCCAAATGAGACAGTTCTGCCTGATCAATGTTAGTAATTAATGACTCTTGGAATCATCCTCCCAAATCCTTTGATAATTAACTCCTGGTGATTGTGAATAAAATCGGTTGGTGAAAATTAGTAGGAAAGAGAAAATTCCTTCCTCACCCGTCTTCTGATGAATTCGCCATGGAATCATCCACCGGAAAACAATTGCATTCTCTCTTGGTGTGTTGGAAGAGATAGGTTTGTGCAAATTACTCAAAGTATGAAAATCGTTCTTTACAAGCACCTAGTGGTAAAGACTCCAGAAATCCAGATTCTCTCCTCCTGAGTTTGTAGGGATTGGTTCATGAAAATGACGAAAAAATCAAACCTTTATTACTGATCACTGCATCTAATTAGTACCTCATGGAATCATCCTCCAAAGACCTTTTAGCTACTCTGCTGGTCACTTGGTAGAGATGGGTAGTCTAAATTGCTAAAATGAGACCTTCAATACTAATCAGATGTAGCCATTGATGTCTCATGCACGCTTCCTCGAAAAGCCAATCGGATTCTCTCCTGATCCTTTGGTAGAGATGGGTTCATGAAAATTACAAAAATCCAACAGTAATTACTGATCACTGCTAGTCATTAACTCCATCTGGCATGATCCTCCAAAATCCTTTCAGAAATGCTTCTGGTGATTTGTTATAGGTCGAGTCTCGAAAATTGCAAAAAAAAAGCAATTCTGAACGGCTTCGTGGTAGTCATTCATTCCTCACATCATGAGCTTCCTTAGTACATTCCAATTCGCTCCTGTGACTTGGAAGAAATCAGTTCCTGAAATAGACTCAAAATGAGAAATTCACCTTGGATGTGCGCAACAGATAAATTTGAGAAGGAATCTTCCTGAAAGACCCGAGGATTCACTTCTCGTCCTTTGGTACAGAGCAGTGCATGAAAATTATTCCAGATGAGAAAAACATGCCTAAACTGGTATCCTGATCTATTTTTCATGGAAACATCCACCAAAACACAAGTCTCTTCTCTCTTCAGGATTTGGTGGAGATTGATCATGATTATTGCTTAAAATGAGAAAGTTACAACTGATCAATGCGAAAAATCAGTGACAAATGGAATCATCCCCCAAAAGCCTTTCAGATTCGCTTCTTGTGATTTGGTAGAGATCAGTTCATGATTTGATGAAAATTACTCCAAATGAGACAGTTCTTCCTGATCAATGTTAGTAATTAATGACACTTGGAATCATCCTCCCAAATCCTTTGATAATTAACTCCTGGTGATTGTGAATAAAATCGGTTGGTGAAAATTAGTAGGAAAGAGAAAATTCCTTCCTCACCCGTCTTCTGATGAATTCCCCATGGAATCATCGACCGGAAAACAATTGCATTCTCTCTTGGTGTGTTGGAAGAGATAGGTTTGTGCAAATTACTCAAAGTACGAAAATCGTTCTTTACAAGCACCTAGTGGTAAAGACTCCAGCAATCCAGATTCTCTCCTCCTGAGTTTGTAGGGATTGGTTCATGAAAATGACTAAAAAATCAAACCTTTATTACTGATCACTGCATCTAATTAGTACCTCATGGAATCATCCTCCAAAGACCTTTTAGCTCCTCTGCTGGTCACTTGGTAGAGATGGGTAGTGTAAATTGCTAAAAAGGAGACCTTCAATACTAATCAGATGAAGCCACTGATGTCTCATGCACGCTTCCTCGAAAAGCCATTCGGATTCTCTCCTGATCCTTTGGTAGAGATGGGTTCATGAAAATTACAAAAATCCAACAGTAATTACTGATCACTGTTAGTCATTAACTCCATCTGGCATGATCCTCCAAAATCCTTTCAGAAATGCTTCTCGTGTTTTGTTATAGGTCGAGTCTCGAAAATTCCGAAAAATAAGCAATTCTGAACGGCTTCGTGGTAGTCATTCATTCCTCACATCATGAGCCTCCTTAGTACATTCCAATTCGCTCCTGTGACTTGGAAGAAATCAGTTCCTGAAATAGACTCAAAATGAGAAATTCACCTTGGATGTGCGCAACAGATAAATTTGAGAAGGAATCTTCCTGAAAGACCCGAGGATTCACTTCTCGTCCTTTGGTACAGAGCAGTGCATGAAAATTATTCCAGATGAGAAAGACGTGCCTAATCTGGTATCCTGATCTATTTCTCATGGAAACATCCACCAAAACACAAGTCTCTTCTCTCTTCAGGATTTGGTGGAGATTGATCATGATTATTGCTTAAAATGAGAAAGTTACAACTTATCAATGCTAAAAATCAGTGACAAATGGAATCATCCCCCAAAAGCCTTTCAGATTCGCTTCTTGTGATTTGGTTGAGATCAGTTCATGATTTGATGAAAATTACTCCAAATGAGACAGTTCTGCCTGATCAATGTTAGTAATTAATGACACTTGGAATCATCCTCCCAAATCCTTTGATAATTAACTCCTGGTGATTGTGAATAAAATCGGTTGGTGAAAATTAGTAGGAAAGAGAAAATTCCTTCCTCACCCGTCTTCTGATGAATTCGCCATGGAATCATCCACCGGAAAACAATTGCATTCTCTCTTGGTGTGTTGGAAGAGATAGGTTTGTGCAAATTACTCAAAGTATGAAAATCGTTCTTTACAAGCACCTAGTGGTAAAGACTCCAGAAATCCAGATTCTCTCCTCCTGAGTTTGTAGAGATTGGTTCATGAAAATGACGAAAAAATCAAACCTTTATTACTGATCACTGCATCTAATTAGTACCTCATGGAATCATCCTCCAAAGACCTTTTAGCTACTCTGCTGGTCACTTGGTAGAGATGGGTAGTGTAAATTGCTAAAAATGAGACCTTCAATACTAATCAGATGTAGCCATTGATGTCTCATGCACTCTTCCTCGAAAAGCCATTCGGATTCTCTCCTGATCCTTTGGTAGAGATGGGTTCATGAAAATTACAAAAATCCAACAGTAATTACTGATCACTGTTAGTCATTAACTCCATCTGGCATGATCCTCCAAAATCCTTTCAGAAATGCTTCTGGTGATTTGTTAAAGGTCGAGTCTCGAAATTTCCGAAAAATAAGCAATTCTGAACGGCTTCATGGTAGTCATTCATTCCTCACATCATGAGCCTCCTTAGTACATTCCAATTCGCTCCTGTGACTTGGAAGAAATCAGTTCCTGAAATAGACTCAAAATGAGAAATTCATCTTGGATGTGCGCAACAGATAAATTTGAGAAGGAATCTTCCTGAAAGACCCGAGGATTCACTTCTCGTCCTATGGTACAGAGCAGTGCATGAAAATTATTTCAGATGAGAAAGACATGCCTATTCTGGTATCCTGATCTATTTCTCATGGAAACATCCACCAAAACACAAGTCTCTTCTCTCTTCAGGATTTGGTGGAGATTGATCATGATTATTGCTTAAAATGAGAAAGTTACAACTGATCAATGCTAAAAATCAGTGACAAATGGAATCATCCCCCAAAAGCCTTTCAGATTCGCTTCTTGTGATTTGGTTGAGATCAGTTCATGATTTGATGAAAATTACTCCAAATGAGACAGTTCTGCCTGATCAATGTTAGTAATTAATGACACTTGGAATCATCCTCCCAAATCCTTTGATAATTAACTCCTGGTGATTGTGAATAAAATCGGTTGGTGAAAATTAGTAGGAAAGAGAAAATTCCTACCTCACCCGTCTTCTGATGAATTCCCCATGGAATCATCCACCGGAAAACAATTGCATTCTCTCTTGGTGTGTTGGAAGACATAGGTTTGTGCAAATTACTCTAAGTACGAAAATCGTTCTTTACAAGCACCTAGTGGTAAAGACTCCAGCAATCCAAATTCTCTCCTCCTGAGTTTGTAGGGATTGGTTCATGAAAATGACTAAAAAATCAAACCTTTATTACTGATCACTGCATCTAATTAGTACCTCATGGAATCATCCTCCAAAGACCTTTTAGCTACTCTGCTGGTCACTTGGTAGAGATGGGTAGTGTAAATTGCTAAAAATGAGACCTTCAATACTAATCAGATGAAGCCACTGATGTCTCATGCACGCTTCCTCGAAAAGCCATTCGGATTCTCTCCTGATCCTTTGGTAGAGATGGGTTCATGAAAATTACAAAAATCCAACAGTAATTACTGATCACTGTTAGTCATTAACTCCATCTGGCATGATCCTCCAAAATCCTTTCAGAAATGCTTCTCGTGTTTTGTTATAGGTCGAGTCTCGAAAATTCCGAAAAATAAGCAATTCTGAACGGCTTCGTGGTAGTCATTCATTCCTCACATCATGAGCCTCCTTAGTACATTCCAATTCGCTCCTGTGACTTGGAAGAAATCAGTTCCTGAAATAGACTCAAAATGAGAAATTCACCTTGGATGTGCGCAACAGATAAATTTGAGAAGGAATCTTCCTGAAAGACCCGAGGATTCACTTCTCGTCCTTTGGTACAGAGCAGTGCATGAAAATTATTCCAGATGAGAAAAACATGCCTAAACTGGTATCCTGATCTATTTTTCATGGAAACATCCACCAAAACACAAGTCTCTTCTCTCTTCAGGATTTGGTGGAGAGTGATCATGATTATTGCTTAAAATGAGAAAGTTACAACTGATCAATGCGAAAAATCAGTGACAAATGGAATCATCCCCCAAAAGCCTTTCAGATTCGCTTCTTGTGATTTGGTAGAGATCAGTTCATGATTTGATGAAAATTACTCCAAATGAGACAGTTCTTCCTGATCAATGTTAGTAATTAATGACACTTGGAATCATCCTCCCAAATCCTTTGATAATTAACTCCTGGTGATTGTGAATAAAATCGGTTGGTGAAAATTAGTAGGAAAGAGAAAATTCCTTCCTCACCCGTCTTCTGATGAATTCCCCATGGAATCATCCACCGGAAAACAATTGCATTCTCTCTTGGTGTGTTGGAAGAGATAGGTTTGTGCAAATTACTCAAAGTACGAAAATCGTTCTTTACAAGCACCTAGTGGTAAAGACTCCAGCAATCCAGATTCTCTCTTCCTGAGTTTGTAGGGATTGGTTCATGAAAATGACTAAAAAATCAAACCTTTATTACTGATCACTGCATCTAATTAGTACCTCATGGAATCATCCTCCAAAGACCTTTTAGCTACTCTGCTGGTCACTTGGTAGAGATGGGTAGTCTAAATTGCTAAAATGAGACCTTCAATACTAATCAGATGTAGCCATTGATGTCTCATGCACGCTTCCTCGAAAAGCCAATCGGATTCTCTCCTGATCCTTTGGTAGAGATGGGTTCATGAAAATTACAAAAATCCAACAGTAATTACTGATCACTGCTAGTCATTAACTCCATCTGGCATGATCCTCCAAAATCCTTTCAGAAATGCTTCTGGTGATTTGTTATAGGTCGAGTCTCGAAAATTCCAAAAAAAAAGCAATTCTGAACGGCTTCGTGGTAGTCATTCATTCCTCACATCATGAGCCTCCTTAGTACATTCCAATTCGCTCCTGTGACTTGGACGAAATCAGTTCCTGAAATAGACTCAAAATGAGAAATTCACCTTGGATGTGCGCAACAGATAAATTTGAGAAGGAATCTTCCTGAAAGACCCGAGGATTCACTTCTCGTCCTTTGGTACAGAGCAGTGCATGAAAATTATTCCAGATGAGAGAAACATGCCTAAACTGGTATCCTGATCTATTTTTCATGGAAACATCCACCAAAACACAAGTCTCTTCTCTCTTCAGGATTTGGTGGAGATTGATCATGATTATTGCTTAAAATGAGAAAGTTACAACTGATCAATGCGAAAAATCAGTGACAAATGGAATCATCCCCCAAAAGCCTTTCAGATTCGCTTCTTGTGATTTGGTAGAGATCAGTTCATGATTTGATGAAAATTACTCCAAATGAGACAGTTCTTCCTGATCAATGTTAGTAATTAATGACACTTGGAATCATCCTCCCAAATCCTTTGATAATTAACTCCTGGTGATTGTGAATAAAATCGGTTGGTGAAAATTAGTAGGAAAGAGAAAATTCCTTCCTCACCCGTCTTCTGATGAATTCCCCATGGAATCATCGACCGGAAAACAATTGCATTCTCTCTTGGTGTGTTGGAAGAGATAGGTTTGTGCAAATTACTCAAAGTACGAAAATCGTTCTTTACAAGCACCTAGTGGTAAAGACTCCAGCAATCCAGATTCTCTCCTCCTGAGTTTGTAGGGATTGGTTCATGAAAATGACTAAAAAATCAAACCTTTATTACTGATCACTGCATCTAATTAGTACCTCATGGAATCATCCTCCAAAGACCTTTTAGCTCCTCTGCTGGTCACTTGGTAGAGATGGGTAGTGTAAATTGCTAAAAAGGAGACCTTCAATACTAATCAGATGAAGCCACTGATGTCTCATGCACGCTTCCTCGAAAAGCCATTCGGATTCTCTCCTGATCCTTTGGTAGAGATGGGTTCATGAAAATTACAAAAATCCAACAGTAATTACTGATCACTGTTAGTCATTAACTCCATCTGGCATGATCCTCCAAAATCCTTTCAGAAATGCTTCTCGTGTTTTGTTATAGGTCGAGTCTCGAAAATTCTGAAAAATAAGCAATTCTGAACGGCTTCGTGGTAGTCATTCATTCCTCACATCATGAGCCTCCTTAGTACATTCCAATTCGCTCCTGTGACTTGGAAGAAATCAGTTCCTGAAATAGACTCAAAATGAGAAATTCACCTTGGATGTGCGCAACAGATAAATTTGAGAAGGAATCTTCCTGAAAGACCCGAGGATTCACTTCTCGTCCTTTGGTACAGAGCAGTGCATGAAAATTATTCCAGATGAGAAAGACGTGCCTAATCTGGTATCCTGATCTATTTCTCATGGAAACATCCACCAAAACACAAGTCTCTTCTCTCTTCAGGATTTGGTGGAGATTGATCATGATTATTGCTTAAAATGAGAAAGTTACAACTTATCAATGCTAAAAATCAGTGACAAATGGAATCATCCCCCAAAAGCCTTTCAGATTCGCTTCTTGTGATTTGGTTGAGATCATTTCATGATTTGATGAAAATTACTCCAAATGAGACAGTTCTGCCTGATCAATGTTAGTAATTAATGACACTTGGAATCATCCTCCCAAATCCTTTGATAATTAACTCCTGGTGATTGTGAATAAAATCGGTTGGTGAAAATTAGTAGGAAAGAGAAAATTCCTTCCTCACCCGTCTTCTGATGAATTCGCCATGGAATCATCCACCGGAAAACAATTGCATTCTCTCTTGGTGTGTTGGAAGAGATAGGTTTGTGCAAATTACTCAAAGTATGAAAATCGTTCTTTACAAGCACCTAGTGGTAAAGACTCCAGAAATCCAGATTCTCTCCTCCTGAGTTTGTAGAGATTGGTTCATGAAAATGACTAAAAAATCAAACCTTTATTACTGATCACTGCATCTAATTAGTACCTCATGGAATCATCCTCCAAAGACCTTTTAGCTACTCTGCTGGTCACTTGGTAGAGATGGGTAGTGTAAATTGCTAAAAAGGAGACCTTCAATAGTAATCAGATGTAGCCATTGATGTCTCATGCACACTTCCTCGAAAAGCCATTCGGATTCTCTCCTGATCCTTTGGTAGAGATGGGTTCATGAAAATTACAAAAATCCAACAGTAATTACTGATCACTGTTAGTCATTAACTCCATCTGGCATGATCCTCCAAAATCCTTTCAGAAATGCTTCTGGTGATTTGTTATAGGTCGAGTCTCGAAAATTCCGAAAAATAAGCAATTCTGAACGGCTTCATGGTAGTCATTCATTCCTCACATCATGAGCCTCCTTAGTACATTCCAATTCGCTCCTGTGACTTGGAAGAAATCAGTTCCTGAAATAGACTCAAAATGAGAAATTCAGCTTGGATGTGCGCAACAGATAAATTTGAGAAGGAATCTTCCTGAAAGACCCGAGGATTCACTTCTCGTCCTATGGTACAGAGCAGTGCATGAAAATTATTTCAGATGAGAAAGACATGCCTATTCTGGTATCCTGATCTATTTCTCATGGAAACATCCACCAAAACACAAGTCTCTTCTCTCTTCAGGATTTGGTGGAGATTGATCATGATTATTGCTTAAAATGAGAAAGTTACAACTGATCAATGCTAAAAATCAGTGACAAATGGAATCATCCCCCAAAAGCCTTTCAGATTCGCTTCTTGTGATTTGGTTGAGGTCAGTTCATGATTTGATGAAAATTACTCCAAATGAGACAGTTCTGCCTGATCAATGTTAGTAATTAATGACACTTGGAATCATCCTCCCAAATCCTTTGATAATTAACTCCTGGTGATTGTGAATAAAATCGGTTGGTGAAAATTAGTAGGAAAGAGAAAATTCCTTCCTCACCCGTCTTCTGATGAATTCCCCATGGAATCATCCACCGGAAAACAATTGCATTCTCTCTTGGTGTGTTGGAAGACATAGGTTTGTGCAAATTACTCTAAGTACGAAAATCGTTCTTTACAAGCACCTAGTGGTAAAGACTCCAGCAATCCAAATTCTCTCCTCCTGAGTTTGTAGGGATTGGTTCATGAAAATGACTAAAAAATCAAACCTTTATTACTGATCACTGCATCTAATTAGTACCTCATGGAATCATCCTCCAAAGACCTTTTAGCTACTCTGCTGGTCACTTGGTAGAGATGGGTAGTGTAAATTGCTAAAAATGAGACCTTCAATACTAATCAGATGAAGCCACTGATGTCTCATGCACGCTTCCTCGAAAAGCCATTCGGATTCTCTCCTGATCCTTTGGTAGAGATGGGTTCATGAAAATTACAAAAATCCAACAGTAATTACTGATCACTGTTAGTCATTAACTCCATCTGGCATGATCCTCCAAAATCCTTTCAGAAATGCTTCTCGTGTTTTGTTACAGGTCGAGTCTCGAAAATTCCGAAAAATAAGCAATTCTGAACGGCTTCGTGGTAGTCATTCATTCCTCACATCATGAGCCTCCTTAGTACATTCCAATTCGCTCCTGTGACTTGGAAGAAATCAGTTCCTGAAATAGACTCAAAATGAGAAATTCACCTTGGATGTGAGCAACAGATAAATTTGAGAAGGAATCTTCCTGAAAGACCCGAGGATTCACTTCTCGTCCTTTGGTACAGAGCAGTGCATGAAAATTATTCCAGATGAGAAAGACGTGCCTAATCTGGTATCCTGATCTATTTCTCATGGAAACATCCACCAAAACACAAGTCTCTTCTCTCTTCAGGATTTGGTGGAGATTGATCATAATTATTGCTTAAAATGAGAAAGTTACAACTGGTCAATGCCATAAATCAGTGACAAATGGAATCATCCCCCAAAAGCCTTTCAGATTCGCTTCTTGTGATTTGGTAGAGATCAGTTCATGATTTGATGAAAATTACTCCAAATGAGACAGTTCTTCCTGATCAATGTTAGTAATTAATGACACTTGGAATCATCCTCCCAAATCCTTTGATAATTAACTCCTGGTGATTGTGAATAAAATCGGTTGGTGAAAATTAGTAGGAAAGAGAAAATTCCTTCCTCACCCGTCTTCTGATGAATTCGCCATGGAATCATCCACCGGAAAACAATTGCATTCTCTCTTGGTGTGTTGGAAGAGATAGGTTTGTGCAAATTACTCAAAGTACGAAAATCGTTCTTTACAAGCACCTAGTGGTAAAGACTCCAGCAATCCAGATTCTCTCCTCCTGAGTTTGTAGGGACTGGTTCATGAAAATGACTAAAAAATCAAACCTTTATTACTGATCACTGCATCTAATTAGTACCTCATGGAATCATCCTCCAAAGACCTTTTAGCTCCTCTGCTGGTCACTTGATAGAGATGGGTAGTGTAAATTGCTAAAAAGGAGACCTTCAATACTAATCAGATGAAGCCACTGATGTCTCATGCACGCTTCCTCGAAAAGCCATTCGTATTCTCTCCTGATCCTTTGGTAGAGATGGGTTCATGAAAATTACAAAAATCCAACAGTAATTACTGATCACTGTTAGTCATTAACTCCATCTGGCATGATCCTCCAAAATCCTTTCAGAAATGCTTCTCGTGTTTTGTTATAGGTCGAGTCTCGAAAATTCCGAAAAATAAGCAATTCTGAACGGCTTCGTGGTAGTCATTCATTCCTCACATCATGAGCCTCCTTAGTACATTCCAATTCGCTCCTGTGACTTGGAAGAAATCAGTTCCTGAAATGGACTCAAAATGAGAAATTCACCTTGGATGTGCGCAACAGATAAATTTGAGAAGGAATCTTCCTGAAAGACCCGAGGATTCACTTCTCGTCCTTTGGTACAGAGCAGTGCATGAAAATTATTCCAGATGAGAAAAACATGCCTAAACTGGTATCCTGATCTATTTCTCATGGAAACATCCACCAAAACACAAGTCTCTTCTCTCTTCAGGATTTGGTGGAGATTGATCATGATTATTGCTTAAAATGAGAAAGTTACAACTGATCAATGCGAAAAATCAGTGACAAATGGAATCATCCCCCAAAAGCCTTTCAGATTCGCTTCTTGTGATGTGGTAGAGATCAGTTCATGATTTGATGAAAATTACTCCAAATGAGACAGTTCTTCCTGATCAATGTTAGTAATTAATGACACTTGGAATCATCCTCCCAAATCCTTTGATAATTAACTCCTGGTGATTGTGAATAAAATCGGTTGGTGAAAATTAGTAGGAAAGAGAAAATTCCTTCCTCACCCGTCTTCTGATGAATTCCCCATGGAATCATCCACCGGAAAACAATTGCATTCTCTCTTGGTGTGTTGGAAGAGATAGGTTTGTGCAAATTACTCAAAGTACGAAAATCGTTCTTTACAAGCACCTAGTGGTAAAGACTCCAGCAATCCAGATTCTCTCCTCCTGAGTTTGTAGAGATTGGTTCATGAAAATGACTAAAAAATAAAACCTTTATTACTGATCACTGCATCTAATTAGTACCTCATGGAATCATCCTCCAAAGACCTTTTAGCTACTCTGCTGGTCACTTGGTAGAGATGGGTAGTCTAAATTGCTAAAATGAGACCTTCAATACTAATCAGATGTAGCCATTGATGTCTCATGCACGCTTCCTCGAAAAGCCAATCGGATTCTCTCCTGATCCTTTGGTAGAGATGGGTTCATGAAAATTACAAAAATCCAACAGTAATTACTGATCACTGTTAGTCATTAACTCCATCTGGCATGATCCTCCAAAATCCTTTCAGAAATGCTTCTCGTGTTTTGTTATAGGTCGAGTCTCGAAAATTCCGAAAAATAAGCAATTCTGAACGGCTTCGTGGTAGTCATTCATTCCTCACATCATGAGCCTCCTTAGTACATTCCAATTCGCTCCTGTGACTTGGAAGAAATCAGTTCCTGAAATAGACTCAAAATGCGAAATTCACCTTGGATGTGCGCAACAGATAAATTTGAGAAGGAATCTTCCTGAAAGACCCGAGGATTCACTTCTCGTCCTTTGGTACAGAGCAGTGCATGAAAATTATTCCAGATGAGAAAAACATGCCTAAACTGGTATCCTGATCTATTTCTCATGGAAACATCCACCAAAACACAAGTCTCTTCTCTCTTCAGGATTTGGTGGAGATTGATCATGATTATTGCTTAAAATGAGAAAGTTACAACTGATCAATGCGAAAAATCAGTGACAAATGGAATCATCCCCCAAAAGCCTTTCAGATTCGCTTCTTGTGATTTGGTAGAGATCAGTTCATGATTTGATGAAAATTACTCCAAATGAGACAGTTCTTCCTGATCAATGTTAGTAATTAATGACACTTGGAATCATCCTCCCAAATCCTTTGATAATTAACTCCTGGTGATTGTGAATAAAATCGGTTGGTGAAAATTAGTAGGAAAGAGAAAATTCCTTCCTCACCCATCTTCTGATGAATTTCCCATGGAATCATCCACCGGAAAACAATTGCATTCTCTCTTGGTGTGTTGGAAGAGATTGGTTTGTGCAAATTACTCAAAGTACGAAAATCGTTCTTTACAAGCACCTAGTGGTAAAGACTCCAGCAATCCAGATTCTCTCCTCCTGAGTTTGTAGAGATTGGTTCATGAAAATGACTAAAAAATCAAACCTTTATTACTGATCACTGCATCTAATTAGTACCTCATGGAATCATCCTCCAAAGACCTTTTAGCTACTCTGCTGGTCACTTGGTAGAGATGGGTAGTGTAAATTGCTAAAAATGAGACCTTCAATACTAATCAGATGTAGCCATTGATGTCTCATGCACGCTTCCTCGAAAAGCGATTCGGATTCTCTCCTGATCCTTTGGTAGAGATGGGTTCATGAAAATTACAAAAATCCAACAGTAATTACTGATCACTGCTAGTCATTAACTCCATCTGGCATGATCCTCCAAAATCCTTTCAGAAATGCTTCTGGTGATTTGTTATAGGTCGAGTCTCGAAAATTCCGAAAAATAAGCAATTCTGAACGGCTTCGTGGTAGTCATTCATTCCTCACATCATGAGCCTCCTTAGTACATTCCAATTCGCTCCTGTGACCTGGAAGAAATCAGTTCCTGAAATAGACTCAAAATGAGAAATTCACCTTGGATGTGCGCAACAGATAAATTTGAGAAGGAATCTTCCTGAAAGACCCGAGGATTCACTTCTCGTCCTTTGGTACAGAGCAGTGCATGAAAATTATTCCAGATGAGAATAACATGCCTAATCTGGTATCCTGATCTATTTCTCATGGAAACATCCACCAAAACACAAGTCTCTTCTCTCTTCAGGATTTGGTGGAGATTGATCATGATTATTGCTTAAAATGAGAAAGTTACAACTGATCAATGCGAAAAATCAGTGACAAATGGAATCATCCCCCAAAAGCCTTTCAGATTCGCTTCTTGTGATTTGGTAGAGATCAGTTCATGATTTGATGAAAATTACTCCAAATGAGACAGTTCTTCCTGATCAATGTTAGTAATTAATGACACTTGGAATCATCCTCCCAAATCCTTTGATAATTAACTCCTGGTGATTGTGAATAAAATCGGTTGGTGAAAATTAGTAGGAAAGAGAAAATTCCTTCCTCACCCGTCTTCTGATGAATTCCCCATGGAATCATCCAGCGGAAAACAATTGCATTCTCTCTTGGTGTGTTGGAAGAGATAGGTTTGTGCAAATTACTCAAAGTACGAAAATCGTTCTTTGCAAGCACCTAGTGGTAAAGACTCCAGCAATCCAGATTCTCTCCTCCTGAGTTTGTAGGGATTGGTTCATGAAAATGACTAAAAAATCAAACCTTTATTACTGATCACTGCATCTAATTAGTACCTCATGGAATCATCCTCCAAAGACCTTTTAGCTCCTCTGCTGGTCACTTGGTAGAGATGGGTAGTGTAAATTGCTAAAAATGAGACCTTCAATACTAATCAGATGTAGCCATTGATGTCTCATGCACGCTTCCTCAAAAAGCCATTCGGATTCTCTCCTGATCCTTTGGTAGAGATGGGTTCATGAAAATTACAAAAATCCAACAGTAATTACTGATCACTGCTAGTCATTAACTCCATCTGGCATGATCCTCCAAAATCCTTTCAGAATTTCTTCTGGTGATTTGTTACAGGTCGAGTCTCAAAAATTCCGAAAAATAAGCAATTCTGAACGGCTTCGTGGTAGTCATTCATTCCTCACATCATGAGCCTCCTTAGTACATTCCAATTCGCTCCTGTTGACTTGGAAGAAATCAGTTCCTGAAATAGACTCAAAATGAGAAATTCACCTTGGATGTGCGGAACAGATAAATTTGAGAAGGAATCTTCCTGAAAGACCCGAGGATTCACTTCTCGTCCTTTGGTACAGAGCAGTGCATGAAAATTATTCCAGATGAGAAAGACGTGCCTAAACTGGTATCCTGATCTATTTCTCATGGAAACATCCACCAAAACACAAGTCTCTTCTCTCTTCAGGATTTGGTGGAGATTGATCATGATTATTGCTTAAAATGAGAAAGTTACAACTGATCAATGCGAAAAATCAGTGACAAATGGAATCATCCCCCAAAAGCCTTTCAGATTCGCTTCTTGTGATGTGGTAGAGATCAGTTCATGATTTGATGAAAATTACTCCAAATGAGACAGTTCTTCCTGATCAATGTTAGTAATTAATGACACTTGGAATCATCCTCCCAAATCCTTTGATAATTAACTCCTGGTGATTGTGAATAAAATCGGTTGGTGAAAATTAGTAGGAAAGAGAAAATTCCTTCCTCACCCGTCTTCTGATGAATTCCCCATGGAATCATCGACCGGAAAACAATTGCATTCTCTCTTGGTGTGTTGGAAGAGATAGGTTTGTGCAAATTACTCAAAGTACGAAAATCGTTCTTTACAAGCACCTAGTGGTAAAGACTCCAGCAATCCAGATTCTCTCCTCCTGAGTTTGTAGAGATTGGTTCATGAAAATGACTAAAAAATAAAACCTTTATTACTGATCACTGCATCTAATTAGTACCTCATGGAATCATCCTCCAAAGACCTTTTAGCTACTCTGCTGGTCACTTGGTAGAGATGGGTAGTCTAAATTGCTAAAATGAGACCTTCAATACTAATCAGATGTAGCCATTGATGTCTCATGCACGCTTCCTCGAAAAGCCAATCGGATTCTCTCCTGATCCTTTGGTAGAGATGGGTTCATGAAAATTACAAAAATCCAACAGTAATTACTGATCACTGTTAGTCATTAACTCCATCTGGCATGATCCTCCAAAATCCTTTCAGAAATGCTTCTCGTGTTTTGTTATAGGTCGAGTCTCGAAAATTCCGAAAAATAAGCAATTCTGAACGGCTTCGTGGTAGTCATTCATTCCTCACATCATGAGCCTCCTTAGTACATTCCAATTCGCTCCTGTGACTTGGAAGAAATCAGTTCCTGAAATAGACTCAAAATGAGAAATTCACCTTGGATGTGCGCAACAGATAAATTTGAGAAGGAATCTTCCTGAAAGACCCGAGGATTCACTTCTCGTCCTTTGGTACAGAGCAGTGCATGAAAATTATTCCAGATGAGAAAAACATGCCTAAACTGGTATCCTGATCTATTTCTCATGGAAACATCCACCAAAACACAAGTCTCTTCTCTCTTCAGGATTTGGTGGAGATTGATCATGATTATTGCTTAAAATGAGAAAGTTACAACTGATCAATGCGAAAAATCAGTGACAAATGGAATCATCCCCCAAAAGCCTTTCAGATTCGCTTCTTGTGATTTGGTAGAGATCAGTTCATGATTTGATGAAAATTACTCCAAATGAGACAGTTCTTCCTGATCAATGTTAGTAATTAATGACACTTGGAATCATCCTCCCAAATCCTTTGATAATTAACTCCTGGTGATTGTGAATAAAATCGGTTGGTGAAAATTAGTAGGAAAGAGAAAATTCCTTCCTCACCCGTCTTCTGATGAATTTCCCATGGAATCATCCACCGGAAAACAATTGCATTCTCTCTTGGTGTGTTGGAAGAGATTGGTTTGTGCAAATTACTCAAAGTACGAAAATCGTTCTTTACAAGCACCTAGTGGTAAAGACTCCAGAAATCCAGATTCTCTCCTCCTGAGTTTGTAGAGATTGGTTCATGAAAATGACTAAAAAATCAAACCTTTATTACTGATCACTGCATCTAATTAGTACCTCATGGAATCATCCTCCAAAGACCTTTTAGCTACTCTGCTGGTCACTTGGTAGAGATGGGTAGTGTAAATTGCTAAAAATGAGACCTTCAATACTAATCAGATGTAGCCATTGATGTCTCATGCACGCTTCCTCGAAAAGCGATTCGGATTCTCTCCTGATCCTTTGGTAGAGATGGGTTCATGAAAATTACAAAAATCCAACAGTAATTACTGATCACTGCTAGTCATTAACTCCATCTGGCATGATCCTCCAAAATCCTTTCAGAAATGCTTCTCGTGTTTTGTTATAGGTCGAGTCTCGAAAATTCTGAAAAATAAGCAATTCTGAACGGCTTCGTGGTAGTCATTCATTCCTCACATCATGAGCCTCCTTAGTACATTCCAATTCGCTCCTGTGACTTGGAAGAAATCAGTTTCTGAAATGGACTCAAAATGAGAAATTCACCTTGGATGTGCGCAACAGATAAATTTGAGAAGGAATCTTCCTGAAAGACCCGAGGATTCACTTCTCGTCCTTTGGTACAGAGCAGTGCATGAAAATTATTCCAGATGAGAAAAACATGCCTAAACTGGTATCCTGATCTATTTCTCATGGAAACATCCACCAAAACACAAGTCTCTTCTCTCTTCAGGATTTGGTGGAGATTGATCATGATTATTGCTTAAAATGAGAAAGTTACAACTGATCAATGCGAAAAATCAGTGACAAATGGAATCATCCCCCAAAAGCCTTTCAGATTCGCTTCTTGTGATTTGGTAGAGATCAGTTCATGATTTGATGAAAATTACTCCAAATGAGACAGTTCTTCCTGATCAATGTTAGTAATTAATGACACTTGGAATCATCCTCCCAAATCCTTTGATAATTAACTCCTGGTGATTGTGAATAAAATCGGTTGGTGAAAATTAGTAGGAAAGAGAAAATTCCTTCCTCACCCGTCTTCTGATGAATTCCCCATGGAATCATCCAGCGGAAAACAATTGCATTCTCTCTTGGTGTGTTGGAAGAGATAGGTTTGTGCAAATTACTCAAAGTACGAAAATCGTTCTTTACAAGCACCTAGTGGTAAAGACTCCAGCAATCCAGATTCTCTCCTCCTGAGTTTGTAGAGATTGGTTCATGAAAATGACTAAAAAATCAAACCTTTATTACTGATCACTGCATCTAATTAGTACCTCATGGAATCATCCTCCAAAGACCTTTTAGCTACTCTGCTGGTCACTTGGTAGAGATGGGTAGTCTAAATTGCTAAAATGAGACCTTCAATACTAATCAGATGTAGCCATTGATGTCTCATGCACGCTTCCTCGAAAAGCCATTCGGATTCTCTCCTGATCCTTTGGTAGAGATGGGTTCATGAAAATTACAAAAATCCAACAGTAATTACTGATCACTGCTAGTCATTAACTCCATCTGGCATGATCCTCCAAAATCCTTTCAGAAATGCTTCTGGTGATTTGTTATAGGTCGATTCTCGAAAATTCCAAAAAAAAAGCAATTCTGAACGGCTTCGTGGTAGTCATTCATTCCTCACATCATGAGCCTCCTTAGTACATTCCAATTCGCTCCTGTGACTTGGAAGAAATCAGTTCCTGAAATAGACTCAAAATGAGAAATTCATCTTGGATGTGCGCAACAGATAAATTTGAGAAGGAATCTTCCTGAAAGACCCGAGGATTCACTTCTCGTCCTATGGTACAGAGCAGTGCATGAAAATTATTTCAGATGAGAAAGACATGCCTATTCTGGTATCCTGATCTATTTCTCATGGAAACATCCACCAAAACACAAGTCTCTTCTCTCTTCAGGATTTGGTGGAGATTGATCATGATTATTGCTTAAAATGAGAAAGTTACAACTGATCAATGCGAAAAATCAGTGACAAATGGAATCATCCCCCAAAAGCCTTTCAGATTCGCTTCTTGTGATTTGGTTGAGATCAGTTCATGATTTGATGAAAATTACTCCAAATGAGACAGTTCTTCCTGATCAATGTTAGTAATTAATGACACTTGGAATCATCCTCCCAAATCCTTTGATAATTAACTCCTGGTGATTGTGAATAAAATCGGTTGGTGAAAATTAGTAGGAAAGAGAAAATTCCTTCCTCACCCGTCTTCTGATGAATTCGCCATGGAATCATCCACCGGAAAACAATTGCATTCTCTCTTGGTGTGTTGGAAGAGATAGGTTTGTGCAAATTACTCAAAGTACGAAAATCGTTCTTTACAAGCACCTAGTGGTAAAGACTCCAGCAATCCAGATTCTCTCCTCCTGAGTTTGTAGGGACTGGTTCATGAAAATGACTAAAAAATCAAACCTTTATTACTGATCACTGCATCTAATTAGTACCTCATGGAATCATCCTCCAAAGACCTTTTAGCTCCTCTGCTGGTCACTTGATAGAGATGGGTAGTGTAAATTGCTAAAAAGGAGACCTTCAATACTAATCAGATGAAGCCACTGATGTCTCATGCACGCTTCCTCGAAAAGCCATTCGTATTCTCTCCTGATCCTTTGGTAGAGATGGGTTCATGAAAATTACAAAAATCCAACAGTAATTACTGATCACTGTTAGTCATTAACTCCATCTGGCATGATCCTCCAAAATCCTTTCAGAAATGCTTCTCGTGTTTTGTTATAGGTCGAGTCTCGAAAATTCCGAAAAATAAGCAATTCTGAACGGCTTCGTGGTAGTCATTCATTCCTCACATCATGAGCCTCCTTAGTACATTCCAATTCGCTCCTGTGACTTGGAAGAAATCAGTTCCTGAAATGGACTCAAAATGAGAAATTCACCTTGGATGTGCGCAACAGATAAATTTGAGAAGGAATCTTCCTGAAAGACCCGAGGATTCACTTCTCGTCCTTTGGTACAGAGCAGTGCATGAAAATTATTCCAGATGAGAAAAACATGCCTAAACTGGTATCCTGATCTATTTCTCATGGAAACATCCACCAAAACACAAGTCTCTTCTCTCTTCAGGATTTGGTGGAGATTGATCATGATTATTGCTTAAAATGAGAAAGTTACAACTGATCAATGCGAAAAATCAGTGACAAATGGAATCATCCCCCAAAAGCCTTTCAGATTCGCTTCTTGTGATGTGGTAGAGATCAGTTCATGATTTGATGAAAATTACTCCAAATGAGACAGTTCTTCCTGATCAATGTTAGTAATTAATGACACTTGGAATCATCCTCCCAAATCCTTTGATAATTAACTCCTGGTGATTGTGAATAAAATCGGTTGGTGAAAATTAGTAGGAAAGAGAAAATTCCTTCCTCACCCGTCTTCTGATGAATTCCCCATGGAATCATCCACCGGAAAACAATTGCATTCTCTCTTGGTGTGTTGGAAGAGATAGGTTTGTGCAAATTACTCAAAGTACGAAAATCGTTCTTTACAAGCACCTAGTGGTAAAGACTCCAGCAATCCAGATTCTCTCCTCCTGAGTTTGTAGAGATTGGTTCATGAAAATGACTAAAAAATAAAACCTTTATTACTGATCACTGCATCTAATTAGTACCTCATGGAATCATCCTCCAAAGACCTTTTAGCTACTCTGCTGGTCACTTGGTAGAGATGGGTAGTCTAAATTGCTAAAATGAGACCTTCAATACTAATCAGATGTAGCCATTGATGTCTCATGCACGCTTCCTCGAAAAGCCAATCGGATTCTCTCCTGATCCTTTGGTAGAGATGGGTTCATGAAAATTACAAAAATCCAACAGTAATTACTGATCACTGTTAGTCATTAACTCCATCTGGCATGATCCTCCAAAATCCTTTCAGAAATGCTTCTCGTGTTTTGTTATAGGTCGAGTCTCGAAAATTCCGAAAAATAAGCAATTCTGAACGGCTTCGTGGTAGTCATTCATTCCTCACATCATGAGCCTCCTTAGTACATTCCAATTCGCTCCTGTGACTTGGAAGAAATCAGTTCCTGAAATAGACTCAAAATGCGAAATTCACCTTGGATGTGCGCAACAGATAAATTTGAGAAGGAATCTTCCTGAAAGACCCGAGGATTCACTTCTCGTCCTTTGGTACAGAGCAGTGCATGAAAATTATTCCAGATGAGAAAAACATGCCTAAACTGGTATCCTGATCTATTTCTCATGGAAACATCCACCAAAACACAAGTCTCTTCTCTCTTCAGGATTTGGTGGAGATTGATCATGATTATTGCTTAAAATGAGAAAGTTACAACTGATCAATGCGAAAAATCAGTGACAAATGGAATCATCCCCCAAAAGCCTTTCAGATTCGCTTCTTGTGATTTGGTAGAGATCAGTTCATGATTTGATGAAAATTACTCCAAATGAGACAGTTCTTCCTGATCAATGTTAGTAATTAATGACACTTGGAATCATCCTCCCAAATCCTTTGATAATTAACTCCTGGTGATTGTGAATAAAATCGGTTGGTGAAAATTAGTAGGAAAGAGAAAATTCCTTCCTCACCCATCTTCTGATGAATTTCCCATGGAATCATCCACCGGAAAACAATTGCATTCTCTCTTGGTGTGTTGGAAGAGATTGGTTTGTGCAAATTACTCAAAGTACGAAAATCGTTCTTTACAAGCACCTAGTGGTAAAGACTCCAGCAATCCAGATTCTCTCCTCCTGAGTTTGTAGAGATTGGTTCATGAAAATGACTAAAAAATCAAACCTTTATTACTGATCACTGCATCTAATTAGTACCTCATGGAATCATCCTCCAAAGACCTTTTAGCTACTCTGCTGGTCACTTGGTAGAGATGGGTAGTGTAAATTGCTAAAAATGAGACCTTCAATACTAATCAGATGTAGCCATTGATGTCTCATGCACGCTTCCTCGAAAAGCGATTCGGATTCTCTCCTGATCCTTTGGTAGAGATGGGTTCATGAAAATTACAAAAATCCAACAGTAATTACTGATCACTGCTAGTCATTAACTCCATCTGGCATGATCCTCCAAAATCCTTTCAGAAATGCTTCTGGTGATTTGTTATAGGTCGAGTCTCGAAAATTCCGAAAAATAAGCAATTCTGAACGGCTTCGTGGTAGTCATTCATTCCTCACATCATGAGCCTCCTTAGTACATTCCAATTCGCTCCTGTGACCTGGAAGAAATCAGTTCCTGAAATAGACTCAAAATGAGAAATTCACCTTGGATGTGCGCAACAGATAAATTTGAGAAGGAATCTTCCTGAAAGACCCGAGGATTCACTTCTCGTCCTTTGGTACAGAGCAGTGCATGAAAATTATTCCAGATGAGAATAACATGCCTAATCTGGTATCCTGATCTATTTCTCATGGAAACATCCACCAAAACACAAGTCTCTTCTCTCTTCAGGATTTGGTGGAGATTGATCATGATTATTGCTTAAAATGAGAAAGTTACAACTGATCAATGCGAAAAATCAGTGACAAATGGAATCATCCCCCAAAAGCCTTTCAGATTCGCTTCTTGTGATTTGGTAGAGATCAGTTCATGATTTGATGAAAATTACTCCAAATGAGACAGTTCTTCCTGATCAATGTTAGTAATTAATGACACTTGGAATCATCCTCCCAAATCCTTTGATAATTAACTCCTGGTGATTGTGAATAAAATCGGTTGGTGAAAATTAGTAGGAAAGAGAAAATTCCTTCCTCACCCGTCTTCTGATGAATTCCCCATGGAATCATCCAGCGGAAAACAATTGCATTCTCTCTTGGTGTGTTGGAAGAGATAGGTTTGTGCAAATTACTCAAAGTACGAAAATCGTTCTTTGCAAGCACCTAGTGGTAAAGACTCCAGCAATCCAGATTCTCTCCTCCTGAGTTTGTAGGGATTGGTTCATGAAAATGACTAAAAAATCAAACCTTTATTACTGATCACTGCATCTAATTAGTACCTCATGGAATCATCCTCCAAAGACCTTTTAGCTCCTCTGCTGGTCACTTGGTAGAGATGGGTAGTGTAAATTGCTAAAAATGAGACCTTCAATACTAATCAGATGTAGCCATTGATGTCTCATGCACGCTTCCTCAAAAAGCCATTCGGATTCTCTCCTGATCCTTTGGTAGAGATGGGTTCATGAAAATTACAAAAATCCAACAGTAATTACTGATCACTGCTAGTCATTAACTCCATCTGGCATGATCCTCCAAAATCCTTTCAGAATTGCTTCTGGTGATTTGTTATAGGTCGAGTCTCAAAAATTCCGAAAAATAAGCAATTCTGAACGGCTTCGTGGTAGTCATTCATTCCTCACATCATGAGCCTCCTTAGTACATTCCAATTCGCTCCTGTTGACTTGGAAGAAATCAGTTCCTGAAATAGACTCAAAATGAGAAATTCACCTTGGATGTGCGGAACAGATAAATTTGAGAAGGAATCTTCCTGAAAGACCCGAGGATTCACTTCTCGTCCTTTGGTACAGAGCAGTGCATGAAAATTATTCCAGATGAGAAAGACGTGCCTAAACTGGTATCCTGATCTATTTCTCATGGAAACATCCACCAAAACACAAGTCTCTTCTCTCTTCAGGATTTGGTGGAGATTGATCATGATTATTGCTTAAAATGAGAAAGTTACAACTGATCAATGCGAAAAATCAGTGACAAATGGAATCATCCCCCAAAAGCCTTTCAGATTCGCTTCTTGTGATGTGGTAGAGATCAGTTCATGATTTGATGAAAATTACTCCAAATGAGACAGTTCTTCCTGATCAATGTTAGTAATTAATGACACTTGGAATCATCCTCCCAAATCCTTTGATAATTAACTCCTGGTGATTGTGAATAAAATCGGTTGGTGAAAATTAGTAGGAAAGAGAAAATTCCTTCCTCACCCGTCTTCTGATGAATTCCCCATGGAATCATCCACCGGAAAACAATTGCATTCTCTCTTGGTGTGTTGGAAGAGATAGGTTTGTGCAAATTACTCAAAGTACGAAAATCGTTCTTTACAAGCACCTAGTGGTAAAGACTCCAGCAATCCAGATTCTCTCCTCCTGAGTTTGTAGAGATTGGTTCATGAAAATGACTAAAAAATAAAACCTTTATTACTGATCACTGCATCTAATTAGTACCTCATGGAATCATCCTCCAAAGACCTTTTAGCTACTCTGCTGGTCACTTGGTAGAGATGGGTAGTCTAAATTGCTAAAATGAGACCTTCAATACTAATCAGATGTAGCCATTGATGTCTCATGCACGCTTCCTCGAAAAGCCAATCGGATTCTCTCCTGATCCTTTGGTAGAGATGGGTTCATGAAAATTACAAAAATCCAACAGTAATTACTGATCACTGTTAGTCATTAACTCCATCTGGCATGATCCTCCAAAATCCTTTCAGAAATGCTTCTCGTGTTTTGTTATAGGTCGAGTCTCGAAAATTCCGAAAAATAAGCAATTCTGAACGGCTTCGTGGTAGTCATTCATTCCTCACATCATGAGCCTCCTTAGTACATTCCAATTCGCTCCTGTGACTTGGAAGAAATCAGTTCCTGAAATAGACTCAAAATGAGAAATTCACCTTGGATGTGCGCAACAGATAAATTTGAGAAGGAATCTTCCTGAAAGACCCGAGGATTCACTTCTCGTCCTTTGGTACAGAGCAGTGCATGAAAATTATTCCAGATGAGAAAAACATGCCTAAACTGGTATCCTGATCTATTTCTCATGGAAACATCCACCAAAACACAAGTCTCTTCTCTCTTCAGGATTTGGTGGAGATTGATCATGATTATTGCTTAAAATGAGAAAGTTACAACTGATCAATGCGAAAAATCAGTGACAAATGGAATCATCCCCCAAAAGCCTTTCAGATTCGCTTCTTGTGATTTGGTAGAGATCAGTTCATGATTTGATGAAAATTACTCCAAATGAGACAGTTCTTCCTGATCAATGTTAGTAATTAATGACACTTGGAATCATCCTCCCAAATCCTTTGATAATTAACTCCTGGTGATTGTGAATAAAATCGGTTGGTGAAAATTAGTAGGAAAGAGAAAATTCCTTCCTCACCCGTCTTCTGATGAATTTCCCATGGAATCATCCACCGGAAAACAATTGCATTCTCTCTTGGTGTGTTGGAAGAGATTGGTTTGTGCAAATTACTCAAAGTACGAAAATCGTTCTTTACAAGCACCTAGTGGTAAAGACTCCAGAAATCCAGATTCTCTCCTCCTGAGTTTGTAGAGATTGGTTCATGAAAATGACTAAAAAATCATACCTTTATTACTGATCACTGCATCTAATTAGTACCTCATGGAATCATCCTCCAAAGACCTTTTAGCTACTCTGCTGGTCACTTGGTAGAGATGGGTAGTGTAAATTGCTAAAAATGAGACCTTCAATACTAATCAGATGTAGCCATTGATGTCTCATGCACGCTTCCTCGAAAAGCGATTCGGATTCTCTCCTGATCCTTTGGTAGAGATGGGTTCATGAAAATTACAAAAATCCAACAGTAATTACTGATCACTGCTAGTCATTAACTCCATCTGGCATGATCCTCCAAAATCCTTTCAGAAATGCTTCTCGTGTTTTGTTATAGGTCGAGTCTCGAAAATTCTGAAAAATAAGCAATTCTGAACGGCTTCGTGGTAGTCATTCATTCCTCACATCATGAGCCTCCTTAGTACATTCCAATTCGCTCCTGTGACTTGGAAGAAATCAGTTTCTGAAATGGACTCAAAATGAGAAATTCACCTTGGATGTGCGCAACAGATAAATTTGAGAAGGAATCTTCCTGAAAGACCCGAGGATTCACTTCTCGTCCTTTGGTACAGAGCAGTGCATGAAAATTATTCCAGATGAGAAAAACATGCCTAAACTGGTATCCTGATCTATTTCTCATGGAAACATCCACCAAAACACAAGTCTCTTCTCTCTTCAGGATTTGGTGGAGATTGATCATGATTATTGCTTAAAATGAGAAAGTTACAACTGATCAATGCGAAAAATCAGTGACAAATGGAATCATCCCCCAAAAGCCTTTCAGATTCGCTTCTTGTGATTTGGTAGAGATCAGTTCATGATTTGATGAAAATTACTCCAAATGAGACAGTTCTTCCTGATCAATGTTAGTAATTAATGACACTTGGAATCATCCTCCCAAATCCTTTGATAATTAACTCCTGGTGATTGTGAATAAAATCGGTTGGTGAAAATTAGTAGGAAAGAGAAAATTCCTTCCTCACCCGTCTTCTGATGAATTCCCCATGGAATCATCCAGCGGAAAACAATTGCATTCTCTCTTGGTGTGTTGGAAGAGATAGGTTTGTGCAAATTACTCAAAGTACGAAAATCGTTCTTTACAAGCACCTAGTGGTAAAGACTCCAGCAATCCAGATTCTCTCCTCCTGAGTTTGTAGAGATTGGTTCATGAAAATGACTAAAAAATCAAACCTTTATTACTGATCACTGCATCTAATTAGTACCTCATGGAATCATCCTCCAAAGACCTTTTAGCTACTCTGCTGGTCACTTGGTAGAGATGGGTAGTCTAAATTGCTAAAATGAGACCTTCAATACTAATCAGATGTAGCCATTGATGTCTCATGCACGCTTCCTCGAAAAGCCATTCGGATTCTCTCCTGATCCTTTGGTAGAGATGGGTTCATGAAAATTACAAAAATCCAACAGTAATTACTGATCACTGCTAGTCATTAACTCCATCTGGCATGATCCTCCAAAATCCTTTCAGAAATGCTTCTGGTGATTTGTTATAGGTCGATTCTCGAAAATTCCAAAAAAAAAGCAATTCTGAACGGCTTCGTGGTAGTCATTCATTCCTCACATCATGAGCCTCCTTAGTACATTCCAATTCGCTCCTGTGACTTGGAAGAAATCAGTTCCTGAAATAGACTCAAAATGAGAAATTCATCTTGGATGTGCGCAACAGATAAATTTGAGAAGGAATCTTCCTGAAAGACCCGAGGATTCACTTCTCGTCCTATGGTACAGAGCAGTGCATGAAAATTATTTCAGATGAGAAAGACATGCCTATTCTGGTATCCTGATCTATTTCTCATGGAAACATCCACCAAAACACAAGTCTCTTCTCTCTTCAGGATTTGGTGGAGATTGATTATGATTATTGCTTAAAATGAGAAAGTTACAACTGATCAATGCGAAAAATCAGTGACAAATGGAATCATCCCCCAAAAGCCTTTCAGATTCACTTCTTGTGATTTGGTTGAGATCAGTTCATGATTTGATGAAAATTACTCCAAATGAGACAGTTCTTCCTGATCAATGTTAGTAATTAATGACACTTGGAATCATCCTCCCAAATCCTTTGATAATTAACTCCTGGTGATTGTGAATAAAATCGGTTGGTGAAAATTAGTAGGAAAGAGAAAATTCCTTCCTCACCCGTCTTCTGATGAATTCCCCATGGAATCATCGACCGGAAAACAATTGCATTCTCTCTTGGTGTGTTGGAAGAGATAGGTTTGTGCAAATTACTCAAAGTACGAAAATCGTTCTTTACAAGCACCTAGTGGTAAAGACTCCAGCAATCCAGATTCTCTCCTCCTGAGTTTGTAGGGATTGGTTCATGAAAATGACTAAAAAATCAAACCTTTATTACTGATCACTGCATCTAATTAGTACCTCATGGAATCATCCTCCAAAGACCTTTTAGCTCCTCTGCTGGTCACTTGGTAGAGATGGGTAGTGTAAATTGCTAAAAATGAGACCTTCAATACTAATCAGATGAAGCCACTGATGTCTCATGCACGCTTCCTCGAAAAGCCATTCGGATTCTCTCCTGATCCTTTGGTAGAGATGGGTTCATGAAAATTACAAAAATCCAACAGTAATTACTGATCACTGTTAGTCATTAACTCCATCTGGCATGATCCTCCAAAATCCTTTCAGAAATGCTTCTCGTGTTTTGTTATAGGTCGAGTCTCGAAAATTCCGAAAAATAAGCAATTCTGAACGGCTTCGTGGTAGTCATTCATTCCTCACATCATGAGCCTCCTTAGTACATTCCAATTCGCTCCTGTGACTTGGAAGAAATCAGTTCCTGAAATAGACTCAAAATGAGAAATTCACCTTGGATGTGAGCAACAGATAAATTTGAGAAGGAATCTTCCTGAAAGACCCGAGGATTCACTTCTCGTCCTTTGGTACAGAGCAGTGCATGAAAATTATTCCAGATGAGAAAGAGGTGCCTAATCTGGTATCCTGATCTATTTCTCATGGAAACATCCACCAAAACACAAGTCTCTTCTCTCTTCAGGATTTGGTGGAGATTGATCATAATTATTGCTTAAAATGAGAAAGTTACAACTGGTCAATGCCATAAATCAGTGACAAATGGAATCATCCCCCAAAAGCCTTTCAGATTCGCTTCTTGTGATTTGGTTGAGATCAGTTCATGATTTGATGAAAATTACTCCAAATGAGACAGTTCTTCCTGATCAATGTTAGTAATTAATGACACTTGGAATCATCCTCCCAAATCCTTTGATAATTAACTCCTGGTGATTGTGAATAAAATCGGTTGGTGAAAATTAGTAGGAAAGAGAAAATTCCTTCCTCACCCGTCTTCTGATGAATTCCCCATGGAATCATCCACCGGAAAACAATTGCATTCTCTCTTGGTGTGTTGGAAGAGATAGGTTTGTGCAAATTACTCAAAGTACGAAAATCGTTCTTTACAAGCACCTAGTGGTAAAGACTCCAGCAATCCAGATTCTCTCCTCCTGAGTTTGTAGGGATTGGTTCATGAAAATGACTAAAAAATCAAACCTTTATTACTGATCACTGCATCTAATTAGTACCTCATGGAATCATCCTCCAAAGACCTTTTAGCTCCTCTGCTGGTCACTTGATAGAGATGGGTAGTGTAAATTGCTAAAAAGGAGACCTTCAATACTAATCAGATGAAGCCACTGATGTCTCATGCACGCTTCCTCGAAAAGCCATTCGTATTCTCTCCTGATCCTTTGGTAGAGATGGGTTCATGAAAATTACAAAAATCCAACAGTAATTACTGATCACTGTTAGTCATTAACTCCATCTGGCATGATCCTCCAAAATCCTTTCAGAAATGCTTCTCGTGTTTTGTTATAGGTCGAGTCTCGAAAATTCCGAAAAATAAGCAATTCTGAACGGCTTCGTGGTAGTCATTCATTCCTCACATCATGAGCCTCCTTAGTACATTCCAATTCGCTCCTGTGACTTGGAAGAAATCAGTTCCTGAAATGGACTCAAAATGAGAAATTCACCTTGGATGTGCGCAACAGATAAATTTGAGAAGGAATCTTCCTGAAAGACCCGAGGATTCACTTCTCGTCCTTTGGTACAGAGCAGTGCATGAAAATTATTCCAGATGAGAAAAACATGCCTAAACTGGTATCCTGATCTATTTCTCATGGAAACATCCACCAAAACACAAGTCTCTTCTCTCTTCAGGATTTGGTGGAGATTGATCATGATTATTGCTTAAAATGAGAAAGTTACAACTGATCAATGCGAAAAATCAGTGACAAATGGAATCATCCCCCAAAAGCCTTTCAGATTCGCTTCTTGTGATGTGGTAGAGATCAGTTCATGATTTGATGAAAATTACTCCAAATGAGACAGTTCTTCCTGATCAATGTTAGTAATTAATGACACTTGGAATCATCCTCCCAAATCCTTTGATAATTAACTCCTGGTGATTGTGAATAAAATCGGTTGGTGAAAATTAGTAGGAAAGAGAAAATTCCTTCCTCACCCGTCTTCTGATGAATTCCCCATGGAATCATCCACCGGAAAACAATTGCATTCTCTCTTGGTGTGTTGGAAGAGATAGGTTTGTGCAAATTACTCAAAGTACGAAAATCGTTCTTTACAAGCACCTAGTGGTAAAGACTCCAGCAATCCAGATTCTCTCCTCCTGAGTTTGTAGAGATTGGTTCATGAAAATGACTAAAAAATAAAACCTTTATTACTGATCACTGCATCTAATTAGTACCTCATGGAATCATCCTCCAAAGACCTTTTAGCTACTCTGCTGGTCACTTGGTAGAGATGGGTAGTCTAAATTGCTAAAATGAGACCTTCAATACTAATCAGATGTAGCCATTGATGTCTCATGCACGCTTCCTCGAAAAGCCAATCGGATTCTCTCCTGATCCTTTGGTAGAGATGGGTTCATGAAAATTACAAAAATCCAACAGTAATTACTGATCACTGTTAGTCATTAACTCCATCTGGCATGATCCTCCAAAATCCTTTCAGAAATGCTTCTCGTGTTTTGTTATAGGTCGAGTCTCGAAAATTCCGAAAAATAAGCAATTCTGAACGGCTTCGTGGTAGTCATTCATTCCTCACATCATGAGCCTCCTTAGTACATTCCAATTCGCTCCTGTGACTTGGAAGAAATCAGTTCCTGAAATAGACTCAAAATGAGAAATTCACCTTGGATGTGCGCAACAGATAAATTTGAGAAGGAATCTTCCTGAAAGACCCGAGGATTCACTTCTCGTCCTTTGGTACAGAGCAGTGCATGAAAATTATTCCAGATGAGAAAAACATGCCTAAACTGGTATCCTGATCTATTTCTCATGGAAACATCCACCAAAACACAAGTCTCTTCTCTCTTCAGGATTTGGTGGAGATTGATCATGATTATTGCTTAAAATGAGAAAGTTACAACTGATCAATGCGAAAAATCAGTGACAAATGGAATCATCCCCCAAAAGCCTTTCAGATTCGCTTCTTGTGATTTGGTAGAGATCAGTTCATGATTTGATGAAAATTACTCCAAATGAGACAGTTCTTCCTGATCAATGTTAGTAATTAATGACACTTGGAATCATCCTCCCAAATCCTTTGATAATTAACTCCTGGTGATTGTGAATAAAATCGGTTGGTGAAAATTAGTAGGAAAGAGAAAATTCCTTCCTCACCCGTCTTCTGATGAATTTCCCATGGAATCATCCACCGGAAAACAATTGCATTCTCTCTTGGTGTGTTGGAAGAGATTGGTTTGTGCAAATTACTCAAAGTACGAAAATCGTTCTTTACAAGCACCTAGTGGTAAAGACTCCAGCAATCCAGATTCTCTCCTCCTGAGTTTGTAGAGATTGGTTCATGAAAATGACTAAAAAATCAAACCTTTATTACTGATCACTGCATCTAATTAGTACCTCATGGAATCATCCTCCAAAGACCTTTTAGCTACTCTGCTGGTCACTTGGTAGAGATGGGTAGTGTTAATTGCTAAAAATGAGACCTTCAATACTAATCAGATGTAGCCATTGATGTCTCATGCACGCTTCCTCGAAAAGCGATTCGGATTCTCTCCTGATCCTTTGGTAGAGATGGGTTCATGAAAATTACAAAAATCCAACAGTAATTACTGATCACTGCTAGTCATTAACTCCATCTGGCATGATCCTCCAAAATCCTTTCAGAAATGCTTCTGGTGATTTGTTATAGGTCGAGTCTCGAAAATTCCGAAAAATAAGCAATTCTGAACGGCTTCGTGGTAGTCATTCATTCCTCACATCATGAGCCTCCTTAGTACATTCCAATTCGCTCCTGTGACCTGGAAGAAATCAGTTCCTGAAATAGACTCAAAATGAGAAATTCACCTTGGATGTGCGCAACAGATAAATTTGAGAAGGAATCTTCCTGAAAGACCCGAGGATTCACTTCTCGTCCTTTGGTACAGAGCAGTGCATGAAAATTATTCCAGATGAGAATAACATGCCTAATCTGGTATCCTGATCTATTTCTCATGGAAACATCCACCAAAACACAAGTCTCTTCTCTCTTCAGGATTTGGTGGAGATTGATCATGATTATTGCTTAAAATGAGAAAGTTACAACTGATCAATGCGAAAAATCAGTGACAAATGGAATCATCCCCCAAAAGCCTTTCAGATTCGCTTCTTGTGATTTGGTAGAGATCAGTTCATGATTTGATGAAAATTACTCCAAATGAGACAGTTCTTCCTGATCAATGTTAGTAATTAATGACACTTGGAATCATCCTCCCAAATCCTTTGATAATTAACTCCTGGTGATTGTGAATAAAATCGGTTGGTGAAAATTAGTAGGAAAGAGAAAATTCCTTCCTCACCCGTCTTCTGATGAATTCCCCATGGAATCATCCAGCGGAAAAAAATTGCATTCTCTCTTGGTGTGTTGGAAGAGATAGGTTTGTGCAAATTACTCAAAGTACGAAAATCGTTCTTTGCAAGCACCTAGTGGTAAAGACTCCAGCAATCCAGATTCTCTCCTCCTGAGTTTGTAGGGATTGGTTCATGAAAATGACTAAAAAATCAAACCTTTATTACTGATCACTGCATCTAATTAGTACCTCATGGAATCATCCTCCAAAGACCTTTTAGCTACTCTGCTGGTCACTTGGTAGAGATGGGTAGTCTAAATTGCTAAAATGAGACCTTCAATACTAATCAGATGTAGCCATTGATGTCTCATGCACGCTTCCTCGAAAAGCCAATCGGATTCTCTCCTGATCCTTTGGTAGAGATGGGTTCATGAAAATTACAAAAATCCAACAGTAATTACTGATCACTGTTAGTCATTAACTCCATCTGGCATGATCCTCCAAAATCCTTTCAGAAATGCTTCTCGTGTTTTGTTATAGGTCGAGTCTCGAAAATTCCGAAAAATAAGCAATTCTGAACGGCTTCGTGGTAGTCATTCATTCCTCACATCATGAGCCTCCTTAGTACATTCCAATTCGCTCCTGTGACTTGGAAGAAATCAGTTCCTGAAATAGACTCAAAATGAGAAATTCACCTTGGATGTGCGCAACAGATAAATTTGAGAAGGAATCTTCCTGAAAGACCCGAGGATTCACTTCTCGTCCTTTGGTACAGAGCAGTGCATGAAAATTATTCCAGATGAGGAAAACATGCCTAAACTGGTATCCTGATCTATTTCTCATGGAAACATCCACCAAAACACAAGTCTCTTCTCTCTTCAGGATTTGGTGGAGATTGATCATGATTATTGCTTAAAATGAGAAAGTTACAACTGATCAATGCGAAAAATCAGTGACAAATGGAATCATCCCCCAAAAGCCTTTCAGATTCGCTTCTTGTGATTTGGTAGAGATCAGTTCATGATTTGATGAAAATTACTCCAAATGAGACAGTTCTTCCTGATCAATGTTAGTAATTAATGACACTTGGAATCATCCTCCCAAATCCTTTGATAATTAACTCCTGGTGATTGTGAATAAAATCGGTTGGTGAAAATTAGTAGGAAAGAGAAAATTCCTTCCTCACCCGTCTTCTGATGAATTTCCCATGGAATCATCCACCGGAAAACAATTGCATTCTCTCTTGGTGTGTTGGAAGAGATTGGTTTGTGCAAATTACTCAAAGTACGAAAATCGTTCTTTACAAGCACCTAGTGGTAAAGACTCCAGCAATCCAGATTCTCTCCTCCTGAGTTTGTAGAGATTGGTTCATGAAAATGACTAAAAAATCAAACCTTTATTCCTGATCACTGCATCTAATTAGTACCTCATGGAATCATCCTCCAAAGACCTTTTAGCTACTCTGCTGGTCACTTGGTAGAGATGGGTAGTGTAAATTGCTAAAAATGAGACCTTCAATACTAATCAGATGTAGCCATTGATGTCTCATGCACGCTTCCTCGAAAAGCGATTCGGATTCTCTCCTGATCCTTTGGTAGAGATGGGTTCATGAAAATTACAAAAATCCAACAGTAATTACTGATCACTGCTAGTCATTAACTCCATCTGGCATGATCCTCCAAAATCCTTTCAGAAATGCTTCTCGTGTTTTGTTATAGGTCGAGTCTCGAAAATTCTGAAAAATAAGCAATTCTGAACGGCTTCGTGGTAGTCATTCATTCCTCACATCATGAGCCTCCTTAGTACATTCCAATTCGCTCCTGTGACTTGGAAGAAATCAGTTTCTGAAATGGACTCAAAATGAGAAATTTACCTTGGATGTGCGCAACAGATAAATTTGAGAAGGAATCTTCCTGAAAGACCCGAGGATTCACTTCTCGTCCTTTGGTACAGAGCAGTGCATGAAAATTATTCCAGATGAGAAAAACATGCCTAAACTGGTATCCTGATCTATTTCTCATGGAAACATCCACCAAAACACAAGTCTCTTCTCTCTTCAGGATTTGGTGGAGATTGATCATGATTATTGCTTAAAATGAGAAAGTTACAACTGATCAATGCGAAAAATCAGTGACAAATGGAATCATCCCCCAAAAGCCTTTCAGATTCGCTTCTTGTGATTTGGTAGAGATCAGTTCATGATTTGATGAAAATTACTCCAAATGAGACAGTTCTTCCTGATCAATGTTAGTAATTAATGACACTTGGAATCATCCTCCCAAATCCTTTGATAATTAACTCCTGGTGATTGTGAATAAAATCGGTTGGTGAAAATTAGTAGGAAAGAGAAAATTCCTTCCTCACCCGTCTTCTGATGAATTCCCCATGGAATCATCCAGCGGAAAACAATTGCATTCTCTCTTGGTGTGTTGGAAGAGATAGGTTTGTGCAAATTACTCAAAGTACGAAAATCGTTCTTTACAAGCACCTAGTGGTAAAGACTCCAGCAATCCAGATTCTCTCCTCCTGAGTTTGTAGAGATTGGTTCATGAAAATGACTAAAAAATCAAACCTTTATTACTGATCACTGCATCTAATTAGTACCTCATGGAATCATCCTCCAAAGACCTTTTAGCTACTCTGCTGGTCACTTGGTAGAGATGGGTAGTCTAAATTGCTAAAATGAGACCTTCAATACTAATCAGATGTAGCCATTGATGTCTCATGCACGCTTCCTCGAAAAGCCATTCGGATTCTCTCCTGATCCTTTGGTAGAGATGGGTTCATGAAAATTACAAAAATCCAACAGTAATTACTGATCACTGCTAGTCATTAACTCCATCTGGCATGATCCTCCAAAATCCTTTCAGAAATGCTTCTGGTGATTTGTTATAGGTCGAGTCTCGAAAATTCCAAAAAAAAAGCAATTCTGAACGGCTTCGTGGTAGTCATTCATTCCTCACATCATGAGCCTCCTTAGTACATTCCAATTCGCTCCTGTGACTTGGAAGAAATCAGTTCCTGAAATAGACTCAAAATGAGAAATTCATCTTGGATGTGCGCAACAGATAAATTTGAGAAGGAATCTTCCTGAAAGACCCGAGGATTCACTTCTCGTCCTATGGTACAGAGCAGTGCATGAAAATTATTTCAGATGAGAAAGACATGCCTATTCTGGTATCCTGATCTATTTCTCATGGAAACATCCACCAAAACACAAGTCTCTTCTCTCTTCAGGATTTGGTGGAGATTGATTATGATTATTGCTTAAAATGAGAAAGTTACAACTGATCAATGCGAAAAATCAGTGACAAATGGAATCATCCCCCAAAAGCCTTTCAGATTCACTTCTTGTGATTTGGTTGAGATCAGTTCATGATTTGATGAAAATTACTCCAAATGAGACAGTTCTTCCTGATCAATGTTAGTAATTAATGACACTTGGAATCATCCTCCCAAATCCTTTGATAATTAACTCCTGGTGATTGTGAATAAAATCGGTTGGTGAAAATTAGTAGGAAAGAGAAAATTCCTTCCTCACCCGTCTTCTGATGAATTCCCCATGGAATCATCGACCGGAAAACAATTGCATTCTCTCTTGGTGTGTTGGAAGAGATAGGTTTGTGCAAATTACTCAAAGTACGAAAATCGTTCTTTACAAGCACCTAGTGGTAAAGACTCCAGCAATCCAGATTCTCTCCTCCTGAGTTTGTAGGGATTGGTTCATGAAAATGACTAAAAAATCAAACCTTTATTACTGATCACTGCATCTAATTAGTACCTCATGGAATCATCCTCCAAAGACCTTTTAGCTCCTCTGCTGGTCACTTGGTAGAGATGGGTAGTGTAAATTGCTAAAAATGAGACCTTCAATACTAATCAGATGAAGCCACTGATGTCTCATGCACGCTTCCTCGAAAAGCCATTCGGATTCTCTCCTGATCCTTTGGTAGAGATGGGTTCATGAAAATTACAAAAATCCAACAGTAATTACTGATCACTGTTAGTCATTAACTCCATCTGGCATGATCCTCCAAAATCCTTTCAGAAATGCTTCTCGTGTTTTGTTATAGGTCGAGTCTCGAAAATTCCGAAAAATAAGCAATTCTGAACGGCTTCGTGGTAGTCATTCATTCCTCACATCATGAGCCTCCTTAGTACATTCCAATTCGCTCCTGTGACTTGGAAGAAATCAGTTCCTGAAATAGACTCAAAATGAGAAATTCACCTTGGATGTGAGCAACAGATAAATTTGAGAAGGAATCTTCCTGAAAGACCCGAGGATTCACTTCTCGTCCTTTGGTACAGAGCAGTGCATGAAAATTATTCCAGATGAGAAAGAGGTGCCTAATCTGGTATCCTGATCTATTTCTCATGGAAACATCCACCAAAACACAAGTCTCTTCTCTCTTCAGGATTTGGTGGAGATTGATCATAATTATTGCTTAAAATGAGAAAGTTACAACTGGTCAATGCCATAAATCAGTGACAAATGGAATCATCCCCCAAAAGCCTTTCAGATTCGCTTCTTGTGATTTGGTTGAGATCAGTTCATGATTTGATGAAAATTACTCCAAATGAGACAGTTCTTCCTGATCAATGTTAGTAATTAATGACACTTGGAATCATCCTCCCAAATCCTTTGATAATTAACTCCTGGTGATTGTGAATAAAATCGGTTGGTGAAAATTAGTAGGAAAGAGAAAATTCCTTCCTCACCCGTCTTCTGATGAATTCCCCATGGAATCATCCACCGGAAAACAATTGCATTCTCTCTTGGTGTGTTGGAAGAGATAGGTTTGTGCAAATTACTCAAAGTACGAAAATCGTTCTTTACAAGCACCTAGTGGTAAAGACTCCAGCAATCCAGATTCTCTCCTCCTGAGTTTGTAGGGATTGGTTCATGAAAATGACTAAAAAATCAAACCTTTATTACTGATCACTGCATCTAATTAGTACCTCATGGAATCATCCTCCAAAGACCTTTTAGCTCCTCTGCTGGTCACTTGATAGAGATGGGTAGTGTAAATTGCTAAAAAGGAGACCTTCAATACTAATCAGATGAAGCCACTGATGTCTCATGCACGCTTCCTCGAAAAGCCATTCGTATTCTCTCCTGATCCTTTGGTAGAGATGGGTTCATGAAAATTACAAAAATCCAACAGTAATTACTGATCACTGTTAGTCATTAACTCCATCTGGCATGATCCTCCAAAATCCTTTCAGAAATGCTTCTCGTGTTTTGTTATAGGTCGAGTCTCGAAAATTCCGAAAAATAAGCAATTCTGAACGGCTTCGTGGTAGTCATTCATTCCTCACATCATGAGCCTCCTTAGTACATTCCAATTCGCTCCTGTGACTTGGAAGAAATCAGTTCCTGAAATGGACTCAAAATGAGAAATTCACCTTGGATGTGCGCAACAGATAAATTTGAGAAGGAATCTTCCTGAAAGACCCGAGGATTCACTTCTCGTCCTTTGGTACAGAGCAGTGCATGAAAATTATTCCAGATGAGAAAAACATGCCTAAACTGGTATCCTGATCTATTTCTCATGGAAACATCCACCAAAACACAAGTCTCTTCTCTCTTCAGGATTTGGTGGAGATTGATCATGATTATTGCTTAAAATGAGAAAGTTACAACTGATCAATGCGAAAAATCAGTGACAAATGGAATCATCCCCCAAAAGCCTTTCAGATTCGCTTCTTGTGATGTGGTAGAGATCAGTTCATGATTTGATGAAAATTACTCCAAATGAGACAGTTCTTCCTGATCAATGTTAGTAATTAATGACACTTGGAATCATCCTCCCAAATCCTTTGATAATTAACTCCTGGTGATTGTGAATAAAATCGGTTGGTGAAAATTAGTAGGAAAGAGAAAATTCCTTCCTCACCCGTCTTCTGATGAATTCCCCATGGAATCATCCACCGGAAAACAATTGCATTCTCTCTTGGTGTGTTGGAAGAGATAGGTTTGTGCAAATTACTCAAAGTACGAAAATCGTTCTTTACAAGCACCTAGTGGTAAAGACTCCAGCAATCCAGATTCTCTCCTCCTGAGTTTGTAGAGATTGGTTCATGAAAATGACTAAAAAATAAAACCTTTATTACTGATCACTGCATCTAATTAGTACCTCATGGAATCATCCTCCAAAGACCTTTTAGCTACTCTGCTGGTCACTTGGTAGAGATGGGTAGTCTAAATTGCTAAAATGAGACCTTCAATACTAATCAGATGTAGCCATTGATGTCTCATGCACGCTTCCTCGAAAAGCCAATCGGATTCTCTCCTGATCCTTTGGTAGAGATGGGTTCATGAAAATTACAAAAATCCAACAGTAATTACTGATCACTGTTAGTCATTAACTCCATCTGGCATGATCCTCCAAAATCCTTTCAGAAATGCTTCTCGTGTTTTGTTATAGGTCGAGTCTCGAAAATTCCGAAAAATAAGCAATTCTGAACGGCTTCGTGGTAGTCATTCATTCCTCACATCATGAGCCTCCTTAGTACATTCCAATTCGCTCCTGTGACTTGGAAGAAATCAGTTCCTGAAATAGACTCAAAATGAGAAATTCACCTTGGATGTGCGCAACAGATAAATTTGAGAAGGAATCTTCCTGAAAGACCCGAGGATTCACTTCTCGTCCTTTGGTACAGAGCAGTGCATGAAAATTATTCCAGATGAGAAAAACATGCCTAAACTGGTATCCTGATCTATTTCTCATGGAAACATCCACCAAAACACAAGTCTCTTCTCTCTTCAGGATTTGGTGGAGATTGATCATGATTATTGCTTAAAATGAGAAAGTTACAACTGATCAATGCGAAAAATCAGTGACAAATGGAATCATCCCCCAAAAGCCTTTCAGATTCGCTTCTTGTGATTTGGTAGAGATCAGTTCATGATTTGATGAAAATTACTCCAAATGAGACAGTTCTTCCTGATCAATGTTAGTAATTAATGACACTTGGAATCATCCTCCCAAATCCTTTGATAATTAACTCCTGGTGATTGTGAATAAAATCGGTTGGTGAAAATTAGTAGGAAAGAGAAAATTCCTTCCTCACCCGTCTTCTGATGAATTTCCCATGGAATCATCCACCGGAAAACAATTGCATTCTCTCTTGGTGTGTTGGAAGAGATTGGTTTGTGCAAATTACTCAAAGTACGAAAATCGTTCTTTACAAGCACCTAGTGGTAAAGACTCCAGCAATCCAGATTCTCTCCTCCTGAGTTTGTAGAGATTGGTTCATGAAAATGACTAAAAAATCAAACCTTTATTACTGATCACTGCATCTAATTAGTACCTCATGGAATCATCCTCCAAAGACCTTTTAGCTACTCTGCTGGTCACTTGGTAGAGATGGGTAGTGTTAATTGCTAAAAATGAGACCTTCAATACTAATCAGATGTAGCCATTGATGTCTCATGCACGCTTCCTCGAAAAGCGATTCGGATTCTCTCCTGATCCTTTGGTAGAGATGGGTTCATGAAAATTACAAAAATCCAACAGTAATTACTGATCACTGCTAGTCATTAACTCCATCTGGCATGATCCTCCAAAATCCTTTCAGAAATGCTTCTGGTGATTTGTTATAGGTCGAGTCTCGAAAATTCCGAAAAATAAGCAATTCTGAACGGCTTCGTGGTAGTCATTCATTCCTCACATCATGAGCCTCCTTAGTACATTCCAATTCGCTCCTGTGACCTGGAAGAAATCAGTTCCTGAAATAGACTCAAAATGAGAAATTCACCTTGGATGTGCGCAACAGATAAATTTGAGAAGGAATCTTCCTGAAAGACCCGAGGATTCACTTCTCGTCCTTTGGTACAGAGCAGTGCATGAAAATTATTCCAGATGAGAATAACATGCCTAATCTGGTATCCTGATCTATTTCTCATGGAAACATCCACCAAAACACAAGTCTCTTCTCTCTTCAGGATTTGGTGGAGATTGATCATGATTATTGCTTAAAATGAGAAAGTTACAACTGATCAATGCGAAAAATCAGTGACAAATGGAATCATCCCCCAAAAGCCTTTCAGATTCGCTTCTTGTGATTTGGTAGAGATCAGTTCATGATTTGATGAAAATTACTCCAAATGAGACAGTTCTTCCTGATCAATGTTAGTAATTAATGACACTTGGAATCATCCTCCCAAATCCTTTGATAATTAACTCCTGGTGATTGTGAATAAAATCGGTTGGTGAAAATTAGTAGGAAAGAGAAAATTCCTTCCTCACCCGTCTTCTGATGAATTCCCCATGGAATCATCCAGCGGAAAAAAATTGCATTCTCTCTTGGTGTGTTGGAAGAGATAGGTTTGTGCAAATTACTCAAAGTACGAAAATCGTTCTTTGCAAGCACCTAGTGGTAAAGACTCCAGCAATCCAGATTCTCTCCTCCTGAGTTTGTAGGGATTGGTTCATGAAAATGACTAAAAAATCAAACCTTTATTACTGATCACTGCATCTAATTAGTACCTCATGGAATCATCCTCCAAAGACCTTTTAGCTACTCTGCTGGTCACTTGGTAGAGATGGGTAGTCTAAATTGCTAAAATGAGACCTTCAATACTAATCAGATGTAGCCATTGATGTCTCATGCACGCTTCCTCGAAAAGCCAATCGGATTCTCTCCTGATCCTTTGGTAGAGATGGGTTCATGAAAATTACAAAAATCCAACAGTAATTACTGATCACTGTTAGTCATTAACTCCATCTGGCATGATCCTCCAAAATCCTTTCAGAAATGCTTCTCGTGTTTTGTTATAGGTCGAGTCTCGAAAATTCCGAAAAATAAGCAATTCTGAACGGCTTCGTGGTAGTCATTCATTCCTCACATCATGAGCCTCCTTAGTACATTCCAATTCGCTCCTGTGACTTGGAAGAAATCAGTTCCTGAAATAGACTCAAAATGAGAAATTCACCTTGGATGTGCGCAACAGATAAATTTGAGAAGGAATCTTCCTGAAAGACCCGAGGATTCACTTCTCGTCCTTTGGTACAGAGCAGTGCATGAAAATTATTCCAGATGAGGAAAACATGCCTAAACTGGTATCCTGATCTATTTCTCATGGAAACATCCACCAAAACACAAGTCTCTTCTCTCTTCAGGATTTGGTGGAGATTGATCATGATTATTGCTTAAAATGAGAAAGTTACAACTGATCAATGCGAAAAATCAGTGACAAATGGAATCATCCCCCAAAAGCCTTTCAGATTCGCTTCTTGTGATTTGGTAGAGATCAGTTCATGATTTGATGAAAATTACTCCAAATGAGACAGTTCTTCCTGATCAATGTTAGTAATTAATGACACTTGGAATCATCCTCCCAAATCCTTTGATAATTAACTCCTGGTGATTGTGAATAAAATCGGTTGGTGAAAATTAGTAGGAAAGAGAAAATTCCTTCCTCACCCGTCTTCTGATGAATTTCCCATGGAATCATCCACCGGAAAACAATTGCATTCTCTCTTGGTGTGTTGGAAGAGATTGGTTTGTGCAAATTACTCAAAGTACGAAAATCGTTCTTTACAAGCACCTAGTGGTAAAGACTCCAGCAATCCAGATTCTCTCCTCCTGAGTTTGTAGAGATTGGTTCATGAAAATGACTAAAAAATCAAACCTTTATTCCTGATCACTGCATCTAATTAGTACCTCATGGAATCATCCTCCAAAGACCTTTTAGCTACTCTGCTGGTCACTTGGTAGAGATGGGTAGTGTAAATTGCTAAAAATGAGACCTTCAATACTAATCAGATGTAGCCATTGATGTCTCATGCACGCTTCCTCGAAAAGCGATTCGGATTCTCTCCTGATCCTTTGGTAGAGATGGGTTCATGAAAATTACAAAAATCCAACAGTAATTACTGATCACTGCTAGTCATTAACTCCATCTGGCATGATCCTCCAAAATCCTTTCAGAAATGCTTCTGGTGATTTGTTATAGGTCGAGTCTCGAAAATTCCGAAAAATAAGCAATTCTGAACGGCTTCGTGGTAGTCATTCATTCCTCACATCATGAGCCTCCTTAGTACATTCCAATTCGCTCCTGTGACCTGGAAGAAATCAGTTCCTGAAATAGACTCAAAATGAGAAATTCACCTTGGATGTGCGCAACAGATAAATTTGAGAAGGAATCTTCCTGAAAGACCCGAGGATTCACTTCTCGTCCTTTGGTACAGAGCAGTGCATGAAAATTATTCCAGATGAGAATAACATGCCTAATCTGGTATCCTGATCTATTTCTCATGGAAACATCCACCAAAACACAAGTCTCTTCTCTCTTCAGGATTTGGTGGAGATTGATCATGATTATTGCTTAAAATGAGAAAGTTACAACTGATCAATGCGAAAAATCAGTGACAAATGGAATCATCCCCCAAAAGCCTTTCAGATTCGCTTCTTGTGATTTGGTAGAGATCAGTTCATGATTTGATGAAAATTACTCCAAATGAGACAGTTCTTCCTGATCAATGTTAGTAATTAATGACACTTGGAATCATCCTCCCAAATCCTTTGATAATTAACTCCTGGTGATTGTGAATAAAATCGGTTGGTGAAAATTAGTAGGAAAGAGAAAATTCCTTCCTCACCCGTCTTCTGATGAATTCCCCATGGAATCATCCAGCGGAAAAAAATTGCATTCTCTCTTGGTGTGTTGGAAGAGATAGGTTTGTGCAAATTACTCAAAGTACGAAAATCGTTCTTTGCAAGCACCTAGTGGTAAAGACTCCAGCAATCCAGATTCTCTCCTCCTGAGTTTGTAGGGATTGGTTCATGAAAATGACTAAAAAATCAAACCTTTATTACTGATCACTGCATCTAATTAGTACCTCATGGAATCATCCTCCAAAGACCTTTTAGCTACTCTGCTGGTCACTTGGTAGAGATGGGTAGTCTAAATTGCTAAAATGAGACCTTCAATACTAATCAGATGTAGCCATTGATGTCTCATGCACGCTTCCTCGAAAAGCCAATCGGATTCTCTCCTGATCCTTTGGTAGAGATGGGTTCATGAAAATTACAAAAATCCAACAGTAATTACTGATCACTGTTAGTCATTAACTCCATCTGGCATGATCCTCCAAAATCCTTTCAGAAATGCTTCTCGTGTTTTGTTATAGGTCGAGTCTCGAAAATTCCGAAAAATAAGCAATTCTGAACGGCTTCGTGGTAGTCATTCATTCCTCACATCATGAGCCTCCTTAGTACATTCCAATTCGCTCCTGTGACTTGGAAGAAATCAGTTCCTGAAATAGACTCAAAATGAGAAATTCACCTTGGATGTGCGCAACAGATAAATTTGAGAAGGAATCTTCCTGAAAGACCCGAGGATTCACTTCTCGTCCTTTGGTACAGAGCAGTGCATGAAAATTATTCCAGATGAGGAAAACATGCCTAAACTGGTATCCTGATCTATTTCTCATGGAAACATCCACCAAAACACAAGTCTCTTCTCTCTTCAGGATTTGGTGGAGATTGATCATGATTATTGCTTAAAATGAGAAAGTTACAACTGATCAATGCGAAAAATCAGTGACAAATGGAATCATCCCCCAAAAGCCTTTCAGATTCGCTTCTTGTGATTTGGTAGAGATCAGTTCATGATTTGATGAAAATTACTCCAAATGAGACAGTTCTTCCTGATCAATGTTAGTAATTAATGACACTTGGAATCATCCTCCCAAATCCTTTGATAATTAACTCCTGGTGATTGTGAATAAAATCGGTTGGTGAAAATTAGTAGGAAAGAGAAAATTCCTTCCTCACCCGTCTTCTGATGAATTTCCCATGGAATCATCCACCGGAAAACAATTGCATTCTCTCTTGGTGTGTTGGAAGAGATTGGTTTGTGCAAATTACTCAAAGTACGAAAATCGTTCTTTACAAGCACCTAGTGGTAAAGACTCCAGCAATCCAGATTCTCTCCTCCTGAGTTTGTAGAGATTGGTTCATGAAAATGACTAAAAAATCAAACCTTTATTCCTGATCACTGCATCTAATTAGTACCTCATGGAATCATCCTCCAAAGACCTTTTAGCTACTCTGCTGGTCACTTGGTAGAGATGGGTAGTGTAAATTGCTAAAAATGAGACCTTCAATACTAATCAGATGTAGCCATTGATGTCTCATGCACGCTTCCTCGAAAAGCGATTCGGATTCTCTCCTGATCCTTTGGTAGAGATGGGTTCATGAAAATTACAAAAATCCAACAGTAATTACTGATCACTGCTAGTCATTAACTCCATCTGGCATGATCCTCCAAAATCCTTTCAGAAATGCTTCTGGTGATTTGTTATAGGTCGAGTCTCGAAAATTCCGAAAAATAAGCAATTCTGAACGGCTTCGTGGTAGTCATTCATTCCTCACATCATGAGCCTCCTTAGTACATTCCAATTCGCTCCTGTGACCTGGAAGAAATCAGTTCCTGAAATAGACTCAAAATGAGAAATTCACCTTGGATGTGCGCAACAGATAAATTTGAGAAGGAATCTTCCTGAAAGACCCGAGGATTCACTTCTCGTCCTTTGGTACAGAGCAGTGCATGAAAATTATTCCAGATGAGAATAACATGCCTAATCTGGTATCCTGATCTATTTCTCATGGAAACATCCACCAAAACACAAGTCTCTTCTCTCTTCAGGATTTGGTGGAGATTGATCATGATTATTGCTTAAAATGAGAAAGTTACAACTGATCAATGCGAAAAATCAGTGACAAATGGAATCATCCCCCAAAAGCCTTTCAGATTCGCTTCTTGTGATTTGGTAGAGATCAGTTCATGATTTGATGAAAATTACTCCAAATGAGACAGTTCTTCCTGATCAATGTTAGTAATTAATGACACTTGGAATCATCCTCCCAAATCCTTTGATAATTAACTCCTGGTGATTGTGAATAAAATCGGTTGGTGAAAATTAGTAGGAAAGAGAAAATTCCTTCCTCACCCGTCTTCTGATGAATTCCCCATGGAATCATCCACCGGAAAACAATTGCATTCTCTCTTGGTGTGTTGGAAGAGATAGGTTTGTGCAAATTACTCAAAGTACGAAAATCGTTCTTTGCAAGCACCTAGTGGTAAAGACTCCAGCAATCCAGATTCTCTCCTCCTGAGTTTGTAGGGATTGGTTCATGAAAATGACTAAAAAATCAAACCTTTATTACTGATCACTGCATCTAATTAGTACCTCATGGAATCATCCTCCAAAGACCTTTTAGCTACTCTGCTGGTCACTTGGTAGAGATGGGTAGTCTAAATTGCTAAAATGAGACCTTCAATACTAATCAGATGTAGCCATTGATGTCTCATGCACGCTTCCTCGAAAAGCCAATCGGATTCTCTCCTGATCCTTTGGTAGAGATGGGTTCATGAAAATTACAAAAATCCAACAGTAATTACTGATCACTGTTAGTCATTAACTCCATCTGGCATGATCCTCCAAAATCCTTTCAGAAATGCTTCTCGTGTTTTGTTATAGGTCGAGTCTCGAAAATTCCGAAAAATAAGCAATTCTGAACGGCTTCGTGGTAGTCATTCATTCCTCACATCATGAGCCTCCTTAGTACATTCCAATTCGCTCCTGTGACTTGGAAGAAATCAGTTCCTGAAATAGACTCAAAATGAGAAATTCACCTTGGATGTGCGCAACAGATAAATTTGAGAAGGAATCTTCCTGAAAGACCCGAGGATTCACTTCTCGTCCTTTGGTACAGAGCACTGCATGAAAATTATTCCAGATGAGAAAAACATGCCTAAACTGGTATCCTGATCTATTTCTCATGGAAACATCCACCAAAACACAAGTCTCTTCTCTCTTCAGGATTTGGTGGAGATTGATCATGATTATTGCTTAAAATGAGAAAGTTACAACTGATCAATGCGAAAAATCAGTGACAAATGGAATCATCCCCCAAAAGCCTTTCAGATTCGCTTCTTGTGATTTGGTAGAGATCAGTTCATGATTTGATGAAAATTACTCCAAATGAGACAGTTCTTCCTGATCAATGTTAGTAATTAATGACACTTGGAATCATCCTCCCAAATCCTTTGATAATTAACTCCTGGTGATTGTGAATAAAATCGGTTGGTGAAAATTAGTAGGAAAGAGAAAATTCCTTCCTCACCCGTCTTCTGATGAATTTCCCATGGAATCATCCACCGGAAAACAATTGCATTCTCTCTTGGTGTGTTGGAAGAGATTGGTTTGTGCAAATTACTCAAAGTACGAAAATCGTTCTTTACAAGCACCTAGTGGTAAAGACTCCAGCAATCCAGATTCTCTCCTCCTGAGTTTGTAGAGATTGGTTCATGAAAATGACTAAAAAATCAAACCTTTATTACTGATCACTGCATCTAATTAGTACCTCATGGAATCATCCTCCAAAGACCTTTTAGCTACTCTGCTGGTCACTTGGTAGAGATGGGTAGTGTAAATTGCTAAAAATGAGACCTTCAATACTAATCAGATGTAGCCATTGATGTCTCATGCACGCTTCCTCGAAAAGCGATTCGGATTCTCTCCTGATCCTTTGGTAGAGATGGGTTCATGAAAATTACAAAAATCCAACAGTAATTACTGATCACTGCTAGTCATTAACTCCATCTGGCATGATCCTCCAAAATCCTTTCAGAAATGCTTCTGGTGATTTGTTATAGGTCGAGTCTCGAAAATTCCGAAAAATAAGCAATTCTGAACGGCTTCGTGGTAGTCATTCATTCCTCACATCATGAGCCTCCTTAGTACATTCCAATTCGCTCCTGTGACCTGGAAGAAATCAGTTCCTGAAATAGACTCAAAATGAGAAATTCACCTTGGATGTGCGCAACAGATAAATTTGAGAAGGAATCTTCCTGAAAGACCCGAGGATTCACTTCTCGTCCTTTGGTACAGAGCAGTGCATGAAAATTATTCCAGATGAGAATAACATGCCTAATCTGGTATCCTGATCTATTTCTCATGGAAACATCCACCAAAACACAAGTCTCTTCTCTCTTCAGGATTTGGTGGAGATTGATCATGATTATTGCTTAAAATGAGAAAGTTACAACTGATCAATGCGAAAAATCAGTGACAAATGGAATCATCCCCCAAAAGCCTTTCAGATTCGCTTCTTGTGATTTGGTAGAGATCAGTTCATGATTTGATGAAAATTACTCCAAATGAGACAGTTCTTCCTGATCAATGTTAGTAATTAATGACACTTGGAATCATCCTCCCAAATCCTTTGATAATTAACTCCTGGTGATTGTGAATAAAATCGGTTGGTGAAAATTAGTAGGAAAGAGAAAATTCCTTCCTCACCCGTCTTCTGATGAATTCCCCATGGAATCATCCAGCGGAAAACAATTGCATTCTCTCTTGGTGTGTTGGAAGAGATAGGTTTGTGCAAATTACTCAAAGTACGAAAATCGTTCTTTGCAAGCACCTAGTGGTAAAGACTCCAGCAATCCAGATTCTCTCCTCCTGAGTTTGTAGGGATTGGTTCATGAAAATGACTAAAAAATCAAACCTTTATTACTGATCACTGCATCTAATTAGTACCTCATGGAATCATCCTCCAAAGACCTTTTAGCTACTCTGCTGGTCACTTGGTAGAGATGGGTAGTGTAAATTGCTAAAAATGAGACCTTCAATACTAATCAGATGTAGCCATTGATGTCTCATGCACGCTTCCTCAAAAAGCCATTCGGATTCTCTCCTGATCCTTTGGTAGAGATGGGTTCATGAAAATTACAAAAATCCAACAGTAATTACTGATCACTGCTAGTCATTAACTCCATCTGGCATGATCCTCCAAAATCCTTTCAGAATTGCTTCTGGTGATTTGTTATAGGTCGAGTCTCAAAAATTCCGAAAAATAAGCAATTCTGAACGGCTTCGTGGTAGTCATTCATTCCTCACATCATGAGCCTCCTTAGTACATTCCAATTCGCTCCTGTGACCTGGAAGAAATCAGTTCCTGAAATAGACTCAAAATGAGAAATTCACCTTGGATGTGCGCAACAGATAAATTTGAGAAGGAATCTTCCTGAAAGACCCGAGGATTCACTTCTCGTCCTTTGGTACAGAGCAGTGCATGAAAATTATTCCAGATGAGAATAACATGCCTAATCTGGTATCCTGATCTATTTCTCATGGAAACATCCACCAAAACACAAGTCTCTTCTCTCTTCAGGATTTGGTGGAGATTGATCATGATTATTGCTTAAAATGAGAAAGTTACAACTGATCAATGCGAAAAATCAGTGACAAATGGAATCATCCCCCAAAAGCCTTTCAGATTCGCTTCTTGTGATTTGGTAGAGATCAGTTCATGATTTGATGAAAATTACTCCAAATGAGACAGTTCTTCCTGATCAATGTTAGTAATTAATGACACTTGGAATCATCCTCCCAAATCCTTTGATAATTAACTCCTGGTGATTGTGAATAAAATCGGTTGGTGAAAATTAGTAGGAAAGAGAAAATTCCTTCCTCACCCGTCTTCTGATGAATTCCCCATGGAATCATCCAGCGGAAAACAATTGCATTCTCTCTTGGTGTGTTGGAAGAGATAGGTTTGTGCAAATTACTCAAAGTACGAAAATCGTTCTTTGCAAGCACCTAGTGGTAAAGACTCCAGCAATCCAGATTCTCTCCTCCTGAGTTTGTAGGGATTGGTTCATGAAAATGACTAAAAAATCAAACCTTTATTACTGATGACTGCATCTAATTAGTACCTCATGGAATCATCCTCCAAAGACCTTTTAGCTACTCTGCTGGTCACTTGGTAGAGATGGGTAGTGTAAATTGCTAAAAATGAGACCTTCTATACTAATCAGATGTAGCCATTGATGTCTCATGCACGCTTCCTCAAAAAGCCATTCGGATTCTCTCCTGATCCTTTGGTAGAGATGGGTTCATGAAAATTACAAAAATCCAACAGTAATTACTGATCACTGCTAGTCATTAACTCCATCTGGCATGATCCTCCAAAATCCTTTCAGAATTGCTTCTGGTGATTTGTTATAGGTCGAGTCTCAAAAATTCCGAAAAATAAGCAATTCTGAACGGCTTCGTGGTAGTCATTCATTCCTCACATCATGAGCCTCCTTAGTACATTCCAATTCGCTCCTGTTGACTTGGAAGAAATCAGTTCCTGAAATAGACTCAAAATGAGAAATTCACCTTGGATGTGCGGAACAGATAAATTTGAGAAGGAATCTTCCTGAAAGACCCGAGGATTCATTTCTCGTCCTTTGGTACAGAGCAGTGCATGAAAATTATTCCAGATGAGAAAGACGTGCCTAAACTGGTATCCTGATCTATTTCTCATGGAAACATCCACCAAAACACAAGTCTCTTCTCTCTTCAGGATTTGGTGGAGATTGATCATGATTATTGCTTAAAATGAGAAAGTTACAACTGATCAATGCGAAAAATCAGTGACAAATGGAATCATCCCCCTAAAGCCTTTCAGATTCGCTTCTTGTGATGTGGTAGAGATCAGTTCATGATTTGATGAAAATTACTCCAAATGAGACAGTTCTTCCTGATCAATGTTAGTAATTAATGACACTTGGAATCATCCTCCCAAATCCTTTGATAATTAACTCCTGGTGATTGTGAATAAAATCGGTTGGTGAAAATTAGTAGGAAAGAGAAAATTCCTTCCTCACCCGTCTTCTGATGAATTCCCCATGGAATCATCCACCGGAAAACAATTGCATTCTCTCTTGGTGTGTTGGAAGAGATAGGTTTGTGCAAATTACTCAAAGTACGAAAATCGTTCTTTACAAGCACCTAGTGGTAAAGACTCCAGCAATCCAGATTCTCTCCTCCTGAGTTTGTAGAGATTGGTTCATGAAAATGACTAAAAAATAAAACCTTTATTACTGATCACTGCATCTAATTAGTACCTCATGGAATCATCCTCCAAAGACCTTTTAGCTACTCTGCTGGTCACTTGGTAGAGATGGGTAGTCTAAATTGCTAAAATGAGACCTTCAATACTAATCAGATGTAGCCATTGATGTCTCATGCACGCTTCCTCGAAAAGCCAATCGGATTCTCTCCTGATCCTTTGGTAGAGATGGGTTCATGAAAATTACAAAAATCCAACAGTAATTACTGATCACTGTTAGTCATTAACTCCATCTGGCATGATCCTCCAAAATCCTTTCAGAAATGCTTCTCGTGTTTTGTTATAGGTCGAGTCTCGAAAATTCCGAAAAATAAGCAATTCTGAACGGCTTCGTGGTAGTCATTCATTCCTCACATCATGAGCCTCCTTAGTACATTCCAATTCGCTCCTGTGACTTGGAAGAAATCAGTTCCTGAAATAGACTCAAAATGAGAAATTCACCTTGGATGTGCGCAACAGATAAATTTGAGAAGGAATCTTCCTGAAAGACCCGAGGATTCACTTCTCGTCCTTTGGTACAGAGCAGTGCATGAAAATTATTCCAGATGAGAAAAACATGCCTAAACTGGTATCCTGATCTATTTCTCATGGAAACATCCACCAAAACACAAGTCTCTTCTCTCTTCAGGATTTGGTGGAGATTGATCATGATTATTGCTTAAAATGAGAAAGTTACAACTGATCAATGCGAAAAATCAGTGACAAATGGAATCATCCCCCAAAAGCCTTTCAGATTCGCTTCTTGTGATTTGGTAGAGATCAGTTCATGATTTGATGAAAATTACTCCAAATGAGACAGTTCTTCCTGATCAATGTTAGGAATTAATGACACTTGGAATCATCCTCCCAAATCCTTTGATAATTAACTCCTGGTGATTGTGAATAAAATCGGTTGGTGAAAATTAGTAGGAAAGAGAAAATTCCTTCCTCACCCGTCTTCTGATGAATTCCCCATGGAATCATCCACCGGAAAACAATTGCATTCTCTCTTGGTGTGTTGGAAGAGATAGGTTTGTGCAAATTACTCAAAGTACGAAAATCGTTCTTTGCAAGCACCTAGTGGTAAAGACTCCAGCAATCCAGATTCTCTCCTCCTGAGTTTGTAGGGATTGGTTCATGAAAATGACTAAAAAATCAAACCTTTATTACTGATCACTGCATCTAATTAGTACCTCATGGAATCATCCTCCAAAGACCTTTTAGCTACTCTGCTGGTCACTTGGTAGAGATGGGTAGTGTAAATTGCTAAAAATGAGACCTTCAATACTAATCAGATGTAGCCATTGATGTCTCATGCACGCTTCCTCAAAAAGCCATTCGGATTCTCTCCTGATCCTTTGGTAGAGATGGGTTCATGAAAATTACAAAAATCCAACAGTAATTACTGATCACTGCTAGTCATTAACTCCATCTGGCATGATCCTCCAAAATCCTTTCAGAATTGCTTCTGGTGATTTGTTATAGGTCGAGTCTCAAAAATTCCGAAAAATAAGCAATTCTGAACGGCTTCGTGGTAGTCATTCATTCCTCACATCATGAGCCTCCTTAGTACATTCCAATTCGCTCCTGTTGACTTGGAAGAAATCAGTTCCTGAAATAGACTCAAAATGAGAAATTCACCTTGGATGTGCGGAACAGATAAATTTGAGAAGGAATCTTCCTGAAAGACCCGAGGATTCACTTCTCGTCCTTTGGTACAGAGCAGTGCATGAAAATTATTCCAGATGAGAAAGACGTGCCTAATCTGGTATCCTGATCTATTTCTCATGGAAACATCCACCAAAACACAAGTCTCTTCTCTCTTCAGGATTTGGTGGAGATTGATCATGATTATTGCTTAAAATGAGAAAGTTACAACTGATCAATGCGAAAAATCAGTGACAAATGGAATCATCCCCCAAAAGCCTTTCAGATTCGCTTCTTGTGATTTGGTAGAGATCAGTTCATGATTTGATGAAAATTACTCCAAATGAGACAGTTCTTCCTGATCAATGTTAGTAATTAATGACACTTGGAATCATCCTCCCAAATCCTTTGATAATTAACTCCTGGTGATTGTGAATAAAATCGGTTGGTGAAAATTAGTAGGAAAGAGAAAATTCCTTCCTCACCCGTCTTCTGATGAATTCCCCATGGAATCATCCACCGGAAAACAATTGCATTCTATCTTGGTGTGTTGGAAGAGATAGGTTTGTGCAAATTACTCAAAGTACGAAAATCGTTCTTTGCAAGCACCTAGTGGTAAAGACTCCAGCAATCCAGATTCTCTCCTCCTGAGTTTGTAGGGATTGGTTCATGAAAATGACTAAAAAATCAAACCTTTATTACTGATCACTGCATCTAATTAGTACCTCATGGAATCATCCTCCAAAGACCTTTTAGCTACTCTGCTGGTCACTTGGTAGAGATGGGTAGTGTAAATTGCTAAAAATGAGACCTTCAATACTAATCAGATGTAGCCATTGATGTCTCATGCACGCTTCCTCAAAAAGCCATTCGGATTCTCTCCTGATCCTTTGGTAGAGATGGGTTCATGAAAATTACAAAAATCCAACAGTAATTACTGATCACTGCTAGTCATTAACTCCATCTGGCATGATCCTCCAAAATCCTTTCAGAATTGCTTCTGGTGATTTGTTATAGGTCGAGTCTCAAAAATTCCGAAAAATAAGCAATTCTGAACGGCTTCGTGGTAGTCATTCATTCCTCACATCATGAGCCTCCTTAGTACATTCCAATTCGCTCCTGTTGACTTGGAAGAAATCAGTTCCTGAAATAGACTCAAAATGAGAAATTCACCTTGGATGTGCGGAACAGATAAATTTGAGAAGGAATCTTCCTGAAAGACCCGAGGATTCACTTCTCGTCCTTTGGTACAGAGCAGTGCATGAAAATTATTCCAGATGAGAAAGACGTGCCTAATCTGGTATCCTGATCTATTTCTCATGGAAACATCCACCAAAACACAAGTCTCTTCTCTCTTCAGGATTTGGTGGAGATTGATCATAATTATTGCTTAAAATGAGAAAGTTACAACTGGTCAATGCCATAAATCAGTGACAAATGGAATCATCCCCCAAAAGCCTTTCAGATTCGCTTCTTGTGATTTGGTAGAGATCAGTTCATGATTTGATGAAAATTACTCCAAATGAGACAGTTCTTCCTGATCAATGTTAGTAATTAATGACACTTGGAATCATCCTCCCAAATCCTTTGATAATTAACTCCTGGTGATTGTGAATAAAATCGGTTGGTGAAAATTAGTAGGAAAGAGAAAATTCCTTCCTCACCCGTCTTCTGATGAATTCCCCATGGAATCATCCACCGGAAAACAATTGCATTCTCTCTTGGTGTGTTGGAAGAGATAGGTTTGTGCAAATTACTCAAAGTATGAAAATCGTTCTTTACAAGCACCTAGTGGTAAAGACTCCAGAAATCCAGATTCTCTCCTCCTGAGTTTGTAGAGATTGGTTCATGAAAATGACGAAAAAATCAAACCTTTATTACTGATCACTGCATCTAATTAGTACCTCATGGAATCATCCTCCAAAGACCTTTTAGCTACTCTGCTGGTCACTTGGTAGAGATGGGTAGTGTAAATTGCTAAAAATGAGACCTTCAATACTAATCAGATGTAGCCATTGATGTCTCATGCACACTTCCTCGAAAAGCCATTCGGATTCTCTCCTGATCCTTTGGTAGAGATGGGTTCATGAAAATTACAAAAATCCAACAGTAATTACTGATCACTGTTAGTCATTAACTCCATCTGGCATGATCCTCCAAAATCCTTTCAGAAATGCTTCTGGTGATTTGTTATAGGTCGAGTCTCAAAAATTCCGAAAAATAAGCAATTCTGAACGGCTTCGTGGTAGTCATTCATTCCTCACATCATGAGCCTCCTTAGTACATTCCAATTCGCTCCTGTTGACTTGGAAGAAATCAGTTCCTGAAATAGACTCAAAATGAGAAATTCACCTTGGATGTGCGGAACAGATAAATTTGAGAAGGAATCTTCCTGAAAGACCCGAGGATTCACTTCTCGTCCTTTGGTACAGAGCAGTGCATGAAAATTATTCCAGATGAGAAAGACGTGCCTAATCTGGTATCCTGATCTATTTCTCATGGAAACATCCACCAAAACACAAGTCTCTTCTCTCTTCAGGATTTGGTGGAGATTGATCATAATTATTGCTTAAAATGAGAAAGTTACAACTGGTCAATGCCATAAATCAGTGACAAATGGAATCATCCCCCAAAAGCCTTTCAGATTCGCTTCTTGTGATTTGGTAGAGATCAGTTCATGATTTGATGAAAATTACTCCAAATGAGACAGTTCTTCCTGATCAATGTTAGTAATTAATGACACTTGGCATCATCCTCCCAAATCCTTTGATAATTAACTCCTGGTGATTGTGAATAAAATCGGTTGGTGAAAATTAGTAGGAAAGAGAAAATTCCTTCCTCACCCGTCTTCTGATGAATTCCCCATGGAATCATCCACCGGAAAACAATTGCATTCTCTCTTGGTGTGTTGGAAGAGATAGGTTTGTGCAAATTACTCAAAGTATGAAAATCGTTCTTTACAAGCACCTAGTGGTAAAGACTCCAGAAATCCAGATTCTCTCCTCCTGAGTTTGTAGAGATTGGTTCATGAAAATGACGAAAAAATCAAACCTTTATTACTGATCACTGCATCTAATTAGTACCTCATGGAATCATCCTCCAAAGACCTTTTAGCTACTCTGCTGGTCACTTGGTAGAGATGGGTAGTGTAAATTGCTAAAAATGAGACCTTCAATACTAATCAGATGTAGCCATTGATGTCTCATGCACACTTCCTCGAAAAGCCATTCGGATTCTCTCCTGATCCTTTGGTAGAGATGGGTTCATGAAAATTACAAAAATCCAACAGTAATTACTGATCACTGTTAGTCATTAACTCCATCTGGCATGATCCTCCAAAATCCTTTCAGAAATGCTTCTGGTGATTTGTTATAGGTCGAGTCTCGAAAATTCCGAAAAATAAGCAATTCTGAACGGCTTCATGGTAGTCATTCATTCCTCACATCATGAGCCTCCTTAGTACATTCCAATTCGCTCCTGTGACTTGGAAGAAATCAGTTCCTGAAATAGACTCAAAATGAGAAATTCACCTTGGATGTGCGCAACAGATAAATTTGAGAAGGAATCTTCCTGAAAGACCCGAGGATTCACTTCTCGTCCTTTGGTACAGAGCAGTGCATGAAAATTATTCCAGATGAGAAAAACATGCCTAAACTGGTATCCTGATCTATTTCTCATGGAAACATCCACCAAAACACAAGTCTCTTCTCTCTTCAGGATTTGGTGGAGATTGATCATGATTATTGCTTAAAATGAGAAAGTTACAACTGATCAATGCGAAAAATCAGTGACAAATGGAATCATCCCCCAAAAGCCTTTCAGATTCGCTTCTTGTGATTTGGTAGAGATCAGTTCATGATTTGATGAAAATTACTCCAAATGAGACAGTTCTTCCTGATCAATGTTAGTAATTAATGACACTTGGAATCATCCTCCCAAATCCTTTGATAATTAACTCCTGGTGATTGTGAATAAAATCGGTTGGTGAAAATTAGTAGGAAAGAGAAAATTCCTTCCTCACCCGTCTTCTGATGAATTCCCCATGGAATCATCCACCGGAAAACAATTGCATTCTCTCTTGGTGTGTTGGAAGAGATAGGTTTGTGCAAATTACTCAAAGTACGAAAATCGTTCTTTACAAGCACCTAGTGGTAAAGACTCCAGCAATCCAGATTCTCTCCTCCTGAGTTTGTAGAGATTGGTTCATGAAAATGACTAAAAAATCAAACCTTTATTACTGATCACTGCATCTAATTAGTACCTCATGGAATCATCCTCCAAAGACCTTTTAGCTACTCTGCTGGTCACTTGGTAGAGATGGGTAGTCTAAATTGCTAAAATGAGACCTTCAATACTAATCAGATGTAGCCATTGATGTCTCATGCACGCTTCCTCGAAAAGCCATTCGGATTCTCTCCTGATCCTTTGGTAGAGATGGGTTCATGAAAATTACAAAAATCCAACAGTAATTACTGATCACTGCTAGTCATTAACTCCATCTGGCATGATCCTCCAAAATCCTTTCAGAAATGCTTCTGGTGATTTGTTATAGGTCGATTCTCGAAAATTCCAAAAAAAAAGCAATTCTGAACGGCTTCGTGGTAGTCATTCATTCCTCACATCATGAGCCTCCTTAGTACATTCCAATTCGCTCCTGTGACTTGGAAGAAATCAGTTCCTGAAATAGACTCAAAATGAGAAATTCATCTTGGATGTGCGCAACAGATAAATTTGAGAAGGAATCTTCCTGAAAGACCCGAGGATTCACTTCTCGTCCTTTGGTACAGAGCAGTGCATGAAAATTATTCCAGATGAGAAAGAGGTGCCTAATCTGGTATCCTGATCTATTTCTCATGGAAACATCCACCAAAACACAAGTCTCTTCTCTCTTCAGGATTTGGTGGAGATTGATCATAATTATTGCTTAAAATGAGAAAGTTACAACTGGTCAATGCCATAAATCAGTGACAAATGGAATCATCCCCCAAAAGCCTTTCAGATTCGCTTCTTGTGATTTGGTAGAGATCAGTTCATGATTTGATGAAAATTACTCCAAATGAGACAGTTCTTCCTGATCAATGTTAGTAATTAATGACACTTGGAATCATCCTCCCAAATCCTTTGATAATTAACTCCTGGTGATTGTGAATAAAATCGGTTGGTGAAAATTAGTAGGAAAGAGAAAATTCCTTCCTCACCGTCTTCTGATGAATACCCCATGGAATCATCCAGCGGAAAACAATTGCATTCTCTCTTGGTGTGTTGGAAGAGATAGGTTTGTGCAAATTACTCAAAGTACGAAAATCGTTCTTTACAAGCACCTAGTGGTAAAGACTCCAGCAATCCAGATTCTCTCCTCCTGAGTTTGTAGGGATTGGTTCATGAAAATGACTAAAAAATCAAACCTTTATTACTGATCACTGCATCTAATTAGTACCTCATGGAATCATCCTCCAAAGACCTTTTAGCTCCTCTGCTGGTCACTTGGTAGAGATGGGTAGTGTAAATTGCTAAAAAGGAGACCTTCAATACTAATCAGATGAAGCCACTGATGTCTCATGCACGCTTCCTCGAAAAGCCATTCGGATTCTCTCCTGATCCTTTGGTAGAGATGGGTTCATGAAAATTACAAAAATCCAACAGTAATTACTGATCACTGTTAGTCATTAACTCCATCTGGCATGATCCTCCAAAATCCTTTCAGAAATGCTTCTCGTGTTTTGTTATAGGTCGAGTCTCGAAAATTCCGAAAAATAAGCAATTCTGAACGGCTTCGTGGTAGTCATTCATTCCTCACATCATGAGCCTCCTTAGTACATTCCAATTCGCTCCTGTGACTTGGAAGAAATCAGTTCCTGAAATAGACTCAAAATGAGAAATTCACCTTGGATGTGCGCAACAGATAAATTTGAGAAGGAATCTTCCTGAAAGACCCGAGGATTCACTTCTCGTCCTTTGGTACAGAGCAGTGCATGAAAATTATTCCAGATGAGAAAAACATGCCTAAACTGGTATCCTGATCTATTTCTCATGGAAACATCCACCAAAACACAAGTCTCTTCTCTCTTCAGGATTTGGTGGAGATTGATCATGATTATTGCTTAAAATGAGAAAGTTACAACTGATCAATGCGAAAAATCAGTGACAAATGGAATCATCCCCCAAAAGCCTTTCAGATTCGCTTCTTGTGATTTGGTAGAGATCAGTTCATGATTTGATGAAAATTACTCCAAATGAGACAGTTCTTCCTGATCAATGTTAGTAATTAATGACACTTGGAATCATCCTCCCAAATCCTTTGATAATTAACTCCTGGTGATTGTGAATAAAATCGGTTGGTGAAAATTAGTAGGAAAGAGAAAATTCCTTCCTCACCCGTCTTCTGATGAATTTCCCATGGAATCATCCACCGGAAAACAATTGCATTCTCTCTTGGTGTGTTGGAAGAGATTGGTTTGTGCAAATTACTCAAAGTACGAAAATCGTTCTTTACAAGCACCTAGTGGTAAAGACTCCAGAAATCCAGATTCTCTCCTCCTGAGTTTGTAGAGATTGGTTCATGAAAATGACTAAAAAATCAAACCTTTATTACTGATCACTGCATCTAATTAGTACCTCATGGAATCATCCTCCAAAGACCTTTTAGCTACTCTGCTGGTCACTTGGTAGAGATGGGTAGTCTAAATTGCTAAAATGAGACCTTCAATACTAATCAGATGTAGCCATTGATGTCTCATGCACGCTTCCTCGAAAAGCCAATCGGATTCTCTCCTGATCCTTTGGTAGAGATGGGTTCATGAAAATTACAAAAATCCAACAGTAATTACTGATCACTGTTAGTCATTAACTCCATCTGGCATGATCCTCCAAAATCCTTTCAGAAATGCTTCTCGTGTTTTGTTATAGGTCGAGTCTCGAAAATTCCGAAAAATAAGCAATTCTGAACGGCTTCGTGGTAGTCATTCATTCCTCACATCATGAGCCTCCTTAGTACATTCCAATTCGCTCCTGTGACTTGGAAGAAATCAGTTCCTGAAATAGACTCAAAATGAGAAATTCACCTTGGATGTGCGCAACAGATAAATTTGAGAAGGAATCTTCCTGAAAGACCCGAGGATTCACTTCTCGTCCTTTGGTACAGAGCAGTGCATGAAAATTATTCCAGATGAGAAAAACATGCCTAAACTGGTATCCTGATCTATTTCTCATGGAAACATCCACCAAAACACAAGTCTCTTCTCTCTTCAGGATTTGGTGGAGATTGATCATGATTATTGCTTAAAATGAGAAAGTTACAACTGATCAATGCGAAAAATCAGTGACAAATGGAATCATCCCCCAAAAGCCTTTCAGATTCGCTTCTTGTGATTTGGTAGAGATCAGTTCATGATTTGATGAAAATTACTCCAAATGAGACAGTTCTTCCTGATCAATGTTAGTAATTAATGACACTTGGAATCATCCTCCCAAATCCTTTGATAATTAACTCCTGGTGATTGTGAATAAAATCGGTTGGTGAAAATTAGTAGGAAAGAGAAAATTCCTTCCTCACCCGTCTTCTGATGAATTCCCCATGGAATCATCCAGCGGAAAACAATTGCATTCTCTCTTGGTGTGTTGGAAGAGATAGGTTTGTGCAAATTACTCAAAGTACGAAAATCGTTCTTTGCAAGCACCTAGTGGTAAAGACTCCAGCAATCCAGATTCTCTCCTCCTGAGTTTGTAGGGATTGGTTCATGAAAATGACTAAAAAATCAAACCTTTATTACTGATCACTGCATCTAATTAGTACCTCATGGAATCATCCTCCAAAGACCTTTTAGCTACTCTGCTGGTCACTTGGTAGAGATGGGTAGTGTAAATTGCTAAAAATGAGACCTTCAATACTAATCAGATGTAGCCATTGATGTCTCATGCACGCTTCCTCGAAAAGCGATTCGGATTCTCTCCTGATCCTTTGGTAGAGATGGGTTCATGAAAATTACAAAAATCCAACAGTAATTACTGATCACTGCTAGTCATTAACTCCATCTGGCATGATCCTCCAAAATCCTTTCAGAAATGCTTCTGGTGATTTGTTATAGGTCGAGTCTCGAAAATTCCGAAAAATAAGCAATTCTGAACGGCTTCGTGGTAGTCATTCATTCCTCACATCATGAGCCTCCTTAGTACATTCCAATTCGCTCCTGTGACCTGGAAGAAATCAGTTCCTGAAATAGACTCAAAATGAGAAATTCACCTTGGATGTGCGCAACAGATAAATTTGAGAAGGAATCTTCCTGAAAGACCCGAGGATTCACTTCTCGTCCTTTGGTACAGAGCAGTGCATGAAAATTATTCCAGATGAGAAAGACGTGCCTAAACTGGTATCCTGATCTATTTCTCATGGAAACATCCACCAAAACACAAGTCTCTTCTCTCTTCAGGATTTGGTGGAGATTGATCATGATTATTGCTTAAAATGAGAAAGTTACAACTGATCAATGCGAAAAATCAGTGACAAATGGAATCATCCCCCTAAAGCCTTTCAGATTCGCTTCTTGTGATGTGGTAGAGATCAGTTCATGATTTGATGAAAATTACTCCAAATGAGACAGTTCTTCCTGATCAATGTTAGTAATTAATGACACTTGGAATCATCCTCCCAAATCCTTTGATAATTAACTCCTGGTGATTGTGAATAAAATCGGTTGGTGAAAATTAGTAGGAAAGAGAAAATTCCTTCCTCACCCGTCTTCTGATGAATTCCCCATGGAATCATCCACCGGAAAACAATTGCATTCTCTCTTGGTGTGTTGGAAGAGATAGGTTTGTGCAAATTACTCAAAGTACGAAAATCGTTCTTTACAAGCACCTAGTGGTAAAGACTCCAGCAATCCAGATTCTCTCCTCCTGAGTTTGTAGAGATTGGTTCATGAAAATGACTAAAAAATAAAACCTTTATTACTGATCACTGCATCTAATTAGTACCTCATGGAATCATCCTCCAAAGACCTTTTAGCTACTCTGCTGGTCACTTGGTAGAGATGGGTAGTCTAAATTGCTAAAATGAGACCTTCAATACTAATCAGATGTAGCCATTGATGTCTCATGCACGCTTCCTCGAAAAGCCAATCGGATTCTCTCCTGATCCTTTGGTAGAGATGGGTTCATGAAAATTACAAAAATCCAACAGTAATTACTGATCACTGTTAGTCATTAACTCCATCTGGCATGATCCTCCAAAATCCTTTCAGAAATGCTTCTCGTGTTTTGTTATAGGTCGAGTCTCGAAAATTCCGAAAAATAAGCAATTCTGAACGGCTTCGTGGTAGTCATTCATTCCTCACATCATGAGCCTCCTTAGTACATTCCAATTCGCTCCTGTGACTTGGAAGAAATCAGTTCCTGAAATAGACTCAAAATGAGAAATTCACCTTGGATGTGCGCAACAGATAAATTTGAGAAGGAATCTTCCTGAAAGACCCGAGGATTCACTTCTCGTCCTTTGGTACAGAGCAGTGCATGAAAATTATTCCAGATGAGAAAAACATGCCTAAACTGGTATCCTGATCTATTTCTCATGGAAACATCCACCAAAACACAAGTCTCTTCTCTCTTCAGGATTTGGTGGAGATTGATCATGATTATTGCTTAAAATGAGAAAGTTACAACTGATCAATGCGAAAAATCAGTGACAAATGGAATCATCCCCCAAAAGCCTTTCAGATTCGCTTCTTGTGATTTGGTAGAGATCAGTTCATGATTTGATGAAAATTACTCCAAATGAGACAGTTCTTCCTGATCAATGTTAGTAATTAATGACACTTGGAATCATCCTCCCAAATCCTTTGATAATTAACTCCTGGTGATTGTGAATAAAATCGGTTGGTGAAAATTAGTAGGAAAGAGAAAATTCCTTCCTCACCCGTCTTCTGATGAATTTCCCATGGAATCATCCACCGGAAAACAATTGCATTCTCTCTTGGTGTGTTGGAAGAGATTGGTTTGTGCAAATTACTCAAAGTACGAAAATCGTTCTTTACAAGCACCTAGTGGTAAAGACTCCAGAAATCCAGATTCTCTCCTCCTGAGTTTGTAGAGATTGGTTCATGAAAATGACTAAAAAATCAAACCTTTATTACTGATCACTGCATCTAATTAGTACCTCATGGAATCATCCTCCAAAGACCTTTTAGCTACTCTGCTGGTCACTTGGTAGAGATGGGTAGTGTAAATTGCTAAAAATGAGACCTTCAATACTAATCAGATGTAGCCATTGATGTCTCATGCACGCTTCCTCGAAAAGCGATTCGGATTCTCTCCTGATCCTTTGGTAGAGATGGGTTCATGAAAATTACAAAAATCCAACAGTAATTACTGATCACTGCTAGTCATTAACTCCATCTGGCATGATCCTCCAAAATCCTTTCAGAAATGCTTCTGGTGATTTGTTATAGGTCGAGTCTCGAAAATTCCGAAAAATAAGCAATTCTGAACGGCTTCGTGGTAGTCATTCATTCCTCACATCATGAGCCTCCTTAGTACATTCCAATTCGCTCCTGTGACCTGGAAGAAATCAGTTCCTGAAATAGACTCAAAATGAGAAATTCACCTTGGATGTGCGCAACAGATAAATTTGAGAAGGAATCTTCCTGAAAGACCCGAGGATTCACTTCTCGTCCTTTGGTACAGAGCAGTGCATGAAAATTATTCCAGATGAGAATAACATGCCTAATCTGGTATCCTGATCTATTTCTCATGGAAACATCCACCAAAACACAAGTCTCTTCTCTCTTCAGGATTTGGTGGAGATTGATCATGATTATTGCTTAAAATGAGAAAGTTACAACTGATCAATGCGAAAAATCAGTGACAAATGGAATCATCCCCCAAAAGCCTTTCAGATTCGCTTCTTGTGATTTGGTAGAGATCAGTTCATGATTTGATGAAAATTACTCCAAATGAGACAGTTCTTCCTGATCAATGTTAGTAATTAATGACACTTGGAATCATCCTCCCAAATCCTTTGATAATTAACTCCTGGTGATTGTGAATAAAATCGGTTGGTGAAAATTAGTAGGAAAGAGAAAATTCCTTCCTCACCCGTCTTCTGATGAATTCCCCATGGAATCATCCAGCGGAAAACAATTGCATTCTCTCTTGGTGTGTTGGAAGAGATAGGTTTGTGCAAATTACTCAAAGTACGAAAATCGTTCTTTGCAAGCACCTAGTGGTAAAGACTCCAGCAATCCAGATTCTCTCCTCCTGAGTTTGTAGGGATTGGTTCATGAAAATGACTAAAAAATCAAACCTTTATTACTGATCACTGCATCTAATTAGTACCTCATGGAATCATCCTCCAAAGACCTTTTAGCTACTCTGCTGGTCACTTGGTAGAGATGGGTAGTGTAAATTGCTAAAAATGAGACCTTCAATACTAATCAGATGTAGCCATTGATGTCTCATGCACGCTTCCTCGAAAAGCGATTCGGATTCTCTCCTGATCCTTTGGTAGAGATGGGTTCATGAAAATTACAAAAATCCAACAGTAATTACTGATCACTGCTAGTCATTAACTCCATCTGGCATGATCCTCCAAAATCCTTTCAGAAATGCTTCTGGTGATTTGTTATAGGTCGAGTCTCGAAAATTCCGAAAAATAAGCAATTCTGAACGGCTTCGTGGTAGTCATTCATTCCTCACATCATGAGCCTCCTTAGTACATTCCAATTCGCTCCTGTGACCTGGAAGAAATCAGTTCCTGAAATAGACTCAAAATGAGAAATTCACCTTGGATGTGCGCAACAGATAAATTTGAGAAGGAATCTTCCTGAAAGACCCGAGGATTCACTTCTCGTCCTTTGGTACAGAGCAGTGCATGAAAATTATTCCAGATGAGAATAACATGCCTAATCTGGTATCCTGATCTATTTCTCATGGAAACATCCACCAAAACACAAGTCTCTTCTCTCTTCAGGATTTGGTGGAGATTGATCATGATTATTGCTTAAAATGAGAAAGTTACAACTGATCAATGCGAAAAATCAGTGACAAATGGAATCATCCCCCAAAAGCCTTTCAGATTCGCTTCTTGTGATTTGGTAGAGATCAGTTCATGATTTGATGAAAATTACTCCAAATGAGACAGTTCTTCCTGATCAATGTTAGTAATTAATGACACTTGGAATCATCCTCCCAAATCCTTTGATAATTAACTCCTGGTGATTGTGAATAAAATCGGTTGGTGAAAATTAGTAGGAAAGAGAAAATTCCTTCCTCACCCGTCTTCTGATGAATTCCCCATGGAATCATCCAGCGGAAAACAATTGCATTCTCTCTTGGTGTGTTGGAAGAGATAGGTTTGTGCAAATTACTCAAAGTACGAAAATCGTTCTTTGCAAGCACCTAGTGGTAAAGACTCCAGCAATCCAGATTCTCTCCTCCTGAGTTTGTAGGGATTGGTTCATGAAAATGACTAAAAAATCAAACCTTTATTACTGATCACTGCATCTAATTAGTACCTCATGGAATCATCCTCCAAAGACCTTTTAGCTACTCTGCTGGTCACTTGGTAGAGATGGGTAGTGTAAATTGCTAAAAATGAGACCTTCAATACTAATCAGATGTAGCCATTGATGTCTCATGCACGCTTCCTCAAAAAGCCATTCGGATTCTCTCCTGATCCTTTGGTAGAGATGGGTTCATGAAAATTACAAAAATCCAACAGTAATTACTGATCACTGCTAGTCATTAACTCCATCTGGCATGATCCTCCAAAATCCTTTCAGAATTGCTTCTGGTGATTTGTTATAGGTCGAGTCTCAAAAATTCCGAAAAATAAGCAATTCTGAACGGCTTCGTGGTAGTCATTCATTCCTCACATCATGAGCCTCCTTAGTACATTCCAATTCGCTCCTGTTGACTTGGAAGAAATCAGTTCCTGAAATAGACTCAAAATGAGAAATTCACCTTGGATGTGCGGAACAGATAAATTTGAGAAGGAATCTTCCTGAAAGACCCGAGGATTCACTTCTCGTCCTTTGGTACAGAGCAGTGCATGAAAATTATTCCAGATGAGAAAGACGTGCCTAAACTGGTATCCTGATCTATTTCTCATGGAAACATCCACCAAAACACAAGTCTCTTCTCTCTTCAGGATTTGGTGGAGATTGATCATGATTATTGCTTAAAATGAGAAAGTTACAACTGATCAATGCGAAAAATCAGTGACAAATGGAATCATCCCCCTAAAGCCTTTCAGATTCGCTTCTTGTGATGTGGTAGAGATCAGTTCATGATTTGATGAAAATTACTCCAAATGAGACAGTTCTTCCTGATCAATGTTAGTAATTAATGACACTTGGAATCATCCTCCCAAATCCTTTGATAATTAACTCCTGGTGATTGTGAATAAAATCGGTTGGTGAAAATTAGTAGGAAAGAGAAAATTCCTTCCTCACCCGTCTTCTGATGAATTCCCCATGGAATCATCCACCGGAAAACAATTGCATTCTCTCTTGGTGTGTTGGAAGAGATAGGTTTGTGCAAATTACTCAAAGTACGAAAATCGTTCTTTACAAGCACCTAGTGGTAAAGACTCCAGCAATCCAGATTCTCTCCTCCTGAGTTTGTAGAGATTGGTTCATGAAAATGACTAAAAAATAAAACCTTTATTACTGATCACTGCATCTAATTAGTACCTCATGGAATCATCCTCCAAAGACCTTTTAGCTACTCTGCTGGTCACTTGGTAGAGATGGGTAGTCTAAATTGCTAAAATGAGACCTTCAATACTAATCAGATGTAGCCATTGATGTCTCATGCACGCTTCCTCGAAAAGCCAATCGGATTCTCTCCTGATCCTTTGGTAGAGATGGGTTCATGAAAATTACAAAAATCCAACAGTAATTACTGATCACTGTTAGTCATTAACTCCATCTGGCATGATCCTCCAAAATCCTTTCAGAAATGCTTCTCGTGTTTTGTTATAGGTCGAGTCTCGAAAATTCCGAAAAATAAGCAATTCTGAACGGCTTCGTGGTAGTCATTCATTCCTCACATCATGAGCCTCCTTAGTACATTCCAATTCGCTCCTGTGACTTGGAAGAAATCAGTTCCTGAAATAGACTCAAAATGAGAAATTCACCTTGGATGTGCGCAACAGATAAATTTGAGAAGGAATCTTCCTGAAAGACCCGAGGATTCACTTCTCGTCCTTTGGTACAGAGCAGTGCATGAAAATTATTCCAGATGAGAAAAACATGCCTAAACTGGTATCCTGATCTATTTCTCATGGAAACATCCACCAAAACACAAGTCTCTTCTCTCTTCAGGATTTGGTGGAGATTGATCATGATTATTGCTTAAAATGAGAAAGTTACAACTGATCAATGCGAAAAATCAGTGACAAATGGAATCATCCCCCAAAAGCCTTTCAGATTCGCTTCTTGTGATTTGGTAGAGATCAGTTCATGATTTGATGAAAATTACTCCAAATGAGACAGTTCTTCCTGATCAATGTTAGTAATTAATGACACTTGGAATCATCCTCCCAAATCCTTTGATAATTAACTCCTGGTGATTGTGAATAAAATCGGTTGGTGAAAATTAGTAGGAAAGAGAAAATTCCTTCCTCACCCGTCTTCTGATGAATTTCCCATGGAATCATCCACCGGAAAACAATTGCATTCTCTCTTGGTGTGTTGGAAGAGATTGGTTTGTGCAAATTACTCAAAGTACGAAAATCGTTCTTTACAAGCACCTAGTGGTAAAGACTCCAGAAATCCAGATTCTCTCCTCCTGAGTTTGTAGAGATTGGTTCATGAAAATGACGAAAAAATCAAACCTTTATTACTGATCACTGCATCTAATTAGTACCTCATGGAATCATCCTCCAAAGACCTTTTAGCTACTCTGCTGGTCACTTGGTAGAGATGGGTAGTGTAAATTGCTAAAAATGAGACCTTCAATACTAATCAGATGTAGCCATTGATGTCTCATGCACGCTTCCTCGAAAAGCGATTCGGATTCTCTCCTGATCCTTTGGTAGAGATGGGTTCATGAAAATTACAAAAATCCAACAGTAATTACTGATCACTGCTAGTCATTAACTCCATCTGGCATGATCCTCCAAAATCCTTTCAGAAATGCTTCTGGTGATTTGTTATAGGTCGAGTCTCGAAAATTCCGAAAAATAACCAATTCTGAACGGCTTCGTGGTAGTCATTCATTCCTCACATCATGAGCCTCCTTAGTACATTCCAATTCGCTCCTGTGACTTGGAAGAAATCAGTTCCTGAAATAGACTCAAAATGAGAAATTCACCTTGGATGTGCGCAACAGATAAATTTGAGAAGGAATCTTCCTGAAAGACCCGAGGATTCACTTCTCGTCCTTTGGTACAGAGCAGTGCATGAAAATTATTCCAGATGAGAATAACATGCCTAATCTGGTATCCTGATCTATTTCTCATGGAAACATCCACCAAAACACAAGTCTCTTCTCTCTTCAGGATTTGGTGGAGATTGATCATGATTATTGCTTAAAATGAGAAAGTTACAACTGATCAATGCGAAAAATCAGTGACAAATGGAATCATCCCCCAAAAGCCTTTCAGATTCGCTTCTTGTGATTTGGTAGAGATCAGTTCATGATTTGATGAAAATTACTCCAAATGAGACAGTTCTTCCTGATCAATGTTAGTAATTAATGACACTTGGAATCATCCTCCCAAATCCTTTGATAATTAACTCCTGGTGATTGTGAATAAAATCGGTTGGTGAAAATTAGTAGGAAAGAGAAAATTCCTTCCTCACCCGTCTTCTGATGAATTCCCCATGGAATCATCCACCGGAAAACAATTGCATTCTCTCTTGGTGTGTTGGAAGAGATAGGTTTGTGCAAATTACTCAAAGTACGAAAATCGTTCTTTGCAAGCACCTAGTGGTAAAGACTCCAGCAATCCAGATTCTCTCCTCCTGAGTTTGTAGGGATTGGTTCATGAAAATGACTAAAAAATCAAACCTTTATTACTGATCACTGCATCTAATTAGTACCTCATGGAATCATCCTCCAAAGACCTTTTAGCTACTCTGCTGGTCACTTGGTAGAGATGGGTAGTGTAAATTGCTAAAAATGAGACCTTCAATACTAATCAGATGTAGCCATTGATGTCTCATGCACGCTTCCTCAAAAAGCCATTCGGATTCTCTCCTGATCCTTTGGTAGAGATGGGTTCATGAAAATTACAAAAATCCAACAGTAATTACTGATCACTGCTAGTCATTAACTCCATCTGGCATGATCCTCCAAAATCCTTTCAGAATTGCTTCTGGTGATTTGTTATAGGTCGAGTCTCAAAAATTCTGAAAAAGAAGCAATTCTGAACGGCTTCGTGGTAGTCATTCATTCCTCACATCATGAGCCTCCTTAGTACATTCCAATTCGCTCCTGTTGACTTGGAAGAAATCAGTTCCTGAAATAGACTCAAAATGAGAAATTCACCTTGGATGTGCGCAACAGATAAATTTGAGAAGGAATCTTCCTGAAAGACCCGAGGATTCACTTCTCGTCCTTTGGTACAGAGCAGTGCATGAAAATTATTCCAGATGAGAAAAACATGCCTAAACTGGTATCCTGATCTATTTCTCATGGAAACATCCACCAAAACACAAGTCTCTTCTCTCTTCAGGATTTGGTGGAGATTGATCATGATTATTGCTTAAAATGAGAAAGTTACAACTGATCAATGCGAAAAATCAGTGACAAATGGAATCATCCCCCTAAAGCCTTTCAGATTCGCTTCTTGTGATGTGGTAGAGATCAGTTCATGATTTGATGAAAATTACTCCAAATGAGACAGTTTTTCCTGATCAATGTTAGTAATTAATGACACTTGGAATCATCCTCCCAAATCCTTTGATAATTAACTCCTGGTGATTGTGAATAAAATCGGTTGGTGAAAATTAGTAGGAAAGAGAAAATTCCTTCCTCACCCGTCTTCTGATGAATTCCCCATGGAATCATCCACCGGAAAACAATTGCATTCTCTCTTGGTGTGTTGGAAGAGATAGGTTTGTGCAAATTACTCAAAGTACGAAAATCGTTCTTTACAAGCACCTAGTGGTAAAGACTCCAGCAATCCAGATTCTCTCCTCCTGAGTTTGTAGAGATTGGTTCATGAAAATGACTAAAAAATAAAACCTTTATTACTGATCACTGCATCTAATTAGTACCTCATGGAATCATCCTCCAAAGACCTTTTAGCTACTCTGCTGGTCACTTGGTAGAGATGGGTAGTCTAAATTGCTAAAATGAGACCTTCAATACTAATCAGATGTAGCCATTGATGTCTCATGCACGCTTCCTCGAAAAGCCAATCGGATTCTCTCCTGATCCTTTGGTAGAGATGGGTTCATGAAAATTACAAAAATCCAACAGTAATTACTGATCACTGTTAGTCATTAACTCCATCTGGCATGATCCTCCAAAATCCTTTCAGAAATGCTTCTCGTGTTTTGTTATAGGTCGAGTCTCGAAAATTCCGAAAAATAAGCAATTCTGAACGGCTTCGTGGTAGTCATTCATTCCTCACATCATGAGCCTCCTTAGTACATTCCAATTCGCTCCTGTGACTTGGAAGAAATCAGTTCCTGAAATAGACTCAAAATGAGAAATTCACCTTGGATGTGCGCAACAGATAAATTTGAGAAGGAATCTTCCTGAAAGACCCGAGGATTCACTTCTCGTCCTTTGGTACAGAGCAGTGCATGAAAATTATTCCAGATGAGAAAAACATGCCTAAACTGGTATCCTGATCTATTTCTCATGGAAACATCCACCAAAACACAAGTCTCTTCTCTCTTCAGGATTTGGTGGAGATTGATCATGATTATTGCTTAAAATGAGAAAGTTACAACTGATCAATGCGAAAAATCAGTGACAAATGGAATCATCCCCCAAAAGCCTTTCAGATTCGCTTCTTGTGATTTGGTAGAGATCAGTTCATGATTTGATGAAAATTACTCCAAATGAGACAGTTCTTCCTGATCAATGTTAGTAATTAATGACACTTGGAATCATCCTCCCAAATCCTTTGATAATTAACTCCTGGTGATTGTGAATAAAATCGGTTGGTGAAAATTAGTAGGAAAGAGAAAATTCCTTCCTCACCCGTCTTCTGATGAATTTCCCATGGAATCATCCACCGGAAAACAATTGCATTCTCTCTTGGTGTGTTGGAAGAGATTGGTTTGTGCAAATTACTCAAAGTACGAAAATCGTTCTTTACAAGCACCTAGTGGTAAAGACTCCAGAAATCCAGATTCTCTCCTCCTGAGTTTGTAGAGATTGGTTCATGAAAATGACTAAAAAATCAAACCTTTATTACTGATCACTGCATCTAATTAGTACCTCATGGAATCATCCTCCAAAGACCTTTTAGCTACTCTGCTGGTCACTTGGTAGAGATGGGTAGTGTAAATTGCTAAAAATGAGACCTTCAATACTAATCAGATGTAGCCATTGATGTCTCATGCACGCTTCCTCGAAAAGCGATTCGGATTCTCTCCTGATCCTTTGGTAGAGATGGGTTCATGAAAATTACAAAAATCCAACAGTAATTACTGATCACTGCTAGTCATTAACTCCATCTGGCATGATCCTCCAAAATCCTTTCAGAAATGCTTCTGGTGATTTGTTATAGGTCGAGTCTCGAAAATTCCGAAAAATAAGCAATTCTGAACGGCTTCGTGGTAGTCATTCATTCCTCACATCATGAGCCTCCTTAGTACATTCCAATTCGCTCCTGTGACCTGGAAGAAATCAGTTCCTGAAATAGACTCAAAATGAGAAATTCACCTTGGATGTGCGCAACAGATAAATTTGAGAAGGAATCTTCCTGAAAGACCCGAGGATTCACTTCTCGTCCTTTGGTACAGAGCAGTGCATGAAAATTATTCCAGATGAGAATAACATGCCTAATCTGGTATCCTGATCTATTTCTCATGGAAACATCCACCAAAACACAAGTCTCTTCTCTCTTCAGGATTTGGTGGAGATTGATCATGATTATTGCTTAAAATGAGAAAGTTACAACTGATCAATGCGAAAAATCAGTGACAAATGGAATCATCCCCCAAAAGCCTTTCAGATTCGCTTCTTGTGATTTGGTAGAGATCAGTTCATGATTTGATGAAAATTACTCCAAATGAGACAGTTCTTCCTGATCAATGTTAGTAATTAATGACACTTGGAATCATCCTCCCAAATCCTTTGATAATTAACTCCTGGTGATTGTGAATAAAATCGGTTGGTGAAAATTAGTAGGAAAGAGAAAATTCCTTCCTCACCCGTCTTCTGATGAATTCCCCATGGAATCATCCAGCGGAAAACAATTGCATTCTCTCTTGGTGTGTTGGAAGAGATAGGTTTGTGCAAATTACTCAAAGTACGAAAATCGTTCTTTGCAAGCACCTAGTGGTAAAGACTCCAGCAATCCAGATTCTCTCCTCCTGAGTTTGTAGGGATTGGTTCATGAAAATGACTAAAAAATCAAACCTTTATTACTGATCACTGCATCTAATTAGTACCTCATGGAATCATCCTCCAAAGACCTTTTAGCTACTCTGCTGGTCACTTGGTAGAGATGGGTAGTGTAAATTGCTAAAAATGAGACCTTCAATACTAATCAGATGTAGCCATTGATGTCTCATGCACGCTTCCTCGAAAAGCGATTCGGATTCTCTCCTGATCCTTTGGTAGAGATGGGTTCATGAAAATTACAAAAATCCAACAGTAATTACTGATCACTGCTAGTCATTAACTCCATCTGGCATGATCCTCCAAAATCCTTTCAGAAATGCTTCTGGTGATTTGTTATAGGTCGAGTCTCGAAAATTCCGAAAAATAAGCAATTCTGAACGGCTTCGTGGTAGTCATTCATTCCTCACATCATGAGCCTCCTTAGTACATTCCAATTCGCTCCTGTGACCTGGAAGAAATCAGTTCCTGAAATAGACTCAAAATGAGAAATTCACCTTGGATGTGCGCAACAGATAAATTTGAGAAGGAATCTTCCTGAAAGACCCGAGGATTCACTTCTCGTCCTTTGGTACAGAGCAGTGCATGAAAATTATTCCAGATGAGAATAACATGCCTAATCTGGTATCCTGATCTATTTCTCATGGAAACATCCACCAAAACACAAGTCTCTTCTCTCTTCAGGATTTGGTGGAGATTGATCATGATTATTGCTTAAAATGAGAAAGTTACAACTGATCAATGCGAAAAATCAGTGACAAATGGAATCATCCCCCAAAAGCCTTTCAGATTCGCTTCTTGTGATTTGGTAGAGATCAGTTCATGATTTGATGAAAATTACTCCAAATGAGACAGTTCTTCCTGATCAATGTTAGTAATTAATGACACTTGGAATCATCCTCCCAAATCCTTTGATAATTAACTCCTGGTGATTGTGAATAAAATCGGTTGGTGAAAATTAGTAGGAAAGAGAAAATTCCTTCCTCACCCGTCTTCTGATGAATTCCCCATGGAATCATCCAGCGGAAAACAATTGCATTCTCTCTTGGTGTGTTGGAAGAGATAGGTTTGTGCAAATTACTCAAAGTACGAAAATCGTTCTTTGCAAGCACCTAGTGGTAAAGACTCCAGCAATCCAGATTCTCTCCTCCTGAGTTTGTAGGGATTGGTTCATGAAAATGACTAAAAAATCAAACCTTTATTACTGATCACTGCATCTAATTAGTACCTCATGGAATCATCCTCCAAAGACCTTTTAGCTACTCTGCTGGTCACTTGGTAGAGATGGGTAGTGTAAATTGCTAAAAATGAGACCTTCAATACTAATCAGATGTAGCCATTGATGTCTCATGCACGCTTCCTCAAAAAGCCATTCGGATTCTCTCCTGATCCTTTGGTAGAGATGGGTTCATGAAAATTACAAAAATCCAACAGTAATTACTGATCACTGCTAGTCATTAACTCCATCTGGCATGATCCTCCAAAATCCTTTCAGAATTGCTTCTGGTGATTTGTTATAGGTCGAGTCTCAAAAATTCCGAAAAATAAGCAATTCTGAACGGCTTCGTGGTAGTCATTCATTCCTCACATCATGAGCCTCCTTAGTACATTCCAATTCGCTCCTGTTGACTTGGAAGAAATCAGTTCCTGAAATAGACTCAAAATGAGAAATTCACCTTGGATGTGCGCAACAGATAAATTTGAGAAGGAATCTTCCTGAAAGACCCGAGGATTCACTTCTCGTCCTTTGGTACAGAGCAGTGCATGAAAATTATTCCAGATGAGAAAGACGTGCCTAATCTGGTATCCTGATCTATTTCTCATGGAAACATCCACCAAAACACAAGTCTCTTCTCTCTTCAGGATTTGGTGGAGATTGATCATAATTATTGCTTAAAATGAGAAAGTTACAACTGGTCAATGCCATAAATCAGTGACAAATGGAATCATCCCCCAAAAGCCTTTCAGATTCGCTTCTTGTGATTTGGTAGAGATCAGTTCATGATTTGATGAAAATTACTCCAAATGAGACAGTTCTTCCTGATCAATGTTAGTAATTAATGACACTTGGAATCATCCTCCCAAATCCTTTGATAATTAACTCCTGGTGATTGTGAATAAAATCGGTTGGTGAAAATTAGTAGGAAAGAGAAAATTCCTTCCTCACCCGTCTTCTGATGAATTCCCCATGGAATCATCCACCGGAAAACAATTGCATTCTCTCTTGGTGTGTTGGAAGAGATAGGTTTGTGCAAATTACTCAAAGTATGAAAATCGTTCTTTACAAGCACCTAGTGGTAAAGACTCCAGAAATCCAGATTCTCTCCTCCTGAGTTTGTAGAGATTGGTTCATGAAAATGACGAAAAAATCAAACCTTTATTACTGATCACTGCATCTAATTAGTACCTCATGGAATCATCCTCCAAAGACCTTTTAGCTCCTCTGCTGGTCACTTGGTAGAGATGGGTAGTGTAAATTGCTAAAAATGAGACCTTCAATACTAATCAGATGTAGCCATTGATGTCTCATGCACACTTCCTCGAAAAGCCATTCGGATTCTCTCCTGATCCTTTGGTAGAGATGGGTTCATGAAAATTACAAAAATCCAACAGTAATTACTGATCACTGTTAGTCATTAACTCCATCTGGCATGATCCTCCAAAATCCTTTCAGAAATGCTTCTGGTGATTTGTTATAGGTCGAGTCTCAAAAATTCCGAAAAATAAGCAATTCTGAACGGCTTCGTGGTAGTCATTCATTCCTCACATCATGAGCCTCCTTAGTACATTCCAATTCGCTCCTGTTGACTTGGAAGAAATCAGTTCCTGAAATAGACTCAAAATGAGAAATTCACCTTGGATGTGCGGAACAGATAAATTTGAGAAGGAATCTTCCTGAAAGACCCGAGGATTCACTTCTCGTCCTTTGGTACAGAGCAGTGCATGAAAATTATTCCAGATGAGAAAGACGTGCCTAATCTGGTATCCTGATCTATTTCTCATGGAAACATCCACCAAAACACAAGTCTCTTCTCTCTTCAGGATTTGGTGGAGATTGATCATAATTATTGCTTAAAATGAGAAAGTTACAACTGGTCAATGCCATAAATCAGTGACAAATGGAATCATCCCCCAAAAGCCTTTCAGATTCGCTTCTTGTGATTTGGTAGAGATCAGTTCATGATTTGATGAAAATTACTCCAAATGAGACAGTTCTTCCTGATCAATGTTAGTAATTAATGACACTTGGAATCATCCTCCCAAATCCTTTGATAATTAACTCCTGGTGATTGTGAATAAAATCGGTTGGTGAAAATTAGTAGGAAAGAGAAAATTCCTTCCTCACCCGTCTTCTGATGAATTCCCCATGGAATCATCCACCGGAAAACAATTGCATTCTCTCTTGGTGTGTTGGAAGAGATAGGTTTGTGCAAATTACTCAAAGTATGAAAATCGTTCTTTACAAGCACCTAGTGGTAAAGACTCCAGAAATCCAGATTCTCTCCTCCTGAGTTTGTAGAGATTGGTTCATGAAAATGACGAAAAAATCAAACCTTTATTACTGATCACTGCATCTAATTAGTACCTCATGGAATCATCCTCCAAAGACCTTTTAGCTACTCTGCTGGTCACTTGGTAGAGATGGGTAGTGTAAATTGCTAAAAATGAGACCTTCAATACTAATCAGATGTAGCCATTGATGTCTCATGCACACTTCCTCGAAAAGCCATTCGGATTCTCTCCTGATCCTTTGGTAGAGATGGGTTCATGAAAATTACAAAAATCCAACAGTAATTACTGATCACTGTTAGTCATTAACTCCATCTGGCATGATCCTCCAAAATCCTTTCAGAAATGCTTCTGGTGATTTGTTATAGGTCGAGTCTCGAAAATTCCGAAAAATAAGCAATTCTGAACGGCTTCATGGTAGTCATTCATTCCTCACATCATGAGCCTCCTTAGTACATTCCAATTCGCTCCTGTGACTTGGAAGAAATCAGTTCCTGAAATAGACTCAAAATGAGAAATTCACCTTGGATGTGCGCAACAGATAAATTTGAGAAGGAATCTTCCTGAAAGACCCGAGGATTCACTTCTCGTCCTTTGGTACAGAGCAGTGCATGAAAATTATTCCAGATGAGAAAAACATGCCTAAACTGGTATCCTGATCTATTTCTCATGGAAACATCCACCAAAACACAAGTCTCTTCTCTCTTCAGGATTTGGTGGAGATTGATCATGATTATTGCTTAAAATGAGAAAGTTACAACTGATCAATGCGAAAAATCAGTGACAAATGGAATCATCCCCCAAAAGCCTTTCAGATTCGCTTCTTGTGATTTGGTAGAGATCAGTTCATGATTTGATGAAAATTACTCCAAATGAGACAGTTCTTCCTGATCAATGTTAGTAATTAATGACACTTGGAATCATCCTCCCAAATCCTTTGATAATTAACTCCTGGTGATTGTGAATAAAATCGGTTGGTGAAAATTAGTAGGAAAGAGAAAATTCCTTCCTCACCCGTCTTCTGATGAATTCCCCATGGAATCATCCACCGGAAAACAATTGCATTCTCTCTTGGTGTGTTGGAAGAGATAGGTTTGTGCAAATTACTCAAAGTACGAAAATCGTTCTTTACAAGCACCTAGTGGTAAAGACTCCAGCAATCCAGATTCTCTCCTCCTGAGTTTGTAGAGATTGGTTCATGAAAATGACTAAAAAATCAAACCTTTATTACTGATCACTGCATCTAATTAGTACCTCATGGAATCATCCTCCAAAGACCTTTTAGCTACTCTGCTGGTCACTTGGTAGAGATGGGTAGTCTAAATTGCTAAAATGAGACCTTCAATACTAATCAGATGTAGCCATTGATGTCTCATGCACGCTTCCTCGAAAAGCCATTCGGATTCTCTCCTGATCCTTTGGTAGAGATGGGTTCATGAAAATTACAAAAATCCAACAGGAATTACTGATCACTGCTAGTCATTAACTCCATCTGGCATGATCCTCCAAAATCCTTTCAGAAATGCTTCTGGTGATTTGTTATAGGTCGATTCTCGAAAATTCCAAAAAAAAAGCAATTCTGAACGGCTTCGTGGTAGTCATTCATTCCTCACATCATGAGCCTCCTTACTACATTCCAATTCGCTCCTGTGACATGGAAGAAATCAGTTCCTGAAATAGACTCAAAATGAGAAATTCACCTTGGATGTGCGCAACAGATAAATTTGAGAAGGAATCTTCCTGAAAGACCCGAGGATTCACTTCTCGTCCTTTGGTACAGAGCAGTGCATGAAAATTATTCCAGATGAGAAAGACGTGCCTAAACTGGTATCCTGATCTATTTCTCATGGAAACATCCACCAAAACACAAGTCTCTTCTCTCTTCAGGATTTGGTGGAGATTGATCATGATTATTGCTTAAAATGAGAAAGTTACAACTGATCAATGCGAAAAATCAGTGACAAATGGAATCATCCCCCTAAAGCCTTTCAGATTCGCTTCTTGTGATGTGGTAGAGATCAGTTCATGATTTGATGAAAATTACTCCAAATGAGACAGTTCTTCCTGATCAATGTTAGTAATTAATGACACTTGGAATCATCCTCCCAAATCCTTTGATAATTAACTCCTGGTGATTGTGAATAAAATCGGTTGGTGAAAATTAGTAGGAAAGAGAAAATTCCTTCCTCACCCGTCTTCTGATGAATTCCCCATGGAATCATCCACCGGAAAACAATTGCATTCTCTCTTGGTGTGTTGGAAGAGATAGGTTTGTGCAAATTACTCAAAGTACGAAAATCGTTCTTTACAAGCACCTAGTGGTAAAGACTCCAGCAATCCAGATTCTCTCCTCCTGAGTTTGTAGAGATTGGTTCATGAAAATGACTAAAAAATAAAACCTTTATTACTGATCACTGCATCTAATTAGTACCTCATGGAATCATCCTCCAAAGACCTTTTAGCTACTCTGCTGGTCACTTGGTAGAGATGGGTAGTCTAAATTGCTAAAATGAGACCTTCAATACTAATCAGATGTAGCCATTGATGTCTCATGCACGCTTCCTCGAAAAGCCAATCGGATTCTCTCCTGATCCTTTGGTAGAGATGGGTTCATGAAAATTACAAAAATCCAACAGTAATTACTGATCACTGTTAGTCATTAACTCCATCTGGCATGATCCTCCAAAATCCTTTCAGAAATGCTTCTCGTGTTTTGTTATAGGTCGAGTCTCGAAAATTCCGAAAAATAAGCAATTCTGAACGGCTTCGTGGTAGTCATTCATTCCTCACATCATGAGCCTCCTTAGTACATTCCAATTCGCTCCTGTGACTTGGAAGAAATCAGTTCCTGAAATAGACTCAAAATGAGAAATTCACCTTGGATGTGCGCAACAGATAAATTTGAGAAGGAATCTTCCTGAAAGACCCGAGGATTCACTTCTCGTCCTTTGGTACAGAGCAGTGCATGAAAATTATTCCAGATGAGAAAAACATGCCTAAACTGGTATCCTGATCTATTTCTCATGGAAACATCCACCAAAACACAAGTCTCTTCTCTCTTCAGGATTTGGTGGAGATTGATCATGATTATTGCTTAAAATGAGAAAGTTACAACTGATCAATGCGAAAAATCAGTGACAAATGGAATCATCCCCCAAAAGCCTTTCAGATTCGCTTCTTGTGATTTGGTAGAGATCAGTTCATGATTTGATGAAAATTACTCCAAATGAGACAGTTCTTCCTGATCAATGTTAGTAATTAATGACACTTGGAATCATCCTCCCAAATCCTTTGATAATTAACTCCTGGTGATTGTGAATAAAATCGGTTGGTGAAAATTAGTAGGAAAGAGAAAATTCCTTCCTCACCCGTCTTCTGATGAATTTCCCATGGAATCATCCACCGGAAAACAATTGCATTCTCTCTTGGTGTGTTGGAAGAGATTGGTTTGTGCAAATTACTCAAAGTACGAAAATCGTTCTTTACAAGCACCTAGTGGTAAAGACTCCAGAAATCCAGATTCTCTCCTCCTGAGTTTGTAGAGATTGGTTCATGAAAATGACGAAAAAATCAAACCTTTATTACTGATCACTGCATCTAATTAGTACCTCATGGAATCATCCTCCAAAGACCTTTTAGCTACTCTGCTGGTCACTTGGTAGAGATGGGTAGTGTAAATTGCTAAAAATGAGACCTTCAATACTAATCAGATGTAGCCATTGATGTCTCATGCACGCTTCCTCGAAAAGCGATTCGGATTCTCTCCTGATCCTTTGGTAGAGATGGGTTCATGAAAATTACAAAAATCCAACAGTAATTACTGATCACTGCTAGTCATTAACTCCATCTGGCATGATCCTCCAAAATCCTTTCAGAAATGCTTCTGGTGATTTGTTATAGGTCGAGTCTCGAAAATTCCGAAAAATAAGCAATTCTGAACGGCTTCGTGGTAGTCATTCATTCCTCACATCATGAGCCTCCTTAGTACATTCCAATTCGCTCCTGTGACCTGGAAGAAATCAGTTCCTGAAATAGACTCAAAATGAGAAATTCACCTTGGATGTGCGCAACAGATAAATTTGAGAAGGAATCTTCCTGAAAGACCCGAGGATTCACTTCTCGTCCTTTGGTACAGAGCAGTGCATGAAAATTATTCCAGATGAGAATAACATGCCTAATCTGGTATCCTGATCTATTTCTCATGGAAACATCCACCAAAACACAAGTCTCTTCTCTCTTCAGGATTTGGTGGAGATTGATCATGATTATTGCTTAAAATGAGAAAGTTACAACTGATCAATGCGAAAAATCAGTGACAAATGGAATCATCCCCCAAAAGCCTTTCAGATTCGCTTCTTGTGATTTGGTAGAGATCAGTTCATGATTTGATGAAAATTACTCCAAATGAGACAGTTCTTCCTGATCAATGTTAGTAATTAATGACACTTGGAATCATCCTCCCAAATCCTTTGATAATTAACTCCTGGTGATTGTGAATAAAATCGGTTGGTGAAAATTAGTAGGAAAGAGAAAATTCCTTCCTCACCCGTCTTCTGATGAATTCCCCATGGAATCATCCAGCGGAAAACAATTGCATTCTCTCTTGGTGTGTTGGAAGAGATAGGTTTGTGCAAATTACTCAAAGTACGAAAATCGTTCTTTGCAAGCACCTAGTGGTAAAGACTCCAGCAATCCAGATTCTCTCCTCCTGAGTTTGTAGGGATTGGTTCATGAAAATGACTAAAAAATCAAACCTTTATTACTGATCACTGCATCTAATTAGTACCTCATGGAATCATCCTCCAAAGACCTTTTAGCTACTCTGCTGGTCACTTGGTAGAGATGGGTAGTGTAAATTGCTAAAAATGAGACCTTCAATACTAATCAGATGTAGCCATTGATGTCTCATGCACGCTTCCTCGAAAAGCCATTCGGATTCTCTCCTGATCCTTTGGTAGAGATGGGTTCATGAAAATTACAAAAATCCAACAGTAATTACTGATCACTGCTAGTCATTAACTCCATCTGGCATGATCCTCCAAAATCCTTTCAGAAATGCTTCTGGTGATTTGTTATAGGTCGAGTCTCGAAAATTCCGAAAAATAAGCAATTCTGAACGGCTTCGTGGTAGTCATTCATTCCTCACATCATGAGCCTCCTTAGTACATTCCAATTCGCTCCTGTGACCTGGAAGAAATCAGTTCCTGAAATAGACTCAAAATGAGAAATTCACCTTGGATGTGCGCAACAGATAAATTTGAGAAGGAATCTTCCTGAAAGACCCGAGGATTCACTTCTCGTCCTTTGGTACAGAGCAGTGCATGAAAATTATTCCAGATGAGAATAACATGCCTAATCTGGTATCCTGATCTATTTCTCATGGAAACATCCACCAAAACACAAGTCTCTTCTCTCTTCAGGATTTGGTGGAGATTGATCATGATTATTGCTTAAAATGAGAAAGTTACAACTGATCAATGCGAAAAATCAGTGACAAATGGAATCATCCCCCAAAAGCCTTTCAGATTCGCTTCTTGTGATTTGGTAGAGATCAGTTCATGATTTGATGAAAATTACTCCAAATGAGACAGTTCTTCCTGATCAATGTTAGTAATTAATGACACTTGGAATCATCCTCCCAAATCCTTTGATAATTAACTCCTGGTGATTGTGAATAAAATCGGTTGGTGAAAATTAGTAGGAAAGAGAAAATTCCTTCCTCACCCGTCTTCTGATGAATTCCCCATGGAATCATCCAGCGGAAAACAATTGCATTCTCTCTTGGTGTGTTGGAAGAGATAGGTTTGTGCAAATTACTCAAAGTACGAAAATCGTTCTTTGCAAGCACCTAGTGGTAAAGACTCCAGCAATCCAGATTCTCTCCTCCTGAGTTTGTAGGGATTGGTTCATGAAAATGACTAAAAAATCAAACCTTTATTACTGATCACTGCATCTAATTAGTACCTCATGGAATCATCCTCCAAAGACCTTTTAGCTACTCTGCTGGTCACTTGGTAGAGATGGGTAGTGTAAATTGCTAAAAATGAGACCTTCAATACTAATCAGATGTAGCCATTGATGTCTCATGCACGCTTCCTCAAAAAGCCATTCGGATTCTCTCCTGATCCTTTGGTAGAGATGGGTTCATGAAAATTACAAAAATCCAACAGTAATTACTGATCACTGCTAGTCATTAACTCCATCTGGCATGATCCTCCAAAATCCTTTCAGAATTGCTTCTGGTGATTTGTTATAGGTCGAGTCTCAAAAATTCCGAAAAATAAGCAATTCTGAACGGCTTCGTGGTAGTCATTCATTCCTCACATCATGAGCCTCCTTAGTACATTCCAATTCGCTCCTGTTGACTTGGAAGAAATCAGTTCCTGAAATAGACTCAAAATGAGAAATTCACCTTGGATGTGCGGAACAGATAAATTTGAGAAGGAATCTTCCTGAAAGACCCGAGGATTCACTTCTCGTCCTTTGGTACAGAGCAGTGCATGAAAATTATTCCAGATGAGAAAGACGTGCCTAAACTGGTATCCTGATCTATTTCTCATGGAAACATCCACCAAAACACAAGTCTCTTCTCTCTTCAGGATTTGGTGGAGATTGATCATGATTATTGCTTAAAATGAGAAAGTTACAACTGATCAATGCGAAAAATCAGTGACAAATGGAATCATCCCCCTAAAGCCTTTCAGATTCGCTTCTTGTGATGTGGTAGAGATCAGTTCATGATTTGATGAAAATTACTCCAAATGAGACAGTTCTTCCTGATCAATGTTAGTAATTAATGACACTTGGAATCATCCTCCCAAATCCTTTGATAATTAACTCCTGGTGATTGTGAATAAAATCGGTTGGTGAAAATTAGTAGGAAAGAGAAAATTCCTTCCTCACCCGTCTTCTGATGAATTCCCCATGGAATCATCCACCGGAAAACAATTGCATTCTCTCTTGGTGTGTTGGAAGAGATAGGTTTGTGCAAATTACTCAAAGTACGAAAATCGTTCTTTACAAGCACCTAGTGGTAAAGACTCCAGCAATCCAGATTCTCTCCTCCTGAGTTTGTAGAGATTGGTTCATGAAAATGACTAAAAAATAAAACCTTTATTACTGATCACTGCATCTAATTAGTACCTCATGGAATCATCCTCCAAAGACCTTTTAGCTACTCTGCTGGTCACTTGGTAGAGATGGGTAGTCTAAATTGCTAAAATGAGACCTTCAATACTAATCAGATGTAGCCATTGATGTCTCATGCACGCTTCCTCGAAAAGCCAATCGGATTCTCTCCTGATCCTTTGGTAGAGATGGGTTCATGAAAATTACAAAAATCCAACAGTAATTACTGATCACTGCTAGTCATTAACTCCATCTGGCATGATCCTCCAAAATCCTTTCAGAAATGCTTCTCGTGTTTTGTTATAGGTCGAGTCTCGAAAATTCCGAAAAATAAGCAATTCTGAACGGCTTCGTGGTAGTCATTCATTCCTCACATCATGAGCCTCCTTAGTACATTCCAATTCGCTCCTGTGACTTGGAAGAAATCAGTTCCTGAAATAGACTCAAAATGAGAAATTCACCTTGGATGTGCGCAACAGATAAATTTGAGAAGGAATCTTCCTGAAAGACCCGAGGATTCACTTCTCGTCCTTTGGTACAGAGCAGTGCATGAAAATTATTCCAGATGAGAATAACATGCCTAATCTGGTATCCTGATCTATTTCTCATGGAAACATCCACCAAAACACAAGTCTCTTCTCTCTTCAGGATTTGGTGGAGATTGATCATGATTATTGCTTAAAATGAGAAAGTTACAACTGATCAATGCGAAAAATCAGTGACAAATGGAATCATCCCCCAAAAGCCTTTCAGATTCGCTTCTTGTGATTTGGTAGAGATCAGTTCATGATTTGATGAAAATTACTCCAAATGAGACAGTTCTTCCTGATCAATGTTAGTAATTAATGACACTTGGAATCATCCTCCCAAATCCTTTGATAATTAACTCCTGGTGATTGTGAATAAAATCGGTTGGTGAAAATTAGTAGGAAAGAGAAAATTCCTTCCTCACCCGTCTTCTGATGAATTTCCCATGGAATCATCCACCGGAAAACAATTGCATTCTCTCTTGGTGTGTTGGAAGAGATTGGTTTGTGCAAATTACTCAAAGTACGAAAATCGTTCTTTACAAGCACCTAGTGGTAAAGACTCCAGAAATCCAGATTCTCTCCTCCTGAGTTTGTAGAGATTGGTTCATGAAAATGACGAAAAAATCAAACCTTTATTACTGATCACTGCATCTAATTAGTACCTCATGGAATCATCCTCCAAAGACCTTTTAGCTACTCTGCTGGTCACTTGGTAGAGATGGGTAGTGTAAATTGCTAAAAATGAGACCTTCAATACTAATCAGATGTAGCCATTGATGTCTCATGCACGCTTCCTCGAAAAGCGATTCGGATTCTCTCCTGATCCTTTGGTAGAGATGGGTTCATGAAAATTACAAAAATCCAACAGTAATTACTGATCACTGCTAGTCATTAACTCCATCTGGCATGATCCTCCAAAATCCTTTCAGAAATGCTTCTGGTGATTTGTTATAGGTCGAGTCTCGAAAATTCCGAAAAATAACCAATTCTGAACGGCTTCGTGGTAGTCATTCATTCCTCACATCATGAGCCTCCTTAGTACATTCCAATTCGCTCCTGTGACCTGGAAGAAATCAGTTCCTGAAATAGACTCAAAATGAGAAATTCACCTTGGATGTGCGCAACAGATAAATTTGAGAAGGAATCTTCCTGAAAGACCCGAGGATTCACTTCTCGTCCTTTGGTACAGAGCAGTGCATGAAAATTATTCCAGATGAGAATAACATGCCTAATCTGGTATCCTGATCTATTTCTCATGGAAACATCCACCAAAACACAAGTCTCTTCTCTCTTCAGGATTTGGTGGAGATTGATCATGATTATTGCTTAAAATGAGAAAGTTACAACTGATCAATGCGAAAAATCAGTGACAAATGGAATCATCCCCCAAAAGCCTTTCAGATTCGCTTCTTGTGATTTGGTAGAGATCAGTTCATGATTTGATGAAAATTACTCCAAATGAGACAGTTCTTCCTGATCAATGTTAGTAATTAATGACACTTGGAATCATCCTCCCAAATCCTTTGATAATTAACTCCTGGTGATTGTGAATAAAATCGGTTGGTGAAAATTAGTAGGAAAGAGAAAATTCCTTCCTCACCCGTCTTCTGATGAATTCCCCATGGAATCATCCAGCGGAAAACAATTGCATTCTCTCTTGGTGTGTTGGAAGAGATAGGTTTGTGCAAATTACTCAAAGTACGAAAATCGTTCTTTGCAAGCACCTAGTGGTAAAGACTCCAGCAATCCAGATTCTCTCCTCCTGAGTTTGTAGGGATTGGTTCATGAAAATGACTAAAAAATCAAACCTTTATTACTGATCACTGCATCTAATTAGTACCTCATGGAATCATCCTCCAAAGACCTTTTAGCTACTCTGCTGGTCACTTGGTAGAGATGGGTAGTGTAAATTGCTAAAAATGAGACCTTCAATACTAATCAGATGTAGCCATTGATGTCTCATGCACGCTTCCTCGAAAAGCGATTCGGATTCTCTCCTGATCCTTTGGTAGAGATGGGTTCATGAAAATTACAAAAATCCAACAGTAATTACTGATCACTGCTAGTCATTAACTCCATCTGGCATGATCCTCCAAAATCCTTTCAGAAATGCTTCTGGTGATTTGTTATAGGTCGAGTCTCGAAAATTCCGAAAAATAAGCAATTCTGAACGGCTTCGTGGTAGTCATTCATTCCTCACATCATGAGCCTCCTTAGTACATTCCAATTCGCTCCTGTGACCTGGAAGAAATCAGTTCCTGAAATAGACTCAAAATGAGAAATTCACCTTGGATGTGCGCAACAGATAAATTTGAGAAGGAATCTTCCTGAAAGACCCGAGGATTCACTTCTCGTCCTTTGGTACAGAGCAGTGCATGAAAATTATTCCAGATGAGAATAACATGCCTAATCTGGTATCCTGATCTATTTCTCATGGAAACATCCACCAAAACACAAGTCTCTTCTCTCTTCAGGATTTGGTGGAGATTGATCATGATTATTGCTTAAAATGAGAAAGTTACAACTGATCAATGCGAAAAATCAGTGACAAATGGAATCATCCCCCAAAAGCCTTTCAGATTCGCTTCTTGTGATTTGGTAGAGATCAGTTCATGATTTGATGAAAATTACTCCAAATGAGACAGTTCTTCCTGATCAATGTTAGTAATTAATGACACTTGGAATCATCCTCCCAAATCCTTTGATAATTAACTCCTGGTGATTGTGAATAAAATCGGTTGGTGAAAATTAGTAGGAAAGAGAAAATTCCTTCCTCACCCGTCTTCTGATGAATTCCCCATGGAATCATCCAGCGGAAAACAATTGCATTCTCTCTTGGTGTGTTGGAAGAGATAGGTTTGTGCAAATTACTCAAAGTACGAAAATCGTTCTTTGCAAGCACCTAGTGGTAAAGACTCCAGCAATCCAGATTCTCTCCTCCTGAGTTTGTAGGGATTGGTTCATGAAAATGACTAAAAAATCAAACCTTTATTACTGATCACCGCATCTAATTAGTACCTCATGGAATCATCCTCCAAAGACCTTTTAGCTACTCTGCTGGTCACTTGGTAGAGATGGGTAGTGTAAATTGCTAAAAATGAGACCTTCAATACTAATCAGATGTAGCCATTGATGTCTCATGCACGCTTCCTCAAAAAGCCATTCGGATTCTCTCCTGATCCTTTGGTAGAGATGGGTTCATGAAAATTACAAAAATCCAACAGTAATTACTGATCACTGCTAGTCATTAACTCCATCTGGCATGATCCTCCAAAATCCTTTCAGAATTGCTTCTGGTGATTTGTTATAGGTCGAGTCTCAAAAATTCCGAAAAATAAGCAATTCTGAACGGCTTCGTGGTAGTCATTCATTCCTCACATCATGAGCCTCCTTAGTACATTCCAATTCGCTCCTGTTGACTTGGAAGAAATCAGTTCCTGAAATAGACTCAAAATGAGAAATTCACCTTGGATGTGCGGAACAGATAAATTTGAGAAGGAATCTTCCTGAAAGACCCGAGGATTCACTTCTCGTCCTTTGGTACAGAGCAGTGCATGAAAATTATTCCAGATGAGAAAGACGTGCCTAAACTGGTATCCTGATCTATTTCTCATGGAAACATCCACCAAAACACAAGTCTCTTCTCTCTTCAGGATTTGGTGGAGATTGATCATGATTATTGCTTAAAATGAGAAAGTTACAACTGATCAATGCGAAAAATCAGTGACAAATGGAATCATCCCCCTAAAGCCTTTCAGATTCGCTTCTTGTGATGTGGTAGAGATCAGTTCATGATTTGATGAAAATTACTCCAAATGAGACAGTTCTTCCTGATCAATGTTAGTAATTAATGACACTTGGAATCATCCTCCCAAATCCTTTGATAATTAACTCCTGGTGATTGTGAATAAAATCGGTTGGTGAAAATTAGTAGGAAAGAGAAAATTCCTTCCTCACCCGTCTTCTGATGAATTCCCCATGGAATCATCCACCGGAAAACAATTGCATTCTCTCTTGGTGTGTTGGAAGAGATAGGTTTGTGCAAATTACTCAAAGTACGAAAATCGTTCTTTACAAGCACCTAGTGGTAAAGACTCCAGCAATCCAGATTCTCTCCTCCTGAGTTTGTAGAGATTGGTTCATGAAAATGACTAAAAAATAAAACCTTTATTACTGATCACTGCATCTAATTAGTACCTCATGGAATCATCCTCCAAAGACCTTTTAGCTACTCTGCTGGTCACTTGGTAGAGATGGGTAGTCTAAATTGCTAAAATGAGACCTTCAATACTAATCAGATGTAGCCATTGATGTCTCATGCACGCTTCCTCGAAAAGCCAATCGGATTCTCTCCTGATCCTTTGGTAGAGATGGGTTCATGAAAATTACAAAAATCCAACAGTAATTACTGATCACTGCTAGTCATTAACTCCATCTGGCATGATCCTCCAAAATCCTTTCAGAAATGCTTCTCGTGTTTTGTTATAGGTCGAGTCTCGAAAATTCCGAAAAATAAGCAATTCTGAACGGCTTCGTGGTAGTCATTCATTCCTCACATCATGAGCCTCCTTAGTACATTCCAATTCGCTCCTGTGACTTGGAAGAAATCAGTTCCTGAAATAGACTCAAAATGAGAAATTCACCTTGGATGTGCGCAACAGATAAATTTGAGAAGGAATCTTCCTGAAAGACCCGAGGATTCACTTCTCGTCCTTTGGTACAGAGCAGTGCATGAAAATTATTCCAGATGAGAATAACATGCCTAATCTGGTATCCTGATCTATTTCTCATGGAAACATCCACCAAAACACAAGTCTCTTCTCTCTTCAGGATTTGGTGGAGATTGATCATGATTATTGCTTAAAATGAGAAAGTTACAACTGATCAATGCGAAAAATCAGTGACAAATGGAATCATCCCCCAAAAGCCTTTCAGATTCGCTTCTTGTGATTTGGTAGAGATCAGTTCATGATTTGATGAAAATTACTCCAAATGAGACAGTTCTTCCTGATCAATGTTAGTAATTAATGACACTTGGAATCATCCTCCCAAATCCTTTGATAATTAACTCCTGGTGATTGTGAATAAAATCGGTTGGTGAAAATTAGTAGGAAAGAGAAAATTCCTTCCTCACCCGTCTTCTGATGAATTTCCCATGGAATCATCCACCGGAAAACAATTGCATTCTCTCTTGGTGTGTTGGAAGAGATTGGTTTGTGCAAATTACTCAAAGTACGAAAATCGTTCTTTACAAGCACCTAGTGGTAAAGACTCCAGAAATCCAGATTCTCTCCTCCTGAGTTTGTAGAGATTGGTTCATGAAAATGACGAAAAAATCAAACCTTTATTACTGATCACTGCATCTAATTAGTACCTCATGGAATCATCCTCCAAAGACCTTTTAGCTACTCTGCTGGTCACTTGGTAGAGATGGGTAGTGTAAATTGCTAAAAATGAGACCTTCAATACTAATCAGATGTAGCCATTGATGTCTCATGCACGCTTCCTCGAAAAGCGATTCGGATTCTCTCCTGATCCTTTGGTAGAGATGGGTTCATGAAAATTACAAAAATCCAACAGTAATTACTGATCACTGCTAGTCATTAACTCCATCTGGCATGATCCTCCAAAATCCTTTCAGAAATGCTTCTGGTGATTTGTTATAGGTCGAGTCTCGAAAATTCCGAAAAATAACCAATTCTGAACGGCTTCGTGGTAGTCATTCATTCCTCACATCATGAGCCTCCTTAGTACATTCCAATTCGCTCCTGTGACTTGGAAGAAATCAGTTCCTGAAATAGACTCAAAATGAGAAATTCACCTTGGATGTGCGCAACAGATAAATTTGAGAAGGAATCTTCCTGAAAGACCCGAGGATTCACTTCTCGTCCTTTGGTACAGAGCAGTGCATGAAAATTATTCCAGATGAGAATAACATGCCTAATCTGGTATCCTGATCTATTTCTCATGGAAACATCCACCAAAACACAAGTCTCTTCTCTCTTCAGGATTTGGTGGAGATTGATCATGATTATTGCTTAAAATGAGAAAGTTACAACTGATCAATGCGAAAAATCAGTGACAAATGGAATCATCCCCCAAAAGCCTTTCAGATTCGCTTCTTGTGATTTGGTAGAGATCAGTTCATGATTTGATGAAAATTACTCCAAATGAGACAGTTCTTCCTGATCAATGTTAGTAATTAATGACACTTGGAATCATCCTCCCAAATCCTTTGATAATTAACTCCTGGTGATTGTGAATAAAATCGGTTGGTGAAAATTAGTAGGAAAGAGAAAATTCCTTCCTCACCCGTCTTCTGATGAATTCCCCATGGAATCATCCAGCGGAAAACAATTGCATTCTCTCTTGGTGTGTTGGAAGAGATAGGTTTGTGCAAATTACTCAAAGTACGAAAATCGTTCTTTGCAAGCACCTAGTGGTAAAGACTCCAGCAATCCAGATTCTCTCCTCCTGAGTTTGTAGGGATTGGTTCATGAAAATGACTAAAAAATCAAACCTTTATTACTGATCACTGCATCTAATTAGTACCTCATGGAATCATCCTCCAAAGACCTTTTAGCTACTCTGCTGGTCACTTGGTAGAGATGGGTAGTGTAAATTGCTAAAAATGAGACCTTCAATACTAATCAGATGTAGCCATTGATGTCTCATGCACGCTTCCTCAAAAAGCCATTCGGATTCTCTCCTGATCCTTTGGTAGAGATGGGTTCATGAAAATTACAAAAATCCAACAGTAATTACTGATCACTGCTAGTCATTAACTCCATCTGGCATGATCCTCCAAAATCCTTTCAGAATTGCTTCTGGTGATTTGTTATAGGTCGAGTCTCAAAAATTCCGAAAAATAAGCAATTCTGAACGGCTTCGTGGTAGTCATTCATTCCTCACATCATGAGCCTCCTTAGTACATTCCAATTCGCTCCTGTTGACTTGGAAGAAATCAGTTCCTGAAATAGACTCAAAATGAGAAATTCACCTTGGATGTGCGCAACAGATAAATTTGAGAAGGAATCTTCCTGAAAGACCCGAGGATTCACTTCTCGTCCTTTGGTACAGAGCAGTGCATGAAAATTATTCCAGATGAGAAAGACGTGCCTAATCTGGTATCCTGATCTATTTCTCATGGAAACATCCACCAAAACACAAGTCTCTTCTCTCTTCAGGATTTGGTGGAGATTGATCATAATTATTGCTTAAAATGAGAAAGTTACAACTGGTCAATGCCATAAATCAGTGACAAATGGAATCATCCCCCAAAAGCCTTTCAGATTCGCTTCTTGTGATTTGGTAGAGATCAGTTCATGATTTGATGAAAATTACTCCAAATGAGACAGTTCTTCCTGATCAATGTTAGTAATTAATGACACTTGGAATCATCCTCCCAAATCCTTTGATAATTAACTCCTGGTGATTGTGAATAAAATCGGTTGGTGAAAATTAGTAGGAAAGAGAAAATTCCTTCCTCACCCGTCTTCTGATGAATTCCCCATGGAATCATCCACCGGAAAACAATTGCATTCTCTCTTGGTGTGTTGGAAGAGATAGGTTTGTGCAAATTACTCAAAGTATGAAAATCGTTCTTTACAAGCACCTAGTGGTAAAGACTCCAGAAATCCAGATTCTCTCCTCCTGAGTTTGTAGAGATTGGTTCATGAAAATGACGAAAAAATCAAACCTTTATTACTGATCACTGCATCTAATTAGTACCTCATGGAATCATCCTCCAAAGACCTTTTAGCTCCTCTGCTGGTCACTTGGTAGAGATGGGTAGTGTAAATTGCTAAAAATGAGACCTTCAATACTAATCAGATGTAGCCATTGATGTCTCATGCACACTTCCTCGAAAAGCCATTCGGATTCTCTCCTGATCCTTTGGTAGAGATGGGTTCATGAAAATTACAAAAATCCAACAGTAATTACTGATCACTGTTAGTCATTAACTCCATCTGGCATGATCCTCCAAAATCCTTTCAGAAATGCTTCTGGTGATTTGTTATAGGTCGAGTCTCAAAAATTCCGAAAAATAAGCAATTCTGAACGGCTTCGTGGTAGTCATTCATTCCTCACATCATGAGCCTCCTTAGTACATTCCAATTCGCTCCTGTTGACTTGGAAGAAATCAGTTCCTGAAATAGACTCAAAATGAGAAATTCACCTTGGATGTGCGGAACAGATAAATTTGAGAAGGAATCTTCCTGAAAGACCCGAGGATTCACTTCTCGTCCTTTGGTACAGAGCAGTGCATGAAAATTATTCCAGATGAGAAAGACGTGCCTAATCTGGTATCCTGATCTATTTCTCATGGAAACATCCACCAAAACACAAGTCTCTTCTCTCTTCAGGATTTGGTGGAGATTGATCATAATTATTGCTTAAAATGAGAAAGTTACAACTGGTCAATGCCATAAATCAGTGACAAATGGAATCATCCCCCAAAAGCCTTTCAGATTCGCTTCTTGTGATTTGGTAGAGATCAGTTCATGATTTGATGAAAATTACTCCAAATGAGACAGTTCTTCCTGATCAATGTTAGTAATTAATGACACTTGGAATCATCCTCCCAAATCCTTTGATAATTAACTCCTGGTGATTGTGAATAAAATCGGTTGGTGAAAATTAGTAGGAAAGAGAAAATTCCTTCCTCACCCGTCTTCTGATGAATTCCCCATGGAATCATCCACCGGAAAACAATTGCATTCTCTCTTGGTGTGTTGGAAGAGATAGGTTTGTGCAAATTACTCAAAGTATGAAAATCGTTCTTTACAAGCACCTAGTGGTAAAGACTCCAGAAATCCAGATTCTCTCCTCCTGAGTTTGTAGAGATTGGTTCATGAAAATGACGAAAAAATCAAACCTTTATTACTGATCACTGCATCTAATTAGTACCTCATGGAATCATCCTCCAAAGACCTTTTAGCTACTCTGCTGGTCACTTGGTAGAGATGGGTAGTGTAAATTGCTAAAAATGAGACCTTCAATACTAATCAGATGTAGCCATTGATGTCTCATGCACACTTCCTCGAAAAGCCATTCGGATTCTCTCCTGATCCTTTGGTAGAGATGGGTTCATGAAAATTACAAAAATCCAACAGTAATTACTGATCACTGTTAGTCATTAACTCCATCTGGCATGATCCTCCAAAATCCTTTCAGAAATGCTTCTGGTGATTTGTTATAGGTCGAGTCTCGAAAATTCCGAAAAATAAGCAATTCTGAACGGCTTCATGGTAGTCATTCATTCCTCACATCATGAGCCTCCTTAGTACATTCCAATTCGCTCCTGTGACTTGGAAGAAATCAGTTCCTGAAATAGACTCAAAATGAGAAATTCACCTTGGATGTGCGCAACAGATAAATTTGAGAAGGAATCTTCCTGAAAGACCCGAGGATTCACTTCTCGTCCTTTGGTACAGAGCAGTGCATGAAAATTATTCCAGATGAGAAAAACATGCCTAAACTGGTATCCTGATCTATTTCTCATGGAAACATCCACCAAAACACAAGTCTCTTCTCTCTTCAGGATTTGGTGGAGATTGATCATGATTATTGCTTAAAATGAGAAAGTTACAACTGATCAATGCGAAAAATCAGTGACAAATGGAATCATCCCCCAAAAGCCTTTCAGATTCGCTTCTTGTGATTTGGTAGAGATCAGTTCATGATTTGATGAAAATTACTCCAAATGAGACAGTTCTTCCTGATCAATGTTAGTAATTAATGACACTTGGAATCATCCTCCCAAATCCTTTGATAATTAACTCCTGGTGATTGTGAATAAAATCGGTTGGTGAAAATTAGTAGGAAAGAGAAAATTCCTTCCTCACCCGTCTTCTGATGAATTCCCCATGGAATCATCCACCGGAAAACAATTGCATTCTCTCTTGGTGTGTTGGAAGAGATAGGTTTGTGCAAATTACTCAAAGTACGAAAATCGTTCTTTACAAGCACCTAGTGGTAAAGACTCCAGCAATCCAGATTCTCTCCTCCTGAGTTTGTAGAGATTGGTTCATGAAAATGACTAAAAAATCAAACCTTTATTACTGATCACTGCATCTAATTAGTACCTCATGGAATCATCCTCCAAAGACCTTTTAGCTACTCTGCTGGTCACTTGGTAGAGATGGGTAGTCTAAATTGCTAAAATGAGACCTTCAATACTAATCAGATGTAGCCATTGATGTCTCATGCACGCTTCCTCGAAAAGCCATTCGGATTCTCTCCTGATCCTTTGGTAGAGATGGGTTCATGAAAATTACAAAAATCCAACAGGAATTACTGATCACTGCTAGTCATTAACTCCATCTGGCATGATCCTCCAAAATCCTTTCAGAAATGCTTCTGGTGATTTGTTATAGGTCGATTCTCGAAAATTCCAAAAAAAAAGCAATTCTGAACGGCTTCGTGGTAGTCATTCATTCCTCACATCATGAGCCTCCTTACTACATTCCAATTCGCTCCTGTGACATGGAAGAAATCAGTTCCTGAAATAGACTCAAAATGAGAAATTCACCTTGGATGTGCGCAACAGATAAATTTGAGAAGGAATCTTCCTGAAAGACCCGAGGATTCACTTCTCGTCCTTTGGTACAGAGCAGTGCATGAAAATTATTCCAGATGAGAAAGACGTGCCTAAACTGGTATCCTGATCTATTTCTCATGGAAACATCCACCAAAACACAAGTCTCTTCTCTCTTCAGGATTTGGTGGAGATTGATCATGATTATTGCTTAAAATGAGAAAGTTACAACTGATCAATGCGAAAAATCAGTGACAAATGGAATCATCCCCCTAAAGCCTTTCAGATTCGCTTCTTGTGATGTGGTAGAGATCAGTTCATGATTTGATGAAAATTACTCCAAATGAGACAGTTCTTCCTGATCAATGTTAGTAATTAATGACACTTGGAATCATCCTCCCAAATCCTTTGATAATTAACTCCTGGTGATTGTGAATAAAATCGGTTGGTGAAAATTAGTAGGAAAGAGAAAATTCCTTCCTCACCCGTCTTCTGATGAATTCCCCATGGAATCATCCACCGGAAAACAATTGCATTCTCTCTTGGTGTGTTGGAAGAGATAGGTTTGTGCAAATTACTCAAAGTACGAAAATCGTTCTTTACAAGCACCTAGTGGTAAAGACTCCAGCAATCCAGATTCTCTCCTCCTGAGTTTGTAGAGATTGGTTCATGAAAATGACTAAAAAATAAAACCTTTATTACTGATCACTGCATCTAATTAGTACCTCATGGAATCATCCTCCAAAGACCTTTTAGCTACTCTGCTGGTCACTTGGTAGAGATGGGTAGTCTAAATTGCTAAAATGAGACCTTCAATACTAATCAGATGTAGCCATTGATGTCTCATGCACGCTTCCTCGAAAAGCCAATCGGATTCTCTCCTGATCCTTTGGTAGAGATGGGTTCATGAAAATTACAAAAATCCAACAGTAATTACTGATCACTGTTAGTCATTAACTCCATCTGGCATGATCCTCCAAAATCCTTTCAGAAATGCTTCTCGTGTTTTGTTATAGGTCGAGTCTCGAAAATTCCGAAAAATAAGCAATTCTGAACGGCTTCGTGGTAGTCATTCATTCCTCACATCATGAGCCTCCTTAGTACATTCCAATTCGCTCCTGTGACTTGGAAGAAATCAGTTCCTGAAATAGACTCAAAATGAGAAATTCACCTTGGATGTGCGCAACAGATAAATTTGAGAAGGAATCTTCCTGAAAGACCCGAGGATTCACTTCTCGTCCTTTGGTACAGAGCAGTGCATGAAAATTATTCCAGATGAGAAAAACATGCCTAAACTGGTATCCTGATCTATTTCTCATGGAAACATCCACCAAAACACAAGTCTCTTCTCTCTTCAGGATTTGGTGGAGATTGATCATGATTATTGCTTAAAATGAGAAAGTTACAACTGATCAATGCGAAAAATCAGTGACAAATGGAATCATCCCCCAAAAGCCTTTCAGATTCGCTTCTTGTGATTTGGTAGAGATCAGTTCATGATTTGATGAAAATTACTCCAAATGAGACAGTTCTTCCTGATCAATGTTAGTAATTAATGACACTTGGAATCATCCTCCCAAATCCTTTGATAATTAACTCCTGGTGATTGTGAATAAAATCGGTTGGTGAAAATTAGTAGGAAAGAGAAAATTCCTTCCTCACCCGTCTTCTGATGAATTTCCCATGGAATCATCCACCGGAAAACAATTGCATTCTCTCTTGGTGTGTTGGAAGAGATTGGTTTGTGCAAATTACTCAAAGTACGAAAATCGTTCTTTACAAGCACCTAGTGGTAAAGACTCCAGAAATCCAGATTCTCTCCTCCTGAGTTTGTAGAGATTGGTTCATGAAAATGACTAAAAAATCAAACCTTTATTACTGATCACTGCATCTAATTAGTACCTCATGGAATCATCCTCCAAAGACCTTTTAGCTACTCTGCTGGTCACTTGGTAGAGATGGGTAGTGTAAATTGCTAAAAATGAGACCTTCAATACTAATCAGATGTAGCCATTGATGTCTCATGCACGCTTCCTCGAAAAGCGATTCGGATTCTCTCCTGATCCTTTGGTAGAGATGGGTTCATGAAAATTACAAAAATCCAACAGTAATTACTGATCACTGCTAGTCATTAACTCCATCTGGCATGATCCTCCAAAATCCTTTCAGAAATGCTTCTGGTGATTTGTTATAGGTCGAGTCTCGAAAATTCCGAAAAATAAGCAATTCTGAACGGCTTCGTGGTAGTCATTCATTCCTCACATCATGAGCCTCCTTAGTACATTCCAATTCGCTCCTGTGACCTGGAAGAAATCAGTTCCTGAAATAGACTCAAAATGAGAAATTCACCTTGGATGTGCGCAACAGATAAATTTGAGAAGGAATCTTCCTGAAAGACCCGAGGATTCACTTCTCGTCCTTTGGTACAGAGCAGTGCATGAAAATTATTCCAGATGAGAATAACATGCCTAATCTGGTATCCTGATCTATTTCTCATGGAAACATCCACCAAAACACAAGTCTCTTCTCTCTTCAGGATTTGGTGGAGATTGATCATGATTATTGCTTAAAATGAGAAAGTTACAACTGATCAATGCGAAAAATCAGTGACAAATGGAATCATCCCCCAAAAGCCTTTCAGATTCGCTTCTTGTGATTTGGTAGAGATCAGTTCATGATTTGATGAAAATTACTCCAAATGAGACAGTTCTTCCTGATCAATGTTAGTAATTAATGACACTTCGAATCATCCTCCCAAATCCTTTGATAATTAACTCCTGGTGATTGTGAATAAAATCGGTTGGTGAAAATTAGTAGGAAAGAGAAAATTCCTTCCTCACCCGTCTTCTGATGAATTCCCCATGGAATCATCCAGCGGAAAACAATTGCATTCTCTCTTGGTGTGTTGGAAGAGATAGGTTTGTGCAAATTACTCAAAGTACGAAAATCGTTCTTTGCAAGCACCTAGTGGTAAAGACTCCAGCAATCCAGATTCTCTCCTCCTGAGTTTGTAGGGATTGGTTCATGAAAATGACTAAAAAATCAAACCTTTATTACTGATCACTGCATCTAATTAGTACCTCATGGAATCATCCTCCAAAGACCTTTTAGCTACTCTGCTGGTCACTTGGTAGAGATGGGTAGTGTAAATTGCTAAAAATGAGACCTTCAATACTAATCAGATGTAGCCATTGATGTCTCATGCACGCTTCCTCGAAAAGCGATTCGGATTCTCTCCTGATCCTTTGGTAGAGATGGGTTCATGAAAATTACAAAAATCCAACAGTAATTACTGATCACTGCTAGTCATTAACTCCATCTGGCATGATCCTCCAAAATCCTTTCAGAAATGCTTCTGGTGATTTGTTATAGGTCGAGTCTCGAAAATTCCGAAAAATAAGCAATTCTGAACGGCTTCGTGGTAGTCATTCATTCCTCACATCATGAGCCTCCTTAGTACATTCCAATTCGCTCCTGTGACCTGGAAGAAATCAGTTCCTGAAATAGACTCAAAATGAGAAATTCACCTTGGATGTGCGCAACAGATAAATTTGAGAAGGAATCTTCCTGAAAGACCCGAGGATTCACTTCTCGTCCTTTGGTACAGAGCAGTGCATGAAAATTATTCCAGATGAGAATAACATGCCTAATCTGGTATCCTGATCTATTTCTCATGGAAACATCCACCAAAACACAAGTCTCTTCTCTCTTCAGGATTTGGTGGAGATTGATCATGATTATTGCTTAAAATGAGAAAGTTACAACTGATCAATGCGAAAAATCAGTGACAAATGGAATCATCCCCCAAAAGCCTTTCAGATTCGCTTCTTGTGATTTGGTAGAGATCAGTTCATGATTTGATGAAAATTACTCCAAATGAGACAGTTCTTCCTGATCAATGTTAGTAATTAATGACACTTGGAATCATCCTCCCAAATCCTTTGATAATTAACTCCTGGTGATTGTGAATAAAATCGGTTGGTGAAAATTAGTAGGAAAGAGAAAATTCCTTCCTCACCCGTCTTCTGATGAATTCCCCATGGAATCATCCAGCGGAAAACAATTGCATTCTCTCTTGGTGTGTTGGAAGAGATAGGTTTGTGCAAATTACTCAAAGTACGAAAATCGTTCTTTGCAAGCACCTAGTGGTAAAGACTCCAGCAATCCAGATTCTCTCCTCCTGAGTTTGTAGGGATTGGTTCATGAAAATGACTAAAAAATCAAACCTTTATTACTGATCACTGCATCTAATTAGTACCTCATGGAATCATCCTCCAAAGACCTTTTAGCTACTCTGCTGGTCACTTGGTAGAGATGGGTAGTGTAAATTGCTAAAAATGAGACCTTCAATACTAATCAGATGTAGCCATTGATGTCTCATGCACGCTTCCTCAAAAAGCCATTCGGATTCTCTCCTGATCCTTTGGTAGAGATGGGTTCATGAAAATTACAAAAATCCAACAGTAATTACTGATCACTGCTAGTCATTAACTCCATCTGGCATGATCCTCCAAAATCCTTTCAGAATTGCTTCTGGTGATTTGTTATAGGTCGAGTCTCAAAAATTCCGAAAAATAAGCAATTCTGAACGGCTTCGTGGTAGTCATTCATTCCTCACATCATGAGCCTCCTTAGTACATTCCAATTCGCTCCTGTTGACTTGGAAGAAATCAGTTCCTGAAATAGACTCAAAATGAGAAATTCACCTTGGATGTGCGGAACAGATAAATTTGAGAAGGAATCTTCCTGAAAGACCCGAGGATTCACTTCTCGTCCTTTGGTACAGAGCAGTGCATGAAAATTATTCCAGATGAGAAAGACGTGCCTAAACTGGTATCCTGATCTATTTCTCATGGAAACATCCACCAAAACACAAGTCTCTTCTCTCTTCAGGATTTGGTGGAGATTGATCATGATTATTGCTTAAAATGAGAAAGTTACAACTGATCAATGCGAAAAATCAGTGACAAATGGAATCATCCCCCTAAAGCCTTTCAGATTCGCTTCTTGTGATGTGGTAGAGATCAGTTCATGATTTGATGAAAATTACTCCAAATGAGACAGTTCTTCCTGATCAATGTTAGTAATTAATGACACTTGGAATCATCCTCCCAAATCCTTTGATAATTAACTCCTGGTGATTGTGAATAAAATCGGTTGGTGAAAATTAGTAGGAAAGAGAAAATTCCTTCCTCACCCGTCTTCTGATGAATTCCCCATGGAATCATCCACCGGAAAACAATTGCATTCTCTCTTGGTGTGTTGGAAGAGATAGGTTTGTGCAAATTACTCAAAGTACGAAAATCGTTCTTTACAAGCACCTAGTGGTAAAGACTCCAGCAATCCAGATTCTCTCCTCCTGAGTTTGTAGAGATTGGTTCATGAAAATGACTAAAAAATAAAACCTTTATTACTGATCACTGCATCTAATTAGTACCTCATGGAATCATCCTCCAAAGACCTTTTAGCTACTCTGCTGGTCACTTGGTAGAGATGGGTAGTCTAAATTGCTAAAATGAGACCTTCAATACTAATCAGATGTAGCCATTGATGTCTCATGCACGCTTCCTCGAAAAGCCAATCGGATTCTCTCCTGATCCTTTGGTAGAGATGGGTTCATGAAAATTACAAAAATCCAACAGTAATTACTGATCACTGTTAGTCATTAACTCCATCTGGCATGATCCTCCAAAATCCTTTCAGAAATGCTTCTCGTGTTTTGTTATAGGTCGAGTCTCGAAAATTCCGAAAAATAAGCAATTCTGAACGGCTTCGTGGTAGTCATTCATTCCTCACATCATGAGCCTCCTTAGTACATTCCAATTCGCTCCTGTGACTTGGAAGAAATCAGTTCCTGAAATAGACTCAAAATGAGAAATTCACCTTGGATGTGCGCAACAGATAAATTTGAGAAGGAATCTTCCTGAAAGACCCGAGGATTCACTTCTCGTCCTTTGGTACAGAGCAGTGCATGAAAATTATTCCAGATGAGAATAACATGCCTAATCTGGTATCCTGATCTATTTCTCATGGAAACATCCACCAAAACACAAGTCTCTTCTCTCTTCAGGATTTGGTGGAGATTGATCATGATTATTGCTTAAAATGAGAAAGTTACAACTGATCAATGCGAAAAATCAGTGACAAATGGAATCATCCCCCAAAAGCCTTTCAGATTCGCTTCTTGTGATTTGGTAGAGATCAGTTCATGATTTGATGAAAATTACTCCAAATGAGACAGTTCTTCCTGATCAATGTTAGTAATTAACGACACTTGGAATCATCCTCCCAAATCCTTTGATAATTAACTCCTGGTGATTGTGAATAAAATCAGTTGGTGAAAATTAGTAGGAAAGAGAAAATTCCTTCCTCACCCGTCTTCTGATGAATTTCCCATGGAATCATCCACCGGAAAACAATTGCATTCTCTCTTGGTGTGTTGGAAGAGATTGGTTTGTGCAAATTACTCAAAGTACGAAAATCGTTCTTTAGAAGCACCTAGTGGTAAAGACTCCAGAAATCCAGATTCTCTCCTCCTGAGTTTGTAGAGATTGGTTCATGAAAATGACGAAAAAATCAAACCTTTATTACTGATCACTGCATCTAATTAGTACCTCATGGAATCATCCTCCAAAGACCTTTTAGCTACTCTGCTGGTCACTTGGTAGAGATGGGTAGTGTAAATTGCTAAAAATGAGACCTTCAATACTAATCAGATGTAGCCATTGATGTCTCATGCACGCTTCCTCGAAAAGCGATTCGGATTCTCTCCTGATCCTTTGGTAGAGATGGGTTCATGAAAATTACAAAAATCCAACAGTAATTACTGATCACTGCTAGTCATTAACTCCATCTGGCATGATCCTCCAAAATCCTTTCAGAAATGCTTCTGGTGATTTGTTATAGGTCGAGTCTCGAAAATTCCGAAAAATAACCAATTCTGAACGGCTTCGTGGTAGTCATTCATTCCTCACATCATGAGCCTCCTTAGTACATTCCAATTCGCTCCTGTGACTTGGAAGAAATCAGTTCCTGAAATAGACTCAAAATGAGAAATTCACCTTGGATGTGCGCAACAGATAAATTTGAGAAGGAATCTTCCTGAAAGACCCGAGGATTCACTTCTCGTCCTTTGGTACAGAGCAGTGCATGAAAATTATTCCAGATGAGAATAACATGCCTAATCTGGTATCCTGATCTATTTCTCATGGAAACATCCACCAAAACACAAGTCTCTTCTCTCTTCAGGATTTGGTGGAGATTGATCATGATTATTGCTTAAAATGAGAAAGTTACAACTGATCAATGCGAAAAATCAGTGACAAATGGAATCATCCCCCAAAAGCCTTTCAGATTCGCTTCTTGTGATTTGGTAGAGATCAGTTCATGATTTGATGAAAATTACTCCAAATGAGACAGTTCTTCCTGATCAATGTTAGTAATTAATGACACTTGGAATCATCCTCCCAAATCCTTTGATAATTAACTCCTGGTGATTGTGAATAAAATCGGTTGGTGAAAATTAGTAGGAAAGAGAAAATTCCTTCCTCACCCGTCTTCTGATGAATTCCCCATGGAATCATCCACCGGAAAACAATTGCATTCTCTCTTGGTGTGTTGGAAGAGATAGGTTTGTGCAAATTACTCAAAGTACGAAAATCGTTCTTTGCAAGCACCTAGTGGTAAAGACTCCAGCAATCCAGATTCTCTCCTCCTGAGTTTGTAGGGATTGGTTCATGAAAATGACTAAAAAATCAAACCTTTATTACTGATCACTGCATCTAATTAGTACCTCATGGAATCATCCTCCAAAGACCTTTTAGCTACTCTGCTGGTCACTTGGTAGAGATGGGTAGTGTAAATTGCTAAAAATGAGACCTTCAATACTAATCAGATGTAGCCATTGATGTCTCATGCACGCTTCCTCAAAAAGCCATTCGGATTCTCTCCTGATCCTTTGGTAGAGATGGGTTCATGAAAATTACAAAAATCCAACAGTAATTACTGATCACTGCTAGTCATTAACTCCATCTGGCATGATCCTCCAAAATCCTTTCAGAATTGCTTCTGGTGATTTGTTATAGGTCGAGTCTCAAAAATTCCGAAAAATAAGCAATTCTGAACGGCTTCGTGGTAGTCATTCATTCCTCACATCATGAGCCTCCTTAGTACATTCCAATTCGCTCCTGTTGACTTGGAAGAAATCAGTTCCTGAAATAGACTCAAAATGAGAAATTCACCTTGGATGTGCGCAACAGATAAATTTGAGAAGGAATCTTCCTGAAAGACCCGAGGATTCACTTCTCGTCCTTTGGTACAGAGCAGTGCATGAAAATTATTCCAGATGAGAAAGACGTGCCTAAACTGGTATCCTGATCTATTTCTCATGGAAACATCCACCAAAACACAAGTCTCTTCTCTCTTCAGGATTTGGTGGAGATTGATCATGATTATTGCTTAAAATGAGAAAGTTACAACTGATCAATGCGAAAAATCAGTGACAAATGGAATCATCCCCCTAAAGCCTTTCAGATTCGCTTCTTGTGATGTGGTAGAGATCAGTTCATGATTTGATGAAAATTACTCCAAATGAGACAGTTTTTCCTGATCAATGTTAGTAATTAATGACACTTGGAATCATCCTCCCAAATCCTTTGATAATTAACTCCTGGTGATTGTGAATAAAATCGGTTGGTGAAAATTAGTAGGAAAGAGAAAATTCCTTCCTCACCCGTCTTCTGATGAATTCCCCATGGAATCATCCACCGGAAAACAATTGCATTCTCTCTTGGTGTGTTGGAAGAGATAGGTTTGTGCAAATTACTCAAAGTACGAAAATCGTTCTTTACAAGCACCTAGTGGTAAAGACTCCAGCAATCCAGATTCTCTCCTCCTGAGTTTGTAGAGATTGGTTCATGAAAATGACTAAAAAATCAAACCTTTATTACTGATCACTGCATCTAATTAGTACCTCATGGAATCATCCTCCAAAGACCTTTTAGCTACTCTGCTGGTCACTTGGTAGAGATGGGTAGTCTAAATTGCTAAAATGAGACCTTCAATACTAATCAGATGTAGCCATTGATGTCTCATGCACGCTTCCTCGAAAAGCCAATCGGATTCTCTCCTGATCCTTTGGTAGAGATGGGTTCATGAAAATTACAAAAATCCAACAGTAATTACTGATCACTGTTAGTCATTAACTCCATCTGGCATGATCCTCCAAAATCCTTTCAGAAATGCTTCTCGTGTTTTGTTATAGGTCGAGTCTCGAAAATTCCGAAAAATAAGCAATTCTGAATGGCTTCGTGGTAGTCATTCATTCCTCACATCATGAGCCTCCTTAGTACATTCCAATTCGCTCCTGTGACTTGGAAGAAATCAGTTCCTGAAATAGACTCAAAATGAGAAATTCACCTTGGATGTGCGCAACAGATAAATTTGAGAAGGAATCTTCCTGAAAGACCCGAGGATTCACTTCTCGTCCTTTGGTACAGAGCAGTGCATGAAAATTATTCCAGATGAGAATAACATGCCTAATCTGGTATCCTGATCTATTTCTCATGGAAACATCCACCAAAACACAAGTCTCTTCTCTCTTCAGGATTTGGTGGAGATTGATCATGATTATTGCTTAAAATGAGAAAGTTACAACTGATCAATGCGAAAAATCAGTGACAAATGGAATCATCCCCCAAAAGCCTTTCAGATTCGCTTCTTGTGATTTGGTAGAGATCAGTTCATGATTTGATGAAAATTACTCCAAATGAGACAGTTCTTCCTGATCAATGTTAGTAATTAATGACACTTGGAATCATCCTCCCAAATCCTTTGATAATTAACTCCTGGTGATTGTGAATAAAATCGGTTGGTGAAAATTAGTAGGAAAGAGAAAATTCCTTCCTCACCCGTCTTCTGATGAATTCCCCATGGAATCATCCACCGGAAAACAATTGCATTCTCTCTTGGTGTGTTGGAAGAGATAGGTTTGTGCAAATTACTCAAAGTACGAAAATCGTTCTTTGCAAGCACCTAGTGGTAAAGACTCCAGCAATCCAGATTCTCTCCTCCTGAGTTTGTAGGGATTGGTTCATGAAAATGACTAAAAAATCAAACCTTTATTACTGATCACTGCATCTAATTAGTACCTCATGGAATCATCCTCCAAAGACCTTTTAGCTACTCTGCTGGTCACTTGGTAGAGATGGGTAGTGTAAATTGCTAAAAATGAGACCTTCAATACTAATCAGATGTAGCCATTGATGTCTCATGCACGCTTCCTCAAAAAGCCATTCGGATTCTCTCCTGATCCTTTGGTAGAGATGGGTTCATGAAAATTACAAAAATCCAACAGTAATTACTGATCACTGCTAGTCATTAACTCCATCTGGCATGATCCTCCAAAATCCTTTCAGAATTGCTTCTGGTGATTTGTTATAGGTCGAGTCTCAAAAATTCCGAAAAATAAGCAATTCTGAACGGCTTCGTGGTAGTCATTCATTCCTCACATCATGAGCCTCCTTAGTACATTCCAATTCGCTCCTGTTGACTTGGAAGAAATCAGTTCCTGAAATAGACTCAAAATGAGAAATTCACCTTGGATGTGCGCAACAGATAAATTTGAGAAGGAATCTTCCTGAAAGACCCGAGGATTCACTTCTCGTCCTTTGGTACAGAGCAGTGCATGAAAATTATTCCAGATGAGAAAGACGTGCCTAAACTGGTATCCTGATCTATTTCTCATGGAAACATCCACCAAAACACAAGTCTCTTCTCTCTTCAGGATTTGGTGGAGATTGATCATGATTATTGCTTAAAATGAGAAAGTTACAACTGATCAATGCGAAAAATCAGTGACAAATGGAATCATCCCCCTAAAGCCTTTCAGATTCGCTTCTTGTGATGTGGTAGAGATCAGTTCATGATTTGATGAAAATTACTCCAAATGAGACAGTTTTTCCTGATCAATGTTAGTAATTAATGACACTTGGAATCATCCTCCCAAATCCTTTGATAATTAACTCCTGGTGATTGTGAATAAAATCGGTTGGTGAAAATTAGTAGGAAAGAGAAAATTCCTTCCTCACCCGTCTTCTGATGAATTCCCCATGGAATCATCCACCGGAAAACAATTGCATTCTCTCTTGGTGTGTTGGAAGAGATAGGTTTGTGCAAATTACTCAAAGTACGAAAATCGTTCTTTACAAGCACCTAGTGGTAAAGACTCCAGCAATCCAGATTCTCTCCTCCTGAGTTTGTAGAGATTGGTTCATGAAAATGACTAAAAAATAAAACCTTTATTACTGATCACTGCATCTAATTAGTACCTCATGGAATCATCCTCCAAAGACCTTTTAGCTACTCTGCTGGTCACTTGGTAGAGATGGGTAGTCTAAATTGCTAAAATGAGACCTTCAATACTAATCAGATGTAGCCATTGATGTCTCATGCACGCTTCCTCGAAAAGCCAATCGGATTCTCTCCTGATCCTTTGGTAGAGATGGGTTCATGAAAATTACAAAAATCCAACAGTAATTACTGATCACTGTTAGTCATTAACTCCATCTGGCATGATCCTCCAAAATCCTTTCAGAAATGCTTCTCGTGTTTTGTTATAGGTCGAGTCTCGAAAATTCCGAAAAATAAGCAATTCTGAACGGCTTCGTGGTAGTCATTCATTCCTCACATCATGAGCCTCCTTAGTACATTCCAATTCGCTCCTGTGACTTGGAAGAAATCAGTTCCTGAAATAGACTCAAAATGAGAAATTCACCTTGGATGTGCGCAACAGATAAATTTGAGAAGGAATCTTCCTGAAAGACCCGAGGATTCACTTCTCGTCCTTTGGTACAGAGCAGTGCATGAAAATTATTCCAGATGAGAAAAACATGCCTAAACTGGTATCCTGATCTATTTCTCATGGAAACATCCACCAAAACACAAGTCTCTTCTCTCTTCAGGATTTGGTGGAGATTGATCATGATTATTGCTTAAAATGAGAAAGTTACAACTGATCAATGCGAAAAATCAGTGACAAATGGAATCATCCCCCAAAAGCCTTTCAGATTCGCTTCTTGTGATTTGGTAGAGATCAGTTCATGATTTGATGAAAATTACTCCAAATGAGACAGTTCTTCCTGATCAATGTTAGGAATTAATGACACTTGGAATCATCCTCCCAAATCCTTTGATAATTAACTCCTGGTGATTGTGAATAAAATCGGTTGGTGAAAATTAGTAGGAAAGAGAAAATTCCTTCCTCACCCGTCTTCTGATGAATTTCCCATGGAATCATCCACCGGAAAACAATTGCATTCTCTCTTGGTGTGTTGGAAGAGATTGGTTTGTGCAAATTACTCAAAGTACGAAAATCGTTCTTTACAAGCACCTAGTGGTAAAGACTCCAGAAATCCAGATTCTCTCCTCCTGAGTTTGTAGAGATTGGTTCATGAAAATGACTAAAAAATCAAACCTTTATTACTGATCACTGCATCTAATTAGTACCTCATGGAATCATCCTCCAAAGACCTTTTAGCTACTCTGCTGGTCACTTGGTAGAGATGGGTAGTGTAAATTGCTAAAAATGAGACCTTCAATACTAATGAGATGTAGCCATTGATGTCTCATGCACGCTTCCTCGAAAAGCGATTCGGATTCTCTCCTGATCCTTTGGTAGAGATGGGTTCATGAAAATTACAAAAATCCAACAGTAATTACTGATCACTGCTAGTCATTAACTCCATCTGGCATGATCCTCCAAAATCCTTTCAGAAATGCTTCTGGTGATTTGTTATAGGTCGAGTCTCGAAAATTCCGAAAAATAAGCAATTCTGAACGGCTTCGTGGTAGTCATTCATTCCTCACATCATGAGCCTCCTTAGTACATTCCAATTCGCTCCTGTGACCTGGAAGAAATCAGTTCCTGAAATAGACTCAAAATGAGAAATTCACCTTGGATGTGCGCAACAGATAAATTTGAGAAGGAATCTTCCTGAAAGACCCGAGGATTCACTTCTCGTCCTTTGGTACAGAGCAGTGCATGAAAATTATTCCAGATGAGAATAACATGCCTAATCTGGTATCCTGATCTATTTCTCATGGAAACATCCACCAAAACACAAGTCTCTTCTCTCTTCAGGATTTGGTGGAGATTGATCATGATTATTGCTTAAAATGAGAAAGTTACAACTGATCAATGCGAAAAATCAGTGACAAATGGAATCATCCCCCAAAAGCCTTTCAGATTCGCTTCTTGTGATTTGGTAGAGATCAGTTCATGATTTGATGAAAATTACTCCAAATGAGACAGTTCTTCCTGATCAATGTTAGTAATTAATGACACTTGGAATCATCCTCCCAAATCCTTTGATAATTAACTCCTGGTGATTGTGAATAAAATCGGTTGGTGAAAATTAGTAGGAAAGAGAAAATTCCTTCCTCACCCGTCTTCTGATGAATTCCCCATGGAATCATCCAGCGGAAAACAATTGCATTCTCTCTTGGTGTGTTGGAAGAGATAGGTTTGTGCAAATTACTCAAAGTACGAAAATCGTTCTTTGCAAGCACCTAGTGGTAAAGACTCCAGCAATCCAGATTCTCTCCTCCTGAGTTTGTAGGGATTGGTTCATGAAAATGACTAAAAAATCAAACCTTTATTACTGATCACTGCATCTAATTAGTACCTCATGGAATCATCCTCCAAAGACCTTTTAGCTACTCTGCTGGTCACTTGGTAGAGATGGGTAGTGTAAATTGCTAAAAATGAGACCTTCAATACTAATCAGATGTAGCCATTGATGTCTCATGCACGCTTCCTCGAAAAGCGATTCGGATTCTCTCCTGATCCTTTGGTAGAGATGGGTTCATGAAAATTACAAAAATCCAACAGTAATTACTGATCACTGCTAGTCATTAACTCCATCTGGCATGATCCTCCAAAATCCTTTCAGAAATGCTTCTGGTGATTTGTTATAGGTCGAGTCTCGAAAATTCCGAAAAATAAGCAATTCTGAACGGCTTCGTGGTAGTCATTCATTCCTCACATCATGAGCCTCCTTAGTACATTCCAATTCGCTCCTGTGACCTGGAAGAAATCAGTTCCTGAAATAGACTCAAAATGAGAAATTCACCTTGGATGTGCGCAACAGATAAATTTGAGAAGGAATCTTCCTGAAAGACCCGAGGATTCACTTCTCGTCCTTTGGTACAGAGCAGTGCATGAAAATTATTCCAGATGAGAATAACATGCCTAATCTGGTATCCTGATCTATTTCTCATGGAAACATCCACCAAAACACAAGTCTCTTCTCTCTTCAGGATTTGGTGGAGATTGATCATGATTATTGCTTAAAATGAGAAAGTTACAACTGATCAATGCGAAAAATCAGTGACAAATGGAATCATCCCCCAAAAGCCTTTCAGATTCGCTTCTTGTGATTTGGTAGAGATCAGTTCATGATTTGATGAAAATTACTCCAAATGAGACAGTTCTTCCTGATCAATGTTAGTAATTAATGACACTTGGAATCATCCTCCCAAATCCTTTGATAATTAACTCCTGGTGATTGTGAATAAAATCGGTTGGTGAAAATTAGTAGGAAAGAGAAAATTCCTTCCTCACCCGTCTTCTGATGAATTCCCCATGGAATCATCCAGCGGAAAACAATTGCATTCTCTCTTGGTGTGTTGGAAGAGATAGGTTTGTGCAAATTACTCAAAGTACGAAAATCGTTCTTTGCAAGCACCTAGTGGTAAAGACTCCAGCAATCCAGATTCTCTCCTCCTGAGTTTGTAGGGATTGGTTCATGAAAATGACTAAAAAATCAAACCTTTATTACTGATCACTGCATCTAATTAGTACCTCATGGAATCATCCTCCAAAGACCTTTTAGCTACTCTGCTGGTCACTTGGTAGAGATGGGTAGTGTAAATTGCTAAAAATGAGACCTTCAATACTAATCAGATGTAGCCATTGATGTCTCATGCACGCTTCCTCAAAAAGCCATTCGGATTCTCTCCTGATCCTTTGGTAGAGATGGGTTCATGAAAATTACAAAAATCCAACAGTAATTACTGATCACTGCTAGTCATTAACTCCATCTGGCATGATCCTCCAAAATCCTTTCAGAATTGCTTCTGGTGATTTGTTATAGGTCGAGTCTCAAAAATTCCGAAAAATAAGCAATTCTGAACGGCTTCGTGGTAGTCATTCATTCCTCACATCATGAGCCTCCTTAGTACATTCCAATTCGCTCCTGTTGACTTGGAAGAAATCAGTTCCTGAAATAGACTCAAAATGAGAAATTCACCTTGGATGTGCGGAACAGATAAATTTGAGAAGGAATCTTCCTGAAAGACCCGAGGATTCACTTCTCGTCCTTTGGTACAGAGCAGTGCATGAAAATTATTCCAGATGAGAAAGACGTGCCTAATCTGGTATCCTGATCTATTTCTCATGGAAACATCCACCAAAACACAAGTCTCTTCTCTCTTCAGGATTTGGTGGAGATTGATCATAATTATTGCTTAAAATGAGAAAGTTACAACTGGTCAATGCCATAAATCAGTGACAAATGGAATCATCCCCCAAAAGCCTTTCAGATTCGCTTCTTGTGATTTGGTAGAGATCAGTTCATGATTTGATGAAAATTACTCCAAATGAGACAGTTCTTCCTGATCAATGTTAGTAATTAATGACACTTGGAATCATCCTCCCAAATCCTTTGATAATTAACTCCTGGTGATTGTGAATAAAATCGGTTGGTGAAAATTAGTAGGAAAGAGAAAATTCCTTCCTCACCCGTCTTCTGATGAATTCCCCATGGAATCATCCACCGGAAAACAATTGCATTCTCTCTTGGTGTGTTGGAAGAGATAGGTTTGTGCAAATTACTCAAAGTATGAAAATCGTTCTTTACAAGCACCTAGTGGTAAAGACTCCAGAAATCCAGATTCTCTCCTCCTGAGTTTGTAGAGATTGGTTCATGAAAATGACGAAAAAATCAAACCTTTATTACTGATCACTGCATCTAATTAGTACCTCATGGAATCATCCTCCAAAGACCTTTTAGCTCCTCTGCTGGTCACTTGGTAGAGATGGGTAGTGTAAATTGCTAAAAATGAGACCTTCAATACTAATCAGATGTAGCCATTGATGTCTCATGCACACTTCCTCGAAAAGCCATTCGGATTCTCTCCTGATCCTTTGGTAGAGATGGGTTCATGAAAATTACAAAAATCCAACAGTAATTACTGATCACTGTTAGTCATTAACTCCATCTGGCATGATCCTCCAAAATCCTTTCAGAAATGCTTCTGGTGATTTGTTATAGGTCGAGTCTCAAAAATTCCGAAAAATAAGCAATTCTGAACGGCTTCGTGGTAGTCATTCATTCCTCACATCATGAGCCTCCTTAGTACATTCCAATTCGCTCCTGTTGACTTGGAAGAAATCAGTTCCTGAAATAGACTCAAAATGAGAAATTCACCTTGGATGTGCGGAACAGATAAATTTGAGAAGGAATCTTCCTGAAAGACCCGAGGATTCACTTCTCGTCCTTTGGTACAGAGCAGTGCATGAAAATTATTCCAGATGAGAAAGACGTGCCTAATCTGGTATCCTGATCTATTTCTCATGGAAACATCCACCAAAACACAAGTCTCTTCTCTCTTCAGGATTTGGTGGAGATTGATCATAATTATTGCTTAAAATGAGAAAGTTACAACTGGTCAATGCCATAAATCAGTGACAAATGGAATCATCCCCCAAAAGCCTTTCAGATTCGCTTCTTGTGATTTGGTAGAGATCAGTTCATGATTTGATGAAAATTACTCCAAATGAGACAGTTCTTCCTGATCAATGTTAGTAATTAATGACACTTGGAATCATCCTCCCAAATCCTTTGATAATTAACTCCTGGTGATTGTGAATAAAATCGGTTGGTGAAAATTAGTAGGAAAGAGAAAATTCCTTCCTCACCCGTCTTCTGATGAATTCCCCATGGAATCATCCACCGGAAAACAATTGCATTCTCTCTTGGTGTGTTGGAAGAGATAGGTTTGTGCAAATTACTCAAAGTATGAAAATCGTTCTTTACAAGCACCTAGTGGTAAAGACTCCAGCAATCCAGATTCTCTCCTCCTGAGTTTGTAGAGATTGGTTCATGAAAATGACGAAAAAATCAAACCTTTATTACTGATCACTGCATCTAATTAGTACCTCATGGAATCATCCTCCAAAGACCTTTTAGCTACTCTGCTGGTCACTTGGTAGAGATGGGTAGTGTAAATTGCTAAAAATGAGACCTTCAATACTAATCAGATGTAGCCATTGATGTCTCATGCACACTTCCTCGAAAAGCCATTCGGATTCTCTCCTGATCCTTTGGTAGAGATGGGTTCATGAAAATTACAAAAATCCAACAGTAATTACTGATCACTGTTAGTCATTAACTCCATCTGGCATGATCCTCCAAAATCCTTTCAGAAATGCTTCTGGTGATTTGTTATAGGTCGAGTCTCGAAAATTCCGAAAAATAAGCAATTCTGAACGGCTTCATGGTAGTCATTCATTCCTCACATCATGAGCCTCCTTAGTACATTCCAATTCGCTCCTGTGACTTGGAAGAAATCAGTTCCTGAAATAGACTCAAAATGAGAAATTCACCTTGGATGTGCGCAACAGATAAATTTGAGAAGGAATCTTCCTGAAAGACCCGAGGATTCACTTCTCGTCCTTTGGTACAGAGCAGTGCATGAAAATTATTCCAGATGAGAAAAACATGCCTAAACTGGTATCCTGATCTATTTCTCATGGAAACATCCACCAAAACACAAGTCTCTTCTCTCTTCAGGATTTGGTGGAGATTGATCATGATTATTGCTTAAAATGAGAAAGTTACAACTGATCAATGCGAAAAATCAGTGACAAATGGAATCATCCCCCAAAAGCCTTTCAGATTCGCTTCTTGTGATTTGGTAGAGATCAGTTCATGATTTGATGAAAATTACTCCAAATGAGACAGTTCTTCCTGATCAATGTTAGTAATTAATGACACTTGGAATCATCCTCCCAAATCCTTTGATAATTAACTCCTGGTGATTGTGAATAAAATCGGTTGGTGAAAATTAGTAGGAAAGAGAAAATTCCTTCCTCACCCGTCTTCTGATGAATTCCCCATGGAATCATCCACCGGAAAACAATTGCATTCTCTCTTGGTGTGTTGGAAGAGATTGGTTTGTGCAAATTACTCAAAGTACGAAAATCGTTCTTTACAAGCACCTAGTGGTAAAGACTCCAGCAATCCAGATTCTCTCCTCCTGAGTTTGTAGAGATTGGTTCATGAAAATGACTAAAAAATCAAACCTTTATTACTGATCACTGCATCTAATTAGTACCTCATGGAATCATCCTCCAAAGACCTTTTAGCTACTCTGCTGGTCACTTGGTAGAGATGGGTAGTCTAAATTGCTAAAATGAGACCTTCAATACTAATCAGATGTAGCCATTGATGTCTCATGCACGCTTCCTCGAAAAGCCATTCGGATTCTCTCCTGATCCTTTGGTAGAGATGGGTTCATGAAAATTACAAAAATCCAACAGGAATTACTGATCACTGCTAGTCATTAACTCCATCTGGCATGATCCTCCAAAATCCTTTCAGAAATGCTTCTGGTGATTTGTTATAGGTCGATTCTCGAAAATTCCAAAAAAAAAGCAATTCTGAACGGCTTCGTGGTAGTCATTCATTCCTCACATCATGAGCCTCCTTACTACATTCCAATTCGCTCCTGTGACATGGAAGAAATCAGTTCCTGAAATAGACTCAAAATGAGAAATTCATCTTGGATGTGCGCAACAGATAAATTTGAGAAGGAATCTTCCTGAAAGACCCGAGGATTCACTTCTCGTCCTTTGGTACAGAGCAGTGCATGAAAATTATTCCAGATGAGAAAGAGGTGCCTAATCTGGTATCCTGATCTATTTCTCATGGAAACATCCACCAAAACACAAGTCTCTTCTCTCTTCAGGATTTGGTGGAGATTGATCATAATTATTGCTTAAAATGAGAAAGTTACAACTGGTCAATGCCATAAATCAGTGACAAATGGAATCATCCCCCAAAAGCCTTTCAGATTCGCTTCTTGTGATTTGGTAGAGATCAGTTCATGATTTGATGAAAATTACTCCAAATGAGACAGTTCTTCCTGATCAATGTTAGTAATTAATGACACTTGGAATCATCCTCCCAAATCCTTTGATAATTAACTCCTGGTGATTGTGAATAAAATCGGTTGGTGAAAATTAGTAGGAAAGAGAAAATTCCTTCCTCACCGTCTTCTGATGAATACCCCATGGAATCATCCAGCGGAAAACAATTGCATTCTCTCTTGGTGTGTTGGAAGAGATAGGTTTGTGCAAATTACTCAAAGTACGAAAATCGTTCTTTACAAGCACCTAGTGGTAAAGACTCCAGCAATCCAGATTCTCTCCTCCTGAGTTTGTAGGGATTGGTTCATGAAAATGACTAAAAAATCAAACCTTTATTACTGATCACTGCATCTAATTAGTACCTCATGGAATCATCCTCCAAAGACCTTTTAGCTCCTCTGCTGGTCACTTGGTAGAGATGGGTAGTGTAAATTGCTAAAAAGGAGACCTTCAATACTAATCAGATGAAGCCACTGATGTCTCATGCACGCTTCCTCGAAAAGCCATTCGGATTCTCTCCTGATCCTTTGGTAGAGATGGGTTCATGAAAATTACAAAAATCCAACAGTAATTACTGATCACTGTTAGTCATTAACTCCATCTGGCATGATCCTCCAAAATCCTTTCAGAAATGCTTCTCGTGTTTTGTTATAGGTCGAGTCTCGAAAATTCCGAAAAATAAGCAATTCTGAACGGCTTCGTGGTAGTCATTCATTCCTCACATCATGAGCCTCCTTAGTACATTCCAATTCGCTCCTGTGACTTGGAAGAAATCAGTTCCTGAAATGGACTCAAAATGAGAAATTCACCTTGGATGTGCGCAACAGATAAATTTGAGAAGGAATCTTCCTGAAAGACCCGAGGATTCACTTCTCGCCCTTTGGTACAGAGCAGTGCATGAAAATTATTCCAGATGAGAAAAACATGCCTAAACTGGTATCCTGATCTATTTCTCATGGAAACATCCACCAAAACACAAGTCTCTTCTCTCTTCAGGATTTGGTGGAGATTGATCATGATTATTGCTTAAAATGAGAAAGTTACAACTGATCAATGCGAAAAATCAGTGACAAATGGAATCATCCCCCAAAAGCCTTTCAGATTCGCTTCTTGTGATGTGGTAGAGATCAGTTCATGATTTGATGAAAATTACTCCAAATGAGACAGTTCTTCCTGATCAATGTTAGTAATTAATGACACTTGGAATCATCCTCCCAAATCCTTTGATAATTAACTCCTGGTGATTGTGAATAAAATCGGTTGGTGAAAATTAGTAGGAAAGAGAAAATTCCTTCCTCACCCGTCTTCTGATGAATTCCCCATGGAATCATCCACCGGAAAACAATTGCATTCTCTCTTGGTGTGTTGGAAGAGATAGGTTTGTGCAAATTACTCAAAGTACGAAAATCGTTCTTTGCAAGCACCTAGTGGTAAAGACTCCAGCAATCCAGATTCTCTCCTCCTGAGTTTGTAGAGATTGGTTCATGAAAATGACTAAAAAATAAAACGTTTATTACTGATCACTGCATCTAATTAGTACCTCATGGAATCATCCTCCAAAGACCTTTTAGCTACTCTGCTGGTCACTTGGTAGAGATGGGTAGTGTAAATTGCTAAAAATGAGACCTTCAATACTAATCAGATGTAGCCATTGATGTCTCATGCACGCTTCCTCAAAAAGCCATTCGGATTCTCTCCTGATCCTTTGGTAGAGATGGGTTCATGAAAATTACAAAAATCCAACAGTAATTACTGATCACTGTTAGTCATTAACTCCATCTGGCATGATCCTCCAAAATCCTTTCAGAAATGCTTCTCGTGTTTTGTTATAGGTCGAGTCTCGAAAATTCCGAAAAATAAGCAATTCTGAACGGCTTCGTGGTAGTCATTCATTCCTCACATCATGAGCCTCCTTAGTACATTCCAATTCGCTCCTGTGACTTGGAAGAAATCAGTTCCTGAAATGGACTCAAAATGAGAAATTCACCTTGGATGTGCGCAACAGATAAATTTGAGAAGGAATCTTCCTGAAAGACCCGAGGATTCACTTCTCGCCCTTTGGTACAGAGCAGTGCATGAAAATTATTCCAGATGAGAAAAACATGCCTAAACTGGTATCCTGATCTATTTCTCATGGAAACATCCACCAAAACACAAGTCTCTTCTCTCTTCAGGATTTGGTGGAGATTGATCATGATTATTGCTTAAAATGAGAAAGTTACAACTGATCAATGCGAAAAATCAGTGACAAATGGAATCATCCCCCAAAAGCCTTTCAGATTCGCTTCTTGTGATGTGGTAGAGATCAGTTCATGATTTGATGAAAATTACTCCAAATGAGACAGTTCTTCCTGATCAATGTTAGTAATTAATGACACTTGGAATCATCCTCCCAAATCCTTTGATAATTAACTCCTGGTGATTGTGAATAAAATCGGTTGGTGAAAATTAGTAGGAAAGAGAAAATTCCTTCCTCACCCGTCTTCTGATGAATTCCCCATGGAATTATCCACCGGAAAACAATTGCATTCTCTCTTGGTGTGTTGGAAGAGATAGGTTTGTGCAAATTACTCAAAGTACGAAAATCGTTCTTTACAAGCACCTAGTGGTAAAGACTCCAGCAATCCAGATTCTCTCCTCCTGAGTTTGTAGAGATTGGTTCATGAAAATGACTAAAAAATCAAACCTTTATTACTGATCACTGCATCTAATTAGTACCTCATGGAATCATCCTCCAAAGACCTTTTAGCTACTCTGCTGGTCACTTGGTAGAGATGGGTAGTGTAAATTGCTAAAAATGAGACCTTCAATACTAATCAGATGTAGCCATTGATGTCTCATGCACACTTCCTCGAAAAGCCATTCGGATTCTCTCCTGATCCTTTGGTAGAGATGGGTTCATGAAAATTACAAAAATCCAACAGTAATTACTGATCACTGTTAGTCATTAACTCCATCTGGCATGATCCTCCAAAATCCTTTCAGAAATGCTTCTGGTGATTTGTTATAGGTCGAGTCTCGAAAATTCCGAAAAATAAGCAATTCTGAACGGCTTCATGGTAGTCATTCATTCCTCACATCATGAGCCTCCTTAGTACATTCCAATTCGCTCCTGTGACTTGGAAGAAATCAGTTCCTGAAATAGACTCAAAATGAGAAATTCACCTTGGATGTGCGCAACAGATAAATTTGAGAAGGAATCTTCCTGAAAGACCCGAGGATTCACTTCTCGTCCTTTGGTACAGAGCAGTGCATGAAAATTATTCCAGATGAGAAAAACATGCCTAAAGTGGTATCCTGATCTATTTCTCATGGAAACATCCACCAAAACACAAGTCTCTTCTCTCTTCAGGATTTGGTGGAGATTGATCATGATTATTGCTTAAAATGAGAAAGTTACAACTGATCAATGCGAAAAATCAGTGACAAATGGAATCATCCCCCAAAAGCCTTTCAGATTCGCTTCTTGTGATTTGGTAGAGATCAGTTCATGATTTGATGAAAATTACTCCAAATGAGACAGTTCTTCCTGATCAATGTTAGTAATTAATGACACTTGGAATCATCCTCCCAAATCCTTTGATAATTAACTCCTGGTGATTGTGAATAAAATCGGTTGGTGAAAATTAGTAGGAAAGAGAAAATTCCTTCCTCACCCGTCTTCTGATGAATTCCCCATGGAATCATCCACCGGAAAACAATTGCATTCTCTCTTGGTGTGTTGGAAGAGATAGGTTTGTGCAAATTACTCAAAGTACGAAAATCGTTCTTTACAAGCACCTAGTGGTAAAGACTCCAGCAATCCAGATTCTCTCCTCCTGAGTTTGTAGAGATTGGTTCATGAAAATGACTAAAAAATCAAACCTTTATTACTGATCACTGCATCTAATTAGTACCTCATGGAATCATCCTCCAAAGACCTTTTAGCTACTCTGCTGGTCACTTGGTAGAGATGGGTAGTGTAAATTGCTAAAAATGAGACCTTCAATACTAATCAGATGTAGCCATTGATGTCTCATGCACGCTTCCTCAAAAAGCCATTCGGATTCTCTCCTGATCCTTTGGTAGAGATGGGTTCATGAAAATTACAAAAATCCAACAGTAATTACTGATCACTGCTAGTCATTAACTCCATCTGGCATGATCCTCCAAAATCCTTTCAGAATTGCTTCTGGTGATTTGTTATAGGTCGAGTCTCAAAAATTCCGAAAAATAAGCAATTCTGAACGGCTTCGTGGTAGTCATTCATTCCTCACATCATGAGCCTTCTTAGTACATTCCAATTCGCTCCTGTTGACTTGGAAGAAATCAGTTCCTGAAATAGACTCAAAATGAGAAATTCACCTTGGATGTGCGGAACAGATAAATTTGAGAAGGAATCTTCCTGAAAGACCCGAGGATTCACTTCTCGTCCTTTGGTACAGAGCAGTGCATGAAAATTATTCCAGATGAGAAAGACGTGCCTAATCTGGTATCCTGATCTATTTCTCATGGAAACATCCACCAAAACACAAGTCTCTTCTCTCTTCAGGATTTGGTGGAGATTGATCATAATTATTGCTTAAAATGAGAAAGTTACAACTGGTCAATGCCATAAATCAGTGACAAATGGAATCATCCCCCAAAAGCCTTTCAGATTCGCTTCTTGTGATTTGGTAGAGATCAGTTCATGATTTGATGAAAATTACTCCAAATGAGACAGTTCTTCCTGATCAATGTTAGTAATTAATGACACTTGGAATCATCCTCCCAAATCCTTTGATAATTAACTCCTGGTGATTGTGAATAAAATCGGTTGGTGAAAATTAGTAGGAAAGAGAAAATTCCTTCCTCAACTGTCTTCTGATGAATTCCCCATGGAATCATCCAGCGGAAAACAATTGCATTCTCTCTTGGTGTGTTGGAAGAGATAGGTTTGTGTAAATTACTCAAAGTATGAAAATCGTTCTTTACAAGCACCTAGTGGTAAAGACTCCAGAAATCCAGATTCTCTCCTCCTGAGTTTGTAGAGATTGGTTCATGAAAATGACGAAAAAATCAAACCTTTATTACTGATCACTGCATCTAATTAGTACCTCATGGAATCATCCTCCAAAGACCTTTTAGCTACTCTGCTGGTCACTTGGTAGAGATGGGTAGTGTAAATTGCTAAAAATGAGACCTTCAATACTAATCAGATGTAGCCATTGATGTCTCATGCACACTTCCTCGAAAAGCCATTCGGATTCTCTCCTGATCCTTTGGTAGAGATGGGTTCATGAAAATTACAAAAATCCAACAGTAATTACTGATCACTGTTAGTCATTAACTCCATCTGGCATGATCCTCCAAAATCCTTTCAGAAATGCTTCTGGTGATTTGTTATAGGTCGAGTCTCGAAAATTCTGAAAAAGAAGCAATTCTGAACGGCTACGTGGTACTCATTCATTCCTGACATCATGAGCCTCCTTAGTACATTCCAATTCGCTCCTGTTGACTTGGAAGAAATCCGTTCCTGAAATAGACTCAAAATGAGAAATTCATCTTGGATGTGCGCAACAGAAAAATTGGAGAAGGAATCTTCCTGAAAGTCCCGAGTAGTCACTTGTCGTCCTTTGGTACAGAGCAGTGCATGAAAATTATTCCAGATGAGAAAAACATGCCTAAACTGGTATCCTGATCTATTTCTCATGGAAACATCCACCAAAACACAAGTCTCTTCTCTCTTCAGGATTTGGTGGAGATTGATCATGATTATTGCTTAAAATGAGAAAGTTACAACTGATCAATGCGAAAAATCAGTGACAAATGGAATCATCCCCCAAAAGCCTTTCAGATTCGCTTCTTGTGATTTGGTAGAGATCAGTTCATGATTTGATGAAAATTACTCCAAATGAGACAGTTCTTCCTGATCAATGTTAGTAATTAATGACACTTGGAATCATCCTCCCAAATCCTTTGATAATTAACTCCTGGTGATTGTGAATAAAATCGGTTGGTGAAAATTAGTAGGAAAGAGAAAATTCCTTCCTCACCCGTCTTCTGATGAATTCCCCATGGAATCATCCACCGGAAAACAATTGCATTCTCTCTTGGTGTGTTGGAAGAGATAGGTTTGTGCAAATTACTCAAAGTACGAAAATCGTTCTTTACAAGCACCTAGTGGTAAAGACTCCAGCAATCCAGATTCTCTCCTCCTGAGTTTGTAGAGATTGGTTCATGAAAATGACTAAAAAATCAAACCTTTATTACTGATCACTGCATCTAATTAGTACCTCATGGAATCATCCTCCAAAGACCTTTTAGCTACTCTGCTGGTCACTTGGTAGAGATGGGTAGTCTAAATTGCTAAAATGAGACCTTCAATACTAATCAGATGTAGCCATTGATGTCTCATGCACGCTTCCTCGAAAAGCCATTCGGATTCTCTCCTGATCCTTTGGTAGAGATGGGTTCATGAAAATTACAAAAATCCAACAGTAATTACTGATCACTGCTAGTCATTAACTCCATCTGGCATGATCCTCCAAAATCCTTTCAGAAATGCTTCTGGTGATTTGTTATAGGTCGATTCTCGAAAATTCCAAAAAAAAAGCAATTCTGAACGGCTTCGTGGTAGTCATTCATTCCTCACATCATGAGCCTCCTTAGTACATTCCAATTCGCTCCTGTGACTTGGAAGAAATCAGTTCCTGAAATAGACTCAAAATGAGAAATTCATCTTGGATGTGCGCAACAGATAAATTGGAGAAGGAATCTTCCTGAAAGACCGAAGGAGTCACTTCTCGTCCTATGCTACAGAGCAGTGCGTGAAAATTACTCCCCATGAGAAAGACATGCCTTATCTGGTATCCTGATATATTTCTCATGGAAACATCCACCAAAACACCAGTCTCTTCTCTCTTCAGGATTTGGTGGAGATTGATCGTGAAAATTGCTAAAAATGAGAAAGTTCTAACTGATCAATGCTCTAAATCAGTGACAAATGGAATCATCCCCCAAAAGCCTTTCAGATTCGCTTCTTGTGATTTGGTAGAGATCAGTTCATTATTTGATGAAAATTACTCCAAAGCAGACAGTTCTTCCTAATCAATGTTAGTAATTAATGACACTTGGAATCATCCTCCCAAATCCTTTGATAATTAAGTCCTGGTGATTGTGAATAAAATCGGTTGGTGAAAATTAGTAGGAAAGAGAAAATTTATTCCTCACCCGTCTTCTGATGAATTTCCCATGGAATTATCCACCGGAAAAACAATTGCATTCTCTCTTGGTGCCTTGGAAGAGATCGGTTTGTGCAAATTACTCAAAGTATGAAAATCGTTCTTTACAACCACCTAGTGGTAAAGACTCCAGCAATCCAGATTCTCTCCTCCTGAGTTTGTAGAGATTGGTTCATGAAAATGACTAAAAAATCAAACCTTTATTACTGATCACTGCATCTAATTAGTACCTCATGGAATCATCCTCCAAAGACCTTTTAGCTACTCTGCTGGTCACTTGGTAGAGATGGGTAGTCTAAATTGCTAAAATGAGACCTTCAATACTAATCAGATGTAGCCATTGATGTCTCATGCACGCTTCCTCGAAAAGCCATTCGGATTCTCTCCTGATCCTTTGGTAGAGATGGGTTCATGAAAATTACAAAAATCCAACAGTAATTACTGATCACTGCTAGTCATTAACTCCATCTGGCATGATCCTCCAAAATCCTTTCAGAAATGCTTCTGGTGATTTGTTATAGGTCGATTCTCGAAAATTCCAAAAAAAAAGCAATTCTGAACGGCTTCGTGGTAGTCATTCATTCCTCACATCATGAGCCTCCTTAGTACATTCCAATTCGCTCCTGTGACTTGGAAGAAATCAGTTCCTGAAATAGACTCAAAATGAGAAATTCATCTTGGATGTGCGCAACAGATAAATTGGAGAAGGAATCTTCCTGAAAGACCGAAGGAGTCACTTCTCGTCCTATGCTACAGAGCAGTGCGTGAAAATTACTCCCCATGAGAAAGACATGCCTTATCTGGTATCCTGATATATTTCTCATGGAAACATCCACCAAAACACCAGTCTCTTCTCTCTTCAGGATTTGGTGGAGATTGATCGTGAAAATTGCTAAAAATGAGAAAGTTCTAACTGATCAATGCTCTAAATCAGTGACAAATGGAATCATCCCCCAAAAGCCTTTCAGATTCGCTTCTTGTGATTTGGTAGAGATCAGTTCATTATTTGATGAAAATTACTCCAAAGCAGACAGTTCTTCCTAATCAATGTTAGTAATTAATGACACTTGGAATCATCCTCCCAAATCCTTTGATAATTAAGTCCTGGTGATTGTGAATAAAATCGGTTGGTGAAAATTAGTAGGAAAGAGAAAATTTATTCCTCACCCGTCTTCTGATGAATTTCCCATGGAATTATCCACCGGAAAAACAATTGCATTCTCTCTTGGTGCCTTGGAAGAGATCGGTTTGTGCAAATTACTCAAAGTATGAAAATCGTTCTTTACAACCACCTAGTGGTAAAGACTCCAGCAATCCAGATTCTCTCCTCCTGAGTTTGTAGAGATTGGTTCATGAAAATGACTAAAAAATCAAACCTTTATTACTGATCACTGCATCTAATTAGTACCTCATGGAATCATCCTCCAAAGACCTTTTAGCTCCTCTGCTGGTCACTTGGTAGAGATGGGTAGTGTAAATTGCTAAAAACGAGACCTTCCATCCTAATCAGATGTAGCCATTGATGTCTCATGCACGCTTCCTCGAAAAGCCATTCGGATTCTCTCCTGATCCTTTGGTAGAGATGGGTTCATGAAAATTACAAAAATCCAACAGGAATTACTGATCACTGCTAGTCATTAACTCCATCTGGCATGATCCTCCAAAATCCTTTCAGAATTGCTTCTGGTGATTTGTTATAGGTCGAGTCTCGAAAATTCCGAAAAAGAAGCAATTCTGAACGGCTTCCTGGTAGTCATTCATTCCTCACATAATGAGCCTCCTTAGCACATTCCAATTCACTCCTGTTGACTTGGAAGAAATCAGTTCTTGAAATATACTCAAAATGAGAAATTCATCTTGGATGTGCGCAACAGATAAATTGGAGAAGGAATCTTCCTGAAAGACCCGAGGAGTCACTTCTCGTCCTATGCTACAGAGCAGTGCGTGAAAATTACTCCCCATGAGAAAGACATGCCTTATCTGGTATCCTGATCTATTTCTCATGGAAACATCCACCAAAACACCAGTCTCTTCTCTCTTCAGGATTTGGTGGAGATTGATCGTGAAAATTTCTAAAAATGAGAAAGTTCTAACTGATTAATGCTCTAAATCAGTGACAAATGGAATCATCCCCCAAAAGCCTTTCAGATTCCCTTCTTGTGATTTGGTAGAGATCAGTTCATGATTTGATGAAAATTACTCCAAAGGAGACAGTTCTTCCTGAACAGTGTTAGTAATTCATTGCACTTGGAATCATCCTCCCAAATCCTTTGATAATTAACTCCTGGTGATTGTGAATAAAATCGGTTCGTGAAAAAGAGTAGGAAAGAGAAAATTCATTCCTCACCCGTCTTCTGATGAATTTCCCATGGAATCATCCACCGGAAAAACAATTGCATTCTCTCTTGGTGCCTTGGAAGAGATCGGTTTGTGCAAATTACTCAAAGTACGAAAATCGTTCTTTACAAGCACCTAGTGGTAAAGACTCCAGCAATCCAGATTCTCTCCTCCTGAGTTTGTAGAGATTGGTTCATGAAAATGACTAAAAAATCAAACCTTTATTACTGATCACTGCATCTAATTAGTACCTCATGGAATCATCCTCCAAAGACCTTTTAGCTCCTCTGCTGGTCACTTGGTAGAGATGGGTAGTGTAAATTGCTAAAAATGAGACCTTCCATCCTAATCAGATGTAGCCATTGATGTCTCATGCACGCTTCCTCGAAAAGCCATTCGGATTCTCTCCTGATCCTTTGGTAGAGATGGGTTCATGAAAATTACAAAAATCCAACAGGAATTACTGATCACTGCTAGTCATTAACTCCATCTGGCATGATCCTCCAAAATCCTTTCAGAATTGCTTCTGGTGATTTGTTATAGGTCGAGTCTCGAAAATTCCGAAAAAGAAGCAATTCTGAACGGCTTCCTGGTAGTCATTCATTCCTCGCATAATGAGCCTCCTTAGCACATTCCAATTCACTCCTGTTGACTTGGAAGAAATCAGTTCTTGAAATATACTCAAAATGAGAAATTCATCTTGGATGTGCGCAACAGATAAATTGGAGAAGGAATCTTCCTGAAAGACCCAAGGAGTCACTTCTCGTTCTATGCTACAGAGCAGTGCGTGAAAATTACTCCCCATGAGAAAGACATGCCTTATCTGGTATCCTGATATATTTCTCATGGAAACATCCACCAAAACACCAGTCTCTTCTCTCTTCAGGATTTGGTGGAGATTGATCGTGAAAATTGCTAAAAATGAGAAAGTTCTAACTGATCAATGCTCTAAATCAGTGACAAATGGAATCATCCCCCAAAAGCCTTTCAGATTCGCTTCTTGTGATTTGGTAGAGATCAGTTCATTATTTGATGAAAATTACTCCAAAGCAGACAGTTCTTCCTAATCAATGTTAGTAATTAATGACACTTGGAATCATCCTCCCAAATCCTTTGATAATTAACTCCTGGTGATTGTGAATAAAATCGGTTGGTGAAAATTAGTAGGAAAGAGAAAATTTATTCCTCACCCGTCTTCTGATGAATTTCCCATGGAATTATCCACCGGAAAAACAATTGCATTCTCTCTTGGTGCCTTGGAAGAGATCGGTTTGTGCAAATTACTCAAAGTATGAAAATCGTTCTTTACAACCACCTAGTGGTAAAGACTCCAGCAATCCAGATTCTCTCCTCCTGAGTTTGTAGAGATTGGTTCATGAAAATGACTAAAAAATCAAACCTTTATTACTGATCACTGCATCTAATTAGTACCTCATGGAATCATCCTCCAAAGACCTTTTCGATACTCTGCTGGTCACTTGGTAGAGATGGGTAGTGTAAATTGCTAAAAAGGAGACCTTCCATACTATTCAGATGTAGCCATTGATGTCTCATGCACGCTTCCTCGAAAAGCCATTCGGATTCTCTCCTGATCCTTTGGTAGAGATGGGTTCATGAAAATTACAAAAATCCAACAGGAATTACTGATCACTTCTAGTCATTAACTCCATCTGTCATGATCCTCCAAAATCCTTTCAGAATTGCTTCTGGTGATTTGTTATAGGTCGAGTCTCGAAAATTCTGAAAAGGAAGCAATTCTGAATGGCTTCCTGGTAGTCATTCATTCCTCACATAATGAGCCTCCTTAGCACATTCCAATTCACTCCTTTTGACTTGGAAGAAATCAGTTCTTGAAATATACTCAAAATGAGAAATTCATCTTGGATGTGCGCAACAGATAAATTGGAGAAGGAATCTTCCTGAAAGACCCGAGGAGTCACTTCTCGTCCTATGCTACAGAGCAGTGCGTGAAAATTACTCCCCATGAGAAACACATGCCTTATCTGGTATCCTGATCTATTTCTAATGGAAACATCCACCAAAACACCAGTCTCTTCTCTCTTCAGGATTTGGTGGAGATTGATCATGAAAATTTCTAAAAATGAGAAAGTTCTAACTGATCAATGCTCTAAATCAGTGACAAATGGAATCATCCCCCAAAAGCCTTTCAGATTCCCTTTTTGTGATTTGGTAGAGATCAGTTCATGATTTGATGAAAATTACTGCAAAGGAGACAGTTCTTCCTGAACAGTGTTAGTAATTCATTGCACTTGGAATCATCCTCCCAAATCCTTTGATAATTAAGTCCTGGTGATTGTGAATAAAATCGGTTCATGAAAAAGAATAGGAAAGAGAAAATTCATTCCTCACCCGTCTTCTGATGAATTTCCCATTGAATCATCCACCGGAAAAACAATTGCATTCTCTCTTGGTGCCTTGGAAGAGATCGGTTTGTGCAAATTACTCAAAGTCCAAAAATCGTTCTTTACAAGCACCTAGTGGTAAAGACTCCAGCAATCCAGATTCTCTCCTCCAGAGTTTGTAGAGATTGGTTCATGAAAATGACTAAAAAATCAAACCTTTATTACTGATCACTGCATCTAATTAGTACCTCATGGAATCATCCTCCAAAGACCTTTTAGCTCCTCTGCTGGTCACTTGGTAGAGATGGGTAGTGTAAATTGCTAAAAACGAGACCTTCCATCCTAATCAGATGTAGCCATTGATGTCTCATTCACGCTTCCTCGAAAAGCCATTCGGATTCTCTCCTGATCCTTTGGTAGAGATGGGTTCATGAAAATTACAAAAATCCAACAGGAATTACTGATCACTGCTAGTCATTAACTCCATCTGGCATGATCCTCCAAAATCCTTTCAGAATTGCTTCTGGTGATTTGTTATAGGTCGAGTCTCGAAAATTCCGAAAAAGAAGCAATTCTGAACGGCTTCCTGGTAGTCATTCATTCCTCACATAATGAGCCTCCTTAGCACATTCCAATTCACTCCTGTTGACTTGGAAGAAATCAGTTCTTGAAATATACTCAAAATGAGAAATTCATCTTGGATGTGCGCAACAGATAAATTGGAGAAGGAATCTTCCTGAAAGACCCAAGGAGTCACTTCTCGTCCTATGCTACAGAGCAGTGCGTGAAAATTACTCCCCATGAGAAAGACATGCCTTATCTGGTATCCTGATCTATTTCTCATGGAAACATCCACCAAAACACCAGTCTCTTCTCTCTTCAGGATTTGGTGGAGATTGATCGTGAAAATTGCTAAAAATGAGAAAGTTCTAACTGATCAATGCTCTAAATCAGTGACAAATGGAATCATCCCCCATAAGCCTTTCAGATTCGCTTCTTGTGATTTGGTAGAGATCAGTTCATTATTTGATGAAAATTACTCCAAAGCAGACAGTTCTTCCTAATCAATGTTAGGAATTAATGACACTTGGAATCATCCTCCCAAATCATTTGATAATAACTCCTCGTGATTGTGAATAAAATCGGTTCGTGAAAAAGAGTAGGAAAGAGAAAATTTATTCCTCACCCGTCTTCTGATGAATTTCCCATGGAATCATCCACCGGAAAAACAATTGCATTCTCTCTTGGTGCCTTGGAAGAGATCGGTTTGTGCAAATTACTCAAAGTACGAAAATCGTTCTTTACAAGCACCTAGTGGTAAAGACTCCAGCAATCCAGATTCTCTGCTCCTGAGTTTGTAGAGATTGGTTCATGAAAATGACTAAAAAATCAAACCTTTATTACTGATCACTGCATCTAATTAGTACCTCATGGAATCATCCTCCAAAGACCTTTTAGCTCCTCTGCTGGTCACTTGGTAGAGATGGGTAGTGTAAATTGCTAAAAATGAGACCTTCCATCCTAATCAGATGTAGCCATTGATGTCTCATGCACGCTTCCTCGAAAAGCCATTCGGATTCTCTCCTGATCCTTTGGTAGAGATGGGTTCATGAAAATTACAAAAATCCAACAGGAATTACTGATCACTGCTAGTCATTAACTCCATCTGGCATGATCCTCCAAAATCCTTTCAGAATTGCTTCTGGTGATTTGTTATAGGTCGAGTCTCGAAAATTCCGAAAAAGAAGCAATTCTGAACGGCTTCCTGGTAGTCATTCATTCCTCCCATGATGAGCCTCCTTAGCACATTCCAATTCGCTCCTGTTGACTTGGAAGAAATCAGTTCTTGAAATATACTCAAAATGAGAAATTCATCTTGGATGTGCGCAACAGATAAATTGGAGAAGGAATCTTCCTGAAAGACCCGAGGAGTCACTTCTCGTCCTCTGCTACAGAGCAGTGCATGAAAATTACTCCCCATGAGAAACACATGCCTTATCTGGTATCCTGATCTATTTCTCATGGAAACATCCACCAAAACACCAGTCTCTTCTCTCTTCAGGATTTGGTGGAGATTGATCGTGAAAATTTCTAAAAATGAGAAAGTTCTAACTGATCAATGCTCTAAATCAGTGACAAATGGAATCATCCCCCAAAAGCCTTTCAGATTCCCTTCTTGTGATTTGGTAGAGATCAGTTCATGATTTGATGAAAATTACTCCAAAGGAGACAGTTCTTCCTGAACAGTGTTACTAATTAATGACACTTGGAATCATCCTCCCAAATCCTTTGATAATTAACTCCTGGTGATTGTGAATAAAATCGGTTCGTGAAAATTAGTAGGAAAGAGAAAATTTATTCCTCACCCCTCTTCTGATGAATTTCCCATGGAATCATCCACCGGAAAAACAATTGCTTTCTCTCTTGGTGCCTTGGAAGAGATCGGTTTGTGCAAATTACTCAAAGTACGAAAATCGTTCTTTACAAGCACCTAGTGGTAAAGACTCCAGCAATCCAGATTCTCTCCTCCTGAGTTTGTTGAGATTGGTTCATGAAAATGACTAAAAAATCAAACCTTTATTACTGATCACTGCATCTAATTAGTACCTCATGGAATCATCCTCCAAAGACCTTTTAGCTCCTCTGCTGGTCACTTGGTAGAGATGGGTAGTGTAAATTGCTAAAAATGAGACCTTCCATACTAATCAGATGTAGCCATTGATGTCTCATGCACGCTTCCTCGAAAAGCCATTCGGATTCTCTCCTGATCCTTTGGTGAGATGGGTTCATGAAAATTACAAAAATCCAACAGGAATTACTGATCACTGCTAGTCATTAACTGCATCTGGCATGATCCTCCAAAATCCTTTCAGAATTGCTTCTGGTGATTTGTTATAGGTCGAGTCTCGAAAATTCCGAAAAAGAAGCAATTCTGAATGGCTTCGTGGTCGTCATTTATTCCTCACATAATGAGCCTCCTTAGTACATTCCAATTCGCACCAGTTGACTTGGAAGAAATCCGTTCCTGAAATAGACTCAAAATGAGAAATTCATCTTGGATGTGCGCAACAGATAAATTGGAGAAGGAATCTTCCTGAAAGACCCGAGGAGTTACTTCTCGTCCTATGCTACAGAGCAGTGCGTGAAAATTACTCCCGATGAGAAAGACATGCCTAATCTGGTTTCCTGATCTATTTCTCATGGAAACATCCACCAAAACACAAGTCTCTTCTCTCTTCAGGATTTGGTGGAGATTGATCGTGAAAATTGCTAAAAATGAGAAAGTTCTAACTGATCAATGCTCTAAATCAGTGACAAATGGAATGATCCCCCAAAAGCCTTTCAGATTCGCTTCTTGTGATTTGGTAGAGATCAGTTCATGATTTTATGAAAATTACTCCAAAGGAGACAGTTCTTTCTGATCAATGTTAGTAATTCATTGCACTTGGAATCATCCTCCCAAATCCTTTGATAATTAACTCCTGGTGATTGTGAATAAAATCGGTTCGTGAAAATTAGTAGGAAAGAGAAAATTTATTCCTCACCCCTCTTCTGATGAGTTTCCCATGGAATCATCCACCAGAAAAACAATTGCTTTCTCTCTTCGTGCCTTGGAAGAGATCGGTTTGTGCAAATTACTCAAAGTACGAAAATCGTTCTTTACAAGCACCTAGTGGTAAAGACTCCAGCAATCCAGATTCTCTCCTCCTGAGTTTGTAGAGATTGGTTCATGAAAATGACTAAAAAATCAAACCTTTATTACTGATCACTGCATCTAATTAGTACCTCATGGAATCATCCTCCAAAGACCATTTAGCTCCTCTGCTGGTCACTTGGTAGAGATGGGTAGTGTAAATTGCTAAAAATGAGACCTTCCATACTAATCAGATGTAGCCATTGATGTCTCATGCACGCTTCCTCGAAAAGCCATTCGGATTCTCTCCTGATCCTTTGGTGAGATGGGTTCATGAAAATTACAAAAATCCAACAGGAATTACTGATCACTGCTAGTCATTAACTCCATCTGGCATGATCCTCCAAAATCCTTTCAGAATTGCTTCTGGTGATTTGTTATAGGTCGAGTCTCGAAAATTCTGAAAAAGAAGCAATTCTGAACGGCTACGTGGTACTCATTCATTCCTGACATCATGAGCCTCCTTAGTACATTCCAATTCGCTCCTGTTGACTTGGAAGAAATCCGTTCCTGAAATAGACTCAAAATGAGAAATTCATCTTGGATATGCGCAACAGAAAAATTGGAGAAGGAATCTTCCTGAAAGTCCCGAGTAGTCACTTGTCGTCCTATGCTACAGAGCAGTGCGTGAAAATTACTCCGGATGAGAAAGACATGCCTTATCTGGTATCCTGATCTATTTCTCATGGAAACATCCACCAAAACACAAGTGTCTTCTCTCTTCTGGATTTGGTGGAGATTGATCGTGAAAATTGCGAAAAATGAGGAAGTTCTAACTGATCAATGCTCTAAATCAGTGACAAATGGAATCATCCCCCAAAAGCCTTTCAGATTCGCTTCTTGTGATTTGGTAGAGATCAGTTCATGATTTAATGAAAATTACTCCAAAGCAGACAGTTCTTCCTGATCAGTGTTAGTAATTAATGACACTTGGAATCATCCTCCCAAATCCTTTGATAATTAACTCCCGGTGATTGTGAATAAAATCGGTTGGTGAAAATTAGTAGGAAAGAGAAAATTCATTCCTCACCCCTCTTCTGATGAATTTCCCATGGAATCATCCACCGGAAAAACAATTGCATTCTCTCTTGGTGCCTTGGAAGAGATCGGTTTGTGCAAATTACTCAAAGTACGAAAATCGTTCTTTACAAGCACCTAGTGGTAAAGACTCCAGCAATCCAGATTCTCTCCTCCTGAGTTTGTAGAGATTGGTTCATGAAAATGACTAAAAAATCAAACCTTTATTACTGATCACTGCATCTAATTAGTACCTCATGGAATCATCCTCCAAAGACCTTTTAGCTCCTCTGCTGGTCAGTTGGTAGAGATGGGTAGTGTAAATTGCTAAAAATGAGACCTTCCATACTAATCAGATGTAGCCATTGATGTCTCATGCACGCTTCCTCGAAAAGCCATTCGGATTCTCTCCTGATCCTTTGGTAGAGATGGGTTCTTGAAAATTACAAAAATCGAACAGGAATTACTGATCACTGCTAGTCATTCACTCCAACTGGCATGATCCTCCAAAATCCTTTCAGAATTGCTTCTGGTGATTTGTTATAGGTCGAGTCTCGAAAATTCTGAAAAAGAAGCAATTCTGAACGGCTTTGTGGTAGTCATTCATTCCTCACATCATGAGCCTCCTTAGTACATTCCAATTCGCTCCTGTTGACTTGGAAGAAATCAGTTCTTGAAATAGACTCAAAATGAGAAATTCATCTTGGATGTGCGAAACAGATAAAATGGAGAAGGAATCTTCCTGAAAGACCCGAGTAGTCACTTGTCGTCCTATGCTACAGAGCAGTGCGTGAAAATTACTCCCGATGAGAAAGACATGCCTTATCTGGTATCCTGATCTATTTCTCATGGAAACATCCACCAAAATACAAGTCTCTTCTCTCTTCTGGATTTGGTGGAGATTGATCGTGAAAATTGCTAAAAATGAGAAAGTTCTAACTGATCAATGCTCTAAATCAGTGACAAATGGAATGATCCCCCAAAAGCCTTTCAGATTCGCTTCTTGTGATTTGGTAGAGATCAGTTCATGATTTGATGAAAATTACTCCAAAGGAGACAGTTCTTTCTGATCAATGTTAGTAATTCATTGCACTTGGAATCATCCTCCCAAATCCTTTGATAATTAACTCCTGGTGATTGTGAATAAAATCGGTTCGTGAAAATTAGTAGGAAAGAGAAAATTTATTCCTCACCCCTCTTCTGATGAATTTCCCATGGAATCCTCCACCGGAAAAACAATTGCTTTCTCTCTTGGTGCCTTGGAAGAGATCGGTTTGTGCAAATTACTCAAAGTACGAAAATCGTTCTTTACAAGCACCTAGTGGTAAAGACTCCAGCAATCCAGATTCTCTCCTCCTGAGTTTGTAGAGATTGGTTCATGAAAATGACTAAAAAATCAAACCTTTATTACTGATCACTGCATCTAATTAGTACCTCATGGAATCATCCTCCAAAGACCTTTTAGCTCCTCTGCTGGTCACTTGGTAGAGATGGGTAGTGTAAATTGCTAAAAATGAGACCTTCCATACTAATCAGATGTAGCCATTGATGTCTCATGCACGCTTCCTCGAAAAGCCATTCGGATTCTCTCCTGATCCTTTGGTGAGATGGGTTCATGAAAATTACAAAAATCCAACAGGAATTACTGATCACTGCTAGTCATTAACTCCATCTGGCATGATCCTCCAAAATCCTTTCAGAATTGCTTCTGGTGATTTGTTATAGGTCGAGTCTCGAAAATTCTGAAAAAGAAGCAATTCTGAACGGCTACGTGGTACTCATTCATTCCTCACATCATGAGGCTCCTTAGCACATTCCAATTCGCTCCTGTTGACTTGGAAGAAATCTGTTCCTGAAATAGACTCAAAATGAGAAATTCATCTTGGATGTGCGCAACAGATAAATTGGAGAAGGGATCTTCCTGAAAGTCCCGAGTAGTCACTTGTCGTCCTATGCTACAGAGCAGTGCGTGAAAATTACTCCGGATGAGAAAGACATGCCTTATCTGGTATCCTGATCTATTTCTCATGGAAACATCCACCAAAACACAAGTCTCTTCTCTCTTCTGGATTTGGTGGAGATTGATCGTGAAAATTGCTAAAAATGAGAAAGTTCTAACTGATCAATGCTCTAAATCAGTGACAAATGGAATGATCCCCCAAAAGCCTTTCAGATTCGCTTCTTGTGATTTGGTAGAGATTAGTTCATGATTTGATGAAAATTACTTCAAAGGAGACAGTTCTTTCTGATCAATGTTAGTAATTCATTGCACTTGGAATCATCCTCCCAAATCCTTTGGTAATTAACTCCTGGTGATTGTGAATAAAATCGGTTCGTGAAAATTAGTAGGAAAGAGAAAATTTATTCCTCACCCCTCTTCTGATGAATTTCCAATGGAATCATCCACCGGAAAAACAATTGCTTTCTCTCTTGGTGCCTTGGAAGAGATCGGTTGTGCAAATTACTCAAAGTACGAAAATCGTTCTTTACAAGCACCTAGTGGTAAAGACTCCAGCAATCCAGATTCTCTCCTCCTGAGTTTGTAGAGATTGGTTCATGAAAATGACTAAAAAATCAAACCTTTATTACTGATCACTGCATCTAATTAGTACCTCATGGAATCATCCTCCAAAGACCTTTTAGCTCCTCTGCTGGTCACTTGGTAGAGATGGGTAGTGTAAATTGCTAAAAATGAGACCTTCCATACTAATCAGATGTAGCCATTGATGTCTCATGCACGCTTCCTCGAAAAGCCATTCGGATTCTGTCCTGATCCTTTGGTGAGATGGGTTCATGAAAATTACAAAAATCCAACAGGAATTACTGATCACTGCTAGTCATTAACTCCATCTGGCATGATCCTCCAAAATCCTTTCAGAATTGCTTCTTGTGATTTGTTATAGGTCGAGTCTCGAAAATTCCGAAAAAGAAGCAATTCTGAACGGCTACGTGGTACTCATTCATTCCTCACATCATGAGCCTCCTTAGTACATTCCAATTCGCTCCTGTTGACTTGGAAGAAATCCGTTCCTGAAATAGACTCAAAATGAGAAATTCATCTTGGATGTGCGCAACAGATAAACTGGAGAAGGAATCTTCCTGAAAGTCCCGAGTAGTCACTTGTCGTCCTATGCTACAGAGCAGTGCGTGAAAATTACTCCGGATGAGAAAGACATGCCTTATCTGGTATCCTGATCTATTTCTCATGGAAACATCCACCAAAACACAAGTCTCTTCTCTCTTCTGGATTTGGTGGAGATTGATCGTGAAAATTGCTAAAAATGAGAAAGTTCTAACTGATCAATGCTCTAAATCAGTGACAAATGGAATGATCCCCTTAAAGCCTTTCAGATTCGCTTCTTGTGATTTGGTAGAGATCAGTTCATGATTTGATGAAAATTACTTCAAAGGAGACAGTTCTTTCTCATCAATGTTAGTAATTCATTGCACTTGGAATCATCCTCTCAAATCCTTTGGTAATTAACTCCTGGTGATTGTGAATAAAATCGGTTCGTGAAAATTAGTAGGAAAGAGAAAATTTATTCCTCACCCCTCTTCTGATGAATTTCCCATGGAATCATCCACCGGAAAAACAATTGCTTTCTCTCTTGGTGCCTTGGAAGAGATCGGTTTGTGCAAATTACTCAAAGTACGAAAATCGTTCTTTACAAGCACCTAGTGGTAAAGACTCCAGCAATCCAGATTCTATCCTCCTGAGTTTGTAGAGATTGGTTCATGAAAATGACTAAAAAATCAAACCTTTATTCCTGATCACTGCATCTAATTAATACCTCATGGAATCATCCTCCAAAGACCTTTTAGCTCCTCTGCTGGTCACTTGGTAGAGATGGGTAGTGTAAATTGCTAAAAATGAGACCTTCCATACTAATCAGATGTAGCCATTGATGTCTCATGCACGCTTCCTCGAAAAGCCATTCGGATTCTCTCCTGATCCTTTGGTGAGATGGGTTCATAAAAATTACAAAAATCCAACAGGAATTACTGATCACTGCTAGTCATTAACTCCATCTGGCATGATCCTCCAAAATCCTTTCAGAATTGCTTCTGGTGATTTGTTATAGGTCGAGTCTCGAAAATTCCGAAAAAGAAGCAATTCTGAACGGCTACGTGGTACTCATTCATTCCTCACATCATGAGCCTCCTTAGTACATTCCAATTCGCTCCTGTTGACTTGGAAGAAATCCGTTCCTGAAATAGACTCAAAATGAGAAATTCATCTTGGATGTGCGCAACAGATAAATTGGAGAAGGAATCTTCCTGAAAGTCCCGAGTAGTCACTTGTCGTCCTATGCTACAGAGCAGCGCGTGAAAATTACTCCCCATGAGAAAGACATGCCTTATCTGGTATCCTGATCTATTTCTCATGGAAACATCCACCAAAACACAAGTCTCTTCTCTCTTCTGGATTTGGTGGAGATTGATCGTGAAAATTGCTAAAAATGAGAAAGTTCTAACTGATCAATGCTCTAAATCAGTGACAAATGGAATGATCCCCCAAAAGCCTTTCAGATTCGCTTCTTGTGATTTGGTAGAGATCAGTTCATGATTTGATGAAAATTACTCCAAAGGAGACAGTTCTTTCTGATCAATGTTAGTAATTCATTGCACTTGGAATCATCCTCCCAAATCCTTTGATAATTAACTCCTGGTGATTGTGAATAAAATCGGTTCGTGAAAATTAGTAGGAAAGAGAAAATTTATTCCTCACCCCTCTTCTGATGAATTTCCCATGGAATCATCCACCAGAAAAACAATTGCTTTCTCTCTTGGTGCCTTGGAAGAGATCGGTTTGTGCAAATTACTCAAAGTACGAAAATCGTTCTTTACAAGCACCTAGTGGTAAAGACTCCAGCAATCCAGATTCTCTCCTCCTGAGTTTGTAGAGATTGGTTCATGAAAATGACTAAAAAATCAAACCTTTATTACTGATCACTGCATCTAATTAGTACCTCATGGAATCATCCTCCAAAGACCTTTTAGCTCCTCTGCTGGTCACTTGGTAGAGATGGGTAGTGTAAATTGCTAAAAATGAGACCTTCCATACTAATCAGATGTAGCCATTGATGTCTCATGCACGCTTCCTCGAAAAGCCATTCGGATTCTGTCCTGATCCTTTGGTGAGATGGGTTCATGAAAATTACAAAAATCCAACAGGAATTACTGATCACTGCTAGTCATTAACTCCATCTGGCATGATCCTCCAAAATCCTTTCAGAATTGCTTCTGGTGATTTGTTATAGGTCGAGTCTCGAAAATTCCGAAAAAGAAGCAATTCTGAACGGCTACGTGGTACTCATTCATTGCTCACATCATGAGCCTCCTTAGTACATTCCAATTCGCTCCTGTTGACTTGGAAGAAATCCGTTCCTGAAATAGACTCAAAATGAGAAATTCATCTTGGATGTGCGCAACAGATAAACTGGAGAAGGAATCTTCCTGAAAGTCCCGAGTAGTCACTTGTCGTCCTATGCTACAGAGCAGTGCGTGAAAATTACTCCGGATGAGAAAGACATGCCTTATCTGGTATCCTGATCTATTTCTCATGGAAACATCCACCAAAACACAAGTCTCTTCTCTCTTCTGGATTTGGTGGAGATTGATCGTGAAAATTGCTAAAAATGAGAAAGTTCTAACTGATCAATGCTCTAAATCAGTGACAAATGGAATGATCCCCCAAAAGCCTTTCAGATTCGCTTCTTGTGATTTGGTAGAGATCAGTTCATGATTTGATGAAAATTACTTCAAAGGAGACAGTTCTTTCTCATCAATGTTAGTAATTCATTGCACTTGGAATCATCCTCTCAAATCCTTTGGTAATTAACTCCTGGTGATTGTGAATAAAATCGGTTCGTGAAAATTAGTAGGAAAGAGAAAATTTATTCCTCACCCCTCTTCTGATGAATTTCCCATGGAATCATCCACCGGAAAAACAATTGCTTTCTCTCTTGGTGCCTTGGAAGAGATCGGTTTGTGCAAATTACTCAAAGTACGAAAATCGTTCTTTACAAGCACCTAGTGGTAAAGACTCCAGCAATCCAGATTCTCTCCTCCTGAGTTTGTAGAGATTGGTTCATGAAAATGACTAAAAAATCAAACCTTTATTCCTGATCACTGCATCTAATTAATACCTCATGGAATCATCCTCCAAAGACCTTTTAGCTCCTCTGCTGGTCACTTGGTAGAGATGGGTAGTGTAAATTGCTAAAAATGAGACCTTCCATACTAATCAGATGTAGCCATTGATGTCTCATGCACGCTTCCTCGAAAAGCCATTCGGATTCTCTCCTGATCCTTTGGTGAGATGGGTTCATAAAAATTACAAAAATCCAACAGGAATTACTGATCACTGCTAGTCATTAACTCCATCTGGCATGATCCTCCAAAATCCTTTCAGAATTGCTTCTGGTGATTTGTTATAGGTCGAGTCTCGAAAATTCCGAAAAAGAAGCAATTCTGAACGGCTACGTGGTACTCATTCATTCCTCACATCATGAGCCTCCTTAGTACATTCCAATTCGCTCCTGTTGACTTGGAAGAAATCCGTTCCTGAAATAGACTCAAAATGAGAAATTCATCTTGGATGTGCGCAACAGATAAATTGGAGAAGGAATCTTCCTGAAAGTCCCGAGTAGTCACTTGTCGTCCTATGCTACAGAGCAGCGCGTGAAAATTACTCCCCATGAGAAAGACATGCCTTATCTGGTATCCTGATCTATTTCTCATGGAAACATCCACCAAAACACAAGTCTCTTCTCTCTTCTGGATTTGGTGGAGATTGATCGTGAAAATTGCGAAAAATGAGGAAGTTCTAACTGATCAATGCTCTAAATCAGTGACAAATGGAATCATCCCCCAAAAGCCTTTCAGATTCGCTTCTTGTGATTTGGTAGAGATCAGTTCATGATTTGATGAAAATTACTTCAAAGGAGACAGTTCTTTCTCATCAATGTTAGTAATTCATTGCACTTGGAATCATCCTCCCAAATCCTTTGGTAATTAACTCCTGTTGATTGTGAATAAAATCGGTTCGTGAAAATTAGTAGGAAAGAGAAAATTTATTCCTCACCCCTCTTCTGATGAATTTCCCATGGAATCATCCACCGGAAAAACAACTGCTTTCTCTCTTGGTGCCTTGGAAGAGATCGGTTTGTGCAAATTACTCAAAGTACGAAAATCGTTCTTTACAAGCACCTAGTGGTAAAGACTCCAGCAATCCAGATTCTCTCCTCCTGAGTTTGTAGAGATTGGTTCATGAAAATGACTAAAAAATCAAACCTTTATTACTGATCACTGCATCTAATTAATACCTCATGAAATCATCCTCCAAAGACCTTTTAGCTCCTCTGCTGGTCACTTGGTAGAGATGGGTAGTGTAAATTGCTAAAAATGAGACCTTCCATCCTAATCAGATGTAGCCATTGATGTCTCATGCACGCTTCCTCGAAAAGCCATTCGGATTCTCTCCTGATCCTTTGGTGAGATGGGTTTATAAAAATTACAAAAATCCAACAGGAATTACTGATCACTGCTAGTCATTAACTCCCTCTGGCATGATCCTCCAAAATCCTTTCAGAATTGCTTCTGGTGATTTGTTATAGGTCGAGTCTCGAAAATTCCGAAAAAGAAGCAATTCTGAACGGCTACGTGATACTCATTCATTCCTCACATCATGAGCCTCGTTAGTACATTCCAATTCGCTCCTGTTGACTTGGAAGAAATCCGTTCCTGAAATAGACTCAAAATGAGAAATTCATCTTGGATGTGCGCAACAGATAAATTGGAGAAGGAATCTTCCTGAAAGTCCAGAGGAGTCACTTGTCCTCCTATGCTACAGAGCAGTGCGTGAAAATTACTCCGGATGAGAAAGACATGCCTTATCTGGTATCCTGATCTATTTCTCATGGAAACATCCACCAAAATACAAGTCTCTTCTCTCTTCTGGATTTGGTGGAGATTGATCGTGAAAATTGCTAAAAATGAGAAAGTTCTAACTGATCAATGCTCTAAATCAGTGACAAATGGAATGATCCCCCAAAAGCCTTTCAGATTCGCTTCTTGTGATTTGGTAGAGATCAGTTCATGATTTGATGAAAATTACTCCAAAGGAGACAGTTCTTTCTGATCAATGTTAGTAATTCATTGCACTTGGAATCATCCTCCCAAATCCTTTGATAATTAACTCCCGGTGATTGTGAATAAAATCGGTTCGTGAAAATTAGTAGGAAAGAGAAAATTCATTCCTCACCCCTCTTCTGATGAATTTCCCATGGAATCATCCACCGGAAAAACAATTGCATTCTCTCTTGGTGCCTTGGAAGAGATCGGTTTGTGCAAATTACTCAAAGTACGAAAATCGTTCTTTACAAGCACCTAGTGGTAAAGACTCCAGCAATCCAGATTCTCTCCTCCTGAGTTTGTAGAGATTGGTTCATGAAAATGACTAAAAAATCAAACCTTTATTACTGATCACTGCATCCAATTAGTACCTCATGGAATCATCCTCCAAAGACCTTTTAGCTCCTCTGCTGGTCACTTGGTAGAGATGGGTAGTGTAAATTGCTAAAAATGAGACCTTCCATACTAATCAGATGTAGCCATTGATGTCTCATGCACGCTTCCTCGAAAAGCCATTCGGATTCTCTCCTGATCCTTTGGTGAGATGGGTTCATGAAAATTACAAAAATCCAACAGGAATTACTGATCACTGCTAGTCATTAACTCCATCTGGCATGATCCTCCAAAATCCTTTCAGAATTGCTTCTGGTGATTTGTTATAGGTCGAGTCTCGAAAATTCCGAAAAAGAAGCAATTCTGAACGGCTTCGTGGTAGTCATTCATTCCGCACATAATGAGCCTCCTTAGTACATTCCAATTCGCTCCTGTTGACTTGGAAGAAATCCGTTCCTGAAATAGACTCAAAATGAGAAATTCATCTTGGATGTGCGCAACAGATAAATTGGAGAAGGAATCTGCCTGAAAGACCCGAGGAGTCACTTGTCGTCCTATGCCACAGAGCAGTGCGTGAAAATTACTCCGGATGAGAAAGACATGCCTTATCTGGTATCCTGATCTATTTCTCATGGAAACATCCACCAAAACACAAGTCTCTTCTCTCTTCAGGATTTGGTGGAGATTGATGGTGAAAATTTCTAAAAATGAGAAAGTTATAACTGATCAATGCTCTAAATCAGTGACAAATGGAATCATCCCCCAAAAGCCTTTCAGATTCGCTTCTTGTGATTTGGTAGAGATCAGTTCATGATTTAATGAAAATTACTCCAAAGGAGACAGTTCTTCCTGATCAGTGTTAGTAATTCATGACACTTGGAATCATCCTCCCAAATCCTTTGATAATTAACTCCCGGTGATTGTGAATAAAATCGGTTCGTGAAAATTAGTAGGAAAGAGAAAATTCATTCCTCACCCCTCTTCTGATGAATTTCCCATGGAATCATCCACCGAAAAAACAATTGCATTCTCTCTTGGTGCCTTGGAAGAGATCGGTTTGTGCAAATTACTCAAAGTACGAAAATCGTTCTTTACAAGCACCTAGTGGTAAAGACTCCAGCAATCCAGATTCTCTCCTCCTGAGTTTGTAGAGATTGGTTCATGAAAATGACTAAAAAATCAAACCTTTATTACTGATCACTGCATCTAATTAGTACCTCATGGAATCATCCTCCAAAGACCTTTTAGCTCCTCTGCTGGTCAGTTGGTAGAGATGGGTAGTGTAAATTGCTAAAAATGAGACCTTCCATACTAATCAGATGTAGCCATTGATGTCTCATGCACGCTTTCTCGAAAAGCCATTCGGATTCTCTCCTGATCCTTTGGTGAGATGGGTTCATGAAAATTACAAAAATCCAACAGGAATTACTGATCACTGCTAGTCATTAACTCCATCTGGCATGATCCTCCAAAATCCTTTCAGAATTGCTTCTGGTGATTTCTTATAGGTCGAGTCTCGAAAATTCCAAGAAAGAAGAAATTCTGAACGGCTTCATGGTAGTCATTCATTCCTCACATAATGAGCCTCCTTAGCACATTCCAATTCGCTCCTGTTGACTTGGAAGAAATCCGTTCCTGAAATAGACTCAAAATGAGAAATTCATCTTGGATGTGCGCAACAGATAAATTGGAGAAGGAATCTTCCTGAAAGACCCGAGGAGTCACTTGTCGTCCTATGCTACAGAGCAGGGCGTGAAAATTACTCCCGATGAGAAAGACATGCCTTATCTGGTATCCTGATCTATTTCTCATGGAAACATCCACCAAAACACAAGTCTCTTCTCTCTTCTGGATTTGGTGGAGATTGATCGTGAAAATTGCTAAAAATGAGAAAGTTCTAACTGATCAATGCTCTAAATCAGTGACAAATGGAATGATCCCCCAAAAGCCTTTCAGATTCGCTTCTTGTGATTTGGTAGAGATCAGTTCATGATTTGATGAAAATTACTCCAAAGCAGACAGTTCTTCCTGATCAGTGTTAGTAATTAATGACACTTGGAATCATCCTCCCAAATCCTTTGATAATTAACTCCCGGTGATTGTGAATAAAATCGGTTCGTGAAAATTAGTAGGAAAGAGAAAATTCATTCCTCACCCCTCTTCTGATGAATTTCCCATGGAATCATCCACCGGAAAAACAATTGCATTCTCTCTTGGTGCCTTGGAAGAGATCGGTTTGTGCAAATTACTCAAAGTACGAAAATCGTTCTTTACAAGCACCTAGTGGTAAAGACTCCAGCAATCCAGATTCTCTCCTCCTGAGTTTGTAGAGATTGGTTCATGAAAATGACTAAAAAATCAAACCTTTATTACTGATCACTGCATCCAATTAGTACCTCATGGAATCATCCTCCAAAGACCTTTTAGCTCCTCTGCTGGTCACTTGGTAGAGATGGGTAGTGTAAATTGCTAAAAATGAGACCTTCCATACTAATCAGATGTAGCCATTGATGTCTTATGCACGCTTCCTCGAAAAGCCATTCGGATTCTCTCCTGATCCTTTGGTGAGATGGGTTCATGAAAATTACAAAAATCCAACAGGAATTACTGATCACTGCTAGTCATTAACTCCATCTGGCATGATCCTCCAAAATCCTTTCAGAATTGCTTCTGGTGATTTGTTATAGGTCGAGTCTCGAAAATTCCGAAAAAGAAGCAATTCTGAACGGCTTCGTGGTAGTCATTCATTCCTCACATAATGAGCCTCCTTAGTACATTCCAATTCGCTCCAGTTGACTTGGAAGAAATCCGTTCCTGAAATAGACTCAAAATGAGAAATTCATCTTGGATGTGCGCAACAGATAAATTGGAGAAGGAATCTTCCTGAAAGACCCGAGGAGTCACTTGTCGTCCTATGCCACAGAGCAGTGCGTGAAAATTACTCCGGATGAGAAAGACATGCCTTATCTGGTATCCTGATCTATTTCTCATGGAAACATCCACCAAAACACAAGTCTCTTCTCTCTTCAGGATTTGGTGGAGATTGATGGTGAAAATTTCTAAAAATGAGAAAGTTATAACTGATCAATGCTCTAAATCAGTGACAAATGGAATCATCCCCCAAAAGCCTTTCAGATTCGCTTCTTGTGATTTGGTAGAGATCAGTTCATGATTTAATGAAAATTACTCCAAAGGAGACAGTTCTTCCTGATCAGTGTTAGTAATTCATGACACTTGGAATCATCCTCCCAAATCCTTTGATAATTAACTCCCGGTGATTGTGAATAAAATCGGTTCGTGAAAATTAGTAGGAAAGAGAAAATTCATTCCTCACCCCTCTTCTGATGAATTTCCCATGGAATCATCCACCGAAAAAACAATTGCATTCTCTCTTGGTGCCTTGGAAGAGATCGGTTTGTGCAAATTACTCAAAGTACGAAAATCGTTCTTTACAAGCACCTAGTGGTAAAGACTCCAGCAATCCAGATTCTCTCCTCCTGAGTTTGTAGAGATTAGTTCATGAAAATGACTAAAAAATCAAACCTTTATTACTGATCAGTGCATCTAATTAGTACCTCATGGAATCATCCTCCAAAGACCTTTTAGCTCCTCTGCTGGTCACTTGGTAGAGATGGGTAGTGTAAATTGCTAAAAATGAGACCTTCCATACTAATCAGATGTAGCCATTGATGTCTCATGCACGCTTTCTCGAAAAGCCATTCGGATTCTCTCCTGATCCTTTGGTGAGATGGGTTCATGAAAATTACAAAAATCCAACAGGAATTACTGATCACTGCTAGTCATTAACTCCATCTGGCATGATCCTCCAAAATCCTTTCAGAATTGCTTCTGGTGATTTGTTATAGGTCGAGTCTCGAAAATTCCAAGAAAGAAGAAATTCTGAACGGCTTCATGGTAGTCATTCATTCCTCACATAATGAGCCTCCTTAGCACATTCCAATTCGCTCCTGTTGACTTGGAAGAAATCCGTTCCTGAAATAGACTCAAAATGAGAAATTCATCTTGGATGTGCGCAACAGATAAATTGGAGAAGGAATCTTCCTGAAAGACCCGAGGAGTCACTTGTCGTCCTATGCTACAGAGCAGGGCGTGAAAATTACTCCCGATGAGAAAGACATGCCTTATCTGGTATCCTGATCTATTTCTCATGGAAACATCCACCAAAACACAGGTCTCTTCTCTCTTCAGGATTTGGTGGAGATTGATGGTGAAAATTTCTAAAAATGAGAAAGTTCTAACTGATCAATGCTCTAAATCAGTGACAAATGGAATCATCCCCCAAAAGCCTTTCAGATTCGCTTCTTGTGATTTGGTAGAGATCAGTTCATGATTTAATGAAAATTACTCCAAAGGAGACAGTTCTTCCTGATCAGTGTTAGTAATTCATGACACCTGGAATCATCCTCCCAAATCCTTTGATAATTAACTCCCGGTGATTGTGAATAAAATCGGTTTGTGAAAATTAGTAGGAAAGAGAAAATTCATTCCTCACCCCTCTTCTGATGAATTTCCCATGGAATCATCCACCGAAAAAACAATTGCATTCTCTCTTGGTGCCTTGGAAGAGATCGGTTTGTGCAAATTACTCAAAGTACGAAAATCGTTCTTTACAAGCACCTAGTGGTAAAGACTCCAGCAATCCAGATTCTCTCCTCCTGAGTTTGTAGAGATTGGTTCATGAAAATGACTAAAAAATCAAACCTTTATTACTGATCACTGCATCTAATTAGTACCTCATGGAATCATCCTCCAAAGACCTTTTAGCTCCTCTGCTGGTCACTTGGTAGAGATGGGTAGTGTAAATTGCTAAAAATGAGACCTTCCATACTAATCAGATGTAGCCATTGATGTCTCATGCACGCTTTCTCGAAAAGCCATTCGGATTCTCTCCTGATCCTTTGGTGAGATGGGTTCATGAAAATTACAAAAATCCAACAGGAATTACTGATCACTGCTAGTCATTAACTCCATCTGGCATGATCCTCCAAAATCCTTTCAGAATTGCTTCTGGTGATTTGTTATAGGTCGAGTCTCGAAAATTCCGAAAAAGAAGAAATTCTGAACGGCTTCGTGGTAGTCATTCATTCCTCACATAATGATCCTCCTTAGTACATTCCAATTCGCTCCTGTTGACTTGGAAGAAATCCGTTCCTGAAATAGACTCAAAATGAGAAATTCATCTTGGATGTGCGCAACAGATAAATTGAAGAAGGAATCTTCCTGAAAGACCCGAGGAGTCACTTGTCGTCCTATGCAACAGAGCAGTGCGTGAAAATTACTCCCGATGAGAAAGACATGCCTTATCTGGTATCCTGATCTATTTCTCATGGAAACTTCCACCAAAACACAAGTCTCTTCTCTCTTCAGGATTTGGTGGAGATTGATGGTGAAAATTTCTAAAAATGAGAAAGTTATAACTGATCAATGCTCTAAATCAGTGACAAATGGAATGATCCCCCAAAAGCCTTTCAGATTCGCTTCTTGTGATTTGGTAGAGATCAGTTCATGATTTGATGAAAATTACTCCAAAGGAGACAGTTCTTTCTGATCAATGTTAGTAATTCATTGCACTTGGAATCATCCTCCCAAATCCTTTGGTAATTAACTCCTGGTGATTGTGAATAAAATCGGTTCATGAAAATTAGTAGGAAAGAGAAAATTTATTCCTCACCCCTCTTCTGATGAATTTCCCATGGAATCATCCACCGGAAAAACAATTGCTTTCTCTCTTGGTGCCTTGGAAGAGATCGGTTTGTGCAAATTACTCAAAGTACGAAAATCGTTCTTTACAAGCACCTAGTGGTAAAGAGTCCAGCAATCCAGATTCTCTCCTCCTGAGTTTGTAGAGATTGGTTCATGAAAATGACTAAAAAATCAAACCTTTATTACTGATCACTGCATCTAATTAGTACCTCATGGAATCATCCTCCAAAGACCTTTTAGCTCCTCTGCTGGTCACTTGGTAGAGATGGGTAGTGTAAATTGCTAAAAATGAGACCTTCCATACTAATCAGATGTAGCCATTGATGTCTCATGCACGCTTCTTCGAAAAGCCATTCGGATTCTCTCCTGATCCTTTGGTGAGATGGGTTCATGAAAATTACAAAAATCCAACAGGAATTACTGATCACTGCTGTCATTAACTCCATCTGGCATGATCCTCCAAAATCCTTTCAGAATTGCTTCTGGTGATTTGTTATAGGTCGAGTCTCGAAAATTCCGAAAAAAAAGCAATTCTGAACGGCTACGTGGTACTCGTTCATTCCTCACATCATGAGCCTCCTTAGTACATTCCAATTCGCTCCAGTTGACTTGGAAGAAATCCGTTCCTGAAATAGACTCAAAACGAGAAATTCATCTTGGATGTGCGCAACAGATAAATTGGAGAAGGAATCTTCCTGAAAGACCCGAGGAGTCACTTGTCGTCCTATGCTACAGAGCAGGGCGTGAAAATTACACCCGATGAGAAAGACATGCCTTATCTGGTATCCTGATCTATTTCTCATGGAAACATCCACCAAAACACAAGTCTCTTCTCTCTTCTGGATTTGGTGGAGATTGATCGTGAAAATTGCTAAAAATGAGGAAGTTCTAACTGATCAATGCTCTAAATCAGTGACAAATGGAATCATCCCCCAAAAGCCTTTCAGATTCGCTTCTTGTGATTTGGTAGAGATCAGTTCATGATTTAATGAAAATTACTCCAAAGCAGACAGTTCTTCCTGATCAGTGTTAGTAATTAATGACACTTGGAATCATCCTCCCAAATCCTTTGATAATTAACTCCCGGTGATTGTGAATAAAATCGGTTCGTGAAAATTAGTAGGAAAGAGAAAATTCATTCCTCACCCCTCTTCTGATGAATTTCCCATGGAATCATCCACCGGAAAAACAATTGCATTCTCTCTTGGTGCCTTGTAACAGATCGGTTTGTGCAAATTACTCTAAGTACGAAAATCGTTCTTTACAAGCACCTAGTGGTAAAGACTCCAGCAATCCAGATTCTCTCCTCCTGAGTTTGTAGAGATTGGTTCATGAAAATGACTAAAAAATCAAACCTTTATTACTGATCACTGCATCTAATTAGTACCTCATGGAATCATCCTCCAAAGACCTTTTAGCTCCTCTGCTGGTCACTTGGTAGAGATGGGTAGTGTAAATTGCTAAAAATGAGACCTTCCATACTAATGAGATGTAGCCATTGATGTCTCATGCACGCTTTCTCGAAAAGCCATTCGGATTCTCTCCTGATCCTTTGGTGGGATGGGTTCATGAAAATTACAAAAATCCAACAGGAATTACTGATCACTGCTAGTCATTAACTCCATCTGGCATGATCCTCCAAAATCCTTTCAGAATTGCTTCTGGTTATTTGTTATAGGTCGAGTCTCGAAAATTCCGAAAAAGAAGAAATTGTGAACGGCTTCGTGGTAGTCATTCATTCCTCACATAATGAGCCTCCTTAGCACATTCCAATTCGCTCCTGTTGACTTGGAAGAAATCCGTTCCTGAAATAGACTCAAAATGAGAAATTCATCTTGGATGTGCGCAACAGATAAATTGGAGAAGGAATCTTCCTGAAAGACCCGAGGAGTCACTTGTCGTCCTATGCTACAGAGCAGGGCGTGAAAATTACACCCGATGAGAAAGACATGCCTTATCTGGTATCCTGATCTATTTCTCATGGAAACATCCACCAAAACACAAGTCTCTTCTCTCTTCAGGATTTGGTGGAGATTGATCGTGAAAATTGCTAAAAATGAGAAAGTTCTAACTGATCAATGCTCTAAATCAGTGACAAATGGAATGATCCCCCAAAAGCCTTTCAGATTCGCTTCTTGTGATTTGGTAGAGATCAGTTCATGATTTGATGAAAATTACTCCAAAGGAGACAGTTCTTTCTGATCAATGTTAGTAATTCATTGCACTTGGAATCATCCTCCCAAATCCTTTGGTAATTAACTCCTGGTGATTGTGAATAAAATCGGTTCGTGAAAATTAGTAGGAAAGAGAAAATTTATTCCTCACCCCTCTTCTGATGAATTTCCCATGGAATCATCCACCGGAAAAACAATTGCTTTCTCTCTTGGTGCCTTGGAAGAGATCGGTTTGTGCAAATTACTCAAAGTACGAAAATCGTTCTTTACAAGCACCTAGTGGTAAAGACTCCAGCAATCCAGATTCTCTCCTCCTGAGTTTGTAGAGATTGGTTCATGAAAATGACTAAAAAATCAAACCTTTATTACTGATCACTGCATCTAATTAGTACCTCATGGAATCATCCTCCAAAGACCTTTTAGCTCCTCTGCTGGTCACTTGGTAGAGATGGGTAGTGTAAATTGCTAAAAATGAGACCTTCCATACTAATCAGATGTAGCCATTGATGTCTCATGCACGCTTTCTCGAAAAGCCATTCGGATTCTCTCCTGATCCTTTGGTGAGATGGGTTCATGAAAATTACAAAAATCCAACAGGAATTACTGATCACTGCTAGTCATTAACTCCATCTGGCATGATCCTCCAAAATCCTTTCAGAATTGCTTCTGGTGATTTGTTATAGGTCGAGTCTCGAAAATTCCAAGAAAGAAGAAATTCTGAACGGCTTCATGGTAGTCATTCATTCCTCACATAATGAGCCTCCTTAGCACATTCCAATTCGCTCCTGTTGACTTGGAAGAAATCCGTTCCTGAAATAGACTCAAAATGAGAAATTCATCTTGGATGTGCGCAACAGATAAATTGGAGAAGGAATCTTCCTGAAAGACCCGAGGAGTCACTTGTCGTCCTATGCTACAGAGCAGGGCGTGAAAATTACTCCCGATGAGAAAGACATGCCTTATATGGTATCCTGATCTATTTCTCATGGAAACATCCACCAAAACACAAGTCTCTTCTCTCTTCTGGATTTGGTGGAGATTGATCGTGAAAATTGCTAAAAATGAGAAAGTTCTAACTGATCAATGCTCTAAATCAGTGACAAATGGAATGATCCCCCAAAAGCCTTTCAGATTCGCTTCTTGTGATTTGGTAGAGATCAGTTCATGATTTGATGAAAATTACTCCAAAGCAGACAGTTCTTCCTGATCAGTGTTAGTAATTAATGACACTTGGAATCATCCTCCCAAATCCTTTGATAATTAACTCCCGGTGATTGTGAATAAAATCGGTTCCTGAAAATTAGTAGGAAAGAGAAAATTCATTCCTCACCCCTCTTCTGATGAATTTCCCATGGAATCATCCACCGGAAAAACAATTGCATTCTCTCTTGGTGCCTTGGAAGAGATCGGTTTGTGCAAATTACTCAAAGTACGAAAATCGTTCTTTACAAGCACCTAGTGGTAAAGACTCCAGCAATCCAGATTCTCTCCTCCTGAGTTTGTAGAGATTGGTTCATGAAAATGACTAAAAAATCAAACCTTTATTACTGATCACTGCATCCAATTAGTACCTCATGGAATCATCCTCCAAAGACCTTTTAGCTCCTCTGCTGGTCACTTGGTAGAGATGGGTAGTGTAAATTGCTAAAAATGAGACCTTCCATACTAATCAGATGTAGCCATTGATGTCTCATGCACGCTTCCTCGAAAAGCCATTCGGATTCTCTCCTGATCCTTTGGTGAGATGGGTTCATGAAAATTACAAAAATCCAACAGGAATTACTGATCACTGCTAGTCATTAACTCCATCTGGCATGATCCTCCAAAATCCTTTCAGAATTGCTTCTGGTGATTTGTTATAGGTCGAGTCTCGAAAATTCCGAAAAAGAAGAAATTCTGAACGGCTTCGTGGTAGTCATTCATTCCTCACATAATGATCCTCCTTAGTACATTCCAATTCGCTCCTGTTGACTTGGAAGAAATCCGTTCCTGAAATAGACTCAAAATGAGAAATTCATCTTGGATGTGCGCAACAGATAAATTGAAGAAGGAATCTTCCTGAAAGACCCGAGGAGTCACTTGTCGTCCTATGCAACAGAGCAGTGCGTGAAAATTACTCCCGATGAGAAAGACATGCCTTATCTGGTATCCTGATCTATTTCTCATGGAAACTTCCACCAAAACACAAGTCTCTTCTCTCTTCAGGATTTGGTGGAGATTGATGGTGAAAATTTCTAAAAATGAGAAAGTTATAACTGATCAATGCTCTAAATCAGTGACAAATGGAATGATCCCCCAAAAGCCTTTCAGATTCGCTTCTTGTGATTTGGTAGAGATCAGTTCATGATTTGATGAAAATTACTCCAAAGGAGACAGTTCTTTCTGATCAATGTTAGTAATTCATTGCACTTGGAATCATCCTCCCAAATCCTTTGGTAATTAACTCCTGGTGATTGTGAATAAAATCGGTTCATGAAAATTAGTAGGAAAGAGAAAATTTATTCCTCACCCCTCTTCTGATGAATTTCCCATGGAATCATCCACCGGAAAAACAATTGCTTTCTCTCTTGGTGCCTTGGAAGAGATCGGTTTGTGCAAATTACTCAAAGTACGAAAATCGTTCTTTACAAGCACCTAGTGGTAAAGAGTCCAGCAATCCAGATTCTCTCCTCCTGAGTTTGTAGAGATTGGTTCATGAAAATGACTAAAAAATCAAACCTTTATTACTGATCACTGCATCTAATTAGTACCTCATGGAATCATCCTCCAAAGACCTTTTAGCTCCTCTGCTGGTCACTTGGTAGAGATGGGTAGTGTAAATTGCTAAAAATGAGACCTTCCATACTAATCAGATGTAGCCATTGATGTCTCATGCACGCTTCTTCGAAAAGCCATTCGGATTCTCTCCTGATCCTTTGGTGAGATGGGTTCATGAAAATTACAAAAATCCAACAGGAATTACTGATCACTGCTGTCATTAACTCCATCTGGCATGATCCTCCAAAATCCTTTCAGAATTGCTTCTGGTGATTTGTTATAGGTCGAGTCTCGAAAATTCCGAAAAAAAAGCAATTCTGAACGGCTACGTGGTACTCGTTCATTCCTCACATCATGAGCCTCCTTAGTACATTCCAATTCGCTCCAGTTGACTTGGAAGAAATCCGTTCCTGAAATAGACTCAAAACGAGAAATTCATCTTGGATGTGCGCAACAGATAAATTGGAGAAGGAATCTTCCTGAAAGACCCGAGGAGTCACTTGTCGTCCTATGCTACAGAGCAGTGCGTGAAAATTACTCCGGATGAGAAAGACATGCCTTATCTGGTATCCTGATCTATTTCTCATGGAAACATCCACCAAAACACAAGTCTCTTCTCTCTTCTGGATTTGGTGGAGATTGATCGTGAAAATTGCTAAAAATGAGGAAGTTCTAACTGATCAATGCTCTAAATCAGTGACAAATGGAATCATCCCCCAAAAGCCTTTCAGATTCGCTTCTTGTGATTTGGTAGAGATCAGTTCATGATTTAATGAAAATTACTCCAAAGCAGACAGTTCTTCCTGATCAGTGTTAGTAATTCATGACACTTGGAATCATCCTCCCAAATCCTTTGATAATTAACTCCCGGTGATTGTGAATAAAATCGGTTCGTGAAAATTAGTAGGAAAGAGAAAATTCATTCCTCACCCCTCTTCTGATGAATTTCCCATGGAATCATCCACCGGAAAAACAATTGCATTCTCTCTTGGTGCCTTGTAACAGATCGGTTTGTGCAAATTACTCTAAGTACGAAAATCGTTCTTTACAAGCACCTAGTGGTAAAGACTCCAGCAATCCAGATTCTCTCCTCCTGAGTTTGTAGAGATTGGTTCATGAAAATGACTAAAAAATCAAACCTTTATTACTGATCACTGCATCTAATTAGTACCTCATGGAATCATCCTCCAAAGACCTTTTAGCTCCTCTGCTGGTCACTTGGTAGAGATGGGTAGTGTAAATTGCTAAAAATGAGACCTTCCATACTAATCAGATGTAGCCATTGATGTCTCATGCACGCTTTCTCGAAAAGCCATTCGGATTCTCTCCTGATCCTTTGGTGAGATGGGTTCATGAAAATTACAAAAATCCAACAGGAATTACTGATCACTGCTAGTCATTAACTCCATCTGGCATGATCCTCCAAAATCCTTTCAGAATTGCTTCTGGTGATTTGTTATAGGTCGAGTCTCGAAAATTCCAAGAAAGAAGAAATTCTGAACGGCTTCATGGTAGTCATTCATTCCTCACATAATGAGCCTCCTTAGCACATTCCAATTCGCTCCTGTTGACTTGGAAGAAATCCGTTCCTGAAATAGACTCAAAATGAGAAATTCATCTTGGATGTGCGCAACAGATAAATTGGAGAAGGAATCTTCCTGAAAGACCCGAGGAGTCACTTGTCGTCCTATGCTACAGAGCAGGGCGTGAAAATTACTCCCGATGAGAAAGACATGCCTTATATGGTATCCTGATCTATTTCTCATGGAAACATCCACCAAAACACAAGTCTCTTCTCTCTTCTGGATTTGGTGGAGATTGATCGTGAAAATTGCTAAAAATGAGAAAGTTCTAACTGATCAATGCTCTAAATCAGTGACAAATGGAATGATCCCCCAAAAGCCTTTCAGATTCGCTTCTTGTGATTTGGTAGAGATCAGTTCATGATTTGATGAAAATTACTCCAAAGCAGACAGTTCTTCCTGATCAGTGTTAGTAATTAATGACACTTGGAATCATCCTCCCAAATCCTTTGATAATTAACTCCCGGTGATTGTGAATAAAATCGGTTCATGAAAATTAGTAGGAAAGAGAAAATTCATTCCTCACCCCTCTTCTGATGAATTTCCCATGGAATCATCCACCGGAAAAACAATTGCATTCTCTCTTGGTGCCTTGGAAGAGATCGGTTTGTGCAAATTACTCAAAGTACGAAAATCGTTCTTTACAAGCACCTAGTGGTAAAGACTCCAGCAATCCAGATTCTCTCCTCCTGAGTTTGTAGAGATTGGTTCATGAAAATGACTAAAAAACAAACCTTTATTACTGATCACTGCATCCAATTAGTACCTCATGGAATCATCCTCCAAAGACCTTTTAGCTCCTCTGCTGGTCACTTGGTAGAGATGGGTAGTGTAAATTGCTAAAAATGAGACCTTCCATACTAATCAGATGTAGCCATTGATGTCTCATGCACGCTTCCTCGAAAAGCCATTCGGATTCTCTCCTGATCCTTTGGTGAGATGGGTTCATGAAAATTACAAAAATCCAACAGGAATTACTGATCACTGCTAGTCATTAACTCCATCTGGCATGATCCTCCAAAATCCTTTCAGAATTGCTTCTGGTGATTTGTTATAGGTCGAGTCTCGAAAATTCCGAAAAAGAAGAAATTCTGAACGGCTTCGTGGTAGTCATTCATTCCTCACATAATGATCCTCCTTAGTACATTCCAATTCGCTCCTGTTGACTTGGAAGAAATCCGTTCCTGAAATAGACTCAAAATGAGAAATTCATCTTGGATGTGCGCAACAGATAAATTGAAGAAGGAATCTTCCTGAAAGACCCGAGGAGTCACTTGTCGTCCTATGCAACAGAGCAGTGCGTGAAAATTACTCCCGATGAGAAAGACATGCCTTATCTGGTATCCTGATCTATTTCTCATGGAAACTTCCACCAAAACACAAGTCTCTTCTCTCTTCAGGATTTGGTGGAGATTGATGGTGAAAATTTCTAAAAATGAGAAAGTTATAACTGATCAATGCTCTAAATCAGTGACAAATGGAATGATCCCCCAAAAGCCTTTCAGATTCGCTTCTTGTGATTTGGTAGAGATCAGTTCATGATTTGATGAAAATTACTCCAAAGGAGACAGTTCTTTCTGATCAATGTTAGTAATTCATTGCACTTGGAATCATCCTCCCAAATCCTTTGGTAATTAACTCCTGGTGATTGTGAATAAAATCGGTTCATGAAAATTAGTAGGAAAGAGAAAATTTATTCCTCACCCCTCTTCTGATGAATTTCCCATGGAATCATCCACCGGAAAAACAATTGCTTTCTCTCTTGGTGCCTTGGAAGAGATCGGTTTGTGCAAATTACTCAAAGTACGAAAATCGTTCTTTACAAGCACCTAGTGGTAAAGAGTCCAGCAATCCAGATTCTCTCCTCCTGAGTTTGTAGAGATTGGTTCATGAAAATGACTAAAAAATCAAACCTTTATTACTGATCACTGCATCTAATTAGTACCTCATGGAATCATCCTCCAAAGACCTTTTAGCTCCTCTGCTGGTCACTTGGTAGAGATGGGTAGTGTAAATTGCTAAAAATGAGACCTTCCATACTAATCAGATGTAGCCATTGATGTCTCATGCACGCTTCTTCGAAAAGCCATTCGGATTCTCTCCTGATCCTTTGGTGAGATGGGTTCATGAAAATTACAAAAATCCAACAGGAATTACTGATCACTGCTGTCATTAACTCCATCTGGCATGATCCTCCAAAATCCTTTCAGAATTGCTTCTGGTGATTTGTTATAGGTCGAGTCTCGAAAATTCCGAAAAAAAAGCAATTCTGAACGGCTACGTGGTACTCGTTCATTCCTCACATCATGAGCCTCCTTAGTACATTCCAATTCGCTCCAGTTGACTTGGAAGAAATCCGTTCCTGAAATAGACTCAAAACGAGAAATTCATCTTGGATGTGCGCAACAGATAAATTGGAGAAGGAATCTTCCTGAAAGACCCGAGGAGTCACTTGTCGTCCTATGCTACAGAGCAGTGCGTGAAAATTACTCCGGATGAGAAAGACATGCCTTATCTGGTATCCTGATCTATTTCTCATGGAAACATCCACCAAAACACAAGTCTCTTCTCTCTTCTGGATTTGGTGGAGATTGATCGTGAAAATTGCTAAAAATGAGGAAGTTCTAACTGATCAATGCTCTAAATCAGTGACAAATGGAATCATCCCCCAAAAGCCTTTCAGATTCGCTTCTTGTGATTTGGTAGAGATCAGTTCATGATTTAATGAAAATTACTCCAAAGCAGACAGTTCTTCCTGATCAGTGTTAGTAATTAATGACACTTGGAATCATCCTCCCAAATCCTTTGATAATTAACTCCCGGTGATTGTGAATAAAATCGGTTCGTGAAAATTAGTAGGAAAGAGAAAATTCATTCCTCACCCCTCTTCTGATGAATTTCCCATGGAATCATCCACCGGAAAAACAATTGCATTCTCTCTTGGTGCCTTGTAACAGATCGGTTTGTGCAAATTACTCTAAGTACGAAAATCGTTCTTTACAAGCACCTAGTGGTAAAGACTCCAGCAATCCAGATTCTCTCCTCCTGAGTTTGTAGAGATTGGTTCATGAAAATGACTAAAAAATCAAACCTTTATTACTGATCACTGCATCTAATTAGTACCTCATGGAATCATCCTCCAAAGACCTTTTAGCTCCTCTGCTGGTCACTTGGTAGAGATGGGTAGTGTAAATTGCTAAAAATGAGACCTTCCATACTAATCAGATGTAGCCATTGATGTCTCATGCACGCTTTCTCGAAAAGCCATTCGGATTCTCTCCTGATCCTTTGGTGAGATGGGTTCATGAAAATTACAAAAATCCAACAGGAATTACTGATCACTGCTAGTCATTAACTCCATCTGGCATGATCCTCCAAAATCCTTTCAGAATTGCTTCTGGTGATTTGTTATAGGTCGAGTCTCGAAAATTCCAAGAAAGAAGAAATTCTGAACGGCTTCATGGTAGTCATTCATTCCTCACATAATGAGCCTCCTTAGCACATTCCAATTCGCTCCTGTTGACTTGGAAGAAATCCGTTCCTGAAATAGACTCAAAATGAGAAATTCATCTTGGATGTGCGCAACAGATAAATTGGAGAAGGAATCTTCCTGAAAGACCCGAGGAGTCACTTGTCGTCCTATGCTACAGAGCAGGGCGTGAAAATTACTCCCGATGAGAAAGACATGCCTTATATGGTATCCTGATCTATTTCTCATGGAAACATCCACCAAAACACAAGTCTCTTCTCTCTTCTGGATTTGGTGGAGATTGATGGTGAAAATTGCTAAAAATGAGAAAGTTCTAACTGATCAATGCTCTAAATCAGTGACAAATGGAATGATCCCCCAAAAGCCTTTCAGATTCGCTTCTTGTGATTTGGTAGAGATCAGTTCATGATTTGATGAAAATTACTCCAAAGCAGACAGTTCTTCCTGATCAGTGTTAGTAATTAATGACACTTGGAATCATCCTCCCAAATCCTTTGATAATTAACTCCCGGTGATTGTGAATAAAATCGGTTCATGAAAATTAGTAGGAAAGAGAAAATTCATTCCTCACCCCTCTTCTGATGAATTTCCCATGGAATCATCCACCGGAAAAACAATTGCATTCTCTCTTGGTGCCTTGGAAGAGATCGGTTTGTGCAAATTACTCAAAGTACGAAAATCGTTCTTTACAAGCACCTAGTGGTAAAGACTCCAGCAATCCAGATTCTCTCCTCCTGAGTTTGTAGAGATTGGTTCATGAAAATGACTAAAAAATCAAACCTTTATTACTGATCACTGCATCCAATTAGTACCTCATGGAATCATCCTCCAAAGACCTTTTAGCTCCTCTGCTGGTCACTTGGTAGAGATGGGTAGTGTAAATTGCTAAAAATGAGACCTTCCATACTAATCAGATGTAGCCATTGATGTCTCATGCACGCTTCCTCGAAAAGCCATTCGGATTCTCTCCTGATCCTTTGGTGAGATGGGTTCATGAAAATTACAAAAATCCAACAGGAATTACTGATCACTGCTAGTCATTAACTCCATCTGGCATGATCCTCCAAAATCCTTTCAGAATTGCTTCTGGTGATTTGTTATAGGTCGAGTCTCGAAAATTCCGAAAAAGAAGAAATTCTGAACGGCTTCGTGGTAGTCATTCATTCCTCACATAATGATCCTCCTTAGTACATTCCAATTCGCTCCTGTTGACTTGGAAGAAATCCGTTCCTGAAATAGACTCAAAATGAGAAATTCATCTTGGATGTGCGCAACAGATAAATTGAAGAAGGAATCTTCCTGAAAGACCCGAGGAGTCACTTGTCGTCCTATGCAACAGAGCAGTGCGTGAAAATTACTCCCGATGAGAAAGACATGCCTTATCTGGTATCCTGATCTATTTCTCATGGAAACTTCCACCAAAACACAAGTCTCTTCTCTCTTCAGGATTTGGTGGAGATTGATGGTGAAAATTTCTAAAAATGAGAAAGTTATAACTGATCAATGCTCTAAATCAGTGACAAATGGAATGATCCCCCAAAAGCCTTTCAGATTCGCTTCTTGTGATTTGGTAGAGATCAGTTCATGATTTGATGAAAATTACTCCAAAGGAGACAGTTCTTTCTGATCAATGTTAGTAATTCATTGCACTTGGAATCATCCTCCCAAATCCTTTGGTAATTAACTCCTGGTGATTGTGAATAAAATCGGTTCATGAAAATTAGTAGGAAAGAGAAAATTTATTCCTCACCCCTCTTCTGATGAATTTCCCATGGAATCATCCACCGGAAAAACAATTGCTTTCTCTCTTGGTGCCTTGGAAGAGATCGGTTTGTGCAAATTACTCAAAGTACGAAAATCGTTCTTTACAAGCACCTAGTGGTAAAGAGTCCAGCAATCCAGATTCTCTCCTCCTGAGTTTGTAGAGATTGGTTCATGAAAATGACTAAAAAATCAAACCTTTATTACTGATCACTGCATCTAATTAGTACCTCATGGAATCATCCTCCAAAGACCTTTTAGCTCCTCTGCTGGTCACTTGGTAGAGATGGGTAGTGTAAATTGCTAAAAATGAGACCTTCCATACTAATCAGATGTAGCCATTGATGTCTCATGCACGCTTCTTCGAAAAGCCATTCGGATTCTCTCCTGATCCTTTGGTGAGATGGGTTCATGAAAATTACAAAAATCCAACAGGAATTACTGATCACTGCTGTCATTAACTCCATCTGGCATGATCCTCCAAAATCCTTTCAGAATTGCTTCTGGTGATTTGTTATAGGTCGAGTCTCGAAAATTCCGAAAAAAAAGCAATTCTGAACGGCTACGTGGTACTCGTTCATTCCTCACATCATGAGCCTCCTTAGTACATTCCAATTCGCTCCAGTTGACTTGGAAGAAATCCGTTCCTGAAATAGACTCAAAACGAGAAATTCATCTTGGATGTGCGCAACAGATAAATTGGAGAAGGAATCTTCCTGAAAGACCCGAGGAGTCACTTGTCGTCCTATGCTACAGAGCAGTGCGTGAAAATTACTCCGGATGAGAAAGACATGCCTTATCTGGTATCCTGATCTATTTCTCATGGAAACATCCACCAAAACACAAGTCTCTTCTCTCTTCTGGATTTGGTGGAGATTGATCGTGAAAATTGCTAAAAATGAGGAAGTTCTAACTGATCAATGCTCTAAATCAGTGACAAATGGAATCATCCCCCAAAAGCCTTTCAGATTCGCTTCTTGTGATTTGGTAGAGATCAGTTCATGATTTAATGAAAATTACTCCAAAGCAGACAGTTCTTCCTGATCAGTGTTAGTAATTAATGACACTTGGAATCATCCTCCCAAATCCTTTGATAATTAACTCCCGGTGATTGTGAATAAAATCGGTTCGTGAAAATTAGTAGGAAAGAGAAAATTCATTCCTCACCCCTCTTCTGATGAATTTCCCATGGAATCATCCACCGGAAAAACAATTGCATTCTCTCTTGGTGCCTTGTAACAGATCGGTTTGTGCAAATTACTCTAAGTACGAAAATCGTTCTTTACAAGCACCTAGTGGTAAAGACTCCAGCAATCCAGATTCTCTCCTCCTGAGTTTGTAGAGATTGGTTCATGAAAATGACTAAAAAATCAAACCTTTATTACTGATCACTGCATCTAATTAGTACCTCATGGAATCATCCTCCAAAGACCTTTTAGCTCCTCTGCTGGTCACTTGGTAGAGATGGGTAGTGTAAATTGCTAAAAATGAGACCTTCCATACTAATCAGATGTAGCCATTGATGTCTCATGCACGCTTTCTCGAAAAGCCATTCGGATTCTCTCCTGATCCTTTGGTGAGATGGGTTCATGAAAATTACAAAAATCCAACAGGAATTACTGATCACTGCTAGTCATTAACTCCATCTGGCATGATCCTCCAAAATCCTTTCAGAATTGCTTCTGGTGATTTGTTATAGGTCGAGTCTCGAAAATTCCAAGAAAGAAGAAATTCTGAACGGCTTCATGGTAGTCATTCATTCCTCACATAATGAGCCTCCTTAGCACATTCCAATTCGCTCCTGTTGACTTGGAAGAAATCCGTTCCTGAAATAGACTCAAAATGAGAAATTCATCTTGGATGTGCGCAACAGATAAATTGGAGAAGGAATCTTCCTGAAAGACCCGAGGAGTCACTTGTCGTCCTATGCTACAGAGCAGGGCGTGAAAATTACTCCCGATGAGAAAGACATGCCTTATATGGTATCCTGATCTATTTCTCATGGAAACATCCACCAAAACACAAGTCTCTTCTCTCTTCTGGATTTGGTGGAGATTGATGGTGAAAATTGCTAAAAATGAGAAAGTTCTAACTGATCAATGCTCTAAATCAGTGACAAATGGAATGATCCCCCAAAAGCCTTTCAGATTCGCTTCTTGTGATTTGGTAGAGATCAGTTCATGATTTGATGAAAATTACTCCAAAGCAGACAGTTCTTCCTGATCAGTGTTAGTAATTAATGACACTTGGAATCATCCTCCCAAATCCTTTGATAATTAACTCCCGGTGATTGTGAATAAAATCGGTTCATGAAAATTAGTAGGAAAGAGAAAATTCATTCCTCACCCCTCTTCTGATGAATTTCCCATGGAATCATCCACCGGAAAAACAATTGCATTCTCTCTTGGTGCCTTGGAAGAGATCGGTTTGTGCAAATTACTCAAAGTACGAAAATCGTTCTTTACAAGCACCTAGTGGTAAAGACTCCAGCAATCCAGATTCTCTCCTCCTGAGTTTGTAGAGATTGGTTCATGAAAATGACTAAAAAATCAAACCTTTATTACTGATCACTGCATCCAATTAGTACCTCATGGAATCATCCTCCAAAGACCTTTTAGCTCCTCTGCTGGTCACTTGGTAGAGATGGGTAGTGTAAATTGCTAAAAATGAGACCTTCCATACTAATCAGATGTAGCCATTGATGTCTCATGCACGCTTCCTCGAAAAGCCATTCGGATTCTCTCCTGATCCTTTGGTGAGATGGGTTCATGAAAATTACAAAAATCCAACAGGAATTACTGATCACTGCTAGTCATTAACTCCATCTGGCATGATCCTCCAAAATCCTTTCAGAATTGCTTCTGGTGATTTGTTATAGGTCGAGTCTCGAAAATTCCGAAAAAGAAGAAATTCTGAACGGCTTCGTGGTAGTCATTCATTCCTCACATAATGATCCTCCTTAGTACATTCCAATTCGCTCCTGTTGACTTGGAAGAAATCCGTTCCTGAAATAGACTCAAAATGAGAAATTCATCTTGGATGTGCGCAACAGATAAATTGAAGAAGGAATCTTCCTGAAAGACCCGAGGAGTCACTTGTCGTCCTATGCAACAGAGCAGTGCGTGAAAATTACTCCCGATGAGAAAGACATGCCTTATCTGGTATCCTGATCTATTTCTCATGGAAACTTCCACCAAAACACAAGTCTCTTCTCTCTTCAGGATTTGGTGGAGATTGATGGTGAAAATTTCTAAAAATGAGAAAGTTATAACTGATCAATGCTCTAAATCAGTGACAAATGGAATGATCCCCCAAAAGCCTTTCAGATTCGCTTCTTGTGATTTGGTAGAGATCAGTTCATGATTTGATGAAAATTACTCCAAAGGAGACAGTTCTTTCTGATCAATGTTAGTAATTCATTGCACTTGGAATCATCCTCCCAAATCCTTTGGTAATTAACTCCTGGTGATTGTGAATAAAATCGGTTCATGAAAATTAGTAGGAAAGAGAAAATTTATTCCTCACCCCTCTTCTGATGAATTTCCCATGGAATCATCCACCGGAAAAACAATTGCTTTCTCTCTTGGTGCCTTGGAAGAGATCGGTTTGTGCAAATTACTCAAAGTACGAAAATCGTTCTTTACAAGCACCTAGTGGTAAAGAGTCCAGCAATCCAGATTCTCTCCTCCTGAGTTTGTAGAGATTGGTTCATGAAAATGACTAAAAAATCAAACCTTTATTACTGATCACTGCATCTAATTAGTACCTCATGGAATCATCCTCCAAAGACCTTTTAGCTCCTCTGCTGGTCACTTGGTAGAGATGGGTAGTGTAAATTGCTAAAAATGAGACCTTCCATACTAATCAGATGTAGCCATTGATGTCTCATGCACGCTTTCTCGAAAAGCCATTCGGATTCTCTCCTGATCCTTTGGTGAGATGGGTTCATGAAAATTACAAAAATCCAACAGGAATTACTGATCACTGCTAGTCATTAACTCCATCTGGCATGATCCTCCAAAATCCTTTCAGAATTGCTTCTGGTGATTTGTTATAGGTCGAGTCTCGAAAATTCCAAGAAAGAAGAAATTCTGAACGGCTTCATGGTAGTCATTCATTCCTCACATAATGAGCCTCCTTAGCACATTCCAATTCGCTCCTGTTGACTTGGAAGAAATCCGTTCCTGAAATAGACTCAAAATGAGAAATTCATCTTGGATGTGCGCAACAGATAAATTGGAGAAGGAATCTTCCTGAAAGACCCGAGGAGTCACTTGTCGTCCTATGCTACAGAGCAGGGCGTGAAAATTACTCCCGATGAGAAAGACATGCCTTATATGGTATCCTGATCTATTTCTCATGGAAACATCCACCAAAACACAAGTCTCTTCTCTCTTCTGGATTTGGTGGAGATTGATCGTGAAAATTGCTAAAAATGAGAAAGTTCTAACTGATCAATGCTCTAAATCAGTGACAAATGGAATGATCCCCCAAAAGCCTTTCAGATTCGCTTCTTGTGATTTGGTAGAGATCAGTTCATGATTTGATGAAAATTACTCCAAAGCAGACAGTTCTTCCTGATCAGTGTTAGTAATTAATGACACTTGGAATCATCCTCCCAAATCCTTTGATAATTAACTCCCGGTGATTGTGAATAAAATCGGTTCATGAAAATTAGTAGGAAAGAGAAAATTCATTCCTCACCCCTCTTCTGATGAATTTCCCATGGAATCATCCACCGGAAAAACAATTGCATTCTCTCTTGGTGCCTTGGAAGAGATCGGTTTGTGCAAATTACTCAAAGTACGAAAATCGTTCTTTACAAGCACCTAGTGGTAAAGACTCCAGCAATCCAGATTCTCTCCTCCTGAGTTTGTAGAGATTGGTTCATGAAAATGACTAAAAAATCAAACCTTTATTACTGATCACTGCATCCAATTAGTACCTCATGGAATCATCCTCCAAAGACCTTTTAGCTCCTCTGCTGGTCACTTGGTAGAGATGGGTAGTGTAAATTGCTAAAAATGAGACCTTCCATACTAATCAGATGTAGCCATTGATGTCTCATGCACGCTTCCTCGAAAAGCCATTCGGATTCTCTCCTGATCCTTTGGTGAGATGGGTTCATGAAAATTACAAAAATCCAACAGGAATTACTGATCACTGCTAGTCATTAACTCCATCTGGCATGATCCTCCAAAATCCTTTCAGAATTGCTTCTGGTGATTTGTTATAGGTCGAGTCTCGAAAATTCCGAAAAAGAAGAAATTCTGAACGGCTTCGTGGTAGTCATTCATTCCTCACATAATGATCCTCCTTAGTACATTCCAATTCGCTCCTGTTGACTTGGAAGAAATCCGTTCCTGAAATAGACTCAAAATGAGAAATTCATCTTGGATGTGCGCAACAGATAAATTGAAGAAGGAATCTTCCTGAAAGACCCGAGGAGTCACTTGTCGTCCTATGCAACAGAGCAGTGCGTGAAAATTACTCCCGATGAGAAAGACATGCCTTATCTGGTATCCTGATCTATTTCTCATGGAAACTTCCACCAAAACACAAGTCTCTTCTCTCTTCAGGATTTGGTGGAGATTGATGGTGAAAATTTCTAAAAATGAGAAAGTTATAACTGATCAATGCTCTAAATCAGTGACAAATGGAATGATCCCCCAAAAGCCTTTCAGATTCGCTTCTTGTGATTTGGTAGAGATCAGTTCATGATTTGATGAAAATTACTCCAAAGGAGACAGTTCTTTCTGATCAATGTTAGTAATTCATTGCACTTGGAATCATCCTCCCAAATCCTTTGGTAATTAACTCCTGGTGATTGTGAATAAAATCGGTTCATGAAAATTAGTAGGAAAGAGAAAATTTATTCCTCACCCCTCTTCTGATGAATTTCCCATGGAATCATCCACCGGAAAAACAATTGCTTTCTCTCTTGGTGCCTTGGAAGAGATCGGTTTGTGCAAATTACTCAAAGTACGAAAATCGTTCTTTACAAGCACCTAGTGGTAAAGAGTCCAGCAATCCAGATTCTCTCCTCCTGAGTTTGTAGAGATTGGTTCATGAAAATGACTAAAAAATCAAACCTTTATTACTGATCACTGCATCTAATTAGTACCTCATGGAATCATCCTCCAAAGACCTTTTAGCTCCTCTGCTGGTCACTTGGTAGAGATGGGTAGTGTAAATTGCTAAAAATGAGACCTTCCATACTAATCAGATGTAGCCATTGATGTCTCATGCACGCTTCTTCGAAAAGCCATTCGGATTCTCTCCTGATCCTTTGGTGAGATGGGTTCATGAAAATTACAAAAATCCAACAGGAATTACTGATCACTGCTGTCATTAACTCCATCTGGCATGATCCTCCAAAATCCTTTCAGAATTGCTTCTGGTGATTTGTTATAGGTCGAGTCTCGAAAATTCCGAAAAAAAGCAATTCTGAACGGCTACGTGGTACTCGTTCATTCCTCACATCATGAGCCTCCTTAGTACATTCCAATTCGCTCCAGTTGACTTGGAAGAAATCCGTTCCTGAAATAGACTCAAAACGAGAAATTCATCTTGGATGTGCGCAACAGATAAATTGGAGAAGGAATCTTCCTGAAAGACCCGAGGAGTCACTTGTCATCCTATGCTACAGAGCAGGGCGTGAAAATTACACCCGATGAGAAAGACATGCCTTATCTGGTATCCTGATCTATTTCTCATGGAAACATCCACCAAAACACAAGTCTCTTCTCTCTTCAGGATTTGGTGGAGATTGATCGTGAAAATTGCTAAAAATGAGAAAGTTCTAACTGATCAATGCTCTAAATCAGTGACAAATGGAATGATCCCCCAAAAGCCTTTCAGATTCGCTTCTTGTGATTTGGTAGAGATCAGTTCATGATTTGATGAAAATTACTCCAAAGGAGACAGTTCTTTCTGATCAATGTTAGTAATTCATTGCACTTGGAATCATCCTCCCAAATCCTTTGGTAATTAACTCCTGGTGATTGTGAATAAAATCGGTTCGTGAAAATTAGTAGGAAAGAGAAAATTTATTCCTCACCCCTCTTCTGATGAATTTCCCATGGAATCATCCACCGGAAAAACAATTGCTTTCTCTCTTGGTGCCTTGGAAGAGATCGGTTTGTGCAAATTACTCAAAGTACGAAAATCGTTCTTTACAAGCACCTAGTGGTAAAGACTCCAGCAATCCAGATTCTCTCCTCCTGAGTTTGTAGAGATTGGTTCATGAAAATGACTAAAAAATCAAACCTTTATTACTGATCACTGCATCTAATTAGTACCTCATGGAATCATCCTCCAAAGACCTTTTAGCTCCTCTGCTGGTCACTTGGTAGAGATGGGTAGTGTAAATTGCTAAAAATGAGACCTTCCATACTAATCAGATGTAGCCATTGATGTCTCATGCACGCTTTCTCGAAAAGCCATTCGGATTCTCTCCTGATCCTTTGGTGAGATGGGTTCATGAAAATTACAAAAATCCAACAGGAATTACTGATCACTGCTAGTCATTAACTCCATCTGGCATGATCCTCCAAAATCCTTTCAGAATTGCTTCTGGTGATTTGTTATAGGTCGAGTCTCGAAAATTCCAAGAAAGAAGAAATTCTGAACGGCTTCATGGTAGTCATTCATTCCTCACATAATGAGCCTCCTTAGCACATTCCAATTCGCTCCTGTTGACTTGGAAGAAATCCGTTCCTGAAATAGACTCAAAATGAGAAATTCATCTTGGATGTGCGCAACAGATAAATTGGAGAAGGAATCTTCCTGAAAGACCCGAGGAGTCACTTGTCGTCCTATGCTACAGAGCAGGGCGTGAAAATTACTCCCGATGAGAAAGACATGCCTTATATGGTATCCTGATCTATTTCTCATGGAAACATCCACCAAAACACAAGTCTCTTCTCTCTTCTGGATTTGGTGGAGATTGATCGTGAAAATTGCTAAAAATGAGAAAGTTCTAACTGATCAATGCTCTAAATCAGTGACAAATGGAATGATCCCCCAAAAGCCTTTCAGATTCGCTTCTTGTGATTTGGTAGAGATCAGTTCATGATTTGATGAAAATTACTCCAAAGCAGACAGTTCTTCCTGATCAGTGTTAGTAATTAATGACACTTGGAATCATCCTCCCAAATCCTTTGATAATTAACTCCCGGTGATTGTGAATAAAATCGGTTCATGAAAATTAGTAGGAAAGAGAAAATTCATTCCTCACCCCTCTTCTGATGAATTTCCCATGGAATCATCCACCGGAAAAACAATTGCATTCTCTCTTGGTGCCTTGGAAGAGATCGGTTTGTGCAAATTACTCAAAGTACGAAAATCGTTCTTTACAAGCACCTAGTGGTAAAGACTCCAGCAATCCAGATTCTCTCCTCCTGAGTTTGTAGAGATTGGTTCATGAAAATGACTAAAAAATCAAACCTTTATTACTGATCACTGCATCCAATTAGTACCTCATGGAATCATCCTCCAAAGACCTTTTAGCTCCTCTGCTGGTCACTTGGTAGAGATGGGTAGTGTAAATTGCTAAAAATGAGACCTTCCATACTAATCAGATGTAGCCATTGATGTCTCATGCACGCTTCCTCGAAAAGCCATTCGGATTCTCTCCTGATCCTTTGGTGAGATGGGTTCATGAAAATTACAAAAATCCAACAGGAATTACTGATCACTGCTAGTCATTAACTCCATCTGGCATGATCCTCCAAAATCCTTTCAGAATTGCTTCTGGTGATTTGTTATAGGTCGAGTCTCGAAAATTCCGAAAAAGAAGAAATTCTGAACGGCTTCGTGGTAGTCATTCATTCCTCACATAATGATCCTCCTTAGTACATTCCAATTCGCTCCTGTTGACTTGGAAGAAATCCGTTCCTGAAATAGACTCAAAATGAGAAATTCATCTTGGATGTGCGCAACAGATAAATTGAAGAAGGAATCTTCCTGAAAGACCCGAGGAGTCACTTGTCGTCCTATGCAACAGAGCAGTGCGTGAAAATTACTCCCGATGAGAAAGACATGCCTTATCTGGTATCCTGATCTATTTCTCATGGAAACTTCCACCAAAACACAAGTCTCTTCTCTCTTCAGGATTTGGTGGAGATTGATGGTGAAAATTTCTAAAAATGAGAAAGTTATAACTGATCAATGCTCTAAATCAGTGACAAATGGAATGATCCCCCAAAAGCCTTTCAGATTCGCTTCTTGTGATTTGGTAGAGATCAGTTCATGATTTGATGAAAATTACTCCAAAGGAGACAGTTCTTTCTGATCAATGTTAGTAATTCATTGCACTTGGAATCATCCTCCCAAATCCTTTGGTAATTAACTCCTGGTGATTGTGAATAAAATCGGTTCATGAAAATTAGTAGGAAAGAGAAAATTTATTCCTCACCCCTCTTCTGATGAATTTCCCATGGAATCATCCACCGGAAAAACAATTGCTTTCTCTCTTGGTGCCTTGGAAGAGATCGGTTTGTGCAAATTACTCAAAGTACGAAAATCGTTCTTTACAAGCACCTAGTGGTAAAGAGTCCAGCAATCCAGATTCTCTCCTCCTGAGTTTGTAGAGATTGGTTCATGAAAATGACTAAAAAATCAAACCTTTATTACTGATCACTGCATCTAATTAGTACCTCATGGAATCATCCTCCAAAGACCTTTTAGCTCCTCTGCTGGTCACTTGGTAGAGATGGGTAGTGTAAATTGCTAAAAATGAGACCTTCCATACTAATCAGATGTAGCCATTGATGTCTCATGCACGCTTCTTCGAAAAGCCATTCGGATTCTCTCCTGATCCTTTGGTGAGATGGGTTCATGAAAATTACAAAAATCCAACAGGAATTACTGATCACTGCTGTCATTAACTCCATCTGGCATGATCCTCCAAAATCCTTTCAGAATTGCTTCTGGTGATTTGTTATAGGTCGAGTCTCGAAAATTCCGAAAAAAAAGCAATTCTGAACGGCTACGTGGTACTCGTTCATTCCTCACATCATGAGCCTCCTTAGTACATTCCAATTCGCTCCAGTTGACTTGGAAGAAATCCGTTCCTGAAATAGACTCAAAACGAGAAATTCATCTTGGATGTGCGCAACAGATAAATTGGAGAAGGAATCTTCCTGAAAGACCCGAGGAGTCACTTGTCGTCCTATGCTACAGAGCAGTGCGTGAAAATTACTCCGGATGAGAAAGACATGCCTTATCTGGTATCCTGATCTATTTCTCATGGAAACATCCACCAAAACACAAGTCTCTTCTCTCTTCTGGATTTGGTGGAGATTGATCGTGAAAATTGCTAAAAATGAGGAAGTTCTAACTGATCAATGCTCTAAATCAGTGACAAATGGAATCATCCCCCAAAAGCCTTTCAGATTCGCTTCTTGTGATTTGGTAGAGATCAGTTCATGATTTAATGAAAATTACTCCAAAGCAGACAGTTCTTCCTGATCAGTGTTAGTAATTAATGACACTTGGAATCATCCTCCCAAATCCTGTGATAATTAACTCCCGGTGATTGTGAATAAAATCGGTTCGTGAAAATTAGTAGGAAAGAGAAAATTCATTCCTCACCCCTCTTCTGATGAATTTCCCATGGAATCATCCACCGGAAAAACAATTGCATTCTCTCTTGGTCCCTTGTAACAGATCGGTTTGTGCAAATTACTCTAAGTACGAAAATCGTTCTTTACAAGCACCTAGTGGTAAAGACTCCAGCAATCCAGATTCTCTCCTCCTGAGTTTGTAGAGATTGGTTCATGAAAATGACTAAAAAATCAAACCTTTATTACTGATCACTGCATCTAATTAGTACCTCATGGAATCATCCTCCAAAGACCTTTTAGCTCCTCTGCTGGTCACTTGGTAGAGATGGGTAGTGTAAATTGCTAAAAATGAGACCTTCCATACTAATCAGATGTAGCCATTGATGTCTCATGCACGCTTTCTCGAAAAGCCATTCGGATTCTCTCCTGATCCTTTGGTGAGATGGGTTCATGAAAATTACAAAAATCCAACAGGAATTACTGATCACTGCTAGTCATTAACTCCATCTGGCATGATCCTCCAAAATCCTTTCAGAATTGCTTCTGGTGATTTGTTATAGGTCGAGTCTCGAAAATTCCAAGAAAGAAGAAATTCTGAACGGCTTCATGGTAGTCATTCATTCCTCAGATAATGAGCCTCCTTAGCACATTCCAATTCGCTCCTGTTGACTTGGAAGAAATCCGTTCCTGAAATAGACTCAAAATGAGAAATTCATCTTGGATGTGCGCAACAGATAAATTGGAGAAGGAATCTTCCTGAAAGACCCGAGGAGTCACTTGTCGTCCTATGCTACAGAGCAGGGCGTGAAAATTACTCCCGATGAGAAAGACATGCCTTATATGGTATCCTGATCTATTTCTCATGGAAACATCCACCAAAACACAAGTCTCTTCTCTCTTCTGGATTTGGTGGAGATTGATCGTGAAAATTGCTAAAAATGAGAAAGTTCTAACTGATCAATGCTCTAAATCAGTGACAAATGGAATGATCCCCCAAAAGCCTTTCAGATTCGCTTCTTGTGATTTGGTAGAGATCAGTTCATGATTTGATGAAAATTACTCCAAAGCAGACAGTTCTTCCTGATCAGTGTTAGTAATTAATGACACTTGGAATCATCCTCCCAAATCCTTTGATAATTAACTCCCGGTGATTGTGAATAAAATCGGTTCATGAAAATTAGTAGGAAAGAGAAAATTCATTCCTCACCCCTCTTCTGATGAATTTCCCATGGAATCATCCACCGGAAAAACAATTGCATTCTCTCTTGGTGCCTTGGAAGAGATCGGTTTGTGCAAATTACTCAAAGTACGAAAATCGTTCTTTACAAGCACCTAGTGGTAAAGACTCCAGCAATCCAGATTCTCTCCTCCTGAGTTTGTAGAGATTGGTTCATGAAAATGAATAAAAAATCAAACCTTTATTACTGATCACTGCATCCAATTAGTACCTCATGGAATCATCCTCCAAAGACCTTTTAGCTCCTCTGCTGGTCACTTGGTAGAGATGGGTAGTGTAAATTGCTAAAAATGAGACCTTCCATACTAATCAGATGTAGCCATTGATGTCTCATGCACGCTTTCTCGAAAAGCCATTCGGATTCTCTCCTGATCCTTTGGTGAGATGGGTTCATGAAAATTACAAAAATCCAACAGGAATTACTGATCACTGCTAGTCATTAACTCCATCTGGCATGATCCTCCAAAATCCTTTCAGAATTGCTTCTGGTGATTTGTTAAGGTCGAGTCTCGAAAATTCCGAAAAAGAAGAAATTCTGAACGGCTTCGTGGTAGTCATTCATTCCTCACATAATGATCCTCCTTAGTACATTCCAATTCGCTCCTGTTGACTTGGAAGAAATCCGTTCCTGAAATAGACTCAAAATGAGAAATTCATCTTGGATGTGCGCAACAGATAAATTGAAGAAGGAATCTTCCTGAAAGACCCGAGGAGTCACTTGTCGTCCTATGCAACAGAGCAGTGCGTGAAAATTACTCCCGATGAGAAAGACATGCCTTATCTGGTATCCTGATCTATTTCTCATGGAAACTTCCACCAAAACACAAGTCTCTTCTCTCTTCAGGATTTGGTGGAGATTGATGGTGAAAATTTCTAAAAATGAGAAAGTTATAACTGATCAATGCTCTAAATCAGTGACAAATGGAATCATCCCCCAAAAGCCTTTCAGATTCGCTTCTTGTGATTTGGTAGAGATCAGTTCATGATTTAATGAAAATTACTCCAAAGGAGACAGTTCTTCCTGATCAGTGTTAATAATTCATGACACTTAGAATCATCCTCCCAAATCCTTTGATAATTAACTCCCGGTGATTGTGAATAAAATCGGTTCGTGAAAATTAGTAGGAAAGAGAAAATTCATTCCTCACCCCTCTTCTGATGAATTTCCCATGGAATCATCCACCGAAAAAACAATTGCATTCTCTCTTGGTGCCTTGGAAGAGATCGGTTTGTGCAAATTACTCAAAGTACGAAAATCGTTCTTTACAAGCACCTAGTGGTAAAGACTCCAGCAATCCAGATTCTCTCCTCCTGAGTTTGTAGAGATTGGTTCATGAAAATGACTAAAAAATCAAACCTTTATTACTGATCACTGCATCTAATTAGTACCTCATGGAATCATCCTCCAAAGACCTTTTAGCTCCTCTGCTGGTCACTTGGTAGAGATGGGTAGTGTAAATTGCTAAAAATGAGACCTTCCATACTAATCAGATGTAGCCATTGATGTCTCATGCACGCTTCCTCGAAAAGCCATTCGGATTCTCTCCTGATCCTTTGGTGAGATGGGTTCCTGAAAATTACAAAAATCCAACAGGAATTACTGATCACTGCTAGTCATTAACTCCATCTGGCATGATCCTCCAAAATCCTTTCAGAATTGCTTCTGGTGATTTGTTATAGGTCGAGTCTCGAAAATTCTGAAAAAGAAGAAATTGTGAACGGCTTCGTGGTAGTCATTCATTCCTCACATAATGAGCCTCCTTAGCACATTCCAATTCGCTCCTGTTGACTTGGAAGAAATCCGTTCCTGAAATAGACTCAAAATGAGAAATTCATCTTGGATGTGCGCAACAGATAAATTGGAGAAGGAATCTTCCTGAAAGACCCGAGGAGTCACTTGTCGTCCTATGCTACAGAGCAGGGCGTGAAAATTACTCCCGATGAGAAAGACATGCCTTATCTGGTATCCTGATCTATTTCTCATGGAAAAATCCACCAAAACACAAGTCTCTTCTCTCTTCAGGATTTGGTGGAGATTGATCGTGAAAATTGCTAAAAATGAGAAAGTTCTAACTGATCAATGCTCTAAATCAGTGACAAATGGAATGATCCCCCAAAAGCCTTTCAGATTCGCTTCTTGTGATTTGGTAGAGATCAGTTCATGATTTGATGAAAATTACTCCAAAGGAGACAGTTCTTTCTGATCAATGTTAGTAATTCATTGCACTTGGAATCATCCTCCCAAATCCTTTGGTAATTAACTCCTGGTGATTGTGAATAAAATCGGTTCATGAAAATTAGTAGGAAAGAGAAAATTTATTCCTCACCCCTCTTCTGATGAATTTCCCATGGAATCATCCACCGGAAAAACAATTGCTTTCTCTCTTGGTGCCTTGGAAGAGATCGGTTTGTGCAAATTACTCAAAGTACGAAAATCGTTCTTTACAAGCACCTAGTGGTAAAGAGTCCAGCAATCCAGATTCTCTCCTCCTGAGTTTGTAGAGATTGGTTCATGAAAATGACTAAAAAATCAAACCTTTATTACTGATCACTGCATCTAATTAGTACCTCATGGAATCATCCTCCAAAGACCTTTTAGCTCCTCTGCTGGTCACTTGGTAGAGATGGGTAGTGTAAATTGCTAAAAATGAGACCTTCCATACTAATCAGATGTAGCCATTGATGTCTCATGCACGCTTCTTCGAAAAGCCATTCGGATTCTCTCCTGATCCTTTGGTGAGATGGGTTCATGAAAATTACAAAAATCCAACAGGAATTACTGATCACTGCTGTCATTAACTCCATCTGGCATGATCCTCCAAAATCCTTTCAGAATTGCTTCTGGTGATTTGTTATAGGTCGAGTCTCGAAAATTCCGAAAAAAAAGCAATTCTGAACGGCTACGTGGTACTCGTTCATTCCTCACATCATGAGCCTCCTTAGTACATTCCAATTCGCTCCAGTTGACTTGGAAGAAATCCGTTCCTGAAATAGACTCAAAACGAGAAATTCATCTTGGATGTGCGCAACAGATAAATTGGAGAAGGAATCTTCCTGAAAGACCCGAGGAGTCACTTGTCGTCCTATGCTACAGAGCAGTGCGTGAAAATTACTCCGGATGAGAAAGACATGCCTTATCTGGTATCCTGATCTATTTCTCATGGAAACATCCACCAAAACACAAGTCTCTTCTCTCTTCTGGATTTGGTGGAGATTGATCGTGAAAATTGCTAAAAATGAGGAAGTTCTAACTGATCAATGCTCTAAATCAGTGACAAATGGAATCATCCCCCAAAAGCCTTTCAGATTCGCTTCTTGTGATTTGGTAGAGATCAGTTCATGATTTAATGAAAATTACTCCAAAGCAGACAGTTCTTCCTGATCAGTGTTAGTAATTCATGACACTTGGAATCATCCTCCCAAATCCTTTGATAATTAACTCCCGGTGATTGTGAATAAAATCGGTTCGTGAAAATTCGTAGGAAAGAGAAAATTCATTCCTCACCCCTCTTCTGATGAATTTCCCATGGAATCATCCACCAGAAAAACAATTGCATTCTCTCTTGGTGCCTTGGAACAGATCGGTTTGTGCAAATGACTCAAAGTACAAAAATCATTCTTTACAAGCACCTAGTGGTAAAGACTCCAGCAATCCAGATTCTCTCCTCCTGAGTTTGTCGAGATTGGTTCATGAAAATGACTAAAAAATCAAACCTTTATTACTGATCACTGCATCTAATTAGTACCTCATGGAATCATCCTCCAAAGACCTTTTAGCTCCTCTGCTGGTCACTTGGTAGAGATGGGTAGGGTAAATTGCTAAAAAGGAGACCTTCAATACGATCAGATGTAGCCATTGATGTCTCATGCACGCTTCCTCGAAAAGCCATTCGGATTCTCTCCTGATCCTTTGGTAGAGATCGGTTCATGAAAATGACAAAAATTCAACAGTAATTACTGATCACTGCTAGTCATTAACTCCATCTGGCATGATCCTCCAAAATCCTTTCAGATTTGCTTCTGGTGATTTGTTATAGGTGGAGTCTCGAGAATTCCAAAAAATAAGCCATTCTGAACGGCTTCGTGGTAGTCATTCATTCCTCACATCATGAGCCTCCTTAGTACATTCCTATTCGCTCCTGTTGACTTGGAAGAAATCAGTTAATGAAATAGACTCAAAATGAGAAATTCATCTTGGATGTGCGCAACAGATCAATTTGAGAAGGAATCTTCCTGAAAGACCCGAGGATTCACTTCTCGTCCTATGGTACAGAGCAGTTCGTGAAAATGACTCCAGATGAGAAAGACATGCTTAATCTGGTATCCTTATCTATTTCTCATGGAAACATCCACCAAAACACAAGTCTCTTCTCTCTTCAGGATTTGGTGGAGATGGATCGTGAAAATTGCTAAAAATGAGAAAGTTATAACTGATCAATGCTCTAAAACAGTGACAAATGGAATCAATCCCCAAAAGCCTTTCAGATTCGCTTCTTGTGATTTGGTAGATATCAGTTCATGATTTGATGAAAATGACTCCAAAGGAGACAGTTTTTCCTGATCAATGTCAGTAATTAATTACACTTGGAATCATCCTCCCAAATCCTTTGATAATTAACTCCTGGTGATTGTGAATAAAATCGGTTGGTGAAAATTCGTAGGAAAGAGAAAATCCATTCCTCAACCGTCTTCTGATGAATTTCCAATGGAATCATCCACCGGAAAAACAACTTCATTCTCTCTTGGTGCCTTGGAACAGATCGGTTTGTGCAAATTACTCAAAGTACGAAAATCATTCTTTACAAGCACCTAGTGGGAAAGAATCCAGCAATCCAGATTCTCTCCTCCTGAGTTTGTTGAGATTGGTTCATGAAAATTACTAAAAAAATCTACCATTTATTACTGATCACTGCATCTAATTAGTACCTCATGGAATCATCCTCCAAAGACCTTTTAGCTACTCTGCTGGTCACTTGGTAGAGATGGGTAGGGTAAATTGCTAAAAAGGAGACCTTCAATACGATCAGATGTAGCCATTGATGTCTCATGCACGCTTCCTTGAAAAGCCATTCGCATTCTCTCCTGATCCTTTGGTAGAGATCGGTTCATGAAAATGACAAAAATTCAACAGTAATTACTGATCACTGCTAGTCATTAACTCCATCTGGCATGATCCTCCAAAATCCTTTCAGATTTGCTTCTGGTGATTTGTTATAGGTGGAGTCTCGAAAATTCTGAGAAATAAGCCATTCTGAACGGCTTCGTGGTAGTCATTCATTCCTCACATCATGAGCCTCCTTAGTACATTCCTATTTGCTGCTCTTGACTTGGAAGAAATCAGTTCCTGAAATAGACTCAAAATGAGAAATTCATCTTGGATGTGCGCAACAGTTCAATTTGAGAAATAATCTTCCTGAAAGACCCGAGGATTCACTTCTCGTCCTATGGTACAGAGCAGTTCGTGAAAATGACTCCAGATGAGAAAGACATGCTTAATCTGGTATCCTGATCTATTTCTCATGGAAACATCCACCAAAACACAAGTCTCTTCTCTCTTCAGGATTTGGTGGAGATTGATCGTGAAAATTGCTAAAAATGAGAAAGTTATAACTGATCAATGCTCTAAAACAGTGACAAATGGAATCAATCCCCAAAAGCCTTTCAGATTCGCTTCTTGTGATTTGGTAGATATCAGTTCATGATTTGATGAAAAACACTACAAAGGAGACAGTTCTTCCTGATCAATGTTAGTAATTAATTACACTTGGAATCATCCTCCCAAATCCTTTGATAATTAACTCCTGGTGATTGTGAATAAAATCGGTTGGTGAAAATTCATAGGAAAGAGAAAATTAATTCCTCACCCGTCTTCTGATGAATTTCCAATGGAATCATCCGCCGGAAAAACAATTGCATTCTCTCTTGGTGCCTTGGAACAGATCGGTTTGTGCAAATGACTCAAAGTACAAAAATCATTCTTTACAAGCACCTAGTGGGAAAGACTCCAGCAATCCAGATTCTCTCCTCCTGAGTTTGTCGAGATTGGTTCATGAAAATTACTAAAAAATCAACCATTTATTACTGATCACTGCATCTAATTAGTACCTCATGGAATCATCCTCCAAAGACCTTTTAGCTACTCTGCTGGTCACTTGGTAGAGATGGGTAGGGTAAATTGCTAAAAAGGAGACCTTCAATACGATCAGATGTAGCCATTGATGTCTCATGCACGCTTCCTCGAAAAGCCATTCGGATTCTCTCCTGATCCTTTGGTAGAGATCGGTTCATGAAAATGACAAAAATTCAACAGTAATTACTGATCACTGCTAGTCATTAACTCCATCTGGCATGATCCTCCAAAATCCTTTCAGATTTGCTTCTGGTGATTTGTTATAGGTGGAGTCTCGAAAATTCCGAGAAATAAGCCATTCTGAACGGCTTCGTGGTAGTCATTCATTCCTCACATCATGAGCCTCCTTAGTACATTCCTATTTGCTGCTCTTGACTTGGAAGAAATCAGTTCCTGAAATAGACTCAAAATGAGAAATTCATCTTGGATGTGCGCAACAGATCAATTTGAGAAGGAATCTTCCTGAAAGACCCGAGGATTCACTTCTCGTCCTATGGTACAGAGCAGTTCGTGAAAATGACTCCAGATGAGAAAGACATGCTTAATCTGGTATCCTTATCTATTTCTCATGGAAACATCCACCAAAACACAAGTCTCTTCTCTCTTCAGGATTTGGTGGAGATGGATCGTGAAAATTGCTAAAAATGAGAAAGTTATAACTGATCAATGCTCTAAAACAGTGACAAATGGAATCAATCCCCAAAAGCCTTTCAGATTCGCTTCTTGTGATTTGGTAGATATCAGTTCATGATTTGATGAAAATGACTCCAAAGGAGACAGTTTTTCCTGATCAATGTCAGTAATTAATTACACTTGGAATCATCCTCCCAAATCCTTTGATAATTAACTCCTGGTGATTGTGAATAAAATCGGTTGGTGAAAATTCGTAGGAAAGAGAAAATCCATTCCTCAACCGTCTTCTGATGAATTTCCAATGGAATCATCCACCGGAAAAACAACTTCATTCTCTCTTGGTGCCTTGGAACAGATCGGTTTGTGCAAATTACTCAAAGTACGAAAATCATTCTTTACAAGCACCTAGTGGGAAAGAATACAGCAATCCAGATTCTCTCCTCCTGAGTTTGTCGAGATTGGTTCATGAAAATTACTAAATAAATCAACCATTTATTACTGATCACTGCATCTAATTAGTACCTCATGGAATCATCCTCCAAAGACCTTTTAGCTCCTCTGCTGGTCACTTGGTAGAGATGGGTAGGGTAAATTGCTAAAAAGGAGACCTTCAATACGATCAGATGTAGCCATTGATGTCTCATGCACGCTTCCTCGAAAAGCCATTCGGATTCTCTCCTGATCCTTTGGTAGAGATCGGTTCATGAAAATGACAAAAATTCAACAGTAATTACTGATCACTGCTAGTCATTAACTCCATCTGGCATGATCCTCCAAAATCCTTTCAGATTTGCTTCTGGTGATTTGTTATAGGTGGAGTCTCGAAAATTCCGAGAAATAAGCCATTCTGAACGGCTTCGTGGTAGTCATTCATTCCTCACATCATGAGCCTCCTTAGTACATTCCTATTTGCTGCTCTTGACTTGGAAGAAATCAGTTCCTGAAATAGACTCAAAATGAGAAATTCATCTTGGATGTGCGCAACAGATCAATTTGAGAAGGAATCTTCCTGAAAGACCCGAGGATTCACTTCTCGTCCTATGGTACAGAGCAGTTCGTGAAAATGACTCCAGATGAGAAAGACATGCTTAATCTGGTATCCTTATCTATTTCTCATGGAAACATCCACCAAAACACAAGTCTCTTCTCTCTTCAGGATTTGGTGGAGATGGATCGTGAAAATTGCTAAAAATGAGAAAGTTATAACTGATCAATGCTCTAAAACAGTGACAAATGGAATCAATCCCCAAAAGCCTTTCAGATTCGCTTCTTGTGATTTGGTAGATATCAGTTCATGATTTGATGAAAATGACTCCAAAGGAGACAGTTTTTCCTGATCAATGTCAGTAATTAATTACACTTGGAATCATCCTCCCAAATCCTTTGATAATTAACTCCTGGTGATTGTGAATAAAATCGGTTGGTGAAAATTCGTAGGAAAGAGAAAATCCATTCCTCAACCGTCTTCTGATGAATTTCCAATGGAATCATCCACCGGAAAAACAACTTCATTCTCTCTTGGTGCCTTGGAACAGATCGGTTTGTGCAAATTACTCAAAGTACGAAAATCATTCTTTACAAGCACCTAGTGGGAAAGAATCCAGCAATCCAGATTCTCTCCTCCTGAGTTTGTTGAGATTGGTTCATGAAAATTACTAAAAAAATCAACCATTTATTACTGATCACTGCATCTAATTAGTACCTCATGGAATCATCCTCCAAAGACCTTTTAGCTACTCTGCTGGTCACTTGGTAGAGATGGGTAGGGTAAATTGCTAAAAAGGAGACCTTCAATACGATCAGATGTAGCCATTGATGTCTCATGCACGCTTCCTTGAAAAGCCATTCGCATTCTCTCCTGATCCTTTGGTAGAGATCGGTTCATGAAAATGACAAAAATTCAACAGTAATTACTGATCACTGCTAGTCATTAACTCCATCTGGCATGATCCTCCAAAATCCTTTCAGATTTGCTTCTGGTGATTTGTTATAGGTGGAGTCTCGAAAATTCTGAGAAATAAGCCATTCTGAACGGCTTCGTGGTAGTCATTCATTCCTCACATCATGAGCCTCCTTAGTACATTCCTATTTGCTGCTCTTGACTTGGAAGAAATCAGTTCCTGAAATAGACTCAAAATGAGAAATTCATCTTGGATGTGCGCAACAGTTCAATTTGAGAAATAATCTTCCTGAAAGACCCGAGGATTCACTTCTCGTCCTATGGTACAGAGCAGTTCGTGAAAATGACTCCAGATGAGAAAGACATGCTTAATCTGGTATCCTGATCTATTTCTCATGGAAACATCCACCAAAACACAAGTCTCTTCTCTCTTCAGGATTTGGTGGAGATTGATCGTGAAAATTGCTAAAAATGAGAAAGTTATAACTGATCAATGCTCTAAAACAGTGACAAATGGAATCAATCCCCAAAAGCCTTTCAGATTCGCTTCTTGTGATTTGGTAGATATCAGTTCATGATTTGATGAAAAACACTACAAAGGAGACAGTTCTTCCTGATCAATGTTAGTAATTAATTACACTTGGAATCATCCTCCCAAATCCTTTGATAATTAACTCCTGGTGATTGTGAATAAAATCGGTTGGTGAAAATTCATAGGAAAGAGAAAATTAATTCCTCACCCGTCTTCTGATGAATTTCCAATGGAATCATCCGCCGGAAAAACAATTGCATTCTCTCTTGGTGCCTTGGAACAGATCGGTTTGTGCAAATGACTCAAAGTACAAAAATCATTCTTTACAAGCACCTAGTGGGAAAGACTCCAGCAATCCAGATTCTCTCCTCCTGAGTTTGTCGAGATTGGTTCATGAAAATTACTAAAAAATCAACCATTTATTACTGATCACTGCATCTAATTAGTACCTCATGGAATCATCCTCCAAAGACCTTTTAGCTACTCTGCTGGTCACTTGGTAGAGATGGGTAGGGTAAATTGCTAAAAAGGAGACCTTCAATACGATCAGATGTAGCCATTGATGTCTCATGCACGCTTCCTCGAAAAGCCATTCGGATTCTCTCCTGATCCTTTGGTAGAGATCGGTTCATGAAAATGACAAAAATTCAACAGTAATTACTGATCACTGCTAGTCATTAACTCCATCTGGCATGATCCTCCAAAATCCTTTCAGATTTGCTTCTGGTGATTTGTTATAGGTGGAGTCTCGAAAATTCCGAGAAATAAGCCATTCTGAACGGCTTCGTGGTAGTCATTCATTCCTCACATCATGAGCCTCCTTAGTACATTCCTATTTGCTGCTCTTGACTTGGAAGAAATCAGTTCCTGAAATAGACTCAAAATGAGAAATTCATCTTGGATGTGCGCAACAGATCAATTTGAGAAGGAATCTTCCTGAAAGACCCGAGGATTCACTTCTCGTCCTATGGTACAGAGCAGTTCGTGAAAATGACTCCAGATGAGAAAGACATGCTTAATCTGGTATCCTTATCTATTTCTCATGGAAACATCCACCAAAACACAAGTCTCTTCTCTCTTCAGGATTTGGTGGAGATGGATCGTGAAAATTGCTAAAAATGAGAAAGTTATAACTGATCAATGCTCTAAAACAGTGACAAATGGAATCAATCCCCAAAAGCCTTTCAGATTCGCTTCTTGTGATTTGGTAGATATCAGTTCATGATTTGATGAAAATGACTCCAAAGGAGACAGTTTTTCCTGATCAATGTCAGTAATTAATTACACTTGGAATCATCCTCCCAAATCCTTTGATAATTAACTCCTGGTGATTGTGAATAAAATCGGTTGGTGAAAATTCGTAGGAAAGAGAAAATCCATTCCTCAACCGTCTTCTGATGAATTTCCAATGGAATCATCCACCGGAAAAACAACTTCATTCTCTCTTGGTGCCTTGGAACAGATCGGTTTGATCAAATTACTCAAAGTACGAAAATCATTCTTTACAAGCACCTAGTGGGAAAGAATACAGCAATCCAGATTCTCTCCTCCTGAGTTTGTCGAGATTGGTTCATGAAAATTATTAAAAAATCAGCCATTTATTACTGATCACTGCATCTAATTAGTACCTCATGGAATCATCCTCCAAAGACCTTTTAGGTACTCTGCTGGTCACTTGGTAGAGATGGGTAGGGTAAATTGCTAAAAAGGAGACCTTCAATACGATCAGATGTAGCCATTGATGTCTCATGCACGCTTCCTTGAAAAGCCATTCGGATTCTCTCCTGATCCTTTGGTAGAGATCGGTTCATGAAAATGACAAAAATTCAACAGTAATTACTGATCACTGCTAGTCATTAACTCCATCTGGCATGATCCTCCAAAATCCTTTCAGATTTGCTTCTGGTGATTTGTTATAGGTGGAGTCTCGAAAATTCTGAGAAATAAGCCATTCTGAACGGCTTCGTGGTAGTCATTCATTCCTCACATCATGAGCCTCCTTAGTACATTCCTATTTGCTGCTCTTGACTTGGAAGAAATCAGTTCCTGAAATAGACTCAAAATGAGAAATTCATCTTGGATGTGCGCAACAGTTCAATTTGAGAAATAATCTTCCTGAAAGACCCGAGGATTCACTTCTCGTCCTATGGTACAGAGCAGTTCGTGAAAATGACTCCAGATGAGAAAGACATGCTTAATCTGGTATCCTGATCTATTTCTCATGGAAACATCCACCAAAACACAAGTCTCTTCTCTCTTCAGGATTTGGTGGAGATTGATCGTGAAAATTGCTAAAAATGAGAAAGTTATAACTGATCAATGCTCTAAAACAGTGACAAATGGAATCAATCCCCAAAAGCCTTTCAGATTCGCTTCTTGTGATTTGGTAGATATCAGTTCATGATTTGATGAAAAACACTACAAAGGAGACAGTTCTTCCTGATCAATGTTAGTAATTAATTACACTTGGAATCATCCTCCCAAATCCTTTGATAATTAACTCCTGGTGATTGTGAATAAAATCGGTTGGTGAAAATTCATAGGAAAGAGAAAATTAATTCCTCACCCGTCTTCTGATGAATTTCCAATGGAATCATCCGCCGGAAAAACAATTGCATTCTCTCTTGGTGCCTTGGAACAGATCGGTTTGTGCAAATGACTCAAAGTACAAAAATCATTCTTTACAAGCACCTAGTGGGAAAGACTCCAGCAATCCATATTCTCTCCTCCTGAGTTTGTCGAGATTGGTTCATGAAAATTACTAAAAAATCAACCATTTATTACTGATCACTGCATCTAATTAGTACCTCATGGAATCATCCTCCAAAGACCTTTTAGCTACTCTGCTGGTCACTTGGTAGAGATGGGTAGGGTAAATTGCTAAAAAGGAGACCTTCAATACGATCAGATGTAGCCATTGATGTCTCATGCACGCTTCCTCGAAAAGCCATTCGGATTCTCTCCTGATCCTTTGGTAGAGATCGGTTCATGAAAATGACAAAAATTCAACAGTAATTACTGATCACTGCTAGTCATTAACTCCATCTGGCATGATCCTCCAAAATCCTTTCAGATTTGCTTCTGGTGATTTGTTATAGATGGAGTCTCGAAAATTCCGAGAAATAAGCCATTCTGAACGGCTTCGTGGTAGTCATTCATTCCTCACATCATGAGCCTCCTTAGTACATTCCTATTTGCTGCTCTTGACTTGGAAGAAATCAGTTCCTGAAATAGACTCAAAATGAGAAATTCATCTTGGATGTGCGCAACAGATCAATTTGAGAAGGAATCTTCCTGAAAGACCCGAGGATTCACTTCTCGTCCTATGGTACAGAGCAGTTCGTGAAAATGACTCCAGATGAGAAAGACATGCTTAATCTGGTATCCTTATCTATTTCTCATGGAAACATCCACCAAAACACAAGTCTCTTCTCTCTTCAGGATTTGGTGGAGATGGATCGTGAAAATTGCTAAAAATGAGAAAGTTATAACTGATCAATGCTCTAAAACAGTGACAAATGGAATCAATCCCCAAAAGCCTTTCAGATTCGCTTCTTGTGATTTGGTAGATATCAGTTCATGATTTGATGAAAATGACTCCAAAGGAGACAGTTTTTCCTGATCAATGTCAGTAATTAATTACACTTGGAATCATCCTCCCAAATCCTTTGATAATTAACTCCTGGTGATTGTGAATAAAATCGGTTGGTGAAAATTCGTAGGAAAGAGAAAATCCATTCCTCAACCGTCTTCTGATGAATTTCCAATGGAATCATCCACCGGAAAAACAACTTCATTCTCTCTTGGTGCCTTGGAACAGATCGGTTTGTGCAAATTACTCAAAGTACGAAAATCATTCTTTACAAGCACCTAGTGGGAAAGAATACAGCAATCCAGATTCTCTCCTCCTGAGTTTGTTGAGATTGGTTCATGAAAATTATTAAAAAAATCAACCATTTATTACTGATCACTGCATCTAATTAGTACCTCATGGAATCATCCTCCAAAGACCTTTTAGCTACTCTGCTGGTCACTTGGTAGAGATGGGTAGGGTAAATTGCTAAAAAGGAGACCTTCAATACGATCAGATGTAGCCATTGATGTCTCATGCACGCTTCCTCGAAAAGCCATTCGGATTCTCTCCTGATCCTTTGGTAGAGATCGGTTCATGAAAACGACAAAAATTCAACAGTAATTACTGATCACTGCTAGTCATTAACTCCATCTGGCATGATCCTCCAAAATCCTTTCAGATTTGCTTCTGGTGATTTGTTATAGGTGGAGTCTCGAAAATTCCGAGAAATAAGCCATTCTGAACGGCTTCGTGGTAGTCATTCATTCCTCACATCATGAGCCTCCTTAGTACATTCCTATTTGCTGCTCTTGACTTGGAAGAAATCAGTTCCTGAAATAGACTCAAAATGAGAAATTCATCTTGGATGTACGCAACAGATCAATTTGAGAAGGAATCTTCCTGAAAGACCCGAGGATTCACTTCTCGTCCTATGGTACAGAGCAGTTCGTGAAAATGACTCCAGATGAGAAAGACATGCTTAATCTGGTATCCTGATCTATTTCTCATGGAAACATCCACCAAAACACAAGTCTCTTCTCTCTTCAGGATTTGGTGGAGATGGATCGTGAAAATTGCTAAAACTGAGAAAGTTATAACTGATCAATGCTCTAAAACAGTGACAAATGGAATCAATCCGCAAAAGCCTTTCAGATTCGCTTCTTGTGATTTGGTAGATATCAGTTCATGATTTGATGAAAATGACTCCAAAGGAGACAGTTCTTCCTGATCAATGTTAGTAATTAATTACACTTGGAATCATCCTCCCAAATCCTTTGATAATTAACTCCTGGTGATTGTGAATAAAATCGGTTGGTGAAAATTCGTAGGAAAGAGAAAATTCATTCCTCACCCGTCTTCTGATGAATTTCCAATGGAATCATCCACCGGAAAAACAATTGCATTCTCTCTTGGTGCCTTGGAACAGATCGGTTTGTGCAAATTACTCAAAGTACAAAAATCATTCTTTACAAGCACCTAGTGGGAAAGACTCCAGCAATCCAGATTCTCTCCTCCTGAGTTTGTCGAGATTGGTTCATGAAAATTGCTAAAAAATCAGCCATTTATTACTGATCACTGCATCTAATTAGTACCTCATGGAATCATCCTCCAAAGACCTTTTAGGTACTCTGCTGGTCACTTGGTAGAGATGGGTAGGGTAAATTGCTAAAAAGGAGACCTTCAATACGATCAGATGTAGCCATTGATGTCTCATGCACGCTTCCTCGAAAAGCCATTCGGATTCTCTCCTGATCCTTTGGTAGAGATCGGTTCATGAAAATGACAAAAATTCAACAGTAATTACTGATCACTGCTAGTCATTAACTCCATCTGCCATGATCCTCCAAAATCCTTTCAGATTTGCTTCTGGTGATTTGTTATAGGTGGAGTCTCGAAAATTCCAAAAAATAAGCCATTCTGAACGGCTTCGTGGTAGTCATTCATTCCTCAAATCATGAGCCTCCTTAGTACATTCCAATTCGCTCCTGTTAACTTGGAAGAAATCAGTTCCTGAAATAGACTCAAAATGAGAAATTCATCTTGGATGTGCGCAACAGTTCAATTTGAGAAGTAATCTTCCTGAAAGACCCGAGGATTCACTTCTCGTCCTATGGTACAGAGCAGTTCATGAAAATGACTCCAGATGAGAAAGACATGCTTAATCTGGTATCCTGATCTATTTCTCATGGAAACATCCACCAAAACACAAGTCTCTTCTCTCTTCAGGATTTGGTGGAGATTGATCGTGAAAATTGCTAAAAATGAGAAAGTTATAACTGATCAATGCTCTAAAACAGTGACAAATGGAATCAATCCGCAAAAGCCTTTCAGATTCGCTTCTTGTGATTTGGTAGATATCAGTTCATGATTTGATGAAAATGACTCCAAAGGAGACAGTTCTTCCTGATCAATGTTAGTAATTAATTACACTTGGAATCATCCTCCCAAATCCTTTGATAATTAACTCCTGGTGATTGTGAATAAAATCGGTTGGTGAAAATTCGTAGGAAAGAGAAAATTCATTCCTCACCCGTCTTCTGATGAATTTCCAATGGAATCATCCGCCGGAAAAACAATTGCATTCTCTCTTGGTGCCTTGGAACAGATCGGTTTGTGCAAATGACTCAAAGTACAAAAATCATTCTTTACAAGCACCTAGTGGGAAAGACTCCAGCAATCCAGATTCTCTCCTCCTGAGTTTGTCGAGATTGGTTCATGAAAATTACTAAAAAATCAACCATTTATTACTGATCACTGCATCTAATTAGTACCTCATGGAATCATCCTCCAAAGACCTTTTAGCTACTCTGCTGGTCACTTGGTAGAGATGGGTAGGGTAAATTGCTAAAAAGGAGACCTTCAATACGATCAGATGTAGCCATTGATGTCTCATGCACGCTTCCTCGAAAAGCCATTCGGATTCTCTCCTGATCCTTTGGTAGAGATCGGTTCATGAAAATGACAAAAATTCAAAAGTAATTACTGATCACTGCTAGTCATTAACTCCATCTGGCATGATCCTCCAAAATCCTTTCAGATTTGCTTCTGGTGATTTGTTATAGGTGGAGTCTCGAAAATTCCGAGAAATAAGCCATTCTGAACGGCTTCGTGGTAGTCATTCATTCCTCACATCATGAGCCTCCTTAGTACATTCCTATTTGCTGCTCTTGACTTGGAAGAAATCAGTTCCTGAAATAGACTCAAAATGAGAAATTCATCTTGGATGTGCGCAACAGATCAATTTGAGAAGGAATCTTCCTGAAAGACCCGAGGATTCACTTCTCGTCCTATGGTACAGAGCAGTACGTGAAAATGACTCCAGATGAGAAAGACATGCTTAATCTGGTATCCTTATCTATTTCTCATGGAAACATCCACCAAAACACAAGTCTCTTCTCTCTTCAGGATTTGGTGGAGATGGATCGTGAAAATTGCTAAAAATGAGAAAGTTATAACTGATCAATGCTCTAAAACAGTGACAAATGGAATCAATCCCCAAAAGCCTTTCAGATTAGCTTCTTGTGATTTGGTAGATATCAGTTCATGATTTGATGAAAATGACTCCAAAGGAGACAGTTTTTCCTGATCAATGTCAGTAATTAATTACACTTGGAATCATCCTCCCAAATCCTTTGATAATTAACTCCTGGTGATTGTGAATAAAATCAGTTGGTGAGAATTCGTAGGAAAGAGAAAATCCATTCCTCAACCGTCTTCTGATGAATTTCCAATGGAATCATCCACCGGAAAAACAACTTCATTCTCTCTTGGTGCCTTGGAACAGATCGGTTTGTGCAAATTACTCAAAGTACGAAAATCATTCTTTACAAGCACCTAGTGGGAAAGAATACAGCAATCCAGATTCTCTCCTCCTGAGTTTGTTGAGATTGGTTCATGAAAATTATTAAAAAAATCAACCATTTATTACTGATCACTGCATCTAATTAGTACCTCATGGAATCATCCTCCAAAGACCTTTTAGCTACTCTGCTGGTCACTTGGTAGAGATGGGTAGGGTAAATTGCTAAAAAGGAGACCTTCAATACGATCAGATGTAGCCATTGATGTCTCATGCACGCTTCCTCGAAAAGCCATTCGGATTCTCTCCTGATCCTTTGGTAGAGATCGGTTCATGAAAACGACAAAAATTCAACAGTAATTACTGATCACTGCTAGTCATTAACTCCATCTGGCATGATCCTCCAAAATCCTTTCAGATTTGCTTCTGGTGATTTGTTATAGGTGGAGTCTCGAAAATTCCGAGAAATAAGCCATTCTGAACGGCTTCGTGGTAGTCATTCATTCCTCACATCATGAGCCTCCTTAGTACATTCCTATTCGCTCCTGTTGACTTGGAAGAAATCAGTTAATGAAATAGACTCAAAATGAGAAATTCATCTTGGATGTGCGCAACAGATCAATTTGAGAAGGAATCTTCCTGAAAGACCCGAGGATTCACTTCTCGTCCTATGGTACAGAGCAGTTCGTGAAAATGACTCCAGATGAGAAAGACATGCTTAATCTGGTATCCTTATCTATTTCTCATGGAAACATCCACCAAAACACAAGTCTCTTCTCTCTTCAGGATTTGGTGGAGATGGATCGTGAAAATTGCTAAAAATGAGAAAGTTATAACTGATCAATGCTCTAAAACAGTGACAAATGGAATCAATCCCCAAAAGCCTTTCAGATTCGTTTCTTGTGATTTGGTAGATATCAGTTCATGATTTGATGAAAATGACTCCAAAGGAGACAGTTTTTCCTGATCAATGTCAGTAATTAATTACACTTGGAATCATCCTCCCAAATCCTTTGATAATTAACTCCTGGTGATTGTGAATAAAATCGGTTGGTGAAAATTCATAGGAAAGAGAAAATTCATTCCTCACCCGTCTTCTGATGAATTTCCAATGGAATCATCCACCGGAAAAACAATTGCATTCTCTCTTGGTGCCTTGGAACAGATCGGTTTGTGCAAATTACTCAAAGTACAAAAATCATTCTTTACAAGCACCTAGTGGGAAAGACTCCAGCAATCCAGATTCTCTCCTCCTGAGTTTGTTGAGATTGGTTCATGAAAATTACTAAAAAAATCAACCATTTATTACTGATCACTGCATCTATTTAGTACCTCATGGAATCATCCTCCAAAGACCTTTTAGCTACTCTGCTGGTCACTTGGTAGAGATGGGTAGGGTAAATTGCTAAAAAGGAGACCTTCAATACGATCAGATGTAGCCATTGATGTCTCATGCACGCTTCCTCGAAAAGCCATTCGGATTCTCTCCTGATCCTTTGGTAGAGATCGGTTCATGAAAATGACAAAAATTCAACAGTAATTACTGATCACTGCTAGTCATTAACTCCATCTGGCATGATCCTCCAAAATCCTTTCAGATTTGCTTCTGGTGATTTGTTATAGGTGGAGTCTCGAAAATTCCGAGAAATAAGCCATTCTGAACGGCTTCGTGGTAGTCATTCATTCCTCACATCATGAGCCTCCTTAGTACATTCCTATTTGCTGCTCTTGACTTGGAAGAAATCAGTTCCTGAAATAGACTCAAAATGAGAAATTCATCTTGGATGTGCGCAACAGATCAATTTGAGAAGGAATCTTCCTGAAAGACCCGAGGATTCACTTCTCGTCCTATGGTACAGAGCAGTTCGTGAAAATGACTCCAGATGAGAAAGACATGCTTAATCTGGTATCCTTATCTATTTCTCATGGAAACATCCACCAAAACACAAGTCTCTTCTCTCTTCAGGATTTGGTGGAGATGGATCGTGAAAATTGCTAAAAATGAGAAAGTTATAACTGATCAATGCTCTAAAACAGTGACAAATGGAATCAATCCCCAAAAGCCTTTCAGATTCGCTTCTTGTGATTTGGTAGATATCAGTTCATGATTTGATGAAAATGACTCCAAAGGAGACAGTTTTTCCTGATCAATGTCAGTAATTAATTACACTTGGAATCATCCTCCCAAATCCTTTGATAATTAACTCCTGGTGATTGTGAATAAAATCGGTTGGTGAAAATTCGTAGGAAAGAGAAAATCCATTCCTCAACCATCTTCTGATGAATTTCCAATGGAATCATCCACCGGAAAAACAACTTCATTCTCTCTTGGTGCCTTGGAACAGATCGGTTTGTGCAAATTACTCAAAGTACGAAAATCATTCTTTACAAGCACCTAGTGGGAAAGAATCCAGCAATCCAGATTCTCTCCTCCTGAGTTTGTTGAGATTGGTTCATGAAAATTACTAAAAAAATCAACCATTTATTACTGATCACTGCATCTAATTAGTACCTCATGGAATCATCCTCCAAAGACCTTTTAGCTACTCTGCTGGTCACTTGGTAGAGATGAGTAGGGTAAATTGCTAAAAAGGAGACCTTCAATACGATCAGATGTAGCCATTGATGTCTCATGCACGCTTCCTCGAAAAGCCATTCGGATTCTCTCCTGATCCTTTGGTAGAGATCGGTTCATGAAAATGACAAAAATTCAACAGTAATTACTGATCACTGCTAGTCATTAACTCCATCTGGCATGATCCTCCAAAATCCTTTCAGATTTGCTTCTGGTGATTTGTTATAGGTGGAGTCTCGAAAATTCTGAGAAATAAGCCATTCTGAACGGCTTCGTGGTAGTCATTCATTCCTCACATCATGAGCCTCCTTAGTACATTCCTATTTGCTGCTCTTGACTTGGAAGAAATCAGTTCCTGAAATAGACTCAAAATGAGAAATTCATCTTGGATGTGCGCAACAGTTCAATTTGAGAAGTAATCTTCCTGAAAGACCCGAGGATTCACTTCTCGTCCTATGGTACAGAGCAGTTCGTGAAAATGACTCCAGATGAGAAAGACATGCTTAATCTGGTATCCTGATCTATTTCTCATGGAAACATCCACCAAAACACAAGTCTCTTCTCTCTTCAGGATTTGGTGGAGATTGATCGTGAAAATTGCTAAAAATGAGAAAGTTATAACTGATCAATGCTCTAAAACAGTGACAAATGGAATCAATCCCCAAAAGCCTTTCAGATTCGCTTCTTGTGATTTGGTAGATATCAGTTCATGATTTGATGAAAAACACTACAAAGGAGACAGTTCTTCCTGATCAATGTTAGTAATTAATTACACTTGGAATCATCCTCCCAAATCCTTTGATAATTAACTCCTGGTGATTGTGAATAAAATCGGTTGGTGAAAATTCGTAGGAAAGAGAAAATTAATTCCTCACCCGTCTTCTGATGAATTTCCAATGGAATCATCCGCCGGAAAAACAATTGCATTCTCTCTTGGTGCCTTGGAACAGATCGGTTTGTGCAAATTACTCAAAGTACGAAAATCATTCTTTACAAGCACCTAGTGGGAAAGAATCCAGCAATCCAGATTCTCTCCTCCTGAGTTTGTTGAGATTGGTTCATGAAAATAACTAAAAAAATCAACCATTTATTACTGATCACTGCATCTAATTAGTACCTCATGGAATCATCCTCCAAAGACCTTTTAGCTACTCTGCTGGTCACTTGGTAGAGATGGGTAGGGTAAATTGCTAAAAAGGAGACCTTCAATATGATCAGATGTAGCCATTGATGTCTCATGCACGCTTCCTCGAAAAGCCATTCGGATTCTCTCCTGATCCTTTGGTAGAGATCGGTTCATGAAAATGACAAAAATTCAACAGTAATTACTGATCACTGCTAGTCATTAACTCCATCTGGCATGATCCTCCAAAATCCTTTCAGATTTGCTTCTGGTGATTTGTTATAGGTGGAGTCTCGAAAATTCCGAGAAATAAGCCATTCTGAACGGCTTCGTGGTAGTCATTCATTCCTCACATCATGAGCCTCCTTAGTACATTCCTATTTGCTGCTCTTGACTTGGAAGAAATCAGTTCCTGAAATAGACTCAAAATGAGAAATTCATCTTGGATGTACGCAACAGATCAATTTGAGAAGGAATCTTCCTGAAAGACCCGAGGATTCACTTCTCGTCCTATGGTACAGAGCAGTTCGTGAAAATGACTCCAGATGAGAAAGACATGCTTAATCTGGTATCCTTATCTATTTCTCATGGAAACATCCACCAAAACACAAGTCTCTTCTCTCTTCAGGATTTGGTGGAGATGGATCGTGAAAATTGCTAAAAATGAGAAAGTTATAACTGATCAATGCTCTAAAACAGTGACAAATGGAATCAATCCCCAAAAGCCTTTCAGATTCGCTTCTTGTGATTTGGTAGATATCAGTTCATGATTTGATGAAAATGACTCCAAAGGAGACAGTTTTTCCTGATCAATGTCAGTAATTAATTACACTTGGAATCATCCTCCCAAATCCTTTGATAATTAACTCCTGGTGATTGTGAATAAAATCGGTTGGTGAAAATTCGTAGGAAAGAGAAAATCCATTCCTCAACCATCTTCTGATGAATTTCCAATGGAATCATCCACCGGAAAAACAACTTCATTCTCTCTTGGTGCCTTGGAACAGATCGGTTTGTGCAAATTACTCAAAGTACGAAAATCATTCTTTACAAGCACCTAGTGGGAAAGAATCCAGCAATCCAGATTCTCTCCTCCTGAGTTTGTTGAGATTGGTTCATGAAAATTACTAAAAAAATCAACCATTTATTACTGATCACTGCATCTAATTAGTACCTCATGGAATCATCCTCCAAAGACCTTTTAGCTACTCTGCTGGTCACTTGGTAGAGATGAGTAGGGTAAATTGCTAAAAAGGAGACCTTCAATACGATCAGATGTAGCCATTGATGTCTCATGCACGCTTCCTCGAAAAGCCATTCGGATTCTCTCCTGATCCTTTGGTAGAGATCGGTTCATGAAAATGACAAAAATTCAACAGTAATTACTGATCACTGCTAGTCATTAACTCCATCTGGCATGATCCTCCAAAATCCTTTCAGATTTGCTTCTGGTGATTTGTTATAGGTGGAGTCTCGAAAATTCTGAGAAATAAGCCATTCTGAACGGCTTCGTGGTAGTCATTCATTCCTCACATCATGAGCCTCCTTAGTACATTCCTATTTGCTGCTCTTGACTTGGAAGAAATCAGTTCCTGAAATAGACTCAAAATGAGAAATTCATCTTGGATGTGCGCAACAGTTCAATTTGAGAAGTAATCTTCCTGAAAGACCCGAGGATTCACTTCTCGTCCTATGGTACAGAGCAGTTCGTGAAAATGACTCCAGATGAGAAAGACATGCTTAATCTGGTATCCTGATCTATTTCTCATGGAAACATCCACCAAAACACAAGTCTCTTCTCTCTTCAGGATTTGGTGGAGATTGATCGTGAAAATTGCTAAAAATGAGAAAGTTATAACTGATCAATGCTCTAAAACAGTGACAAATGGAATCAATCCCCAAAAGCCTTTCAGATTCGCTTCTTGTGATTTGGTAGATATCAGTTCATGATTTGATGAAAAACACTACAAAGGAGACAGTTCTTCCTGATCAATGTTAGTAATTAATTACACTTGGAATCATCCTCCCAAATCCTTTGATAATTAACTCCTGGTGATTGTGAATAAAATCGGTTGGTGAAAATTCGTAGGAAAGAGAAAATTAATTCCTCACCCGTCTTCTGATGAATTTCCAATGGAATCATCCGCCGGAAAAACAATTGCATTCTCTCTTGGTGCCTTGGAACAGATCGGTTTGTGCAAATTACTCAAAGTACGAAAATCATTCTTTACAAGCACCTAGTGGGAAAGAATCCAGCAATCCAGATTCTCTCCTCCTGAGTTTGTTGAGATTGGTTCATGAAAATAACTAAAAAAATCAACCATTTATTACTGATCACTGCATCTAATTAGTACCTCATGGAATCATCCTCCAAAGACCTTTTAGCTACTCTGCTGGTCACTTGGTAGAGATGGGTAGGGTAAATTGCTAAAAAGGAGACCTTCAATATGATCAGATGTAGCCATTGATGTCTCATGCACGCTTCCTCGAAAAGCCATTCGGATTCTCTCCTGATCCTTTGGTAGAGATCGGTTCATGAAAATGACAAAAATTCAACAGTAATTACTGATCACTGCTAGTCATTAACTCCATCTGGCATGATCCTCCAAAATCCTTTCAGATTTGCTTCTGGTGATTTGTTATAGGTGGAGTCTCGAAAATTCCGAGAAATAAGCCATTCTGAACGGCTTCGTGGTAGTCATTCATTCCTCACATCATGAGCCTCCTTAGTACATTCCTATTTGCTGCTCTTGACTTGGAAGAAATCAGTTCCTGAAATAGACTCAAAATGAGAAATTCATCTTGGATGTACGCAACAGATCAATTTGAGAAGGAATCTTCCTGAAAGACCCGAGGATTCACTTCTCGTCCTATGGTACAGAGCAGTTCGTGAAAATGACTCCAGATGAGAAAGACATGCTTAATCTGGTATCCTGATCTATTTCTCATGGAAACATCCACCAAAACACAAGTCTCTTCTCTCTTCAGGATTTGGTGGAGATTGATCGTGAAAATTGCTAAAAATGAGAAAGTTATAACTGATCAATGCTCTAAAACAGTGACAAATGGAATCAATCCGCAAAAGCCTTTCAGATTCGCTTCTTGTGATTTGGTAGATATCAGTTCATGATTTGATGAAAATGACTCCAAAGGAGACAGTTCTTCCTGATCAATGTTAGTAATTAATTACACTTGGAATCATCCTCCCAAATCCTTTGATAATTAACTCCTGGTGATTGTGAATAAAATCGGTTGGTGAAAATTCGTAGGAAAGAGAAAATTCATTCCTCACCCGTCTTCTGATGAATTTCCAATGGAATCATCCACCGGAAAAACAATTGCATTCTCTCTTGGTGCCTTGGAACAGATCGGTTTGTGCAAATTACTCAAAGTACAAAAATCATTCTTTACAAGCACCTAGTGGGAAAGACTCCAGCAATCCAGATTCTCTCCTCCTGAGTTTGTCGAGATTGGTTCATGAAAATTGCTAAAAAATCAGCCATTTATTACTGATCACTGCATCTAATTAGTACCTCATGGAATCATCCTCCAAAGACCTTTTAGGTACTCTGCTGGTCACTTGGTAGAGATGGGTAGGGTAAATTGCTAAAAAGGAGACCTTCAATACGATCAGATGTAGCCATTGATGTCTCATGCACGCTTCCTCGAAAAGCCATTCGGATTCTCTCCTGATCCTTTGGTAGAGATCGGTTCATGAAAATGACAAAAATTCAACAGTAATTACTGATCACTGCTAGTCATTAACTCCATCTGCCATGATCCTCCAAAATCCTTTCAGATTTGCTTCTGGTGATTTGTTATAGGTGGAGTCTCGAAAATTCCAAAAAATAAGCCATTCTGAACGGCTTCGTGGTAGTCATTCATTCCTCAAATCATGAGCCTCCTTAGTACATTCCAATTCGCTCCTGTTAACTTGGAAGAAATCAGTTCCTGAAATAGACTCAAAATGAGAAATTCATCTTGGATGTGCGCAACAGTTCAATTTGAGAAGTAATCTTCCTGAAAGACCCGAGGATTCACTTCTCGTCCTATGGTACAGAGCAGTTCATGAAAATGACTCCAGATGAGAAAGACATGCTTAATCTGGTATCCTGATCTATTTCTCATGGAAACATCCACCAAAACACAAGTCTCTTCTCTCTTCAGGATTTGGTGGAGATTGATCGTGAAAATTGCTAAAAATGAGAAAGTTATAACTGATCAATGCTCTAAAACAGTGACAAATGGAATCAATCCGCAAAAGCCTTTCAGATTCGCTTCTTGTGATTTGGTAGATATCAGTTCATGATTTGATGAAAATGACTCCAAAGGAGACAGTTCTTCCTGATCAATGTTAGTAATTAATTACACTTGGAATCATCCTCCCAAATCCTTTGATAATTAACTCCTGGTGATTGTGAATAAAATCGGTTGGTGAAAATTCGTAGGAAAGAGAAAATTCATTCCTCACCCGTCTTCTGATGAATTTCCAATGGAATCATCCGCCGGAAAAACAATTGCATTCTCTCTTGGTGCCTTGGAACAGATCGGTTTGTGCAAATGACTCAAAGTACAAAAATCATTCTTTACAAGCACCTAGTGGGAAAGACTCCAGCAATCCAGATTCTCTCCTCCTGAGTTTGTCGAGATTGGTTCATGAAAATTACTAAAAAATCAACCATTTATTACTGATCACTGCATCTAATTAGTACCTCATGGAATCATCCTCCAAAGACCTTTTAGCTACTCTGCTGGTCACTTGGTAGAGATGGGTAGGGTAAATTGCTAAAAAGGAGACCTTCAATACGATCAGATGTAGCCATTGATGTCTCATGCACGCTTCCTCGAAAAGCCATTCGGATTCTCTCCTGATCCTTTGGTAGAGATCGGTTCATGAAAATGACAAAAATTCAAAAGTAATTACTGATCACTGCTAGTCATTAACTCCATCTGGCATGATCCTCCAAAATCCTTTCAGATTTGCTTCTGGTGATTTGTTATAGGTGGAGTCTCGAAAATTCCGAGAAATAAGCCATTCTGAACGGCTTCGTGGTAGTCATTCATTCCTCACATCATGAGCCTCCTTAGTACATTCCTATTTGCTGCTCTTGACTTGGAAGAAATCAGTTCCTGAAATAGACTCAAAATGAGAAATTCATCTTGGATGTGCGCAACAGATCAATTTGAGAAGGAATCTTCCTGAAAGACCCGAGGATTCACTTCTCGTCCTATGGTACAGAGCAGTACGTGAAAATGACTCCAGATGAGAAAGACATGCTTAATCTGGTATCCTTATCTATTTCTCATGGAAACATCCACCAAAACACAAGTCTCTTCTCTCTTCAGGATTTGGTGGAGATGGATCGTGAAAATTGCTAAAAATGAGAAAGTTATAACTGATCAATGCTCTAAAACAGTGACAAATGGAATCAATCCCCAAAAGCCTTTCAGATTAGCTTCTTGTGATTTGGTAGATATCAGTTCATGATTTGATGAAAATGACTCCAAAGGAGACAGTTTTTCCTGATCAATGTCAGTAATTAATTACACTTGGAATCATCCTCCCAAATCCTTTGATAATTAACTCCTGGTGATTGTGAATAAAATCAGTTGGTGAGAATTCGTAGGAAAGAGAAAATCCATTCCTCAACCGTCTTCTGATGAATTTCCAATGGAATCATCCACCGGAAAAACAACTTCATTCTCTCTTGGTGCCTTGGAACAGATCGGTTTGTGCAAATTACTCAAAGTACGAAAATCATTCTTTACAAGCACCTAGTGGGAAAGAATACAGCAATCCAGATTCTCTCCTCCTGAGTTTGTTGAGATTGGTTCATGAAAATTATTAAAAAAATCAACCATTTATTACTGATCACTGCATCTAATTAGTACCTCATGGAATCATCCTCCAAAGACCTTTTAGCTACTCTGCTGGTCACTTGGTAGAGATGGGTAGGGTAAATTGCTAAAAAGGAGACCTTCAATACGATCAGATGTAGCCATTGATGTCTCATGCACGCTTCCTCGAAAAGCCATTCGGATTCTCTCCTGATCCTTTGGTAGAGATCGGTTCATGAAAACGACAAAAATTCAACAGTAATTACTGATCACTGCTAGTCATTAACTCCATCTGGCATGATCCTCCAAAATCCTTTCAGATTTGCTTCTGGTGATTTGTTATAGGTGGAGTCTCGAAAATTCCGAGAAATAAGCCATTCTGAACGGCTTCGTGGTAGTCATTCATTCCTCACATCATGAGCCTCCTTAGTACATTCCTATTCGCTCCTGTTGACTTGGAAGAAATCAGTTAATGAAATAGACTCAAAATGAGAAATTCATCTTGGATGTGCGCAACAGATCAATTTGAGAAGGAATCTTCCTGAAAGACCCGAGGATTCACTTCTCGTCCTATGGTACAGAGCAGTTCGTGAAAATGACTCCAGATGAGAAAGACATGCTTAATCTGGTATCCTTATCTATTTCTCATGGAAACATCCACCAAAACACAAGTCTCTTCTCTCTTCAGGATTTGGTGGAGATGGATCGTGAAAATTGCTAAAAATGAGAAAGTTATAACTGATCAATGCTCTAAAACAGTGACAAATGGAATCAATCCCCAAAAGCCTTTCAGATTCGTTTCTTGTGATTTGGTAGATATCAGTTCATGATTTGATGAAAATGACTCCAAAGGAGACAGTTTTTCCTGATCAATGTCAGTAATTAATTACACTTGGAATCATCCTCCCAAATCCTTTGATAATTAACTCCTGGTGATTGTGAATAAAATCGGTTGGTGAAAATTCATAGGAAAGAGAAAATTCATTCCTCACCCGTCTTCTGATGAATTTCCAATGGAATCATCCACCGGAAAAACAATTGCATTCTCTCTTGGTGCCTTGGAACAGATCGGTTTGTGCAAATTACTCAAAGTACAAAAATCATTCTTTACAAGCACCTAGTGGGAAAGACTCCAGCAATCCAGATTCTCTCCTCCTGAGTTTGTTGAGATTGGTTCATGAAAATTACTAAAAAAATCAACCATTTATTACTGATCACTGCATCTATTTAGTACCTCATGGAATCATCCTCCAAAGACCTTTTAGCTACTCTGCTGGTCACTTGGTAGAGATGGGTAGGGTAAATTGCTAAAAAGGAGACCTTCAATACGATCAGATGTAGCCATTGATGTCTCATGCACGCTTCCTCGAAAAGCCATTCGGATTCTCTCCTGATCCTTTGGTAGAGATCGGTTCATGAAAATGACAAAAATTCAACAGTAATTACTGATCACTGCTAGTCATTAACTCCATCTGGCATGATCCTCCAAAATCCTTTCAGATTTGCTTCTGGTGATTTGTTATAGGTGGAGTCTCGAAAATTCCGAGAAATAAGCCATTCTGAACGGCTTCGTGGTAGTCATTCATTCCTCACATCATGAGCCTCCTTAGTACATTCCTATTTGCTGCTCTTGACTTGGAAGAAATCAGTTCCTGAAATAGACTCAAAATGAGAAATTCATCTTGGATGTGCGCAACAGATCAATTTGAGAAGGAATCTTCCTGAAAGACCCGAGGATTCACTTCTCGTCCTATGGTACAGAGCAGTTCGTGAAAATGACTCCAGATGAGAAAGACATGCTTAATCTGGTATCCTTATCTATTTCTCATGGAAACATCCACCAAAACACAAGTCTCTTCTCTCTTCAGGATTTGGTGGAGATGGATCGTGAAAATTGCTAAAAATGAGAAAGTTATAACTGATCAATGCTCTAAAACAGTGACAAATGGAATCAATCCCCAAAAGCCTTTCAGATTCGCTTCTTGTGATTTGGTAGATATCAGTTCATGATTTGATGAAAATGACTCCAAAGGAGACAGTTTTTCCTGATCAATGTCAGTAATTAATTACACTTGGAATCATCCTCCCAAATCCTTTGATAATTAACTCCTGGTGATTGTGAATAAAATCGGTTGGTGAAAATTCGTAGGAAAGAGAAAATCCATTCCTCAACCATCTTCTGATGAATTTCCAATGGAATCATCCACCGGAAAAACAACTTCATTCTCTCTTGGTGCCTTGGAACAGATCGGTTTGTGCATATTACTCAAAGTACGAAAATCATTCTTTACAAGCACCTAGTGGGAAAGAATCCAGCAATCCAGATTCTCTCCTCCTGAGTTTGTTGAGATTGGTTCATGAAAATAACTAAAAAAATCAACCATTTATTACTGATCACTGCATCTAATTAGTACCTCATGGAATCATCCTCCAAAGACCTTTTAGCTACTCTGCTGGTCACTTGGTAGAGATGGGTAGGGTAAATTGCTAAAAAGGAGACCTTCAATACGATCAGATGTAGCCATTGATGTCTCATGCACGCTTCCTCGAAAAGCCATTCGGATTCTCTCCTGATCCTTTGGTAGAGATCGGTTCATGAAAATGACAAAAATTCAACAGTAATTACTGATCACTGCTAGTCATTAACTCCATCTGGCATGATCCTCCAAAATCCTTTCAGATTTGCTTCTGGTGATTTGTTATAGGTGGAGTCTCGAAAATTCCGAGAAATAAGCCATTCTGAACGGCTTCGTGGTAGTCATTCATTCCTCACATCATGAGCCTCCTTAGTACATTCCTATTTGCTGCTCTTGACTTGGAAGAAATCAGTTCCTGAAATAGACTCAAAATGAGAAATTCATCTTGGATGTACGCAACAGATCAATTTGAGAAGGAATCTTCCTGAAAGACCCGAGGATTCACTTCTCGTCCTATGGTACAGAGCAGTTCGTGAAAATGACTCCAGATGAGAAAGACATGCTTAATCTGGTATCCTGATCTATTTCTCATGGAAACATCCACCAAAACACAAGTCTCTTCTCTCTTCAGGATTTGGTGGAGATTGATCGTGAAAATTGCTAAAAATGAGAAAGTTATAACTGATCAATGCTCTAAAACAGTGACAAATGGAATCAATCCGCAAAAGCCTTTCAGATTCGCTTCTTGTGATTTGGTAGATATCAGTTCATGATTTGATGAAAATGACTCCAAAGGAGACAGTTCTTCCTGATCAATGTTAGTAATTAATTACACTTGGAATCATCCTCCCAAATCCTTTGATAATTAACTCCTGGTAATTGTGAATAAAATCGGTTGGTGAAAATTCGTAGGAAAGAGAAAATTCATTCCTCACCCGTCTTCTGATGAATTTCCAATGGAATCATCCACCGGAAAAACAATTGCATTCTCTCTTGGTGCCTTGGAACAGATCGGTTTGTGCAAATTACTCAAAGTACAAAAATCATTCTTTACAAGCACCTAGTGGGAAAGACTCCAGCAATCCAGATTCTCTCCTCCTGAGTTTGTCGAGATTGGTTCATGAAAATTACTAAAAAATCAGCCATTTATTACTGATCACTGCATCTAATTAGTACCTCATGGAATCATCCTCCAAAGACCTTTTAGCTACTCTGCTGGTCACTTGGTAGAGATGGGTAGGGTAAATTGCTAAAAAGGAGACCTTCAATACGATCAGATGTAGCCATTGATGTCTCATGCACGCTTCCTCGAAAAGCCATTCGGATTCTCTCCTGATCCTTTGGTAGAGATCGGTTCATGAAAATGACAAAAATTCAACAGTAATTACTGATCACTGCTAGTCATTAACTCCATCTGGCATGATCCTCCAAAATCCTTTCAGATTTGCTTCTGGTGATTTGTTATAGGTGGAGTCTCGAAAATTCCGAGAAATAAGCCATTCTGAACGGCTTCGTGGTAGTCATTCATTCCTCACATCATGAGCCTCCTTAGTACATTCCTATTTGCTGCTCTTGACTTGGAAGAAATCAGTTCCTGAAATAGACTCAAAATGAGAAATTCATCTTGGATGTACGCAACAGATCAATTTGAGAAGGAATCTTCCTGAAAGACCCGAGGATTCACTTCTCGTCCTATGGTACAGAGCAGTTCGTGAAAATGACTCCAGATGAGAAAGACATGCTTAATCTGGTATCCTGATCTATTTCTCATGGAAACATCCACCAAAACACAAGTCTCTTCTCTCTTCAGGATTTGGTGGAGATTGATCGTGAAAATTGCTAAAAATGAGAAAGTTATAACTGATCAATGCTCTAAAACAGTGACAAATGGAATCAATCCGCAAAAGCCTTTCAGATTCGCTTCTTGTGATTTGGTAGATATCAGTTCATGATTTGATGAAAATGACTCCAAAGGAGACAGTTCTTCCTGATCAATGTTAGTAATTAATTACACTTGGAATCATCCTCCCAAATCCTTTGATAATTAACTCCTGGTGATTGTGAATAAAATCGGTTGGTGAAAATTCGTAGGAAAGAGAAAATTCATTCCTCACCCGTCTTCTGATGAATTTCCAATGGAATCATCCACCGGAAAAACAATTGCATTCTCTCTTGGTGCCTTGGAACAGATCGGTTTGTGCAAATTACTCAAAGTACAAAAATCATTCTTTACAAGCACCTAGTGGGAAAGACTCCAGCAATCCAGATTCTCTCCTCCTGAGTTTGTCGAGATTGGTTCATGAAAATTACTAAAAAATCAGCCATTTATTACTGATCACTGCATCTAATTAGTACCTCATGGAATCATCCTCCAAAGACCTTTTAGCTACTCTGCTGGTCACTTGGTAGAGATGGGTAGGGTAAATTGCTAAAAAGGAGACCTTCAATACGATCAGATGTAGCCATTGATGTCTCATGCACGCTTCCTCGAAAAGCCATTCGGATTCTCTCCTGATCCTTTGGTAGAGATCGGTTCATGAAAATGACAAAAATTCAACAGTAATTACTGATCACTGCTAGTCATTAACTCCATCTGGCATGATCCTCCAAAATCCTTTCAGATTTGCTTCTGGTGATTTGTTATAGGTGGAGTCTCGAAAATTCCGAGAAATAAGCCATTCTGAACGGCTTCGTGGTAGTCATTCATTCCTCACATCATGAGCCTCCTTAGTACATTCCTATTTGCTGCTCTTGACTTGGAAGAAATCAGTTCCTGAAATAGACTCAAAATGAGAAATTCATCTTGGATGTACGCAACAGATCAATTTGAGAAGGAATCTTCCTGAAAGACCCGAGGATTCACTTCTCGTCCTATGGTACAGAGCAGTTCGTGAAAATGACTCCAGATGAGAAAGACATGCTTAATCTGGTATCCTGATCTATTTCTCATGGAAACATCCACCAAAACACAAGTCTCTTCTCTCTTCAGGATTTGGTGGAGATTGATCGTGAAAATTGCTAAAAATGAGAAAGTTATAACTGATCAATGCTCTAAAACAGTGACAAATGGAATCAATCCGCAAAAGCCTTTCAGATTCGCTTCTTGTGATTTGGTAGATATCAGTTCATGATTTGATGAAAATGACTCCAAAGGAGACAGTTCTTCCTGATCAATGTTAGTAATTAATTACACTTGGAATCATCCTCCCAAATCCTTTGATAATTAACTCCTGGTGATTGTGAATAAAATCGGTTGGTGAAAATTCGTAGGAAAGAGAAAATTCATTCCTCACCCGTCTTCTGATGAATTTCCAATGGAATCATCCACCGGAAAAACAATTGCATTCTCTCTTGGTGCCTTGGAACAGATCGGTTTGTGCAAATTACTCAAAGTACAAAAATCATTCTTTACAAGCACCTAGTGGGAAAGACTCCAGCAATCCAGATTCTCTCCTCCTGAGTTTGTCGAGATTGGTTCATGAAAATTACTAAAAAATCAGCCATTTATTACTGATCACTGCATCTAATTAGTACCTCATGGAATCATCCTCCAAAGACCTTTTAGCTACTCTGCTGGTCACTTGGTAGAGATGGGTAGGGTAAATTGCTAAAAAGGAGACCTTCAATACGATCAGATGTAGCCATTGATGTCTCATGCATGCTTCCTCGAAAAGCCATTCGGATTCTCTCCTGATCCTTTGGTAGAGATCGGTTCATGAAAATGACAAAAATTCAACAGTAATTACTGATCACTGCTAGTCATTAACTCCATCTCGCATGATCCTCCAAAATCCTTTCAGATTTGCTTCTGGTGATTTGTTATAGGTGGAGTCTCGAAAATTCCGAGAAATAAGCCATTCTGAACGGCTTCGTGGTAGTCATTCATTCCTCACATCATGAGCCTCCTTAGTACATTCCTATTTGCTGCTCTTGACTTGGAAGAAATCAGTTCCTGAAATAGACTCAAAATGAGAAATTCATCTTGGATGTGCGCAACAGTTCAATTTGAGAAGGAATCTTCCTGAAAGACCCGAGGATTCACTTCTCGTCCTATGGTACAGAGCAGTTCGTGAAAATGACTCCAGATGAGAAAGACATGCTTAATCTGGTATCCTGATCTATTTCTCATGGAAACATCCACCAAAACACAAGTCTCTTCTCTCTTCAGGATTTGGTGGAGATTGATCGTGAAAATTGCTAAAAATGAGAAAGTTATAACTGATCAATGCTCTAAAACAGTGACAAATGGAATCAATCCCCAAAAGCCTTTCAGATTCGCTTCTTGTGATTTGGTAGATATCAGTTCATGATTTGATGAAAAACACTACAAAGGAGACAGTTCTTCCTGATCAATGTTAGTAATTAATTACACTTGGAATCATCCTCCCAAATCCTTTGATAATTAACTCCTTGTGATTGTGAATAAAATCGGTTGGTGAAAATTCGTAGGAAAGAGAAAATCCATTCCTCAACCGTCTTCTGATGAATTTCCAATGGAATCATCCACCGGAAAAACAACTTCATTCTCTCTTGGTGCCTTGGAACAGATCGGTTTGTGCAAATTACTCAAAGTACGAAAATCATTCTTTACAAGCACCTAGTGGGAAAGAATCCAGCAATCCAGATTCTCTCCTCCTGAGTTTGTTGAGATTGGTTCATGAAAATTACTAAAAAAATCAACCATTTATTACTGATCACTGCATCTAATTAGTACCTCATGGAATCATCCTCCAAAGACCTTTTAGCTACTCTGCTGGTCACTTGGTAGAGATGAGTAGGGTAAATTGCTAAAAAGGAGACCTTCAATACGATCAGATGTAGCCATTGATGTCTCATGCACGCTTCCTCGAAAAGCCATTCGGATTCTCTCCTGATCCTTTGGTAGAGATCGGTTCATGAAAATGACAAAAATTCAACAGTAATTACTGATCACTGCTAGTCATTAACTCCATCTGGCATGATCCTCCAAAATCCTTTCAGATTTGCTTCTGGTGATTTGTTATAGGTGGAGTCTCGAAAATTCTGAGAAATAAGCCATTCTGAACGGCTTCGTGGTAGTCATTCATTCCTCACATCATGAGCCTCCTTAGTACATTCCTATTTGCTGCTCTTGACTTGGAAGAAATCAGTTCCTGAAATAGACTCAAAATGAGAAATTCATCTTGGATGTGCGCAACAGTTCAATTTGAGAAGTAATCTTCCTGAAAGACCCGAGGATTCACTTCTCGTCCTATGGTACAGAGCAGTTCGTGAAAATGACTCCAGATGAGAAAGACATGCTTAATCTGGTATCCTGATCTATTTCTCATGGAAACATCCACCAAAACACAAGTCTCTTCTCTCTTCAGGATTTGGTGGAGATTGATCGTGAAAATTGCTAAAAATGAGAAAGTTATAACTGATCAATGCTCTAAAACAGTGACAAATGGAATCAATCCCCAAAAGCCTTTCAGATTCGCTTCTTGTGATTTGGTAGATATCAGTTCATGATTTGATGAAAAACACTACAAAGGAGACAGTTCTTCCTGATCAATGTTAGTAATTAATTACACTTGGAATCATCCTCCCAAATCCTTTGATAATTAACTCCTGGTGATTGTGAATAAAATCGGTTGGTGAAAATTCGTAGGAAAGAGAAAATTAATTCCTCACCCGTCTTCTGATGAATTTCCAATGGAATCATCCGCCGGAAAAACAATTGCATTCTCTCTTGGTGCCTTGGAACAGATCGGTTTGTGCAAATTACTCAAAGTACGAAAATCATTCTTTACAAGCACCTAGTGGGAAAGAATCCAGCAATCCAGATTCTCTCCTCCTGAGTTTGTTGAGATTGGTTCATGAAAATAACTAAAAAAATCAACCATTTATTACTGATCACTGCATCTAATTAGTACCTCATGGAATCATCCTCCAAAGACCTTTTAGCTACTCTGCTGGTCACTTGGTAGAGATGGGTAGGGTAAATTGCTAAAAAGGAGACCTTCAATACGATCAGATGTAGCCATTGATGTCTCATGCACGCTTCCTCGAAAAGCCATTCGGATTCTCTCCTGATCCTTTGGTAGAGATCGGTTCATGAAAATGACAAAAATTCAACAGTAATTACTGATCACTGCTAGTCATTAACTCCATCTGGCATGATCCTCCAAAATCCTTTCAGATTTGCTTCTGGTGATTTGTTATAGGTGGAGTCTCGAAAATTCCGAGAAATAAGCCATTCTGAACGGCTTCGTGGTAGTCATTCATTCCTCACATCATGAGCCTCCTTAGTACATTCCTATTTGCTGCTCTTGACTTGGAAGAAATCAGTTCCTGAAATAGACTCAAAATGAGAAATTCATCTTGGATGTACGCAACAGATCAATTTGAGAAGGAATCTTCCTGAAAGACCCGAGGATTCACTTCTCGTCCTATGGTACAGAGCAGTTCGTGAAAATGACTCCAGATGAGAAAGACATGCTTAATCTGGTATCCTGATCTATTTCTCATGGAAACATCCACCAAAACACAAGTCTCTTCTCTCTTCAGGATTTGGTGGAGATTGATCGTGAAAATTGCTAAAAATGAGAAAGTTATAACTGATCAATGCTCTAAAACAGTGACAAATGGAATCAATCCGCAAAAGCCTTTCAGATTCGCTTCTTGTGATTTGGTAGATATCAGTTCATGATTTGATGAAAATGACTCCAAAGGAGACAGTTCTTCCTGATCAATGTTAGTAATTAATTACACTTGGAATCATCCTCCCAAATCCTTTGATAATTAACTCCTGGTGATTGTGAATAAAATCGGTTGGTGAAAATTCGTAGGAAAGAGAAAATTCATTCCTCACCCGTCTTCTGATGAATTTCCAATGGAATCATCCACCGGAAAAACAATTGCATTCTCTCTTGGTGCCTTGGAAGAGATCGGTTTGTGCAAATTACTCAAAGTACAAAAATCATTCTTTACAAGCACCTAGTGGGAAAGACTCCAGCAATCCAGATTCTCTCCTCCTGAGTTTGTCGAGATTGGTTCATGAAAATTACTAAAAAATCAGCCATTTATTACTGATCACTGCATCTAATTAGTACCTCATGGAATCATCCTCCAAAGACCTTTTAGCTACTCTGCTGGTCACTTGGTAGAGATGGGTAGGGTAAATTGCTAAAAAGGAGACCTTCAATACGATCAGATGTAGCCATTGATGTCTCATGCACGCTTCCTCGAAAAGCCATTCGGATTCTCTCCTGATCCTTTGGTAGAGATCGGTTCATGAAAATGACAAAAATTCAACAGTAATTACTGATCACTGCTAGTCATTAACTCCATCTGGCATGATCCTCCAAAATCCTTTCAGATTTGCTTCTGGTGATTTGTTATAGGTGGAGTCTCGAAAATTCCGAGAAATAAGCCATTCTGAACGGCTTCGTGGTAGTCATTCATTCCTCACATCATGAGCCTCCTTAGTACATTCCTATTTGCTGCTCTTGACTTGGAAGAAATCAGTTCCTGAAATAGACTCAAAATGAGAAATTCATCTTGGATGTGCGCAACAGTTCAATTTCAGAAGTAATCTTCCTGAAAGACCCGAGGATTCACTTCTCGTCCTATGGTACAGAGCAGTTCGTGAAAATGACTCCAGATGAGAAAGACATGCTTAATCTGGTATCCTGATCTATTTCTCATGGAAACATCCACCAAAACACAAGTCTCTTCTCTCTTCAGGATTTGGTGGAGATTGATCGTGAAAATTGCTAAAAATGAGAAAGTTATAACTGATCAATGCTCTAAAACAGTGACAAATGGAATCAATCCCCAAAAGCCTTTCAGATTCGCTTCTTGTGATTTGGTAGATATCAGTTCATGATTTGATGAAAAACACTACAAAGGAGACAGTTCTTCCTGATCAATGTTAGTAATTAATTACACTTGGAATCATCCTCCCAAATCCTTTGATAATTAACTCCTGGTGATTGTGAATAAAATCGGTTGGTGAAAATTCGTAGGAAAGAGAAAATCCATTCCTCAACCGTCTTCTGATGAATTTCCAATGGAATCATCCACCGGAAAAACAACTTCATTCTCTCTTGGTGCCTTGGAACAGATCGGTTTGTGCAAATTACTCAAAGTACGAAAATCATTCTTTACAAGCACCTAGTGGGAAAGAATCCAGCAATCCAGATTCTCTCCTCCTGAGTTTGTTGAGATTGGTTCATGAAAATTACTAAAAAAATCAACCATTTATTACTGATCACTGCATCTAATTAGTACCTCATGGAATCATCCTCCAAAGACCTTTTAGCTACTCTGCTGGTCACTTGGTAGAGATGGGTAGGGTAAATTGCTAAAAAGGAGACCTTCAATACGATCAGATGTAGCCATTGATGTCTCATGCACGCTTCCTCGAAAAGCCATTCGGATTCTCTCCTGATCCTTTGGTAGAGATCGGTTCATGAAAATGACAAAAATTCAACAGTAATTACTGATCACTGCTAGTCATTAACTCCATCTGGCATGATCCTCCAAAATCCTTTCAGATTTGCTTCTGGTGATTTGTTATAGGTGGAGTCTCGAAAATTCCGAGAAATAAGCCATTCTGAACGGCTTCGTGGTAGTCATTCATTCCTCACATCATGAGCCTCCTTAGTACATTCCTATTTGCTGCTCTTGACTTGGAAGAAATCAGTTCCTGAAATAGACTCAAAATGAGAAATTCATCTTGGATGTGCGCAACAGATCAATTTGAGAAGGAATCTTCCTGAAAGACCCGAGGATTCACTTCTCGTCCTATGGTACAGAGCAGTTCGTGAAAATGACTCCAGATGAGAAAGACATGCTTAATCTGGTATCCTTATCTATTTCTCATGGAAACATCCACCAAAACACAAGTCTCTTCTCTCTTCAGGATTTGGTGGAGATGGATCGTGAAAATTGCTAAAAATGAGAAAGTTATAACTGATCAATGCTCTAAAACAGTGACAAATGGAATCAATCCCCAAAAGCCTTTCAGATTCGCTTCTTGTGATTTGGTAGATATCAGTTCATGATTTGATGAAAATGACTCCAAAGGAGACAGTTTTTCCTGATCAATGTCAGTAATTAATTACACTTGGAATCATCCTCCCAAATCCTTTGATAATTAACTCCTGGTGATTGTGAATAAAATCGGTTGGTGAAAATTCGTAGGAAAGAGAAAATCCATTCCTCAACCGTCTTCTGATGAATTTCCAATGGAATCATCCACCGGAAAAACAACTTCATTCTCTCTTGGTGCCTTGGAACAGATCGGTTTGTGCAAATTACTCAAAGTACGAAAATCATTCTTTACAAGCACCTAGTGGGAAAGAATCCAGCAATCCAGATTCTCTCCTCCTGAGTTTGTTGAGATTGGTTCATGAAAATTACTAAAAAAATCAACCATTTATTACTGATCACTGCATCTAATTAGTACCTCATGGAATCATCCTCCAAAGACCTTTTAGCTACTCTGCTGGTCACTTGGTAGAGATGGGTAGGGTAAATTGCTAAAAAGGAGACCTTCAATACGATCAGATGTAGCCATTGATGTCTCATGCACGCTTCCTCGAAAAGCCATTCGGATTCTCTCCTGATCCTTTGGTAGAGATCGGTTCATGAAAATGACAAAAATTCAACAGTAATTACTGATCACTGCTAGTCATTAACTCCATCTGGCATGATCCTCCAAAATCCTTTCAGATTTGCTTCTGGTTATTTGTTATAGGTGGAGTCTCGAAAATTCCGAGAAATAAGCCATTCTGAACGGCTTGGTGGTAGTCATTCATTCCTCACATCATGAGCCTCCTTAGTACATTCCTATTTGCTGCTCTTGACTTGGAAGAAATCAGTTCCTGAAATAGACTCAAAATGAGAAATTCATCTTGGATGTGCGCAACAGATCAATTTGAGAAGGAATCTTCCTGAAAGACCCGAGGATTCACTTCTCGTCCTATGGTACAGAGCAGGTCGTGAAAATGACTCCAGATGAGAAAGACATGCTTAATCTGGTATCCTGATCTATTTCTCATGGAAACATCCACCAAAACACAAGTCTCTTCTCTCTTCAGGATTTGGTGGAGATGGATCGTGAAAATTGCTAAAAATGAGAAAGTTATAACTGATCAATGCTCTAAAACAGTGACAAATGGAATCAATCCCCAAAAGCCTTTCAGATTCGCTTCTTGTGATTTGGTAGATATCAGTTCATGATTTGATGAAAATGACTCCAAAGGAGACAGTTTTTCCTGATCAATGTCAGTAATTAATTACACTTGGAATCATCCTCCCAAATCCTTTGATAATTAACTCCTGGTGATTGTGAATAAAATCGGTTGGTGAAAATTCGTAGGAAAGAGAAAATCCATTCCTCAACCGTCTTCTGATGAATTTCCAATGGAATCATCCACCGGAAAAACAACTTCATTCTCTCTTGGTGCCTTGGAACAGATCGGTTTGTGCAAATTACTCAAAGTACGAAAATCATTCTTTACAAGCACCTAGTGGGAAAGAATCCAGCAATCCAGATTCTCTCCTCCTGAGTTTGTTGAGATTGGTTCATGAAAATTACTAAAAAAATCAACCATTTATTACTGATCACTGCATCTAATTAGTACCTCATGGAATCATCCTCCAAAGACCTTTTAGCTACTCTGCTGGTCACTTGGTAGAGATGGGTAGGGTAAATTGCTAAAAAGGAGACCTTCAATACGATCAGATGTAGCCATTGATGTCTCATGCACGCTTCCTCGAAAAGCCATTCGGATTCTCTCCTGATCCTTTGGTAGAGATCGGTTCATGAAAATGACAAAAATTCAACAGTAATTACTGATCACTGCTAGTCATTAACTCCATCTGGCATGATCCTCCAAAATCCTTTCAGATTTGCTTCTGGTGATTTGTTATAGGTGGAGTCTCGAAAATTCCGAGAAATAAGCCATTCTGAACGGCTTCGTGGTAGTCATTCATTCCTCACATCATGAGCCTCCTTAGTACATTCCTATTTGCTGCTCTTGACTTGAAAGAAATCAGTTCCTGAAATAGACTCAAAATGAGAAATTCATCTTGGATGTGCGCAACAGATCAATTTGAGAAGGAATCTTCCTGAAAGACCCGAGGATTCACTTCTCGTCCTATGGTACAGAGCAGTTCGTGAAAATGACTCCAGATGAGAAAGACATGCTTAATCTGGTATCCTTATCTATTTCTCATGGAAACATCCACCAAAACACAAGTCTCTTCTCTCTTCAGGATTTGGTGGAGATGGATCGTGAAAATTGCTAAAAATGAGAAAGTTATAACTGATCAATGCTCTAAAACAGTGACAAATGGAATCAATCCCCAAAAGCCTTTCAGATTCGCTTCTTGTGATTTGGTAGATATCAGTTCATGATTTGATGAAAATGACTCCAAAGGAGACAGTTTTTCCTGATCAATGTCAGTAATTAATTACACTTGGAATCATCCTCCCAAATCCTTTGATAATTAACTCCTGGTGATTGTGAATAAAATCGGTTGGTGAAAATTCGTAGGAAAGAGAAAATCCATTCCTCAACCGTCTTCTGATGAATTTCCAATGGAATCATCCACCGGAAAAACAACTTCATTCTCTCTTGGTGCCTTGGAACAGATCGGTTTGTGCAAATTACTCAAAGTACGAAAATCATTCTTTACAAGCACCTAGTGGGAAAGAATCCAGCAATCCAGATTCTCTCCTCCTGAGTTTGTTGAGATTGGTTCATGAAAATTACTAAAAAAATCAACCATTTATTACTGATCACTGCATCTAATTAGTACCTCATGGAATCATCCTCCAAAGACCTTTTAGCTACTCTGCTGGTCACTTGGTAGAGATGGGTAGGGTAAATTGCTAAAAAGGAGACCTTCAATACGATCAGATTGAGCCATTGATGTCTCATGCACGCTTCCTCGAAAAGCCATTCGGATTCTCTCCTGATCCTTTGGTAGAGATCGGTTCATGAAAATGACAAAAATTCAACAGTAATTACTGATCACTGCTAGTCATTAACTCCATCTGGCATGATCCTCCAAAATCCATTCAGATTTGCTTCTGGTTATTTGTTATAGGTGGAGTCTCGAAAATTCCGAGAAATAAGCCATTCTGAACGGCTTCGTGGTAGTCATTCATTCCTCACATCATGAGCCTCCTTAGTACATTCCTATTCGCTCCTGTTGACTTGGAAGAAATCAGTTCCTGAAATAGACTCAAAATGAGAAATTCATCTTGGATGTGCGCAACAGATCAATTTGAGAAGGAATCTTCCTGAAAGACCCGAGGATTCACTTCTCGTCCTATGGTACAGAGCAGTTCGTGAAAATGACTCCAGATGAGAAAGACATGCTTAATCTGGTATCCTTATCTATTTCTCATGGAAAAATCCACCAAAACACAAGTCTCTTCTCTCTTCAGGATTTGGTGGAGATGGATCGTGAAAATTGCTAAAAATGAGAAAGTTATAACTGATCAATGCTCTAAAACAGTGACAAATGGAATCAATCCCCAAAAGCCTTTCAGATTCGCTTCTTGTGATTTGGTAGATATCAGTTCATGATTTGATGAAAATGACTCCAAAGGAGACAGTTTTTCCTGATCAATGTCAGTAATTAATTACACTTGGAATCATCCTCCCAAATCCTTTGATAATTAACTCCTGGTGATTGTGAATAAAATCGGTTGGTGAAAATTCGTAGGAAAGAGAAAATCCATTCCTCAACCGTTTTCTGATGAATTTCCAATGGAATCATCCACCGGAAAAACAACTTCATTCTCTCTTGGTGCCTTGGAACAGATCGGTTTGTGCAAATTACTCAAAGTACGAAAATCATTCTTTACAAGCACCTAGTGGGAAAGAATCCAGCAATCCAGATTCTCTCCTCCTGAGTTTGTTGAGATTGGTTCATGAAAATTACTAAAAAAATCAACCATTTATTACTGATCACTGCATCTAATTAGTACCTCATGGAATCATCCTCCAAAGACCTTTTAGCTACTCTGCTGGTCACTTGGTAGAGATGGGTAGGGTAAATTGCTAAAAAGGAGACCTTCAATACGATCAGATGTAGCCATTGATGTCTCATGCACGCTTCCTCGAAAAGCCATTCGGATTCTCTCCTGATCCTTTGGTAGAGATCGGTTCATGAAAATGACAAAAATTCAACAGTAATTACTGATCACTGCTAGTCATTAACTCCATCTGGCATGATCCTCCAAAATCCTTTCAGATTTGCTTCTGGTTATTTGTTATAGGTGGAGTCTCGAAAATTCCGAGAAATAAGCCATTCTGAACGGCTTCGTGGTAGTCATTCATTCCTCACATCATGAGCCTCCTTAGTACATTCCTATTTGCTGCTCTTGACTTGGAAGAAATCAGTTCCTGAAATAGACTCAAAATGAGAAATTCATCTTGGATGTGCGCAACAGATCAATTTGAGAAGGAATCTTCCTGAAAGACCCGAGGATTCACTTCTCGTCCTATGGTACAGAGCAGTTCGTGAAAATGACTCCAGATGAGAAAGACATGCTTAATCTGGTATCCTTATCTATTTCTCATGGAAACATCCACCAAAACACAAGTCTCTTCTCTCTTCAGGATTTGGTGGAGATGGATCGTGAAAATTGCTAAAAATGAGAAAGTTATAACTGATCAATGCTCTAAAACAGTGACAAATGGAATCAATCCCCAAAAGCCTTTCAGATTCGCTTCTTGTGATTTGGTAGATATCAGTTCATGATTTGATGAAAATGACTCCAAAGGAGACAGTTTTTCCTGATCAATGTCAGTAATTAATTACACTTGGAATCATCCTCCCAAATCCTTTGATAATTAACTCCTGGTGATTGTGAATAAAATCGGTTGGTGAAAATTCGTAGGAAAGAGAAAATCCATTCCTCAACCGTCTTCTGATGAATTTCCAATGGAATCATCCACCGGAAAAACAACTTCATTCTCTCTTGGTGCCTTGGAACAGATCGGTTTGTGCAAATTACTCAAAGTACGAAAATCATTCTTTACAAGCACCTAGTGGGAAAGAATCCAGCAATCCAGATTCTCTCCTCCTGAGTTTGTTGAGATTGGTTCATGAAAATTACTAAAAAAATCAACCATTTATTACTGATCACTGCATCTAATTAGTACCTCATGGAATCATCCTCCAAAGACCTTTTAGCTACTCTGCTGGTCACTTGGTAGAGATGGGTAGGGTAAATTGCTAAAAAGGAGACCTTCAATACGATCAGATGTAGCCATTGATGTCTCATGCACGCTTCCTCAAAAAGCCATTCGGATTCTCTCCTGATCCTTTGGTAGAGATCGGTTCATGAAAATGACAAAAATTCAACAGTAATTACTGATCACTGCTAGTCATTAACTCCATCTGGCATGATCCTCCAAAATCCTTTCAGATTTGCTTCTGGTGATTTGTTATAGGTGGAGTCTCGAAAATTCCGAGAAATAAGCCATTCTGAACGGCTTCGTGGTAGTCATTCATTCCTCACATCATGAGCCTCCTTAGTACATTCCTATTCGCTGCTCTTGACTTGGAAGAAATCAGTTCCTGAAATAGACTCAAAATGAGAAATTCATCTTGGATGTGCGCAACAGATCAATTTGAGAAGGAATCTTCCTGAAAGACCCGAGGATTCACTTCTCGTCCTATGGTACAGAGCAGTTCGTGAAAATGACTCCAGATGAGAAAGACATGCTTAATCTGGTATCCTGATCTATTTCTCATGGAAACATCCACCAAAACACAAGTCTCTTCTCTCTTCAGGATTTGGTGGAGATGGATCGTGAAAATTGCTAAAAATGAGAAAGTTATAACTGATCAATGCTCTAAAACAGTGACAAATGGAATCAATCCCCAAAAGCCTTTCAGATTCGCTTCTTGTGATTTGGTAGATATCAGTTCATGATTTGATGAAAATGACTCCAAAGGAGACAGTTTTTCCTGATCAATGTCAGTAATTAATTACACTTGGAATCATCCTCCCAAATCCTTTGATAATTAACTCCTGGTGATTGTGAATAAAATCGGTTGGTGAAAATTCGTAGGAAAGAGAAAATCCATTCCTCAACCGTCTTCTGATGAATTTCCAATGGAATCATCCACCGGAAAAACAACTTCATTCTCTCTTGGTGCCTTGGAACAGATCGGTTTGTGCAAATTACTCAAAGTACGAAAATCATTCTTTACAAGCACCTAGTGGGAAAGAATCCAGCAATCCAGATTCTCTCCTCCTGAGTTTGTTGAGATTGGTTCATGAAAATTACTAAAAAAATCAACCATTTATTACTGATCACTGCATCTAATTAGTACCTCATGGAATCATCCTCCAAAGACCTTTTAGCTACTCTGCTGGTCACTTGGTAGAGATGGGTAGGGTAAATTGCTAAAAAGGAGACCTTCAATACGATCAGATGTAGCCATTGATGTCTCATGCACGCTTCCTCGAAAAGCCATTCGGATTCTCTCCTGATCCTTTGGTAGAGATCGGTTCATGAAAATGACAAAAATTCAACAGTAATTACTGATCACTGCTAGTCATTAACTCCATCTGGCATGATCCTCCAAAATCCTTTCAGATTTGCTTCTGGTGATTTGTTATAGGTGGAGTCTCGAAAATTCCGAGAAATAAGCCATTCTGAACGGCTTCGTGGTAGTCATTCATTCCTCACATCATGAGCCTCCTTAGTACATTCCTATTTGCTGCTCTTGACTTGAAAGAAATCAGTTCCTGAAATAGACTCAAAATGAGAAATTCATCTTGGATGTGCGCAACAGATCAATTTGAGAAGGAATCTTCCTGAAAGACCCGAGGATTCACTTCTCGTCCTATGGTACAGAGCAGTTCGTGAAAATGACTCCAGATGAGAAAGACATGCTTAATCTGGTATCCTTATCTATTTCTCATGGAAACATCCACCAAAACACAAGTCTCTTCTCTCTTCAGGATTTGGTGGAGATGGATCGTGAAAATTGCTAAAAATGAGAAAGTTATAACTGATCAATGCTCTAAAACAGTGACAAATGGAATCAATCCCCAAAAGCCTTTCAGATTCGCTTCTTGTGATTTGGTAGATATCAGTTCATGATTTGATGAAAATGACTCCAAAGGAGACAGTTTTTCCTGATCAATGTCAGTAATTAATTACACTTGGAATCATCCTCCCAAATCCTTTGATAATTAACTCCTGGTGATTGTGAATAAAATCGGTTGGTGAAAATTCGTAGGAAAGAGAAAATCCATTCCTCAACCGTCTTCTGATGAATTTCCAATGGAATCATCCACCGGAAAAACAACTTCATTCTCTCTTGGTGCCTTGGAACAGATCGGTTTGTGCAAATTACTCAAAGTACGAAAATCATTCTTTACAAGCACCTAGTGGGAAAGAATCCAGCAATCCAGATTCTCTCCTCCTGAGTTTGTTGAGATTGGTTCATGAAAATTACTAAAAAAATCAACCATTTATTACTGATCACTGCATCTAATTAGTACCTCATGGAATCATCCTCCAAAGACCTTTTAGCTACTCTGCTGGTCACTTGGTAGAGATGGGTAGGGTAAATTGCTAAAAAGGAGACCTTCAATACGATCAGATTGAGCCATTGATGTCTCATGCACGCTTCCTCGAAAAGCCATTCGGATTCTCTCCTGATCCTTTGGTAGAGATCGGTTCATGAAAATGACAAAAATTCAACAGTAATTACTGATCACTGCTAGTCATTAACTCCATCTGGCATGATCCTCCAAAATCCATTCAGATTTGCTTCTGGTTATTTGTTATAGGTGGAGTCTCGAAAATTCCGAGAAATAAGCCATTCTGAACGGCTTCGTGGTAGTCATTCATTCCTCACATCATGAGCCTCCTTAGTACATTCCTATTCGCTCCTGTTGACTTGGAAGAAATCAGTTCCTGAAATAGACTCAAAATGAGAAATTCATCTTGGATGTGCGCAACAGATCAATTTGAGAAGGAATCTTCCTGAAAGACCCGAGGATTCACTTCTCGTCCTATGGTACAGAGCAGTTCGTGAAAATGACTCCAGATGAGAAAGACATGCTTAATCTGGTATCCTTATCTATTTCTCATGGAAAAATCCACCAAAACACAAGTCTCTTCTCTCTTCAGGATTTGGTGGAGATGGATCGTGAAAATTGCTAAAAATGAGAAAGTTATAACTGATCAATGCTCTAAAACAGTGACAAATGGAATCAATCCCCAAAAGCCTTTCAGATTCGCTTCTTGTGATTTGGTAGATATCAGTTCATGATTTGATGAAAATGACTCCAAAGGAGACAGTTTTTCCTGATCAATGTCAGTAATTAATTACACTTGGAATCATCCTCCCAAATCCTTTGATAATTAACTCCTGGTGATTGTGAATAAAATCGGTTGGTGAAAATTCGTAGGAAAGAGAAAATCCATTCCTCAACCGTCTTCTGATGAATTTCCAATGGAATCATCCACCGGAAAAACAACTTCATTCTCTCTTGGTGCCTTGGAACAGATCGGTTTGTGCAAATTACTCAAAGTACGAAAATCATTCTTTACAAGCACCTAGTGGGAAAGAATCCAGCAATCCAGATTCTCTCCTCCTGAGTTTGTTGAGATTGGTTCATGAAAATTACTAAAAAAATCAACCATTTATTACTGATCACTGCATCTAATTAGTACCTCATGGAATCATCCTCCAAAGACCTTTTAGCTACTCTGCTGGTCACTTGGTAGAGATGGGTAGGGTAAATTGCTAAAAAGGAGACCTTCAATACGATCAGATGTAGCCATTGATGTCTCATGCACGCTTCCTCGAAAAGCCATTCGGATTCTCTCCTGATCCTTTGGTAGAGATCGGTTCATGAAAATGACAAAAATTCAACAGTAATTACTGATCACTGCTAGTCATTAACTCCATCTGGCATGATCCTCCAAAATCCTTTCAGATTTGCTTCTGGTGATTTGTTATAGGTGGAGTCTCGAAAATTCCGAGAAATAAGCCATTCTGAACGGCTTCGTGGTAGTCATTCATTCCTCACATCATGAGCCTCCTTAGTACATTCCTATTCGCTGCTCTTGACTTGGAAGAAATCAGTTCCTGAAATAGACTCAAAATGAGAAATTCATCTTGGATGTGCGCAACAGATCAATTTGAGAAGGAATCTTCCTGAAAGACCCGAGGATTCACTTCTCGTCCTATGGTACAGAGCAGTTCGTGAAAATGACTCCAGATGAGAAAGACATGCTTAATCTGGTATCCTGATCTATTTCTCATGGAAACATCCACCAAAACACAAGTCTCTTCTCTCTTCAGGATTTGGTGGAGATGGATCGTGAAAATTGCTAAAAATGAGAAAGTTATAACTGATCAATGCTCTAAAACAGTGACAAATGGAATCAATCCCCAAAAGCCTTTCAGATTCGCTTCTTGTGATTTGGTAGATATCAGTTCATGATTTGATGAAAATGACTCCAAAGGAGACAGTTTTTCCTGATCAATGTCAGTAATTAATTACACTTGGAATCATCCTCCCAAATCCTTTGATAATTAACTCCTGGTGATTGTGAATAAAATCGGTTGGTGAAAATTCGTAGGAAAGAGAAAATCCATTCCTCAACCGTCTTCTGATGAATTTCCAATGGAATCATCCACCGGAAAAACAACTTCATTCTCTCTTGGTGCCTTGGAACAGATCGGTTTGTGCAGATTACTCAAAGTACGAAAATCATTCTTTACAAGCACCTAGTGGGAAAGAATCCAGCAATCCAGATTCTCTCCTCCTGAGTTTGTTGAGATTGGTTCATGAAAATAACTAAAAAAATCAACCATTTATTACTGATCACTGCATCTAATTAGTACCTCATGGAATCATCCTCCAAAGACCTTTTAGCTACTCTGCTGGTCACTTGGTAGAGATGGGTAGGGTAAATTGCTAAAAAGGAGACCTTCAATACGATCAGATGTAGCCATTGATGTCTCATGCACGCTTCCTCGAAAAGCCATTCGGATTCTCTCCTGATCCTTTGGTAGAGATCGGTTCATGAAAATGACAAAAATTCAACAGTAATTACTGATCACTGCTAGTCATTAACTCCATCTGGCATGATCCTCCAAAATCCTTTCAGATTTGCTTCTGGTGATTTGTTATAGGTGGAGTCTCGAAAATTCCGAGAAATAAGCCATTCTGAACGGCTTCGTGGTAGTCATTCATTCCTCACATCATGAGCCTCCTTAGTACATTCCTATTTGCTGCTCTTGACTTGGAAGAAATCAGTTCCTGAAATAGACTCAAAATGAGAAATTCATCTTGGATGTACGCAACAGATCAATTTGAGAAGGAATCTTCCTGAAAGACCCGAGGATTCACTTCTCGTCCTATGGTACAGAGCAGTTCGTGAAAATGACTCCAGATGAGAAAGACATGCTTAATCTGGTATCCTGATCTATTTCTCATGGAAACATCCACCAAAACACAAGTCTCTTCTCTCTTCAGGATTTGGTGGAGATGGATCGTGAAAATTGCTAAAAATGAGAAAGTTATAACTGATCAATGCTCTAAAACAGTGACAAATGGAATCAATCCCCAAAAGCCTTTCAGATTCGCTTCTTGTGATTTGGTAGATATCAGTTCATGATTTGATGAAAATGACTCCAAAGGAGACAGTTTTTCCTGATCAATGTCAGTAATTAATTACACTTGGAATCATCCTCCCAAATCCTTTGATAATTAACTCCTGGTGATTGTGAATAAAATCGGTTGGTGAAAATTCGTAGGAAAGAGAAAATCCATTCCTCAACCGTCTTCTGATGAATTTCCAATGGAATCATCCACCGGAAAAACAACTTCATTCTCTCTTGGTGCCTTGGAACAGATCGGTTTGTGCAGATTACTCAAAGTACGAAAATCATTCTTTACAAGCACCTAGTGGGAAAGAATCCAGCAATCCAGATTCTCTCCTCCTGAGTTTGTTGAGATTGGTTCATGAAAATTACTAAAAAAATCAACCATTTATTACTGATCACTGCATCTAATTAGTACCTCATGGAATCATCCTCCAAAGACCTTTTAGCTACTCTGCTGGTCACTTGGTAGAGATGGGTAGGGTAAATTGCTAAAAAGGAGACCTTCAATACGATCAGATGTAGCCATTGATGTCTCATGCACGCTTCCTCGAAAAGCCATTCGGATTCTCTCCTGATCCTTTGGTAGAGATCGGTTCATGAAAATGACAAAAATTCAACAGTAATTACTGATCACTGCTAGTCATTAACTCCATCTGGCATGATCCTCCAAAATCCTTTCAGATTTGCTTCTGGTGATTTGTTATAGGTGGAGTCTCGAAAATTCCGAGAAATAAGCCATTCTGAACGGCTTCGTGGTAGTCATTCATTCCTCACATCATGAGCCTCCTTAGTACATTCCTATTTGCTGCTCTTGACTTGGAAGAAATCAGTTCCTGAAATAGACTCAAAATGAGAAATTCATCTTGGATGTGCGCAACAGATCAATTTGAGAAGGAATCTTCCTGAAAGACCCGAGGATTCACTTCTCGTCCTATGGTACAGAGCAGTTCGTGAAAATGACTCCAGATGAGAAAGACATGCTTAATCTGGTATCCTTATCTATTTCTCATGGAAACATCCACCAAAACACAAGTCTCTTCTCTCTTCAGGATTTGGTGGAGATGGATCGTGAAAATTGCTAAAAATGAGAAAGTTATAACTGATCAATGCTCTAAAACAGTGACAAATGGAATCAATCCCCAAAAGCCTTTCAGATTCGCTTCTTGTGATTTGGTAGATATCAGTTCATGATTTGATGAAAATGACTCCAAAGGAGACAGTTTTTCCTGATCAATGTCAGTAATTAATTACACTTGGAATCATCCTCCCAAATCCTTTGATAATTAACTCCTGGTGATTGTGAATAAAATCGGTTGGTGAAAATTCGTAGGAAAGAGAAAATCCATTCCTCAACCGTCTTCTGATGAATTTCCAATGGAATCATCCACCGGAAAAACAACTTCATTCTCTCTTGGTGCCTTGGAACAGATCGGTTTGTGCAAATTACTCAAAGTACGAAAATCATTCTTTACAAGCACCTAGTGGGAAAGAATACAGCAATCCAGATTCTCTCCTCCTGAGTTTGTTGAGATTGGTTCATGAAAATTACTAAAAAAATCAACCATTTATTACTGATCACTGCATCTAATTAGTACCTCATGGAATCATCCTCCAAAGACCTTTTAGCTACTCTGCTGGTCACTTGGTAGAGATGGGTAGGGTAAATTGCTAAAAAGGAGACCTTCAATACGATCAGATGTAGCCATTGATGTCTCATGCACGCTTCCTCGAAAAGCCATTCGGATTCTCTCCTGATCCTTTGGTAGAGATCGGTTCATGAAAATGACAAAAATTCAACAGTAATTACTGATCACTGCTAGTCATTAACTCCATCTGGCATGATCCTCCAAAATCCTTTCAGATTTGCTTCTGGTGATTTGTTATAGGTGGAGTCTCGAAAATTCCGAGAAATAAGCCATTCTGAACGGCTTCGTGGTAGTCATTCATTCCTCACATCATGAGCCTCCTTAGTACATTCCTATTTGCTGCTCTTGACTTGGAAGAAATCAGTTCCTGAAATAGACTCAAAATGAGAAATTCATCTTGGATGTGCGCAACAGATCAATTTGAGAAGGAATCTTCCTGAAAGACCCGAGGATTCACTTCTCGTCCTATGGTACAGAGCAGTTCGTGAAAATGACTCCAGATGAGAAAGACATGCTTAATCTGGTATCCTGATCTATTTCTCATGGAAACATCCACCAAAACACAAGTCTCTTCTCTCTTCAGGATTTGGTGGAGATGGATCGTGAAAATTGCTAAAAATGAGAAAGTTATAACTGATCAATGCTCTAAAACAGTGACAAATGGAATCAATCCCCAAAAGCCTTTCAGATTCGCTTCTTGTGATTTGGTAGATATCAGTTCATGATTTGATGAACATGACTCCAAAGGAGACAGTTTTTCCTGATCAATGTCAGTAATTAATTACACTTGGAATCATCCTCCCAAATCCTTTGATAATTAACTCCTGGTGATTGTGAATAAAATCGGTTGGTGAAAATTCGTAGGAAAGAGAAAATCCATTCCTCAACCGTCTTCTGATGAATTTCCAATGGAATCATCCACCGGAAAAACAACTTCATTCTCTCTTGGTGCCTTGGAACAGATCGGTTTGTGCAAATTACTCAAAGTACGAAAATCATTCTTTACAAGCACCTAGTGGGAAAGAATCCAGCAATCCAGATTCTCTCCTCCTGAGTTTGTTGAGATTGGTTCATGAAAATTACTAAAAAAATCAACCATTTATTACTGATCACTGCATCTAATTAGTACCTCATGGAATCATCCTCCAAAGACCTTTTAGCTACTCTGCTGGTCACTTGGTAGAGATGGGTAGGGTAAATTGCTAAAAAGGAGACCTTCAATACGATCAGATGTAGCCATTGATGTCTCATGCACGCTTCCTCGAAAAGCCATTCGGATTCTCTCCTGATCCTTTGGTAGAGATCGGTTCATGAAAATGACAAAAATTCAACAGTAATTACTGATCACTGCTAGTCATTAACTCCATCTGGCATGATCCTCCAAAATCCTTTCAGATTTGCTTCTGGTGATTTGTTATAGGTGGAGTCTCGAAAATTCCGAGAAATAAGCCATTCTGAACGGCTTCGTGGTAGTCATTCATTCCTCACATCATGAGCCTCCTTAGTACATTCCTATTCGCTGCTCTTGACTTGGAAGAAATCAGTTCCTGAAATAGACTCAAAATGAGAAATTCATCTTGGATGTGCGCAACAGATCAATTTGAGAAGGAATCTTCCTGAAAGACCCGAGGATTCACTTCTCGTCCTATGGTACAGAGCAGTTCGTGAAAATGACTCCAGATGAGAAAGACATGCTTAATCTGGTATCCTGATCTATTTCTCATGGAAACATCCACCAAAACACAAGTCTCTTCTCTCTTCAGGATTTGGTGGAGATGGATCGTGAAAATTGCTAAAAATGAGAAAGTTATAACTGATCAATGCTCTAAAACAGTGACAAATGGAATCAATCCCCAAAAGCCTTTCAGATTCGCTTCTTGTGATTTGGTAGATATCAGTTCATGATTTGATGAAAATGACTCCAAAGGAGACAGTTTTTCCTGATCAATGTCAGTAATTAATTACACTTGGAATCATCCTCCCAAATCCTTTGATAATTAACTCCTGGTGATTGTGAATAAAATCGGTTGGTGAAAATTCGTAGGAAAGAGAAAATCCATTCCTCAACCGTCTTCTGATGAATTTCCAATGGAATCATCCACCGGAAAAACAACTTCATTCTCTCTTGGTGCCTTGGAACAGATCGGTTTGTGCAGATTACTCAAAGTACGAAAATCATTCTTTACAAGCACCTAGTGGGAAAGAATCCAGCAATCCAGATTCTCTCCTCCTGAGTTTGTTGAGATTGGTTCATGAAAATTACTAAAAAAATCAACCATTTATTACTGATCACTGCATCTAATTAGTACCTCATGGAATCATCCTCCAAAGACCTTTTAGCTACTCTGCTGGTCACTTGGTAGAGATGGGTAGGGTAAATTGCTAAAAAGGAGACCTTCAATACGATCAGATGTAGCCATTGATGTCTCATGCACGCTTCCTCGAAAAGCCATTCGGATTCTCTCCTGATCCTTTGGTAGAGATCGGTTCATGAAAATGACAAAAATTCAACAGTAATTACTGATCACTGCTAGTCATTAACTCCATCTGGCATGATCCTCCAAAATCCTTTCAGATTTGCTTCTGGTGATTTGTTATAGGTGGAGTCTCGAAAATTCCGAGAAATAAGCCATTCTGAACGGCTTCGTGGTAGTCATTCATTCCTCACATCATGAGCCTCCTTAGTACATTCCTATTTGCTGCTCTTGACTTGGAAGAAATCAGTTCCTGAAATAGACTCAAAATGAGAAATTCATCTTGGATGTGCGCAACAGATCAATTTGAGAAGGAATCTTCCTGAAAGACCCGAGGATTCACTTCTCGTCCTATGGTACAGAGCAGTTCGTGAAAATGACTCCAGATGAGAAAGACATGCTTAATCTGGTATCCTGATCTATTTCTCATGGAAACATCCACCAAAACACAAGTCTCTTCTCTCTTCAGGATTTGGTGGAGATGGATCGTGAAAATTGCTAAAAATGAGAAAGTTATAACTGATCAATGCTCTAAAACAGTGACAAATGGAATCAATCCCCAAAAGCCTTTCAGATTCGCTTCTTGTGATTTGGTAGATATCAGTTCATGATTTGATGAACATGACTCCAAAGGAGACAGTTTTTCCTGATCAATGTCAGTAATTAATTACACTTGGAATCATCCTCCCAAATCCTTTGATAATTAACTCCTGGTGATTGTGAATAAAATCGGTTGGTGAAAATTCGTAGGAAAGAGAAAATCCATTCCTCAACCGTCTTCTGATGAATTTCCAATGGAATCATCCACCGGAAAAACAACTTCATTCTCTCTTGGTGCCTTGGAACAGATCGGTTTGTGCAAATTACTCAAAGTACGAAAATCATTCTTTACAAGCACCTAGTGGGAAAGAATCCAGCAATCCAGATTCTCTCCTCCTGAGTTTGTTGAGATTGGTTCATGAAAATTACTAAAAAAATCAACCATTTATTACTGATCACTGCATCTAATTAGTACCTCATGGAATCATCCTCCAAAGACCTTTTAGCTACTCTGCTGGTCACTTGGTAGAGATGGGTAGGGTAAATTGCTAAAAAGGAGACCTTCAATACGATCAGATGTAGCCATTGATGTCTCATGCACGCTTCCTCGAAAAGCCATTCGGATTCTCTCCTGATCCTTTGGTAGAGATCGGTTCATGAAAATGACAAAAATTCAACAGTAATTACTGATCACTGCTAGTCATTAACTCCATCTGGCATGATCCTCCAAAATCCTTTCAGATTTGCTTCTGGTGATTTGTTATAGGTGGAGTCTCGAAAATTCCGAGAAATAAGCCATTCTGAACGGCTTCGTGGTAGTCATTCATTCCTCACATCATGAGCCTCCTTAGTACATTCCTATTCGCTGCTCTTGACTTGGAAGAAATCAGTTCCTGAAATAGACTCAAAATGAGAAATTCATCTTGGATGTGCGCAACAGATCAATTTGAGAAGGAATCTTCCTGAAAGACCCGAGGATTCACTTCTCGTCCTATGGTACAGAGCAGTTCGTGAAAATGACTCCAGATGAGAAAGACATGCTTAATCTGGTATCCTGATCTATTTCTCATGGAAACATCCACCAAAACACAAGTCTCTTCTCTCTTCAGGATTTGGTGGAGATGGATCGTGAAAATTGCTAAAAATGAGAAAGTTATAACTGATCAATGCTCTAAAACAGTGACAAATGGAATCAATCCCCAAAAGCCTTTCAGATTCGCTTCTTGTGATTTGGTAGATATCAGTTCATGATTTGATGAAAATGACTCCAAAGGAGACAGTTTTTCCTGATCAATGTCAGTAATTAATTACACTTGGAATCATCCTCCCAAATCCTTTGATAATTAACTCCTGGTGATTGTGAATAAAATCGGTTGGTGAAAATTCGTAGGAAAGAGAAAATCCATTCCTCAACCGTCTTCTGATGAATTTCCAATGGAATCATCCACCGGAAAAACAACTTCATTCTCTCTTGGTGCCTTGGAACAGATCGGTTTGTGCAGATTACTCAAAGTACGAAAATCATTCTTTACAAGCACCTAGTGGGAAAGAATCCAGCAATCCAGATTCTCTCCTCCTGAGTTTGTTGAGATTGGTTCATGAAAATTACTAAAAAAATCAACCATTTATTACTGATCACTGCATCTAATTAGTACCTCATGGAATCATCCTCCAAAGACCTTTTAGCTACTCTGCTGGTCACTTGGTAGAGATGGGTAGGGTAAATTGCTAAAAAGGAGACCTTCAATACGATCAGATGTAGCCATTGATGTCTCATGCACGCTTCCTCGAAAAGCCATTCGGATTCTCTCCTGATCCTTTGGTAGAGATCGGTTCATGAAAATGACAAAAATTCAACAGTAATTACTGATCACTGCTAGTCATTAACTCCATCTGGCATGATCCTCCAAAATCCTTTCAGATTTGCTTCTGGTGATTTGTTATAGGTGGAGTCTCGAAAATTCCGAGAAATAAGCCATTCTGAACGGCTTCGTGGTAGTCATTCATTCCTCACATCATGAGCCTCCTTAGTACATTCCTATTTGCTGCTCTTGACTTGGAAGAAATCAGTTCCTGAAATAGACTCAAAATGAGAAATTCATCTTGGATGTACGCAACAGATCAATTTGAGAAGGAATCTTCCTGAAAGACCCGAGGATTCACTTCTCGTCCTATGGTACAGAGCAGTTCGTGAAAATGACTCCAGATGAGAAAGACATGCTTAATCTGGTATCCTGATCTATTTCTCATGGAAACATCCACCAAAACACAAGTCTCTTCTCTCTTCAGGATTTGGTGGAGATGGATCGTGAAAATTGCTAAAAATGAGAAAGTTATAACTGATCAATGCTCTAAAACAGTGACAAATGGAATCAATCCCCAAAAGCCTTTCAGATTCGCTTCTTGTGATTTGGTAGATATCAGTTCATGATTTGATGAAAATGACTCCAAAGGAGACAGTTTTTCCTGATCAATGTCAGTAATTAATTACACTTGGAATCATCCTCCCAAATCCTTTGATAATTAACTCCTGGTGATTGTGAATAAAATCGGTTGGTGAAAATTCGTAGGAAAGAGAAAATCCATTCCTCAACCGTCTTCTGATGAATTTCCAATGGAATCATCCACCGGAAAAACAACTTCATTCTCTCTTGGTGCCTTGGAACAGATCGGTTTGTGCAGATTACTCAAAGTACGAAAATCATTCTTTACAAGCACCTAGTGGGAAAGAATCCAGCAATCCAGATTCTCTCCTCCTGAGTTTGTTGAGATTGGTTCATGAAAATTACTAAAAAAATCAACCATTTATTACTGATCACTGCATCTAATTAGTACCTCATGGAATCATCCTCCAAAGACCTTTTAGCTACTCTGCTGGTCACTTGGTAGAGATGGGTAGGGTAAATTGCTAAAAAGGAGACCTTCAATACGATCAGATGTAGCCATTGATGTCTCATGCACGCTTCCTCGAAAAGCCATTCGGATTCTCTCCTGATCCTTTGGTAGATATCGGTTCATGAAAATGACAAAAATTCAACAGTAATTACTGATCACTGCTAGTCATTAACTCCATCTGGCATGATCCTCCAAAATCCTTTCAGATTTGCTTCTGGTGATTTGTTATAGGTGGAGTCTCGAAAATTCCGAGAAATAAGCCATTCTGAACGGCTTCGTGGTAGTCATTCATTCCTCACATCATGAGCCTCCTTAGTACATTCCTATTTGCTGCTCTTGACTTGGAAGAAATCAGTTCCTGAAATAGACTCAAAATGAGAAATTCATCTTGGATGTGCGCAACAGATCAATTTGAGAAGGAATCTTCCTGAAAGACCCGAGGATTCACTTCTCGTCCTATGGTACAGAGCAGTTCGTGAAAATGACTCCAGATGAGAAAGACATGCTTAATCTGGTATCCTTATCTATTTCTCATGGAAACATCCACCAAAACACAAGTCTCTTCTCTCTTCAGGATTTGGTGGAGATGGATCGTGAAAATTGCTAAAAATGAGAAAGTTATAACTGATCAATGCTCTAAAACAGTGACAAATGGAATCAATCCCCAAAAGCCTTTCAGATTCGCTTCTTGTGATTTGGTAGATATCAGTTCATGATTTGATGAAAATGACTCCAAAGGAGACAGTTTTTCCTGATCAATGTCAGTAATTAATTACACTTGGAATCATCCTCCCAAATCCTTTGATAATTAACTCCTGGTGATTGTGAATAAAATCGGTTGGTGAAAATTCGTAGGAAAGAGAAAATCCATTCCTCAACCGTCTTCTGATGAATTTCCAATGGAATCATCCACCGGAAAAACAACTTCATTCTCTCTTGGTGCCTTGGAACAGATCGGTTTGTGCAAATTACTCAAAGTACGAAAATCATTCTTTACAAGCACCTAGTGGGAAAGAATCCAGCAATCCAGATTCTCTCCTCCTGAGTTTGTTGAGATTGGTTCATGAAAATTACTAAAAAAATCAACCATTTATTACTGATCACTGCATCTAATTAGTACCTCATGGAATCATCCTCCAAAGACCTTTTAGCTACTCTGCTGGTCACTTGGTAGAGATGGGTAGGGTAAATTGCTAAAAAGGAGACCTTCAATACGATCAGATGTAGCCATTGATGTCTCATGCACGCTTCCTCAAAAAGCCATTCGGATTCTCTCCTGATCCTTTGGTAGAGATCGGTTCATGAAAATGACAAAAATTCAACAGTAATTACTGATCACTGCTAGTCATTAACTCCATCTGGCATGATCCTCCAAAATCCTTTCAGATTTGCTTCTGGTGATTTGTTATAGGTGGAGTCTCGAAAATTCCGAGAAATAAGCCATTCTGAACGGCTTCGTGGTAGTCATTCATTCCTCACATCATGAGCCTCCTTAGTACATTCCTATTCGCTGCTCTTGACTTGGAAGAAATCAGTTCCTGAAATAGACTCAAAATGAGAAATTCATCTTGGATGTGCGCAACAGATCAATTTGAGAAGGAATCTTCCTGAAAGACCCGAGGATTCACTTCTCGTCCTATGGTACAGAGCAGTTCGTGAAAATGACTCCAGATGAGAAAGACATGCTTAATCTGGTATCCTGATCTATTTCTCATGGAAACATCCACCAAAACACAAGTCTCTTCTCTCTTCAGGATTTGGTGGAGATGGATCGTGAAAATTGCTAAAAATGAGAAAGTTATAACTGATCAATGCTCTAAAACAGTGACAAATGGAATCAATCCCCAAAAGCCTTTCAGATTCGCTTCTTGTGATTTGGTAGATATCAGTTCATGATTTGATGAAAATGACTCCAAAGGAGACAGTTTTTCCTGATCAATGTCAGTAATTAATTACACTTGGAATCATCCTCCCAAATCCTTTGATAATTAACTCCTGGTGATTGTGAATAAAATCGGTTGGTGAAAATTCGTAGGAAAGAGAAAATCCATTCCTCAACCGTCTTCTGATGAATTTCCAATGGAATCATCCACCGGAAAAACAACTTCATTCTCTCTTGGTGCCTTGGAACAGATCGGTTTGTGCAAATTACTCAAAGTACGAAAATCATTCTTTACAAGCACCTAGTGGGAAAGAATCCAGCAATCCAGATTCTCTCCTCCTGAGTTTGTTGAGATTGGTTCATGAAAATTACTAAAAAAATCAACCATTTATTACTGATCACTGCATCTAATTAGTACCTCATGGAATCATCCTCCAAAGACCTTTTAGCTACTCTGCTGGTCACTTGGTAGAGATGGGTAGGGTAAATTGCTAAAAAGGAGACCTTCAATACGATCAGATGTAGCCATTGATGTCTCATGCACGCTTCCTCGAAAAGCCATTCGGATTCTCTCCTGATCCTTTGGTAGAGATCGGTTCATGAAAATGACAAAAATTCAACAGTAATTACTGATCACTGCTAGTCATTAACTCCATCTGGCATGATCCTCCAAAATCCTTTCAGATTTGCTTCTGGTGATTTGTTATAGGTGGAGTCTCGAAAATTCCGAGAAATAAGCCATTCTGAACGGCTTCGTGGTAGTCATTCATTCCTCACATCATGAGCCTCCTTAGTACATTCCTATTTGCTGCTCTTGACTTGAAAGAAATCAGTTCCTGAAATAGACTCAAAATGAGAAATTCATCTTGGATGTGCGCAACAGATCAATTTGAGAAGGAATCTTCCTGAAAGACCCGAGGATTCACTTCTCGTCCTATGGTACAGAGCAGTTCGTGAAAATGACTCCAGATGAGAAAGACATGCTTAATCTGGTATCCTTATCTATTTCTCATGGAAACATCCACCAAAACACAAGTCTCTTCTCTCTTCAGGATTTGGTGGAGATGGATCGTGAAAATTGCTAAAAATGAGAAAGTTATAACTGATCAATGCTCTAAAACAGTGACAAATGGAATCAATCCCCAAAAGCCTTTCAGATTCGCTTCTTGTGATTTGGTAGATATCAGTTCATGATTTGATGAAAATGACTCCAAAGGAGACAGTTTTTCCTGATCAATGTCAGTAATTAATTACACTTGGAATCATCCTCCCAAATCCTTTGATAATTAACTCCTGGTGATTGTGAATAAAATCGGTTGGTGAAAATTCGTAGGAAAGAGAAAATCCATTCCTCAACCGTCTTCTGATGAATTTCCAATGGAATCATCCACCGGAAAAACAACTTCATTCTCTCTTGGTGCCTTGGAACAGATCGGTTTGTGCAAATTACTCAAAGTACGAAAATCATTCTTTACAAGCACCTAGTGGGAAAGAATCCAGCAATCCAGATTCTCTCCTCCTGAGTTTGTTGAGATTGGTTCATGAAAATTACTAAAAAAATCAACCATTTATTACTGATCACTGCATCTAATTAGTACCTCATGGAATCATCCTCCAAAGACCTTTTAGCTACTCTGCTGGTCACTTGGTAGAGATGGGTAGGGTAAATTGCTAAAAAGGAGACCTTCAATACGATCAGATTGAGCCATTGATGTCTCATGCACGCTTCCTCGAAAAGCCATTCGGATTCTCTCCTGATCCTTTGGTAGAGATCGGTTCATGAAAATGACAAAAATTCAACAGTAATTACTGATCACTGCTAGTCATTAACTCCATCTGGCATGATCCTCCAAAATCCATTCAGATTTGCTTCTGGTTATTTGTTATAGGTGGAGTCTCGAAAATTCCGAGAAATAAGCCATTCTGAACGGCTTCGTGGTAGTCATTCATTCCTCACATCATGAGCCTCCTTAGTACATTCCTATTCGCTCCTGTTGACTTGGAAGAAATCAGTTCCTGAAATAGACTCAAAATGAGAAATTCATCTTGGATGTGCGCAACAGATCAATTTGAGAAGGAATCTTCCTGAAAGACCCGAGGATTCACTTCTCGTCCTATGGTACAGAGCAGTTCGTGAAAATGACTCCAGATGAGAAAGACATGCTTAATCTGGTATCCTGATCTATTTCTCATGGAAAAATCCACCAAAACACAAGTCTCTTCTCTCTTCAGGATTTGGTGGAGATGGATCGTGAAAATTGCTAAAAATGAGAAAGTTATAACTGATCAATGCTCTAAAACAGTGACAAATGGAATCAATCCCCAAAAGCCTTTCAGATTCGCTTCTTGTGATTTGGTAGATATCAGTTCATGATTTGATGAAAATGACTCCAAAGGAGACAGTTTTTCCTGATCAATGTCAGTAATTAATTACACTTGGAATCATCCTCCCAAATCCTTTGATAATTAACTCCTGGTGATTGTGAATAAAATCGGTTGGTGAAAATTCGTAGGAAAGAGAAAATCCATTCCTCAACCGTCTTCTGATGAATTTCCAATGGAATCATCCACCGGAAAAACAACTTCATTCTCTCTTGGTGCCTTGGAACAGATCGGTTTGTGCAAATTACTCAAAGTACGAAAATCATTCTTTACAAGCACCTAGTGGGAAAGAATCCAGCAATCCAGATTCTCTCCTCCTGAGTTTGTTGAGATTGGTTCATGAAAATTACTAAAAAAATCAACCATTTATTACTGATCACTGCATCTAATTAGTACCTCATGGAATCATCCTCCAAAGACCTTTTAGCTACTCTGCTGGTCACTTGGTAGAGATGGGTAGGGTAAATTGCTAAAAAGGAGACCTTCAATACGATCAGATGTAGCCATTGATGTCTCATGCACGCTTCCTCGAAAAGCCATTCGGATTCTCTCCTGATCCTTTGGTAGAGATCGGTTCATGAAAATGACAAAAATTCAACAGTAATTACTGATCACTGCTAGTCATTAACTCCATCTGGCATGATCCTCCAAAATCCTTTCAGATTTGCTTCTGGTGATTTGTTATAGGTGGAGTCTCGAAAATTCCGAGAAATAAGCCATTCTGAACGGCTTCGTGGTAGTCATTCATTCCTCACATCATGAGCCTCCTTAGTACATTCCTATTTGCTGCTCTTGACTTGGAAGAAATCAGTTCCTGAAATAGACTCAAAATGAGAAATTCATCTTGGATGTGCGCAACAGATCAATTTGAGAAGGAATCTTCCTGAAAGACCCGAGGATTCACTTCTCGTCCTATGGTACAGAGCAGTTCGTGAAAATGACTCCAGATGAGAAAGACATGCTTAATCTGGTATCCTGATCTATTTCTCATGGAAACATCCACCAAAACACAAGTCTCTTCTCTCTTCAGGATTTGGTGGAGATGGATCGTGAAAATTGCTAAAAATGAGAAAGTTATAACTGATCAATGCTCTAAAACAGTGACAAATGGAATCAATCCCCAAAAGCCTTTCAGATTCGCTTCTTGTGATTTGGTAGATATCAGTTCATGATTTGATGAAAATGACTCCAAAGGAGACAGTTTTTCCTGATCAATGTCAGTAATTAATTACACTTGGAATCATCCTCCCAAATCCTTTGATAATTAACTCCTGGTGATTGTGAATAAAATCGGTTGGTGAAAATTCGTAGGAAAGAGAAAATCCATTCCTCAACCGTCTTCTGATGAATTTCCAATGGAATCATCCACCGGAAAAACAACTTCATTCTCTCTTGGTGCCTTGGAACAGATCGGTTTGTGCAGATTACTCAAAGTACGAAAATCATTCTTTACAAGCACCTAGTGGGAAAGAATCCAGCAATCCAGATTCTCTCCTCCTGAGTTTGTTGAGATTGGTTCATGAAAATTACTAAAAAAATCAACCATTTATTACTGATCACTGCATCTAATTAGTACCTCATGGAATCATCCTCCAAAGACCTTTTAGCTACTCTGCTGGTCACTTGGTAGAGATGGGTAGGGTAAATTGCTAAAAAGGAGACCTTCAATACGATCAGATGTAGCCATTGATGTCTCATGCACGCTTCCTCGAAAAGCCATTCGGATTCTCTCCTGATCCTTTGGTAGAGATCGGTTCATGAAAATGACAAAAATTCAACAGTAATTACTGATCACTGCTAGTCATTAACTCCATCTGGCATGATCCTCCAAAATCCTTTCAGATTTGCTTCTGGTGATTTGTTATAGGTGGAGTCTCGAAAATTCCGAGAAATAAGCCATTCTGAACGGCTTCGTGGTAGTCATTCATTCCTCACATCATGAGCCTCCTTAGTACATTCCTATTTGCTGCTCTTGACTTGGAAGAAATCAGTTCCTGAAATAGACTCAAAATGAGAAATTCATCTTGGATGTGCGCAACAGATCAATTTGAGAAGGAATCTTCCTGAAAGACCCGAGGATTCACTTCTCGTCCTATGGTACAGAGCAGTTCGTGAAAATGACTCCAGATGAGAAAGACATGCTTAATCTGGTATCCTGATCTATTTCTCATGGAAACATCCACCAAAACACAAGTCTCTTCTCTCTTCAGGATTTGGTGGAGATGGATCGTGAAAATTGCTAAAAATGAGAAAGTTATAACTGATCAATGCTCTAAAACAGTGACAAATGGAATCAATCCCCAAAAGCCTTTCAGATTCGCTTCTTGTGATTTGGTAGATATCAGTTCATGATTTGATGAAAATGACTCCAAAGGAGACAGTTTTTCCTGATCAATGTCAGTAATTAATTACACTTGGAATCATCCTCCCAAATCCTTTGATAATTAACTCCTGGTGATTGTGAATAAAATCGGTTGGTGAAAATTCGTAGGAAAGAGAAAATCCATTCCTCAACCGTCTTCTGATGAATTTCCAATGGAATCATCCACCGGAAAAACAACTTCATTCTCTCTTGGTGCCTTGGAACAGATCGGTTTGTGCAAATTACTCAAAGTACGAAAATCATTCTTTACAAGCACCTAGTGGGAAAGAATCCAGCAATCCAGATTCTCTCCTCCTGAGTTTGTTGAGATTGGTTCATGAAAATTACTAAAAAAATCAACCATTTATTACTGATCACTGCATCTAATTAGTACCTCATGGAATCATCCTCCAAAGACCTTTTAGCTACTCTGCTGGTCACTTGGTAGAGATGGGTAGCGTAAATTGCTAAAAAGGAGACCTTCAATACGATCAGATGTAGCCATTGATGTCTCATGCACGCTTCCTCAAAAAGCCATTCGGATTCTCTCCTGATCCTTTGGTAGAGATCGGTTCATGAAAATGACAAAAATTCAACAGTAATTACTGATCACTGCTAGTCATTAACTCCATCTGGCATGATCCTCCAAAATCCTTTCAGATTTGCTTCTGGTGATTTGTTATAGGTGGAGTCTCGAAAATTCCGAGAAATAAGCCATTCTGAACGGCTTCGTGGTAGTCATTCATTCCTCACATCATGAGCCTCCTTAGTACATTCCTATTCGCTGCTCTTGACTTGGAAGAAATCAGTTCCTGAAATAGACTCAAAATGAGAAATTCATCTTGGATGTGCGCAACAGATCAATTTGAGAAGGAATCTTCCTGAAAGACCCGAGGATTCACTTCTCGTCCTATGGTACAGAGCAGTTCGTGAAAATGACTCCAGATGAGAAAGACATGCTTAATCTGGTATCCTGATCTATTTCTCATGGAAACATCCACCAAAACACAAGTCTCTTCTCTCTTCAGGATTTGGTGGAGATGGATCGTGAAAATTGCTAAAAATGAGAAAGTTATAACTGATCAATGCTCTAAAACAGTGACAAATGGAATCAATCCCCAAAAGCCTTTCAGATTCGCTTCTTGTGATTTGGTAGATATCAGTTCATGATTTGATGAAAATGACTCCAAAGGAGACAGTTTTTCCTGATCAATGTCAGTAATTAATTACACTTGGAATCATCCTCCCAAATCCTTTGATAATTAACTCCTGGTGATTGTGAATAAAATCGGTTGGTGAAAATTCGTAGGAAAGAGAAAATCCATTCCTCAACCGTCTTCTGATGAATTTCCAATGGAATCATCCACCGGAAAAACAACTTCATTCTCTCTTGGTGCCTTGGAACAGATCGGTTTGTGCAGATTACTCAAAGTACGAAAATCATTCTTTACAAGCACCTAGTGGGAAAGAATCCAGCAATCCAGATTCTCTCCTCCTGAGTTTGTTGAGATTGGTTCATGAAAATTACTAAAAAAATCAACCATTTATTACTGATCACTGCATCTAATTAGTACCTCATGGAATCATCCTCCAAAGACCTTTTAGCTACTCTGCTGGTCACTTGGTAGAGATGGGTAGGGTAAATTGCTAAAAAGGAGACCTTCAATACGATCAGATGTAGCCATTGATGTCTCATGCACGCTTCCTCGAAAAGCCATTCGGATTCTCTCCTGATCCTTTGGTAGAGATCGGTTCATGAAAATGACAAAAATTCAACAGTAATTACTGATCACTGCTAGTCATTAACTCCATCTGGCATGATCCTCCAAAATCCTTTCAGATTTGCTTCTGGTGATTTGTTATAGGTGGAGTCTCGAAAATTCCGAGAAATAAGCCATTCTGAACGGCTTCGTGGTAGTCATTCATTCCTCACATCATGAGCCTCCTTAGTACATTCCTATTCGCTGCTCTTGACTTGGAAGAAATCAGTTCCTGAAATAGACTCAAAATGAGAAATTCATCTTGGATGTGCGCAACAGATCAATTTGAGAAGGAATCTTCCTGAAAGACCCGAGGATTCACTTCTCGTCCTATGGTACAGAGCAGTTCGTGAAAATGACTCCAGATGAGAAAGACATGCTTAATCTGGTATCCTGATCTATTTCTCATGGAAACATCCACCAAAACACAAGTCTCTTCTCTCTTCAGGATTTGGTGGAGATGGATCGTGAAAATTGCTAAAAATGAGAAAGTTATAACTGATCAATGCTCTAAAACAGTGACAAATGGAATCAATCCCCAAAAGCCTTTCAGATTCGCTTCTTGTGATTTGGTAGATATCAGTTCATGATTTGATGAAAATGACTCCAAAGGAGACAGTTTTTCCTGATCAATGTCAGTAATTAATTACACTTGGAATCATCCTCCCAAATCCTTTGATAATTAACTCCTGGTGATTGTGAATAAAATCGGTTGGTGAAAATTCGTAGGAAAGAGAAAATCCATTCCTCAACCGTCTTCTGATGAATTTCCAATGGAATCATCCACCGGAAAAACAACTTCATTCTCTCTTGGTGCCTTGGAACAGATCGGTTTGTGCAGATTACTCAAAGTACGAAAATCATTCTTTACAAGCACCTAGTGGGAAAGAATCCAGCAATCCAGATTCTCTCCTCCTGAGTTTGTTGAGATTGGTTCATGAAAATTACTAAAAAAATCAACCATTTATTACTGATCACTGCATCTAATTAGTACCTCATGGAATCATCCTCCAAAGACCTTTTAGCTACTCTGCTGGTCACTTGGTAGAGATGGGTAGGGTAAATTGCTAAAAAGGAGACCTTCAATACGATCAGATGTAGCCATTGATGTCTCATGCACGCTTCCTCGAAAAGCCATTCGGATTCTCTCCTGATCCTTTGGTAGAGATCGGTTCATGAAAATGACAAAAATTCAACAGTAATTACTGATCACTGCTAGTCATTAACTCCATCTGGCATGATCCTCCAAAATCCTTTCAGATTTGCTTCTGGTGATTTGTTATAGGTGGAGTCTCGAAAATTCCGAGAAATAAGCCATTCTGAACGGCTTCGTGGTAGTCATTCATTCCTCACATCATGAGCCTCCTTAGTACATTCCTATTTGCTGCTCTTGACTTGGAAGAAATCAGTTCCTGAAATAGACTCAAAATGAGAAATTCATCTTGGATGTACGCAACAGATCAATTTGAGAAGGAATCTTCCTGAAAGACCCGAGGATTCACTTCTCGTCCTATGGTACAGAGCAGTTCGTGAAAATGACTCCAGATGAGAAAGACATGCTTAATCTGGTATCCTGATCTATTTCTCATGGAAACATCCACCAAAACACAAGTCTCTTCTCTCTTCAGGATTTGGTGGAGATGGATCGTGAAAATTGCTAAAAATGAGAAAGTTATAACTGATCAATGCTCTAAAACAGTGACAAATGGAATCAATCCCCAAAAGCCTTTCAGATTCGCTTCTTGTGATTTGGTAGATATCAGTTCATGATTTGATGAAAATGACTCCAAAGGAGACAGTTTTTCCTGATCAATGTCAGTAATTAATTACACTTGGAATCATCCTCCCAAATCCTTTGATAATTAACTCCTGGTGATTGTGAATAAAATCGGTTGGTGAAAATTCGTAGGAAAGAGAAAATCCATTCCTCAACCGTCTTCTGATGAATTTCCAATGGAATCATCCACCGGAAAAACAACTTCATTCTCTCTTGGTGCCTTGGAACAGATCGGTTTGTGCAGATTACTCAAAGTACGAAAATCATTCTTTACAAGCACCTAGTGGGAAAGAATCCAGCAATCCAGATTCTCTCCTCCTGAGTTTGTTGAGATTGGTTCATGAAAATTACTAAAAAAATCAACCATTTATTACTGATCACTGCATCTAATTAGTACCTCATGGAATCATCCTCCAAAGACCTTTTAGCTACTCTGCTGGTCACTTGGTAGAGATGGGTAGGGTAAATTGCTAAAAAGGAGACCTTCAATACGATCAGATGTAGCCATTGATGTCTCATGCACGCTTCCTCGAAAAGCCATTCGGATTCTCTCCTGATCCTTTGGTAGAGATCGGTTCATGAAAATGACAAAAATTCAACAGTAATTACTGATCACTGCTAGTCATTAACTCCATCTGGCATGATCCTCCAAAATCCTTTCAGATTTGCTTCTGGTGATTTGTTATAGGTGGAGTCTCGAAAATTCCGAGAAATAAGCCATTCTGAACGGCTTCGTGGTAGTCACTCATTCCTCACATCATGAGCCTCCTTAGTACATTCCTATTTGCTGCTCTTGACTTGGAAGAAATCAGTTCCTGAAATAGACTCAAAATGAGAAATTCATCTTGGATGTGCGCAACAGATCAATTTGAGAAGGAATCTTCCTGAAAGACCCGAGGATTCACTTCTCGTCCTATGGTACAGAGCAGTTCGTGAAAATGACTCCAGATGAGAAAGACATGCTTAATCTGGTATCCTGATCTATTTCTCATGGAAACATCCACCAAAACACAAGTCTCTTCTCTCTTCAGGATTTGGTGGAGATGGATCGTGAAAATTGCTAAAAATGAGAAAGTTATAACTGATCAATGCTCTAAAACAGTGACAAATGGAATCAATCCCCAAAAGCCTTTCAGATTCGCTTCTTGTGATTTGGTAGATATCAGTTCATGATTTGATGAAAATGACTCCAAAGGAGACAGTTTTTCCTGATCAATGTCAGTAATTAATTACACTTGGAATCATCCTCCCAAATCCTTTGATAATTAACTCCTGGTGATTGTGAATAAAATCGGTTGGTGAAAATTCGTAGGAAAGAGAAAATCCATTCCTCAACCGTCTTCTGATGAATTTCCAATGGAATCATCCACCGGAAAAACAACTTCATTCTCTCTTGGTGCCTTGGAACAGATCGGTTTGTGCAGATTACTCAAAGTACGAAAATCATTCTTTACAAGCACCTAGTGGGAAAGAATCCAGCAATCCAGATTCTCTCCTCCTGAGTTTGTTGAGATTGGTTCATGAAAATTACTAAAAAAATCAACCATTTATTACTGATCACTGCATCTAATTAGTACCTCATGGAATCATCCTCCAAAGACCTTTTAGCTACTCTGCTGGTCACTTGGTAGAGATGGGTAGGGTAAATTGCTAAAAAGGAGACCTTCAATACGATCAGATGTAGCCATTGATGTCTCATGCACGCTTCCTCGAAAAGCCATTCGGATTCTCTCCTGATCCTTTGGTAGAGATCGGTTCATGAAAATGACAAAAATTCAACAGTAATTACTGATCACTGCTAGTCATTAACTCCATCTGGCATGATCCTCCAAAATCCTTTCAGATTTGCTTCTGGTGATTTGTTATAGGTGGAGTCTCGAAAATTCCGAGAAATAAGCCATTCTGAACGGCTTCGTGGTAGTCATTCATTCCTCACATCATGAGCCTCCTTAGTACATTCCTATTTGCTGCTCTTGACTTGGAAGAAATCAGTTCCTGAAATAGACTCAAAATGAGAAATTCATCTTGGATGTACGCAACAGATCAATTTGAGAAGGAATCTTCCTGAAAGACCCGAGGATTCACTTCTCGTCCTATGGTACAGAGCAGTTCGTGAAAATGACTCCAGATGAGAAAGACATGCTTAATCTGGTATCCTGATCTATTTCTCATGGAAACATCCACCAAAACACAAGTCTCTTCTCTCTTCAGGATTTGGTGGAGATGGATCGTGAAAATTGCTAAAAATGAGAAAGTTATAACTGATCAATGCTCTAAAACAGTGACAAATGGAATCAATCCCCAAAAGCCTTTCAGATTCGCTTCTTGTGATTTGGTAGATATCAGTTCATGATTTGATGAAAATGACTCCAAAGGAGACAGTTTTTCCTGATCAATGTCAGTAATTAATTACACTTGGAATCATCCTCCCAAATCCTTTGATAATTAACTCCTGGTGATTGTGAATAAAATCGGTTGGTGAAAATTCGTAGGAAAGAGAAAATCCATTCCTCAACCGTCTTCTGATGAATTTCCAATGGAATCATCCACCGGAAAAACAACTTCATTCTCTCTTGGTGCCTTGGAACAGATCGGTTTGTGCAGATTACTCAAAGTACGAAAATCATTCTTTACAAGCACCTAGTGGGAAAGAATCCAGCAATCCAGATTCTCTCCTCCTGAGTTTGTTGAGATTGGTTCATGAAAATTACTAAAAAAATCAACCATTTATTACTGATCACTGCATCTAATTAGTACCTCATGGAATCATCCTCCAAAGACCTTTTAGCTACTCTGCTGGTCACTTGGTAGAGATGGGTAGGGTAAATTGCTAAAAAGGAGACCTTCAATACGATCAGATGTAGCCATTGATGTCTCATGCACGCTTCCTCGAAAAGCCATTCGGATTCTCTCCTGATCCTTTGGTAGAGATCGGTTCATGAAAATGACAAAAATTCAACAGTAATTACTGATCACTGCTAGTCATTAACTCCATCTGGCATGATCCTCCAAAATCCTTTCAGATTTGCTTCTGGTGATTTGTTATAGGTGGAGTCTCGAAAATTCCGAGAAATAAGCCATTCTGAACGGCTTCGTGGTAGTCATTCATTCCTCACATCATGAGCCTCCTTAGTACATTCCTATTTGCTGCTCTTGACTTGGAAGAAATCAGTTCCTGAAATAGACTCAAAATGAGAAATTCATCTTGGATGTGCGCAACAGATCAATTTGAGAAGGAATCTTCCTGAAAGACCCGAGGATTCACTTCTCGTCCTATGGTACAGAGCAGTTCGTGAAAATGACTCCAGATGAGAAAGACATGCTTAATCTGGTATCCTGATCTATTTCTCATGGAAACATCCACCAAAACACAAGTCTCTTCTCTCTTCAGGATTTGGTGGAGATGGATCGTGAAAATTGCTAAAAATGAGAAAGTTATAACTGATCAATGCTCTAAAACAGTGACAAATGGAATCAATCCCCAAAAGCCTTTCAGATTCGCTTCTTGTGATTTGGTAGATATCAGTTCATGATTTGATGAAAATGACTCCAAAGGAGACAGTTTTTCCTGATCAATGTCAGTAATTAATTACACTTGGAATCATCCTCCCAAATCCTTTGATAATTAACTCCTGGTGATTGTGAATAAAATCGGTTGGTGAAAATTCGTAGGAAAGAGAAAATCCATTCCTCAACCGTCTTCTGATGAATTTCCAATGGAATCATCCACCGGAAAAACAACTTCATTCTCTCTTGGTGCCTTGGAACAGATCGGTTTGTGCAAATTACTCAAAGTACGAAAATCATTCTTTACAAGCACCTAGTGGGAAAGAATCCAGCAATCCAGATTCTCTCCTCCTGAGTTTGTTGAGATTGGTTCATGAAAATTACTAAAAAAATCAACCATTTATTACTGATCACTGCATCTAATTAGTACCTCATGGAATCATCCTCCAAAGACCTTTTAGCTACTCTGCTGGTCACTTGGTAGAGATGGGTAGGGTAAATTGCTAAAAAGGAGACCTTCAATACGATCAGATGTAGCCATTGATGTCTCATGCACGCTTCCTCAAAAAGCCATTCGGATTCTCTCCTGATCCTTTGGTAGAGATCGGTTCATGAAAATGACAAAAATTCAACAGTAATTACTGATCACTGCTAGTCATTAACTCCATCTGGCATGATCCTCCAAAATCCTTTCAGATTTGCTTCTGGTGATTTGTTATAGGTGGAGTCTCGAAAATTCCGAGAAATAAGCCATTCTGAACGGCTTCGTGGTAGTCATTCATTCCTCACATCATGAGCCTCCTTAGTACATTCCTATTCGCTGCTCTTGACTTGGAAGAAATCAGTTCCTGAAATAGACTCAAAATGAGAAATTCATCTTGGATGTGCGCAACAGATCAATTTGAGAAGGAATCTTCCTGAAAGACCCGAGGATTCACTTCTCGTCCTATGGTACAGAGCAGTTCGTGAAAATGACTCCAGATGAGAAAGACATGCTTAATCTGGTATCCTGATCTATTTCTCATGGAAACATCCACCAAAACACAAGTCTCTTCTCTCTTCAGGATTTGGTGGAGATGGATCGTGAAAATTGCTAAAAATGAGAAAGTTATAACTGATCAATGCTCTAAAACAGTGACAAATGGAATCAATCCCCAAAAGCCTTTCAGATTCGCTTCTTGTGATTTGGTAGATATCAGTTCATGATTTGATGAAAATGACTCCAAAGGAGACAGTTTTTCCTGATCAATGTCAGTAATTAATTACACTTGGAATCATCCTCCCAAATCCTTTGATAATTAACTCCTGGTGATTGTGAATAAAATCGGTTGGTGAAAATTCGTAGGAAAGAGAAAATCCATTCCTCAACCGTCTTCTGATGAATTTCCAATGGAATCATCCACCGGAAAAACAACTTCATTCTCTCTTGGTGCCTTGGAACAGATCGGTTTGTGCAGATTACTCAAAGTACGAAAATCATTCTTTACAAGCACCTAGTGGGAAAGAATCCAGCAATCCAGATTCTCTCCTCCTGAGTTTGTTGAGATTGGTTCATGAAAATTACTAAAAAAATCAACCATTTATTACTGATCACTGCATCTAATTAGTACCTCATGGAATCATCCTCCAAAGACCTTTTAGCTACTCTGCTGGTCACTTGGTAGAGATGGGTAGGGTAAATTGCTAAAAAGGAGACCTTCAATACGATCAGATGTAGCCATTGATGTCTCATGCACGCTTCCTCGAAAAGCCATTCGGATTCTCTCCTGATCCTTTGGTAGAGATCGGTTCATGAAAATGACAAAAATTCAACAGTAATTACTGATCACTGCTAGTCATTAACTCCATCTGGCATGATCCTCCAAAATCCTTTCAGATTTGCTTCTGGTGATTTGTTATAGGTGGAGTCTCGAAAATTCCGAGAAATAAGCCATTCTGAACGGCTTCGTGGTAGTCATTCATTCCTCACATCATGAGCCTCCTTAGTACATTCCTATTTGCTGCTCTTGACTTGGAAGAAATCAGTTCCTGAAATAGACTCAAAATGAGAAATTCATCTTGGATGTACGCAACAGATCAATTTGAGAAGGAATCTTCCTGAAAGACCCGAGGATTCACTTCTCGTCCTATGGTACAGAGCAGTTCGTGAAAATGACTCCAGATGAGAAAGACATGCTTAATCTGGTATCCTGATCTATTTCTCATGGAAACATCCACCAAAACACAAGTCTCTTCTCTCTTCAGGATTTGGTGGAGATGGATCGTGAAAATTGCTAAAAATGAGAAAGTTATAACTGATCAATGCTCTAAAACAGTGACAAATGGAATCAATCCCCAAAAGCCTTTCAGATTCGCTTCTTGTGATTTGGTAGATATCAGTTCATGATTTGATGAAAATGACTCCAAAGGAGACAGTTTTTCCTGATCAATGTCAGTAATTAATTACACTTGGAATCATCCTCCCAAATCCTTTGATAATTAACTCCTGGTGATTGTGAATAAAATCGGTTGGTGAAAATTCGTAGGAAAGAGAAAATCCATTCCTCAACCGTCTTCTGATGAATTTCCAATGGAATCATCCACCGGAAAAACAACTTCATTCTCTCTTGGTGCCTTGGAACAGATCGGTTTGTGCAGATTACTCAAAGTACGAAAATCATTCTTTACAAGCACCTAGTGGGAAAGAATCCAGCAATCCAGATTCTCTCCTCCTGAGTTTGTTGAGATTGGTTCATGAAAATTACTAAAAAAATCAACCATTTATTACTGATCACTGCATCTAATTAGTACCTCATGGAATCATCCTCCAAAGACCTTTTAGCTACTCTGCTGGTCACTTGGTAGAGATGGGTAGGGTAAATTGCTAAAAAGGAGACCTTCAATACGATCAGATGTAGCCATTGATGTCTCATGCACGCTTCCTCGAAAAGCCATTCGGATTCTCTCCTGATCCTTTGGTAGAGATCGGTTCATGAAAATGACAAAAATTCAACAGTAATTACTGATCACTGCTAGTCATTAACTCCATCTGGCATGATCCTCCAAAATCCTTTCAGATTTGCTTCTGGTGATTTGTTATAGGTGGAGTCTCGAAAATTCCGAGAAATAAGCCATTCTGAACGGCTTCGTGGTAGTCATTCATTCCTCACATCATGAGCCTCCTTAGTACATTCCTATTTGCTGCTCTTGACTTGGAAGAAATCAGTTCCTGAAATAGACTCAAAATGAGAAATTCATCTTGGATGTGCGCAACAGATCAATTTGAGAAGGAATCTTCCTGAAAGACCCGAGGATTCACTTCTCGTCCTATGGTACAGAGCAGTTCGTGAAAATGACTCCAGATGAGAAAGACATGCTTAATCTGGTATCCTGATCTATTTCTCATGGAAACATCCACCAAAACACAAGTCTCTTCTCTCTTCAGGATTTGGTGGAGATGGATCGTGAAAATTGCTAAAAATGAGAAAGTTATAACTGATCAATGCTCTAAAACAGTGACAAATGGAATCAATCCCCAAAAGCCTTTCAGATTCGCTTCTTGTGATTTGGTAGATATCAGTTCATGATTTGATGAAAATGACTCCAAAGGAGACAGTTTTTCCTGATCAATGTCAGTAATTAATTACACTTGGAATCATCCTCCCAAATCCTTTGATAATTAACTCCTGGTGATTGTGAATAAAATCGGTTGGTGAAAATTCGTAGGAAAGAGAAAATCCATTCCTCAACCGTCTTCTGATGAATTTCCAATGGAATCATCCACCGGAAAAACAACTTCATTCTCTCTTGGTGCCTTGGAACAGATCGGTTTGTGCAGATTACTCAAAGTACGAAAATCATTCTTTACAAGCACCTAGTGGGAAAGAATCCAGCAATCCAGATTCTCTCCTCCTGAGTTTGTTGAGATTGGTTCATGAAAATTACTAAAAAAATCAACCATTTATTACTGATCACTGCATCTAATTAGTACCTCATGGAATCATCCTCCAAAGACCTTTTAGCTACTCTGCTGGTCACTTGGTAGAGATGGGTAGGGTAAATTGCTAAAAAGGAGACCTTCAATACGATCAGATGTAGCCATTGATGTCTCATGCACGCTTCCTCGAAAAGCCATTCGGATTCTCTCCTGATCCTTTGGTAGAGATCGGTTCATGAAAATGACAAAAATTCAACAGTAATTACTGATCACTGCTAGTCATTAACTCCATCTGGCATGATCCTCCAAAATCCTTTCAGATTTGCTTCTGGTGATTTGTTATAGGTGGAGTCTCGAAAATTCCGAGAAATAAGCCATTCTGAACGGCTTCGTGGTAGTCATTCATTCCTCACATCATGAGCCTCCTTAGTACATTCCTATTTGCTGCTCTTGACTTGGAAGAAATCAGTTCCTGAAATAGACTCAAAATGAGAAATTCATCTTGGATGTACGCAACAGATCAATTTGAGAAGGAATCTTCCTGAAAGACCCGAGGATTCACTTCTCGTCCTATGGTACAGAGCAGTTCGTGAAAATGACTCCAGATGAGAAAGACATGCTTAATCTGGTATCCTGATCTATTTCTCATGGAAACATCCACCAAAACACAAGTCTCTTCTCTCTTCAGGATTTGGTGGAGATGGATCGTGAAAATTGCTAAAAATGAGAAAGTTATAACTGATCAATGCTCTAAAACAGTGACAAATGGAATCAATCCCCAAAAGCCTTTCAGATTCGCTTCTTGTGATTTGGTAGATATCAGTTCATGATTTGATGAAAATGACTCCAAAGGAGACAGTTTTTCCTGATCAATGTCAGTAATTAATTACACTTGGAATCATCCTCCCAAATCCTTTGATAATTAACTCCTGGTGATTGTGAATAAAATCGGTTGGTGAAAATTCGTAGGAAAGAGAAAATCCATTCCTCAACCGTCTTCTGATGAATTTCCAATGGAATCATCCACCGGAAAAACAACTTCATTCTCTCTTGGTGCCTTGGAACAGATCGGTTTGTGCAGATTACTCAAAGTACGAAAATCATTCTTTACAAGCACCTAGTGGGAAAGAATCCAGCAATCCAGATTCTCTCCTCCTGAGTTTGTTGAGATTGGTTCATGAAAATTACTAAAAAAATCAACCATTTATTACTGATCACTGCATCTAATTAGTACCTCATGGAATCATCCTCCAAAGACCTTTTAGCTACTCTGCTGGTCACTTGGTAGAGATGGGTAGGGTAAATTGCTAAAAAGGAGACCTTCAATACGATCAGATGTAGCCATTGATGTCTCATGCACGCTTCCTCGAAAAGCCATTCGGATTCTCTCCTGATCCTTTGGTAGAGATCGGTTCATGAAAATGACAAAAATTCAACAGTAATTACTGATCACTGCTAGTCATTAACTCCATCTGGCATGATCCTCCAAAATCCTTTCAGATTTGCTTCTGGTGATTTGTTATAGGTGGAGTCTCGAAAATTCCGAGAAATAAGCCATTCTGAACGGCTTCGTGGTAGTCATTCATTCCTCACATCATGAGCCTCCTTAGTACATTCCTATTTGCTGCTCTTGACTTGGAAGAAATCAGTTCCTGAAATAGACTCAAAATGAGAAATTCATCTTGGATGTACGCAACAGATCAATTTGAGAAGGAATCTTCCTGAAAGACCCGAGGATTCACTTCTCGTCCTATGGTACAGAGCAGTTCGTGAAAATGACTCCAGATGAGAAAGACATGCTTAATCTGGTATCCTGATCTATTTCTCATGGAAACATCCACGAAAACACAAGTCTCTTCTCTCTTCAGGATTTGGTGGAGATTGATCGTGAAAATTGCTAAAAATGAGAAAGTTATAGCTGATCAATGCTCTAAAACAGTGACAAATGGAATCAATCCGCAAAAGCCTTTCAGATTCGCTTCTTGTGATTTGGTAGATATCAGTTCATGATTTGATGAAAATGACTCCAAAGGAGACAGTTCTTCCTGATCAATGTTAGTAATTAATTACACTTGGAATCATCCTCCCAAATCCTTTGATAATTAACTCCTGGTGATTGTGAATAAAATCGGTTGGTGAAAATTCGTAGGAAAGAGAAAATTCATTCCTCACCCGTCTTCTGATGAATTTCCAATGGAATCATCCACCGGAAAAACAATTGCATTCTCTCTTGGTGCCTTGGAACAGATCGGTTTGTGCAAATTACTCAAAGTACAAAAATCATTCTTTACAAGCACCTAGTGGGAAAGACTCCAGCAATCCAGATTCTCTCCTCCTGAGTTTGTCGAGATTGGTTCATGAAAATTACTAAAAAATCAGCCATTTATTACTGATCACTGCATCTAATTAGTACCTCATGGAATCATCCTCCAAAGACCTTTTAGGTACTCTGCTGGTCACTTGGTAGAGATGGGTAGGGTAAATTGCTAAAAAGGAGACCTTCAATACGATCAGATGTAGCCATTGATGTCTCATGCACGCTTCCTCGAAAAGCCATTCGGATTCTCTCCTGATCCTTTGGTAGAGATCGGTTCATGAAAATGACAAAAATTCAACAGTAATTACTGATCACTGCTAGTCATTAACTCCATCTGGCATGATCCTCCAAAATCCTTTCAGATTTGCTTCTGGTGATTTGTTATAGGTGGAGTCTCGAAAATTCCGAGAAATAAGCCATTCTGAACGGCTTCGTGGTAGTCATTCATTCCTCACATCATGAGCCTCCTTAGTACATTCCTATTTGCTGCTCTTGACTTGGAAGAAATCAGTTCCTGAAATAGACTCAAAATGAGAAATTCATCTTGGATGTACGCAACAGATCAATTTGAGAAGGAATCTTCCTGAAAGACCCGAGGATTCACTTCTCGTCCTATGGTACAGAGCAGTTCGTGAAAATGACTCCAGATGAGAAAGACATGCTTAATCTGGTATCCTGATCTATTTCTCATGGAAACATCCACCAAAACACAAGTCTCTTCTCTCTTCAGGATTTGGTGGAGATGGATCGTGAAAATTGCTAAAAATGAGAAAGTTATAACTGATCAATGCTCTAAAACAGTGACAAATGGAATCAATCCCCAAAAGCCTTTCAGATTCGCTTCTTGTGATTTGGTAGATATCAGTTCATGATTTGATGAAAATGACTCCAAAGGAGACAGTTTTTCCTGATCAATGTCAGTAATTAATTACACTTGGAATCATCCTCCCAAATCCTTTGATAATTAACTCCTGGTGATTGTGAATAAAATCGGTTGGTGAAAATTCGTAGGAAAGAGAAAATCCATTCCTCAACCGTCTTCTGATGAATTTCCAATGGAATCATCCACCGGAAAAACAACTTCATTCTCTCTTGGTGCCTTGGAACAGATCGGTTTGTGCAGATTACTCAAAGTACGAAAATCATTCTTTACAAGCACCTAGTGGGAAAGAATCCAGCAATCCAGATTCTCTCCTCCTGAGTTTGTTGAGATTGGTTCATGAAAATTACTAAAAAAATCAACCATTTATTACTGATCACTGCATCTAATTAGTACCTCATGGAATCATCCTCCAAAGACCTTTTAGCTACTCTGCTGGTCACTTGGTAGAGATGGGTAGGGTAAATTGCTAAAAAGGAGACCTTCAATACGATCAGATGTAGCCATTGATGTCTCATGCACGCTTCCTCGAAAAGCCATTCGGATTCTCTCCTGATCCTTTGGTAGAGATCGGTTCATGAAAATGACAAAAATTCAACAGTAATTACTGATCACTGCTAGTCATTAACTCCATCTGGCATGATCCTCCAAAATCCTTTCAGATTTGCTTCTGGTGATTTGTTATAGGTGGAGTCTCGAAAATTCCGAGAAATAAGCCATTCTGAACGGCTTCGTGGTAGTCATTCATTCCTCACATCATGAGCCTCCTTAGTACATTCCTATTTGCTGCTCTTGACTTGGAAGAAATCAGTTCCTGAAATAGACTCAAAATGAGAAATTCATCTTGGATGTGCGCAACAGATCAATTTGAGAAGGAATCTTCCTGAAAGACCCGAGGATTCACTTCTCGTCCTATGGTACAGAGCAGTTCGTGAAAATGACTCCAGATGAGAAAGACATGCTTAATCTGGTATCCTGATCTATTTCTCATGGAAACATCCACCAAAACACAAGTCTCTTCTCTCTTCAGGATTTGGTGGAGATGGATCGTGAAAATTGCTAAAAATGAGAAAGTTATAACTGATCAATGCTCTAAAACAGTGACAAATGGAATCAATCCCCAAAAGCCTTTCAGATTCGCTTCTTGTGATTTGGTAGATATCAGTTCATGATTTGATGAAAATGACTCCAAAGGAGACAGTTTTTCCTGATCAATGTCAGTAATTAATTACACTTGGAATCATCCTCCCAAATCCTTTGATAATTAACTCCTGGTGATTGTGAATAAAATCGGTTGGTGAAAATTCGTAGGAAAGAGAAAATCCATTCCTCAACCGTCTTCTGATGAATTTCCAATGGAATCATCCACCGGAAAAACAACTTCATTCTCTCTTGGTGCCTTGGAACAGATCGGTTTGTGCAAATTACTCAAAGTACGAAAATCATTCTTTACAAGCACCTAGTGGGAAAGAATCCAGCAATCCAGATTCTCTCCTCCTGAGTTTGTTGAGATTGGTTCATGAAAATTACTAAAAAAATCAACCATTTATTACTGATCACTGCATCTAATTAGTACCTCATGGAATCATCCTCCAAAGACCTTTTAGCTACTCTGCTGGTCACTTGGTAGAGATGGGTAGGGTAAATTGCTAAAAAGGAGACCTTCAATACGATCAGATGTAGCCATTGATGTCTCATGCACGCTTCCTCAAAAAGCCATTCGGATTCTCTCCTGATCCTTTGGTAGAGATCGGTTCATGAAAATGACAAAAATTCAACAGTAATTACTGATCACTGCTAGTCATTAACTCCATCTGGCATGATCCTCCAAAATCCTTTCAGATTTGCTTCTGGTGATTTGTTATAGGTGGAGTCTCGAAAATTCCGAGAAATAAGCCATTCTGAACGGCTTCGTGGTAGTCATTCATTCCTCACATCATGAGCCTCCTTAGTACATTCCTATTCGCTGCTCTTGACTTGGAAGAAATCAGTTCCTGAAATAGACTCAAAATGAGAAATTCATCTTGGATGTGCGCAACAGATCAATTTGAGAAGGAATCTTCCTGAAAGACCCGAGGATTCACTTCTCGTCCTATGGTACAGAGCAGTTCGTGAAAATGACTCCAGATGAGAAAGACATGCTTAATCTGGTATCCTGATCTATTTCTCATGGAAACATCCACCAAAACACAAGTCTCTTCTCTCTTCAGGATTTGGTGGAGATGGATCGTGAAAATTGCTAAAAATGAGAAAGTTATAACTGATCAATGCTCTAAAACAGTGACAAATGGAATCAATCCCCAAAAGCCTTTCAGATTCGCTTCTTGTGATTTGGTAGATATCAGTTCATGATTTGATGAAAATGACTCCAAAGGAGACAGTTTTTCCTGATCAATGTCAGTAATTAATTACACTTGGAATCATCCTCCCAAATCCTTTGATAATTAACTCCTGGTGATTGTGAATAAAATCGGTTGGTGAAAATTCGTAGGAAAGAGAAAATCCATTCCTCAACCGTCTTCTGATGAATTTCCAATGGAATCATCCACCGGAAAAACAACTTCATTCTCTCTTGGTGCCTTGGAACAGATCGGTTTGTGCAGATTACTCAAAGTACGAAAATCATTCTTTACAAGCACCTAGTGGGAAAGAATCCAGCAATCCAGATTCTCTCCTCCTGAGTTTGTTGAGATTGGTTCATGAAAATTACTAAAAAAATCAACCATTTATTACTGATCACTGCATCTAATTAGTACCTCATGGAATCATCCTCCAAAGACCTTTTAGCTACTCTGCTGGTCACTTGGTAGAGATGGGTAGGGTAAATTGCTAAAAAGGAGACCTTCAATACGATCAGATGTAGCCATTGATGTCTCATGCACGCTTCCTCGAAAAGCCATTCGGATTCTCTCCTGATCCTTTGGTAGAGATCGGTTCATGAAAATGACAAAAATTCAACAGTAATTACTGATCACTGCTAGTCATTAACTCCATCTGGCATGATCCTCCAAAATCCTTTCAGATTTGCTTCTGGTGATTTGTTATAGGTGGAGTCTCGAAAATTCCGAGAAATAAGCCATTCTGAACGGCTTCGTGGTAGTCATTCATTCCTCACATCATGAGCCTCCTTAGTACATTCCTATTTGCTGCTCTTGACTTGGAAGAAATCAGTTCCTGAAATAGACTCAAAATGAGAAATTCATCTTGGATGTACGCAACAGATCAATTTGAGAAGGAATCTTCCTGAAAGACCCGAGGATTCACTTCTCGTCCTATGGTACAGAGCAGTTCGTGAAAATGACTCCAGATGAGAAAGACATGCTTAATCTGGTATCCTGATCTATTTCTCATGGAAACATCCACCAAAACACAAGTCTCTTCTCTCTTCAGGATTTGGTGGAGATGGATCGTGAAAATTGCTAAAAATGAGAAAGTTATAACTGATCAATGCTCTAAAACAGTGACAAATGGAATCAATCCCCAAAAGCCTTTCAGATTCGCTTCTTGTGATTTGGTAGATATCAGTTCATGATTTCATGAAAATGACTCCAAAGGAGACAGTTTTTCCTGATCAATGTCAGTAATTAATTACACTTGGAATCATCCTCCCAAATCCTTTGATAATTAACTCCTGGTGATTGTGAATAAAATCGGTTGGTGAAAATTCGTAGGAAAGAGAAAATCCATTCCTCAACCGTCTTCTGATGAATTTCCAATGGAATCATCCACCGGAAAAACAACTTCATTCTCTCTTGGTGCCTTGGAACAGATCGGTTTGTGCAGATTACTCAAAGTACGAAAATCATTCTTTACAAGCACCTAGTGGGAAAGAATCCAGCAATCCAGATTCTCTCCTCCTGAGTTTGTTGAGATTGGTTCATGAAAATTACTAAAAAAATCAACCATTTATTACTGATCACTGCATCTAATTAGTACCTCATGGAATCATCCTCCAAAGACCTTTTAGCTACTCTGCTGGTCACTTGGTAGAGATGGGTAGGGTAAATTGCTAAAAAGGAGACCTTCAATACGATCAGATGTAGCCATTGATGTCTCATGCACGCTTCCTCGAAAAGCCATTCGGATTCTCTCCTGATCCTTTGGTAGAGATCGGTTCATGAAAATGACAAAAATTCAACAGTAATTACTGATCACTGCTAGTCATTAACTCCATCTGGCATGATCCTCCAAAATCCTTTCAGATTTGCTTCTGGTGATTTGTTATAGGTGGAGTCTCGAAAATTCCGAGAAATAAGCCATTCTGAACGGCTTCGTGGTAGTCATTCATTCCTCACATCATGAGCCTCCTTAGTACATTCCTATTTGCTGCTCTTGACTTGGAAGAAATCAGTTCCTGAAATAGACTCAAAATGAGAAATTCATCTTGGATGTGCGCAACAGATCAATTTGAGAAGGAATCTTCCTGAAAGACCCGAGGATTCACTTCTCGTCCTATGGTACAGAGCAGTTCGTGAAAATGACTCCAGATGAGAAAGACATGCTTAATCTGGTATCCTGATCTATTTCTCATGGAAACATCCACCAAAACACAAGTCTCTTCTCTCTTCAGGATTTGGTGGAGATGGATCGTGAAAATTGCTAAAAATGAGAAAGTTATAACTGATCAATGCTCTAAAACAGTGACAAATGGAATCAATCCCCAAAAGCCTTTCAGATTCGCTTCTTGTGATTTGGTAGATATCAGTTCATGATTTGATGAAAATGACTCCAAAGGAGACAGTTTTTCCTGATCAATGTCAGTAATTAATTACACTTGGAATCATCCTCCCAAATCCTTTGATAATTAACTCCTGGTGATTGTGAATAAAATCGGTTGGTGAAAATTCGTAGGAAAGAGAAAATCCATTCCTCAACCGTCTTCTGATGAATTTCCAATGGAATCATCCACCGGAAAAACAACTTCATTCTCTCTTGGTGCCTTGGAACAGATCGGTTTGTGCAGATTACTCAAAGTACGAAAATCATTCTTTACAAGCACCTAGTGGGAAAGAATCCAGCAATCCAGATTCTCTCCTCCTGAGTTTGTTGAGATTGGTTCATGAAAATTACTAAAAAAATCAACCATTTATTACTGATCACTGCATCTAATTAGTACCTCATGGAATCATCCTCCAAAGACCTTTTAGCTACTCTGCTGGTCACTTGGTAGAGATGGGTAGGGTAAATTGCTAAAAAGGAGACCTTCAATACGATCAGATGTAGCCATTGATGTCTCATGCACGCTTCCTCGAAAAGCCATTCGGATTCTCTCCTGATCCTTTGGTAGAGATCGGTTCATGAAAATGACAAAAATTCAACAGTAATTACTGATCACTGCTAGTCATTAACTCCATCTGGCATGATCCTCCAAAATCCTTTCAGATTTGCTTCTGGTGATTTGTTATAGGTGGAGTCTCGAAAATTCCGAGAAATAAGCCATTCTGAACGGCTTCGTGGTAGTCATTCATTCCTCACATCATGAGCCTCCTTAGTACATTCCTATTTGCTGCTCTTGACTTGGAAGAAATCAGTTCCTGAAATAGACTCAAAATGAGAAATTCATCTTGGATGTACGCAACAGATCAATTTGAGAAGGAATCTTCCTGAAAGACCCGAGGATTCACTTCTCGTCCTATGGTACAGAGCAGTTCGTGAAAATGACTCCAGATGAGAAAGACATGCTTAATCTGGTATCCTGATCTATTTCTCATGGAAACATCCACCAAAACACAAGTCTCTTCTCTCTTCAGGATTTGGTGGAGATGGATCGTGAAAATTGCTAAAAATGAGAAAGTTATAACTGATCAATGCTCTAAAACAGTGACAAATGGAATCAATCCCCAAAAGCCTTTCAGATTCGCTTCTTGTGATTTGGTAGATATCAGTTCATGATTTGATGAAAATGACTCCAAAGGAGACAGTTTTTCCTGATCAATGTCAGTAATTAATTACACTTGGAATCATCCTCCCAAATCCTTTGATAATTAACTCCTGGTGATTGTGAATAAAATCGGTTGGTGAAAATTCGTAGGAAAGAGAAAATCCATTCCTCAACCGTCTTCTGATGAATTTCCAATGGAATCATCCACCGGAAAAACAACTTCATTCTCTCTTGGTGCCTTGGAACAGATCGGTTTGTGCAGATTACTCAAAGTACGAAAATCATTCTTTACAAGCACCTAGTGGGAAAGAATCCAGCAATCCAGATTCTCTCCTCCTGAGTTTGTTGAGATTGGTTCATGAAAATTACTAAAAAAATCAACCATTTATTACTGATCACTGCATCTAATTAGTACCTCATGGAATCATCCTCCAAAGACCTTTTAGCTACTCTGCTGGTCACTTGGTAGAGATGGGTAGGGTAAATTGCTAAAAAGGAGACCTTCAATACGATCAGATGTAGCCATTGATGTCTCATGCACGCTTCCTCGAAAAGCCATTCGGATTCTCTCCTGATCCTTTGGTAGAGATCGGTTCATGAAAATGACAAAAATTCAACAGTAATTACTGATCACTGCTAGTCATTAACTCCATCTGGCATGATCCTCCAAAATCCTTTCAGATTTGCTTCTGGTGATTTGTTATAGGTGGAGTCTCGAAAATTCCGAGAAATAAGCCATTCTGAACGGCTTCGTGGTAGTCATTCATTCCTCACATCATGAGCCTCCTTAGTACATTCCTATTTGCTGCTCTTGACTTGGAAGAAATCAGTTCCTGAAATAGACTCAAAATGAGAAATTCATCTTGGATGTACGCAACAGATCAATTTGAGAAGGAATCTTCCTGAAAGACCCGAGGATTCACTTCTCGTCCTATGGTACAGAGCAGTTCGTGAAAATGACTCCAGATGAGAAAGACATGCTTAATCTGGTATCCTGATCTATTTCTCATGGAAACATCCACGAAAACACAAGTCTCTTCTCTCTTCAGGATTTGGTGGAGATTGATCGTGAAAATTGCTAAAAATGAGAAAGTTATAGCTGATCAATACTCTAAAACAGTGACAAATGGAATCAATCCGCAAAAGCCTTTCAGATTCGCTTCTTGTGATTTGGTAGATATCAGTTCATGATTTGATGAAAATGACTCCAAAGGAGACAGTTCTTCCTGATCAATGTTAGTAATTAATTACACTTGGAATCATCCTCCCAAATCCTTTGATAATTAACTCCTGGTGATTGTGAATAAAATCGGTTGGTGAAAATTCGTAGGAAAGAGAAAATTCATTCCTCACCCGTCTTCTGATGAATTTCCAATGGAATCATCCACCGGAAAAACAATTGCATTCTCTCTTGGTGCCTTGGAACAGATCGGTTTGTGCAAATTACTCAAAGTACAAAAATCATTCTTTACAAGCACCTAGTGGGAAAGACTCCAGCAATCCAGATTCTCTCCTCCTGAGTTTGTCGAGATTGGTTCATGAAAATTACTAAAAAATCAGCCATTTATTACTGATCACTGCATCTAATTAGTACCTCATGGAATCATCCTCCAAAGACCTTTTAGGTACTCTGCTGGTCACTTGGTAGAGATGGGTAGGGTAAATTGCTAAAAAGGAGACCTTCAATACGATCAGATGTAGCCATTGATGTCTCATGCACGCTTCCTCGAAAAGCCATTCGGATTCTCTCCTGATCCTTTGGTAGAGATCGGTTCATGAAAATGACAAAAATTCAACAGTAATTACTGATCACTGCTAGTCATTAACTCCATCTGGCATGATCCTCCAAAATCCTTTCAGATTTGCTTCTGGTGATTTGTTATAGGTGGAGTCTCGAAAATTCCAAAAAATAAGCCATTCTGAACGGCTTCGTGGTAGTCATTCATTCCTCAAATCATGAGCCTCCTTAGTACATTCCAATTCGCTCCTGTTAACTTGGAAGAAATCAGTTCCTGAAATAGACTCAAAATGAGAAATTCATCTTGGATGTGCGCAACAGTTCAATTTGAGAAGTAATCTTCCTGAAAGACCCGAGGATTCACTTCTCGTCCTATGGTACAGAGCAGTTCGTGAAAATGACTCCAGATGAGAAAGAGATGCTTAATCTGGTATCCTGATCTATTTCTCATGGAAACATCCACCAAAACACAAGTCTCTTCTCTCTTCAGGATTTGGTGGAGATTGATCGTGAAAATTGCTAAAAATGAGAAAGTTATAACTGATCAATGCTCTAAAACAGTGACAAATGGAATCAATCCCCAAAAGCCTTTCAGATTCGCTTCTTGTGATTTGGTAGATATCAGTTCATGATTTGATGAAAATGACTCCAAAGGAGACAGTTTTTCCTGATCAATGTCAGTAATTAATTACACTTGGAATCATCCTCCCAAATCCTTTGATAATTAACTCCTGGTGATTGTGAATAAAATCGGTTGGTGAAAATTCGTAGGAAAGAGAAAATCCATTCCTCAACCGTCTTCTGATGAATTTCCAATGGAATCATCCACCGGAAAAACAACTTCATTCTCTCTTGGTGCCTTGGAACAGATCGGTTTGTGCAAATTACTCAAAGTACGAAAATCATTCTTTACAAGCACCTAGTGGGAAAGAATCCAGCAATCCAGATTCTCTCCTCCTGAGTTTGTTGAGATTGGTTCATGAAAATTACTAAAAAAATCAACCATTTATTACTGATCACTGCATCTAATTAGTACCTCATGGAATCATCCTCCAAAGACCTTTTAGCTACTCTGCTGGTCACTTGGTAGAGATGGGTAGGGTAAATTGCTAAAAAGGAGACCTTCAATACGATCAGATGTAGCCATTGATGTCTCATGCACGCTTCCTCGAAAAGCCATTCGGATTCTCTCCTGATCCTTTGGTAGAGATCGGTTCATGAAAATGACAAAAATTCAACAGTAATTACTGATCACTGCTAGTCATTAACTCCATCTGGCATGATCCTCCAAAATCCTTTCAGATTTGCTTCTGGTTATTTGTTATAGGTGGAGTCTCGAAAATTCCGAGAAATAAGCCATTCTGAACGGCTTCGTGGTAGTCATTCATTCCTCACATCATGAGCCTCCTTAGTACATTCCTATTTGCTGCTCTTGACTTGGAAGAAATCAGTTCCTGAAATAGACTCAAAATGAGAAATTCATCTTGGATGTGCGCAACAGATCAATTTGAGAAGGAATCTTCCTGAAAGACCCGAGGATTCACTTCTCGTCCTATGGTACAGAGCAGTTCGTGAAAATGACTCCAGATGAGAAAGACATGCTTAATCTGGTATCCTTATCTATTTCTCATGGAAACATCCACCAAAACACAAGTCTCTTCTCTCTTCAGGATTTGGTGGAGATGGATCGTGAAAATTGCTAAAAATGAGAAAGTTATAACTGATCAATGCTCTAAAACAGTGACAAATGGAATCAATCCCCAAAAGCCTTTCAGATTCGCTTCTTGTGATTTGGTAGATATCAGTTCATGATTTGATGAAAATGACTCCAAAGGAGACAGTTTTTCCTGATCAATGTCAGTAATTAATTACACTTGGAATCATCCTCCCAAATCCTTTGATAATTAACTCCTGGTGATTGTGAATAAAATCGGTTGGTGAAAATTCGTAGGAAAGAGAAAATCCATTCCTCAACCGTCTTCTGATGAATTTCCAATGGAATCATCCACCGGAAAAACAACTTCATTCTCTCTTGGTGCCTTGGAACAGATCGGTTTGTGCAAATTACTCACAGTACGAAAATCATTCTTTACAAGCACCTAGTGGGAAAGAATCCAGCAATCCAGATTCTCTCCTCCTGAGTTTGTTGAGATTGGTTCATGAAAATTATTAAAAAAATCAACCATTTATTACTGATCACTGCATCTAATTAGTACCTCATGGAATCATCCTCCAAAGACCTTTTAGCTACTCTGCTGGTCACTTGGTAGAGATGGGTAGGGTAAATTGCTAAAAAGGAGACCTTCAATACGATCAGATGTAGCCATTGATGTCTCATGCACGCTTCCTCGAAAAGCCATTCGGATTCTCTCCTGATCCTTTGGTAGAGATCGGTTCATGAAAATGACAAAAATTCAACAGTAATTACTGATCACTGCTAGTCATTAACTCCATCTGGCATGATCCTCCAAAATCCTTTCAGATTTGCTTCTGGTGATTTGTTATAGGTGGAGTCTCGAAAATTCCGAGAAATAAGCCATTCTGAACGGCTTCGTTGTAGTCATTCATTCCTCACATCATGAGCCTCCTTAGTACATTCCTATTTGCTGCTCTTGACTTGGAAGAAATCAGTTCCTGAAATAGACTCAAAATGAGAAATTCATCTTGGATGTACGCAACAGATCAATTTGAGAAGGAATCTTCCTGAAAGACCCGAGGATTCACTTCTCGTCCTATGGTACAGAGCAGTTCGTGAAAATGACTCCAGATGAGAAAGACATGCTTAATCTGGTATCCTGATCTATTTCTCATGGAAACATCCACCAAAACACAAGTCTCTTCTCTCTTCAGGATTTGGTGGAGATTGATCGTGAAAATTGCTAAAAATGAGAAAGTTATAGCTGATCAATGCTCTAAAACAGTGACAAATGGAATCAATCCGCAAAAGCCTTTCAGATTCGCTTCTTGTGATTTGGTAGATATCAGTTCATGATTTGATGAAAATGACTCCAAAGGAGACAGTTCTTCCTGATCAATGTTAGTAATTAATTACACTTGGAATCATCCTCCCAAATCCTTTGATAATTAACTCCTGGTGATTGTGAATAAAATCGGTTGGTGAAAATTCGTAGGAAAGAGAAAATTCATTCCTCACCCGTCTTCTGATGAATTTCCAATGGAATCATCCACCGGAAAAACAATTGCATTCTCTCTTGGTGCCTTGGAACAGATCGGTTTGTGCAAATGACTCAAAGTACAAAAATCATTCTTTACAAGCACCTAGTGGGAAAGACTCCAGCAATCCAGATTCTCTCCTCCTGAGTTTGTCGAGATTGGTTCATGAAAATTACTAAAAAATCAGCCATTTATTACTGATCACTGCATCTAATTAGTACCTCATGGAATCATCCTCCAAAGACCTTTTAGGTACTCTGCTGGTCACTTGGTAGAGATGGGTAGGGTAAATTGCTAAAAAGGAGACCTTCAATACGATCAGATGTAGCCATTGATGTCTCATGCACGCTTCCTCGAAAAGCCATTCGGATTCTCTCCTGATCCTTTGGTAGAGATCGGTTCATGAAAATGACAAAAATTCAACAGTAATTACTGATCACTGCTAGTCATTAACTCCATCTGGCATGATCCTCCAAAATCCTTTCAGATTTCCTTCTGGTGATTTGTTATAGGTGGAGTCTCGAAAATTCCAAAAAATAAGCCATTCTGAACGGCTTCGTGGTAGTCATTCATTCCTCAAATCATGAGCCTCCTTAGTACATTCCAATTCGCTCCTGTTAACTTGGAAGAAATCAGTTCCTGAAATAGACTCAAAATGAGAAATTCATCTTGGATGTGCGCAACAGTTCAATTTGAGAAGTAATCTTCCTGAAAGACCCGAGGATTCACTTCTCGTCCTATGGTACAGAGCAGTTCGTGAAAATGACTCCAGATGAGAAAGACATGCTTAATCTGGTATCCTGATCTATTTCTCATGGAAACATCCACCAAAACACAAGTCTCTTCTCTCTTCAGGATTTGGTGGAGATTGATCGTGAAAATTGCTAAAAATGAGAAAGTTATAACTGATCAATGCTCTAAAACAGTGACAAATGGAATCAATCCCCAAAAGCCTTTCAGATTCGCTTCTTGTGATTTGGTAGATATCAGTTCATGATTTGATGAAAAACACTACAAAGGAGACAGTTCTTCCTGATCAATGTTAGTAATTAATTACACTTGGAATCATCCTCCCAAATCCTTTGATAATTAACTCCTGGTGATTGTGAATAAAATCGGTTGGTGAAAATTCGTAGGAAAGAGAAAATCCATTCCTCAACCGTCTTCTGATGAATTTCCAATGGAATCATCCACCGGAAAAACAACTTCATTCTCTCTTGGTGCCTTGGAACAGATCGGTTTGTGCAAATTACTCAAAGTACGAAAATCATTCTTTACAAGCACCTAGTGGGAAAGAATCCAGCAATCCAGATTCTCTCCTCCTGAGTTTGTTGAGATTGGTTCATGAAAATTACTAAAAAAATCAACCATTTATTACTGATCACTGCATCTAATTAGTACCTCATGGAATCATCCTCCAAAGACCTTTTAGCTACTCTGCTGGTCACTTGGTAGAGATGGGTAGGGTAAATTGCTAAAAAGGAGACCTTCAATACGATCAGATGTAGCCATTGATGTCTCATGCACGCTTCCTCGAAAAGCCATTCGGATTCTCTCCTGATCCTTTGGTAGAGATCGGTTCATGAAAATGACAAAAATTCAACAGTAATTACTGATCACTGCTAGTCATTAACTCCATCTGGCATGATCCTCCAAAATCCTTTCAGATTTGCTTCTGGTGATTTGTTATAGGTGGAGTCTCGAAAATTCCGAGAAATAAGCCATTCTGAACGGCTTCGTGGTAGTCATTCATTCCTCACATCATGAGCCTCCTTAGTACATTCCTATTTGCTGCTCTTGACTTGGAAGAAATCAGTTCCTGAAATAGACTCAAAATGAGAAATTCATCTTGGATGTACGCAACAGATCAATTTGAGAAGGAATCTTCCTGAAAGACCCGAGGATTCACTTCTCGTCCTATGGTACAGAGCAGTTCGTGAAAATGACTCCAGATGAGAAAGACATGCTTAATCTGGTATCCTGATCTATTTCTCATGGAAACATCCACCAAAACACAAGTCTCTTCTCTCTTCAGGATTTGGTGGAGATGGATCGTGAAAATTGCTAAAAATGAGAAAGTTATAGCTGATCAATGCTCTAAAACAGTGACAAATGGAATCAATCCGCAAAAGCCTTTCAGATTCGCTTCTTGTGATTTGGTAGATATCAGTTCATGATTTGATGAAAATGACTCCAAAGGAGACAGTTCTTCCTGATCAATGTTAGTAATTAATTACACTTGGAATCATCCTCCCAAATCCTTTGATAATTAACTCCTGGTGATTGTGAATAAAATCGGTTGGTGAAAATTCGTAGGAAAGAGAAAATTCATTCCTCACCCGTCTTCTGATGAATTTCCAATGGAATCATCCACCGGAAAAACAATTGCATTCTCTCTTGGTGCCTTGGAACAGATCGGTTTGTGCAAATGACTCAAAGTACAAAAATCATTCTTTACAAGCACCTAGTGGGAAAGACTCCAGCAATCCAGATTCTCTCCTCCTGAGTTTGTCGAGATTGGTTCATGAAAATTACTAAAAAATCAGCCATTTATTACTGATCACTGCATCTAATTAGTACCTCATGGAATCATCCTCCAAAGACCTTTTAGGTACTCTGCTGGTCACTTGGTAGAGATGGGTAGGGTAAATTGCTAAAAAGGAGACCTTCAATACGATCAGATGTAGCCATTGATGTCTCATGCACGCTTCCTCGAAAAGGCATTCGGATTCTCTCCTGATCCTTTGGTAGAGATCGGTTCATGAAAATGACAAAAATTCAACAGTAATTACTGATCACTGCTAGTCATTAACTCCATCTGGCATGATCCTCCAAAATCCTTTCAGATTTCCTTCTGGTGATTTGTTATAGGTGGAGTCTCGAAAATTCCAAAAAATAAGCCATTCTGAACGGCTTCGTGGTAGTCATTCATTCCTCAAATCATGAGCCTCCTTAGTACATTCCAATTCGCTCCTGTTAACTTGGAAGAAATCAGTTCCTGAAATAGACTCAAAATGAGAAATTCATCTTGGATGTGCGCAACAGTTCAATTTGAGAAGTAATCTTCCTGAAAGACCCGAGGATTCACTTCTCGTCCTATGGTACAGAGCAGTTCGTGAAAATGACTCCAGATGAGAAAGACATGCTTAATTTGGTATCCTGATCTATTTCTCTTGGAAACATCCACCAAAACACAAGTCTCTTCTCTCTTCAGGATTTGGTGGAGATGGATCGTGAAAATTGCTAAAAATGAGAAAGTTATAACTGATCAATGCTCTAAAACAGTGACAAATGGAATCAATCCCCAAAAGCCTTTCAGATTCGCTTCTTGTGATTTGGTAGATATCAGTTCATGATTTGATGAAAAACACTACAAAGGAGACAGTTCTTCCTGATCAATGTTAGTAATTAATTACACTTGGAATCATCCTCCCAAATCCTTTGATAATTAACTCCTGGTGATTGTGAATAAAATCGGTTGGTGAAAATTCGTAGGAAAGAGAAAATTAATTCCTCACCCGTCTTCTGATGAATTTCCAATGGAATCATCCGCCGGAAAAACAATTGCATTCTCTCTTGGTGCCTTGGAACAGATCGGTTTGTGCAAATGACTCAAAGTACAAAAATCATTCTTTACAAGCACCTAGTGGGAAAGACTCCAGCAATCCAGATTCTCTCCTCCTGAGTTTGTCGAGATTGGTTCATGAAAATTACTAAAAAATCAGCCATTTATTACTGATCACTGCATCTAATTAGTACCTCATGGAATCATCCTCCAAAGACCTTTTAGCTACTCTGCTGGTCACTTGGTAGAGATGGGTAGGGTAAATTGCTAAAAAGGAGACCTTCAATACGATCAGATGTAGCCATTGATGTCTCATGCACGCTTCCTCGAAAAGCCATTCGGATTCTCTCCTGATCCTTTGGTAGAGATCGGTTCATGAAAATGACAAAAATTCAACAGTAATTACTGATCACTGCTAGTCATTAACTCCATCTGGCATGATCCTCCAAAATCCTTTCAGATTTGCTTCTGGTGATTTGTTATAGGTGGAGTCTCGAAAATTCTGAGAAATAAGCCATTCTGAACGGCTTCGTGGTAGTCATTCATTCCTCACATCATGAGCCTCCTTAGTACATTCCTATTCGCTCCTGTTGACTTGGAAGAAATCAGTTCCTGAAATAGACTCAAAATGAGAAATTCATCTTGGATGTGCGCAACAGATCAATTTGAGAAGGAATCTTCCTGAAAGACCCGAGGATTCACTTCTCGTCCTATGGTACAGAGCAGTTCGTGAAAATGACTCCAGATGAGAAAGACATGCTTAATCTGGTATCCTTATCTATTTCTCATGGAAACATCCACCAAAACACAAGTCTCTTCTCTCTTCAGGATTTGGTGGAGATGGATCGTGAAAATTGCTAAAAATGAGAAAGTTATAACTGATCAATGCTCTAAAACAGTGACAAATGGAATCAATCCCCAAAAGCCTTTCAGATTCGCTTCTTGTGATTTGGTAGATATCAGTTCATGATTTGATGAAAATGACTCCAAAGGAGACAGTTTTTCCTGATCAATGTCAGTAATTAATTACACTTGGAATCATCCTCCCAAATCCTTTGATAATTAACTCCTGGTGATTGTGAATAAAATCGGTTGGTGAAAATTCGTAGGAAAGAGAAAATCCATTCCTCAACCGTCTTCTGATGAATTTCCAATGGAATCATCCACCGGAAAAACAACTTCATTCTCTCTTGGTGCCTTGGAACAGATCGGTTTGTGCAAATTACTCAAAGTACGAAAATCATTCTTTACAAGCACCTAGTGGGAAAGAATCCAGCAATCCAGATTCTCTCCTCCTGAGTTTGTTGAGATTGGTTCATGAAAATTACTAAAAAAATCAACCATTTATTACTGATCACTGCATCTAATTAGTACCTCATGGAATCATCCTCCAAAGACCTTTTAGCTACTCTGCTGGTCACTTGGTAGAGATGGGTAGGGTAAATTGCTAAAAAGGAGACCTTCAATACGATCAGATGTAGCCATTGATGTCTCATGCACGCTTCCTCGAAAAGCCATTCGGATTCTCTCCTGATCCTTTGGTAGAGATCGGTTCATGAAAATGACAAAAATTCAACAGTAATTACTGATCACTGCTAGTCATTAACTCCATCTGGCATGATCCTCCAAAATCCTTTCAGATTTGCTTCTGGTGATTTGTTATAGGTGGAGTCTCGAAAATTCCGAGAAATAAGCCATTCTGAACGGCTTCGTGGTAGTCATTCATTCCTCACATCATGAGCCTCCTTAGTACATTCCTATTTGCTGCTCTTGACTTGGAAGAAATCAGTTCCTGAAATAGACTCAAAATGAGAAATTCATCTTGGATGTACGCAACAGATCAATTTGAGAAGGAATCTTCCTGAAAGACCCGAGGATTCACTTCTCGTCCTATGGTACAGAGCAGTTCGTGAAAATGACTCCAGATGAGAAAGACATGCTTAATCTGGTATCCTGATCTATTTCTCATGGAAACATCCACCAAAACACAAGTCTCTTCTCTCTTCAGGATTTGGTGGAGATGGATCGTGAAAATTGCTAAAAATGAGAAAGTTATAACTGATCAATGCTCTAAAACAGTGACAAATGGAATCAATCCCCAAAAGCCTTTCAGATTCGCTTCTTGTGATTTGGTAGATATCAGTTCATGATTTGATGAAAATGACTCCAAAGGAGACAGTTTTTCCTGATCAATGTCAGTAATTAATTACACTTGGAATCATCCTCCCAAATCCTTTGATAATTAACTCCTGGTGATTGTGAATAAAATCGGTTGGTGAAAATTCGTAGGAAAGAGAAAATCCATTCCTCAACCGTCTTCTGATGAATTTCCAATGGAATCATCCACCGGAAAAACAACTTCATTCTCTCTTGGTGCCTTGGAACAGATCGGTTTGTGCAAATTACTCAAAGTACGAAAATCATTCTTTACAAGCACCTAGTGGGAAAGAATCCAGCAATCCAGATTCTCTCCTCCTGAGTTTGTTGAGATTGGTTCATGAAAATTACTAAAAAAATCAACCATTTATTACTGATCACTGCATCTAATTAGTACCTCATGGAATCATCCTCCAAAGACCTTTTAGCTACTCTGCTGGTCACTTGGTAGAGATGGGTAGGGTAAATTGCTAAAAAGGAGACCTTCAATACGATCAGATGTAGCCATTGATGTCTCATGCACGCTTCCTCGAAAAGCCATTCGGATTCTCTCCTGATCCTTTGGTAGAGATCGGTTCATGAAAATGACAAAAATTCAACAGTAATTACTGATCACTGCTAGTCATTAACTCCATCTGGCATGATCCTCCAAAATCCTTTCAGATTTGCTTCTGGTGATTTGTTATAGGTGGAGTCTCGAAAATTCCGAGAAATAAGCCATTCTGAACGGCTTCGTGGTAGTCATTCATTCCTCACATCATGAGCCTCCTTAGTACATTCCTATTCGCTCCTGTTGACTTGGAAGAAATCAGTTCCTGAAATAGACTCAAAATGAGAAATTCATCTTGGATGTGCGCAACAGATCAATTTGAGAAGGAATCTTCCTGAAAGACCCGAGGATTCACTTCTCGTCCTATGGTACAGAGCAGTTCGTGAAAATGACTCCAGATGAGAAAGACATGCTTAATCTGGTATCCTTATCTATTTCTCATGGAAACATCCACCAAAACACAAGTCTCTTCTCTCTTCAGGATTTGGTGGAGATGGATCGTGAAAATTGCTAAAAATGAGAAAGTTATAACTGATCAATGCTCTAAAACAGTGACAAATGGAATCAATCCCCAAAAGCCTTTCAGATTCGCTTCTTGTGATTTGGTAGATATCAGTTCATGATTTGATGAAAATGACTCCAAAGGAGACAGTTTTTCCTGATCAATGTCAGTAATTAATTACACTTGGAATCATCCTCCCAAATCCTTTGATAATTAACTCCTGGTGATTGTGAATAAAATCGGTTGGTGAAAATTCGTAGGAAAGAGAAAATCCATTCCTCAACCGTCTTCTGATGAATTTCCAATGGAATCATCCACCGGAAAAACAACTTCATTCTCTCTTGGTGCCTTGGAACAGATCGGTTTGTGCAAATTACTCAAAGTATGAAAATCATTCTTTACAAGCACCTAGTGGGAAAGAATCCAGCAATCCAGATTCTCTCCTCCTGAGTTTGTTGAGATTGGTTCATGAAAATTACTAAAAAAATCAACCATTTATTACTGATCACTGCATCTAATTAGTACCTCATGGAATCATCCTCCAAAGACCTTTTAGCTACTCTGCTGGTCACTTGGTAGAGATGGGTAGGGTAAATTGCTAAAAAGGAGACCTTCAATACGATCAGATGTAGCCATTGATGTCTCATGCACGCTTCCTCGAAAAGCCATTCGGATTCTCTCCTGATCCTTTGGTAGAGATCGGTTCATGAAAATGACAAAAATTCAACAGTAATTACTGATCACTGCTAGTCATTAACTCCATATGGCATGATCCTCCAAAATCCTTTCAGATTTGCTTCTGGTGATTTGTTATAGGTGGAGTCTCGAAAATTCCGAGAAATAAGCCATTCTGAACGGCTTCGTGGTAGTCATTCATTCCTCACATCATGAGCCTCCTTAGTACATTCCTATTTGCTGCTCTTGACTTGGAAGAAATCAGTTCCTGAAATAGACTCAAAATGAGAAATTCATCTTGGATGTACGCAACAGATCAATTTGAGAAGGAATCTTCCTGAAAGACCCGAGGATTCACTTCTCGTCCTATGGTACAGAGCAGTTCGTGAAAATGACTCCAGATGAGAAAGACATGCTTAATCTGGTATCCTTATCTATTTCTCATGGAAACATCCACCAAAACACAAGTCTCTTCTCTCTTCAGGATTTGGTGGAGATGGATCGTGAAAATTGCTAAAAATGAGAAAGTTATAACTGATCAATGCTCTAAAACAGTGACAAATGGAATCAATCCCCAAAAGCCTTTCAGATTCGCTTCTTGTGATTTGGTAGATATCAGTTCATGATTTGATGAAAATGACTCCAAAGGAGACAGTTTTTCCTGATCAATGTCAGTAATTAATTACACTTGGAATCATCCTCCCAAATCCTTTGATAATTAACTCCTGGTGATTGTGAATAAAATCGGTTGGTGAAAATTCGTAGGAAAGAGAAAATCCATTCCTCAACCGTCTTCTGATGAATTTCCAATGGAATCATCCACCGGAAAAACAACTTCATTCTCTCTTGGTGCCTTGGAACAGATCGGTTTGTGCAAATTACTCAAAGTACGAAAATCATTCTTTACAAGCACCTAGTGGGAAAGAATCCAGCAATCCAGATTCTCTCCTCCTGAGTTTGTTGAGATTGGTTCATGAAAATTACTAAAAAAATCAACCATTTATTACTGATCACTGCATCTAATTAGTACCTCATGGAATCATCCTCCAAAGACCTTTTAGCTACTCTGCTGGTCACTTGGTAGAGATGGGTAGGGTAAATTGCTAAAAAGGAGACCTTCAATACGATCAGATGTAGCCATTGATGTCTCATGCACGCTTCCTCAAAAAGCCATTCGGATTCTCTCCTGATCCTTTGGTAGAGATCGGTTCATGAAAATGACAAAAATTCAACAGTAATTACTGATCACTGCTAGTCATTAACTCCATCTGGCATGATCCTCCAAAATCCTTTCAGATTTGATTCTGGTGATTTGTTGTAGGTGGAGTCTCGAAAATTCCAAAAAATAAGCCATTCTGAACGGCTTCGTGGTAGTCATTCATTCCTCACATCATGAGCCTCCTTAGTACATTCCAATTCGCTCCTGTTAACTTGGAAGAAATCAGTTCCTGAAATAGACTCAAAATGAGAAATTCATCTTGGATGTGCGCAACAGATCAATTTGAGAAGGAATCTTCCTGAAAGACCCGAGGATTCACTTCTCGTCCTATGGTACAGAGCAGTTCGTGAAAATGACTCCAGATGAGAAAGACATGCTTAATCTGGTATCCTTATCTATTTCTCATGGAAACATCCACCAAAACACAAGTCTCTTCTCTCTTCAGGATTTGGTGGAGATGGATCGTGAAAATTGCTAAAAATGAGAAAGTTATAACTGATCAATGCTCTAAAACAGTGACAAATGGAATCAATCCCCAAAAGCCTTTCAGATTCGCTTCTTGTGATTTGGTAGATATCAGTTCATGATTTGATGAAAATGACTCCAAAGGAGACAGTTTTTCCTGATCAATGTCAGTAATTAATTACACTTGGAATCATCCTCCCAAATCCTTTGATAATTAACTCCTGGTGATTGTGAATAAAATCGGTTGGTGAAAATTCGTAGGAAAGAGAAAATCCATTCCTCAACCGTCTTCTGATGAATTTCCAATGGAATCATCCACCGGAAAAACAACTTCATTCTCTCTTGGTGCCTTGGAACAGATCGGTTTGTGCAAATTACTCAAAGTACGAAAATCATTCTTTACAAGCACCTAGTGGGAAAGAATCCAGCAATCCAGATTCTCTCCTCCTGAGTTTGTTGAGATTGGTTCATGAAAATTACTAAAAAAATCAACCATTTATTACTGATCACTGCATCTAATTAGTACCTCATGGAATCATCCTCCAAAGACCTTTTAGCTACTCTGCTGGTCACTTGGTAGAGATGGGTAGGGTAAATTGCTAAAAAGGAGACCTTCAATACGATCAGATGTAGCCATTGATGTCTCATGCACGCTTCCTCGAAAAGCCATTCGGATTCTCTCCTGATCCTTTGGTAGAGATCGGTTCATGAAAATGACAAAAATTCAACAGTAATTACTGATCACTGCTAGTCATTAACTCCAGCTGGCATGATCCTCCAAAATCCTTTCAGATTTGCTTCTGGTGATTTGTCATAGGTGGAATCTCGGAAATTCTGAGAAATAAGCCATTCTGAACGGCTTCGTGGTAGTCATTCATTCCTCACATCATGAGCCTCCTTAGTACATTCCAATTTGCTGCTCTGGACTTGGAAGAAATCAGTTCCTGAAATAGACTCAAAATGAGAAATTCATCTTGGATGTACGCAACAGATCAATTTGAGAAGGAATCTTCCTGAAAGACCCGAGGATTCATTTCTCGTCCTGTGGTACAGAGCAGTTCGTGAAAATGACTCCAAATGAGAAAGACATGCCTAATCTGGTATCCTGATCTATTTCTCATGGAAACATCCACCAAAACACAAGTCTCTTCTCTCTTCAGGATTTGGTGGAGATTGATCATGAAAATTGCTAAAAATGAGAAAGTTATAACTGATCAATGCTCTAAAACAGTGACAAATGGAATAAATCCCCAAAAGCCTTTCAGATTCGCTTCTTGTGATTTGGTAGATATCAGTTCATGATTTGATGAAAATGACTCCAAAGGAGACAGTTCTTCCTGATCAATGTTAGTAATTAATTACACTTGGAATCATCCTCCCAAATCCTTTGATAATTAACTCCTGGTGATTGTGAATAAAATCGGTTGGTGAAAATTCGTAGGAAAGAGAAAATTCGTTCCTCACCCGTCTTCTGATGAATTTCCAGTGGAATCATCCGCCGGAAAAACAATTGCATTCTCTCTTGGTGCCTTGGAACAGATCGGTTTGTGCAAATGACTCAAAGTACGAAAATCATTCTTTACAAGCACCTAGTGGGAAAGACTCCAGCAATCCAGATTCTCTCCTCCTGAGTTTGTCGAGATTGGTTCATGAAAATGACTAAAAAATCAACCATTTATTACTGATCACTGCATCTAATTAGTACCTCATGGAATCATCCTCCAAAGACCTTTTAGCTACTCTGCTGGTCACTTGGTAGAGATGGGTAGGGTAAATTGCTAAAAAGGAGACCTTCAATACGATCAGATGTAGCCATTGATGTCTCATGCACGCTTCCTCGAAAAGCCATTCGGATTCTCTCCTGATCCTTTGGTAGAGATCGGTTCATGAAAATGACAAAAATTCAACAGTAATTACTGATCACTGCTAGTCATTAACTCCATCTGGCATGATCCTCCAAAATCCTTTCAGATTTGCTTCTGGTGATTTGTTATAGGTGGAGTCTCGAAAATTCCGAGAAATAAGCCATTCTGAACGGCTTCGTGGTAGTCATTCATTCCTCACATCATGAGCCTCCTTAGTACATTCCTATTTGCTGCTCTTGACTTGGAAGAAATCAGTTCCTGAAATAGACTCAAAATGAGAAATTCATCTTGGATGTGCGCAACAGATCAATTTGAGAAGGAATCTTCCTGAAAGACCCGAGGATTCACTTCTCGTCCTATGGTACAGAGCAGTTCGTGAAAATGACTCCAGATGAGAAAGACATGCTTAATCTGGTATCCTTATCTATTTCTCATGGAAACATCCACCAAAACACAAGTCTCTTCTCTCTTCAGGATTTGGTGGAGATGGATCGTGAAAATTGCTAAAAATGAGAAAGTTATAACTGATCAATGCTCTAAAACAGTGACAAATGGAATCAATCCCCAAAAGCCTTTCAGATTCGCTTCTTGTGATTTGGTAGATATCAGTTCATGATTTGATGAAAATGACTCCAAAGGAGACAGTTTTTCCTGATCAATGTCAGTAATTAATTACACTTGGAATCATCCTCCCAAATCCTTTGATAATTAACTCCTGGTGATTGTGAATAAAATCGGTTGGTGAAAATTCGTAGGAAAGAGAAAATCCATTCCTCAACCGTCTTCTGATGAATTTCCAATGGAATCATCCACCGGAAAAACAACTTCATTCTCTCTTGGTGCCTTGGAACAGATCGGTTTGTGCAAATTACTCAAAGTACGAAAATCATTCTTTACAAGCACCTAGTGGGAAAGAATCCAGCAATCCAGATTCTCTCCTCCTGAGTTTGTTGAGATTGGTTCATGAAAATTACTAAAAAAATCAACCATTTATTACTGATCACTGCATCTAATTAGTACCTCATGGAATCATCCTCCAAAGACCTTTTAGCTACTCTGCTGGTCACTTGGTAGAGATGGGTAGGGTAAATTGCTAAAAAGGAGACCTTCAATACGATCAGATGTAGCCATTGATGTCTCATGCACGCTTCCTCGAAAAGCCATTCGGATTCTCTCCTGATCCTTTGGTAGAGATCGGTTCATGAAAATGACAAAAATTCAACAGTAATTACTGATCACTGCTAGTCATTAACTCCATCTGGCATGATCCTCCAAAATCCTTTCAGATTTGCTTCTGGTGATTTGTTATAGGTGGAGTCTCGAAAATTCCGAGAAATAAGCCATTCTGAACGGCTTCGTGGTAGTCATTCATTCCTCACATCATGAGCCTCCTTAGTACATTCCTATTTGCTGCTCTTGACTTGGAAGAAATCAGTTCCTGAAATAGACTCAAAATGAGAAATTCATCTTGGATGTACGCAACAGATCAATTTGAGAAGGAATCTTCCTGAAAGACCCGAGGATTCACTTCTCGTCCTATGGTACAGAGCAGTTCGTGAAAATGACTCCAGATGAGAAAGACATGCTTAATCTGGTATCCTTATCTATTTCTCATGGAAACATCCACCAAAACACAAGTCTCTTCTCTCTTCAGGATTTGGTGGAGATGGATCGTGAAAATTGCTAAAAATGAGAAAGTTATAACTGATCAATGCTCTAAAACAGTGACAAATGGAATCAATCCCCAAAAGCCTTTCAGATTCGCTTCTTGTGATTTGGTAGATATCAGTTCATGATTTGATGAAAATGACTCCAAAGGAGACAGTTTTTCCTGATCAATGTCAGTAATTAATTACACTTGGAATCATCCTCCCAAATCCTTTGATAATTAACTCCTGGTGATTGTGAATAAAATCGGTTGGTGAAAATTCGTAGGAAAGAGAAAATCCATTCCTCAACCGTCTTCTGATGAATTTCCAATGGAATCATCCACCGGAAAAACAACTTCATTCTCTCTTGGTGCCTTGGAACAGATCGGTTTGTGCAAATGACTCAAAGTACGAAAATCATTCTTTACAAGCACCTAGTGGGAAAGACTCCAGCAATCCAGATTCTCTCCTCCTGAGTTTGTCGAGATTGGTTCATGAAAATGACTAAAAAATCAACCATTTATTACTGATCACTGCATCTAATTAGTACCTCATGGAATCATCCTCCAAAGACCTTTTAGCTACTCTGCTGGTCACTTGGTAGAGATGGGTCGTGTAAATTGCTAAAAATGAGACCTTCAATACGATCAGATGTAGCCATTGATGTCTCATGCACGCTTCCTCGAAAAGCCATTCGGATTCTCTCCTGATTCTTTGGTAGAGATCGGTTCATGAAAATGACAAAAATTCAACAGTAATTACTGATCACTGCTAGTCATTAACTCCATCTGGCATGATCCTCCAAAATCCTTTCAGATTTGCTTCTGGTGATTTGTTATAGGTGGAGTCTCGAAAATTCCGAGAAATAAGCCATTCTGAACGGCTTCGTGGTAGTCATTCATTCCTCACATCATGAGCCTCCTTAGTACATTCCAATTTGCTGCTCTTGACTTGGAAGAAATCAGTTCCTGAAATAGACTCAAAATGAGAAATTCATCTTGGATGTGCGCAACAGATCAATTTGAGAAGGAATCTTCCTGAAAGACCCGAGGATTCACTTCTCGTCCTGTGGTACAGAGCAGTTCGTGAAAATGACTCCAGATGAGAAAGACATGCTTAATCTGGTATCCTGATCTATTTCTCATGGAAACATCCACCAAAACACAAGTCTCTTCTCTCTTCAGGATTTGGTGGAGATTGATCGTGAAAATTGCTAAAAATGAGAAAGTTATAACTGATCAATGCTCTAAAACAGTGACAAATGGAATCAATCCCCAAAAGCCTTTCAGATTCGATTCTTGTGATTTGGTAGATATCAGTTCATGATTTGATGAAAATGACTCCAAAGGAGACAGTTCTTCCTGATCAATGTTAGTAATTAATTACACTTGGAATCATCCTCCCAAATCCTTTGATAATTAACTCCTGGTGATTGTGAATAAAATCGGTTGGTGAAAATTCGTAGGAAAGAGAAAATTCATTCCTCACCCATCTTCTGATGAATTTCCAATGGAATCATCCACCGGAAAAACAACTGCATTCTCTCTTGGTGCCTTGGAACAGATCGGTTTGTGCAAATGACTCAAAGTACGAAAATCATTCTTTACAAGCACCTAGTGGGAAAGACTCCAGCAATCCAGATTCTCTCCTCCTGAGTTTGTCGAGATTGGTTCATGAAAATTACTAAAAAATCAACCATTTATTACTGATCACTGCATCTAATTAGTACCTCATGGAATCATCCTCCAAAGACCTTTTAGGTACTCTGCTGGTCACTTGGTAGAGATGGGTAGGGTAAATTGCTAAAAAGGAGACCTTCAATACGATCAGATGTAGCCATTGATGTCTCATGCACGCTTCCTCGAAAAGCCATTCGGATTCTCTCCTGATCCTTTGGTAGAGATCGCTTCATGAAAATGTCAAAAATTCAACAGTAATTACTGATCACTGCTAGTCATTAACTCCATCTGGCATGATCCTCCAAAATCCTTTCAGATTTGCTTCTGGTGATTTGTTATATATAGAGTCTCGAAAATTCCGGAAAATAAGCCATTCTGAACGGCTTCGTGGTAGTCATTCATTCCTCAAATCATGAGCCTCCTTAGTACATTCCAATTCGCTCCTGTTAACTTGGAAGAAATCAGTTCCTGAAATAGACTCAAAATGAGAAATTCATCTTGGATGTGCGCAACAGTTCAATTTGAGAAGTAATCTTCCTGAAAGACCCGAGGATTCACTTCTCGTCCTATGGTACAGAGCAGTTCGTGAAAATGACTCCAGATGAGAAAGACATGCTTAATTTGGTATCCTGATCTATTTCTCTTGGAAACATCCACCAAAACACAAGTCTCTTCTCTCTTCAGGATTTGGTGGAGATTGATCGTGAAAATTGCTAAAAATGAGAAAGTTATAACTGATCAATGCTCTAAAACAGTGACAAATGGAATCAATCCCCAAAAGCCTTTCAGATTCGCTTCTTGTGATTTGGTAGATATCAGTTCATGATTTGATGAAAAACACTACAAAGGAGACAGTTCTTCCTGATCAATGTTAGTAATTAATTACACTTGGAATCATCCTCCCAAATCCTTTGATAATTAACTCCTGGTGATTGTGAATAAAATCGGTTGGTGAAAATTCGTAGGAAAGAGAAAATTAATTCCTCACCCGTCTTCTGATGAATTTCCAATGGAATCATCCGCCGGAAAAACAATTGCATTCTCTCTTGGTGCCTTGGAACAGATCGGTTTGTGCAAATGACTCAAAGTACAAAAATCATTCTTTACAAGCACCTAGTGGGAAAGACTCCAGCAATCCAGATTCTCTCCTCCTGAGTTTGTCGAGATTGGTTCATGAAAATTACTAAAAAATCAGCCATTTATTACTGATCACTGCATCTAATTAGTACCTCATGGAATCATCCTCCAAAGACCTTTTAGCTACTCTGCTGGTCACTTGGTAGAGATGGGTAGGGTAAATTGCTAAAAAGGAGACCTTCAATACGATCAGATGTAGCCATTGATGTCTCATGCACGCTTCCTCGAAAAGCCATTCGGATTCTCTCCTGATCCTTTGGTAGAGATCGGTTCATGAAAATGACAAAAATTCAACAGTAATTACTGATCACTGCTAGTCATTAACTCCATCTGGCATGATCCTCCAAAATCCTTTCAGATTTGCTTCTGGTGATTTGTTATAGGTGGAGTCTCGAAAATTCTGAGAAATAAGCCATTCTGAACGGCTTCGTGGTAGTCATTCATTCCTCACATCATGAGCCTCCTTAGTACATTCCTATTCGCTCCTGTTGACTTGGAAGAAATCAGTTCCTGAAATAGACTCAAAATGAGAAATTCATCTTGGATGTGCGCAACAGATCAATTTGAGAAGGAATCTTCCTGAAAGACCCGAGGATTCACTTCTCGTCCTATGGTACAGAGCAGTTCGTGAAAATGACTCCAGATGAGAAAGACATGCTTAATCTGGTATCCTTATCTATTTCTCATGGAAACATCCACCAAAACACAAGTCTCTTCTCTCTTCAGGATTTGGTGGAGATGGATCGTGAAAATTGCTAAAAATGAGAAAGTTATAACTGATCAATGCTCTAAAACAGTGACAAATGGAATCAATCCCCAAAAGCCTTTCAGATTCGCTTCTTGTGATTTGGTAGATATCAGTTCATGATTTGATGAAAATGACTCCAAAGGAGACAGTTTTTCCTGATCAATGTCAGTAATTAATTACACTTGGAATCATCCTCCCAAATCCTTTGATAATTAACTCCTGGTGATTGTGAATAAAATCGGTTGGTGAAAATTCGTAGGAAAGAGAAAATCCATTCCTCAACCGTCTTCTGATGAATTTCCAATGGAATCATCCACCGGAAAAACAACTTCATTCTCTCTTGGTGCCTTGGAACAGATCGGTTTGTGCAAATTACTCAAAGTACGAAAATCATTCTTTACAAGCACCTAGTGGGAAAGAATCCAGCAATCCAGATTCTCTCCTCCTGAGTTTGTTGAGATTGGTTCATGAAAATTACTAAAAAAATCAACCATTTATTACTGATCACTGCATCTAATTAGTACCTCATGGAATCATCCTCCAAAGACCTTTTAGCTACTCTGCTGGTCACTTGGTAGAGATGGGTAGGGTAAATTGCTAAAAAGGAGACCTTCAATACGATCAGATGTAGCCATTGATGTCTCATGCACGCTTCCTCGAAAAGCCATTCGGATTCTCTCCTGATCCTTTGGTAGAGATCGGTTCATGAAAATGACAAAAATTCAACAGTAATTACTGATCACTGCTAGTCATTAACTCCATCTGGCATGATCCTCCAAAATCCTTTCAGATTTGCTTCTGGTGATTTGTTATAGGTGGAGTCTCGAAAATTCCGAGAAATAAGCCATTCTGAACGGCTTCGTGGTAGTCATTCATTCCTCACATCATGAGCCTCCTTAGTACATTCCTATTTGCTGCTCTTGACTTGGAAGAAATCAGTTCCTGAAATAGACTCAAAATGAGAAATTCATCTTGGATGTACGCAACAGATCAATTTGAGAAGGAATCTTCCTGAAAGACCCGAGGATTCACTTCTCGTCCTATGGTACAGAGCAGTTCGTGAAAATGACTCCAGATGAGAAAGACATGCTTAATCTGGTATCCTGATCTATTTCTCATGGAAACATCCACCAAAACACAAGTCTCTTCTCTCTTCAGGATTTGGTGGAGATGGATCGTGAAAATTGCTAAAAATGAGAAAGTTATAACTGATCAATGCTCTAAAACAGTGACAAATGGAATCAATCCCCAAAAGCCTTTCAGATTCGCTTCTTGTGATTTGGTAGATATCAGTTCATGATTTGATGAAAATGACTCCAAAGGAGACAGTTTTTCCTGATCAATGTCAGTAATTAATTACACTTGGAATCATCCTCCCAAATCCTTTGATAATTAACTCCTGGTGATTGTGAATAAAATCGGTTGGTGAAAATTCGTAGGAAAGAGAAAATCCATTCCTCAACCGTCTTCTGATGAATTTCCAATGGAATCATCCACCGGAAAAACAACTTCATTCTCTCTTGGTGCCTTGGAACAGATCGGTTTGTGCAAATTACTCAAAGTACGAAAATCATTCTTTACAAGCACCTAGTGGGAAAGAATCCAGCAATCCAGATTCTCTCCTCCTGAGTTTGTTGAGATTGGTTCATGAAAATTACTAAAAAAATCAACCATTTATTACTGATCACTGCATCTAATTAGTACCTCATGGAATCATCCTCCAAAGACCTTTTAGCTACTCTGCTGGTCACTTGGTAGAGATGGGTAGGGTAAATTGCTAAAAAGGAGACCTTCAATACGATCAGATGTAGCCATTGATGTCTCATGCACGCTTCCTCGAAAAGCCATTCGGATTCTCTCCTGATCCTTTGGTAGAGATCGGTTCATGAAAATGACAAAAATTCAACAGTAATTACTGATCACTGCTAGTCATTAACTCCATCTGGCATGATCCTCCAAAATCCTTTCAGATTTGCTTCTGGTGATTTGTTATAGGTGGAGTCTCGAAAATTCCGAGAAATAAGCCATTCTGAACGGCTTCGTGGTAGTCATTCATTCCTCACATCATGAGCCTCCTTAGTACATTCCTATTCGCTCCTGTTGACTTGGAAGAAATCAGTTCCTGAAATAGACTCAAAATGAGAAATTCATCTTGGATGTGCGCAACAGATCAATTTGAGAAGGAATCTTCCTGAAAGACCCGAGGATTCACTTCTCGTCCTATGGTACAGAGCAGTTCGTGAAAATGACTCCAGATGAGAAAGACATGCTTAATCTGGTATCCTTATCTATTTCTCATGGAAACATCCACCAAAACACAAGTCTCTTCTCTCTTCAGGATTTGGTGGAGATGGATCGTGAAAATTGCTAAAAATGAGAAAGTTATAACTGATCAATGCTCTAAAACAGTGACAAATGGAATCAATCCCCAAAAGCCTTTCAGATTCGCTTCTTGTGATTTGGTAGATATCAGTTCATGATTTGATGAAAATGACTCCAAAGGAGACAGTTTTTCCTGATCAATGTCAGTAATTAATTACACTTGGAATCATCCTCCCAAATCCTTTGATAATTAACTCCTGGTGATTGTGAATAAAATCGGTTGGTGAAAATTCGTAGGAAAGAGAAAATCCATTCCTCAACCGTCTTCTGATGAATTTCCAATGGAATCATCCACCGGAAAAACAACTTCATTCTCTCTTGGTGCCTTGGAACAGATCGGTTTGTGCAAATTACTCAAAGTATGAAAATCATTCTTTACAAGCACCTAGTGGGAAAGAATCCAGCAATCCAGATTCTCTCCTCCTGAGTTTGTTGAGATTGGTTCATGAAAATTACTAAAAAAATCAACCATTTATTACTGATCACTGCATCTAATTAGTACCTCATGGAATCATCCTCCAAAGACCTTTTAGCTACTCTGCTGGTCACTTGGTAGAGATGGGTAGGGTAAATTGCTAAAAAGGAGACCTTCAATACGATCAGATGTAGCCATTGATGTCTCATGCACGCTTCCTCGAAAAGCCATTCGGATTCTCTCCTGATCCTTTGGTAGAGATCGGTTCATGAAAATGACAAAAATTCAACAGTAATTACTGATCACTGCTAGTCATTAACTCCATATGGCATGATCCTCCAAAATCCTTTCAGATTTGCTTCTGGTGATTTGTTATAGGTGGAGTCTCGAAAATTCCGAGAAATAAGCCATTCTGAACGGCTTCGTGGTAGTCATTCATTCCTCACATCATGAGCCTCCTTAGTACATTCCTATTTGCTGCTCTTGACTTGGAAGAAATCAGTTCCTGAAATAGACTCAAAATGAGAAATTCATCTTGGATGTACGCAACAGATCAATTTGAGAAGGAATCTTCCTGAAAGACCCGAGGATTCACTTCTCGTCCTATGGTACAGAGCAGTTCGTGAAAATGACTCCAGATGAGAAAGACATGCTTAATCTGGTATCCTTATCTATTTCTCATGGAAACATCCACCAAAACACAAGTCTCTTCTCTCTTCAGGATTTGGTGGAGATGGATCGTGAAAATTGCTAAAAATGAGAAAGTTATAACTGATCAATGCTCTAAAACAGTGACAAATGGAATCAATCCCCAAAAGCCTTTCAGATTCGCTTCTTGTGATTTGGTAGATATCAGTTCATGATTTGATGAAAATGACTCCAAAGGAGACAGTTTTTCCTGATCAATGTCAGTAATTAATTACACTTGGAATCATCCTCCCAAATCCTTTGATAATTAACTCCTGGTGATTGTGAATAAAATCGGTTGGTGAAAATTCGTAGGAAAGAGAAAATCCATTCCTCAACCGTCTTCTGATGAATTTCCAATGGAATCATCCACCGGAAAAACAACTTCATTCTCTCTTGGTGCCTTGGAACAGATCGGTTTGTGCAAATTACTCAAAGTACGAAAATCATTCTTTACAAGCACCTAGTGGGAAAGAATCCAGCAATCCAGATTCTCTCCTCCTGAGTTTGTTGAGATTGGTTCATGAAAATTACTAAAAAAATCAACCATTTATTACTGATCACTGCATCTAATTAGTACCTCATGGAATCATCCTCCAAAGACCTTTTAGCTACTCTGCTGGTCACTTGGTAGAGATGGGTAGGGTAAATTGCTAAAAAGGAGACCTTCAATACGATCAGATGTAGCCATTGATGTCTCATGCACGCTTCCTCAAAAAGCCATTCGGATTCTCTCCTGATCCTTTGGTAGAGATCGGTTCATGAAAATGACAAAAATTCAACAGTAATTACTGATCACTGCTAGTCATTAACTCCATCTGGCATGATCCTCCAAAATCCTTTCAGATTTGATTCTGGTGATTTGTTGTAGGTGGAGTCTCGAAAATTCCAAAAAATAAGCCATTCTGAACGGCTTCGTGGTAGTCATTCATTCCTCACATCATGAGCCTCCTTAGTACATTCCAATTCGCTCCTGTTAACTTGGAAGAAATCAGTTCCTGAAATAGACTCAAAATGAGAAATTCATCTTGGATGTGCGCAACAGATCAATTTGAGAAGGAATCTTCCTGAAAGACCCGAGGATTCACTTCTCGTCCTATGGTACAGAGCAGTTCGTGAAAATGACTCCAGATGAGAAAGACATGCTTAATCTGGTATCCTTATCTATTTCTCATGGAAACATCCACCAAAACACAAGTCTCTTCTCTCTTCAGGATTTGGTGGAGATGGATCGTGAAAATTGCTAAAAATGAGAAAGTTATAACTGATCAATGCTCTAAAACAGTGACAAATGGAATCAATCCCCAAAAGCCTTTCAGATTCGCTTCTTGTGATTTGGTAGATATCAGTTCATGATTTGATGAAAATGACTCCAAAGGAGACAGTTTTTCCTGATCAATGTCAGTAATTAATTACACTTGGAATCATCCTCCCAAATCCTTTGATAATTAACTCCTGGTGATTGTGAATAAAATCGGTTGGTGAAAATTCGTAGGAAAGAGAAAATCCATTCCTCAACCGTCTTCTGATGAATTTCCAATGGAATCATCCACCGGAAAAACAACTTCATTCTCTCTTGGTGCCTTGGAACAGATCGGTTTGTGCAAATTACTCAAAGTACGAAAATCATTCTTTACAAGCACCTAGTGGGAAAGAATCCAGCAATCCAGATTCTCTCCTCCTGAGTTTGTTGAGATTGGTTCATGAAAATTACTAAAAAAATCAACCATTTATTACTGATCACTGCATCTAATTAGTACCTCATGGAATCATCCTCCAAAGACCTTTTAGCTACTCTGCTGGTCACTTGGTAGAGATGGGTAGGGTAAATTGCTAAAAAGGAGACCTTCAATACGATCAGATGTAGCCATTGATGTCTCATGCACGCTTCCTCGAAAAGCCATTCGGATTCTCTCCTGATCCTTTGGTAGAGATCGGTTCATGAAAATGACAAAAATTCAACAGTAATTACTGATCACTGCTAGTCATTAACTCCAGCTGGCATGATCCTCCAAAATCCTTTCAGATTTGCTTCTGGTGATTTGTCATAGGTGGAATCTCGGAAATTCTGAGAAATAAGCCATTCTGAACGGCTTCGTGGTAGTCATTCATTCCTCACATCATGAGCCTCCTTAGTACATTCCAATTTGCTGCTCTGGACTTGGAAGAAATCAGTTCCTGAAATAGACTCAAAATGAGAAATTCATCTTGGATGTACGCAACAGATCAATTTGAGAAGGAATCTTCCTGAAAGACCCGAGGATTCATTTCTCGTCCTGTGGTACAGAGCAGTTCGTGAAAATGACTCCAAATGAGAAAGACATGCCTAATCTGGTATCCTGATCTATTTCTCATGGAAACATCCACCAAAACACAAGTCTCTTCTCTCTTCAGGATTTGGTGGAGATTGATCATGAAAATTGCTAAAAATGAGAAAGTTATAACTGATCAATGCTCTAAAACAGTGACAAATGGAATAAATCCCCAAAAGCCTTTCAGATTCGCTTCTTGTGATTTGGTAGATATCAGTTCATGATTTGATGAAAATGACTCCAAAGGAGACAGTTCTTCCTGATCAATGTTAGTAATTAATTACACTTGGAATCATCCTCCCAAATCCTTTGATAATTAACTCCTGGTGATTGTGAATAAAATCGGTTGGTGAAAATTCGTAGGAAAGAGAAAATTCGTTCCTCACCCGTCTTCTGATGAATTTCCAGTGGAATCATCCGCCGGAAAAACAATTGCATTCTCTCTTGGTGCCTTGGAACAGATCGGTTTGTGCAAATGACTCAAAGTACGAAAATCATTCTTTACAAGCACCTAGTGGGAAAGACTCCAGCAATCCAGATTCTCTCCTCCTGAGTTTGTCGAGATTGGTTCATGAAAATGACTAAAAAATCAACCATTTATTACTGATCACTGCATCTAATTAGTACCTCATGGAATCATCCTCCAAAGACCTTTTAGCTACTCTGCTGGTCACTTGGTAGAGATGGGTAGGGTAAATTGCTAAAAAGGAGACCTTCAATACGATCAGATGTAGCCATTGATGTCTCATGCACGCTTCCTCGAAAAGCCATTCGGATTCTCTCCTGATCCTTTGGTAGAGATCGGTTCATGAAAATGACAAAAATTCAACAGTAATTACTGATCACTGCTAGTCATTAACTCCATCTGGCATGATCCTCCAAAATCCTTTCAGATTTGCTTCTGGTGATTTGTTATAGGTGGAGTCTCGAAAATTCCGAGAAATAAGCCATTCTGAACGGCTTCGTGGTAGTCATTCATTCCTCACATCATGAGCCTCCTTAGTACATTCCTATTTGCTGCTCTTGACTTGGAAGAAATCAGTTCCTGAAATAGACTCAAAATGAGAAATTCATCTTGGATGTGCGCAACAGATCAATTTGAGAAGGAATCTTCCTGAAAGACCCGAGGATTCACTTCTCGTCCTATGGTACAGAGCAGTTCGTGAAAATGACTCCAGATGAGAAAGACATGCTTAATCTGGTATCCTTATCTATTTCTCATGGAAACATCCACCAAAACACAAGTCTCTTCTCTCTTCAGGATTTGGTGGAGATGGATCGTGAAAATTGCTAAAAATGAGAAAGTTATAACTGATCAATGCTCTAAAACAGTGACAAATGGAATCAATCCCCAAAAGCCTTTCAGATTCGCTTCTTGTGATTTGGTAGATATCAGTTCATGATTTGATGAAAATGACTCCAAAGGAGACAGTTTTTCCTGATCAATGTCAGTAATTAATTACACTTGGAATCATCCTCCCAAATCCTTTGATAATTAACTCCTGGTGATTGTGAATAAAATCGGTTGGTGAAAATTCGTAGGAAAGAGAAAATCCATTCCTCAACCGTCTTCTGATGAATTTCCAATGGAATCATCCACCGGAAAAACAACTTCATTCTCTCTTGGTGCCTTGGAACAGATCGGTTTGTGCAAATTACTCAAAGTACGAAAATCATTCTTTACAAGCACCTAGTGGGAAAGACTCCAGCAATCCAGATTCTCTCCTCCTGAGTTTGTCGAGATTGGTTCATGAAAATGACTAAAAAATCAACCATTTATTACTGATCACTGCATCTAATTAGTACCTCATGGAATCATCCTCCAAAGACCTTTTAGCTACTCTGCTGGTCACTTGGTAGAGATGGGTCGTGTAAATTGCTAAAAATGAGACCTTCAATACGATCAGATGTAGCCATTGATGTCTCATGCACGCTTCCTCGAAAAGCCATTCGGATTCTCTCCTGATTCTTTGGTAGAGATCGGTTCATGAAAATGACAAAAATTCAACAGTAATTACTGATCACTGCTAGTCATTAACTCCATCTGGCATGATCCTCCAAAATCCTTTCAGATTTGCTTCTGGTGATTTGTTATAGGTGGAGTCTCGAAAATTCCGAGAAATAAGCCATTCTGAACGGCTTCGTGGTAGTCATTCATTCCTCACATCATGAGCCTCCTTAGTACATTCCAATTTGCTGCTCTTGACTTGGAAGAAATCAGTTCCTGAAATAGACTCAAAATGAGAAATTCATCTTGGATGTGCGCAACAGATCAATTTGAGAAGGAATCTTCCTGAAAGACCCGAGGATTCACTTCTCGTCCTGTGGTACAGAGCAGTTCGTGAAAATGACTCCAGATGAGAAAGACATGCTTAATCTGGTATCCTGATCTATTTCTCATGGAAACATCCACCAAAACACAAGTCTCTTCTCTCTTCAGGATTTGGTGGAGATTGATCGTGAAAATTGCTAAAAATGAGAAAGTTATAACTGATCAATGCTCTAAAACAGTGACAAATGGAATCAATCCCCAAAAGCCTTTCAGATTCGCTTCTTGTGATTTGGTAGATATCAGTTCATGATTTGATGAAAATGACTCCAAAGGAGACAGTTCTTCCTGATCAATGTTAGTAATTAATTACACTTGGAATCATCCTCCCAAATCCTTTGATAATTAACTCCTGGTGATTGTGAATAAAATCGGTTGGTGAAAATTCGTAGGAAAGAGAAAATTCATTCCTCACCCATCTTCTGATGAATTTCCAATGGAATCATCCACCGGAAAAACAACTGCATTCTCTCTTGGTGCCTTGGAACAGATCGGTTTGTGCAAATGACTCAAAGTACGAAAATCATTCTTTACAAGCACCTAGTGGGAAAGACTCCAGCAATCCAGATTCTCTCCTCCTGAGTTTGTCGAGATTGGTTCATGAAAATTACTAAAAAATCAACCATTTATTACTGATCACTGCATCTAATTAGTACCTCATGGAATCATCCTCCAAAGACCTTTTAGGTACTCTGCTGGTCACTTGGTAGAGATGGGTAGGGTAAATTGCTAAAAAGGAGACCTTCAATACGATCAGATGTAGCCATTGATGTCTCATGCACGCTTCCTCGAAAAGCCATTCGGATTCTCTCCTGATCCTTTGGTAGAGATCGCTTCATGAAAATGTCAAAAATTCAACAGTAATTACTGATCACTGCTAGTCATTAACTCCATCTGGCATGATCCTCCAAAATCCTTTCAGATTTGCTTCTGGTGATTTGTTATATATAGAGTCTCGAAAATTCCGGAAAATAAGCCATTCTGAACGGCTTCGTGGTAGTCATTCATTCCTCACATCATGAGCCTCCTTAGTACATTCCAATTCGCTCCTGTTAACTTGGAAGAAATCAGTTCCTGAAATAGACTCAAAATGAGAAATTCATCTTGGATGTGCGCAACAGATCAATTTGAGAAGGAATCTTCCTGAAAGACCCGAGGATTCACTTCTCGTCCTATGGTACAGAGCAGTTCGTGAAAATGACTCCAGATGAGAAAGACATGCTTAATCTGGTATCCTGATCTATTTCTCATGGAAACATCCACCAAAACACAAGTCTCTTCTCTCTTCAGGATTTGGTGGAGATTGATCGTGAAAATTGCTAAAAATGAGAAAGTTATAACTGATCAATGCTCTAAAACAGTGACAAATGGAATCAATCCCCAAAAGCCTTTCAGATTCGCTTCTTGTGATTTGGTAGATATCAGTTCATGATTTGATGAAAATGACTCCAAAGGAGACAGTTCTTCCTGATCAATGTTAGTAATTAATTACACTTGGAATCATCCTCCCAAATCCTTTGATAATTAACTCCTGGTGATTGTGAATAAAATCGGTTGGTGAAAATTCGTAGGAAAGAGAAAATCCATTCCTCAACCGTCTTCTGATGAATTTCCAATGGAATCATCCACTGGAAAAACAACTTCATTCTCTCTTGGTGCCTTGGAACAGATCGGTTTTTGCAAATGACTCAAAGTACGAAAATCATTCTTTACAAGCACCTAGTGGTAAAGACTCCAGCAATCCAGATTCTCTCCTCCTGAGTTTGTCGAGATTGGTTCATGAAAATTACTAAAAAATCAACCATTTATTACTGATCACTGCATCTAATTAGTACCTCATGGAATCATCCTCCAAAGACCTTTTAGCTACTCTGCTGGTCACTTGGTAGAGATGGGTAGGGTAAATTGCTAAAAATGAGACCTTCAATACGATCAGATGTAGCCATTGATGTCTCATGCACGCTTCCTCGAAAAGCCATTCGGATTCTCTCCTGATTCTTTGGTAGAGATCGGTTCATGAAAATGACAAAAATTCAACAGTAATTACTGATCACTGCTAGTCATTAACTCCAGCTGGCATGATCCTCCAAAATCCTTTCAGATTTGCTTCTGGTGATTTGTCATAGGTGGAATCTCGGAAATTCTGAGAAATAAGCCATTCTGAACGGCTTCGTGGTAGTCATTCATTCCTCACATCATGAGCCTCCTTAGTACATTCCAATTTGCTGCTCTGGACTTGGAAGAAATCAGTTCCTGAAATAGACTCAAAATGAGAAATTCATCTTGGATGTACGCAACAGATCAATTTGAGAAGGAATCTTCCTGAAAGACCCGAGGATTCATTTCTCGTCCTGTGGTACAGAGCAGTTCGTGAAAATGACTCCAAATGAGAAAGACATGCCTAATCTGGTATCCTGATCTATTTCTCATGGAAACATCCACCAAAACACAAGTCTCTTCTCTCTTCAGGATTTGGTGGAGATTGATCATGAAAATTGCTAAAAATGAGAAAGTTATAACTGATCAATGCTCTAAAACAGTGACAAATGGAATAAATCCCCAAAAGCCTTTCAGATTCGCTTCTTGTGATTTGGTAGATATCAGTTCATGATTTGATGAAAATGACTCCAAAGGAGACAGTTCTTCCTGATCAATGTTAGTAATTAATTACACTTGGAATCATCCTCCCAAATCCTTTGATAATTAACTCCTGGTGATTGTGAATAAAATCGGTTGGTGAAAATTCGTAGGAAAGAGAAAATTCGTTCCTCACCCGTCTTCTGATGAATTTCCAGTGGAATCATCCGCCGGAAAAACAATTGCATTCTCTCTTGGTGCCTTGGAACAGATCGGTTTGTGCAAATGACTCAAAGTACGAAAATCATTCTTTACAAGCACCTAGTGGGAAAGACTCCAGCAATCCAGATTCTCTCCTCCTGAGTTTGTCGAGATTGGTTCATGAAAATGACTAAAAAATCAACCATTTATTACTGATCACTGCATCTAATTAGTACCTCATGGAATCATCCTCCAAAGACCTTTTAGCTACTCTGCTGGTCACTTGGTAGAGATGGGTAGGGTAAATTGCTAAAAAGGAGACCTTCAATACGATCAGATGTAGCCATTGATGTCTCATGCACGCTTCCTCGAAAAGCCATTCGGATTCTCTCCTGATCCTTTGGTAGAGATCGGTTCATGAAAATGACAAAAATTCAACAGTAATTACTGATCACTGCTAGTCATTAACTCCATCTGGCATGATCCTCCAAAATCCTTTCAGATTTGCTTCTGGTGATTTGTTATAGGTGGAGTCTCGAAAATTCCGAGAAATAAGCCATTCTGAACGGCTTCGTGGTAGTCATTCATTCCTCACATCATGAGCCTCCTTAGTACATTCCTATTTGCTGCTCTTGACTTGGAAGAAATCAGTTCCTGAAATAGACTCAAAATGAGAAATTCATCTTGGATGTGCGCAACAGATCAATTTGAGAAGGAATCTTCCTGAAAGACCCGAGGATTCACTTCTCGTCCTATGGTACAGAGCAGTTCGTGAAAATGACTCCAGATGAGAAAGACATGCTTAATCTGGTATCCTTATCTATTTCTCATGGAAACATCCACCAAAACACAAGTCTCTTCTCTCTTCAGGATTTGGTGGAGATGGATCGTGAAAATTGCTAAAAATGAGAAAGTTATAACTGATCAATGCTCTAAAACAGTGACAAATGGAATCAATCCCCAAAAGCCTTTCAGATTCGCTTCTTGTGATTTGGTAGATATCAGTTCATGATTTGATGAAAATGACTCCAAAGGAGACAGTTTTTCCTGATCAATGTCAGTAATTAATTACACTTGGAATCATCCTCCCAAATCCTTTGATAATTAACTCCTGGTGATTGTGAATAAAATCGGTTGGTGAAAATTCGTAGGAAAGAGAAAATCCATTCCTCAACCGTCTTCTGATGAATTTCCAATGGAATCATCCACCGGAAAAACAACTTCATTCTCTCTTGGTGCCTTGGAACAGATCGGTTTGTGCAAATTACTCAAAGTACGAAAATCATTCTTTACAAGCACCTAGTGGGAAAGAATCCAGCAATCCAGATTCTCTCCTCCTGAGTTTGTTGAGATTGGTTCATGAAAATTACTAAAAAAATCAACCATTTATTACTGATCACTGCATCTAATTAGTACCTCATGGAATCATCCTCCAAAGACCTTTTAGCTACTCTGCTGGTCACTTGGTAGAGATGGGTAGGGTAAATTGCTAAAAAGGAGACCTTCAATACGATCAGATGTAGCCATTGATGTCTCATGCACGCTTCCTCGAAAAGCCATTCGGATTCTCTCCTGATCCTTTGGTAGAGATCGGTTCATGAAAATGACAAAAATTCAACAGTAATTACTGATCACTGCTAGTCATTAACTCCATCTGGCATGATCCTCCAAAATCCTTTCAGATTTGCTTCTGGTTATTTGTTATAGGTGGAGTCTCGAAAATTCCGAGAAATAAGCCATTCTGAACGGCTTCGTGGTAGTCATTCATTCCTCACATCATGAGCCTCCTTAGTACATTCCTATTTGCTGCTCTTGACTTGGAAGAAATCAGTTCCTGAAATAGACTCAAAATGAGAAATTCATCTTGGATGTGCGCAACAGATCAATTTGAGAAGGAATCTTCCTGAAAGACCCGAGGATTCACTTCTCGTCCTATGGTACAGAGCAGTTCGTGAAAATGACTCCAGATGAGAAAGACATGCTTAATCTGGTATCCTTATCTATTTCTCATGGAAACATCCACCAAAACACAAGTCTCTTCTCTCTTCAGGATTTGGTGGAGATGGATCGTGAAAATTGCTAAAAATGAGAAAGTTATAACTGATCAATGCTCTAAAACAGTGACAAATGGAATCAATCCCCAAAAGCCTTTCAGATTCGCTTCTTGTGATTTGGTAGATATCAGTTCATGATTTGATGAAAATGACTCCAAAGGAGACAGTTCTTCCTGATCAATGTTAGTAATTAATTACACTTGGAATCATCCTCCCAAATCCTTTGATAATTAACTCCTGGTGATTGTGAATAAAATCGGTTGGTGAAAATTCGTAGGAAAGAGAAAATTCGTTCCTCACCCGTCTTCTGATGAATTTCCAATGGAATCATCCGCCGGAAAAACAATTGCATTCTCTCTTGGTGCCTTGGAACAGATCGGTTTGTGCAAATGACTCAAAGTACGAAAATCATTCTTTACAAGCACCTAGTGGGAAAGACTCCAGCAATCCAGATTCTCTCCTCCTGAGTTTGTCGAGATTGGTTCATGAAAATGACTAAAAAATCAACCATTTATTACTGATCACTGCATCTAATTAGTACCTCATGGAATCATCCTCCAAAGACCTTTTAGCTACTCTGCTGGTCACTTGGTAGAGATGGGTCGTGTAAATTGCTAAAAATGAGACCTTCAATACGATCAGATGTAGCCATTGATGTCTCATGCACGCTTCCTCGAAAAGCCATTCGGATTCTCTCCTGATTCTTTGGTAGAGATCGGTTCATGAAAATGACAAAAATTCAACAGTAATTACTGATCACTGCTAGTCATTAACTCCATCTGGCATGATCCTCCAAAATCCTTTCAGATTTGCTTCTGGTGATTTGTTATAGGTGGAGTCTCGAAAATTCCGAGAAATAAGCCATTCTGAACGGCTTCGTGGTAGTCATTCATTCCTCACATCATGAGCCTCCTTAGTACATTCCAATTTGCTGCTCTTGACTTGGAAGAAATCAGTTCCTGAAATAGACTCAAAATGAGAAATTCATCTTGGATGTGCGCAACAGATCAATTTGAGAAGGAATCTTCCTGAAAGACCCGAGGATTCACTTCTCGTCCTGTGGTACAGAGCAGTTCGTGAAAATGACTCCAGATGAGAAAGACATGCTTAATCTGGTATCCTGATCTATTTCTCATGGAAACATCCACCAAAACACAAGTCTCTTCTCTCTTCAGGATTTGGTGGAGATTGATCGTGAAAATTGCTAAAAATGAGAAAGTTATAACTGATCAATGCTCTAAAACAGTGACAAATGGAATCAATCCCCAAAAGCCTTTCAGATTCGCTTCTTGTGATTTGGTAGATATCAGTTCATGATTTGATGAAAATGACTCCAAAGGAGACAGTTCTTCCTGATCAATGTTAGTAATTAATTACACTTGGAATCATCCTCCCAAATCCTTTGATAATTAACTCCTGGTGATTGTGAATAAAATCGGTTGGTGAAAATTCGTAGGAAAGAGAAAATTCATTCCTCAGCCATCTTCTGATGAATTTCCAATGGAATCATCCACCGGAAAAACAACTGCATTCTCTCTTGGTGCCTTGGAACAGATCGGTTTGTGCAAATGACTCAAAGTACGAAAATCATTCTTTACAAGCACCTAGTGGGAAAGACTCCAGCAATCCAGATTCTCTCCTCCTGAGTTTGTCGAGATTGGTTCATGAAAATTACTAAAAAATCAACCATTTATTACTGATCACTGCATCTAATTAGTACCTCATGGAATCATCCTCCAAAGACCTTTTAGCTACTCTGCTGGTCACTTGGTAGAGATGGGTAGGGTAAATTGCTAAAAAGGAGACCTTCAATACGATCAGATGTAGCCATTGATGTCTCATGCACGCTTCCTCGAAAAGCCATTCGGATTCTCTCCTGATCCTTTGGTAGAGATCGCTTCATGAAAATGTCAAAAATTCAACAGTAATTACTGATCACTGCTAGTCATTAACTCCATCTGGCATGATCCTCCAAAATCCTTTCAGATTTGCTTCTGGTGATTTGTTATATATAGAGTCTCGAAAATTCCGAAAAATAAGCCATTCTGAACGGCTTCGTGGTAGTCATTCATTCCTCACATCATGAGCCTCCTTAGTACATTCCAATTCGCTCCTGTTAACTTGGAAGAAATCAGTTCCTGAAATAGACTCAAAATGAGAAATTCATCTTGGATGTGCGCAACAGATCAATTTGAGAAGGAATCTTCCTGAAAGACCCGAGGATTCACTTCTCGTCCTATGGTACAGAGCAGTTCGTGAAAATGACTCCAGATGAGAAAGACATGCTTAATCTGGTATCCTGATCTATTTCTCATGGAAACATCCACCAAAACACAAGTCTCTTCTCTCTTCAGGATTTGGTGGAGATTGATCGTGAAAATTGCTAAAAATGAGAAAGTTATAACTGATCAATGCTCTAAAACAGTGACAAATGGAATCAATCCCCAAAAGCCTTTCAGATTCGCTTCTTGTGATTTGGTAGATATCAGTTCATGATTTGATGAAAATGACTCCAAAGGAGACAGTTCTTCCTGATCAATGTTAGTAATTAATTACACTTGGAATCATCCTCCCAAATCCTTTGATAATTAACTCCTGGTGATTGTGAATAAAATCGGTTGGTGAAAATTCGTAGGAAAGAGAAAATCCATTCCTCAACCGTCTTCTGATGAATTTCCAATGGAATCATCCACTGGAAAAACAACTTCATTCTCTCTTGGTGCCTTGGAACAGATCGGTTTTTGCAAATGACTCAAAGTACGAAAATCATTCTTTACAAGCACCTAGTGGTAAAGACTCCAGCAATCCAGATTCTCTCCTCCTGAGTTTGTCGAGATTGGTTCATGAAAATTACTAAAAAATCAACCATTTATTACTGATCACTGCATCTAATTAGTACCTCATGGAATCATCCTCCAAAGACCTTTTAGCTACTCTGCTGGTCACTTGGTAGAGATGGGTAGGGTAAATTGCTAAAAAGGAGACCTTCAATACGATCAGATGTAGCCATTGATGTCTCATGCACGCTTCCTCGAAAAGCCATTCGGATTCTCTCCTGATCCTTTGGTAGAGATCGGTTCATGAAAATGACAAAAATTCAACAGTAATTACTGATCACTGCTAGTCATTAACTCCATCTGGCATGATCCTCCAAAATCCTTTCAGATTTGCTTCTGGTGATTTGTTATAGGTGGAGTCTCGAAAATTCTGAAAAATAAGCCATTCTGAACGGCTTCGTGGTAGTCATTCATTCCTCACATCATGAGCCTCCTTAGTACATTCCAATTCGCTCCTGTTAACTTGGAAGAAATCAGTTCCTGAAATAGACTCAAAATGAGAAATTCATCTTGGATGTGCGCAACAGATCAATTTGAGAAGGAATCTTCCTGAAAGACCCGAGGATTCACTTCTCGTCCTATGGTACAGAGCAGTTCGTGAATATGACTCCAGATGAGAAAGACATGCTTAATCTGGTATCCTGATCTATTTCTCATGGAAACATCCACCAAAACGCAAGTCTCTTCCCTCTTCAGGATTTGGTGGAGATTGATCGTGAAAATTGCTAAAAATGAGAAAGTTATAACTGATCAATGCTCTAAAACAGTGACAAATGGAATCAATCCCCAAAAGCCTTTCAGATTCGCTTCTTGTGATTTGGTAGATATCAGTTCATGATTTGATGAAAATGACTCCAAAGGAGACAGTTCTTCCTGATCAATGTTAGTAATTAATTACACTTGGAATCATCCTCCCAAATCCTTTGATAATTAACTCCTGGTGATTGTGAATAAAATCGGTTGGTGAAAATTCGTAGGAAAGAGAAAATTCATTCCTCACCCATCTTCTGATGAATTTCCAATGGAATCATCCACCGGAAAAACAACTGCATTCTCTCTTGGTGCCTTGGAACAGATCGGTTTGTGCAAATGACTCAAAGTACGAAAATCATTCTTTACAAGCACCTAGTGGGAAAGACTCCAGCAATCCAGATTCTCTCCTCCTGAGTTTGTCGAGATTGGTTCATGAAAATTACTAAAAAATCAACCATTTATTACTGATCACTGCATCTAATTAGTACCTCATGGAATCATCCTCCAAAGACCTTTTAGCTACTCTGCTGGTCACTTGGTAGAGATGGGTAGGGTAAATTGCTAAAAAGGAGACCTTCAATACGATCAGATGTAGCCATTGATGTCTCATGCACGCTTCCTCGAAAAGCCATTCGGATTCTCTCCTGATCCTTTGGTAGAGATCGGTTCATGAAAATGACAAAAATTCAACAGTAATTACTGATCACTGCTAGTCATTAACTCCACCTGGCATGATCCTCCAAAATCCTTTCAGATTTGCTTCTGGTGATTTGTTATAGGTGGAGTCTCGAAAATTCCGAAAAATAAGCCATTCTGAACGGCTTCGTGGTAGTCATTCATTCCTCACATCATGAGCCTCCTTAGTACATTCCAATTCGCTCCTGTTAACTTGGAAGAAATCAGTTCCTGAAATAGACTCAAAATGAGAAATTCATCTTGGATGTGCGCAACAGATCAATTTGAGAAGGAATCTTCCTGAAAGACCCGAGGATTCACTTCTCGTCCTATGGTACAGAGCAGTTCGTGAAAATGACTCCAGATGAGAAAGACATGCTTAATCTGGTATCCTGATCTATTTCTCATGGAAACATCCACCAAAACACAAGTCTCTTCTCTCTTCAGGATTTGGTGGAGATTGATCGTGAAAATTGCTAAAAATGAGAAAGTTATAACTGATCAATGCTCTAAAACAGTGACAAATGGAATCAATCCCCAAAAGCCTTTCAGATTCGCTTCTTGTGATTTGGTAGATATCAGTTCATGATTTGATGAAAATGACTCCAAAGGAGACAGTTCTTCCTGATCAATGTTAGTAATTAATTACACTTGGAATCATCCTCCCAAATCCTTTGATAATTAACTCCTGGTGATTGTGAATAAAATCGGTTGGTGAAAATTCGTAGGAAAGAGAAAATTCATTCCTCACCCATCTTCTGATGAATTTCCAATGGAATCATCCACCGGAAAAACAACTGCATTCTCTCTTGGTGCCTTGGAACAGATCGGTTTGTGCAAATGACTCAAAGTACGAAAATCATTCTTTACAAGCACCTAGTGGGAAAGACTCCAGCAATCCAGATTCTCTCCTCCTGAGTTTGTCGAGATTGGTTCATGAAAATTACTAAAAAATCAACCATTTATTACTGATCACTGCATCTAATTAGTACCTCATGGAATCATCCTCCAAAGACCTTTTAGCTACTCTGCTGGTCACTTGGTAGAGATGGGTAGGGTAAATTGCTAAAAAGGAGACCTTCAATACGATCAGATGTAGCCATTGATGTCTCATGCACGCTTCCTCGAAAAGCCATTCGGATTCTCTCCTGATCCTTTGGTAGAGATCGGTTCATGAAAATGACAAAAATTCAACAGTAATTACTGATCACTGCTAGTCATTAACTCCATCTGGCATGATCCTCCAAAATCCTTTCAGATTTGCTTCTGGTGATTTGTTATAGGTGGAGTCTCGAAAATTCCAAAAAATAAGCCATTCTGAACGGCTTCGTGGTAGTCATTCATTCCTCACATCATGAGCCTCCTTAGTACATTCCAATTCGCTCCTGTTAACTTGGAAGAAATCAGTTCCTGAAATAGACTCAAAATGAGAAATTCATCTTGGATGTGCGCAACAGTTCAATTTGAGAAGGAATCTTCCTGAAAGACCCGAGGATTCACTTCTCGTCCTATGGTACAGAGCAGTTCGTGAAAATGACTCCAGATGAGAAAGACATGCTTAATCTGGTATCCTGATCTATTTCTCATGGAAACATCCACCAAAACACAAGTCTCTTCTCTCTTCAGGATTTGGTGGAGATTGATCGTGAAAATTGCTAAAAATGAGAAAGTTATAACTGATCAATGCTCTAAAACAGTGACAAATGGAATCAATCCCCAAAAGCCTTTCAGATTCGCTTCTTGTGATTTGGTAGATATCAGTTCATGATTTGATGAAAATGACTCCAAAGGAGACAGTTCTTCCTGATCAATGTTAGTAATTAATTACACTTGGAATCATCCTCCCAAATCCTTTGATAATTAACTCCTGGTGATTGTGAATAAAATCGGTTGGTGAAAATTCGTAGGAAAGAGAAAATTCATTCCTCACCCATCTTCTGATGAATTTCCAATGGAATCATCCACCGGAAAAACAACTGCATTCTCTCTTGGTGCCTTGGAACAGATCGGTTTGTGCAAATGACTCAAAGTACGAAAATCATTCTTTACAAGCACCTAGTGGGAAAGACTCCAGCAATCCAGATTCTCTCCTCCTGAGTTTGTCGAGATTGGTTCATGAAAATTACTAAAAAATCAACCATTTATTACTGATCACTGCATCTAATTAGTACCTCATGGAATCATCCTCCAAAGACCTTTTAGCTACTCTGCTGGTCACTTGGTAGAGATGGGTAGGGTAAATTGCTAAAAAGGAGACCTTCAATACGATCAGATGTAGCCATTGATGTCTCATGCACGCTTCCTCGAAAAGCCATTCGGATTCTCTCCTGATCCTTTGGTAGAGATCGGTTCATGAAAATGACAAAAATTCAACAGTAATTACTGATCACTGCTAGTCATTAACTCCATCTGGCATGATCCTCCAAAATCCTTTCAGATTTGCTTCTGGTGATTTGTTATAGGTGGAGTCTCGAAAATTCCGAAAAATAAGCCATTCTGAACGGCTTCGTGGTAGTCATTCATTCCTCACATCATGAGCCTCCTTAGTACATTCCAATTCGCTCCTGTTAACTTGGAAGAAATCAGTTCCTGAAATAGACTCAAAATGAGAAATTCATCTTGGATGTGCGCAACAGATCAATTTGAGAAGGAATCTTCCTGAAAGACCCGAGGATTCACTTCTCGTCCTATGGTACAGAGCAGTTCGTGAAAATGACTCCAGATGAGAAAGACATGCTTAATCTGGTATCCTGATCTATTTCTCATGGAAACATCCACCAAAACACAAGTCTCTTCTCTCTTCAGGATTTGGTGGAGATTGATCGTGAAAATTGCTAAAAATGAGAAAGTTATAACTGATCAATGCTCTAAAACAGTGACAAATGGAATCAATCCCCAAAAGCCTTTCAGATTCGCTTCTTGTGATTTGGTAGATATCAGTTCATGATTTGATGAAAATGACTCCAAAGGAGACAGTTCTTCCTGATCAATGTTAGTAATTAATTACACTTGGAATCATCCTCCCAAATCCTTTGATAATTAACTCCTGGTGATTGTGAATAAAATCGGTTGGTGAAAATTCGTAGGAAAGAGAAAATTCATTCCTCACCCATCTTCTGATGAATTTCCAATGGAATCATCCACCGGAAAAACAACTGCATTCTCTCTTGGTGCCTTGGAACAGATCGGTTTGTGCAAATGACTCAAAGTACGAAAATCATTCTTTACAAGCACCTAGTGGGAAAGACTCCAGCAATCCAGATTCTCTCCTCCTGAGTTTGTCGAGATTGGTTCATGAAAATTACTAAAAAATCAACCATTTATTACTGATCACTGCATCTAATTAGTACCTCATGGAATCATCCTCCAAAGACCTTTTAGCTACTCTGCTGGTCACTTGGTAGAGATGGGTAGGGTAAATTGCTAAAAAGGAGACCTTCAATACGATCAGATGTAGCCATTGATGTCTCATGCACGCTTCCTCGAAAAGCCATTCGGATTCTCTCCTGATCCTTTGGTAGAGATCGGTTCATGAAAATGACAAAAATTCAACAGTAATTACTGATCACTGCTAGTCATTAACTCCATCTGGCATGATCCTCCAAAATCCTTTCAGATTTGCTTCTGGTGATTTGTTATAGGTGGAGTCTCGAAAATTCCAAAAAATAAGCCATTCTGAACGGCTTCGTGGTAGTCATTCATTCCTCACATCATGAGCCTCCTTAGTACATTCCAATTCGCTCCTGTTAACTTGGAAGAAATCAGTTCCTGAAATAGACTCAAAATGAGAAATTCATCTTGGATGTGCGCAACAGTTCAATTTGAGAAGGAATCTTCCTGAAAGACCCGAGGATTCACTTCTCGTCCTATGGTACAGAGCAGTTCGTGAAAATGACTCCAGATGAGAAAGACATGCTTAATCTGGTATCCTGATCTATTTCTCATGGAAACATCCACCAAAACACAAGTCTCTTCTCTCTTCAGGATTTGGTGGAGATTGATCGTGAAAATTGCTAAAAATGAGAAAGTTATAACTGATCAATGCTCTAAAACAGTGACAAATGGAATCAATCCCCAAAAGCCTTTCAGATTCGCTTCTTGTGATTTGGTAGATATCAGTTCATGATTTGATGAAAATGACTCCAAAGGAGACAGTTCTTCCTGATCAATGTTAGTAATTAATTACACTTGGAATCATCCTCCCAAATCCTTTGATAATTAACTCCTGGTGATTGTGAATAAAATCGGTTGGTGAAAATTCGTAGGAAAGAGAAAATTCATTCCTCACCCATCTTCTGATGAATTTCCAATGGAATCATCCACCGGAAAAACAACTGCATTCTCTCTTGGTGCCTTGGAACAGATCGGTTTGTGCAAATGACTCAAAGTACGAAAATCATTCTTTACAAGCACCTAGTGGGAAAGACTCCAGCAATCCAGATTCTCTCCTCCTGAGTTTGTCGAGATTGGTTCATGAAAATTACTAAAAAATCAACCATTTATTACTGATCACTGCATCTAATTAGTACCTCATGGAATCATCCTCCAAAGACCTTTTAGCTACTCTGCTGGTCACTTGGTAGAGATGGGTAGGGTAAATTGCTAAAAAGGAGACCTTCAATACGATCAGATGTAGCCATTGATGTCTCATGCACGCTTCCTCGAAAAGCCATTCGGATTCTCTCCTGATCCTTTGGTAGAGATCGGTTCATGAAAGTGTCAAAAATTCAACAGTAATTACTGATCACTGCTAGTCATTAACTCCATCTGGCATGATCCTCCAAAATCCTTTCAGATTTGCTTCTGGTGATTTGTTATATATAGAGTCTCGAAAATTCCGAAAAATAAGCCATTCTGAACGGCTTCGTGGTAGTCATTCATTCCTCACATCATGAGCCTCCTTAGTACATTCCAATTCGCTCCTGTTAACTTGGAAGAAATCAGTTCCTGAAATAGACTCAAAATGAGAAATTCATCTTGGATGTGCGCAACAGATCAATTTGAGAAGGAATCTTCCTGAAAGACCCGAGGATTCACTTCTCGTCCTATGGTACAGAGCAGTTCGTGAAAATGACTCCAGATGAGAAAGACATGCTTAATCTGGTATCCTGATCTATTTCTCATGGAAACATCCACCAAAACACAAGTCTCTTCTCTCTTCAGGATTTGGTGGAGATTGATCGTGAAAATTGCTAAAAATGAGAAAGTTATAACTGATCAATGCTCTAAAACAGTGACAAATGGAATCAATCCCCAAAAGCCTTTCAGATTCGCTTCTTGTGATTTGGTAGATATCAGTTCATGATTTGATGAAAATGACTCCAAAGGAGACAGTTCTTCCTGATCAATGTTAGTAATTAATTACACTTGGAATCATCCTCCCAAATCCTTTGATAATTAACTCCTGGTGATTGTGAATAAAATCGGTTGGTGAAAATTCGTAGGAAAGAGAAAATCCATTCCTCAACCGTCTTCTGATGAATTTCCAATGGAATCATCCACTGGAAAAACAACTTCATTCTCTCTTGGTGCCTTGGAACAGATCGGTTTTTGCAAATGACTCAAAGTACGAAAATCATTCTTTACAAGCACCTAGTGGTAAAGACTCCAGCAATCCAGATTCTCTCCTCCTGAGTTTGTCGAGATTGGTTCATGAAAATTACTAAAAAATCAACCATTTATTACTGATCACTGCATCTAATTAGTACCTCATGGAATCATCCTCCAAAGACCTTTTAGCTACTCTGCTGGTCACTTGGTAGAGATGGGTAGGGTAAATTGCTAAAAAGGAGACCTTCAATACGATCAGATGTAGCCATTGATGTCTCATGCACGCTTCCTCGAAAAGCCATTCGGATTCTCTCCTGATCCTTTGGTAGAGATCGGTTCATGAAAATGACAAAAATTCAACAGTAATTACTGATCACTGCTAGTCATTAACTCCATCTGGCATGATCCTCCAAAATCCTTTCAGATTTGCTTCTGGTGATTTGTTATAGGTGGAGTCTCGAAAATTCTGAAAAATAAGCCATTCTGAACGGCTTCGTGGTAGTCATTCATTCCTCACATCATGAGCCTCCTTAGTACATTCCAATTCGCTCCTGTTAACTTGGAAGAAATCAGTTCCTGAAATAGACTCAAAATGAGAAATTCATCTTGGATGTGCGCAACAGATCAATTTGAGAAGGAATCTTCCTGAAAGACCCGAGGATTCACTTCTCGTCCTATGGTACAGAGCAGTTCGTGAATATGACTCCAGATGAGAAAGACATGCTTAATCTGGTATCCTGATCTATTTCTCATGGAAACATCCACCAAAACGCAAGTCTCTTCCCTCTTCAGGATTTGGTGGAGATTGATCGTGAAAATTGCTAAAAATGAGAAAGTTATAACTGATCAATGCTCTAAAACAGTGACAAATGGAATCAATCCCCAAAAGCCTTTCAGATTCGCTTCTTGTGATTTGGTAGATATCAGTTCATGATTTGATGAAAATGACTCCAAAGGAGACAGTTCTTCCTGATCAATGTTAGTAATTAATTACACTTGGAATCATCCTCCCAAATCCTTTGATAATTAACTCCTGGTGATTGTGAATAAAATCGGTTGGTGAAAATTCGTAGGAAAGAGAAAATTCATTCCTCACCCATCTTCTGATGAATTTCCAATGGAATCATCCACCGGAAAAACAACTGCATTCTCTCTTGGTGCCTTGGAACAGATCGGTTTGTGCAAATGACTCAAAGTACGAAAATCATTCTTTACAAGCACCTAGTGGGAAAGACTCCAGCAATCCAGATTCTCTCCTCCTGAGTTTGTCGAGATTGGTTCATGAAAATTACTAAAAAATCAACCATTTATTACTGATCACTGCATCTAATTAGTACCTCATGGAATCATCCTCCAAAGACCTTTTAGCTACTCTGCTGGTCACTTGGTAGAGATGGGTAGGGTAAATTGCTAAAAAGGAGACCTTCAATACGATCAGATGTAGCCATTGATGTCTCATGCACGCTTCCTCGAAAAGCCATTCGGATTCTCTCCTGATCCTTTGGTAGAGATCGGTTCATGAAAATGACAAAAATTCAACAGTAATTACTGATCACTGCTAGTCATTAACTCCATCTGGCATGATCCTCCAAAATCCTTTCAGATTTGCTTCTGGTGATTTGTTATAGGTGGAGTCTCGAAAATTCCGAAAAATAAGCCATTCTGAACGGCTTCGTGGTAGTCATTCATTCCTCACATCATGAGCCTCCTTAGTACATTCCAATTCGCTCCTGTTAACTTGGAAGAAATCAGTTCCTGAAATAGACTCAAAATGAGAAATTCATCTTGGATGTGCGCAACAGATCAATTTGAGAAGGAATCTTCCTGAAAGACCCGAGGATTCACTTCTCGTCCTATGGTACAGAGCAGTTCGTGAAAATGACTCCAGATGAGAAAGACATGCTTAATCTGGTATCCTGATCTATTTCTCATGGAAACATCCACCAAAACACAAGTCTCTTCTCTCTTCAGGATTTGGTGGAGATTGATCGTGAAAATTGCTAAAAATGAGAAAGTTATAACTGATCAATGCTCTAAAACAGTGACAAATGGAATCAATCCCCAAAAGCCTTTCAGATTCGCTTCTTGTGATTTGGTAGATATCAGTTCATGATTTGATGAAAATGACTCCAAAGGAGACAGTTCTTCCTGATCAATGTTAGTAATTAATTACACTTGGAATCATCCTCCCAAATCCTTTGATAATTAACTCCTGGTGATTGTGAATAAAATCGGTTGGTGAAAATTCGTAGGAAAGAGAAAATTCATTCCTCACCCATCTTCTGATGAATTTCCAATGGAATCATCCACCGGAAAAACAACTGCATTCTCTCTTGGTGCCTTGGAACAGATCGGTTTGTGCAAATGACTCAAAGTACGAAAATCATTCTTTACAAGCACCTAGTGGGAAAGACTCCAGCAATCCAGATTCTCTCCTCCTGAGTTTGTCGAGATTGGTTCATGAAAATTACTAAAAAATCAACCATTTATTACTGATCACTGCATCTAATTAGTACCTCATGGAATCATCCTCCAAAGACCTTTTAGCTACTCTGCTGGTCACTTGGTAGAGATGGGTAGGGTAAATTGCTAAAAAGGAGACCTTCAATACGATCAGATGTAGCCATTGATGTCTCATGCACGCTTCCTCGAAAAGCCATTCGGATTCTCTCCTGATCCTTTGGTAGAGATCGGTTCATGAAAATGACAAAAATTCAACAGTAATTACTGATCACTGCTAGTCATTAACTCCATCTGGCATGATCCTCCAAAATCCTTTCAGATTTGCTTCTGGTGATTTGTTATAGGTGGAGTCTCGAAAATTCCGAAAAATAAGCCATTCTGAACGGCTTCGTGGTAGTCATTCATTCCTCACATCATGAGCCTCCTTAGTACATTCCAATTCGCTCCTGTTAACTTGGAAGAAATCAGTTCCTGAAATAGACTCAAAATGAGAAATTCATCTTGGATGTGCGCAACAGTTCAATTTGAGAAGGAATCTTCCTGAAAGACCCGAGGATTCACTTCTCGTCCTATGGTACAGAGCAGTTCGTGAAAATGACTCCAGATGAGAAAGACATGCTTAATCTGGTATCCTGATCTATTTCTCATGGAAACATCCACCAAAACACAAGTCTCTTCTCTCTTCAGGATTTGGTGGAGATTGATCGTGAAAATTGCTAAAAATGAGAAAGTTATAACTGATCAATGCTCTAAAACAGTGACAAATGGAATCAATCCCCAAAAGCCTTTCAGATTCGCTTCTTGTGATTTGGTAGATATCAGTTCATGATTTGATGAAAATGACTCCAAAGGAGACAGTTCTTCCTGATCAATGTTAGTAATTAATTACACTTGGAATCATCCTCCCAAATCCTTTGATAATTAACTCCTGGTGATTGTGAATAAAATCGGTTGGTGAAAATTCGTAGGAAAGAGAAAATTCATTCCTCACCCATCTTCTGATGAATTTCCAATGGAATCATCCACCGGAAAAACAACTGCATTCTCTCTTGGTGCCTTGGAACAGATCGGTTTGTGCAAATGACTCAAAGTACGAAAATCATTCTTTACAAGCACCTAGTGGGAAAGACTCCAGCAATCCAGATTCTCTCCTCCTGAGTTTGTCGAGATTGGTTCATGAAAATTACTAAAAAATCAACCATTTATTACTGATCACTGCATCTAATTAGTACCTCATGGAATCATCCTCCAAAGACCTTTTAGCTACTCTGCTGGTCACTTGGTAGAGATGGGTAGGGTAAATTGCTAAAAAGGAGACCTTCAATACGATCAGATGTAGCCATTGATGTCTCATGCACGCTTCCTCGAAAAGCCATTCGGATTCTCTCCTGATCCTTTGGTAGAGATCGGTTCATGAAAATGACAAAAATTCAACAGTAATTACTGATCACTGCTAGTCATTAACTCCATCTGGCATGATCCTCCAAAATCCTTTCAGATTTGCTTCTGGTGATTTGTTATAGGTGGAGTCTCGAAAATTCCGAAAAATAAGCCATTCTGAACGGCTTCGTGGTAGTCATTCATTCCTCACATCATGAGCCTCCTTAGTACATTCCAATTCGCTCCTGTTAACTTGGAAGAAATCAGTTCCTGAAATAGACTCAAAATGAGAAATTCATCTTGGATGTGCGCAACAGATCAATTTGAGAAGGAATCTTCCTGAAAGACCCGAGGATTCACTTCTCGTCCTATGGTACAGAGCAGTTCGTGAAAATGACTCCAGATGAGAAAGACATGCTTAATCTGGTATCCTGATCTATTTCTCATGGAAACATCCACCAAAACACAAGTCTCTTCTCTCTTCAGGATTTGGTGGAGATTGATCGTGAAAATTGCTAAAAATGAGAAAGTTATAACTGATCAATGCTCTAAAACAGTGACAAATGGAATCAATCCCCAAAAGCCTTTCAGATTCGCTTCTTGTGATTTGGTAGATATCAGTTCATGATTTGATGAAAATGACTCCAAAGGAGACAGTTCTTCCTGATCAATGTTAGTAATTAATTACACTTGGAATCATCCTCCCAAATCCTTTGATAATTAACTCCTGGTGATTGTGAATAAAATCGGTTGGTGAAAATTCGTAGGAAAGAGAAAATTCATTCCTCACCCATCTTCTGATGAATTTCCAATGGAATCATCCACCGGAAAAACAACTGCATTCTCTCTTGGTGCCTTGGAACAGATCGGTTTGTGCAAATGACTCAAAGTACGAAAATCATTCTTTACAAGCACCTAGTGGGAAAGACTCCAGCAATCCAGATTCTCTCCTCCTGAGTTTGTCGAGATTGGTTCATGAAAATTACTAAAAAATCAACCATTTATTACTGATCACTGCATCTAATTAGTACCTCATGGAATCATCCTCCAAAGACCTTTTAGGTACTCTGCTGGTCACTTGGTAGAGATGGGTAGGGTAAATTGCTAAAAAGGAGACCTTCAATACGATCAGATGTAGCCATTGATGTCTCATGCACGCTTCCTCGAAAAGCCATTCGGATTCTCTCCTGATCCTTTGGTAGAGATCGGTTCATGAAAGTGTCAAAAATTCAACAGTAATTACTGATCACTGCTAGTCATTAACTCCATCTGGCATGATCCTCCAAAATCCTTTCAGATTTGCTTCTGGTGATTTGTTATATATAGAGTCTCGAAAATTCCGAAAAATAAGCCATTCTGAACGGCTTCGTGGTAGTCATTCATTCCTCACATCATGAGCCTCCTTAGTACATTCCAATTCGCTCCTGTTAACTTGGAAGAAATCAGTTCCTGAAATAGACTCAAAATGAGAAATTCATCTTGGATGTGCGCAACAGATCAATTTGAGAAGGAATCTTCCTGAAAGACCCGAGGATTCACTTCTCGTCCTATGGTACAGAGCAGTTCGTGAAAATGACTCCAGATGAGAAAGACATGCTTAATCTGGTATCCTGATCTATTTCTCATGGAAACATCCACCAAAACACAAGTCTCTTCTCTCTTCAGGATTTGGTGGAGATTGATCGTGAAAATTGCTAAAAATGAGAAAGTTATAACTGATCAATGCTCTAAAACAGTGACAAATGGAATCAATCCCCAAAAGCCTTTCAGATTCGCTTCTTGTGATTTGGTAGATATCAGTTCATGATTTGATGAAAATGACTCCAAAGGAGACAGTTCTTCCTGATCAATGTTAGTAATTAATTACACTTGGAATCATCCTCCCAAATCCTTTGATAATTAACTCCTGGTGATTGTGAATAAAATCGGTTGGTGAAAATTCGTAGGAAAGAGAAAATCCATTCCTCAACCGTCTTCTGATGAATTTCCAATGGAATCATCCACTGGAAAAACAACTTCATTCTCTCTTGGTGCCTTGGAACAGATCGGTTTTTGCAAATGACTCAAAGTACGAAAATCATTCTTTACAAGCACCTAGTGGTAAAGACTCCAGCAATCCAGATTCTCTCCTCCTGAGTTTGTCGAGATTGGTTCATGAAAATTACTAAAAAATCAACCATTTATTACTGATCACTGCATCTAATTAGTACCTCATGGAATCATCCTCCAAAGACCTTTTAGCTACTCTGCTGGTCACTTGGTAGAGATGGGTAGGGTAAATTGCTAAAAAGGAGACCTTCAATACGATCAGATGTAGCCATTGATGTCTCATGCACGCTTCCTCGAAAAGCCATTCGGATTCTCTCCTGATCCTTTGGTAGAGATCGGTTCATGAAAATGACAAAAATTCAACAGTAATTACTGATCACTGCTAGTCATTAACTCCATCTGGCATGATCCTCCAAAATCCTTTCAGATTTGCTTCTGGTGATTTGTTATAGGTGGAGTCTCGAAAATTCTGAAAAATAAGCCATTCTGAACGGCTTCGTGGTAGTCATTCATTCCTCACATCATGAGCCTCCTTAGTACATTCCAATTCGCTCCTGTTAACTTGGAAGAAATCAGTTCCTGAAATAGACTCAAAATGAGAAATTCATCTTGGATGTGCGCAACAGATCAATTTGAGAAGGAATCTTCCTGAAAGACCCGAGGATTCACTTCTCGTCCTATGGTACAGAGCAGTTCGTGAATATGACTCCAGATGAGAAAGACATGCTTAATCTGGTATCCTGATCTATTTCTCATGGAAACATCCACCAAAACGCAAGTCTCTTCCCTCTTCAGGATTTGGTGGAGATTGATCGTGAAAATTGCTAAAAATGAGAAAGTTATAACTGATCAATGCTCTAAAACAGTGACAAATGGAATCAATCCCCAAAAGCCTTTCAGATTCGCTTCTTGTGATTTGGTAGATATCAGTTCATGATTTGATGAAAATGACTCCAAAGGAGACAGTTCTTCCTGATCAATGTTAGTAATTAATTACACTTGGAATCATCCTCCCAAATCCTTTGATAATTAACTCCTGGTGATTGTGAATAAAATCGGTTGGTGAAAATTCGTAGGAAAGAGAAAATTCATTCCTCACCCATCTTCTGATGAATTTCCAATGGAATCATCCACCGGAAAAACAACTGCATTCTCTCTTGGTGCCTTGGAACAGATCGGTTTGTGCAAATGACTCAAAGTACGAAAATCATTCTTTACAAGCACCTAGTGGGAAAGACTCCAGCAATCCAGATTCTCTCCTCCTGAGTTTGTCGAGATTGGTTCATGAAAATTACTAAAAAATCAACCATTTATTACTGATCACTGCATCTAATTAGTACCTCATGGAATCATCCTCCAAAGACCTTTTAGCTACTCTGCTGGTCACTTGGTAGAGATGGGTAGGGTAAATTGCTAAAAAGGAGACCTTCAATACGATCAGATGTAGCCATTGATGTCTCATGCACGCTTCCTCGAAAAGCCATTCGGATTCTCTCCTGATCCTTTGGTAGAGATCGGTTCATGAAAATGACAAAAATTCAACAGTAATTACTGATCACTGCTAGTCATTAACTCCATCTGGCATGATCCTCCAAAATCCTTTCAGATTTGCTTCTGGTGATTTGTTATAGGTGGAGTCTCGAAAATTCCGAAAAATAAGCCATTCTGAACGGCTTCGTGGTAGTCATTCATTCCTCACATCATGAGCCTCCTTAGTACATTCCAATTCGCTCCTGTTAACTTGGAAGAAATCAGTTCCTGAAATAGACTCAAAATGAGAAATTCATCTTGGATGTGCGCAACAGATCAATTTGAGAAGGAATCTTCCTGAAAGACCCGAGGATTCACTTCTCGTCCTATGGTACAGAGCAGTTCGTGAAAATGACTCCAGATGAGAAAGACATGCTTAATCTGGTATCCTGATCTATTTCTCATGGAAACATCCACCAAAACACAAGTCTCTTCTCTCTTCAGGATTTGGTGGAGATTGATCGTGAAAATTGCTAAAAATGAGAAAGTTATAACTGATCAATGCTCTAAAACAGTGACAAATGGAATCAATCCCCAAAAGCCTTTCAGATTCGCTTCTTGTGATTTGGTAGATATCAGTTCATGATTTGATGAAAATGACTCCAAAGGAGACAGTTCTTCCTGATCAATGTTAGTAATTAATTACACTTGGAATCATCCTCCCAAATCCTTTGATAATTAACTCCTGGTGATTGTGAATAAAATCGGTTGGTGAAAATTCGTAGGAAAGAGAAAATTCATTCCTCACCCATCTTCTGATGAATTTCCAATGGAATCATCCACCGGAAAAACAACTGCATTCTCTCTTGGTGCCTTGGAACAGATCGGTTTGTGCAAATGACTCAAAGTACGAAAATCATTCTTTACAAGCACCTAGTGGGAAAGACTCCAGCAATCCAGATTCTCTCCTCCTGAGTTTGTCGAGATTGGTTCATGAAAATTACTAAAAAATCAACCATTTATTACTGATCACTGCATCTAATTAGTACCTCATGGAATCATCCTCCAAAGACCTTTTAGCTACTCTGCTGGTCACTTGGTAGAGATGGGTAGGGTAAATTGCTAAAAAGGAGACCTTCAATACGATCAGATGTAGCCATTGATGTCTCATGCACGCTTCCTCGAAAAGCCATTCGGATTCTCTCCTGATCCTTTGGTAGAGATCGGTTCATGAAAATGACAAAAATTCAACAGTAATTACTGATCACTGCTAGTCATTAACTCCATCTGGCATGATCCTCCAAAATCCTTTCAGATTTGCTTCTGGTGATTTGTTATAGGTGGAGTCTCGAAAATTCCGAAAAATAAGCCATTCTGAACGGCTTCGTGGTAGTCATTCATTCCTCACATCATGAGCCTCCTTAGTACATTCCAATTCGCTCCTGTTAACTTGGAAGAAATCAGTTCCTGAAATAGACTCAAAATGAGAAATTCATCTTGGATGTGCGCAACAGTTCAATTTGAGAAGGAATCTTCCTGAAAGACCCGAGGATTCACTTCTCGTCCTATGGTACAGAGCAGTTCGTGAAAATGACTCCAGATGAGAAAGACATGCTTAATCTGGTATCCTGATCTATTTCTCATGGAAACATCCACCAAAACACAAGTCTCTTCTCTCTTCAGGATTTGGTGGAGATTGATCGTGAAAATTGCTAAAAATGAGAAAGTTATAACTGATCAATGCTCTAAAACAGTGACAAATGGAATCAATCCCCAAAAGCCTTTCAGATTCGCTTCTTGTGATTTGGTAGATATCAGTTCATGATTTGATGAAAATGACTCCAAAGGAGACAGTTCTTCCTGATCAATGTTAGTAATTAATTACACTTGGAATCATCCTCCCAAATCCTTTGATAATTAACTCCTGGTGATTGTGAATAAAATCGGTTGGTGAAAATTCGTAGGAAAGAGAAAATTCATTCCTCACCCATCTTCTGATGAATTTCCAATGGAATCATCCACCGGAAAAACAACTGCATTCTCTCTTGGTGCCTTGGAACAGATCGGTTTGTGCAAATGACTCAAAGTACGAAAATCATTCTTTACAAGCACCTAGTGGGAAAGACTCCAGCAATCCAGATTCTCTCCTCCTGAGTTTGTCGAGATTGGTTCATGAAAATTACTAAAAAATCAACCATTTATTACTGATCACTGCATCTAATTAGTACCTCATGGAATCATCCTCCAAAGACCTTTTAGCTACTCTGCTGGTCACTTGGTAGAGATGGGTAGGGTAAATTGCTAAAAAGGAGACCTTCAATACGATCAGATGTAGCCATTGATGTCTCATGCACGCTTCCTCGAAAAGCCATTCGGATTCTCTCCTGATCCTTTGGTAGAGATCGGTTCATGAAAATGACAAAAATTCAACAGTAATTACTGATCACTGCTAGTCATTAACTCCATCTGGCATGATCCTCCAAAATCCTTTCAGATTTGCTTCTGGTGATTTGTTATAGGTGGAGTCTCGAAAATTCCGAAAAATAAGCCATTCTGAACGGCTTCGTGGTAGTCATTCATTCCTCACATCATGAGCCTCCTTAGTACATTCCAATTCGCTCCTGTTAACTTGGAAGAAATCAGTTCCTGAAATAGACTCAAAATGAGAAATTCATCTTGGATGTGCGCAACAGATCAATTTGAGAAGGAATCTTCCTGAAAGACCCGAGGATTCACTTCTCGTCCTATGGTACAGAGCAGTTCGTGAAAATGACTCCAGATGAGAAAGACATGCTTAATCTGGTATCCTGATCTATTTCTCATGGAAACATCCACCAAAACACAAGTCTCTTCTCTCTTCAGGATTTGGTGGAGATTGATCGTGAAAATTGCTAAAAATGAGAAAGTTATAACTGATCAATGCTCTAAAACAGTGACAAATGGAATCAATCCCCAAAAGCCTTTCAGATTCGCTTCTTGTGATTTGGTAGATATCAGTTCATGATTTGATGAAAATGACTCCAAAGGAGACAGTTCTTCCTGATCAATGTTAGTAATTAATTACACTTGGAATCATCCTCCCAAATCCTTTGATAATTAACTCCTGGTGATTGTGAATAAAATCGGTTGGTGAAAATTCGTAGGAAAGAGAAAATTCATTCCTCACCCATCTTCTGATGAATTTCCAATGGAATCATCCACCGGAAAAACAACTGCATTCTCTCTTGGTGCCTTGGAACAGATCGGTTTGTGCAAATGACTCAAAGTACGAAAATCATTCTTTACAAGCACCTAGTGGGAAAGACTCCAGCAATCCAGATTCTCTCCTCCTGAGTTTGTCGAGATTGGTTCATGAAAATTACTAAAAAATCAACCATTTATTACTGATCACTGCATCTAATTAGTACCTCATGGAATCATCCTCCAAAGACCTTTTAGCTACTCTGCTGGTCACTTGGTAGAGATGGGTAGGGTAAATTGCTAAAAAGGAGACCTTCAATACGATCAGATGTAGCCATTGATGTCTCATGCACGCTTCCTCGAAAAGCCATTCGGATTCTCTCCTGATCCTTTGGTAGAGATCGGTTCATGAAAATGACAAAAATTCAACAGTAATTACTGATCACTGCTAGTCATTAACTCCATCTGGCATGATCCTCCAAAATCCTTTCAGATTTGCTTCTGGTGATTTGTTATAGGTGGAGTCTCGAAAATTCCGAAAAATAAGCCATTCTGAACGGCTTCGTGGTAGTCATTCATTCCTCACATCATGAGCCTCCTTAGTACATTCCAATTCGCTCCTGTTAACTTGGAAGAAATCAGTTCCTGAAATAGACTCAAAATGAGAAATTCATCTTGGATGTGCGCAACAGATCAATTTGAGAAGGAATCTTCCTGAAAGACCCGAGGATTCACTTCTCGTCCTATGGTACAGAGCAGTTCGTGAAAATGACTCCAGATGAGAAAGACATGCTTAATCTGGTATCCTGATCTATTTCTCATGGAAACATCCACCAAAACACAAGTCTCTTCTCTCTTCAGGATTTGGTGGAGATTGATCGTGAAAATTGCTAAAAATGAGAAAGTTATAACTGATCAATGCTCTAAAACAGTGACAAATGGAATCAATCCCCAAAAGCCTTTCAGATTCGCTTCTTGTGATTTGGTAGATATCAGTTCATGATTTGATGAAAATGACTCCAAAGGAGACAGTTCTTCCTGATCAATGTTAGTAATTAATTACACTTGGAATCATCCTCCCAAATCCTTTGATAATTAACTCCTGGTGATTGTGAATAAAATCGGTTGGTGAAAATTCGTAGGAAAGAGAAAATTCATTCCTCACCCATCTTCTGATGAATTTCCAATGGAATCATCCACCGGAAAAACAACTGCATTCTCTCTTGGTGCCTTGGAACAGATCGGTTTGTGCAAATGACTCAAAGTACGAAAATCATTCTTTACAAGCACCTAGTGGGAAAGACTCCAGCAATCCAGATTCTCTCCTCCTGAGTTTGTCGAGATTGGTTCATGAAAATTACTAAAAAATCAACCATTTATTACTGATCACTGCATCTAATTAGTACCTCATGGAATCATCCTCCAAAGACCTTTTAGCTACTCTGCTGGTCACTTGGTAGAGATGGGTAGGGTAAATTGCTAAAAAGGAGACCTTCAATACGATCAGATGTAGCCATTGATGTCTCATGCACGCTTCCTCGAAAAGCCATTCGGATTCTCTCCTGATCCTTTGGTAGAGATCGGTTCATGAAAATGACAAAAATTCAACAGTAATTACTGATCACTGCTAGTCATTAACTCCATCTGGCATGATCCTCCAAAATCCTTTCAGATTTGCTTCTGGTGATTTGTTATAGGTGGAGTCTCGAAAATTCCAAAAAATAAGCCATTCTGAACGGCTTCGTGGTAGTCATTCATTCCTCACATCATGAGCCTCCTTAGTACATTCCAATTCGCTCCTGTTAACTTGGAAGAAATCAGTTCCTGAAATAGACTCAAAATGAGAAATTCATCTTGGATGTGCGCAACAGTTCAATTTGAGAAGGAATCTTCCTGAAAGACCCGAGGATTCACTTCTCGTCCTATGGTACAGAGCAGTTCGTGAAAATGACTCCAGATGAGAAAGACATGCTTAATCTGGTATCCTGATCTATTTCTCATGGAAACATCCACCAAAACACAAGTCTCTTCTCTCTTCAGGATTTGGTGGAGATTGATCGTGAAAATTGCTAAAAATGAGAAAGTTATAACTGATCAATGCTCTAAAACAGTGACAAATGGAATCAATCCCCAAAAGCCTTTCAGATTCGCTTCTTGTGATTTGGTAGATATCAGTTCATGATTTGATGAAAATGACTCCAAAGGAGACAGTTCTTCCTGATCAATGTTAGTAATTAATTACACTTGGAATCATCCTCCCAAATCCTTTGATAATTAACTCCTGGTGATTGTGAATAAAATCGGTTGGTGAAAATTCGTAGGAAAGAGAAAATTCATTCCTCACCCATCTTCTGATGAATTTCCAATGGAATCATCCACCGGAAAAACAACTGCATTCTCTCTTGGTGCCTTGGAACAGATCGGTTTGTGCAAATGACTCAAAGTACGAAAATCATTCTTTACAAGCACCTAGTGGGAAAGACTCCAGCAATCCAGATTCTCTCCTCCTGAGTTTGTCGAGATTGGTTCATGAAAATTACTAAAAAATCAACCATTTATTACTGATCACTGCATCTAATTAGTACCTCATGGAATCATCCTCCAAAGACCTTTTAGCTACTCTGCTGGTCACTTGGTAGAGATGGGTAGGGTAAATTGCTAAAAAGGAGACCTTCAATACGATCAGATGTAGCCATTGATGTCTCATGCACGCTTCCTCGAAAAGCCATTCGGATTCTCTCCTGATCCTTTGGTAGAGATCGGTTCATGAAAATGACAAAAATTCAACAGTAATTACTGATCACTGCTAGTCATTAACTCCATCTGGCATGATCCTCCAAAATCCTTTCAGATTTGCTTCTGGTGATTTGTTATAGGTGGAGTCTCGAAAATTCCGAAAAATAAGCCATTCTGAACGGCTTCGTGGTAGTCATTCATTCCTCACATCATGAGCCTCCTTAGTACATTCCAATTCGCTCCTGTTAACTTGGAAGAAATCAGTTCCTGAAATAGACTCAAAATGAGAAATTCATCTTGGATGTGCGCAACAGATCAATTTGAGAAGGAATCTTCCTGAAAGACCCGAGGATTCACTTCTCGTCCTATGGTACAGAGCAGTTCGTGAAAATGACTCCAGATGAGAAAGACATGCTTAATCTGGTATCCTGATCTATTTCTCATGGAAACATCCACCAAAACACAAGTCTCTTCTCTCTTCAGGATTTGGTGGAGATTGATCGTGAAAATTGCTAAAAATGAGAAAGTTATAACTGATCAATGCTCTAAAACAGTGACAAATGGAATCAATCCCCAAAAGCCTTTCAGATTCGCTTCTTGTGATTTGGTAGATATCAGTTCATGATTTGATGAAAATGACTCCAAAGGAGACAGTTCTTCCTGATCAATGTTAGTAATTAATTACACTTGGAATCATCCTCCCAAATCCTTTGATAATTAACTCCTGGTGATTGTGAATAAAATCGGTTGGTGAAAATTCGTAGGAAAGAGAAAATCCATTCCTCAACCGTCTTCTGATGAATTTCCAATGGAATCATCCACCGGAAAAACAACTTCATTCTCTCTTGGTGCCTTGGAACAGATCGGTTTTTGCAAATGACTCAAAGTACGAAAATCATTCTTTACAAGCACCTAGTGGTAAAGACTCCAGCAATCCAGATTCTCTCCTCCTGAGTTTGTCGAGATTGGTTCATGAAAATTACTAAAAAATCAACCATTTATTACTGATCACTGCATCTAATTAGTACCTCATGGAATCATCCTCCAAAGACCTTTTAGCTACTCTGCTGGTCACTTGGTAGAGATGGGTAGGGTAAATTGCTAAAAAGGAGACCTTCAATACGATCAGATGTAGCCATTGATGTCTCATGCACGCTTCCTCGAAAAGCCATTCGGATTCTCTCCTGATCCTTTGGTAGAGATCGGTTCATGAAAATGACAAAAATTCAACAGTAATTACTGATCACTGCTAGTCATTAACTCCATCTGGCATGATCCTCCAAAATCCTTTCAGATTTGCTTCTGGTGATTTGTTATAGGTGGAGTCTCGAAAATTCCGAAAAATAAGCCATTCTGAACGGCTTCGTGGTAGTCATTCATTCCTCACATCATGAGCCTCCTTAGTACATTCCAATTCGCTCCTGTTAACTTGGAAGAAATCAGTTCCTGAAATAGACTCAAAATGAGAAATTCATCTTGGATGTGCGCAACAGATCAATTTGAGAAGGAATCTTCCTGAAAGACCCGAGGATTCACTTCTCGTCCTATGGTACAGAGCAGTTCGTGAATATGACTCCAGATGAGAAAGACATGCTTAATCTGGTATCCTGATCTATTTCTCATGGAAACATCCACCAAAACACAAGTCTCTTCTCTCTTCAGGATTTGGTGGAGATTGATCGTGAAAATTGCTAAAAATGAGAAAGTTATAACTGATCAATGCTCTAAAACAGTGACAAATGGAATCAATCCCCAAAAGCCTTTCAGATTCGCTTCTTGTGATTTGGTAGATATCAGTTCATGATTTGATGAAAATGACTCCAAAGGAGACAGTTCTTCCTGATCAATGTTAGTAATTAATTACACTTGGAATCATCCTCCCAAATCCTTTGATAATTAACTCCTGGTGATTGTGAATAAAATCGGTTGGTGAAAATTCGTAGGAAAGAGAAAATTCATTCCTCACCCATCTTCTGATGAATTTCCAATGGAATCATCCACCGGAAAAACAACTGCATTCTCTCTTGGTGCCTTGGAACAGATCGGTTTGTGCAAATGACTCAAAGTACGAAAATCATTCTTTACAAGCACCTAGTGGGAAAGACTCCAGCAATCCAGATTCTCTCCTCCTGAGTTTGTCGAGATTGGTTCATGAAAATTACTAAAAAATCAACCATTTATTACTGATCACTGCATCTAATTAGTACCTCATGGAATCATCCTCCAAAGACCTTTTAGCTACTCTGCTGGTCACTTGGTAGAGATGGGTAGGGTAAATTGCTAAAAAGGAGACCTTCAATACGATCAGATGTAGCCATTGATGTCTCATGCACGCTTCCTCGAAAAGCCATTCGGATTCTCTCCTGATCCTTTGGTAGAGATCGGTTCATGAAAATGACAAAAATTCAACAGTAATTACTGATCACTGCTAGTCATTAACTCCATCTGGCATGATCCTCCAAAATCCTTTCAGATTTGCTTCTGGTGATTTGTTATAGGTGGAGTCTCGAAAATTCCAAAAAATAAGCCATTCTGAACGGCTTCGTGGTAGTCATTCATTCCTCACATCATGAGCCTCCTTAGTACATTCCAATTCGCTCCTGTTAACTTGGAAGAAATCAGTTCCTGAAATAGACTCAAAATGAGAAATTCATCTTGGATGTGCGCAACAGTTCAATTTGAGAAGGAATCTTCCTGAAAGACCCGAGGATTCACTTCTCGTCCTATGGTACAGAGCAGTTCGTGAAAATGACTCCAGATGAGAAAGACATGCTTAATCTGGTATCCTTATCTATTTCTCATGGAAACATCCACCAAAACACAAGTCTCTTCTCTCTTCAGGATTTGGTGGAGATTGATCGTGAAAATTGCTAAAAATGAGAAAGTTATAACTGATCAATGCTCTAAAACAGTGACAAATGGAATCAATCCCCAAAAGCCTTTCAGATTCGCTTCTTGTGATTTGGTAGATATCAGTTCATGATTTGATGAAAATGACTCCAAAGGAGACAGTTCTTCCTGATCAATGTTAGTAATTAATTACACTTGGAATCATCCTCCCAAATCCTTTGATAATTAACTCCTGGTGATTGTGAATAAAATCGGTTGGTGAAAATTCGTAGGAAAGAGAAAATTCATTCCTCACCCATCTTCTGATGAATTTCCAATGGAATCATCCACCGGAAAAACAACTGCATTCTCTCTTGGTGCCTTGGAACAGATCGGTTTGTGCAAATGACTCAAAGTACGAAAATCATTCTTTACAAGCACCTAGTGGGAAAGACTCCAGCAATCCAGATTCTCTCCTCCTGAGTTTGTCGAGATTGGTTCATGAAAATTACTAAAAAATCAACCATTTATTACTGATCACTGCATCTAATTAGTACCTCATGGAATCATCCTCCAAAGACCTTTTAGCTACTCTGCTGGTCACTTGGTAGAGATGGGTAGGGTAAATTGCTAAAAAGGAGACCTTCAATACGATCAGATGTAGCCATTGATGTCTCATGCACGCTTCCTCGAAAAGCCATTCGGATTCTCTCCTGATCCTTTGGTAGAGATCGGTTCATGAAAGTGTCAAAAATTCAACAGTAATTACTGATCACTGCTAGTCATTAACTCCATCTGGCATGATCCTCCAAAATCCTTTCAGATTTGCTTCTGGTGATTTGTTATATATAGAGTCTCGAAAATTCCGAAAAATAAGCCATTCTGAACGGCTTCGTGGTAGTCATTCATTCCTCACATCATGAGCCTCCTTAGTACATTCCAATTCGCTCCTGTTAACTTGGAAGAAATCAGTTCCTGAAATAGACTCAAAATGAGAAATTCATCTTGGATGTGCGCAAGAGATCAATTTGAGAAGGAATCTTCCTGAAAGACCCGAGGAGTCACTTCTCGTCCTATTCTACAGAGCAGTTCGTGAAAATGACTCCAGATGAGAAAGACATGCTTAATCTGGTATCCTGATCTTTTTCTCATGGGAACATCCACCAAAACACAAGTCTCTTCTCTCTTCAGGATTTGGTGGAGATTGATCGTGAAAATTGCTAAAAATGAGAAAGTTATAACTGATCAATGCTCTAAAACAGTGACAAATGGAATCAATCCCCAAAAGCCTTTCAGATTCGCTTCTTGTGATTTGGTAGATATCAGTTCATGATTTGATGAAAATGACTCCAAAGGAGACAGTTCTTCCTGATCAATGTTAGTAATTAATTACACTTGGAATCATCCTCCCAAATCCTTTGATAATTAACTCCTGGTGATTGTGAATAAAATCGGTTGGTGAAAATTCATAGAAAAGACAAAATTCATTCCTCACCCGTCTTCTGATGAATTTCCAATGGAATCATCCACCGGAAAAACAACTGCATTCTCTCTTGGTGCCTTGGAACAGATCGGTTTGTGCAAATTACTCAAAGTACGAAAATCATTCTTTACAAGCACCTAGTGGGAAAGACTCCAGCAATCCAGATTCTCTCCTCCTGAGTTTGCTGAGATTGGTTCATGAAAATTACTAAAAAATCAACCATTTATTACTGATCACTGCATCTAATTAGTACCTCATGGAATCATCCTCCAAAGACCTTTTAGCTACTCTGCTGGTCACTTGGTAGAGATGGGTAGGGTAAATTGCTAAAAAGGAGACCTTCAATACGATCAGATGTAGCCATTGATGTCTCATGCACGCTTCCTCAAAAAGCCATTCGGATTCTCTCCTGATCCTTTGGTAGAGATCGGTTCATGAAAATGACAAAAATTCAACAGTAATTACTGATCACTGCTAGTCATTAACTCCATCTGGCATGATCCTCCAAAATCCTTTCAGATTTGATTCTGGTGATTTGTTGTAGGTGGAGTCTCGAAAATTCCAAAAAATAAGCCATTCTGAACGGCTTCGTGGTAGTCATTCATTCCTCACATCATGAGCCTCCTTAGTACATTCCAATTCGCTCCTGTTAACTTGGAAGAAATCAGTTCCTGAAATAGACTCAAAATGAGAAATTCATCTTGGATGTGTGCAACAGATCAATTTGAGAAGGAATCTTCCTGAAAGACCCGAGGATTCACTTCTCGTCCTATGGTACAGAGCAGTTCGTGAAAATAACTCCAGATGAGAAAGACATGCTTAATCTGGTATCCTTATCTATTTCTCATGGAAACATCCACCAAAACACAAGTCTAATCTCTCTTCAGGATTTGGTGGAGATTGATCGTGAAAATTGCTAAAAATGAGGGAGTTATAACTGATCAATGCTCTAAAACAGTGACAAATGGAATCAATCCCCAAAAGCCTTTCAGATTCGCTTCTTGTGATTTGGTAGATATCAGTTCATGATTTGATGAAAATGACTCCAAAGGAGACAGTTCTTCCTGATCAATGTTAGTAATTAATTACACTTGGAATCATCCTCCCAAATCCTTTGATAATTAACTCCTGGTGATTGTGAATAAAATCGGTTGGTGAAAATTCATAGGAAAGAGAAAATTCATTCCTCACCCGTCTTCTGATGAGTTTCCAATGGAATCATCCACCGGAAAAACAACTGCATTCTCTCTTGGTGCCTTGGAAAAGATCGGTTTGTGCAATTTACTCAAAGTACGAAAATCATTCTTTACAAGCACCTAGTGGTAAAGACTCCAGCAATCCAGATTCTCTCCTCCTGAGTTTGTCGAGATTGGTTCATGAAAATTACTAAAAAATCAACCATTTATTACTGATCACTGCATCTAATTAGTACCTCATGGAATCATCCTCCAAAGACCTTTTAGCTACTCTGCTGGTCACTTGGTAGAGATGGGTAGGGTAAATTGCTAAAAAGGAGACCTTCAATACGATCAGATGTAGTCATTGATGTCTCATGCACGCTTCCTCGAAAAGCCATTCGGATTCTCTCCTGATCCTTTGGTAGAGATCGGTTCATGAAAATGACAAAAATTCAACAGTAATTACTGATCACTGCTAGTCATTAACTCCATCTGGCATGATCCTCCAAAATCCTTTCAGATTTGATTCTGGTGATTTGTTATAGGTGGAGTCTCGAAAATTCCGAAAAATAAGCCATTCTGAACGGCTTCGTGGTAGTCATTCATTCCTCACATCATGAGCCTCCTTAGTACATTCCAATTCGCTCCTGTTAACTTGGAAGAAATCAGTTCCTGAAATAGACTCAAAATGAGAAATTCGTCTTGGATGTGCGCAACAGATCAATTTGAGAAGGAATCTTCCTGAAAGACCCGAGGATTCACTTCTCGTCCTATGGTACAGAGCAGTTCGTGAAAGTAACTCCAGATGAGAAAGACATGCTTAATCTGGTATCCTTATCTATTTCTCATGGAAACATCCACCAAAACACAAGTCTAATCTCTCTTCAGGATTTGGTGGAGATTGATCGTGAAAATTGCTAAAAATGAGAAAGTTATAACTGATCAATGCTCTAAAACAGTGACAAATGGAATCAATCCCCAAAAGCCTTTCAGATTCGCTTCTTGTGATTTGGTAGATATCAGTTCATGATTTGATGAAAATGACTCCAAAGGAGACAGTTCTTCCTGATCAATGTTAGTAATTAATTACACTTGGAATCATCCTCCCAAATCCTTTGATAATTAACTCCTGGTGATTGTGAATAAAATCGGTTGGTGAAAATTCATAGGAAAGAGAAAATTTATTCCTCACCCGTCTTCTGATGAATTTCCAATGGAATCATCCACCGGAAAAACAACTGCATTCTCTCTTGGTGCCTTGGAACAGATCGGTTTGTGCAAATTACTCAAAGTACGAAAATCATTCTTTACAAGCACCTAGTGGGAAAGACTCCAGCAATCCAGATTCTCTCCTACTGAGTTTGCTGAGATTGGTTCATGAAAATTACTAAAAAATCAACCATTTATTACTGATCACTGCATCTAATTAGTACCTCATGGAATCATCCTCCAAAGACCTTTTAGCTACTCTGCTGGTCACTTGGTAGAGATGGGTAGGGTAAATTGCTAAAAAGGAGACCTTCAATACGATCAGATGTAGCCATTGATGTCTCATGCACGCTTCCTCAAAAAGCCATTCGGATTCTCTCCTGATCCTTTGGTAGAGATCGGTTCATGAAAATGACAAAAATTCAACAGTAATTACTGATCACTGCTAGTCATTAACTCCATCTGGCATGATCCTCCAAAATCCTTTCAGATTTGATTCTGGTGATTTGTTGTAGGTGGAGTCTCGAAAATTCCAAAAAATAAGCCATTCTGAACGGCTTCGTGGTAGTCATTCATTCCTCACATCATGAGCCTCCTTAGTACATTCCAATTCGCTCCTGTTAACTGGGAAGAAATCAGTTCCTGAAATAGACTCAAAATGAGAAATTCATCTTGGATGTGCGCAACAGATCAATTTGAGAAGGAATCTTCCTGAAAGACCCGAGGATTCACTTCTCGTCCTATGGTACAGAGCAGTTCGTGAAAATAACTCCAGATGAGAAAGACATGCTTAATCTGGTATCCTGATCTATTTCTCATGGAAACATCCACCAAAACACAAGTCTCTTCTCTCTTCAGGATTTGGTGGAGATTGATCGTGAAAATTGCTAAAAATGAGAAAGTTATAACTGATCAATGCTCTAAAACAGTGACAAATGGAATCAATCCCCAAAAGCCTTTCAGATTTGCTTCCTGTGATTTGGTAGATATCAGTTCATGATTTGATGAAAATGACTCCAAAGGAGACAGTTCTTCCTGATCAATGTTAGTAATTAATTACACTTGGAATCATCCTCCCAAATCCTTTGATAATTAACTCCTGGTGATTGTGAATAAAATCGGTTGGTGAAAATTCGTAGGAAAGAGAAAATTCATTCCTCACCCATCTTCTGATGAATTTCCAATGGAATCATCCACCGGAAAAACAACTGCATTCTCTCTTGGTGCCTTGGAACAGATCGGTTTGTGCAAATGACTCAAAGTACGAAAATCATTCTTTACAAGCACCTAGTGGGAAAGACTCCAGCAATCCAGATTCTCTCCTCCTGAGTTTGTCGAGATTGGTTCATGAAAATTACTAAAAAATCAACCATTTATTACTGATCACTGCATCTAATTAGTACCTCATGGAATCATCCTCCAAAGACCTTTTAGCTACTCTGCTGGTCACTTGGTAGAGATGGGTAGGGTAAATTGCTAAAAAGGAGACCTTCAATACGATCAGATGTAGCCATTGATGTCTCATGCACGCTTCCTCAAAAAGCCATTCGGATTCTCTCCTGATCCTTTGGTAGAGATCGGTTCATGAAAATGACAAAAATTCAACAGTAATTACTGATCACTGCTAGTCATTAACTCCATCTGGCATGATCCTCCAAAATCCTTTCAGATTTGATTCTGGTGATTTGTTATAGGTGGAGTCTCGAAAATTCCAAAAAATAAGCCATTCTGAACGGCTTCGTGGTAGTCATTCATTCCTCACATCATGAGCCTCCTTAGTACATTCCAATTCGCTCCTGTTAACTTGGAAGAAATCAGTTCCTGAAATAGACTCAAAATGAGAAATTCGTCTTGGATGTGCGCAACAGATCAATTTGAGAAGGAATCTTCCTGAAAGACCCGAGGATTCACTTCTCGTCCTATGGTACAGAGCAGTTCGTGAAAGTAACTCCAGATGAGAAAGACATGCTTAATCTGGTATCCTTATCTATTTCTCATGGAAACATCCACCAAAACACAAGTCTAATCTCTCTTCAGGATTTGGTGGAGATTGATCGTGAAAATTGCTAAAAATGAGAAAGTTATAACTGATCAATGCTCTAAAACAGTGACAAATGGAATCAATCCCCAAAAGCCTTTCAGATTCGCTTCTTGTGATTTGGTAGATATCAGTTCATGATTTGATGAAAATGACTCCAAAGGAGACAGTTCTTCCTGATCAATGTTAGTAATTAATTACACTTGGAATCATCCTCCCAAATCCTTTGATAATTAACTCCTGGTGATTGTGAATAAAATCGGTTGGTGAAAATTCATAGGAAAGAGAAAATTTATTCCTCACCCGTCTTCTGATGAATTTCCAATGGAATCATCCACCGGAAAAACAACTGCATTCTCTCTTGGTGCCTTGGAACAGATCGGTTTGTGCAAATTACTCAAAGTACGAAAATCATTCTTTACAAGCACCTAGTGGGAAAGACTCCAGCAATCCAGATTCTCTCCTCCTGAGTTTGCTGAGATTGGTTCATGAAAATTACTAAAAAATCAACCATTTATTACTGATCACTGCATCTAATTAGTACCTCATGGAATCATCCTCCAAAGACCTTTTAGCTACTCTGCTGGTCACTTGGTAGAGATGGGTAGGGTAAATTGCTAAAAAGGAGACCTTCAATACGATCAGATGTAGCCATTGATGTCTCATGCACGCTTCCTCAAAAAGCCATTCGGATTCTCTCCTGATCCTTTGGTAGAGATCGGTTCATGAAAATGACAAAAATTCAACAGTAATTACTGATCACTGCTAGTCATTAACTCCATCTGGCATGATCCTCCAAAATCCTTTCAGATTTGATTCTGGTGATTTGTTGTAGGTGGAGTCTCGAAAATTCCAAAAAATAAGCCATTCTGAACGGCTTCGTGGTAGTCATTCATTCCTCACATCATGAGCCTCCTTAGTACATTCCAATTCGCTCCTGTTAACTTGGAAGAAATCAGTTCCTGAAATAGACTCAAAATGAGAAATTCATCTTGGATGTGCGCAACAGATCAATTTGAGAAGGAATCTTCCTGAAAGACCCGAGGATTCACTTCTCGTCCTATGGTACAGAGCAGTTCGTGAAAATAACTCCAGATGAGAAAGACATGCTTAATCTGGTATCCTGATCTATTTCTCATGGAAACATCCACCAAAACACAAGTCTCTTCTCTCTTCAGGATTTGGTGGAGATTGATCGTGAAAATTGCTAAAAATGAGAAAGTTATAACTGATCAATGCTCTAAAACAGTGACAAATGGAATCAATCCCCAAAAGCCTTTCAGATTTGCTTCCTGTGATTTGGTAGATATCAGTTCATGATTTGATGAAAATGACTCCAAAGGAGACAGTTCTTCCTGATCAATGTTAGTAATTAATTACACTTGGAATCATCCTCCCAAATCCTTTGATAATTAACTCCTGGTGATTGTGAATAAAATCGGTTGGTGAAAATTCGTAGGAAAGAGAAAATTCATTCCTCACCCATCTTCTGATGAATTTCCAATGGAATCATCCACCGGAAAAACAACTGCATTCTCTCTTGGTGCCTTGGAACAGATCGGTTTGTGCAAATGACTCAAAGTACGAAAATCATTCTTTACAAGCACCTAGTGGGAAAGACTCCAGCAATCCAGATTCTCTCCTCCTGAGTTTGTCGAGATTGGTTCATGAAAATTACTAAAAAATCAACCATTTATTACTGATCACTGCATCTAATTAGTACCTCATGGAATCATCCTCCAAAGACCTTTTAGCTACTCTGCTGGTCACTTGGTAGAGATGGGTAGGGTAAATTGCTAAAAAGGAGACCTTCAATACGATCAGATGTAGCCATTGATGTCTCATGCACGCTTCCTCAAAAAGCCATTCGGATTCTCTCCTGATCCTTTGGTAGAGATCGGTTCATGAAAATGACAAAAATTCAACAGTAATTACTGATCACTGCTAGTCATTAACTCCATCTGGCATGATCCTCCAAAATCCTTTCAGATTTGATTCTGGTGATTTGTTGTAGGTGGAGTCTCAAAAATTCCAAAAAATAAGCCATTCTGAACGGCTTCGTGGTAGTCATTCATTCCTCACATCATGAGCCTCCTTAGTACATTCCAATTCGCTCCTGTTAACTTGGAAGAAATCAGTTCCTGAAATAGACTCAAAATGAGAAATTCATCTTGGATGTGCGCAACAGATCAATTTGAGAAGGAATCTTCCTGAAAGACCCGAGGATTCACTTCTCGTCCTATGGTACAGAGCAGTTCGTGAAAATAACTCCAGATGAGAAAGACATGCTTAATCTGGTATCCTTATCTATTTCTCATGGAAACATCCACCAAAACACAAGTCTAATCTCTCTTCAGGATTTGGTGGAGATTGATCGTGAAAATTGCTAAAAATGAGGAAGTTATAACTGATCAATGCTCTAAAACAGTGACAAATGGAATCAATCCCCAAAAGCCTTTCAGATTCGCTTCTTGTGATTTGGTAGATATCAGTTCATGATTTGATGAAAATGACTCCAAAGGAGACAGTTCTTCCTGATCAATGTTAGTAATTTATTACACTTGGAATCATCCTCCCAAATCCTTTGATAATTAACTCCTGGTGATTGTGAATAAAATCGGTTGGTGAAAATTCATAGGAAACTGAAAATTCATTCCTCACCCGTCTTCTGATGAATTTCCAATGGAATCATCCACCGGAAAAACAACTGCATTCTCTCTTGGTGCCTTGGAACAGATCGGTTTGTGCAATTTACTCAAAGTACAAAAATCATTCTTTACAAGCACCTAGTGGGAAAGACTCCAGCAATCCAGATTCTCTCCTCCTGAGTTTGTTGAGATTGGTTAATGAAAATTACTAAAAAATCAACCATTTATTACTGATCACTGCATCTAATTAGTACCTCATGGAATCATCCTCCAAAGAGCTTTTAGCTACTCTGCTGGTCACTTGGTAGAGATGGGTAGGGTAAATTGCTAAAAAGGAGACCTTCAATACGATCAGATGTAGCCATTGATGTCTCATGCACGCTTCCTCAAAAAGCCATTCGGATTCTCTCCTGATCCTTTGGTAGAGATCGGTTCATGAAAATGACAAAAATTCAACAGTAATTACTGATCACTGCTAGTCATTAACTCCATCTGGCCTGATCCTCCAAAATCCTTTGAGATTTGCTTCTGGTGATTTGTTATAGGTGGAGTCTCGAAAATTCCGAAAAATAAGCCATTCTGAACGGCTTCGTGGTAGTCATTCATTCCTCACATCATGAGCCTCCTTAGTACATTCCAATTCGCTCCTGTTAACTTGGAAGAAATCAGTTCCTGAAATAGACTCAAAATGAGAAATTCGTCTTGGATGTGCGCAACAGATCAATTTGAGAAGGAATCTTCCTGAAAGACCCGAGGATTCACTTCTCGTCCTATGGTACAGAGCAGTTCGTGAAAGTAACTGCAGATGAGAAAGACATGCTTAATCTGGTATCCTTATCTATTTCTCATGGAAACATCCACCAAAACACAAGTCTAATCTCTCTTCAGGATTTGGTGGAGATTGATCGTGAAAATTGCTAAAAATGAGAAAGTTATAACTGATCAATGCTCTAAAACAGTGACAAATGGAATCAATCCCCAAAAGCCTTTCAGATTCGCTTCTTGTGATTTGGTAGATATCAGTTCATGATTTGATGAAAATGACTCCAAAGGAGACAGTTCTTCCTGATCAATGTTAGTAATTAATTACACTTGGAATCATCCTCCCAAATCCTTTGATAATTAACTCCTGGTGATTGTGAATAAAATCGGTTGGTGAAAATTCATAGGAAAGAGAAAATTCATTCCTCACCCGTCTTCTGATGAATTTCCAATGGAATCATCCACCGGAAAAACAACTGCATTCTCTCTTGGTGCCTTGGAACAGATCGGTTTGTGCAATTTACTCAAAGTACGAAAATCATTCTTTACAAGCACCTAGTGGGAAAGACTCCAGCAATCCAGATTCTCTCCTCCTGAGTTTGTTGAGATTGGTTCATGAAAATTACTAAAAAATCAACCATTTATTACTGATCACTGCATCTAATTAGTACCTCATGGAATCATCCTCCAAAGAGCTTTTAGCTACTCTGCTGGTCACTTGGTAGAGATGGGTAGGGTAAATTGCTAAAAAGGAGACCTTCAATACGATCAGATGTAGCCATTGATGTCTCATGCACGCTTCCTCAAAAAGCCATTCGGATTCTCTCCTGATCCTTTGGTAGAGATCGGTTCATGAAAATGACAAAAATTCAACAGTAATTACTGATCACTGCTAGTCATTAACTCCATCTGGCATGATCCTCCAAAATCCTTTGAGATTTGCTTCTGGTGATTTGTTATATATGGAGTCTCGAAAATTCCGAAAAATAAGCCATTCTGAACGGCTTCGTGGTAGTCATTCATTCCTCACATCATGAGCCTCCTTAGTACATTCGAATTCGCTCCTGTTAACTTGGAAGAAATCAGTTCCTGAAATAGACTCAAAATGAGAAATTCATCTTGGATGTGCGCAACAGATCAATTTGAGAAGGAATCTTCCTGAAAGACCCGAGGATTCACTTCTCGTCCTATGGTACAGAGCAGTTCGTGAAAATGACTCCAGATGAGAAAGACATGCTTAATCTGGTATCCTGATCTATTTCTCATGGAAACATCCACCAAAACACAAGTCTCTTCTCTCTTCAGTATTTGTTGGAGATTGATCGTGAAAATTGCTAAAAATGAGAAAGTTATAACTGATCAATGCTCTAAAACAGTGACAAATGGAATCAATCCCCAAAAGCCTTTCAGATTCGCTTCTTGTGATTTGGTAGATATCAGTTCATGATTTGATGAAAATGACTCCAAAGGAGACAGTTCTTCCTGATCAATGTTAGTAATTAATTACACTTGGAATCATCCTCCCAAATCCTTTGATAATTAACTCCTGGTGATTGTGAATAAAATCGGTTGGTGAAAATTCGTAGGAAAGAGAAAATCCATTCCTCAACCGTCTTCTGATGAATTTCCAATGGAATCATCCACCGGAAAAACAACTTCATTCTCTCTTGGTGCCTTGGAACAGATCGGTTTGTGCAAATGACTCAAAGTACGAAAATCATTCTTTACAAGCACCTAGTGGTAAAGACTCCAGCAATCCAGATTCTCTCCTCCTGAGTTTGTCGAGATTGGTTCATGAAAATTACTAAAAAATCAGCCATTTATTACTGATCACTGCATCTAATTAGTACCTCATGGAATCATCCTCCAAAGACCTTTTAGCTCCTCTGCTGGTCACTTGGTAGAGATGGGTAGGGTAAATTGCTAAAAAGGAGACCTTCAATACGATCAGATGTAGCCATTGATGTCTCATGCACGCTTCCTCGAAAAGCCATTCGGATTCTCTCCTGATCCTTTGGTAGAGATCGGTTCATGAAAATGAGAAAAATTCAACAGTAATTACTGATCACTGCTAGTCATTAACTCCATCTGGCATGATCCTCCAAAATCCTTTCAGATTTGATTCTGGTGATTTGTTGTAGGTGGAGTCTCGAAAATTCCAAAAAATAAGCCATTCTGAACGGCTTCGTGGTAGTCATTCATTCCTCACATCATGAGCCTCCTTAGTACATTCGAATTCGCTCCTGTTAACTTGGAAGAAATCAGTTCCTGAAATAGACTCAAAATGAGAAATTCGTCTTGGATGTGCGCAACAGATCAATTTGAGAAGGAATCTTCCTGAAAGACCCGAGGATTCACTTCTCGTCCTATGGTACAGAGCAGTTCGTGAAAATAACTCCAGATGAGAAAGACATGCTTAATCTGGTATCCTTATCTATTTCTCATGGAAACATCCACCAAAACACAAGTCTAATCTCTCTTCAGGATTTGGTGGAGATTGATCGTGAAAATTGCTAAAAATGAGAAAGTTATAACTGATCAATGCTCTAAAACAGTGACAAATGGAATCAATCCCCAAAAGCCTTTCAGATTCGCTTCTTGTGATTTGGTAGATATCAGTTCATGATTTGATGAAAATGACTCCAAAGGAGACAGTTCTTCCTGATCAATGTTAGTAATTAATTACACTTGGAATCATCCTCCCAAATCCTTTGATAATTAACTCCTGGTGATTGTGAATAAAATCGGTTGGTGAAAATTCATAGGAAAGAGAAAATTCATTCCTCACCCGTCTTCTGATGAATTTCCAATGGAATCATCCACCGGAAAAACAACTGCATTCTCTCTTGGTGCCTTGGAACAGATCGGTTTGTGCAAATAACTCAAAGTACGAAAATCATTCTTTACAAGCACCTAGTGGGAAAGACTCCAGCAATCCAGATTCTCTCCTCCTGAGTTTGCTGAGATTGGTTCATGAAAATTACTAAAAAATCAACCATTTATTACTGATCACTGCATCTAATTAGTACCTCATGGAATCATCCTCCAAAGACCTTTTAGCTACTCTGCTGGTCACTTGGTAGAGATGGGTAGGGTAAATTGCTAAAAAGGAGACCTTCAATACGATCAGATGTAGCCATTGATGTCTCATGCACGCTTCCTCAAAAAGCCATTCGGATTCTCTCCTGATCGTTTGGTAGAGATCGGTTCATGAAAATGACAAAAATTCAACAGTAATTACTGATCACTGCTAGTCATTAACTCCATCTGGCATGATCCTCCAAAATCCTTTCAGATTTGATTCTGGTGATTTGTTGTAGGTGGAGTCTCGAAAATTCCAAAAAATAAGCCATTCTGAACGGCTTCGTGGTAGTCATTCATTCCTCACATCATGAACCTCCTTAGTACATTCGAATTCGCTCCTGTTAACTTGGAAGAAATCAGTTCCTGAAATAGACTCAAAATGAGAAATTCGTCTTGGATGTGCGCAACAGATCCATTTGAGAAGGAATCTTCCTGAAAGACCCGAGGATTCACTTCTCGTCCTATGGTACAGAGCAGTTCGTGAAAATAACTCCAGATGAGAAAGACATGCTTAATCTGGTATCCTTATCTATTTCTCATGGAAACATCCACCAAAACACAAGTCTAATCTCTCTTCAGGATTTGGTGGAGATTGATCGTGAAAATTGCTAAAAATGAGAAAGTTATAACTGATCAATGCTCTAAAACAGTGACAAATGGAATCAATCCCCAAAAGCCTTTCAGATTCGCTTCTTGTGATTTGGTAGATATCAGTTCATGATTTGATGAAAAAGACTCCAAAGGAGACAGTTCTTCCTGATCAATGTTAGTAATTAATTACACTTGGAATCATCCTCCCAAATCCTTTGATAATTAACTCCTGGTGATTGTGAATAAAATCGGTTGGTGAAAATTCATAGGAAAGAGAAAATTCATTCCTCACCCGTCTTCTGATGAATTTCCAATGGAATCATCCACCGGAAAAACAACTGCATTCTCTCTTGGTGCCTTGGAACAGATCGGTTTGTGCAATTTACTCAAAGTACGAAAATCATTCTTTACAAGCACCTAGTGGGAAAGACTCCAGCAATCCAGATTCTCTCCTCCTGAGTTTGTTGAGATTGGTTCATGAAAATTACTAAAAAATCAACCATTTATTACTGATCACTGCATCTAATTAGTACCTCATGGAATCATCCTCCAAAGAGCTTTTAGCTACTCTGCTGGTCACTTGGTAGAGATGGGTAGGGTAAATTGCTAAAAAGGAGACCTTCAATACGATCAGATGTAGCCATTGATGTCTCATGCACGCTTCCTCAAAAAGCCATTCGGATTCTCTCCTGATCCTTTGGTAGAGATCGGTTCATGAAAATGACAAAAATTCAACAGTAATTACTGATCTCTGCTAGTCATTAACTCCATCTGGAATGATCCTCCAAAATCCTTTCAGATTTGCTTCTGGTGATTTGTTATATATGGAGTCTCGAAAATTACGAAAAATAAGCCATTCTGAACGGCTTCGTGGTAGTCATTCATTCCTCACATCATGAGCCTCCTTAGTACATTCGAATTCGCTCCTGTTAACTTGGAAGAAATCAGTTCCTGAAATAGACTCAAAATGAGAAATTCATCTTGGATGTGCGCAACAGATCAATTTGAGAAGGAATCTTCCTGAAAGACCCGAGGATTCACTTCTCGTCCTATGGTACAGAGCAGTTCGTGAAAATGACTCCAGATGAGAAAGACATGCTTAATCTGGTATCCTGATCTATTTCTCATGGAAACATCCACCAAAACACAAGTCTAATCTCTCTTCAGGATTTGGTGGAGATTGATCGTGAAAATTGCTAAAAATGAGAAAGTTATAACTGATCAATGCTCTAAAACAGTGACAAATGGAATCAATCCCCAAAAGCCTTTCAGATTCGCTTCTTGTGATTTGGTAGATATCAGTTCATGATTTGATGAAAATGACTCCAAAGGAGACAGTTCTTCCTGATCAATGTTAGTAATTAATTACACTTGGAATCATCCTCCCAAATCCTTTGATAATTAACTCCTGGTGATTGTGAATAAAATCGGTTGGTGAAAATTCATAGGAAAGAGAAAATTTATTCCTCACCCGTCTTCTGATGAATTTCCAATGGAATCATCCACCGGAAAAACAACTGCATTCTCTCTTGGTGCCTTGGAACAGATCGGTTTGTGCAAATCACTCAAAGTACGAAAATCATTCTTTACAAGCACCTAGTGGGAAAGACTCCAGCAATCCAGATTCTCTCCTCCTGAGTTTGCTGAGATTGGTTCATGAAAATTACTAAAAAATCAACCATTTATTACTGATCACTGCATCTAATTAGTACCTCATGGAATCATCCTCCAAAGACCTTTTAGCTACTCTGCTGGTCACTTGGTAGAGATGGGTAGGGTAAATTGCTAAAAAGGAGACCTTCAATACGATCAGATGTAGCCATTGATGTCTCATGCACGCTTCCTCAAAAAGCCATTCGGATTCTCTCCTGATCCTTTGGTAGAGATCGGTTCATGAAAATGAGAAAAATTCAACAGTAATTACTGATCACTGCTAGGTATTAACTCCATCTGGCATGATCCTCCAAAATCCTTTCAGATTTGATTCTGGTGATTTGTTGTAGGTGGAGTCTCGAAAATTCCGAAAAATAAGCCATTCTGAACGGCTTCGTGGTAGTCATTCATTCCTCACATCATGAGCCTCCTTAGTACATTCGAATTCGCTCCTGTTAACTTGGAAGAAATCAGTTCCTGAAATAGACTCAAAATGAGAAATTCGTCTTGGATGTGCGCAACAGATCAATTTGAGAAGGAATCTTCCTGAAAGACCCGAGGATTCACTTCTCGTCCTATGGTACAGAGCAGTTCGTGAAAATAACTCCAGATGAGAAAGACATGCTTAATCTGGTATCCTTATCTATTTCTCATGGAAACATCCACCAAAACACAAGTCTAATCTCTCTTCAGGATTTGGTGGAGATTGATCGTGAAAATTGCTAAAAATGAGAAAGTTATAACTGATCAATGCTCTAAAACAGTGACAAATGGAATCAATCCCCAAAAGCCTTTCAGATTCGCTTCTTGTGATTTGGTAGATATCAGTTCATGATTTGATGAAAATGACTCCAAAGGAGACAGTTCTTCCTGATCAATGTTAGTAATTAATTACACTTGGAATCATCCTCCCAAATCCTTTGATAATTAACTCCTGGTGATTGTGAATAAAATCGGTTGGTGAAAATTCATAGGAAAGAGAAAATTCATTCCTCACCCGTCTTCTGATGAATTTCCAATGGAATCATCCACCGGAAAAACAACTGCATTCTCTCTTGGTGCCTTGGAACAGATCGGTTTGTGCAAATAACTCAAAGTACGAAAATCATTCTTTACAAGCACCTAGTGGGAAAGACTCCAGCAATCCAGATTCTCTCCTCCTGAGTTTGCTGAGATTGGTTCATGAAAATTACTAAAAAATCAACCATTTATTACTGATCACTGCATCTAATTAGTACCTCATGGAATCATCCTCCAAAGACCTTTTAGCTACTCTGCTGGTCACTTGGTAGAGATGGGTAGGGTAAATTGCTAAAAAGGAGACCTTCAATACGATCAGATGTAGCCATTGATGTCTCATGCACGCTTCCTCAAAAAGCCATTCGGATTCTCTCCTGATCCTTTGGTAGAGATCGGTTCATGAAAATGAGAAAAATTCAACAGTAATTACTGATCACTGCTAGGTATTAACTCCATCTGGCATGATCCTCCAAAATCCTTTCAGATTTGATTCTGGTGATTTGTTGTAGGTGGAGTCTCGAAAATTCCGAAAAATAAGCCATTCTGAACGGCTTCGTGGTAGTCATTCATTCCTCACATCATGAGCCTCCTTAGTACATTCGAATTCGCTCCTGTTAACTTGGAAGAAATCAGTTCCTGAAATAGACTCAAAATGAGAAATTCGTCTTGGATGTGCGCAACAGATCAATTTGAGAAGGAATCTTCCTGAAAGACCCGAGGATTCACTTCTCGTCCTATGGTACAGAGCAGTTCGTGAAAATAACTCCAGATGAGAAAGACATGCTTAATCTGGTATCCTTATCTATTTCTCATGGAAACATCCACCAAAACACAAGTCTAATCTCTCTTCAGGATTTGGTGGAGATTGATCGTGAAAATTGCTAAAAATGAGAAAGTTATAACTGATCAATGCTCTAAAACAGTGACAAATGGAATCAATCCCCAAAAGCCTTTCAGATTCGCTTCTTGTGATTTGGTAGATATCAGTTCATGATTTGATGAAAATGACTCCAAAGGAGACAGTTCTTCCTGATCAATGTTAGTAATTAATTACACTTGGAATCATCCTCCCAAATCCTTTGATAATTAACTCCTGGTGATTGTGAATAAAATCGGTTGGTGAAAATTCATAGGAAAGAGAAAATTCATTCCTCACCCGTCTTCTGATGAATTTCCAATGGAATCATCCACCGGAAAAACAACTGCATTCTCTCTTGGTGCCTTGGAACAGATCGGTTTGTGCAAATAACTCAAAGTACGAAAATCATTCTTTACAAGCACCTAGTGGGAAAGACTCCAGCAATCCAGATTCTCTCCTCCTGAGTTTGCTGAGATTGGTTCATGAAAATTACTAAAAAATCAACCATTTATTACTGATCACTGCATCTAATTAGTACCTCATGGAATCATCCTCCAAAGACCTTTTAGCTACTCTGCTGGTCACTTGGTAGAGATGGGTAGGGTAAATTGCTAAAAAGGAGACCTTCAATACGATCAGATGTAGCCATTGATGTCTCATGCACGCTTCCTCAAAAAGCCATTCGGATTCTCTCCTGATCCTTTGGTAGAGATCGGTTCATGAAAATGACAAAAATTCAACAGTAATTACTGATCACTGCTAGTCATTAACTCCATCTGGCATGATCCTCCAAAATCCTTTCAGATTTGATTCTGGTGATTTGTTGTAGGTGGAGTCTCGAAAATTCCAAAAAATAAGCCATTCTGAACGGCTTCGTGGTAGTCATTCATTCCTCACATCATGAACCTCCTTAGTACATTCGAATTCGCTCCTGTTAACTTGGAAGAAATCAGTTCCTGAAATAGACTCAAAATGAGAAATTCGTCTTGGATGTGCGCAACAGATCCATTTGAGAAGGAATCTTCCTGAAAGACCCGAGGATTCACTTCTCGTCCTATGGTACAGAGCAGTTCGTGAAAATAACTCCAGATGAGAAAGACATGCTTAATCTGGTATCCTTATCTATTTCTCATGGAAACATCCACCAAAACACAAGTCTAATCTCTCTTCAGGATTTGGTGGAGATTGATCGTGAAAATTGCTAAAAATGAGAAAGTTATAACTGATCAATGCTCTAAAACAGTGACAAATGGAATCAATCCCCAAAAGCCTTTCAGATTCGCTTCTTGTGATTTGGTAGATATCAGTTCATGATTTGATGAAAAAGACTCCAAAGGAGACAGTTCTTCCTGATCAATGTTAGTAATTAATTACACTTGGAATCATCCTCCCAAATCCTTTGATAATTAACTCCTGGTGATTGTGAATAAAATCGGTTGGTGAAAATTCATAGGAAAGAGAAAATTCATTCCTCACCCGTCTTCTGATGAATTTCCAATGGAATCATCCACCGGAAAAACAACTGCATTCTCTCTTGGTGCCTTGGAACAGATCGGTTTGTGCAATTTACTCAAAGTACGAAAATCATTCTTTACAAGCACCTAGTGGGAAAGACTCCAGCAATCCAGATTCTCTCCTCCTGAGTTTGTTGAGATTGGTTCATGAAAATTACTAAAAAATCAACCATTTATTACTGATCACTGCATCTAATTAGTACCTCATGGAATCATCCTCCAAAGAGCTTTTAGCTACTCTGCTGGTCACTTGGTAGAGATGGGTAGGGTAAATTGCTAAAAAGGAGACCTTCAATACGATCAGATGTAGCCATTGATGTCTCATGCACGCTTCCTCAAAAAGCCATTCGGATTCTCTCCTGATCCTTTGGTAGAGATCGGTTCATGAAAATGACAAAAATTCAACAGTAATTACTGATCTCTGCTAGTCATTAACTCCATCTGGAATGATCCTCCAAAATCCTTTCAGATTTGCTTCTGGTGATTTGTTATATATGGAGTCTCGAAAATTACGAAAAATAAGCCATTCTGAACGGCTTCGTGGTAGTCATTCATTCCTCACATCATGAGCCTCCTTAGTATATTCGAATTCGCTCCTGTTAACTTGGAAGAAATCAGTTCCTGAAATAGACTCAAAATGAGAAATTCATCTTGGATGTGCGCAACAGATCAATTTGAGAAGGAATCTTCCTGAAAGACCCGAGGATTCACTTCTCGTCCTATGGTACAGAGCAGTTCGTGAAAATGACTCCAGATGAGAAAGACATGCTTAATCTGGTATCCTGATCTATTTCTCATGGAAACATCCACCAAAACACAAGTCTCTTCTCTCTTCAGTATTTGTTGGAGATTGATCGTGAAAATTGCTAAAAATGAGAAAGTTATAACTGATCAATGCTCTAAAACAGTGACAAATGGAATCAATCCCCAAAAGCCTTTCAGATTCGCTTCTTGTGATTTGGTAGATATCAGTTCATGATTTGATGAAAATGACTCCAAAGGAGACAGTTCTTCCTGATCAATGTTAGTAATTAATTACACTTGGAATCATCCTCCCAAATCCTTTGATAATTAACTCCTGGTGATTGTGAATAAAATCGGTTGGTGAAAATTCATAGGAAAGAGAAAATCCATTCCTCACCCGTCTTCTGATGAATTTCCAATGGAATCATCCACCGGAAAAACAACTGCATTCTCTCTTGGTGCCTTGGAACAGATCGGTTTGTGCAAATTACTCAAAGTACGAAAATCATTCTTTACAAGCACCTAGTGGGAAAGACTCCAGCAATCCAGATTCTCTCCTCCTGAGTTTGCTGAGATTGGTTCATGAAAATTACTAAAAAATCAACCATTTATTACTGATCACTGCATCTAATTAGTACCTCATGGAATCATCCTCCAAAGACCTTTTAGCTACTCTGCTGGTCACTTGGTAGAGATGGGTAGGGTAAATTGCTAAAAAGGAGACCTTCAATACGATCAGATGTAGCCATTGATGTCTCATGCACGCTTCCTCAAAAAGCCATTCGGATTCTCTCCTGATCCTTTGGTAGAGATCGGTTCATGAAAATGACAAAAATTCAACAGTAATTACTGATCACTGCTAGTCATTAACTCCATCTGGCATGATCCTCCAAAATCCTTTCAGATTTGATTCTGGTGATTTGTTATAGGTGGAGTCTCGAAAATTCCGAAAAATAAGCCATTCTGAACGGCTTCGTGGTAGTCATTCATTCCTCACATCATGAGCCTCCTTAGTACATTCCAATTCGCTCCTGTTAACTTGGAAGAAATCAGTTCCTGAAATAGACTCAAAATGAGAAATTCGTCTTGGATGTGCGCAACAGATCAATTTGAGAAGGAATCTTCCTGAAAGACCCGAGGATTCACTTCTCGTCCTATGGTACAGAGCAGTTCGTGAAAGTAACTCCAGATGAGAAAGACATGCTTAATCTGGTATCCTTATCTATTTCTCATGGAAACATCCACCAAAACACAAGTCTAATCTCTCTTCAGGATTTGGTGGAGATTGATCGTGAAAATTGCTAAAAATGAGAAAGTTATAACTTATCAATGCTCTAAAACAGTGACAAATGGAATCAATCCCCAAAAGCCTTTCAGATTCGCTTCTTGTGATTTGGTAGATATCAGTTCATGATTTGATGAAAATGACTCCAAAGGAGACAGTTCTTCCTGATCAATGTTAGTAATTAATTACACTTGGAATCATCCTCCCAAATCCTTTGATAATTAACTCCTGGTGATTGTGAATAAAATCGGTTGGTGAAAATTCATAGGAAAGAGAAAATTTATTCCTCACCCGTCTTCTGATGAATTTCCAATGGAATCATCCACCGGAAAAACAACTGCATTCTCTCTTGGTGCCTTGGAACAGATCGGTTTGTGCAAATTACTCAAAGTACGAAAATCATTCTTTACAAGCACCTAGTGGGAAAGACTCCAGCAATCCAGATTCTCTCCTCCTGAGTTTGCTGAGATTGGTTCATGAAAATTACTAAAAAATCAACCATTTATTACTGATCACTGCATCTAATTAGTACCTCATGGAATCATCCTCCAAAGACCTTTTAGCTACTCTGCTGGTCACTTGGTAGAGATGGGTAGGGTAAATTGCTAAAAAGGAGACCTTCAATACGATCAGATGTAGCCATTGATGTCTCATGCACGCTTCCTCAAAAAGCCATTCGGATTCTCTCCTGATCCTTTGGTAGAGATCGGTTCATGAAAATGACAAAAATTCAACAGTAATTACTGATCACTGCTAGTCATTAACTCCATCTGGCATGATCCTCCAAAATCCTTTCAGATTTGATTCTGGTGATTTGTTGTAGGTGGAGTCTCGAAAATTCCAAAAAATAAGCCATTCTGAACGGCTTCGTGGTAGTCATTCATTCCTCACATCATGAGCCTCCTTAGTACATTCCAATTCGCTCCTGTTAACTTGGAAGAAATCAGTTCCTGAAATAGACTCAAAATGAGAAATTCATCTTAGATGTGCGCAACAGATCAATTTGAGAAGGAATCTTCCTGAAAGACCCGAGGATTCACTTCTCGTCCTATGGTACAGAGCAGTTCGTGAAAATAACTCCAGATGAGAAAGACAGGCTTAATCTGGTATCCTGATCTATTTCTCATGGAAACATCCACCAAAACACAAGTCTCTTCTCTCTTCAGGATTTGGTGGAGATTGATCGTGAAAATTGCTAAAAATGAGAAAGTTATAACTGATCAATGCTCTAAAACAGTGACAAATGGAATCAATCCCCAAAAGCCTTTCAGATTCGCTTCTTGTGATTTGGTAGATATCAGTTCATGATTTGATGAAAATGACTCCAAAGGAGACAGTTCTTCCTGATCAATGTTAGTAATTAATTACACTTGGAATCATCCTCCCAAATCCTTTGATAATTAACTCCTGGTGATTGTGAATAAAATCGGTTGGTGAAAATTCATAGGAAAGAGAAAATCCATTCCTCACCCGTCTTCTGATGAATTTCCAATGGAATCATCCACCGGAAAAACAACTGCATTCTCTCTTGGTGCCTTGGAACAGATCGGTTTGTGCAAATTACTCAAAGTACGAAAATCATTCTTTACAAGCACCTAGTGGGAAAGACTCCAGCAATCCAGATTCTCTCCTCCTGAGTTTGCTGAGATTGGTTCATGAAAATTACTAAAAAATCAACCATTTATTACTGATCACTGCATCTAATTAGTACCTCATGGAATCATCCTCCAAAGACCTTTTAGCTACTCTGCTGGTCACTTGGTAGAGATGGGTAGGGTAAATTGCTAAAAAGGAGACCTTCAATACGATCAGATGTAGCCATTGATGTCTCATGCACGCTTCCTCAAAAAGCCATTCGGATTCTCTCCTGATCCTTTGGTAGAGATCGGTTCATGAAAATGACAAAAATTCAACAGTAATTACTGATCACTGCTAGTCATTAACTCCATCTGGCATGATCCTCCAAAATCCTTTCAGATTTGATTCTGGTGATTTGTTATAGGTGGAGTCTCGAAAATTCCGAAAAATAAGCCATTCTGAACGGCTTCGTGGTAGTCATTCATTCCTCACATCATGAGCCTCCTTAGTACATTCCAATTCGCTCCTGTTAACTTGGAAGAAATCAGTTCCTGAAATAGACTCAAAATGAGAAATTCGTCTTGGATGTGCGCAACAGATCAATTTGAGAAGGAATCTTCCTGAAAGACCCGAGGATTCACTTCTCGTCCTATGGTACAGAGCAGTTCGTGAAAGTAACTCCAGATGAGAAAGACATGCTTAATCTGGTATCCTTATCTATTTCTCATGGAAACATCCACCAAAACACAAGTCTAATCTCTCTTCAGGATTTGGTGGAGATTGATCGTGAAAATTGCTAAAAATGAGAAAGTTATAACTGATCAATGCTCTAAAACAGTGACAAATGGAATCAATCCCCAAAAGCCTTTCAGATTCGCTTCTTGTGATTTGGTAGATATCAGTTCATGATTTGATGAAAATGACTCCAAAGGAGACAGTTCTTCCTGATCAATGTTAGTAATTAATTACACTTGGAATCATCCTCCCAAATCCTTTGATAATTAACTCCTGGTGATTGTGAATAAAATCGGTTGGTGAAAATTCATAGGAAAGAGAAAATTTATTCCTCACCCGTCTTCTGATGAATTTCCAATGGAATCATCCACCGGAAAAACAACTGCATTCTCTCTTGGTGCCTTGGAACAGATCGGTTTGTGCAAATTACTCAAAGTACGAAAATCATTCTTTACAAGCACCTAGTGGGAAAGACTCCAGCAATCCAGATTCTCTCCTCCTGAGTTTGCTGAGATTGGTTCATGAAAATTACTAAAAAATCAACCATTTATTACTGATCACTGCATCTAATTAGTACCTCATGGAATCATCCTCCAAAGACCTTTTAGCTACTCTGCTGGTCACTTGGTAGAGATGGGTAGGGTAAATTGCTAAAAAGGAGACCTTCAATACGATCAGATGTAGCCATTGATGTCTCATGCACGCTTCCTCAAAAAGCCATTCGGATTCTCTCCTGATCCTTTGGTAGAGATCGGTTCATGAAAATGACAAAAATTCAACAGTAATTACTGATCACTGCTAGTCATTAACTCCATCTGGCATGATCCTCCAAAATCCTTTCAGATTTGATTCTGGTGATTTGTTGTAGGTGGAGTCTCGAAAATTCCAAAAAATAAGCCATTCTGAACGGCTTCGTGGTAGTCATTCATTCCTCACATCATGAGCCTCCTTAGTACATTCCAATTCGCTCCTGTTAACTTGGAAGAAATCAGTTCCTGAAATAGACTCAAAATGAGAAATTCATCTTGGATGTGCGCAACAGATCAATTTGAGAAGGAATCTTCCTGAAAGACCCGAGGATTCACTTCTCGTCCTATGGTACAGAGCAGTTCGTGAAAATAACTCCAGATGAGAAAGACATGCTTAATCTGGTATCCTGATCTATTTCTCATGGAAACATCCACCAAAACACAAGTCTCTTCTCTCTTCAGGATTTGGTGGAGATTGATCGTGAAAATTGCTAAAAATGAGAAAGTTATAACTGATCAATGCTCTAAAACAGTGACAAATGGAATCAATCCCCAAAAGCCTTTCAGATTCGCTTCTTGTGATTTGGTAGATATCAGTTCATGATTTGATGAAAATGACTCCAAAGGAGACAGTTCTTCCTGATCAATGTTAGTAATTAATTACACTTGGAATCATCCTCCCAAATCCTTTGATAATTAACTCCTGGTGATTGTGAATAAAATCGGTTGGTGAAAATTCATAGGAAAGAGAAAATCCATTCCTCACCCGTCTTCTGATGAATTTCCAATGGAATCATCCACCGGAAAAACAACTGCATTCTCTCTTGGTGCCTTGGAACAGATCGGTTTGTGCAAATTACTCAAAGTACGAAAATCATTCTTTACAAGCACCTAGTGGGAAAGACTCCAGCAATCCAGATTCTCTCCTCCTGAGTTTGCTGAGATTGGTTCATGAAAATTACTAAAAAACCAACCATTTATTACTGATCACTGCATCTAATTAGTACCTCATGGAATCATCCTCCAAAGACCTTTTAGCTACTCTGCTGGTCACTTGGTAGAGATGGGTAGGGTAAATTGCTAAAAAGGAGACCTTCAATACGATCAGATGTAGCCATTGATGTCTCATGCACGCTTCCTCAAAAAGCCATTCGGATTCTCTCCTGATCCTTTGGTAGAGATCGGTTCATGAAAATGACAAAAATTCAACAGTAATTACTGATCACTGCTAGTCATTAACTCCATCTGGCATGATCCTCCAAAATCCTTTCAGATTTGATTCTGGTGATTTGTTATAGGTGGAGTCTCGAAAATTCCGAAAAATAAGCCATTCTGAACGGCTTCGTGGTAGTCATTCATTCCTCACATCATGAGCCTCCTTAGTACATTCCAATTCGCTCCTGTTAACTTGGAAGAAATCAGTTCCTGAAATAGACTCAAAATGAGAAATTCGTCTTGGATGTGCGCAACAGATCAATTTGAGAAGGAATCTTCCTGAAAGACCCGAGGATTCACTTCTCGTCCTATGGTACAGAGCAGTTCGTGAAAGTAACTCCAGATGAGAAAGACATGCTTAATCTGGTATCCTTATCTATTTCTCATGGAAACATCCACCAAAACACAAGTCTAATCTCTCTTCAGGATTTGGTGGAGATTGATCGTGAAAATTGCTAAAAATGAGAAAGTTATAACTGATCAATGCTCTAAAACAGTGACAAATGGAATCAATCCCCAAAAGCCTTTCAGATTCGCTTCTTGTGATTTGGTAGATATCAGTTCATGATTTGATGAAAATGACTCCAAAGGAGACAGTTCTTCCTGATCAATGTTAGTAATTAATTACACTTGGAATCATCCTCCCAAATCCTTTGATAATTAACTCCTGGTGATTGTGAATAAAATCGGTTGGTGAAAATTCATAGGAAAGAGAAAATTTATTCCTCACCCGTCTTCTGATGAATTTCCAATGGAATCATCCACCGGAAAAACAACTGCATTCTCTCTTGGTGCCTTGGAACAGATCGGTTTGTGCAAATTACTCAAAGTACGAAAATCATTCTTTACAAGCACCTAGTGGGAAAGACTCCAGCAATCCAGATTCTCTCCTCCTGAGTTTGCTGAGATTGGTTCATGAAAATTACTAAAAAATCAACCATTTATTACTGATCACTGCATCTAATTAGTACCTCATGGAATCATCCTCCAAAGACCTTTTAGCTACTCTGCTGGTCACTTGGTAGAGATGGGTAGGGTAAATTGCTAAAAAGGAGACCTTCAATACGATCAGATGTAGCCATTGATGTCTCATGCACGCTTCCTCAAAAAGCCATTCGGATTCTCTCCTGATCCTTTGGTAGAGATCGGTTCATGAAAATGACAAAAATTCAACAGTAATTACTGATCACTGCTAGTCATTAACTCCATCTGGCATGATCCTCCAAAATCCTTTCAGATTTGATTCTGGTGATTTGTTGTAGGTGGAGTCTCGAAAATTCCAAAAAATAAGCCATTCTGAACGGCTTCGTGGTAGTCATTCATTCCTCACATCATGAGCCTCCTTAGTACATTCCAATTCGCTCCTGTTAACTTGGAAGAAATCAGTTCCTGAAATAGACTCAAAATGAGAAATTCATCTTGGATGTGCGCAACAGATCAATTTGAGAAGGAATCTTCCTGAAAGACCCGAGGATTCACTTCTCGTCCTATGGTACAGAGCAGTTCGTGAAAATAACTCCAGATGAGAAAGACATGCTTAATCTGGTATCCTGATCTATTTCTCATGGAAACATCCACCAAAACACAAGTCTCTTCTCTCTTCAGGATTTGGTGGAGATTGATCGTGAAAATTGCTAAAAATGAGAAAGTTATAACTGATCAATGCTCTAAAACAGTGACAAATGGAATCAATCCCCAAAAGCCTTTCAGATTCGCTTCTTGTGATTTGGTAGATATCAGTTCATGATTTGATGAAAATGACTCCAAAGGAGACAGTTCTTCCTGATCAATGTTAGTAATTAATTACACTTGGAATCATCCTCCCAAATCCTTTGATAATTAACTCCTGGTGATTGTGAATAAAATCGGTTGGTGAAAATTCATAGGAAAGAGAAAATCCATTCCTCACCCGTCTTCTGATGAATTTCCAATGGAATCATCCACCGGAAAAACAACTGCATTCTCTCTTGGTGCCTTGGAACAGATCGGTTTGTGCAAATTACTCAAAGTACGAAAATCATTCTTTACAAGCACCTAGTGGGAAAGACTCCAGCAATCCAGATTCTCTCCTCCTGAGTTTGCTGAGATTGGTTCATGAAAATTACTAAAAAATCAACCATTTATTACTGATCACTGCATCTAATTAGTACCTCATGGAATCATCCTCCAAAGACCTTTTAGCTACTCTGCTGGTCACTTGGTAGAGATGGGTAGGGTAAATTGCTAAAAAGGAGACCTTCAATACGATCAGATGTAGCCATTGATGTCTCATGCACGCTTCCTCAAAAAGCCATTCGGATTCTCTCCTGATCCTTTGGTAGAGATCGGTTCATGAAAATGACAAAAATTCAACAGTAATTACTGATCACTGCTAGTCATAAACTCCATCTGGCATGATCCTCCAAAATCCTTTCAGATTTGATTCTGGTGATTTGTTATAGGTGGAGTCTCGAAAATTCCGAAAAATAAGCCATTCTGAACGGCTTCGTGGTAGTCATTCATTCCTCACATCATGAGCCTCCTTAGTACATTCCAATTCGTTCCTGTTAACTTGGAAGAAATCAGTTCCTGAAATAGACTCAAAATGAGAAATTCGTCTTGGATGTGCGCAACAGATCAATTTGAGAAGGAATCTTCCTGAAAGACCCGAGGATTCACTTCTCGTCCTATGGTACAGAGCAGTTCGTGAAAGTAACTCCAGATGAGAAAGACATGCTTAATCTGGTATCCTTATCTATTTCGCATGGAAACATCCACCAAAACACAAGTCTCTTCTCTCTTCAGGATTTGGTGGAGATTGATCGTGAAAATTGCTAAAAATGAGAAAGTTATAACTGATCAATGCTCTAAAACAGTGACAAATGGAATCAATCCCCAAAAGCCTTTCAGATTCGCTTCTTGTGATTTGGTAGATATCAGTTCATGATTTGATGAAAATGACTCCAAAGGAGACAGTTCTTCCTGATCAATGTTAGTAATTAATTACACTTGGAATCATCCTCCCAAATCCTTTGATAATTAACTCCTGGTGATTGTGAATAAAATCGGTTGGTGAAAATTCGTAGGAAAGAGAAAATCCATTCCTCAACCGTCTTCTGATGAATTTCCAATGGAATCATCCACCGGAAAAACAACTTCATTCTCTCTTGGTGCCTTGGAACAGATCGGTTTGTGCAAATGACTCAAAGTACGAAAATCATTCTTTACAAGCACCTAGTGGTAAAGACTCCAGCAATCCAGATTCTCTCCTCCTGAGTTTGTCGAGATTGGTTCATGAAAATTACTAAAAAATCAACCATTTATTACTGATCACTGCATCTAATTAGTACCTCATGGAATCATCCTCCAAAGACCTTTTAGCTCCTCTGCTGGTCACTTGGTAGAGATGGGTAGGGTAAATTGCTAAAAAGGAGACCTTCAATACGATCAGATGTAGCCATTGATGTCTCATGCACGCTTCCTCGAAAAGCCATTCGGATTCTCTCCTGATCCTTTGGTAGAGATCGGTTCATGAAAATGACAAAAATTCAACAGTAATTACTGATCACTGCTAGTCATTAACTCCATCTGGCATGATCCTCCAAAATCCTTTCAGATTTGATTCTGGTGATTTGTTATAGGTGGAGTCTCGAAAATTCCGAAAAATAAGCCATTCTGAACGGCTTCGTGGTAGTCATTCATTCCTCACATCATGAGCCTCCTTAGTACATTCCAATTCGCTCCTGTTAACTTGGAAGAAATCAGTTCCTGAAATAGACTCAAAATGAGAAATTCGTCTTGGATGTGCGCAACAGATCAATTTGAGAAGGAATCTTCCTGAAAGACCCGAGGATTCACTTCTCGTCCTATGGTACAGAGCAGTTCGTGAAAGTAACTCCAGATGAGAAAGACATGCTTAATCTGGTATCCTGATCTATTTCTCATGGAAACATCCACCAAAACACAAGTCTAATCTCTCTTCAGGATTTGGTGGAGATTGATCGTGAAAATTGCTAAAAATGAGAAAGTTATAACTGATCAATGCTCTAAAACAGTGACAAATGGAATCAATCCCCAAAAGCCTTTCAGATTCGCTTCTTGTGATTTGGTAGATATCAGTTCATGATTTGATGAAAATGACTCCAAAGGAGACAGTTCTTCCTGATCAATGTTAGTAATTAATTACACTTGGAATCATCCTCCCAAATCCTTTGATAATTAACTCCTGGTGATTGTGAATAAAATCGGTTGGTGAAAATTCATAGGAAAGAGAAAATTTATTCCTCACCCGTCTTCTGATGAATTTCCAATGGAATCATCCACCGGAAAAACAACTGCATTCTCTCTTGGTGCCTTGGAACAGATCGGTTTGTGCAAATTACTCAAAGTACGAAAATCATTCTTTACAAGCACCTAGTGGGAAAGACTCCAGCAATCCAGATTCTCTCCTCCTGAGTTTGCTGAGATTGGTTCATGAAAATTACTAAAAAATCAACCATTTATTACTGATCACTGCATCTAATTAGTACCTCATGGAATCATCCTCCAAAGACCTTTTAGCTACTCTGCTGGTCACTTGGTAGAGATGGGTAGGGTAAATTGCTAAAAAGGAGACCTTCAATACGATCAGATGTAGCCATTGATGTCTCATGCACGCTTCCTCAAAAAGCCATTCGGATTCTCTCCTGATCCTTTGGTAGAGATCGGTTCATGAAAATGAGAAAAATTCAACAGTAATTACTGATCACTGCTAGTCATTAACTCCATCTGGCATGATCCTCCAAAATCCTTTCAGATTTGATTCTGGTGATTTGTTGTAGGTGGAGTCTCGAAAATTCCAAAAAATAAGCCATTCTGAACGGCTTCGTGGTAGTCATTCATTCCTCACATCATGAGCCTCCTTAGTACATTCCAATTCGCTCCTGTTAACTTGGAAGAAATCAGTTCCTGAAATAGACTCAAAATGAGAAATTCGTCTTGGATGTGCGCAACAGATCAATTTGAGAAGGAATCTTCCTGAAAGACCCGAGGATTCACTTCTCGTCCTATGGTACAGAGCAGTTCGTGAAAATAACTCCAGATGAGAAAGACATGCTTAATCTGGTATCCTTATCTATTTCTCATGGAAACATCCACCAAAACACAAGTCTAATCTCTCTTCAGGATTTGGTGGAGATTGATCGTGAAAATTGCTAAAAATGAGAAAGTTATAACTGATCAATGCTCTAAAACAGTGACAAATGGAATCAATCCCCAAAAGCCTTTCAGATTCGCTTCTTGTGATTTGGTAGATATCAGTTCATGATTTGATGAAAATGACTCCAAAGGAGACAGTTCTTCCTGATCAATGTTAGTAATTAATTACACTTGGAATCATCCTCCCAAATCCTTTGATAATTAACTCCTGGTGATTGTGAATAAAATCGGTTGGTGAAAATTCATAGGAAAGAGAAAATTCATTCCTCACCCGTCTTCTGATGAATTTCCAATGGAATCATCCACCGGAAAAACAACTGCATTCTCTCTTGGTGCCTTGGAACAGATCGGTTTGTGCAAATTACTCAAAGTACGAAAATCATTCTTTACAAGCACCTAGTGGGAAAGACTCCAGCAATCCAGATTCTCTCCTCCTGAGTTTGCTGAGATTGGTTCATGAAAATTACTAAAAAATCAACCATTTATTACTGATCACTGCATCTAATTAGTACCTCATGGAATCATCCTCCAAAGAGCTTTTAGCTACTCTGCTGGTCACTTGGTAGAGATGGGTAGGGTAAATTGCTAAAAAGGAGACCTTCAATATGATCAGATGTAGCCATTGATGTCTCATGCACGCTTCCTCAAAAAGCCATTCGGATTCTCTCCTGATCCTTTGGTAGAGATCGGTTCATGAAAATGACAAAAATTCAACAGTAATTACTGATCACTGCTAGTCATTAACTCCATCTGGCATGATCCTCCAAAATCCTTTCAGATTTGATTCTGGTGATTTGTTGTAGGTGGAGTCTCGAAAATTCCAAAAAATAAGCCATTCTGAACGGCTTCGTGGTAGTCATTCATTCCTCACATCATGAGCCTCCTTAGTACATTCCAATTCGCTCCTGTTAACTTGGAAGAAATCAGTTCCTGAAATAGACTCAAAATGAGAAATTCGTCTTGGATGTGCGCAACAGATCAATTTGAGAAGGAATCTTCCTGAAAGACCCGAGGATTCACTTCTCGTCCTATGGTACAGAGCAGTTCGTGAAAATAACTCCAGATGAGAAAGACATGATAATCTGGTATCCTTATCTATTTCTCATGGAAACATCCACCAAAACACAAGTCTAATCTCTCTTCAGGATTTGGTGGAGATTGATCGTGAAAATTGCTAAAAATGAGAAAGTTATAACTGATCAATGCTCTAAAACAGTGACAAATGGAATCAATCCCCAAAAGCCTTTCAGATTCGCTTCTTGTGATTTGGTAGATATCAGTTCATGATTTGATGAAAATGACTCCAAAGGAGACAGTTCTTCCTGATCAATGTTAGTAATTAATTACACTTGGAATCATCCTCCCAAATCCTTTGATAATTAACTCCTGGTGATTGTGAATAAAATCGGTTGGTGAAAATTCGTAGGAAAGAGAAAATCCATTCCTCAACCGTCTTCTGATGAATTTCCAATGGAATCATCCACCGGAAAAACAACTTCATTCTCTCTTGGTGCCTTGGAACAGATCGGTTTGTGCAAATGACTCAAAGTACGAAAATCATTCTTTACAAGCACCTAGTGGTAAAGACTCCAGCAATCCAGATTCTCTCCTCCTGAATTTGTCGAGATTGGTTCATGAAAATTACTAAAAAATCAACCATTTATTACTGATCACTGCATCTAATTAGTACCTCATGGAATCATCCTCCAAAGACCTTTTAGCTCCTCTGCTGGTCACTTGGTAGAGATGGGTAGGGTAAATTGCTAAAAAGGAGACCTTCAATACGATCAGATGTAGCCATTGATGTCTCATGCACGCTTCCTCGAAAAGCCATTCGGATTCTCTCCTGATCCTTTGGTAGAGATCGGTTCATGAAAATGACAAAAATTCAACAGTAATTACTGATCACTGCTAGTCATTAACTCCATCTGGCATGATCCTCCAAAATCCTTTCAGATTTGATTCTGGTGATTTGTTATAGGTGGAGTCTCGAAAATTCCGAAAAATAAGCCATTCTGAACGGCTTCGTGGTAGTCATTCATTCCTCACATCATGAGCCTCCTTAGTACATTCCAATTCGCTCCTGTTAACTTGGAAGAAATCAGTTCCTGAAATAGACTCAAAATGAGAAATTCGTCTTGGATGTGCGCAACAGATCAATTTGAGAAGGAATCTTCCTGAAAGACCCGAGGATTCACTTCTCGTCCTATGGTACAGAGCAGTTCGTGAAAGTAACTCCAGATGAGAAAGACATGCTTAATCTGGTATCCTTATCTATTTCTCATGGAAACATCCACCAAAACACAAGTCTAATCTCTCTTCAGGATTTGGTGGAGATTGATCGTGAAAATTGCTAAAAATGAGAAAGTTATAACTGATCAATGCTCTAAAACAGTGACAAATGGAATCAATCCCCAAAAGCCTTTCAGATTCGCTTCTTGTGATTTGGTAGATATCAGTTCATGATTTGATGAAAATGACTCCAAAGGAGACAGTTCTTCCTGATCAATGTTAGTAATTAATTACACTTGGAATCATCCTCCCAAATCCTTTGATAATTAACTCCTGGTGATTGTGAATAAAATCGGTTGGTGAAAATTCATAGGAAAGAGAAAATTTATTCCTCACCCGTCTTCTGATGAATTTCCAATGGAATCATCCACCGGAAAAACAACTGCATTCTCTCTTGGTGCCTTGGAACAGATCGGTTTGTGCAAATTACTCAAAGTACGAAAATCATTCTTTACAAGCACCTAGTGGGAAAGACTCCAGCAATCCAGATTCTCTCCTCCTGAGTTTGCTGAGATTGGTTCATGAAAATTACTAAAAAATCAACCATTTATTACTGATCACTGCATCTAATTAGTACCTCATGGAATCATCCTCCAAAGACCTTTTAGCTACTCTGCTGGTCACTTGGTAGAGATGGGTAGGGTAAATTGCTAAAAAGGAGACCTTCAATACGATCAGATGTAGCCATTGATGTCTCATGCACGCTTCCTCAAAAAGCCATTCGGATTCTCTCCTGATCCTTTGGTAGAGATCGGTTCATGAAAATGAGAAAAATTCAACAGTAATTACTGATCACTGCTAGTCATTAACTCCATCTGGCATGATCCTCCAAAATCCTTTCAGATTTGATTCTGGTGATTTGTTGTAGGTGGAGTCTCGAAAATTCCAAAAAATAAGCCATTCTGAACGGCTTCGTGGTAGTCATTCATTCCTCACATCATGAGCCTCCTTAGTACATTCCAATTCGCTCCTGTTAACTTGGAAGAAATCAGTTCCTGAAATAGACTCAAAATGAGAAATTCGTCTTGGATGTGCGCAACAGATCAATTTGAGAAGGAATCTTCCTGAAAGACCCGAGGATTCACTTCTCGTCCTATGGTACAGAGCAGTTCGTGAAAATAACTCCAGATGAGAAAGACATGCTTAATCTGGTATCCTTATCTATTTCTCATGGAAACATCCACCAAAACACAAGTCTAATCTCTCTTCAGGATTTGGTGGAGATTGATCGTGAAAATTGCTAAAAATGAGAAAGTTATAACTGATCAATGCTCTAAAACAGTGACAAATGGAATCAATCCCCAAAAGCCTTTCAGATTCGCTTCTTGTGATTTGGTAGATATCAGTTCATGATTTGATGAAAATGACTCCAAAGGAGACAGTTCTTCCTGATCAATGTTAGTAATTAATTACACTTGGAATCATCCTCCCAAATCCTTTGATAATTAACTCCTGGTGATTGTGAATAAAATCGGTTGGTGAAAATTCATAGGAAAGAGAAAATTCATTCCTCACCCGTCTTCTGATGAATTTCCAATGGAATCATCCACCGGAAAAACAACTGCATTCTCTCTTGGTGCCTTGGAACAGATCGGTTTGTGCAAATTACTCAAAGTACGAAAATCATTCTTTACAAGCACCTAGTGGGAAAGACTCCAGCAATCCAGATTCTCTCCTCCTGAGTTTGCTGAGATTGGTTCATGAAAATTACTAAAAAATCAACCATTTATTACTGATCACTGCATCTAATTAGTACCTCATGGAATCATCCTCCAAAGAGCTTTTAGCTACTCTGCTGGTCACTTGGTAGAGATGGGTAGGGTAAATTGCTAAAAAGGAGACCTTCAATATGATCAGATGTAGCCATTGATGTCTCATGCACGCTTCCTCAAAAAGCCATTCGGATTCTCTCCTGATCCTTTGGTAGAGATCGGTTCATGAAAATGACAAAAATTCAACAGTAATTACTGATCACTGCTAGTCATTAACTCCATCTGGCATGATCCTCCAAAATCCTTTCAGATTTGATTCTGGTGATTTGTTGTAGGTGGAGTCTCGAAAATTCCAAAAAATAAGCCATTCTGAACGGCTTCGTGGTAGTCATTCATTCCTCACATCATGAGCCTCCTTAGTACATTCCAATTCGCTCCTGTTAACTTGGAAGAAATCAGTTCCTGAAATAGACTCAAAATGAGAAATTCGTCTTGGATGTGCGCAACAGATCAATTTGAGAAGGAATCTTCCTGAAAGACCCGAGGATTCACTTCTCGTCCTATGGTACAGAGCAGTTCGTGAAAATAACTCCAGATGAGAAAGACATGCTTAATCTGGTATCCTTATCTATTTCTCATGGAAACATCCACCAAAACACAAGTCTAATCTCTCTTCAGGATTTGGTGGAGATTGATCGTGAAAATTGCTAAAAATGAGAAAGTTATAACTGATCAATGCTCTAAAACAGTGACAAATGGAATCAATCCCCAAAAGCCTTTCAGATTCGCTTCTTGTGATTTGGTAGATATCAGTTCATGATTTGATGAAAATGACTCCAAAGGAGACAGTTCTTCCTGATCAATGTTAGTAATTAATTACACTTGGAATCATCCTCCCAAATCCTTTGATAATTAACTCCTGGTGATTGTGAATAAAATCGGTTGGTGAAAATTCATAGGAAAGAGAAAATTTATTCCTCACCCGTCTTCTGATGAATTTCCAATGGAATCATCCACCGGAAAAACAACTGCATTCTCTCTTGGTGCCTTGGAACAGATCGGTTTGTGCAAATTACTCAAAGTACGAAAATCATTCTTTACAAGCACCTAGTGGGAAAGACTCCAGCAATCCAGATTCTCTCCTCCTGAGTTTGCTGAGATTGGTTCATGAAAATTACTAAAAAATCAACCATTTATTACTGATCACTGCATCTAATTAGTACCTCATGGAATCATCCTCCAAAGACCTTTTAGCTACTCTGCTGGTCACTTGGTAGAGATGGGTAGGGTAAATTGCTAAAAAGGAGACCTTCAATACGATCAGATGTAGCCATTGATGTCTCATGCACGCTTCCTCAAAAAGCCATTCGGATTCTCTCCTGATCCTTTGGTAGAGATCGGTTCATGAAAATGACAAAAATTCAACAGTAATTACTGATCACTGCTAGTCATTAACTCCATCTGGCATGATCCTCCAAAATCCTTTCAGATTTGATTCTGGTGATTTGTTATAGGTGGAGTCTCGAAAATTCCAAAAAATAAGCCATTCTGAACGGCTTCGTGGTAGTCATTCATTCCTCACATCATGAGCCTCCTTAGTACATTCCAATTCGCTCCTGTTAACTTGGAAGAAATCAGTTCCTGAAATAGACTCAAAATGAGAAATTCATCTTGGATGTGCGCAACAGATCAATTTGAGAAGGAATCTTCCTGAAAGACCCGAGGATTCACTTCTCGTCCTATGGTACAGAGCAGTTCGTGAAAATAACTCCAGATGAGAAAGACATGCTTAATCTGGTATCCTGATCTATTTCTCATGGAAACATCCACCAAAACACAAGTCTCTTCTCTCTTCAGGATTTGGTGGAGATTGATCGTGAAAATTGCTAAAAATGAGAAAGTTATAACTGATCAATGCTCTAAAACAGTGACAAATGGAATCAATCCCCAAAAGCCTTTCAGATTCGCTTCTTGTGATTTGGTAGATATCAGTTCATGATTTGATGAAAATGACTCCAAAGGAGACAGTTCTTCCTGATCAATGTTAGTAATTAATTACACTTGGAATCATCCTCCCAAATCCTTTGATAATTAACTCCTGGTGATTGTGAATAAAATCGGTTGGTGAAAATTCGTAGGAAAGAGAAAATCCATTCCTCAACCGTCTTCTGATGAATTTCCAATGGAATCATCCACCGGAAAAACAACTTCATTCTCTCTTGGTGCCTTGGAACAGATCGGTTTGTGCAAATGACTCAAAGTACGAAAATCATTCTTTACAAGCACCTAGTGGTAAAGACTCCAGCAATCCAGATTCTCTCCTCCTGAGTTTGTCGAGATTGGTTCATGAAAATTACTAAAAAATCAACCATTTATTACTGATCACTGCATCTAATTAGTACCTCATGGAATCATCCTCCAAAGACCTTTTAGCTCCTCTGCTGGTCACTTGGTAGAGATGGGTAGGGTAAATTGCTAAAAAGGAGACCTTCAATACGATCAGATGTAGCCATTGATGTCTCATGCACGCTTCCTCGAAAAGCCATTCGGATTCTCTCCTGATCCTTTGGTAGAGATCGGTTCATGAAAATGACAAAAATTCAACAGTAATTACTGATCACTGCGAGTCATTAACTCCATCTGGCATGATCCTCCAAAATCCTTTCAGATTTGATTCTGGTGATTTGTTATAGGTGGAGTCTCGAAAATTCCAAAAAATAAGCCATTCTGAACGGCTTCGTGGTAGTCATTCATTCCTCACATCATGAGCCTCCTTAGTACATTCCAATTCGCTCCTGTTAACTTGGAAGAAATCAGTTCCTGAAATAGACTCAAAATGAGAAATTCGTCTTGGATGTGCGCAACAGATCAATTTGAGAAGGAATCTTCCTGAAAGACCCGAGGATTCACTTCTCGTCCTATGGTACAGAGCAGTTCGTGAAAGTAACTCCAGATGAGAAAGACATGCTTAATCTGGTATCCTTATCTATTTCTCATGGAAACATCCACCAAAACACAAGTCTAATCTCTCTTCAGGATTTGGTGGAGATTGATCGTGAAAATTGCTAAAAATGAGAAAGTTATAACTGATCAATGCTCTAAAACAGTGACAAATGGAATCAATCCCCAAAAGCCTTTCAGATTCGCTTCTTGTGATTTGGTAGATATCAGTTCATGATTTGATGAAAATGACTCCAAAGGAGACAGTTCTTCCTGATCAATGTTAGTAATTAATTACACTTGGAATCATCCTCCCAAATCCTTTGATAATTAACTCCTGGTGATTGTGAATAAAATCGGTTGGTGAAAATTCATAGGAAAGAGAAAATTTATTCCTCACCCGTCTTCTGATGAATTTCCAATGGAATCATCCACCGGAAAAACAACTGCATTCTCTCTTGGTGCCTTGGAACAGATCGGTTTGTGCAAATTACTCAAAGTACGAAAATCATTCTTTACAAGCACCTAGTGGGAAAGACTCCAGCAATCCAGATTCTCTCCTCCTGAGTTTGCTGAGATTGGTTCATGAAAATTACTAAAAAATCAACCATTTATTACTGATCACTGCATCTAATTAGTACCTCATGGAATCATCCTCCAAAGACCTTTTAGCTACTCTGCTGGTCACTTGGTAGAGATGGGTAGGGTAAATTGCTAAAAAGGAGACCTTCAATACGATCAGATGTAGCCATTGATGTCTCATGCACGCTTCCTCAAAAAGCCATTCGGATTCTCTCCTGATCCTTTGGTAGAGATCGGTTCATGAAAATGAGAAAAATTCAACAGTAATTACTGATCACTGCTAGTCATTAACTCCATCTGGCATGATCCTCCAAAATCCTTTCAGATTTGATTCTGGTGATTTGTTGTAGGTGGAGTCTCGAAAATTCCAAAAAATAAGCCATTCTGAACGGCTTCGTGGTAGTCATTCATTCCTCACATCATGAGCCTCCTTAGTACATTCCAATTCGCTCCTGTTAACTTGGAAGAAATCAGTTCCTGAAATAGACTCAAAATGAGAAATTCGTCTTGGATGTGCGCAACAGATCAATTTGAGAAGGAATCTTCCTGAAAGACCCGAGGATTCACTTCTCGTCCTATGGTACAGAGCAGTTCGTGAAAATAACTCCAGATGAGAAAGACATGCTTAATCTGGTATCCTTATCTATTTCTCATGGAAACATCCACCAAAACACAAGTCTAATCTCTCTTCAGGATTTGGTGGAGATTGATCGTGAAAATTGCTAAAAATGAGAAAGTTATAACTGATCAATGCTCTAAAACAGTGACAAATGGAATCAATCCCCAAAAGCCTTTCAGATTCGCTTCTTGTGATTTGGTAGATATCAGTTCATGATTTGATGAAAATGACTCCAAAGGAGACAGTTCTTCCTGATCAATGTTAGTAATTAATTACACTTGGAATCATCCTCCCAAATCCTTTGATAATTAACTCCTGGTGATTGTGAATAAAATCGGTTGGTGAAAATTCATAGGAAAGAGAAAATTCATTCCTCACCCGTCTTCTGATGAATTTCCAATGGAATCATCCACCGGAAAAACAACTGCATTCTCTCTTGGTGCCTTGGAACAGATCGGTTTGTGCAAATTACTCAAAGTACGAAAATCATTCTTTACAAGCACCTAGTGGGAAAGACTCCAGCAATCCAGATTCTCTCCTCCTGAGTTTGCTGAGATTGGTTCATGAAAATTACTAAAAAATCAACCATTTATTACTGATCACTGCATCTAATTAGTACCTCATGGAATCATCCTCCAAAGAGCTTTTAGCTACTCTGCTGGTCACTTGGTAGAGATGGGTAGGGTAAATTGCTAAAAAGGAGACCTTCAATACGATCAGATGTAGCCATTGATGTCTCATGCACGCTTCCTCAAAAAGCCATTCGGATTCTCTCCTGATCCTTTGGTAGAGATCGGTTCATGAAAATGACAAAAATTCAACAGTAATTACTGATCACTGCTAGTCATTAACTCCATCTGGCATGATCCTCCAAAATCCTTTCAGATTTGATTCTGGTGATTTGTTGTAGGTGGAGTCTCGAAAATTCCAAAAAATAAGCCATTCTGAACGGCTTCGTGGTAGTCATTCATTCCTCACATCATGAGCCTCCTTAGTACATTCGAATTCGCTCCTGTTAACTTGGAAGAAATCAGTTCCTGAAATAGACTCAAAATGAGAAATTCGTCTTGGATGTGCGCAACAGATCAATTTGAGAAGGAATCTTCCTGAAAGACCCGAGGATTCACTTCTCGTCCTATGGTACAGAGCAGTTCGTGAAAATGACTCCAGATGAGAAAGACATGCTTAATCTGGTATCCTGATCTATTTCTCATGGAAACATCCACCAAAACACAAGTCTCTTCTCTCTTCAGGATTTGGTGGAGATTGATCGTGAAAATTGCTAAAAATGAGAAAGTTATAACTGATCAATGCTCTAAAACAGTGACAAGTGGAATCAATCCCCAAAAGCCTTTCAGATTCGCTTCTTGTGATTTGGTAGATATCAGTTCATGATTTGATGAAAATGACTCCAAAGGAGACAGTTCTTCCTGATCAATGTTAGTAATTAATTACACTTGGAATCATCCTCCCAAATCCTTTGATAATTAACTCCTGGTGATTGTGAATAAAATCGGTTGGTGAAAATTCATAGGAAAGAGAAAATTCATTCCTCACCCGTCTTCTGATGAATTTCCAATGGAATCATCCACCGGAAAAACAACTGCATTCTCTCTTGGTGCCTTGGAACAGATCGGTTTGTGCAATTTACTCAAAGTACGAAAATCATTCTTTACAAGCACCTAGTGGGAAAGACTCCAGCAATCCAGATTCTCTCCTCCTGAGTTTGTTGAGATTGGTTCATGAAAATTACTAAAAAATCAACCATTTATTACTGATCACTGCATCTAATTAGTACCTCATGGAATCATCCTCCAAAGAGCTTTTAGCTACTCTGCTGGTCACTTGGTAGAGATGGGTAGGGTAAATTGCTAAAAAGGAGACCTTCAATACGATCAGATGTAGCCATTGATGTCTCATGCACGCTTCCTCAAAAAGCCATTCGGATTCTCTCCTGATCCTTTGGTAGAGATCGGTTCATGAAAATGACAAAAATTCAACAGTAATTACTGATCTCTGCTAGTCATTAACTCCATCTGGAATGATCCTCCAAAATCCTTTCAGATTTGCTTCTGGTGATTTGTTATATATGGAGTCTCGAAAATTACGAAAAATAAGCCATTCTGAACGGCTTCGTGGTAGTCATTCATTCCTCACATCATGAGCCTCCTTAGTACATTCGAATTCGCTCCTGTTAACTTGGAAGAAATCAGTTCCTGAAATAGACTCAAAATGAGAAATTCATCTTGGATGTGCGCAACAGATCAATTTGAGAAGGAATCTTCCTGAAAGACCCGAGGATTCACTTCTCGTCCTATGGTACAGAGCAGTTCGTGAAAATGACTCCAGATGAGAAAGACATGCTTAATCTGGTATCCTGATCTATTTCTCATGGAAACATCCACCAAAACACAAGTCTAATCTCTCTTCAGGATTTGGTGGAGATTGATCGTGAAAATTGCTAAAAATGAGAAAGTTATAACTGATCAATGCTCTAAAACAGTGACAAATGGAATCAATCCCCAAAAGCCTTTCAGATTCGCTTCTTGTGATTTGGTAGATATCAGTTCATGATTTGATGAAAATGACTCCAAAGGAGACAGTTCTTCCTGATCAATGTTAGTAATTAATTACACTTGGAATCATCCTCCCAAATCCTTTGATAATTAACTCCTGGTGATTGTGAATAAAATCGGTTGGTGAAAATTCATAGGAAAGAGAAAATTTATTCCTCACCCGTCTTCTGATGAATTTCCAATGGAATCATCCACCGGAAAAACAACTGCATTCTCTCTTGGTGCCTTGGAACAGATCGGTTTGTGCAAATCACTCAAAGTACGAAAATCATTCTTTACAAGCACCTAGTGGGAAAGACTCCAGCAATCCAGATTCTCTCCTCCTGAGTTTGCTGAGATTGGTTCATGAAAATTACTAAAAAATCAACCATTTATTACTGATCACTGCATCTAATTAGTACCTCATGGAATCATCCTCCAAAGACCTTTTAGCTACTCTGCTGGTCACTTGGTAGAGATGGGTAGGGTAAATTGCTAAAAAGGAGACCTTCAATACGATCAGATGTAGCCATTGATGTCTCATGCACGCTTCCTCAAAAAGCCATTCGGATTCTCTCCTGATCCTTTGGTAGAGATCGGTTCATGAAAATGAGAAAAATTCAACAGTAATTACTGATCACTGCTAGTCATTAACTCCATCTGGCATGATCCTCCAAAATCCTTTCAGATTTGATTCTGGTGATTTGTTGTAGGTGGAGTCTCGAAAATTCCGAAAAATAAGCCATTCTGAACGGCTTCGTGGTAGTCATTCATTCCTCACATCATGAGCCTCCTTAGTACATTCGAATTCGCTCCTGTTAACTTGGAAGAAATCAGTTCCTGAAATAGACTCAAAATGAGAAATTCGTCTTGGATGTGCGCAACAGATCAATTTGAGAAGGAATCTTCCTGAAAGACCCGAGGATTCACTTCTCGTCCTATGGTACAGAGCAGTTCGTGAAAATAACTCCAGATGAGAAAGACATGCTTAATCTGGTATCCTTATCTATTTCTCATGGAAACATCCACCAAAACACAAGTCTAATCTCTCTTCAGGATTTGGTGGAGATTGATCGTGAAAATTGCTAAAAATGAGAAAGTTATAACTGATCAATGCTCTAAAACAGTGACAAATGGAATCAATCCCCAAAAGCCTTTCAGATTCGCTTCTTGTGATTTGGTAGATATCAGTTCATGATTTGATGAAAATGACTCCAAAGGAGACAGTTCTTCCTGATCAATGTTAGTAATTAATTACACTTGGAATCATCCTCCCAAATCCTTTGATAATTAACTCCTGGTGATTGTGAATAAAATCGGTTGGTGAAAATTCATAGGAAAGAGAAAATTCATTCCTCACCTGTCTTCTGATGAATTTCCAATGGAATCATCCACCGGAAAAACAACTGCATTCTCTCTTGGTGCCTTGGAACAGATCGGTTTGTGCAAATAACTCAAAGTACGAAAATCATTCTTTACAAGCACCTAGTGGGAAAGACTCCAGCAATCCAGATTCTCTCCTCCTGAGTTTGCTGAGATTGGTTCATGAAAATTACTAAAAAATCAACCATTTATTACTGATCACTGCATCTAATTAGTACCTCATGGAATCATCCTCCAAAGACCTTTTAGCTACTCTGCTGGTCACTTGGTAGAGATGGGTAGGGTAAATTGCTAAAAAGGAGACCTTCAATACGATCAGATGTAGCCATTGATGTCTCATGCACGCTTCCTCAAAAAGCCATTCGGATTCTCTCCTGATCCTTTGGTAGAGATCGGTTCATGAAAATGACAAAAATTCAACAGTAATTACTGATCACTGCTAGTCATTAACTCCATCTGGCATGATCCTCCAAAATCCTTTCAGATTTGATTCTGGTGATTTGTTGTAGGTGGAGTCTCGAAAATTCCAAAAAATAAGCCATTCTGAACGGCTTCGTGGTAGTCATTCATTCCTCACATCATGAACCTCCTTAGTACATTCGAATTCGCTCCTGTTAACTTGGAAGAAATCAGTTCCTGAAATAGACTCAAAATGAGAAATTCGTCTTGGATGTGCGCAACAGATCCATTTGAGAAGGAATCTTCCTGAAAGACCCGAGGATTCACTTCTCGTCCTATGGTACAGAGCAGTTCGTGAAAATAACTCCAGATGAGAAAGACATGCTTAATCTGGTATCCTTATCTATTTCTCATGGAAACATCCACCAAAACACAAGTCTAATCTCTCTTCAGGATTTGGTGGAGATTGATCGTGAAAATTGCTAAAAATGAGAAAGTTATAACTGATCAATGCTCTAAAACAGTGACAAATGGAATCAATCCCCAAAAGCCTTTCAGATTCGCTTCTTGTGATTTGGTAGATATCAGTTCATGATTTGATGAAAAAGACTCCAAAGGAGACAGTTCTTCCTGATCAATGTTAGTAATTAATTACACTTGGAATCATCCTCCCAAATCCTTTGATAATTAACTCCTGGTGATTGTGAATAAAATCGGTTGGTGAAAATTCATAGGAAAGAGAAAATTCATTCCTCACCCGTCTTCTGATGAATTTCCAATGGAATCATCCACCGGAAAAACAACTGCATTCTCTCTTGGTGCCTTGGAACAGATCGGTTTGTGCAATTTACTCAAAGTACGAAAATCATTCTTTACAAGCACCTAGTGGGAAAGACTCCAGCAATCCAGATTCTCTCCTCCTGAGTTTGTTGAGATTGGTTCATGAAAATTACTAAAAAATCAACCATTTATTACTGATCACTGCATCTAATTAGTACCTCATGGAATCATCCTCCAAAGAGCTTTTAGCTACTCTGCTGGTCACTTGGTAGAGATGGGTAGGGTAAATTGCTAAAAAGGAGACCTTCAATACGATCAGATGTAGCCATTGATGTCTCATGCACGCTTCCTCAAAAAGCCATTCGGATTCTCTCCTGATCCTTTGGTAGAGATCGGTTCATGAAAATGACAAAAATTCAACAGTAATTACTGATCTCTGCTAGTCATTAACTCCATCTGGAATGATCCTCCAAAATCCTTTCAGATTTGCTTCTGGTGATTTGTTATATATGGAGTCTCGAAAATTACGAAAAATAAGCCATTCTGAACGGCTTCGTGGTAGTCATTCATTCCTCACATCATGAGCCTCCTTAGTACATTCGAATTCGCTCCTGTTAACTTGGAAGAAATCAGTTCCTGAAATAGACTCAAAATGAGAAATTCATCTTGGATGTGCGCAACAGATCAATTTGAGAAGGAATCTTCCTGAAAGACCCGAGGATTCACTTCTCGTCCTATGGTACAGAGCAGTTCGTGAAAATGACTCCAGATGAGAAAGACATGCTTAATCTGGTATCCTGATCTATTTCTCATGGAAACATCCACCAAAACACAAGTCTAATCTCTCTTCAGGATTTGGTGGAGATTGATCGTGAAAATTGCTAAAAATGAGAAAGTTATAACTGATCAATGCTCTAAAACAGTGACAAATGGAATCAATCCCCAAAAGCCTTTCAGATTCGCTTCTTGTGATTTGGTAGATATCAGTTCATGATTTGATGAAAATGACTCCAAAGGAGACAGTTCTTCCTGATCAATGTTAGTAATTAATTACACTTGGAATCATCCTCCCAAATCCTTTGATAATTAACTCCTGGTGATTGTGAATAAAATCGGTTGGTGAAAATTCATAGGAAAGAGAAAATTTATTCCTCACCCGTCTTCTGATGAATTTCCAATGGAATCATCCACCGGAAAAACAACTGCATTCTCTCTTGGTGCCTTGGAACAGATCGGTTTGTGCAAATCACTCAAAGTACGAAAATCATTCTTTACAAGCACCTAGTGGGAAAGACTCCAGCAATCCAGATTCTCTCCTCCTGAGTTTGCTGAGATTGGTTCATGAAAATTACTAAAAAATCAACCATTTATTACTGATCACTGCATCTAATTAGTACCTCATGGAATCATCCTCCAAAGACCTTTTAGCTACTCTGCTGGTCACTTGGTAGAGATGGGTAGGGTAAATTGCTAAAAAGGAGACCTTCAATACGATCAGATGTAGCCATTGATGTCTCATGCACGCTTCCTCAAAAAGCCATTCGGATTCTCTCCTGATCCTTTGGTAGAGATCGGTTCATGAAAATGAGAAAAATTCAACAGTAATTACTGATCACTGCTAGTCATTAACTCCATCTGGCATGATCCTCCAAAATCCTTTCAGATTTGATTCTGGTGATTTGTTGTAGGTGGAGTCTCGAAAATTCCGAAAAATAAGCCATTCTGAACGGCTTCGTGGTAGTCATTCATTCCTCACATCATGAGCCTCCTTAGTACATTCGAATTCGCTCCTGTTAACTTGGAAGAAATCAGTTCCTGAAATAGACTCAAAATGAGAAATTCGTCTTGGATGTGCGCAACAGATCAATTTGAGAAGGAATCTTCCTGAAAGACCCGAGGATTCACTTCTCGTCCTATGGTACAGAGCAGTTCGTGAAAATAACTCCAGATGAGAAAGACATGCTTAATCTGGTATCCTTATCTATTTCTCATGGAAACATCCACCAAAACACAAGTCTAATCTCTCTTCAGGATTTGGTGGAGATTGATCGTGAAAATTGCTAAAAATGAGAAAGTTATAACTGATCAATGCTCTAAAACAGTGACAAATGGAATCAATCCCCAAAAGCCTTTCAGATTCGCTTCTTGTGATTTGGTAGATATCAGTTCATGATTTGATGAAAATGACTCCAAAGGAGACAGTTCTTCCTGATCAATGTTAGTAATTAATTACACTTGGAATCATCCTCCCAAATCCTTTGATAATTAACTCCTGGTGATTGTGAATAAAATCGGTTGGTGAAAATTCATAGGAAAGAGAAAATTCATTCCTCACCCGTCTTCTGATGAATTTCCAATGGAATCATCCACCGGAAAAACAACTGCATTCTCTCTTGGTGCCTTGGAACAGATCGGTTTGTGCAAATAACTCAAAGTACGAAAATCATTCTTTACAAGCACCTAGTGGGAAAGACTCCAGCAATCCAGATTCTCTCCTCCTGAGTTTGCTGAGATTGGTTCATGAAAATTACTAAAAAATCAACCATTTATTACTGATCACTGCATCTAATTAGTACCTCATGGAATCATCCTCCAAAGACCTTTTAGCTACTCTGCTGGTCACTTGGTAGAGATGGGTAGGGTAAATTGCTAAAAAGGAGACCTTCAATACGATCAGATGTAGCCATTGATGTCTCATGCACGCTTCCTCAAAAAGCCATTCGGATTCTCTCCTGATCCTTTGGTAGAGATCGGTTCATGAAAATGACAAAAATTCAACAGTAATTACTGATCACTGCTAGTCATTAACTCCATCTGGCATGATCCTCCAAAATCCTTTCAGATTTGATTCTGGTGATTTGTTGTAGGTGGAGTCTCGAAAATTCCAAAAAATAAGCCATTCTGAACGGCTTCGTGGTAGTCATTCATTCCTCACATCATGAACCTCCTTAGTACATTCGAATTCGCTCCTGTTAACTTGGAAGAAATCAGTTCCTGAAATAGACTCAAAATGAGAAATTCGTCTTGGATGTGCGCAACAGATCCATTTGAGAAGGAATCTTCCTGAAAGACCCGAGGATTCACTTCTCGTCCTATGGTACAGAGCAGTTCGTGAAAATAACTCCAGATGAGAAAGACATGCTTAATCTGGTATCCTTATCTATTTCTCATGGAAACATCCACCAAAACACAAGTCTAATCTCTCTTCAGGATTTGGTGGAGATTGATCGTGAAAATTGCTAAAAATGAGAAAGTTATAACTGATCAATGCTCTAAAACAGTGACAAATGGAATCAATCCCCAAAAGCCTTTCAGATTCGCTTCTTGTGATTTGGTAGATATCAGTTCATGATTTGATGAAAAAGACTCCAAAGGAGACAGTTCTTCCTGATCAATGTTAGTAATTAATTACACTTGGAATCATCCTCCCAAATCCTTTGATAATTAACTCCTGGTGATTGTGAATAAAATCGGTTGGTGAAAATTCATAGGAAAGAGAAAATTCATTCCTCACCCGTCTTCTGATGAATTTCCAATGGAATCATCCACCGGAAAAACAACTGCATTCTCTCTTGGTGCCTTGGAACAGATCGGTTTGTGCAATTTACTCAAAGTACGAAAATCATTCTTTACAAGCACCTAGTGGGAAAGACTCCAGCAATCCAGATTCTCTCCTCCTGAGTTTGTTGAGATTGGTTCATGAAAATTACTAAAAAATCAACCATTTATTACTGATCACTGCATCTAATTAGTACCTCATGGAATCATCCTCCAAAGAGCTTTTAGCTACTCTGCTGGTCACTTGGTAGAGATGGGTAGGGTAAATTGCTAAAAAGGAGACCTTCAATACGATCAGATGTAGCCATTGATGTCTCATGCACGCTTCCTCAAAAAGCCATTCGGATTCTCTCCTGATCCTTTGGTAGAGATCGGTTCATGAAAATGACAAAAATTCAACAGTAATTACTGATCTCTGCTAGTCATTAACTCCATCTGGAATGATCCTCCAAAATCCTTTCAGATTTGCTTCTGGTGATTTGTTATATATGGAGTCTCGAAAATTACGAAAAATAAGCCATTCTGAACGGCTTCGTGGTAGTCATTCATTCCTCACATCATGAGCCTCCTTAGTACATTCGAATTCGCTCCTGTTAACTTGGAAGAAATCAGTTCCTGAAATAGACTCAAAATGAGAAATTCATCTTGGATGTGCGCAACAGATCAATTTGAGAAGGAATCTTCCTGAAAGACCCGAGGATTCACTTCTCGTCCTATGGTACAGAGCAGTTCGTGAAAATGACTCCAGATGAGAAAGACATGCTTAATCTGGTATCCTGATCTATTTCTCATGGAAACATCCACCAAAACACAAGTCTCTTCTCTCTTCAGTATTTGTTGGAGATTGATCGTGAAAATTGCTAAAAATGAGAAAGTTATAACTGATCAATGCTCTAAAACAGTGACAAATGGAATCAATCCCCAAAAGCCTTTCAGATTCGCTTCTTGTGATTTGGTAGATATCAGTTCATGATTTGATGAAAATGACTCCAAAGGAGACAGTTCTTCCTGATCAATGTTAGTAATTAATTACACTTGGAATCATCCTCCCAAATCCTTTGATAATTAACTCCTGGTGATTGTGAATAAAATCGGTTGGTGAAAATTCATAGGAAAGAGAAAATCCATTCCTCACCCGTCTTCTGATGAATTTCCAATGGAATCATCCACCGGAAAAACAACTGCATTCTCTCTTGGTGCCTTGGAACAGATCGGTTTGTGCAAATTACTCAAAGTACGAAAATCATTCTTTACAAGCACCTAGTGGGAAAGACTCCAGCAATCCAGATTCTCTCCTCCTGAGTTTGCTGAGATTGGTTCATGAAAATTACTAAAAAATCAACCATTTATTACTGATCACTGCATCTAATTAGTACCTCATGGAATCATCCTCCAAAGACCTTTTAGCTACTCTGCTGGTCACTTGGTAGAGATGGGTAGGGTAAATTGCTAAAAAGGAGACCTTCAATACGATCAGATGTAGCCATTGATGTCTCATGCACGCTTCCTCAAAAAGCCATTCGGATTCTCTCCTGATCCTTTGGTAGAGATCGGTTCATGAAAATGACAAAAATTCAACAGTAATTACTGATCACTGCTAGTCATTAACTCCATCTGGCATGATCCTCCAAAATCCTTTCAGATTTGATTCTGGTGATTTGTTATAGGTGGAGTCTCGAAAATTCCGAAAAATAAGCCATTCTGAACGGCTTCGTGGTAGTCATTCATTCCTCACATCATGAGCCTCCTTAGTACATTCCAATTCGCTCCTGTTAACTTGGAAGAAATCAGTTCCTGAAATAGACTCAAAATGAGAAATTCGTCTTGGATGTGCGCAACAGATCAATTTGAGAAGGAATCTTCCTGAAAGACCCGAGGATTCACTTCTCGTCCTATGGTACAGAGCAGTTCGTGAAAGTAACTCCAGATGAGAAAGACATGCTTAATCTGGTATCCTTATCTATTTCTCATGGAAACATCCACCAAAACACAAGTCTAATCTCTCTTCAGGATTTGGTGGAGATTGATCGTGAAAATTGCTAAAAATGAGAAAGTTATAACTGATCAATGCTCTAAAACAGTGACAAATGGAATCAATCCCCAAAAGCCTTTCAGATTCGCTTCTTGTGATTTGGTAGATATCAGTTCATGATTTGATGAAAATGACTCCAAAGGAGACAGTTCTTCCTGATCAATGTTAGTAATTAATTACACTTGGAATCATCCTCCCAAATCCTTTGATAATTAACTCCTGGTGATTGTGAATAAAATCGGTTGGTGAAAATTCATAGGAAAGAGAAAATTTATTCCTCACCCGTCTTCTGATGAATTTCCAATGGAATCATCCACCGGAAAAACAACTGCATTCTCTCTTGGTGCCTTGGAACAGATCGGTTTGTGCAAATTACTCAAAGTACGAAAATCATTCTTTACAAGCACCTAGTGGGAAAGACTCCAGCAATCCAGATTCTCTCCTCCTGAGTTTGCTGAGATTGGTTCATGAAAATTACTAAAAAATCAACCATTTATTACTGATCACTGCATCTAATTAGTACCTCATGGAATCATCCTCCAAAGACCTTTTAGCTACTCTGCTGGTCACTTGGTAGAGATGGGTAGGGTAAATTGCTAAAAAGGAGACCTTCAATACGATCAGATGTAGCCATTGATGTCTCATGCACGCTTCCTCAAAAAGCCATTCGGATTCTCTCCTGATCCTTTGGTAGAGATCGGTTCATGAAAATGACAAAAATTCAACAGTAATTACTGATCACTGCTAGTCATTAACTCCATCTGGCATGATCCTCCAAAATCCTTTCAGATTTGATTCTGGTGATTTGTTGTAGGTGGAGTCTCGAAAATTCCAAAAAATAAGCCATTCTGAACGGCTTCGTGGTAGTCATTCATTCCTCACATCATGAGCCTCCTTAGTACATTCCAATTCGCTCCTGTTAACTTGGAAGAAATCAGTTCCTGAAATAGACTCAAAATGAGAAATTCATCTTGGATGTGCGCAACAGATCAATTTGAGAAGGAATCTTCCTGAAAGACCCGAGGATTCACTTCTCGTCCTATGGTACAGAGCAGTTCGTGAAAATAACTCCAGATGAGAAAGACATGCTTAATCTGGTATCCTGATCTATTTCTCATGGAAACATCCACCAAAACACAAGTCTCTTCTCTCTTCAGGATTTGGTGGAGATTGATCGTGAAAATTGCTAAAAATGAGAAAGTTATAACTGATCAATGCTCTAAAACAGTGACAAATGGAATCAATCCCCAAAAGCCTTTCAGATTCGCTTCTTGTGATTTGGTAGATATCAGTTCATGATTTGATGAAAATGACTCCAAAGGAGACAGTTCTTCCTGATCAATGTTAGTAATTAATTACACTTGGAATCATCCTCCCAAATCCTTTGATAATTAACTCCTGGTGATTGTGAATAAAATCGGTTGGTGAAAATTCATAGGAAAGAGAAAATCCATTCCTCACCCGTCTTCTGATGAATTTCCAATGGAATCATCCACCGGAAAAACAACTGCATTCTCTCTTGGTGCCTTGGAACAGATCGGTTTGTGCAAATTACTCAAAGTACGAAAATCATTCTTTACAAGCACCTAGTGGGAAAGACTCCAGCAATCCAGATTCTCTCCTCCTGAGTTTGCTGAGATTGGTTCATGAAAATTACTAAAAAATCAACCATTTATTACTGATCACTGCATCTAATTAGTACCTCATGGAATCATCCTCCAAAGACCTTTTAGCTACTCTGCTGGTCACTTGGTAGAGATGGGTAGGGTAAATTGCTAAAAAGGAGACCTTCAATACGATCAGATGTAGCCATTGATGTCTCATGCACGGTTCCTCAAAAAGCCATTCGGATTCTCTCCTGATCCTTTGGTAGAGATCGGTTCATGAAAATGACAAAAATTCAACAGTAATTACTGATCACTGCTAGTCATTAACTCCATCTGGCATGATCCTCCAAAATCCTTTCAGATTTGATTCTGGTGATTTGTTATAGGTGGAGTCTCGAAAATTCCGAAAAATAAGCCATTCTGAACGGCTTCGTGGTAGTCATTCATTCCTCACATCATGAGCCTCCTTAGTACATTCCAATTCGCTCCTGTTAACTTGGAAGAAATCAGTTCCTGAAATAGACTCAAAATGAGAAATTCGTCTTGGATGTGCGCAACAGATCCATTTGAGAAGGAATCTTCCTGAAAGACCCGAGGATTCACTTCTCGTCCTATGGTACAGAGCAGTTCGTGAAAATAACTCCAGATGAGAAAGACATGCTTAATCTGGTATCCTTATCTATTTCTCATGGAAACATCCACCAAAACACAAGTCTAATCTCTCTTCAGGATTTGGTGGAGATTGATCGTGAAAATTGCTAAAAATGAGAAAGTTATAACTGATCAATGCTCTAAAACAGTGACAAATGGAATCAATCCCCAAAAGCCTTTCAGATTCGCTTCTTGTGATTTGGTAGATATCAGTTCATGATTTGATGAAAATGACTCCAAAGGAGACAGTTCTTCCTGATCAATGTTAGTAATTAATTACACTTGGAATCATCCTCCCAAATCCTTTGATAATTAACTCCTGGTGATTGTGAATAAAATCGGTTGGTGAAAATTCATAGGAAAGAGAAAATTTATTCCTCACCCGTCTTCTGATGAATTTCCAATGGAATCATCCACCGGAAAAACAACTGCATTCTCTCTTGGTGCCTTGGAACAGATCGGTTTGTGCAAATTACTCAAAGTACGAAAATCATTCTTTACAAGCACCTAGTGGGAAAGACTCCAGCAATCCAGATTCTCTCCTCCTGAGTTTGCTGAGATTGGTTCATGAAAATTACTAAAAAATCAACCATTTATTACTGATCACTGCATCTAATTAGTACCTCATGGAATCATCCTCCAAAGACCTTTTAGCTACTCTGCTGGTCACTTGGTAGAGATGGGTAGGGTAAATTGCTAAAAAGGAGACCTTCAATACGATCAGATGTAGCCATTGATGTCTCATGCACGCTTCCTCAAAAAGCCATTCGGATTCTCTCCTGATCCTTTGGTAGAGATCGGTTCATGAAAATGACAAAAATTCAACAGTAATTACTGATCACTGCTAGTCATTAACTCCATCTGGCATGATCCTCCAAAATCCTTTCAGATTTGATTCTGGTGATTTGTTATAGGTGGAGTCTCGAAAATTCCGAAAAATAAGCCATTCTGAACGGCTTCGTGGTAGTCATTCATTCCTCACATCATGAGCCTCCTTAGTACATTCCAATTCGCTCCTGTTAACTTGGAAGAAATCAGTTCCTGAAATAGACTCAAAATGAGAAATTCGTCTTGGATGTGCGCAACAGATCCATTTGAGAAGGAATCTTCCTGAAAGACCCGAGGATTCACTTCTCGTCCTATGGTACAGAGCAGTTCGTGAAAATAACTCCAGATGAGAAAGACATGCTTAATCTGGTATCCTTATCTATTTCTCATGGAAACATCCACCAAAACACAAGTCTAATCTCTCTTCAGGATTTGGTGGAGATTGATCGTGAAAATTGCTAAAAATGAGAAAGTTATAACTGATCAATGCTCTAAAACAGTGACAAATGGAATCAATCCCCAAAAGCCTTTCAGATTCGCTTCTTGTGATTTGGTAGATATCAGTTCATGATTTGATGAAAATGACTCCAAAGGAGACAGTTCTTCCTGATCAATGTTAGTAATTAATTACACTTGGAATCATCCTCCCAAATCCTTTGATAATTAACTCCTGGTGATTGTGAATAAAATCGGTTGGTGAAAATTCATAGGAAAGAGAAAATTTATTCCTCACCCGTCTTCTGATGAATTTCCAATGGAATCATCCACCGGAAAAACAACTGCATTCTCTCTTGGTGCCTTGGAACAGATCGGTTTGTGCAAATTACTCAAAGTACGAAAATCATTCTTTACAAGCACCTAGTGGGAAAGACTCCAGCAATCCAGATTCTCTCCTCCTGAGTTTGCTGAGATTGGTTCATGAAAATTACTAAAAAATCAACCATTTATTACTGATCACTGCATCTAATTAGTACCTCATGGAATCATCCTCCAAAGACCTTTTAGCTACTCTGCTGGTCACTTGGTAGAGATGGGTAGGGTAAATTGCTAAAAAGGAGACCTTCAATACGATCAGATGTAGCCATTGATGTCTCATGCACGCTTCCTCAAAAAGCCATTCGGATTCTCTCCTGATCCTTTGGTAGAGATCGGTTCATGAAAATGACAAAAATTCAACAGTAATTACTGATCACTGCTAGTCATTAACTCCATCTGGCATGATCCTCCAAAATCCTTTCAGATTTGATTCTGGTGATTTGTTGTAGGTGGAGTCTCGAAAATTCCAAAAAATAAGCCATTCTGAACGGCTTCGTGGTAGTCATTCATTCCTCACATCATGAGCCTCCTTAGTACATTCCAATTCGCTCCTGTTAACTTGGAAGAAATCAGTTCCTGAAATAGACTCAAAATGAGAAATTCATCTTGGATGTGCGCAACAGATCAATTTGAGAAGGAATCTTCCTGAAAGACCCGAGGATTCACTTCTCGTCCTATGGTACAGAGCAGTTCGTGAAAATAACTCCAGATGAGAAAGACATGCTTAATCTGGTATCCTGATCTATTTCTCATGGAAACATCCACCAAAACACAAGTCTCTTCTCTCTTCAGGATTTGGTGGAGATTGATCGTGAAAATTGCTAAAAATGAGAAAGTTATAACTGATCAATGCTCTAAAACAGTGACAAGTGGAATCAATCCCCAAAAGCCTTTCAGATTCGCTTCTTGTGATTTGGTAGATATCAGTTCATGATTTGATGAAAATGACTCCAAAGGAGACAGTTCTTCCTGATCAATGTTAGTAATTAATTACACTTGGAATCATCCTCCCAAATCCTTTGATAATTAACTCCTGGTGATTGTGAATAAAATCGGTTGGTGAAAATTCATAGGAAAGAGAAAATTTATTCCTCACCCGTCTTCTGATGAATTTCCAATGGAATCATCCACCGGAAAAACAACTGCATTCTCTCTTGGTGCCTTGGAACAGATCGGTTTGTGCAAATTACTCAAAGTACGAAAATCATTCTTTACAAGCACCTAGTGGGAAAGACTCCAGCAATCCAGATTCTCTCCTCCTGAGTTTGCTGAGATTGGTTCATGAAAATTACTAAAAAATCAACCATTTATTACTGATCACTGCATCTAATTAGTACCTCATGGAATCATCCTCCAAAGACCTTTTAGCTACTCTGCTGGTCACTTGGTAGAGATGGGTAGGGTAAATTGCTAAAAAGGAGACCTTCAATACGATCAGATGTAGCCATTGATGTCTCATGCACGCTTCCTCAAAAAGCCATTCGGATTCTCTCCTGATCCTTTGGTAGAGATCGGTTCATGAAAATGACAAAAATTCAACAGTAATTACTGATCACTGCTAGTCATAAACTCCATCTGGCATGATCCTCCAAAATCCTTTCAGATTTGATTCTGGTGATTTGTTATAGGTGGAGTCTCGAAAATTCCGAAAAATAAGCCATTCTGAACGGCTTCATGGTAGTCATTCATTCCTCACATCATGAGCCTCCTTAGTACATTCCAATTCGCTCCTGTTAACTTGGAAGAAATCAGTTCCTGAAATAGACTCAAAATGAGAAATTCGTCTTGGATGTGCGCAACAGATCAATTTGAGAAGGAATCTTCCTGAAAGACCCGAGGATTCACTTCTCGTCCTATGGTACAGAGCAGTTCGTGAAAGTAACTCCAGATGAGAAAGACATGCTTAATCTGGTATCCTTATCTATTTCTCATGGAAACATCCACCAAAACACAAGTCTCTTCTCTCTTCAGGATTTGGTGGAGATTGATCGTGAAAATTGCTAAAAATGAGAAAGTTATAACTGATCAATGCTCTAAAACAGTGACAAATGGAATCAATCCCCAAAAGCCTTTCAGATTCGCTTCTTGTGATTTGGTAGATATCAGTTCATGATTTGATGAAAATGACTCCAAAGGAGACAGTTCTTCCTGATCAATGTTAGTAATTAATTACACTTGGAATCATCCTCCCAAATCCTTTGATAATTAACTCCTGGTGATTGTGAATAAAATCGGTTGGTGAAAATTCGTAGGAAAGAGAAAATCCATTCCTCAACCGTCTTCTGATGAATTTCCAATGGAATCATCCACCGGAAAAACAACTTCATTCTCTCTTGGTGCCTTGGAACAGATCGGTTTGTGCAAATGACTCAAAGTACGAAAATCATTCTTTACAAGCACCTAGTGGTAAAGACTCCAGCAATCCAGATTCTCTCCTCCTGAGTTTGTCGAGATTGGTTCATGAAAATTACTAAAAAATCAACCATTTATTACTGATCACTGCATCTAATTAGTACCTCATGGAATCATCCTCCAAAGACCTTTTAGCTCCTCTGCTGGTCACTTGGTAGAGATGGGTAGGGTAAATTGCTAAAAAGGAGACCTTCAATACGATCAGATGTAGCCATTGATGTCTCATGCACGCTTCCTCGAAAAGCCATTCGGATTCTCTCCTGATCCTTTGGTAGAGATCGGTTCATGAAAATGACAAAAATTCAACAGTAATTACTGATCACTGCTAGTCATTAACTCCATCTGGCATGATCCTCCAAAATCCTTTCAGATTTGATTCTGGTGATTTGTTATAGGTGGAGTCTCGAAAATTCCGAAAAATAAGCCATTCTGAACGGCTTCGTGGTAGTCATTCATTCCTCACATCATGAGCCTCCTTAGTACATTCCAATTCGCTCCTGTTAACTTGGAAGAAATCAGTTCCTGAAATAGACTCAAAATGAGAAATTCGTCTTGGATGTGCGCAACAGATCAATTTGAGAAGGAATCTTCCTGAAAGACCCGAGGATTCACTTCTCGTCCTATGGTACAGAGCAGTTCGTGAAAGTAACTCCAGATGAGAAAGACATGCTTAATCTGGTATCCTTATCTATTTCTCATGGAAACATCCACCAAAACACAAGTCTAATCTCTCTTCAGGATTTGGTGGAGATTGATCGTGAAAATTGCTAAAAATGAGAAAGTTATAACTGATCAATGCTCTAAAACAGTGACAAATGGAATCAATCCCCAAAAGCCTTTCAGATTCGCTTCTTGTGATTTGGTAGATATCAGTTCATGATTTGATGAAAATGACTCCAAAGGAGACAGTTCTTCCTGATCAATGTTAGTAATTAATTACACTTGGAATCATCCTCCCAAATCCTTTGATAATTAACTCCTGGTGATTGTGAATAAAATCGGTTGGTGAAAATTCATAGGAAAGAGAAAATTTATTCCTCACCCGTCTTCTGATGAATTTCCAATGGAATCATCCACCGGAAAAACAACTGCATTCTCTCTTGGTGCCTTGGAACAGATCGGTTTGTGCAAATTACTCAAAGTACGAAAATCATTCTTTACAAGCACCTAGTGGGAAAGACTCCAGCAATCCAGATTCTCTCCTCCTGAGTTTGCTGAGATTGGTTCATGAAAATTACTAAAAAATCAACCATTTATTACTGATCACTGCATCTAATTAGTACCTCATGGAATCATCCTCCAAAGACCTTTTAGCTACTCTGCTGGTCACTTGGTAGAGATGGGTAGGGTAAATTGCTAAAAAGGAGACCTTCAATACGATCAGATGTAGCCATTGATGTCTCATGCACGCTTCCTCAAAAAGCCATTCGGATTCTCTCCTGATCCTTTGGTAGAGATCGGTTCATGAAAATGAGAAAAATTCAACAGTAATTACTGATCACTGCTAGTCATTAACTCCATCTGGCATGATCCTCCAAAATCCTTTCAGATTTGATTCTGGTGATTTGTTGTAGGTGGAGTCTCGAAAATTCCAAAAAATAAGCCATTCTGAACGGCTTCGTGGTAGTCATTCATTCCTCACATCATGAGCCTCCTTAGTACATTCCAATTCGCTCCTGTTAACTTGGAAGAAATCAGTTCCTGAAATAGACTCAAAATGAGAAATTCGTCTTGGATGTGCGCAACAGATCAATTTGAGAAGGAATCTTCCTGAAAGACCCGAGGATTCACTTCTCGTCCTATGGTACAGAGCAGTTCGTGAAAATAACTCCAGATGAGAAAGACATGCTTAATCTGGTATCCTTATCTATTTCTCATGGAAACATCCACCAAAACACAAGTCTAATCTCTCTTCAGGATTTGGTGGAGATTGATCGTGAAAATTGCTAAAAATGAGAAAGTTATAACTGATCAATGCTCTAAAACAGTGACAAATGGAATCAATCCCCAAAAGCCTTTCAGATTCGCTTCTTGTGATTTGGTAGATATCAGTTCATGATTTGATGAAAATGACTCCAAAGGAGACAGTTCTTCCTGATCAATGTTAGTAATTAATTACACTTGGAATCATCCTCCCAAATCCTTTGATAATTAACTCCTGGTGATTGTGAATAAAATCGGTTGGTGAAAATTCATAGGAAAGAGAAAATTCATTCCTCACCCGTCTTCTGATGAATTTCCAATGGAATCATCCACCGGAAAAACAACTGCATTCTCTCTTGGTGCCTTGGAACAGATCGGTTTGTGCAAATTACTCAAAGTACGAAAATCATTCTTTACAAGCACCTAGTGGGAAAGACTCCAGCAATCCAGATTCTCTCCTCCTGAGTTTGCTGAGATTGGTTCATGAAAATTACTAAAAAATCAACCATTTATTACTGATCACTGCATCTAATTAGTACCTCATGGAATCATCCTCCAAAGAGCTTTTAGCTACTCTGCTGGTCACTTGGTAGAGATGGGTAGGGTAAATTGCTAAAAAGGAGACCTTCAATACGATCAGATGTAGCCATTGATGTCTCATGCACGCTTCCTCAAAAAGCCATTCGGATTCTCTCCTGATCCTTTGGTAGAGATCGGTTCATGAAAATGACAAAAATTCAACAGTAATTACTGATCACTGCTAGTCATTAACTCCATCTGGCATGATCCTCCAAAATCCTTTCAGATTTGATTCTGGTGATTTGTTATAGGTGGAGTCTCGAAAATTCCAAAAAATAAGCCATTCTGAACGGCTTCGTGGTAGTCATTCATTCCTCACATCATGAGCCTCCTTAGTACATTCCAATTCGCTCCTGTTAACTTGGAAGAAATCAGTTCATGAAATAGACTCAAAATGAGAAATTCATCTTGGATGTGCGCAACAGATCAATTTGAGAAGGAATCTTCCTGAAAGACCCGAGGATTCACTTCTCGTCCTATGGTACAGAGCAGTTCGTGAAAATAACTCCAGATGAGAAAGACATGCTTAATCTGGTATCCTGATCTATTTCTCATGGAAACATCCACCAAAACACAAGTCTCTTCTCTCTTCAGGATTTGGTGGAGATTGATCGTGAAAATTGCTAAAAATGAGAAAGTTATAACTGATCAATGCTCTAAAACAGTGACAAATGGAATCAATCCCCAAAAGCCTTTCAGATTCGCTTCTTGTGATTTGGTAGATATCAGTTCATGATTTGATGAAAATGACTCCAAAGGAGACAGTTCTTCCTGATCAATGTTAGTAATTAATGACACTTGGAATCATCCTCCCAAATCCTTTGATAATTAACTCCTGGTGATTGTGAATAAAATCGGTTGGTGAAAATTCGTAGGAAAGAGAAAATCCATTCCTCACCCGTCTTCTGATGAATTTCCAATGGAATCATCCACCGGAAAAACAACTTCATTCTCTCTTGGTGCCTTGGAACAGATCGGTTTGTGCAAATGACTCAAAGTACGAAAATTATTCTTTACAAGCACCTAGTGGTAAAGACTCCAGCAATCCAGATTCTCTCCTCCTGAGTTTGTCGAGATTGGTTCATGAAAATTACTAAAAAATCAACCATTTATTACTGATCACTGCATCTAATTAGTACCTCATGGAATCATCCTCCAAAGACCTTTTAGCTACTCTGCTGGTCACTTGGTAGAGATGGGTAGGGTAAATTGCTAAAAAGGAGACCTTCAATACGATCAGATGTAGCCATTGATGTCTCATGCACGCTTCCTCAAAAAGCCATTCGGATTCTCTCCTGATCCTTTGGTAGAGATCGGTTCATGAAAATGACAAAAATTCAACAGTAATTACTGATCACTGCTAGTCATTAACTCCATCTGGCATGATCCTCCAAAATCCTTTCAGATTTGATTCTGGTGATTTGTTGTAGGTGGAGTCTCGAAAATTCCAAAAAATAAGCCATTCTGAACGGCTTCGTGGTAGTCATTCATTCCTCACATCATGAGCCTCCTTAGTACATTCCAATTCGCTCCTGTTAACTTGGAAGAAATCAGTTCCTGAAATAGACTCAAAATGAGAAATTCGTCTTGGATGTGCGCAACAGATCAATTTGAGAAGGAATCTTCCTGAAAGACCCGAGGATTCACTTCTCGTCCTATGGTACAGAGCAGTTCGTGACAATAACTCCAGATGAGAAAGACATGCTTAATCTGGTATCCTTATCTATTTCTCATGGAAACATCCACCAAAACACAAGTCTAATCTCTCTTCAGGATTTGGTGGAGATTGATCGTGAAAATTGCTAAAAATGAGAAAGTTATAACTGATCAATGCTCTAATACAGTGACAAATGGAATCAATCCCCAAAAGCCTTTCAGATTCGCTTCTTGTGATTTGGTAGATATCAGTTCATGATTTGATGAAAATGACTCCAAAGGAGACAGTTCTTCCTGATCAATGTTAGTAATTAATTACACTTGGAATCATCCTCCCAAATCCTTTGATAATTAACTCCTGGTGATTGTGAATAAAATCGGTTGGTGAAAATTCATAGGAAAGAGAAAATTCATTCCTCACCCGTCTTCTGATGAATTTCCAATGGAATCATCCACCGGAAAAACAACTGCATTCTCTCTTGGTGCCTTGGAACAGATCGGTTTGTGCAATTTACTCAAAGTACGAAAATCATTCTTTACAAGCACCTAGTGGGAAAGACTCCAGCAATCCAGATTCTCTCCTCCTGAGTTTGTTGAGATTGGTTCATGAAAATTACTAAAAAATCAACCATTTATTACTGATCACTGCATCTAATTAGTACCTCATGGAATCATCCTCCAAAGACCTTTTAGCTACTCTGCTGGTCACTTGGTAGAGATGGGTAGGGTAAATTGCTAAAAAGGAGACCTTCAATACGATCAGATGTAGCCATTGATGTCTCATGCACGCTTCCTCAAAAAGCCATTCGGATTCTCTCCTGATCCTTTGGTAGAGATCGGTTCATGAAAATGACAAAAATTCAACAGTAATTACTGATCTCTGCTAGTCATTAACTCCATCTGGCATGATCCTCCAAAATCCTTTGAGATTTGCTTCTGGTGATTTGTTATAGGTGGAGTCTCGAAAATTCCGAAAAATAAGCCATTCTGAACGGCTTCGTGGTAGTCATTCATTCCTCACATCATGAGCCTCCTTAGTACATTCCAATTCGCTCCTGTTAACTTGGAAGAAATCAGTTCCTGAAATAGACTCAAAATGAGAAATTCGTCTTGGATGTGCGCAACAGATCAATTTGAGAAGGAATCTTCCTGAAAGACCCGAGGATTCACTTCTCGTCCTATGGTACAGAGCAGTTCGTGAAAGTAACTCCAGATGAGAAAGACATGCTTAATCTGGTATCCTTATCTATTTCTCATGGAAACATCCACCAAAACACAAGTCTAATCTCTCTTCAGGATTTGGTGGAGATTGATCGTGAAAATTGCTAAAAATGAGAAAGTTATAACTGATCAATGCTCTAAAACAGTGACAAATGGAATCAATCCCCAAAAGCCTTTCAGATTCGCTTCTTGTGATTTGGTAGATATCAGTTCATGATTTGATGAAAATGACTCCAAAGGAGACAGTTCTTCCTGATCAATGTTAGTAATTAATTACACTTGGAATCATCCTCCCAAATCCTTTGATAATTAACTCCTGGTGATTGTGAATAAAATCGGTTGGTGAAAATTCATAGGAAAGAGAAAATTTATTCCTCACCCGTCTTCTGATGAATTTCCAATGGAATCATCCACCGGAAAAACAACTGCATTCTCTCTTGGTGCCTTGGAACAGATCGGTTTGTGCAAATTACTCAAAGTACGAAAATCATTCTTTACAAGCACCTAGTGGGAAAGACTCCAGCAATCCAGATTCTCTCCTCCTGAGTTTGCTGAGATTGGTTCATGAAAATTACTAAAAAATCAACCATTTATTACTGATCACTGCATCTAATTAGTACCTCATGGAATCATCCTCCAAAGACCTTTTAGCTACTCTGCTGGTCACTTGGTAGAGATGGGTAGGGTAAATTGCTAAAAAGGAGACCTTCAATACGATCAGATGTAGCCATTGATGTCTCATGCACGCTTCCTCAAAAAGCCATTCGGATTCTCTCCTGATCCTTTGGTAGAGATCGGTTCATGAAAATGACAAAAATTCAACAGTAATTACTGATCACTGCTAGTCATTAACTCCATCTGGCATGATCCTCCAAAATCCTTTCAGATTTGATTCTGGTGATTTGTTGTAGGTGGAGTCTCGAAAATTCCAAAAAATAAGCCATTCTGAACGGCTTCGTGGTAGTCATTCATTCCTCACATCATGAGCCTCCTTAGTACATTCCAATTCGCTCCTGTTAACTTGGAAGAAATCAGTTCCTGAAATAGACTCAAAATGAGAAATTCGTCTTGGATGTGCGCAACAGATCAATTTGAGAAGGAATCTTCCTGAAAGACCCGAGGATTCACTTCTCGTCCTATGGTACAGAGCAGTTCGTGAAAATAACTCCAGATGAGAAAGACATGCTTAATCTGGTATCCTTATCTATTTCTCATGGAAACATCCACCAAAACACAAGTCTAATCTCTCTTCAGGATTTGGTGGAGATTGATCGTGAAAATTGCTAAAAATGAGAAAGTTATAACTGATCAATGCTCTAAAACAGTGACAAATGGAATCAATCCCCAAAAGCCTTTCAGATTCGCTTCTTGTGATTTGGTAGATATCAGTTCATGATTTGATGAAAATGACTCCAAAGGAGACAGTTCTTCCTGATCAATGTTAGTAATTAATTACACTTGGAATCATCCTCCCAAATCCTTTGATAATTAACTCCTGGTGATTGTGAATAAAATCAGTTGGTGAAAATTCATAGGAAAGAGAAAATTCATTCCTCACCCATCTTCTGATGAATTTCCAATGGAATCATCCACCGGAAAAACAACTGCATTCTCTCTTGGTGCCTTGGAACAGATCGGTTTGTGCAAATTACTCAAAGTACGAAAAGCATTCTTTACAAGCACCTAGTGGGAAAGACTCCAGCAATCCAGATTCTCTCCTCCTGAGTTTGTCGAGATTGGTTCATGAAAATTACTAAAAAATCAACCATTTATTACTGATCACTGCATCTAATTAGTACCTCATGGAATCATCCTCCAAAGACCTTTTAGCTACTCTGCTGGTCACTTGGTAGAGATGGGTAGGGTAAATTGCTAAAAAGGAGACCTTCAATACGATCAGATGTAGCCATTGATGTCTCATGCACGCTTCCTCGAAAAGCCATTCGGATTCTCTCCTGATCCTTTGGTAGAGATCGGTTCATGAAAATGACAAAAATTCAACAGTAATTACTGATCACTGCTAGTCATTAACTCCATCTGGCATGATCCTCCAAAATCCTTTCAGATTTGCTTCTGGTGATTTGTTATAGGTGGAGTCTCGAAAATTCCAAAAAATAAGCCATTCTGAACGGCTTCGTGGTAGTCATTCATTCCTCACATCATGAGCCTCCTTAGTACATTCCAATTCGCTCCTGTTAACTTGGAAGAAATCAGTTCCTGAAATAGACTCAAAATGAGAAATTCATCTTGGATGTGCGCAACAGTTCAATTTGAGAAGTAATCTTCCTGAAAGACCCGAGGATTCACTTCTCGTCCTATGGTACAGAGCAGTTCGTGAAAATGACTCCAGATGAGAAAGACATGCTTAATCTGGTATCCTGATCTATTTCTCATGGAAACATCCACCAAAACACAAGTCTCTTCTCTCTTCAGGATTTGGTGGAGATTGATCGTGAAAATTGCTAAAAATGAGAAAGTTATAACTGATCAATGCTCTAAAACAGTGACAAATGGAATCAATCCCCAACAGCCTTTCAGATTCGCTTCTTGTGATTTGGTAGATATCAGTTCATGATTTGATGAAAATGACTCCAAAGGAGACAGTTCTTCCTGATCAATGTTAGTAATTAATTACACTTGGAATCATCCTCCCAAATCCTTTGATAATTAACTCCTGGTGATTGTGAATAAAATCGGTTGGTGAAAATTCGTAGGAAAGAGAAAATTCATTCCTCACCCCTCTTCTGATGAATTTCCAATGGAATCATCCACCGGAAAAACAACTGCATTCTCTCTTGTTGCCTTGGAACAGATCGGTTTGTGCAAATGACTCAAAGTACGAAAATCATTCTTTACAAGCACCTAGTGGGAAAGACTCCAGCAATCCAGATTCTCTCCTCCTGAGTTTGTCGAGATTGGTTCATGAAAATTACTAAAAAATCAACCATTTATTACTGATCACTGCATCTAATTAGTACCTCATGGAATCATCCTCCAAAGACCTTTTAGCTACTCTGCTGGTCACTTGGTAGAGATGGGTAGGGTAAATTGCTAAAAAGGAGACCTTCAATACGATCAGATGTAGCCATTGATGTCTCATGCACGCTTCCTCGAAAAGCCATTCGGATTCTCTCCTGATCCTTTGGTAGAGATCGCTTCATGAAAATGTCAAAAATTCAACAGTAATTACTGATCACTGCTAGTCATTAACTCCATCTGGCATGATCCTCCAAAATCCTTTCAGATTTGCTTCTGGTGATTTGTTATATATGGAGTCTCGAAAATTCCGAAAAATAAGCCATTCTGAACGGCTTCGTGGCAGTCATTCATTCCTCACATCATGAGCCTCCTTAGTACATTCCAATTCGCTCCTGTTAACTTGGAAGAAATCAGTTCCTGAAATAGACTCAAAATGAGAAATTCGTCTTGGATGTGCGCAACAGATCAATTTGAGAAGGAATCTTCCTGAAAGACCCGAGGATTCACTTCTCGTCCTATGGTACAGAGCAGTTCGTGAAAATAACTCCAGATGAGAAAGACATGCTTAATCTGGTATCCTTACCTATTTCTCATGGAAACATCCACCAAAACACAAGTCTAATCTCTCTTCAGGATTTGGTGGAGATTGATCGTGAAAATTGCTAAAAATGAGAAAGTTATAACTGATCAATGCTCTAAAACAGTGACAAATGGAATCAATCCCCAAAAGCCTTTCAGATTCGCTTCTTGTGATTTGGTAGATATCAGTTCATGATTTGATGAAAATGACTCCAAAGGAGACAGTTCTTCCTGATCAATGTTAGTAATTAATTACACTTGGAATCATCCTCCCAAATCCTTTGATAATTAACTCCTGGTGATTGTGAATAAAATCGGTTGGTGAAAATTCATAGGAAAGAGAAAATTCATTCCTCACCCGTCTTCTGATGAATTTCCAATGGAATCATCCACCGGAAAAACAACTGCATTCTCTCTTGGTGCCTTGGAACAGATCGGTTTGTGCAATTTACTCAAAGTACGAAAATCATTCTTTACAAGCACCTAGTGGGAAAGACTCCAGCAATCCAGATTCTCTCCTCCTGAGTTTGTTGAGATTGGTTCATGAAAATTACTAAAAAATCAACCATTTATTACTGATCACTGCATCTAATTAGTACCTCATGGAATCATCCTCCAAAGAGCTTTTAGCTACTCTGCTGGTCACTTGGTAGAGATGGGTAGGGTAAATTGCTAAAAAGGAGACCTTCAATACGATCAGATGTAGCCATTGATGTCTCATGCACGCTTCCTCAAAAAGCCATTCGGATTCTCTCCTGATCCTTTGGTAGAGATCGGTTCATGAAAATGACAAAAATTCTACAGTAATTACTGATCACTGCTAGTCATTAACTCCATCTGGCATGATCCTCCAAAATCCTTTCAGATTTGCTTCTGGTGATTTGTTATATATGGAGTCTCGAAAATTCCGAAAAATAAGCCATTCTGAACGGCTTCGTGGTAGTCATTCATTCCTCACATCATGAGCCTCCTTAGTACATTCGAATTCGCTCCTGTTAACTTGGAAGAAATCAGTTCCTGAAATAGACTCAAAATGAGAAATTCATCTTGGATGTGCGCAACAGATCAATTTGAGAAGGAATCTTCCTGAAAGACCCGAGGATTCACTTCTCGTCCTATGGTACAGAGCAGTTCGTGAAAATGACTCCAGATGAGAAAGACATGCTTAATCTGGTATCCTGATCTATTTCTCATGGAAACATCCACCAAAACACAAGTCTCTTCTCTCTTCAGTATTTGTTGGAGATTGATCGTGAAAATTGCTAAAAATGAGAAAGTTATAACTGATCAATGCTCTAAAACAGTGACAAATGGAATCAATCCCCAAAAGCCTTTCAGATTCGCTTCTTGTGATTTGGTAGATATCAGTTCATGATTTGATGAAAATGACTCCAAAGGAGACAGTTCTTCCTGATCAATGTTAGTAATTAATTACACTTGGAATCATCCTCCCAAATCCTTTGATAATTAACTCCTGGTGATTGTGAATAAAATCGGTTGGTGAAAATTCGTAGGAAAGAGAAAATTCATTCCTCACCCCTCTTCTGATGAATTTCCACTGGAATCATCCACCGGAAAAACAACTGCATTCTCTCTTGTTGCCTTGGAACAGATCGGTTTGTGCAAATGACTCAAAGTACGAAAATCATTCTTTACAAGCACCTAGTGGGAAAGACTCCAGCAATCCAGATTCTCTCCTCCTGAGTTTGTCGAGATTGGTTCATGAAAATTACTAAAAAATCAACCATTTATTACTGATCACTGCATCTAATTAGTACCTCATGGAATCATCCTCCAAAGACCTTTTAGCTACTCTGCTGGTCACTTGGTAGAGATGGGTAGGGTAAATTGCTAAAAAGGAGACCTTCAATACGATCAGATGTAGCCATTGATGTCTCATGCACGCTTCCTCGAAAAGCCATTCGGATTCTCTCCTGATCCTTTGGTAGAGATCGCTTCATGAAAATGTCAAAAATTCAACAGTAATTACTGATCACTGCTAGTCATTAACTCCATCTGGCATGATCCTCCAAAATCCTTTCAGATTTGATTCTGGTGATTTGTTGTAGGTGGAGTCTCGAAAATTCCAAAAAATAAGCCATTCTGAACGGCTTCGTGGTAGTCATTCATTCCTCACATCATGAGCCTCCTTAGTACATTCCAATTCGCTCCTGTTAACTTGGAAGAAATCAGTTCCTGAAATAGACTCAAAATGAGAAATTCATCTTGGATGTGCGCAACAGATCAATTTGAGAAGGAATCTTCCTGAAAGACCCGAGGATTCACTTCTCGTCCTATGGTACAGAGCAGTTCGTGAAAATAACTCCAGATGAGAAAGACATGCTTAATCTGGTATCCTTACCTATTTCTCATGGAAACATCCACCAAAACACAAGTCTAATCTCTCTTCAGGATTTGGTGGAGATTGATGGTGAAAATTGCTAAAAATGAGAAAGTTATAACTGATCAATGCTCTAAAACAGTGACAAATGGAATCAATCCCCAAAAGCCTTTCAGATTCGCTTCTTGTGATTTGGTAGATATCAGTTCATGATTTGATGAAAATGACTCCAAAGGAGACAGTTCTTCCTGATCAATGTTAGTAACTAATTACACTTGGAATCATCCTCCCAAATCCTTTGATAATTAACTCCTGGTGATTGTGAATAAAATCGGTTGGTGAAAATTCATAGGAAAGAGAAAATTCATTCCTCACCCGTCTTCTGATGAATTTCCAATGGAATCATCCACCGGAAAAACAACTGCATTCTCTCTTGGTGCCTTGGAACAGATCGGTTTGTGCAAATGACTCAAAGTACGAAAATCATTCTTTACAAGCACCTAGTGGTAAAGACTCCAGCAATCCAGATTCTCTCCTCCTGAGTTTGTCGAGATTGGTTCATGAAAATTACTAAAAAATCAACCATTTATTACTGATCACTGCATCTAATTAGTACCTCATGGAATCATCCTCCAAAGACCTTTTAGCTACTCTGCTGGTCACTTGGTAGAGATGGGTAGGGTAAATTGCTAAAAAGGAGACCTTCAATACGATCAGATGTAGCCATTGATGTCTCATGCACGCTTCCTCAAAAAGCCATTCGGATTCTCTCCTGATCCTTTGGTAGAGATCGGTTCATGAAAATGACAAAAAATCAACAGTAATTACTGATCACTGCTAGTCATTAACTCTATCTGGCATGATCCTCCAAAATCCTTTCAGATTTGCTTCTGGTGATTTGTTATAGGTGGAGTCTCGAAAATTCCGAAAAATAAGCCATTCTGAACGGCTTCGTGGTAGTCATTCATTCCTCACATCATGAGCCTCCTTAGTACATTCCAATTCGCTCCTGTTAACTTGGAAGAAATCAGTTCCTGAAATAGACTCAAAATGAGAAATTCGTCTTGGACGTGCGCAACAGATCAATTTGAGAAGGAATCTTCCTGAAAGACCCGAGGATTCACTTCTCGTCCTATGGTACAGAGCAGTTCGTGAAAATAACTCCAGATGAGAAAGACATGCTTAATCTGGTATCCTTATCTATTTCTCATGGAAACATCCACCAAAACACAAGTCTAATCTCTCTTCAGGATTTGGTGGAGATTGATCGTGAAAATTGCTAAAAATGAGAAAGTTATAACTGATCAATGCTCTAAAACAGTGACAAATGGAATCAATCCCCAAAAGCCTTTCAGATTCGCTTCTTGTGATTTGGTAGATATCAGTTCATGATTTGATGAAAATGACTCCAAAGGAGACAGTTCTTCCTGATCAATGTTAGTAATTAATTACACTTGGAATCATCCTCCCAAATCCTTTGATAATTAACTCCTGGTGATTGTGAATAAAATCGGTTGGTGAAAATTCATAGGAAAGAGAAAATTCATTCCTCACCCGTCTTCTGATGAATTTCCAATGGAATCATCCACCGGAAAAACAACTGCATTCTCTCTTGGTGCCTTGGAACAGATCGGTTTGTGCAAAGTACTCAAAGTACGAAAATCATTCTTTACAAGCACCTAGTGGGAAAGACTCCAGCAATCCAGATTCTCTCCTTCTGAGTTTGTTGAGATTGGTTCATGAAAATTACTAAAAAATCAACCATTTATTACTGATCACTGCATCTAATTAGTACCTCATGGAATCATCCTCAAAAGACCTTTTAGCTACTCTGCTGGTCACTTGGTAGAGATGGGTAGGGTAAATTGCTAAAAAGGAGACCTTCAATACGATCAGATGTAGCCATTGATGTCTCATGCACGCTTCCTCAAAAGCCATTCGGATTCTGTCCTGATCCTTTGGTAGGGATCGGTTCATGAAAATGACAAAAATTCAACAGTAATTACTGATCACTGCTAGTCATTAACTCCATCTGGCATGATCCTCCAAAATCCTTTCAGATTTGCTTCTGGTGATTTGTTATAATTGGAGTCTCAAAAATTCCACAAAATAAGCCATTCTGAACGGCTTCGTGGTAGTCATTCATTCCTCTCATCATGAGCCTCCTTAGTACATTCCAATTCGCTCCTGTTAACTTGGAAGAAATCAGTTCCTGAAATAGACTCAAAATGAGAAATTCATCTTGGATATGCGCAACAGTTCAATTTGAGAAGTAATCTTCCTGAAAGACCCGAGGATTCACTTCTCGTCCTATGGTACAGAGCAGTTCGTGAAAATGACTCCAGATGAGAAAGACATGGTTTATCTGGTATCCTGATCTATTTCTCATGGAAAGATCCACCAAAACACAAGTCTCTTCTCTCCTCAGGATTTGGTGGAGATGGATCGTGAAAATTGCTAAAAATGAGAAAGTTATAACTGATCAATGCTCTAAAACAGTGACAAATGGAATCAATCCCCAAAAGCCTTTCAGATTCGCTTCTTGTGATTTGGTAGATATCAGTTCATGATTTGATGAAAATGACTCCAAAGGAGACAGTTCTTCCTGATCAATGTTAGTAATTAATTACACTTGGAATCATCCTCCCAAATCCTTTGATAATTAACTCCTGGTGATTGTGAATAAAATCGGTTGGTGAAAATTCATAGGAAAGAGAAAATTCATTCCTCACCCGTCTTCTGATGAATTTCCAATGGAATCATCCACCGGAAAAACAACTGCATTCTCTCTTGGTGCCTTGGAACAGATCGGTTTGTGCAAAGTACTCAAAGTACGAAAATCATTCTTTACAAGCACCTAGTGGGAAAGACTCCAGCAATCCAGATTCTCTCCTCCTGAGTTTGTTGAGATTGGTTCATGAAAATTACTAAAAAATCAACCATTTATTACTGATCACTGCATCTAATTAGTACCTCATGGAATCATCCTCCAAAGAGCTTTTAGCTACTCTGCTGGTCACTTGGTAGAGATGGGTAGGGTAAATTGCTAAAAAGGAGACCTTCAATACGATCAGATGTAGCCATTGATGTCTCATGCACGCTTCCTCAAAAAGCCATTCGGATTCTCTCCTGATCCTTTGGTAGAGATCGGTTCATGAAAATGACAAAAATTCAACAGTAATTACTGATCACTGTTAGTCATTAACTCCATCTGGCATGATCCTCCAAAATCCTTTCAGATTTGATTCTGGTGATTTGTTGTAGGTGGAGTCTCGAAAATTCCGAAAAATAAGCCATTCTGAACGGCTTCGTGGTAGTCATTCATTCCTCACATCATGAGCCTCCTTAGTACATTCCAATTCGCTCCTGTTAACTTGGAAGAAATCAGTTCCTGAAATAGACTCAAAATGAGAAATTCGTCTTGGACGTGCGCAACAGATCAATTTGAGAAGGAATCTTCCTGAAAGACCCGAGGATTCACTTCTCGTCCTATGGTACAGAGCAGTTCGTGAAAATAACTCCAGATGAGAAAGACATGCTTAATCTGGTATCCTTATCTATTTCTCATGGAAACATCCACCAAAACACAAGTCTAATCTCTCTTCAGGATTTGGTGGAGATTGATCGTGAAAATTGCTAAAAATGAGAAAGTTATAACTGATCAATGCTCTAAAACAGTGACAAATGGAATCAATCCCCAAAAGCCTTTCAGATTCGCTTCTTGTGATTTGGTAGATATCAGTTCATGATTTGATGAAAATGACTCCAAAGGAGACAGTTCTTCCTGATCAATGTTAGTAATTAATTACACTTGGAATCATCCTCCCAAATCCTTTGATAATTAACTCCTGGTGATTGTGAATAAAATCGGTTGGTGAAAATTCATAGGAAAGAGAAAATTCATTCCTCACCCGTCTTCTGATGAATTTCCAATGGAATCATCCACCGGAAAAACAACTGCATTCTCTCTTGGTGCCTTGGAACAGATCGGTTTGTGCAAAGTACTCAAAGTACGAAAATCATTCTTTACAAGCACCTAGTGTGAAAGACTCCAGCAATCCAGATTCTCTCCTCCTGAGTTTGTTGAGATTGGTTCATGAAAATTACTAAAAAATCAACCATTTATTACTGATCACTGCATCTAATTAGTACCTCATGGAATCATCCTCAAAAGACCTTTTAGCTACTCTGCTGGTCACTTGGTAGAGATGGGTAGGGTAAATTGCTAAAAAGGAGACCTTCAATACGATCAGATGTAGCCATTGATGTCTCATGCACGCTTCCTCAAAAGCCATTCGGATTCTGTCCTGATCCTTTGGTAGGGATCGGTTCATGAAAATGACAAAAATTCAACAGTAATTACTGATCACTGCTAGTCATTAACTCCATCTGGCATGATCCTCCAAAATCCTTTCAGATTTGCTTCTGGTGATTTGTTATAATTGGAGTCTCAAAAATTCCACAAAATAAGCCATTCTGAACGGCTTCGTGGTAGTCATTCATTCCTCTCATCATGAGCCTCCTTAGTACATTCCAATTCGCTCCTGTTAACTTGGAAGAAATCAGTTCCTGAAATAGACTCAAAATGAGAAATTCATCTTGGATATGCGCAACAGTTCAATTTGAGAAGTAATCTTCCTGAAAGACCCGAGGATTCACTTCTCGTCCTATGGTACAGAGCAGTTCGTGAAAATGACTCCAGATGAGAAAGACATGGTTTATCTGGTATCCTGATCTATTTCTCATGGAAAGATCCACCAAAACACAAGTCTCTTCTCTCCTCAGGATTTGGTGGAGATGGATCGTGAAAATTGCTAAAAATGAGAAAGTTATAACTGATCAATGCTCTAAAACAGTGACAAATGGAATCAATCCCCAAAAGCCTTTCAGATTCGCTTCTTGTGATTTGGTAGATATCAGTTCATGATTTGATGAAAATGACTCCAAAGGAGACAGTTCTTCCTGATCAATGTTAGTAATTAATTACACTTGGAATCATCCTCCCAAATCCTTTGATAATTAACTCCTGGTGATTGTGAATAAAATCGGTTGGTGAAAATTCATAGGAAAGAGAAAATTCATTCCTCACCCGTCTTCTGATGAATTTCCAATGGAATCATCCACCGGAAAAACAACTGCATTCTCTCTTGGTGCCTTGGAACAGATCGGTTTGTGCAAAGTACTCAAAGTACGAAAATCATTCTTTACAAGCACCTAGTGGGAAAGACTCCAGCAATCCAGATTCTCTCCTCCTGAGTTTGTTGAGATTGGTTCATGAAAATTACTAAAAAATCAACCATTTATTACTGATCACTGCATCTAATTAGTACCTCATGGAATCATCCTCCAAAGAGCTTTTAGCTACTCTGCTGGTCACTTGGTAGAGATGGGTAGGGTAAATTGCTAAAAAGGAGACCTTCAATACGATCAGATGTAGCCATTGATGTCTCATGCACGCTTCCTCAAAAAGCCATTCGGATTCTCTCCTGATCCTTTGGTAGAGATCGGTTCATGAAAATGACAAAAATTCAACAGTAATTACAGATCACTGTTAGTCATTAACTCCATCTGGCATGATCCTCCAAAATCCTTTCAGATTTGATTCTGGTGATTTGTTGTAGGTGGAGTCTCGAAAATTCCGAAAAATAAGCCATTCTGAACGGCTTCGTGGTAGTCATTCATTCCTCACATCATGAGCCTCCTTAGTACATTCCAATTCGCTCCTGTTAACTTGGAAGAAATCAGTTCCTGAAATAGACTCAAAATGAGAAATTCATCTTGGATGTGCGCAACAGTTCAATTTGAGAAGTAATCTTCCTGAAAGACCCGAGGATTCACTTCTCGTCCTATGGTACAGAGCAGTTCGTGAAAATGACTCCAGATGAGAAAGACATGCTTAATCTGGTATCCTGATCTATTTCTCATGGAAACATCCACCAAAACACAAGTCTCTTCTCTCTTCAGGATTTGGTGGAGATTGATCGTGAAAATTGCGAAAAATGAGAAAGTTATAACTGATCAATGCTCTAAAACAGTGACAAATGGAATCAATCCCCAAAAGCCTTTCAGATTCGCTTCTTGTGATTTGGTAGATATCAGTTCATGATTTGATGAAAATGACTCCAAAGGAGACAGTTCTTCCTGATCAATGTTAGTAATTAATTACACTTGGAATCATCCTCCCAAATCCTTTGATAATTAACTCCTGGTGATTGTGAATAAAATCGGTTGGTGAAAATTCATAGGAAAGAGAAAATTCATTCCTCACCCGTCTTCTGATGCATTTCCAATGGAATCATCCACCGGAAAAACAACTGCATTCTCTCTTGGTGCCTTGGAACAGATCGGTTTGTGCAAATTACTCAAAGTACGAAAATCATTCTTTACAAGCACCTAGTGGGAAAGACTCCAGCAATCCAGATTCTCTCCTCCTGAGTTTGTTGAGATTGGTTCATGAAAATTACTAAAAAATCAACCATTTTTTACTGATCACTGCATCTAATTAGTACCTCATGGAATCATCCTCCAAAGAGCTTTTAGCTACTCTGCTGGTCACTTGGTAGAGATGGGTAGGGTAAATTGCTAAGAAGGAGACCTTCAATACGATCAGATGTAGCCATTGATGTCTCATGCACGCTTCCTCAAAAAGCCATTCGGATTCTCTCCTGATCCTTTGGTAGGGATCGGTTCATGAAAATGACAAAAATTCAACAGTAATTACTGATCACTGCTAGTCATTAACTCCATCTGGCATGATCCTCCAAAATCCTTTCAGATTTGCTTCTGGTGATTTGTTATAGGTGGAGTCTCGAAAATTCCGAAAAATAAGCCATTCTGAACGGCTTCGTGGTAGTCATTCATTCCTCACATCATGAGCCTCCTTAGAACATTCCAATTCGCTCCTGTTGACTTGGAAGAAATCAGTTCCTGAAATAGACTCAAAATGAGAAATTCGTCTTGGATGTGCGCAACAGATCAATTTGAGAAGGAATCTTCCTGAAAGACCCGAGGATTCACTTCTCGTCCTATGGTACAGAGCAGTTCGTGAAAATGACTCCAGATGAGAAAGACATGCTTAATCTGGTATCCTTATCTATTTCTCATGGAAACATCCACCAAAACACAAGTCTCTTCTCTCCTCAGGATTTGGTGGAGATGGATCGTGAAAATTGCTAAAAATGAGAAAGTTATAACTGATCAATGCTCTAAAAGAGTGACAAATGGAATCAATCCCCAAAAGCCTTTCAGATTCGCTTCTTGTGATTTGGTAGATATCAGTTCATGATTTGATGAAAATGACTCCAAAGGAGACAGTTTTTCCTGATCAATGTCAGTAATTAATTACACTTGGAATCATCCTCCCAAATCCTTTGATAATTAACTCCTGGTGATTGTGAATAAAATCGGTTGGTGAAAATTCGTAGGAAAGAGAAAATCCATTCCTCAACCGTCTTCTGATGAATTTCCAATGGAATCATCCACCGGAAAAACAACTGCATTCTCTCTTGGTGCCTTGGAACAGATCGGTTTGTGCAAATGACTCAAAGTACGAAAATCATTCTTTACAAGCACCTAGTGGTAAAGACTCCAGCAATCCAGATTCTCTCCTCCTGAGTTTGTCGAGATTGGTTCATGAAAATGACTAAAAAATCAACCATTTATTACTGATCACTGCATCTAATTAGTACCTCATGGAATCATCCTCCAAAGACCTTTTAGCTACTCTGCTGGTCACTTGGTAGAGATGGGTAGGGTAAATTGCTAAAAAGGAGACCTTCAATACGATCAGATGTAGCCATTGATGTCTCATGCACGCTGCCTCAAAAAGCCATTCGGATTCTCTCCTGATCCTTTGGTAGAGATCGGTTCATGAAAATGACAAAAATTCAACAGTAATTACTGATCACTGCTAGTCATTAACTCCATCTGGCATGATCCTCCAAAATCCTTTCAGATTTGCTTCTGGTGATTTGTTATAGGTGGAGTCTCGAAAATTCCAAAAAATAAGCCATTCTGAACGGCTTCGTGGTAGTCATTCATTCCTCACATCATGAGCCTCCTTAGTACATTCCAATTCGCTCCTGTTGACTTGGAAGAAATCAGTTCCTGAAATAGACTCAAAATGAGAAATTCATCTTGGATGTGCGCAACAGATCAATTTGAAAAGGAATCTTCCTGAAAGACCCGAGGATTCACTTCTCGTCCTATGGTACAGAGCAGTTCGTGAAAATGACTCCAGATGAGAAAGACATGCTTAATCTGGTATCCTGATCTATTTCTCATGGAAACATCCACCAAAACACAAGTCTCTTCTCTCTTCAGGATTTGGTGGAGATGGATCGTGAAAATTGCTAAAAATGAGAAAGTTATAACTGATCAATGCTCTAAAAGAGTGACAAATGGAATCAATCCCCAAAAGCCTTTCAGATTCGCTTCTTGTGATTTGGTAGATATCAGTTCATGATTTGATGAAAATGACTTCAAAGGAGACAGTTTTTCCTGATCAATGTCAGTAATTAATTACACTTGGAATCATTCTCCCAAATCCTTTGATAATTAACTCCTGGTGATTGTGAATAAAATCGGTTGGTGAAAATTCGTAGGAAAGAGAAAATTCATTCCTCTACCGTCTTCTGATGAATTTCCAATGGAATCATCCACCGGAAAAACAACTTCATTCTCTCTTGGTGCCTTGGAACAGATCGGTTTGTGCAAATGACTCAAAGTACGAAAATCATTCTTTACAAGCACCTAGTGGTAAAGACTCCAGGAATCCAGATTCTCTCCTCCTGAGTTTGTTGAGATTGGTTCATGAAAATTACGAAAAAATCAACCATTTATTACTGATCACTGCATCTAATTAGTACCTCATGGAATCATCCTCCAAAGACCTTTTAGCTACTCTGCTGGTCACTTGGTAGAGATGGGTAGGGTAAATTGCTAAAAAGGAGACCTTCAATACGATCAGATGTAGCCATTGATGTCTCATGCACGCTTCCTCAAAAAGCCATTCGGATTCTCTCCTGATCCTTTGGTAGAGATCGGTTCATGAAAATGACAAAAATTCAACAGTAATTACTGATCACTGCTAGTCATTAACTCCATCTGGCATGATCCTCCAAAATCCTTTCAGATTTGTTTCTGGTGATTTGTTATAGGTGGAGTCTCGAAAATTCCGAAAAATAAGCCATTCTGAACGGCTTCGTGGTAGTCATTCATACCTCACATCATGAGCCTCCTTAGTACATTCCAATTCGCTCCTGTTAACTTGGAAGAAATCAGTTCCTGAAATAGACTCAAAATGAGAAATTCGTCTTGGATGTGCGCAACAGATCAATTTGAGAAGGAATCTTCCTGAAAGACCCGAGGATTCACTTCTCGTCCTATGGTACAGAGCAGTTCGTGAAAATAACTCCAGATGAGAAAGACATGCTTAATCTGGTATCCTTATCTATTTCTCATGGAAACATCCACCAAAACACAAGTCTAATCTCTCTTCAGGATTTGGTGGAGATTGATCGTGAAAATTGCTAAAAATGAGAAAGTTATAACTGATCAATGCTCTAAAACAGTGACAAATGGAATCAATCCCCAAAAGCCTTTCAGATTCGCTTCTTGTGATTTGGTAGATATCAGTTCATGATTTGATGAAAATGACTCCAAAGGAGACAGTTCTTCCTGATCAATGTTAGTAATTAATTACACTTGGAATCATCCTCCCAAATCCTTTGATAATTAACTCCTGGTGATTGTGAATAAAATCGGTTGGTGAAAATTCATAGGAAAGAGAAAATTCATTCCTCACCCGTCTTCTGATGAATTTCCAATGGAATCATCCACCGGAAAAACAACTGCATTCTCTCTTGGTGCCTTGGAACAGATCGGTTTGTGCAAAGTACTCAAAGTACGAAAATCATTCTTTACAAGCACCTAGTGGGAAAGACTCCAGCAATCCAGATTCTCTCCTCCTGAGTTTGTTGAGATTGGTTCATGAAAATTACTAAAAAATCAACCATTTATTACTGATCACTGCATCTAATTAGTACCTCATGGAATCATCCTCCAAAGAGCTTTTAGCTACTCTGCTGGTCACTTGGTAGAGATGGGTAGGGTAAATTGCTAAAAAGGAGACCTTCAATACGATCAGATGTAGCCATTGATGTCTCATGCACGCTTCCTCAAAAGCCATTCGGATTCTGTCCTGATCCTTTGGTAGGGATCGGTTCATGAAAATGACAAAAATTCAACAGTAATTACTGATCACTGCTAGTCATTAACTCCATCTGGCATGATCCTCCAAAATCCTTTCAGATTTGCTTCTGGTGATTTGTTATAGGTGGAGTCTCGAAAATTCCAAAAAATAAGCCATTCTGAACGGCTTCGTGGTAGTCATTCATTCCTCTCATCATGAGCCTCCTTAGTACATTCCAATTAGCTCCTGTTAACTTGGAAGAAATCAGTTCCTGAAATAGACTCAAAATGAGAAATTCATCTTGGATATGCGCAACAGTTCAATTTGAGAAGTAATCTTCCTGAAAGACCCGAGGATTCACTTCTCGTCCTATGGTACAGAGCAGTTCGTGAAAATAACTCCAGATGAGAAAGACATGCTTAATCTGGTATCCTGATCTATTTCTCATGGAAACATCCACCAAAACACAAGTCTCTTCTCTCCTCAGGATTTGGTGGAGATGGATCGTGAAAATTGCTAAAAATGAGAAAGTTATAACTGATCAATGCTCTAAAACAGTGACAAATGGAATCAATCCCCAAAAGCCTTTCAGATTCGCTTCTTGTGATTTGGTAGATATCAGTTCATGATTTGATGAAAATGACTCCAAAGGAGACAGTTCTTCCTGATCAATGTTAGTAATTAATTACACTTGGAATCATCCTCCCAAATCCTTTGATAATTAACTCCTGGTGATTGTGAATAAAATCGGTTGGTGAAAATTCATAGGAAAGAGAAAATTCATTCCTCACCCGTCTTCTGATGAATTTCCAATGGAATCATCCACCGGAAAAACAACTGCATTCTCTCTTGGTGCCTTGGAACAGATCGGTTTGTGCAAATTACTCAAAGTACGAAAATCATTCTTTACAAGCACCTAGTGGGAAAGACTCCAGCAATCCAGATTCTCTCCTCCTGAGTTTGTTGAGATTGGTTCATGAAAATTACTAAAAAATCAACCATTTATTACTGATCACTGCATCTAATTAGTACCTCATGGAATCATCCTCCAAAGACCTTTTAGCTACTCTGCTGGTCACTTGGTAGAGATGGGTAGGGTAAATTGCTAAAAAGGAGACCTTCAATACGATCAGATGTAGCCATTGATGTCTCATGCACGCTTCCTCAAAAGCCATTCGGATTCTGTCCTGATCCTTTGGTAGGGATCGGTTCATGAAAATGACAAAAATTCAACAGTAATTACTGATCACTGCTAGTCATTAACTCCATCTGGCATGATCCTCCAAAATCCTTTCAGATTTGATTCTGGTGATTTGTTGTAGGTGGAGTCTCGAAAATTCCGAAAAATAAGCCATTCTGAATGGCTTCGTGGTAGTCATTCATTCCTCACATCATGAGCCTCCTTAGTACATTCCAATTCGCTCCTGTTAACTTGGAAGAAATCAGTTCCTGAAATAGACTCAAAATGAGAAATTCATCTTGGATGTGCGCAACAGATCAATTTGAGAAGGAATCTTCCTGAAAGACCCGAGGATTCACTTCTCGTCCTATGGTACAGAGCAGTTCGTGAAAATAACTCCAGATGAGAAAGACATGCTTAATCTGGTATCCTTATCTATTTCTCATGGAAAGATCCACCAAAACACAAGTCTCTTCTCTCCTCAGGATTTGGTGGAGATGGATCGTGAAAATTGCTAAAAATGAGAAAGTTATAACTGATCAATGCTCTAAAACAGTGACAAATGGAATCAATCCCCAAAAGCCTTTCAGATTCGCTTCTTGTGATTTGGTAGATATCAGTTCATGATTTGATGAAAATGACTCCAAAGGAGACAGTTCTTCCTGATCAATGTTAGTAATTAATTACACTTGGAATCATCCTCCCAAATCCTTTGATAATTAACTCCTGGTGATTGTGAATAAAATCGGTTGGTGAAAATTCATAGGAAAGAGAAAATTCATTCCTCACCCGTCTTCTGATGAATTTCCAATGGAATCATCCACCGGAAAAACAACTGCATTCTCTCTTGGTGCCTTGGAACAGATCGGTTTGTGCAAAGTACTCAAAGTACGAAAATCATTCTTTACAAGCACCTAGTGGGAAAGACTCCAGCAATCCAGATTCTCTCCTCCTGAGTTTGTTGAGATTGGTTCATGAAAATTACTAAAAAATCAACCATTTATTACTGATCACTGCATCTAATTAGTACCTCATGGAATCATCCTCCAAAGAGCTTTTAGCTACTCTGCTGGTCACTTGGTAGAGATGGGTAGGGTAAATTGCTAAAAAGGAGACCTTCAATACGATCAGATGTAGCCATTGATGTCTCATGCACGCTTCCTCAAAAAGCCATTCGGATTCTCTCCTGATCCTTTGGTAGAGATCGGTTCATGAAAATGACAAAAATTCAACAGTAATTACTGATCACTGTTAGTCATTAACTCCATCTGGCATGATCCTCCAAAATCCTTTCAGATTTGATTCTGGTGATTTGTTGTAGGTGGAGTCTCGAAAATTCCGAAAAATAAGCCATTCTGAACGGCTTCGTGGTAGTCATTCATTCCTCACATCATGAGCCTCCTTAGTACATTCCAATTCGCTCCTGTTAACTTGGAAGAAATCAGTTCCTGAAATAGACTCAAAATGAGAAATTCATCTTGGATGTGCGCAACAGTTCAATTTGAGAAGTAATCTTCCTGAAAGACCCGAGGATTCACTTCTCGTCCTATGGTACAGAGCAGTTCGTGAAAATGACTCCAGATGAGAAAGACATGCTTAATCTGGTATCCTGATCTATTTCTCATGGAAACATCCACCAAAACACAAGTCTCTTCTCTCTTCAGGATTTGGTGGAGATTGATCGTGAAAATTGCGAAAAATGAGAAAGTTATAACTGATCAATGCTCTAAAACAGTGACAAATGGAATCAATCCCCAAAAGCCTTTCAGATTCGCTTCTTGTGATTTGGTAGATATCAGTTCATGATTTGATGAAAATGACTCCAAAGGAGACAGTTCTTCCTGATCAATGTTAGTAATTAATTACACTTGGAATCATCCTCCCAAATCCTTTGATAATTAACTCCTGGTGATTGTGAATAAAATCGGTTGGTGAAAATTCATAGGAAAGAGAAAATTCATTCCTCACCCGTCTTCTGATGCATTTCCAATGGAATCATCCACTTGAAAAACAACTGCATTCTCTCTTGGTGCCTTGGAACAGATCGGTTTGTGCAAATTACTCAAAGTACGAAAATCATTCTTTACAAGCACCTAGTGGGAAAGACTCCAGCAATCCAGATTCTCTCCTCCTGAGTTTGTTGAGATTGGTTCATGAAAATTACTAAAAAATCAACCATTTATTACTGATCACTGCATCTAATTAGTACCTCATGGAATCATCCTCCAAAGAGCTTTTAGCTACTCTGCTGGTCACTTGGTAGAGATGGGTAGGGTAAATTGCTAAAAAGGAGACCTTCAATACGATCAGATGTAGCCATTGATGTCTCATGCACGCTTCCTCAAAAAGCCATTCGGATTCTCTCCTGATCCTTTGGTAGAGATCGGTTCATGAAAATGACAAAAATTCAACAGTAATTACTGATCACTGTTAGTCATTAACTCCATCTGGCATGATCCTCCAAAATCCTTTCAGATTTGATTCTGGTGATTTGTTGTAGGTGGAGTCTCGAAAATTCCGAAAAATAAGCCATTCTGAACGGCTTCGTGGTAGGCATTCATTCCTCACATCATGAGCCTCCTTAGTACATTCCAATTCGCTCCTGTTAACTTGGAAGAAATCAGTTCCTGAAATAGACTCAAAATGAGAAATTCATCTTGGATGTGCGCAACAGTTCAATTTGAGAAGTAATCTTCCTGAAAGACCCGAGGATTCACTTCTCGTCCTATGGTACAGAGCAGTTCGTGAAAATGACTCCAGATGAGAAAGACATGCTTAATCTGGTATCCTGATCTATTTCTCATGGAAACATCCACCAAAACACAAGTCTCTTCTCTCTTCAGGATTTGGTGGAGATTGATCGTGAAAATTGCGAAAAATGAGAAAGTTATAACTGATCAATGCTCTAAAACAGTGACAAATGGAATCAATCCCCAAAAGCCTTTCAGATTCGCTTCTTGTGATTTGGTAGATATCAGTTCATGATTTGATGAAAATGACTCCAAAGGAGACAGTTCTTCCTGATCAATGTTAGTAATTAATTACACTTGGAATCATCCTCCCAAATCCTTTGATAATTAACTCCTGGTGATTGTGAATAAAATCGGTTGGTGAAAATTCATAGGAAAGAGAAAATTCATTCCTCACCCGTCTTCTGATGCATTTCCAATGGAATCATCCACCGGAAAGACAACTGCATTCTCTCTTGGTGCCTTGGAACAGATCGGTTTGTGCAAATTACTCAAAGTACGAAAATCATTCTTTACAAGCACCTAGTGGGAAAGACTCCAGCAATCCAGATTCTCTCCTCCTGAGTTTGTTGAGATTGGTTCATGAAAATTACTAAAAAATCAACCATTTTTTACTGATCACTGCATCTAATTAGTACCTCATGGAATCATCCTCCAAAGAGCTTTTAGCTACTCTGCTGGTCACTTGGTAGAGATGGGTAGGGTAAATTGCTAAAAAGGAGACCTTCAATACGATCAGATGTAGCCATTGATGTCTCATGCACGCTTCCTCAAAAAGCCATTCGGATTCTCTCCTGATCCTTTGGTAGGGATCGGTTCATGAAAATGACAAAAATTCAACAGTAATTACTGATCACTGCTAGTCATTAACTCCATCTGGCATGATCCTCCAAAATCCTTTCAGATTTGCTTCTGGTGATTTGTTATAGGTGGAGTCTCGAAAATTCCGAAAAATAAGCCATTCTGAACGGCTTCGTGGTAGTCATTCATTCCTCACATCATGAGCCTCCTTAGAACATTCCAATTCGCTCCTGTTGACTTGGAAGAAATCAGTTCCTGAAATAGACTCAAAATGAGAAATTCGTCTTGGATGTGCGCAACAGATCAATTTGAGAAGGAATCTTCCTGAAAGACCCGAGGATTCACTTCTCGTCCTATGGTACAGAGCAGTTCGTGAAAATGACTCCAGATGAGAAAGACATGCTTAATCTGGTATCCTTATCTATTTCTCATGGAAACATCCACCAAAACACAAGTCTCTTCTCTCCTCAGGATTTGGTGGAGATGGATCGTGAAAATTGCTAAAAATGAGAAAGTTATAACTGATCAATGCTCTAAAAGAGTGACAAATGGAATCAATCCCCAAAAGCCTTTCAGATTCGCTTCTTGTGATTTGGTAGATATCAGTTCATGATTTGATGAAAATGACTCCAAAGGAGACAGTTTTTCCTGATCAATGTCAGTAATTAATTACACTTGGAATCATCCTCCCAAATCCTTTGATAATTAACTCCTGGTGATTGTGAATAAAATCGGTTGGTGAAAATTCGTAGGAAAGAGAAAATCCATTCCTCAACCGTCTTCTGATGAATTTCCAATGGAATCATCCACCGGAAAAACAACTGCATTCTCTCTTGGTGCCTTGGAACAGATCGGTTTGTGCAAATGACTCAAAGTACGAAAATCATTCTTTACAAGCACCTAGTGGTAAAGACTCCAGCAATCCAGATTCTCTCCTCCTGAGTTTGTCGAGATTGGTTCATGAAAATGACTAAAAAATCAACCATTTATTACTGATCACTGCATCTAATTAGTACCTCATGGAATCATCCTCCAAAGACCTTTTAGCTACTCTGCTGGTCACTTGGTAGAGATGGGTAGGGTAAATTGCTAAAAAGGAGACCTTCAATACGATCAGATGTAGCCATTGATGTCTCATGCACGCTGCCTCAAAAAGCCATTCGGATTCTCTCCTGATCCTTTGGTAGAGATCGGTTCATGAAAATGACAAAAATTCAACAGTAATTACTGATCACTGCTAGTCATTAACTCCATCTGGCATGATCCTCCAAAATCCTTTCAGATTTGCTTCTGGTGATTTGTTATAGGTGGAGTCTCGAAAATTCCAAAAAATAAGCCATTCTGAACGGCTTCGTGGTAGTCATTCATTCCTCACATCATGAGCCTCCTTAGTACATTCCAATTCGCTCCTGTTGACTTGGAAGAAATCAGTTCCTGAAATAGACTCAAAATGAGAAATTCATCTTGGATGTGCGCAACAGATCAATTTGAAAAGGAATCTTCCTGAAAGACCCGAGGATTCACTTCTCGTCCTATGGTACAGAGCAGTTCGTGAAAATGACTCCAGATGAGAAAGACATGCTTAATCTGGTATCCTGATCTATTTCTCATGGAAACATCCACCAAAACACAAGTCTCTTCTCTCTTCAGGATTTGGTGGAGATGGATCGTGAAAATTGCTAAAAATGAGAAAGTTATAACTGATCAATGCTCTAAAAGAGTGACAAATGGAATCAATCCCCAAAAGCCTTTCAGATTCGCTTCTTGTGATTTGGTAGATATCAGTTCATGATTTGATGAAAATGACTCCAAAGGAGACAGTTTTTCCTGATCAATGTCAGTAATTAATTACACTTGGAATCATTCTCCCAAATCCTTTGATAATTAACTCCTGGTGATTGTGAATAAAATCGGTTGGTGAAAATTCGTAGGAAAGAGAAAATTCATTCCTCTACCGTCTTCTGATGAATTTCCAATGGAATCATCCACCGGAAAAACAACTTCATTCTCTCTTGGTGCCTCGGAACAGATCGGTTTGTGCAAATGACTCAAAGTACGAAAATCATTCTTTACAAGCACCTAGTGGTAAAGACTCCAGGAATCCAGATTCTCTCCTCCTGAGTTTGTTGAGATTGGTTCATGAAAATTACGAAAAAATCAACCATTTATTACTGATCACTGCATCTAATTAGTACCTCATGGAATCATCCTCCAAAGACCTTTTAGCTACTCTGCTGGTCACTTGGTAGAGATGGGTAGGGTAAATTGCTAAAAAGGAGACCTTCAATACGATCAGATGTAGCCATTGATGTCTCATGCACGCTTCCTCAAAAAGCCATTCGGATTCTCTCCTGATCCTTTGGTAGAGATCGGTTCATGAAAATGACAAAAATTCAACAGTAATTACTGATCACTGCTAGTCATTAACTCCATCTGGCATGATCCTCCAAAATCCTTTCAGATTTGTTTCTGGTGATTTGTTATAGGTGGAGTCTCGAAAATTCCGAAAAATAAGCCATTCTGAACGGCTTCGTGGTAGTCATTCATTCCTCACATCATGAGCCTCCTTAGTACATTCCAATTCGCTCCTGTTAACTTGGAAGAAATCAGTTCCTGAAATAGACTCAAAATGAGAAATTCGTCTTGGATGTGCGCAACAGATCAATTTGAGAAGGAATCTTCCTGAAAGACCCGAGGATTCACTTCTCGTCCTATGGTACAGAGCAGTTCGTGAAAATAACTCCAGATGAGAAAGACATGCTTAATCTGGTATCCTTATCTATTTCTCATGGAAACATCCACCAAAACACAAGTCTAATCTCTCTTCAGGATTTGGTGGAGATTGATCGTGAAAATTGCTAAAAATGAGAAAGTTATAACTGATCAATGCTCTAAAACAGTGACAAATGGAATCAATCCCCAAAAGCCTTTCAGATTCGCTTCTTGTGATTTGGTAGATATCAGTTCATGATTTGATGAAAATGACTCCAAAGGAGACAGTTCTTCCTGATCAATGTTAGTAATTAATTACACTTGGAATCATCCTCCCAAATCCTTTGATAATTAACTCCTGGTGATTGTGAATAAAATCGGTTGGTGAAAATTCATAGGAAAGAGAAAATTCATTCCTCACCCGTCTTCTGATGAATTTCCAATGGAATCATCCACCGGAAAAACAACTGCATTCTCTCTTGGTGCCTTGGAACAGATCGGTTTGTGCAAAGTACTCAAAGTACGAAAATCATTCTTTACAAGCACCTAGTGGGAAAGACTCCAGCAATCCAGATTCTCTCCTCCTGAGTTTGTTGAGATTGGTTCATGAAAATTACTAAAAAATCAACCATTTATTACTGATCACTGCATCTAATTAGTACCTCATGGAATCATCCTCCAAAGAGCTTTTAGCTACTCTGCTGGTCACTTGGTAGAGATGGGTAGGGTAAATTGCTAAAAAGGAGACCTTCAATACGATCAGATGTAGCCATTGATGTCTCATGCACGCTTCCTCAAAAGCCATTCGGATTCTGTCCTGATCCTTTGGTAGGGATCGGTTCATGAAAATGACAAAAATTCAACAGTAATTACTGATCACTGCTAGTCATTAACTCCATCTGGCATGATCCTCCAAAATCCTTTCAGATTTGCTTCTGGTGATTTGTTATAGGTGGAGTCTCGAAAATTCCAAAAAATAAGCCATTCTGAACGGCTTCGTGGTAGTCATTCATTCCTCTCATCATGAGCCTCCTTAGTACATTCCAATTAGCTCCTGTTAACTTGGAAGAAATCAGTTCCTGAAATAGACTCAAAATGAGAAATTCATCTTGGATATGCGCAACAGTTCAATTTGAGAAGTAATCTTCCTGAAAGACCCGAGGATTCACTTCTCGTCCTATGGTACAGAGCAGTTCGTGAAAATAACTCCAGATGAGAAAGACATGCTTAATCTGGTATCCTGATCTATTTCTCATGGAAACATCCACCAAAACACAAGTCTCTTCTCTCCTCAGGATTTGGTGGAGATGGATCGTGAAAATTGCTAAAAATGAGAAAGTTATAACTGATCAATGCTCTAAAACAGTGACAAATGGAATCAATCCCCAAAAGCCTTTCAGATTCGCTTCTTGTGATTTGGTAGATATCAGTTCATGATTTGATGAAAATGACTCCAAAGGAGACAGTTCTTCCTGATCAATGTTAGTAATTAATTACACTTGGAATCATCCTCCCAAATCCTTTGATAATTAACTCCTGGTGATTGTGAATAAAATCGGTTGGTGAAAATTCATAGGAAAGAGAAAATTCATTCCTCACCCGTCTTCTGATGAATTTCCAATGGAATCATCCACCGGAAAAACAACTGCATTCTCTCTTGGTGCCTTGGAACAGATCGGTTTGTGCAAATTACTCAAAGTACGAAAATCATTCTTTACAAGCACCTAGTGGGAAAGACTCCAGCAATCCAGATTCTCTCCTCCTGAGTTTGTTGAGATTGGTTCATGAAAATTACTAAAAAATCAACCATTTATTACTGATCACTGCATCTAATTAGTACCTCATGGAATCATCCTCCAAAGACCTTTTAGCTACTCTGCTGGTCACTTGGTAGAGATGGGTAGGGTAAATTGCTAAAAAGGAGACCTTCAATACGATCAGATGTAGCCATTGATGTCTCATGCACGCTTCCTCAAAAGCCATTCGGATTCTGTCCTGATCCTTTGGTAGGGATCGGTTCATGAAAATGACAAAAATTCAACAGTAATTACTGATCACTGCTAGTCATTAACTCCATCTGGCATGATCCTCCAAAATCCTTTCAGATTTGATTCTGGTGATTTGTTGTAGGTGGAGTCTCGAAAATTCCGAAAAATAAGCCATTCTGAATGGCTTCGTGGTAGTCATTCATTCCTCACATCATGAGCCTCCTTAGTACATTCCAATTCGCTCCTGTTAACTTGGAAGAAATCAGTTCCTGAAATAGACTCAAAATGAGAAATTCATCTTGGATGTGCGCAACAGATCAATTTGAGAAGGAATCTTCCTGAAAGACCCGAGGATTCACTTCTCGTCCTATGGTACAGAGCAGTTCGTGAAAATAACTCCAGATGAGAAAGACATGCTTAATCTGGTATCCTGATCTATTTCTCATGGAAACATCCACCAAAACACAAGTCTAATCTCTCCTCAGGATTTGGTGGAGATGGATCGTGAAAATTGCTAATAATGAGAAAGTTATAACTGATCAATGCTCTAAAAGAGTGACAAATGGAATCAATCCCCAAAAGCCTTTCAGATTCGCTTCTTGTGATTTGGTAGATATCAGTTCATGATTTGATGAAAATGACTCCAAAGGAGACAGTTTTTCCTGATCAATGTCAGTAATTAATTACACTTGGAATCATCCTCCCAAATCCTTTGATAATTAACTCCTGGTGATTGTGAATAAAATCGGTTGGTGAAAATTCGTAGGAAAGAGAAAATCCATTCCTCAACCGTCTTCTGATGAATTTCCAATGGAATCATCCACCGGAAAAACAACTGCATTCTCTCTTGGTGCCTTGGAACAGATCGGTTTGTGCAAATGACTCAAAGTACGAAAATCATTCTTTACAAGCACCTAGTGGTAAAGACTCCAGCAATCCAGATTCTCTCCTCCTGAGTTTGTCGAGATTGGTTCATGAAAATGACTAAAAAATCAACCATTTATTACTGATCACTGCATCTAATTAGTACCTCATGGAATCATCCTCCAAAGACCTTTTAGCTACTCTGCTGGTCACTTGGTAGAGATGGGTAGGGTAAATTGCTAAAAAGGAGACCTTCAATACGATCAGATGTAGCCATTGATGTCTCATGCACGCTGCCTCAAAAAGCCATTCGGATTCTCTCCTGATCCTTTGGTAGAGATCGGTTCATGAAAATGACAAAAATTCAACAGTAATTACTGATCACTGCTAGTCATTAACTCCATCTGGCATGATCCTCCAAAATCCTTTCAGATTTGCTTCTGGTGATTTGTTATAGGTGGAGTCTCGAAAATTCCAAAAAATAAGCCATTCTGAACGGCTTCGTGGTAGTCATTCATTCCTCACATCATGAGCCTCCTTAGTACATTCCAATTCGCTCCTGTTGACTTGGAAGAAATCAGTTCCTGAAATAGACTCAAAATGAGAAATTCATCTTGGATGTGCGCAACAGATCAATTTGAAAAGGAATCTTCCTGAAAGACCCGAGGATTCACTTCTCGTCCTATGGTACAGAGCAGTTCGTGAAAATGACTCCAGATGAGAAAGACATGCTTAATCTGGTATCCTGATCTATTTCTCATGGAAACATCCACCAAAACACAAGTCTCTTCTCTCTTCAGGATTTGGTGGAGATGGATCGTGAAAATTGCTAAAAATGAGAAAGTTATAACTGATCAATGCTCTAAAAGAGTGACAAATGGAATCAATCCCCAAAAGCCTTTCAGATTCGCTTCTTGTGATTTGGTAGATATCAGTTCATGATTTGATGAAAATGACTCCAAAGGAGACAGTTTTTCCTGATCAATGTCAGTAATTAATTACACTTGGAATCATTCTCCCAAATCCTTTGATAATTAACTCCTGGTGATTGTGAATAAAATCGGTTGGTGAAAATTCGTAGGAAAGAGAAAATTCATTCCTCTACCGTCTTCTGATGAATTTCCAATGGAATCATCCACCGGAAAAACAACTTCATTCTCTCTTGGTGCCTCGGAACAGATCGGTTTGTGCAAATGACTCAAAGTACGAAAATCATTCTTTACAAGCACCTAGTGGTAAAGACTCCAGGAATCCAGATTCTCTCCTCCTGAGTTTGTTGAGATTGGTTCATGAAAATTACGAAAAAATCAACCATTTATTACTGATCACTGCATCTAATTAGTACCTCATGGAATCATCCTCCAAAGACCTTTTAGCTACTCTGCTGGTCACTTGGTAGAGATGGGTAGGGTAAATTGCTAAAAAGGAGACCTTCAATACGATCAGATGTAGCCATTGATGTCTCATGCACGCTTCCTCAAAAAGCCATTCGGATTCTCTCCTGATCCTTTGGTAGAGATCGGTTCATGAAAATGACAAAAATTCAACAGTAATTACTGATCACTGCTAGTCATTAACTCCATCTGGCATGATCCTCCAAAATCCTTTCAGATTTGTTTCTGGTGATTTGTTATAGGTGGAGTCTCGAAAATTCCGAAAAATAAGCCATTCTGAACGGCTTCGTGGTAGTCATTCATTCCTCACATCATGAGCCTCCTTAGTACATTCCAATTCGCTCCTGTTAACTTGGAAGAAATCAGTTCCTGAAATAGACTCAAAATGAGAAATTCGTCTTGGATGTGCGCAACAGATCAATTTGAGAAGGAATCTTCCTGAAAGACCCGAGGATTCACTTCTCGTCCTATGGTACAGAGCAGTTCGTGAAAATAACTCCAGATGAGAAAGACATGCTTAATCTGGTATCCTTATCTATTTCTCATGGAAACATCCACCAAAACACAAGTCTAATCTCTCTTCAGGATTTGGTGGAGATTGATCGTGAAAATTGCTAAAAATGAGAAAGTTATAACTGATCAATGCTCTAAAACAGTGACAAATGGAATCAATCCCCAAAAGCCTTTCAGATTCGCTTCTTGTGATTTGGTAGATATCAGTTCATGATTTGATGAAAATGACTCCAAAGGAGACAGTTCTTCCTGATCAATGTTAGTAATTAATTACACTTGGAATCATCCTCCCAAATCCTTTGATAATTAACTCCTGGTGATTGTGAATAAAATCGGTTGGTGAAAATTCATAGGAAAGAGAAAATTCATTCCTCACCCGTCTTCTGATGAATTTCCAATGGAATCATCCACCGGAAAAACAACTGCATTCTCTCTTGGTGCCTTGGAACAGATCGGTTTGTGCAAAGTACTCAAAGTACGAAAATCATTCTTTACAAGCACCTAGTGGGAAAGACTCCAGCAATCCAGATTCTCTCCTCCTGAGTTTGTTGAGATTGGTTCATGAAAATTACTAAAAAATCAACCATTTATTACTGATCACTGCATCTAATTAGTACCTCATGGAATCATCCTCCAAAGAGCTTTTAGCTACTCTGCTGGTCACTTGGTAGAGATGGGTAGGGTAAATTGCTAAAAAGGAGACCTTCAATACGATCAGATGTAGCCATTGATGTCTCATGCACGCTTCCTCAAAAGCCATTCGGATTCTGTCCTGATCCTTTGGTAGGGATCGGTTCATGAAAATGACAAAAATTCAACAGTAATTACTGATCACTGCTAGTCATTAACTCCATCTGGCATGATCCTCCAAAATCCTTTCAGATTTGCTTCTGGTGATTTGTTATAGGTGGAGTCTCGAAAATTCCAAAAAATAAGCCATTCTGAACGGCTTCGTGGTAGTCATTCATTCCTCTCATCATGAGCCTCCTTAGTACATTCCAATTAGCTCCTGTTAACTTGGAAGAAATCAGTTCCTGAAATAGACTCAAAATGAGAAATTCATCTTGGATATGCGCAACAGTTCAATTTGAGAAGTAATCTTCCTGAAAGACCCGAGGATTCACTTCTCGTCCTATGGTACAGAGCAGTTCGTGAAAATAACTCCAGATGAGAAAGACATGCTTAATCTGGTATCCTGATCTATTTCTCATGGAAACATCCACCAAAACACAAGTCTCTTCTCTCCTCAGGATTTGGTGGAGATGGATCGTGAAAATTGCTAAAAATGAGAAAGTTATAACTGATCAATGCTCTAAAACAGTGACAAATGGAATCAATCCCCAAAAGCCTTTCAGATTCGCTTCTTGTGATTTGGTAGATATCAGTTCATGATTTGATGAAAATGACTCCAAAGGAGACAGTTCTTCCTGATCAATGTTAGTAATTAATTACACTTGGAATCATCCTCCCAAATCCTTTGATAATTAACTCCTGGTGATTGTGAATAAAATCGGTTGGTGAAAATTCATAGGAAAGAGAAAATTCATTCCTCACCCGTCTTCTGATGAATTTCCAATGGAATCATCCACCGGAAAAACAACTGCATTCTCTCTTGGTGCCTTGGAACAGATCGGTTTGTGCAAATTACTCAAAGTACGAAAATCATTCTTTACAAGCACCTAGTGGGAAAGACTCCAGCAATCCAGATTCTCTCCTCCTGAGTTTGTTGAGATTGGTTCATGAAAATTACTAAAAAATCAACCATTTATTACTGATCACTGCATCTAATTAGTACCTCATGGAATCATCCTCCAAAGACCTTTTAGCTACTCTGCTGGTCACTTGGTAGAGATGGGTAGGGTAAATTGCTAAAAAGGAGACCTTCAATACGATCAGATGTAGCCATTGATGTCTCATGCACGCTTCCTCAAAAGCCATTCGGATTCTGTCCTGATCCTTTGGTAGGGATCGGTTCATGAAAATGACAAAAATTCAACAGTAATTACTGATCACTGCTAGTCATTAACTCCATCTGGCATGATCCTCCAAAATCCTTTCAGATTTGATTCTGGTGATTTGTTGTAGGTGGAGTCTCGAAAATTCCGAAAAATAAGCCATTCTGAATGGCTTCGTGGTAGTCATTCATTCCTCACATCATGAGCCTCCTTAGTACATTCCAATTCGCTCCTGTTAACTTGGAAGAAATCAGTTCCTGAAATAGACTCAAAATGAGAAATTCATCTTGGATGTGCGCAACAGATCAATTTGAGAAGGAATCTTCCTGAAAGACCCGAGGATTCACTTCTCGTCCTATGGTACAGAGCAGTTCGTGAAAATAACTCCAGATGAGAAAGACATGCTTAATCTGGTATCCTTATCTATTTCTCATGGAAACATCCACCAAAACACAAGTCTAATCTCTCTTCAGGATTTGGTGGAGATTGATCGTGAAAATTGCTAAAAATGAGAAAGTTATAACTGATCAATGCTCTAAAACAGTGACAAATGGAATCAATCCCCAAAAGCCTTTCAGATTCGCTTCTTGTGATTTGGTAGATATCAGTTCATGATTTGATGAAAATGACTCCAAAGGAGACAGTTCTTCCTGATCAATGTTAGTAATTAATTACACTTGGAATCATCCTCCCAAATCCTTTGATAATTAACTCCTGGTGATTGTGAATAAAATCGGTTGGTGAAAATTCATAGGAAAGAGAAAATTCATTCCTCACCCGTCTTCTGATGAATTTCCAATGGAATCTTCCACCGGAAAAACAACTGCATTCTCTCTTGGTGCCTTGGAACAGATCGGTTTGTGCAAATTACTCAAAGTACGAAAATCATTCTTTACAAGCACCTAGTGGGAAAGACTCCAGCAATCCAGATTCTCTCCTCCTGAGTTTGTTGAGATTGGTTCATGAAAATTACTAAAAAATCAACCATTTATTACTGATCACTGCATCTAATTAGTACCTCATGGAATCATCCTCCAAAGAGCTTTTAGCTACTCTGCTGGTCACTTGGTAGAGATGGGTAGGGTAAATTGCTAAAAAGGAGACCTTCAATACGATCAGATGTAGCCATTGATGTCTCATGCACGCTTCCTCAAAAAGCCATTCGGATTCTCTCCTGATCCTTTGGTAGAGATCGGTTCATGAAAATGACAAAAATTCAACAGTAATTACTGATCACTGCTAGTCATTAACTCCATCTGGCATGATCCTCCAAAATCCTTTCAGATTTGATTCTGGTGATTTGTTGTAGGTGGAGTCTCGAAAATTCCAAAAAATAAGCCATTCTGAACGGCTTCGTGGTAGTCATTCATTCCTCACATCATGAGCCTCCTTAGTACATTCCAATTCGCTCCTGTTAACTTGGAAGAAATCAGTTCCTGAAATAGACTCAAAATGAGAAATTCATCTTGGATGTGCGCAACAGTTCAATTTGAGAAGTAATCTTCCTGAAAGACCCGAGGATTCACTTCTCGTCCTATGGTACAGAGCAGTTCGTGAAAATGACTCCAGATGAGAAAGACATGCTTAATCTGGTATCCTGATCTATTTCTCATGGAAACATCCACCAAAACACAAGTCTCTTCTCTCTTCAGGATTTGGTGGAAATTGATCGTGAAAATTGCTAAAAATGAGAAAGTTATAACTGATCAATGCTCTAAAACAGTGACAAATGGAATCAATCCCCAAAAGCCTTTCAGATTCGCTTCTTGTGATTTTGTATATATCAGTTCATGATTTGATGAAAATGACTCCAAAGGAGACAGTTCTTCCTGATCAATGTTAGTAATTAATTACACTTGGAATCATCCTCCCAAATCCTTTGATAATTAACTCCTGGTGATTGTGAATAAAATCGGTTGGTGAAAATTCATAGGAAAGAGAAAATTCATTCCTCACCCGTCTTCTGATGAATTTCCAATGGAATCATCCACCGGAAAAACAACTGCATTCTCTCTTGGTGCCTTGGAACAGATCGGTTTGTGCAAATTACTCAAAGTACGAAAATCATTCTTTACAAGCACCTAGTGGGAAAGACTCCAGCAATCCAGATTCTCTCCTCCTGAGTTTGCTGAGATTGGTTCATGAAAATTACTAAAAAATCAACCATTTATTACTGATCACTGCATCTAATTAGTACCTCATGGAATCATCCTCCAAAGACCTTTTAGCTACTCTGCTGGTCACTTGGTAGAGATGGGTAGGGTAAATTGCTAAAAAGGAGACCTTCAATACGATCAGATGTAGCCATTGATGTCTCATGCACGCTTCCTCAAAAAGCCATTCGGATTCTCTCCTGATCCTTTGGTAGAGATCGGTTCATGAAAATGACAAAAATTCAACAGTAATTACTGATCACTGCTAGTCATTAACTCCATCTGGCATGATCCTCCAAAATCCTTTCAGATTTGATTCTGGTGATTTGTTGTAGGTGGAGTCTCGAAAATTCCAAAAAATAAGCCATTCTGAACGGCTTCGTGGTAGTCATTCATTCCTCACATCATGAGCCTCCTTAGTACATTCCAATTCGCTCCTGTTAACTTGGAAGAAATCAGTTCCTGAAATAGACTCAAAATGAGAAATTCGTCTTGGATGTGCGCAACAGATCAATTTGAGAAGGAATCTTCCTGAAAGACCCGAGGATTCACTTCTCGTCCTATGGTACAGAGCAGTTCGTGAAAATAACTCCAGATGAGAAAGACATGCTTAATCTGGTATCCTTATCTATTTCTCATGGAAACATCCACCAAAACACAAGTCTAATCTCTCTTCAGGATTTGGTGGAGATTGATCGTGAAAATTGCTAAAAATGAGAAAGTTATAACTGATCAATGCTCTAAAAGAGTGACAAATGGAATCAATCCCCAAAAGCCTTTCAGATTCGCTTCTTGTGATTTGGTAGATATCAGTTCATGATTTGATGAAAATGACTCCAAAGGAGACAGTTCTTCCTGATCAATGTTAGTAATTAATTACACTTGGAATCATCCTCCCAAATCCTTTGATAATTAACTCCTGGTGATTGTGAATAAAATCGGTTGGTGAAAATTCATAGGAAAGAGAAAATTCATTCCTCACCCGTCTTCTGATGAATTTCCAATGGAATCATCCACCGGAAAAACAACTGCATTCTCTCTTGGTGCCTTGGAACAGATCGGTTTGTGCAAATTACTCAAAGTACGAAAATCATTCTTTACAAGCACCTAGTGGGAAAGACTCCAGCAATCCAGATTCTCTCCTCCTGAGTTTGCTGAGATTGGTTCATGAAAATTACTAAAAAATCAACCATTTATTACTGATCACTGCATCTAATTAGTACCTCATGGAATCATCCTCCAAAGACCTTTTAGCTACTCTGCTGGTCACTTGGTAGAGATGGGTAGGGTAAATTGCTAAAAAGGAGACCTTCAATACGATCAGATGTAGCCATTGATGTCTCGTGCACGCTTCCTCAAAAAGCCATTCGGATTCTCTCCTGATCCTTTGGTAGAGATCGGTTCATGAAAATGACAAAAATTCAACAGTAATTACTGATCACTGCTAGTCATTAACTCCATCTGGCATGATCCTCCAAAATCCTTTCAGATTTGATTCTGGTGATTTGTTGTAGGTGGAGTCTCGAAAATTCCAAAAAATAAGCCATTCTGAACGGCTTCGTGGTAGTCATTCATTCCTCACATCATGAGCCTCCTTAGTACATTCCAATTCGCTCCTGTTAACTTGGAAGAAATCAGTTCCTGAAATAGACTCAAAATGAGAAATTCATCTTGGATGTGCGCAACAGATCAATTTGAGAAGGAATCTTCCTGAAAGACCCGAGGATTCACTTCTCGTCCTATGGTACAGAGCAGTTCGTGAAAATAACTCCAGATGAGAAAGACATGCTTAATCTGGTATCCTTATCTATTTCTCATGGAAACATCCACCAAAACACAAGTCTAATCTCTCTTCAGGATTTGGTGGAGATTGATCGTGAAAATTGCTAAAAATGAGAAAGTTATAACTGATCAATGCTCTAAAACAGTGACAAATGGAATCAATCCCCAAAAGCCTTTCAGATTCGCTTCTTGTGATTTGGTAGATATCAGTTCATGATTTGATGAAAATGACTCCAAAGGAGACAGTTCTTCCTGATCAATGTTAGTAATTAATTACACTTGGAATCATCCTCCCAAATCCTTTGATAATTAACTCCTGGTGATTGTGAATAAAATCGGTTGGTGAAAATTCATAGGAAAGAGAAAATTCATTCCTCACCCGTCTTCTGATGAATTTCCAATGGAATCATCCACCGGAAAAACAACTGCATTCTCTCTTGGTGCCTTGGAACAGATCGGTTTGTGCAAATTACTCAAAGTACGAAAATCATTCTTTACAAGCACCTAGTGGGAAAGACTCCAGCAATCCAGATTCTCTCCTCCTGAGTTTGTTGAGATTGGTTCATGAAAATTACTAAAAAATCAACCATTTATTACTGATCACTGCATCTAATTAGTACCTCATGGAATCATCCTCCAAAGACCTTTTAGCTACTCTGCTGGTCACTTGGTAGAGATGGGTAGGGTAAATTGCTAAAAAGGAGACCTTCAATACGATCAGATGTAGCCATTGATGTCTCATGCACGCTTCCTCAAAAAGCCATTCGGATTCTCTCCTGATCCTTTGGTAGAGATCGGTTCATGAAAATGACAAAAATTCAACAGTAATTACTGATCACTGCTAGTCATTAACTCCATCTGGCATGATCCTCCAAAATCCTTTCAGATTTGATTCTGGTGATTTGTTGTAGGTGAGGTCTCGAAAATTCCGAAAAATAAGCCATTCTGAACGGCTTCGTGGTAGTCATTCATTCCTCACATCATGAGCCTCCTTAGTACATTCCAATTCGCTCCTGTTAACTTGGAAGAAATCAGTTCCTGAAATAGACTCAAAATGAGAAATTCATCTTGGATGTGCGCAACAGTTCAATTTGAGAAGTAATCTTCCTGAAAGACCCGAGGATTCACTTCTCGTCCTATGGTACAGAGCAGTTCGTGAAAATGACTCCAGATGAGAAAGACATGCTTAATCTGGTATCCTGATCTATTTCTCATGGAAACATCCACCAAAACACAAGTCTCTTCTCTCTTCAGGATTTGGTGGAAATTGATCGTGAAAATTGCTAAAAATGAGAAAGTTATAACTGATCAATGCTCTAAAACAGTGACAAATGGAATCAATCCCCAAAAGCCTTTCAGATTCGCTTCTTGTGATTTGGTAGATATCAGTTCATGATTTGATGAAAATGACTCCAAAGGAGACAGTTCTTCCTGATCAATGTTAGTAATTAATTACACTTGGAATCATCCTCCCAAATCCTTTGATAATTAACTCCTGGTGATTGTGAATAAAATCGGTTGGTGAAAATTCGTAGGAAAGAGAAAATCCATTCCTCAACCGTCTTCTGATGAATTTCCAATGGAATCATCCACCGGAAAAACAACTTCATTCTCTCTTGGTGCCTTGGAACAGATCGGTTTGTGCAAATGACTCAAAGTACGAAAATCATTCTTTACAAGCACCTAGTGGTAAAGACTCCAGCAATCCAGATTCTCTCCTCCTGAGTTTGTCGAGATTGGTTCATGAAAATTACTAAAAAATCAACCATTTATTACTGATCACTGCATCTAATTAGTACCTCATGGAATCATCCTCCAAAGACCTTTTAGCTACTCTGCTGGTCACTTGGTAGAGATGGGTAGGGTAAATTGCTAAAAAGGAGACCTTCAATACGATCAGATGTAGCCATTGATGTCTCATGCACGCTTCCTCAAAAAGCCATTCGGATTCTCTCCTGATCCTTTGGTAGAGATCGGTTCATGAAAATGACAAAAAATCAACAGTAATTACTGATCACTGCTAGTCATTAACTCTATCTGGCATGATCCTCCAAAATCCTTTCAGATTTGCTTCTGGTGATTTGTTATAGGTGGAGTCTCGAAAATTCCGAAAAATAAGCCATTCTGAACGGCTTCGTGGTAGTCATTCATTCCTCACATCATGAGCCTCCTTAGTACATTCCAATTCGCTCCTGTTAACTTGGAAGAAATCAGTTCCTGAAATAGACTCAAAATGAGAAATTCATCTTGGATATGCGCAACAGTTCAATTTGAGAAGTAATCTTCCTGAAAGACCCGAGGATTCACTTCTCGTCCTATGGTACAGAGCAGTCCGTGAAAATGACTCCAGATGAGAAAGACATGCTTAATCTGGTATCCTTATCTATTTCTCATGGAAACATCCACCAAAACACAAGTCTCTTCTCTCCTCAGGATTTGGTGGAGATGGATCGTGAAAATTGCTAAAAATGAGAAAGTTATAACTGATCAATGCTCTAAAAGAGTGACAAATGGAATCAATCCCCAAAAGCCTTTCAGATTCGCTTCTTGTGATTTGGTAGATATCAGTTCATGATTTGATGAAAATGACTCCAAAGGAGACAGTTCTTCCTGATCAATGTTAGTAATTAATTACACTTGGAATCATCCTCCCAAATCCTTTGATAATTAACTCCTGGTGATTGTGAATAAAATCGGTTGGTGAAAATTCATAGGAAAGAGAAAATTCATTCCTCACCCGTCTTCTGATGAATTTCCAATGGAATCATCCACCGGAAAAACAACTGCATTCTCTCTTGGTGCCTTGGAACAGATCGGTTTGTGCAAAGTACTCAAAGTACGAAAATCATTCTTTACAAGCACCTAGTGGGAAAGACTCCAGCAATCCAGATTCTCTCCTCCTGAGTTTGTTGAGATTGGTTCATGAAAATTACTAAAAAATCAACCATTTATTACTGATCACTGCATCTAATTAGTACCTCATGGAATCATCCTCCAAAGACCTTTTAGCTACTCTGCTGGTCACTTGGTAGAGATGGGTAGGGTAAATTGCTAAAAAGGAGACCTTCAATACGATCAGATGTAGCCATTGATGTCTCATGCACGCTTCCTCAAAAAGCCATTCGGATTCTCTCCTGATCCTTTGGTAGAGATCGGTTCATGAAAATGACAAAAATTCAACAGTAATTACTGATCACTGCTAGTCATTAACTCCATCTGGCATGATCCTCCAAAATCCTTTCAGATTTGATTCTGGTGATTTGTTGTAGGTGAGGTCTCGAAAATTCCGAAAAATAAGCCATTCTGAACGGCTTCGTGGTAGTCATTCATTCCTCACATCATGAGCCTCCTTAGTACATTCCAATTCGCTCCTGTTAACTTGGAAGAAATCAGTTCCTGAAATAGACTCAAAATGAGAAATTCATCTTGGATGTGCGCAACAGTTCAATTTGAGAAGTAATCTTCCTGAAAGACCCGAGGATTCACTTCTCGTCCTATGGTACAGAGCAGTTCGTGAAAATGACTCCAGATGAGAAAGACATGCTTAATCTGGTATCCTGATCTATTTCTCATGGAAACATCCACCAAAACACAAGTCTCTTCTCTCTTCAGGATTTGGTGGAAATTGATCGTGAAAATTGCTAAAAATGAGAAAGTTATAACTGATCAATGCTCTAAAACAGTGACAAATGGAATCAATCCCCAAAAGCCTTTCAGATTCGCTTCTTGTGATTTGGTAGATATCAGTTCATGATTTGATGAAAATGACTCCAAAGGAGACAGTTCTTCCTGATCAATGTTAGTAATTAATTACACTTGGAATCATCCTCCCAAATCCTTTGATAATTAACTCCTGGTGATTGTGAATAAAATCGGTTGGTGAAAATTCGTAGGAAAGAGAAAATCCATTCCTCAACCGTCTTCTGATGAATTTCCAATGGAATCATCCACCGGAAAAACAACTTCATTCTCTCTTGGTGCCTTGGAACAGATCGGTTTGTGCAAATGACTCAAAGTACGAAAATCATTCTTTACAAGCACCTAGTGGTAAAGACTCCAGCAATCCAGATTCTCTCCTCCTGAGTTTGTCGAGATTGGTTCATGAAAATTACTAAAAAATCAACCATTTATTACTGATCACTGCATCTAATTAGTACCTCATGGAATCATCCTCCAAAGACCTTTTAGCTACTCTGCTGGTCACTTGGTAGAGATGGGTAGGGTAAATTGCTAAAAAGGAGACCTTCAATACGATCAGATGTAGCCATTGATGTCTCATGCACGCTTCCTCAAAAAGCCATTCGGATTCTCTCCTGATCCTTTGGTAGAGATCGGTTCATGAAAATGACAAAAAATCAACAGTAATTACTGATCACTGCTAGTCATTAACTCTATCTGGCATGATCCTCCAAAATCCTTTCAGATTTGCTTCTGGTGATTTGTTATAGGTGGAGTCTCGAAAATTCCGAAAAATAAGCCATTCTGAACGGCTTCGTGGTAGTCATTCATTCCTCACATCATGAGCCTCCTTAGTACATTCCAATTCGCTCCTGTTAACTTGGAAGAAATCAGTTCCTGAAATAGACTCAAAATGAGAAATTCGTCTTGGACGTGCGCAACATATCAATTTGAGAAGGAATCTTCCTGAAAGACCCGAGGATTCACTTCTCGTCCTATGGTACAGAGCAGTTCGTGAAAATAACTCCAGATGAGAAAGACATGCTTAATCTGGTATCCTTATCTATTTCTCATGGAAACATCCACCAAAACACAAGTCTAATCTCTCTTCAGGATTTGGTGGAGATTGATCGTGAAAATTGCTAAAAATGAGAAAGTTATAACTGATCAATGCTCTAAAACAGTGACAAATGGAATCAATCCCCAAAAGCCTTTCAGATTCGCTTCTTGTGATTTGGTAGATATCAGTTCATGATTTGATGAAAATGACTCCAAAGGAGACAGTTCTTCCTGATCAATGTTAGTAATTAATTACACTTGGAATCATCCTCCCAAATCCTTTGATAATTAACTCCTGGTGATTGTGAATAAAATCGGTTGGTGAAAATTCATAGGAAAGAGAAAATTCATTCCTCACCCGTCTTCTGATGAATTTCCAATGGAATCATCCACCGGAAAAACAACTGCATTCTCTCTTGGTGCCTTGGAACAGATCGGTTTGTGCAAAGTACTCAAAGTACGAAAATCATTCTTTACAAGCACCTAGTGGGAAAGACTCCAGCAATCCAGATTCTCTCCTCCTGAGTTTGTTGAGATTGGTTCATGAAAATTACTAAAAAATCAACCATTTATTACTGATCACTGCATCTAATTAGTACCTCATGGAATCATCCTCAAAAGACCTTTTAGCTACTCTGCTGGTCACTTGGTAGAGATGGGTAGGGTAAATTGCTAAAAAGGAGACCTTCAATACGATCAGATGTAGCCATTGATGTCTCATGCACGCTTCCTCAAAAGCCATTCGGATTCTGTCCTGATCCTTTGGTAGGGATCGGTTCATGAAAATGACAAAAATTCAACAGTAATTACTGATCACTGCTAGTCATTAACTCCATCTGGCATGATCCTCCAAAATCCTTTCATATTTGCTTCTGGTGATTTGTTATAGGTGGAGTCTCGAAAATTCCACAAAATAAGCCATTCTGAACGGCTTCGTGGTAGTCATTCATTCCTCTCATCATGAGCCTCCTTAGTACATTCCAATTCGCTCCTGTTAACTTGGAAGAAATCAGTTCCTGAAATAGACTCAAAATGAGAAATTCATCTTGGATATGCGCAACAGTTCAATTTGAGAAGTAATCTTCCTGAAAGACCCGAGGATTCACTTCTCGTCCTATGGTACAGAGCAGTCCGTGAAAATGACTCCAGATGAGAAAGACATGCTTAATCTGGTATCCTTATCTATTTCTCATGGAAACATCCACCAAAACACAAGTCTCTTCTCTCCTCAGGATTTGGTGGAGATGGATCGTGAAAATTGCTAAAAATGAGAAAGTTATAACTGATCAATGCTCTAAAAGAGTGACAAATGGAATCAATCCCCAAAAGCCTTTCAGATTCGCTTCTTGTGATTTGGTAGATATCAGTTCATGATTTGATGAAAATGACTCCAAAGGAGACAGTTCTTCCTGATCAATGTTAGTAATTAATTACACTTGGAATCATCCTCCCAAATCCTTTGATAATTAACTCCTGGTGATTGTGAATAAAATCGGTTGGTGAAAATTCATAGGAAAGAGAAAATTCATTCCTCACCCGTCTTCTGATGAATTTCCAATGGAATCATCCACCGGAAAAACAACTGCATTCTCTCTTGGTGCCTTGGAACAGATCGGTTTGTGCAAAGTACTCAAAGTACGAAAATCATTCTTTACAAGCACCTAGTGGGAAAGACTCCAGCAATCCAGATTCTCTCCTCCTGAGTTTGTTGAGATTGGTTCATGAAAATTACTAAAAAATCAACCATTTATTACTGATCACTGCATCTAATTAGTACCTCATGGAATCATCCTCCAAAGAGCTTTTAGCTACTCTGCTGGTCACTTGGTAGAGATGGGTAGGGTAAATTGCTAAAAAGGAGACCTTCAATACGATCAGATGTAGCCATTGATGTCTCATGCACGCTTCCTCAAAAAGCCATTCGGATTCTCTCCTGATACTTTGGTAGAGATCGGTTCATGAAAATGACAAAAATTCAACAGTAATTACTGATCACTGTTAGTCATTAACTCCATCTGGCATGATCCTCCAAAATCCTTTCAGATTTGATTCTGGTGATTTGTTGTAGGTGGAGTCTCGAAAATTCCGAAAAATAAGCCATTCTGAACGGCTTTGTGGTAGTTATTCATTCCTCACATCATGAGCCTCCTTAGTACATTCGAATTCGCTCCTGTTAACTTGGAAGAAATCAGTTCCTGAAATAGACTCAAAATGAGAAATTCATCTTGGATATGCGCAACAGTTCAATTTGAGAAGTAATCTTCCTGAAAGACCCGAGGATTCACTTCTCGTCCTATGGTACAGAGCAGTCCGTGAAAATGACTCCAGATGAGAAAGACATGCTTAATCTGGTATCCTTATCTATTTCTCATGGAAACATCCACCAAAACACAAGTCTCTTCTCTCCTCAGGATTTGGTGGAGATGGATCGTGAAAATTGCTAAAAATGAGAAAGTTATAACTGATCAATGCTCTAAAAGAGTGACAAATGGAATCAATCCCCAAAAGCCTTTCAGATTCGCTTCTTGTGATTTGGTAGATATCAGTTCATGATTTGATGAAAATGACTCCAAAGGAGACAGTTCTTCCTGATCAATGTTAGTAATTAATTACACTTGGAATCATCCTCCCAAATCCTTTGATAATTAACTCCTGGTGATTGTGAATAAAATCGGTTGGTGAAAATTCATAGGAAAGAGAAAATTCATTCCTCACCCGTCTTCTGATGAATTTCCAATGGAATCATCCACCGGAAAAACAACTGCATTCTCTCTTGGTGCCTTGGAACAGATCGGTTTGTGCAAAGTACTCAAAGTACGAAAATCATTCTTTACAAGCACCTAGTGGGAAAGACTCCAGCAATCCAGATTCTCTCCTCCTGAGTTTGTTGAGATTGGTTCATGAAAATTACTAAAAAATCAACCATTTATTACTGATCACTGCATCTAATTAGTACCTCATGGAATCATCCTCCAAAGAGCTTTTAGCTACTCTGCTGGTCACTTGGTAGAGATGGGTAGGGTAAATTGCTAAAAAGGAGACCTTCAATACGATCAGATGTAGCCATTGATGTCTCATGCACGCTTCCTCAAAAAGCCATTCGGATTCTCTCCTGATACTTTGGTAGAGATCGGTTCATGAAAATGACAAAAATTCAACAGTAATTACTGATCACTGTTAGTCATTAACTCCATCTGGCATGATCCTCCAAAATCCTTTCAGATTTGATTCTGGTGATTTGTTGTAGGTGGAGTCTCGAAAATTCCGAAAAATAAGCCATTCTGAACGGCTTTGTGGTAGTTATTCATTCCTCACATCATGAGCCTCCTTAGTACATTCGAATTCGCTCCTGTTAACTTGGAAGAAATCAGTTCCTGAAATAGACTCAAAATAAGAAATTCATCTTGGATGTGCGCAACAGATCAATTTGAGAAGGAATCTTCCTGAAAGACCCGAGGATTCACTTCTCGTCCTATGGTACAGAGCAGTTCGTGAAAATGACTCCAGATGAGAAAGACATGCTTAATCTGGTATCCTGATCTATTTCTCATGGAAACATCCACCAAAACACAAGTCTCTTCTCTCTTCAGTATTTGTTGGAGATGGATCGTGAAAATTGCTAAAAATGAGAAAGTTATAACTGATCAATGCTCTAAAACAGTGACAAATGGAATCAATCCCCAAAAGCCTTTCAGATTCGCTTCTTGTGATTTGGTAGATATCAGTTCATGATTTGATGAAAATGACTCCAAAGGAGACAGTTCTTCCTGATCAATGTTAGTAATTAATTACACTTGGAATCATCCTCCCAAATCCTTTGATAATTAACTCCTGGTGATTGTGAATAAAATCGGTTGGTGAAAATTCGTAGGAAAGAGAAAATCCATTCCTCAACCGTCTTCTGATGAATTTCCAATGGAATCATCCACCGGAAAAACAACTTCATTCTCTCTTGGTGCCTTGGAACAGATCGGTTTGTGCAAATGACTCAAAGTACGAAAATCATTCTTTACAAGCACCTAGTGGTAAAGACTCCAGCAATCCAGATTCTCTCCTCCTGAGTTTGTCGAGATTGGTTCATGAAAATTACTAAAAAATCAACCATTTATTACTGATCACTGCATCTAATTAGTACCTCATGGAATCATCCTCCAAAGACCTTTTAGCTACTCTGCTGGTCACTTGGTAGAGATGGGTAGGGTAAATTGCTAAAAAGGAGACCTTCAATACGATCAGATGTAGCCATTGATGTCTCATGCACGCTTCCTCGAAAAGCCATTCGGATTCTCTCCTGATCCTTTGGTAGAGATCGGTTCATGAAAATGACAAAAATTCAACAGTAATTACTGATCACTGCTAGTCATTCACTCCATCTGGCATGATCCTCCAAAATCCGTTCAGATTTGATTCTGGTGATTTGTTATAGGTGGAGTCTCGAAAATTCCGAAAAATAAGCCATTCTGAACGGCTTCGTGGTAGTCATTCATTCCTCACATCATGAGCCTCCTTAGTACATTCCAATTCGCTCCTGTTAACTTGGAAGAAATGAGTTCCTGAAATAGACTCAAAATGAGAAATTCATCTTGGATGTGCGCAACAGATCAATTTGAGAAGGAATCTTCCTGAAAGACCCGAGGATTCACTTCTCGTCCTATGGTACAGAGCAGTTCGTGAAAATAACTCCAGATGAGAAAGACATGCTTAATCTGGTATCCTTATCTATTTCTCATGGAAACATCCACCAAAACACAAGTCTAATCTCTCTTCAGGATTTGGTGGAGATTGATCGTGAAAATTGCTAAAAATGAGAAAGTTATAACTGATCAATGCTCTAAAAGAGTGACAAATGGAATCAATCCCCAAAAGCCTTTCAGATTCGCTTCTTGTGATTTGGTAGATATCAGTTCATGATTTGATGAAAATGACTCCAAAGGAGACAGTTCTTCCTGATCAATGTTAGTAATTAATTACACTTGGAATCATCCTCCCAAATCCTTTGATAATTAACTCCTGGTGATTGTGAATAAAATCGGTTGGTGAAAATTCATAGGAAAGAGAAAATTCATTCCTCACCCGTCTTCTGATGAATTTCCAATGGAATCATCCACCGGAAAAACAACTGCATTCTCTCTTGGTGCCTTGGAACAGATCGGTTTGTGCAAATTACTCAAAGTACGAAAATCATTCTTTACAAGCACCTAGTGGGAAAGACTCCAGCAATCCAGATTCTCTCCTCCTGAGTTTGCTGAGATTGGTTCATGAAAATTACTAAAAAATCAACCATTTATTACTGATCACTGCATCTAATTAGTACCTCATGGAATCATCCTCCAAAGACCTTTTAGCTACTCTGCTGGTCACTTGGTAGAGATGGGAAGGGTAAATTGCTAAAAAGGAGACCTTCAATACGATCAGATGTAGCCATTGATGTCTCATGCACGCTTCCTCAAAAAGCCATTCGGATTCTCTCCTGATCCTTTTGTAGAGATCGGTTCATGAAAATGACAAAAATTCAACAGTAATTACTGATCACTGCCAGTCATTAACTCCATCTGGCATGATCCTCCAAAATCCTTTCAGATTTGATTCTGGTGATTTGTTGTAGGTGGAGTCTCGAAAATTCCAAAAAATAAGCCATTCTGAACGGCTTCGTGGTAGTCATTCATTCCTCACATCATGAGCCTCCTTAGTACATTCCAATTCGCTCCTGTTAACTTGGAAGAAATCAGTTCCTGAAATAGACTCAAAATGAGAAATTCATCTTGGATGTGCGCAACAGATCAATTTGAGAAGGAATCTTCCTGAAAGACCCGAGGATTCACTTCTCGTCCTATGGTACAGAGCAGTTCGTGAAAATAACTCCAGATGAGAAAGACATGCTTAATCTGGTATCCTTATCTATTTCTCATGGAAACATCCACCAAAACACAAGTCTAATCTCTCTTCAGGATTTGGTGGAGATTGATCGTGAAAATTGCTAAAAATGAGAAAGTTATAACTGATCAATGCTCTAAAACAGTGACAAATGGAATCAATCCCCAAAAGCCTTTCAGATTCGCTTCTTGTGATTTGGTAGATATCAGTTCATGATTTGATGAAAATGACTCCAAAGGAGACAGTTCTTCCTGATCAATGTTAGTAATTAATTACACTTGGAATCATCCTCCCAAATCCTTTGATAATTAACTCCTGGTGATTGTGAATAAAATCGGTTGGTGAAAATTCATAGGAAAGAGAAAATTCATTCCTCACCCGTCTTCTGATGAATTTCCAATGGAATCATCCACCGGAAAAACAACTGCATTCTCTCTTGGTGCCTTGGAACAGATCGGTTTGTGCAAATTACTCAAAGTACGAAAATCATTCTTTACAAGCACCTAGTGGGAAAGACTCCAGCAATCCAGATTCTCTCCTCCTGAGTTTGTTGAGATTGGTTCATGAAAATTACTAAAAAATCAACCATTTATTACTGATCACTGCATCTAATTAGTACCTCATGGAATCATCCTCCAAAGACCTTTTAGCTACTCTGCTGGTCACTTGGTAGAGATGGGTAGGGTAAATTGCTAAAAAGGAGACCTTCAATACGATCAGATGTAGCCATTGATGTCTCATGCACGCTTCCTCAAAAAGCCATTCGGATTCTCTCCTGATCCTTTGGTAGAGATCGGTTCATGAAAATGACAAAAAATCAACAGTAATTACTGATCACTGCTAGTCATTAACTCTATCTGGCATGATCCTCCAAAATCCTTTCAGATTTGCTTCTGGTGATTTGTTATAGGTGGAGTCTCGAAAATTCCGAAAAATAAGCCATTCTGAACGGCTTCGTGGTAGTCATTCATTCCTCAAATCATGAGCCTCCTTAGTACATTCCAATTCGCTCCTGTTAACTTGGAAGAAATCAGTTCCTGAAATAGACTCAAAATGAGAAATTCGTCTTGGACGTGCGCAACAGATCAATTTGAGAAGGAATCTTCCTGAAAGACCCGAGGATTCACTTCTCGTCCTATGGTACAGAGCAGTTCGTGAAAATAACTCCAGATGAGAAAGACATGCTTAATCTGGTATCCTTATCTATTTCTCATGGAAACATCCACCAAAACACAAGTCTAATCTCTCTTCAGGATTTGGTGGAGATTGATCGTGAAAATTGCTAAAAATGAGAAAGTTATAACTGATCAATGCTCTAAAACAGTGACAAATGGAATCAATCCCCAAAAGCCTTTCAGATTCGCTTCTTGTGATTTGGTAGATATCAGTTCATGATTTGATGAAAATGACTCCAAAGGAGACAGTTCTTCCTGATCAATGTTAGTAATTAATTACACTTGGAATCATCCTCCCAAATCCTTTGATAATTAACTCCTGGTGATTGTGAATAAAATCGGTTGGTGAAAATTCATAGGAAAGAGAAAATTCATTCCTCACCCGTCTTCTGATGAATTTCCAATGGAATCATCCACCGGAAAAACAACTGCATTCTCTCTTGGTGCCTTGGAACAGATCGGTTTGTGCAAAGTACTCAAAGTACGAAAATCATTCTTTACAAGCACCTAGTGGGAAAGACTCCAGCAATCCAGATTCTCTCCTCCTGAGTTTGTTGAGATTGGTTCATGAAAATTACTAAAAAATCAACCATTTATTACTGATCACTGCATCTAATTAGTACCTCATGGAATCATCCTCCAAAGACCTTTTAGCTACTCTGCTGGTCACTTGGTAGAGATGGGTAGGGTAAATTGCTAAAAAGGAGACCTTCAATACGATCAGATGTAGCCATTGATGTCTCATGCACGCTTCCTCAAAAGCCATTCGGATTCTGTCCTGATCCTTTGGTAGGGATCGGTTCATGAAAATGACAAAAATTCAACAGTAATTACTGATCACTGCTAGTCATTAACTCCATCTGGCAAGATCCTCCAAAATCCTTTCAGATTTGCTTCTGGTGATTTGTTATAGGTGGAGTCTCGAAAATTCCACAAAATAAGCCATTCTGAACGGCTTCGTGGTAGTCATTCATTCCTCTCATCATGAGCCTCCTTAGTACATTCCAATTCGCTCCTGTTAACTTGGAAGAAATGAGTTCCTGAAATAGACTCAAAATGAGAAATTCATCTTGGATATGCGCAACAGTTCAATTTGAGAAGTAATCTTCCTGAAAGACCCGAGGATTCACTTCTCGTCCTATGGTACAGAGCAGTTCGTGAAAATGACTCCAGATGAGAAAGACATGCTTAATCTGGTATCCTTATCTATTTCTCATGGAAACATCCACCAAAACACAAGTCTCTTCTCTCCTCAGGATTTGGTGGAGATGGATCGTGAAAATTGCTAAAAATGAGAAAGTTATAACTGATCCATGCTCTAAAAGAGTGACAAATGGAATCAATCCCCAAAAGCCTTTCAGATTCGCTTCTTGTGATTTGGTAGATATCAGTTCATGATTTGATGAAAATGACTCCAAAGGAGACAGTTTTTCCTGATCAATGTCAGTAATTAATTACACTTGGAATCATCCTCCCAAATCCTTTGATAATTAACTCCTGGTGATTGTGAATAAAATCGGTTGGTGAAAATTCGTAGGAAAGAGAAAATCCATTCCTCAACCGTCTTCTGATGAATTTCCAATGGAATCATCCACCGGAAAAACAACTGCATTCTCTCTTGGTGCCTTGGAACAGATCGGTTTGTGCAAAGTACTCAAAGTACGAAAATCATTCTTTACAAGCACCTAGTGGGAAAGACTCCAGCAATCCAGATTCTCTCCTCCTGAGTTTGTTGAGATTGGTTCATGAAAATTACTAAAAAATCAACCATTTATTACTGATCACTGCATCTAATTAGTACCTCATGGAATCATCCTCCAAAGAGCTTTTAGCTACTCTGCTGGTCACTTGGTAGAGATGGGTAGGGTAAATTGCTAAAAAGGAGACCTTCAATACGATCAGATGTAGCCATTGATGTCTCATGCACGCTTCCTCAAAAAGCCATTCGGATTCTCTCCTGATCCTTTGGTAGAGATCGGTTCATGAAAATGACAAAAATTCAACAGTAATTACTGATCACTGTTAGTCATTAACTCCATCTGGCATGATCCTCCAAAATCCTTTCAGATTTGATTCTGGTGATTTGTTGTAGGTGGAGTCTCGAAAATTCCGAAAAATAAGCCATTCTGAACGGCTTTGTGGTAGTTATTCATTCCTCACATCATGAGCCTCCTTAGTACATTCGAATTCGCTCCTGTTAACTTGGAAGAAATCAGTTCCTGAAATAGACTCAAAATAAGAAATTCATCTTGGATGTGCGCAACAGATCAATTTGAGAAGGAATCTTCCTGAAAGACCCGAGGATTCACTTCTCGTCCTATGGTACAGAGCAGTTCGTGAAAATGACTCCAGATGAGAAAGACATGCTTAATCTGGTATCCTGATCTATTTCTCATGGAAACATCCACCAAAACACAAGTCTCTTCTCTCTTCAGTATTTGTTGGAGATGGATCGTGAAAATTGCTAAAAATGAGAAAGTTATAACTGATCAATGCTCTAAAACAGTGACAAATGGAATCAATCCCCAAAAGCCTTTCAGATTCGCTTCTTGTGATTTGGTAGATATCAGTTCATGATTTGATGAAAATGACTCCAAAGGAGACAGTTCTTCCTGATCAATGTTAGTAATTAATTACACTTGGAATCATCCTCCCAAATCCTTTGATAATTAACTCCTGGTGATTGTGAATAAAATCGGTTGGTGAAAATTCGTAGGAAAGAGAAAATCCATTCCTCAACCGTCTTCTGATGAATTTCCAATGGAATCATCCACCGGAAAAACAACTTCATTCTCTCTTGGGCCTTGGAACAGATCGGTTTGTGCAAATGACTCAAAGTACGAAAATCATTCTTTACAAGCACCTAGTGGTAAAGACTCCAGCAATCCAGATTCTCTCCTCCTGAGTTTGTCGAGATTGGTTCATGAAAATTACTAAAAAATCAACCATTTATTACTGATCACTGCATCTAATTAGTACCTCATGGAATCATCCTCCAAAGACCTTTTAGCTACTCTGCTGGTCACTTGGTAGAGATGGGTAGGGTAAATTGCTAAAAAGGAGACCTTCAATACGATCAGATGTAGCCATTGATGTCTCATGCACGCTTCCTCGAAAAGCCATTCGGATTCTCTCCTGATCCTTTGGTAGAGATCGGTTCATGAAAATGACAAAAATTCAACAGTAATTACTGATCACTGCTAGTCATTCACTCCATCTGGCATGATCCTCCAAAATCCTTTCAGATTTGATTCTGGTGATTTGTTATAGGTGGAGTCTCGAAAATTCCGAAAAATAAGCCATTCTGAACGGCTTCGTGGTAGTCATTCATTCCTCACATCATGAGCCTCCTTAGTACATTCCAATTCGCTCCTGTTAACTTGGAAGAAATCAGTTCCTGAAATAGACTCAAAATGAGAAATTCGTCTTGGATGTGCGCAACAGATCAATTTGAGAAGGAATCTTCCTGAAAGACCCGAGGATTCACTTCTCGTCCTATGGTACAGAGCAGTTCGTGAAAATAACTCCAGATGAGAAAGACATGCTTAATCTGGTATCCTTATCTATTTCTCATGGAAACATCCACCAAAACACAAGTCTAATCTCTCTTCAGGATTTGGTGGAGATTGATCGTGAAAATTGCTAAAAATGAGAAAGTTATAACTGATCAATGCTCTAAAAGAGTGACAAATGGAATCAATCCCCAAAAGCCTTTCAGATTCGCTTCTTGTGATTTGGTAGATATCAGTTCATGATTTGATGAAAATGACTCCAAAGGAGACAGTTCTTCCTGATCAATGTTAGTAATTAATTACACTTGGAATCATCCTCCCAAATCCTTTGATAATTAACTCCTGGTGATTGTGAATAAAATCGGTTGGTGAAAATTCATAGGAAAGAGAAAATTCATTCCTCACCCGTCTTCTGATGAATTTCCAATGGAATCATCCACCGGAAAAACAACTGCATTCTCTCTTGGTGCCTTGGAACAGATCGGTTTGTGCAAATTACTCAAAGTACGAAAATCATTCTTTACAAGCACCTAGTGGGAAAGACTCCAGCAATCCAGATTCTCTCCTCCTGAGTTTGCTGAGATTGGTTCATGAAAATTACTAAAAAATCAACCATTTATTACTGATCACTGCATCTAATTAGTACCTCATGGAATCATCCTCCAAAGACCTTTTAGCTACTCTGCTGGTCACTTGGTAGAGATGGGTAGGGTAAATTGCTAAAAAGGAGACCTTCAATACGATCAGATGTAGCCATTGATGTCTCATGCACGCTTCCTCAAAAAGCCATTCGGATTCTCTCCTGATCCTTTGGTAGAGATCGGTTCATGAAAATGACAAAAATTCAACAGTAATTACTGATCACTGCTAGTCATTAACTCCATCTGGCATGATCCTCCAAAATCCTTTCAGATTTGATTCTGGTGATTTGTTGTAGGTGGAGTCTCGAAAATTCCAAAAAATAAGCCATTCTGAACGGCTTCGTGGTAGTCATTCATTCCTCACATCATGAGCCTCCTTAGTACATTCCAATTCGCTCCTGTTAACTTGGAAGAAATCAGTTCCTGAAATAGACTCAAAATGAGAAATTCATCTTGGATGTGCGCAACAGATCAATTTGAGAAGGAATCTTCCTGAAAGACCCGAGGATTCACTTCTCGTCCTATGGTACAGAGCAGTTCGTGAAAATAACTCCAGATGAGAAAGACATGCTTAATCTGGTATCCTTATCTATTTCTCATGGAAACATCCACCAAAACACAAGTCTAATCTCTCTTCAGGATTTGGTGGAGATTGATCGTGAAAATTGCTAAAAATGAGAAAGTTATAACTGATCAATGCTCTAAAACAGTGACAAATGGAATCAATCCCCAAAAGCCTTTCAGATTCGCTTCTTGTGATTTGGTAGATATCAGTTCATGATTTGATGAAAATGACTCCAAAGGAGACAGTTCTTCCTGATCAATGTTAGTAATTAATTACACTTGGAATCATCCTCCCAAATCCTTTGATAATTAACTCCTGGTGATTGTGAATAAAATCGGTTGGTGAAAATTCATAGGAAAGAGAAAATTCATTCCTCACCCGTCTTCTGATGAATTTCCAATGGAATCATCCACCGGAAAAACAACTGCATTCTCTCTTGGTGCCTTGGAACAGATCGGTTTGTGCAAATGACTCAAAGTACGAAAATCATTCTTTACAAGCACCTAGTGGGAAAGACTCCAGCAATCCAGATTCTCTCCTCCTGAGTTTGTTGAGATTGGTTCATGAAAATTACTAAAAAATCAACCATTTATTACTGATCACTGCATCTAATTAGTACCTCATGGAATCATCCTCCAAAGACCTTTTAGCTACTCTGCTGGTCACTTGGTAGAGATGGGTAGGGTAAATTGCTAAAAAGGAGACCTTCAATACGATCAGATGTAGCCATTGATGTCTCATGCACGCTTCCTCAAAAAGCCATTCGGATTCTCTCCTGATCCTTTGGTAGAGATCGGTTCATGAAAATGACAAAAATTCAACAGTAATTACTGATCACTGCTAGTCATTAACTCCATCTGGCATGATCCTCCAAAATCCTTTCAGATTTGATTCTGGTGATTTGTTGTAGGTGGAGTCTCGAAAATTCCGAAAAATAAGCCATTCTGAACGGCTTCGTGGTAGTCATTCATTCCTCACATCATGAGCCTCCTTAGTACATTCCAATTCGCTCCTGTTAACTTGGAAGAAATCAGTTCCTGAAATAGACTCAAAATGAGAAATTCATCTTGGATGTGCGCAACAGTTCAATTTGAGAAGTAATCTTCCTGAAAGACCCGAGGATTCACTTCTCGTCCTATGGTACAGAGCAGTTCGTGAAAATGACTCCAGATGAGAAAGACATGCTTAATCTGGTATCCTGATCTATTTCTCATGGAAACATCCACCAAAACACAAGTCTCTTCTCTCTTCAGGATTTGGTGGAAATTGATCGTGAAAATTGCTAAAAATGAGAAGTTATAACTGATCAATGCTCTAAAACAGTGACAAATGGAATCAATCCCCAAAAGCCTTTCAGATTCGCTTCTTGTGATTTGGTAGATATCAGTTCATGATTTGATGAAAATGACTCCAAAGGAGACAGTTCTTCCTGTTCAATGTTAGTAATTAATTACACTTGGAATCATCCTCCCAAATCCTTTGATAATTAACTCCTGGTGATTGTGAATAAAATCGGTTGGTGAAAATTCGTAGGAAAGAGAAAATCCATTCCTCAACCGTCTTCTGATGAATTTCCAATGGAATCATCCACCGGAAAAACAACTTCATTCTCTCTTGGTGCCTTGGAACAGATCGGTTTGTGCAAATGACTCAAAGTACGAAAATCATTCTTTACAAGCACCTAGTGGTAAAGACTCCAGCAATCCAGATTCTCTCCTCCTGAGTTTGTCGAGATTGGTTCATGAAAATTACTAAAAAATCAACCATTTATTACTGATCACTGCATCTAATTAGTACCTCATGGAATCATCCTCCAAAGACCTTTTAGCTACTCTGCTGGTCACTTGGTAGAGATGGGTAGGGTAAATTGCTAAAAAGGAGACCTTCAATACGATCAGATGTAGCCATTGATGTCTCATGCACGCTTCCTCAAAAAGCCATTCGGATTCTCTCCTGATCCTTTGGTAGAGATCGGTTCATGAAAATGACAAAAAATCAACAGTAATTACTGATCACTGCTAGTCATTAACTCTATCTGGCATGATCCTCCAAAATCCTTTCAGATTTGCTTCTGGTGATTTGTTATAGGTGGAGTCTCGAAAATTCCGAAAAATAAGCCATTCTGAACGGCTTCGTGGTAGTCATTCATTCCTCACATCATGAGCCTCCTTAGTACATTCCAATTCGCTCCTGTTAACTTGGAAGAAATCAGTTCCTGAAATAGACTCAAAATGAGAAATTCGTCTTGGACGTGCGCAACAGATCAATTTGAGAAGGAATCTTCCTGAAAGACCCGAGGATTCACTTCTCGTCCTATGGTACAGAGCAGTTCGTGAAAATAACTCCAGATGAGAAAGACATGCTTAATCTGGTATCCTTATCTATTTCTCATGGAAACATCCACCAAAACACAAGTCTAATCTCTCTTCAGGATTTGGTGGAGATTGATCGTGAAAATTGCTAAAAATGAGAAAGTTATAACTGATCAATGCTCTAAAACAGTGACAAATGGAATCAATCCCCAAAAGCCTTTCAGATTCGCTTCTTGTGATTTGGTAGATATCAGTTCATGATTTGATGAAAATGACTCCAAAGGAGACAGTTCTTCCTGATCAATGTTAGTAATTAATTACACTTGGAATCATCCTCCCAAATCCTTTGATAATTAACTCCTGGTGATTGTGAATAAAATCGGTTGGTGAAAATTCATAGGAAAGAGAAAATTCATTCCTCACCCGTCTTCTGATGAATTTCCAATGGAATCATCCACCGGAAAAACAACTGCATTCTCTCTTGGTGCCTTGGAACAGATCGGTTTGTGCAAAGTACTCAAAGTACGAAAATCATTCTTTACAAGCACCTAGTGGGAAAGACTCCAGCAATCCAGATTCTCTCCTCCTGAGTTTGTTGAGATTGGTTCATGAAAATTACTAAAAAATCAACCATTTATTACTGATCACTGCATCTAATTAGTACCTCATGGAATCATCCTCAAAAGACCTTTTAGCTACTCTGCTGGTCACTTGGTAGAGATGGGTAGGGTAAATTGCTAAAAAGGAGACCTTCAATACGATCAGATGTAGCCATTGATGTCTCATGCACGCTTCCTCAAAAGCCATTCGGATTCTGTCCTGATCCTTTGGTAGGGATCGGTTCATGAAAATGACAAAAATTCAACAGTAATTACTGATCACTGCTAGTCATTAACTCCATCTGGCATGATCCTCCAAAATCCTTTCAGATTTGCTTCTGGTGATTTGTTATAGGTGGAGTCTCGAAAATTCCACAAAATAAGCCATTCTGAACGGCTTCGTGGTAGTCATTCATTCCTCTCATCATGAGCCTCCTTAGTACATTCCAATTCGCTCCTGTTAACTTGGAAGAAATCAGTTCCTGAAATAGACTCAAAATGAGAAATTCATCTTGGATATGCGCAACAGTTCAATTTGAGAAGTAATCTTCCTGAAACACCCGAGGATTCACTTCTCGTCCTATGGTACAGAGCAGTTCGTGAAAATGACTCCAGATGAGAAAGACATGGTTTATCTGGTATCCTGATCTATTTCTCATGGAAAGATCCACCAAAACACAAGTCTCTTCTCTCCTCAGGATTTGGTGGAGATGGATCGTGAAAATTGCTAAAAATGAGAAAGTTATAACTGATCAATGCTCTAAAACAGTGACAAATGGAATCAATCCCCAAAAGCCTTTCAGATTCGCTTCTTGTGATTTGGTAGATATCAGTTCATGATTTGATGAAAATGACTCCAAAGGAGACAGTTCTTCCTGATCAATGTTAGTAATTAATTACACTTGGAATCATCCTCCCAAATCCTTTGATAATTAACTCCTGGTGATTGTGAATAAAATCGGTTGGTGAAAATTCATAGGAAAGAGAAAATTCATTCCTCATCCGTCTTCTGATGAATTTCCAATGGAATCATCCACCGGAAAAACAACTGCATTCTCTCTTGGTGCCTTGGAACAGATCGGTTTGTGCAAAGTACTCAAAGTACGAAAATCATTCTTTACAAGCACCTAGTGGGAAAGACTCCAGCAATCCAGATTCTCTCCTCCTGAGTTTGTTGAGATTGGTTCATGAAAATTACTAAAAAATCAACCATTTATTACTGATCACTGCATCTAATTAGTACCTCATGGAATCATCCTCCAAAGAGCTTTTAGCTACTCTGCTGGTCACTTGGTAGAGATGGGTAGGGTAAATTGCTAAAAAGGAGACCTTCAATACGATCAGATGTAGCCATTGATGTCTCATGCACGCTTCCTCAAAAAGCCATTCGGATTCTCTCCTGATCCTTTGGTAGAGATCGGTTCATGAAAATGACAAAAATTCAACAGTAATTACTGATCACTGTTAGTCATTAACTCCATCTGGCATGATCCTCCAAAATCCTTTCAGATTTGATTCTGGTGATTTGTTGTAGGTGGAGTCTCGAAAATTCCGAAAAATAAGCCATTCTGAACGGCTTCGTGGTAGTCATTCATTCCTCACATCATGAGCCTCCTTAGTACATTCCAATTCGCTCCTGTTAACTTGGAAGAAATCAGTTCCTGAAATAGACTCAAAATGAGAAATTCATCTTGGATGTGCGCAACAGTTCAATTTGAGAAGTAATCTTCCTGAAAGACCCGAGGATTCACTTCTCGTCCTATGGTACAGAGCAGTTCGTGAAAATGACTCCAGATGAGAAAGACATGCTTAATCTGGTATCCTGATCTATTTCTCATGGAAACATCCACCAAAACACAAGTCTCTTCTCTCTTCAGGATTTGGTGGAGATTGATCGTGAAAATTGCGAAAAATGAGAAAGTTATAACTGATCAATGCTCTAAAACAGTGACAAATGGAATCAATCCCCAAAAGCCTTTCAGATTCGCTTCTTGTGATTTGGTAGATATCAGTTCATGATTTGATGAAAATGACTCCAAAGGAGACAGTTCTTCCTGATCAATGTTAGTAATTAATTACACTTGGAATCATCCTCCCAAATCCTTTGATAATTAACTCCTGGTGATTGTGAATAAAATCGGTTGGTGAAAATTCATAGGAAAGGGAAAATTCATTCCTCACCCGTCTTCTGATGCATTTCCAATGGAATCATCCACCGGAAAAACAACTGCATTCTCTCTTGGTGCCTTGGAACAGATCGGTTTGTGCAAATTACTCAAAGTACGAAAATCATTCTTTACAAGCACCTAGTGGGAAAGACTCCAGCAATCCAGATTCTCTCCTCCTGAGTTTGTTGAGATTGGTTCATGAAAATTACTAAAAAATCAACCATTTTTTACTGATCACTGCATCTAATTAGTACCTCATGGAATCATCCTCCAAAGAGCTTTTAGCTACTCTGCTGGTCACTTGGTAGAGATGGGTAGGGTAAATTGCTAAAAAGGAGACCTTCAATACGATCAGATGTAGCCATTGATGTCTCATGCACGCTTCCTCAAAAAGCCATTCGGATTCTCTCCTGATCCTTTGGTAGGGATCGGTTCATGAAAATGACAAAAATTCAACAGTAATTACTGATCACTGCTAGTCATTAACTCCATCTGGCATGATCCTCCAAAATCCTTTCAGATTTGCTTCTGGTGATTTGTTATAGGTGGAGTCTCGAAAATTCCGAAAAATAAGCCATTCTGAACGGCTTCGTGGTAGTCATTCATTCCTCACATCATGAGCCTCCTTAGAACATTCCAATTCGCTCCTGTTGACTTGGAAGAAATCAGTTCCTGAAATAGACTCAAAATGAGAAATTCGTCTTGGATGTGCGCAACAGATCAATTTGAGAAGGAATCTTCCTGAAAGACCCGAGGATTCACTTCTCGTCCTATGGTACAGAGCAGTTCGTGAAAATGACTCCAGATGAGAAAGACATGCTTAATCTGGTATCCTTATCTATTTCTCATGCAAACATCCACCAAAACACAAGTCTCTTCTCTCCTCAGGATTTGGTGGAGATGGATCGTGAAAATTGCTAAAAATGAGAAAGTTATAACTGATCAATGCTCTAAAAGAGTGACAAATGGAATCAATCCCCAAAAGCCTTTCAGATTCGCTTCTTGTGATTTGGTAGATATCAGTTCATGATTTGATGAAAATGACTCCAAAGGAGACAGTTTTTCCTGATCAATGTCAGTAATTAATTACACTTGGAATCATCCTCCCAAATCCTTTGATAATTAACTCCTGGTGATTGTGAATAAAATCGGTTGGTGAAAATTCGTAGGAAAGAGAAAATCCATTCCTCAACCGTCTTCTGATGAATTTCCAATGGAATCATCCACCGGAAAAACAACTGCATTCTCTCTTGGTGCCTTGGAACAGATCGGTTTGTGCAAATGACTCAAAGTACGAAAATCATTCTTTACAAGCACCTAGTGGTAAAGACTCCAGCAATCCAGATTCTCTCCTCCTGAGTTTGTCGAGATTGGTTCATGAAAATGACTAAAAAATCAACCATTTATTACTGATCACTGCATCTAATTAGTACCTCATGGAATCATCCTGCAAAGACCTTTTAGCTACTCTGCTGGTCACTTGGTAGAGATGGGTAGGGTAAATTGCTAAAAAGGAGACCTTCAATACGATCAGATGTAGCCATTGATGTCTCATGCACGCTGCCTCGAAAAGCCATTCGGATTCTCTCCTGATCCTTTGGTAGAGATCGGTTCATGAAAATGACAAAAATTCAACAGTAATTACTGATCACTGCTAGTCATTAACTCCATCTGGCATGATCCTCCAAAATCCTTTCAGATTTGCTTCTGGTGATTTGTTATAGGTGGAGTCTCGAAAATTCCAAAAAATAAGCCATTCTGAACGGCTTCGTGGTAGTCATTCATTCCTCACATCATGAGCCTCCTTAGTACATTCCAATTCGCTCCTGTTGACTTGGAAGAAATCAGTTCCTGAAATAGACTCAAAATGAGAAATTCATCTTGGATGTGCGCAACAGATCAATTTGAAAAGGAATCTTCCTGAAAGACCCGAGGATTCACTTCTCGTCCTATGGTACAGAGCAGTTCGTGAAAATGACTCCAGATGAGAAAGACATGCTTAATCTGGTATCCTGATCTATTTCTCATGGAAACATCCACCAAAACACAAGTCTCTTCTCTCTTCAGGATTTGGTGGAGATGGATCGTGAAAATTGCTAAAAATGAGAAAGTTATAACTGATCAATGCTCTAAAAGAGTGACAAATGGAATCAATCCCCAAAAGCCTTTCAGATTCGCTTCTTGTGATTTGGTAGATATCAGTTCATGATTTGATGAAAATGACTCCAAAGGAGACAGTTTTTCCTGATCAATGTCAGTAATTAATTACACTTGGAATCATTCTCCCAAATCCTTTGATAATTAACTCCTGGTGATTGTGAATAAAATCGGTTGGTGAAAATTCGTAGGAAAGAGAAAATTCATTCCTCTACCGTCTTCTGATGAATTTCCAATGGAATCATCCACCGGAAAAACAACTTCATTCTCTCTTGGTGCCTTGGAACAGATCGGTTTGTGCAAATGACTCAAAGTACGAAAATCATTCTTTACAAGCACCTAGTGGTAAAGACTCCAGGAATCCAGATTCTCTCCTCCTGAGTTTGTTGAGATTGGTTCATGAAAATTACGAAAAAATCAACCATTTATTACTGATCACTGCATCTAATTAGTACCTCATGGAATCATCCTCCAAAGACCTTTTAGCTACTCTGCTGGTCACTTGGTAGAGATGGGTAGGGTAAATTGCTAAAAAGGAGACCTTCAATACGATCAGATGTAGCCATTGATGTCTCATGCACGCTTCCTCAAAAAGCCATTCGGATTCTCTCCTGATCCTTTGGTAGAGATCGGTTCATGAAAATGACAAAAATTCAACAGTAATTACTGATCACTGCTAGTCATTAACTCCATCTGGCATGATCCTCCAAAATCCTTTCAGATTTGTTTCTGGTGATTTGTTATAGGTGGAGTCTCGAAAATTCCGAAAAATAAGCCATTCTGAACGGCTTCGTGGTAGTCATTCATTCCTCACATCATGAGCCTCCTTAGTACATTCCAATTCGCTCCTGTTAACTTGGAAGAAATCAGTTCCTGAAATAGACTCAAAATGAGAAATTCGTCTTGGATGTGCGCAACAGATCAATTTGAGAAGGAATCTTCCTGAAAGACCCGAGGATTCACTTCTCGTCCTATGGTACAGAGCAGTTCGTGAAAATGACTCCAGATGAGAAAGACATGCTTAATCTGGTATCCTTATCTATTTCTCATGGAAACATCCACCAAAACACAAGTCTAATCTCTCTTCAGGATTTGGTGGAGATTGATCGTGAAAATTGCTAAAAATGAGAAAGTTATAACTGATCAATGCTCTAAAACAGTGACAAATGGAATCAATCCCCAAAAGCCTTTCAGATTCGCTTCTTGTGATGTGGTATATATCAGTTCATGATTTGATCAAAATGACTCCAAAGGAGACAGTTCTTCCTGATCAATGTTAGTAATTAATTACACTTGGAATCATCCTCCCAAATCCTTTGATAATTAACTCCTGGTGATTGTGAATAAAATCGGTTGGTGAAAATTCATAGGAAAGAGAAAATTCATTCCTCACCCATCTTCTGATGAATTTCCAATGGAATCATCCACCGGAAAAACAACTGCATTCTCTCTTGGTGCCTTGGAACAGATCGGTTTGTGCAAAGTACTCAAAGTACGAAAATCATTCTTTACAAGCACCTAGTGGGAAAGACTCCAGCAATCCAGATTCTCTCCTCCTGAGTTTGTTGAGATTGGTTCATGAAAATTACTAAAAAATCAACCATTTATTACTGATCACTGCATCTAATTAGTACCTCATGGAATCATCCTCCAAAGAGCTTTTAGCTACTCTGCTGGTCACTTGGTAGAGATGGGTAGGGTAAATTGCTAAAAAGGAGACCTTCAATACGATCAGATGTAGCCATTGATGTCTCATGCACGCTTCCTCAAAAGCCATTCGGATTCTGTCCTGATCCTTTGGTAGGGATCGGTTCATGAAAATGACAAAAATTCAACAGTAATTACTGATCACTGCTAGTCATTAACTCCATCTGGCATGATCCTCCAAAATCCTTTCAGATTTGCTTCTGGTGATTTGTTATAGGTGGAGTCTCGAAAATTCCAAAAAATAAGCCATTCTGAACGGCTTCGTGGTAGTCATTCATTCCTGTCATCATGAGCCTCCTTAGTACATTCCAATTCGCTCCTGTTAACTTGGAAGAAATCAGTTCCTGAAATAGACTCAAAATGAGAAATTCATCTTGGATATGCGCAACAGTTCAATTTGAGAAGTAATCTTCCTGAAAGACCCGAGGATTCACTTCTCGTCCTATGGTACAGAGCAGTTCGTGAAAATAACTCCAGATGAGAAAGACATGCTTAATCTGGTATCCTGATCTATTTCTCATGGAAACATCCACCAAAACACAAGTCTCTTCTCTCCTCAGGATTTGGTGGAGATGGATCGTGAAAATTGCTAAAAATGAGAAAGTTATAACTGATCAATGCTCTAAAACAGTGACAAATGGAATCAATCCCCAAAAGCCTTTCAGATTCGCTTCTTGTGATTTGGTAGATATCAGTTCATGATTTGATGAAAATGACTCCAAAGGAGACAGTTCTTCCTGATCAATGTTAGTAATTAATTACACTTGGAATCATCCTCCCAAATCCTTTGATAATTAACTCCTGGTGATTGTGAATAAAATCGGTTGGTGAAAATTCATAGGAAAGAGAAAATTCATTCCTCACCCGTCTTCTGATGAATTTCCAATGGAATCATCCACCGGAAAAACAACTGCATTCTCTCTTGGTGCCTTGGAACAGATCGGTTTGTGCAAATTACTCAAAGTACGAAAATCATTCTTTACAAGCACCTAGTGGGAAAGACTCCAGCAATCCAGATTCTCTCCTCCTGAGTTTGTTGAGATTGGTTCATGAAAATTACTAAAAAATCAACCATTTATTACTGATCACTGCATCTAATTAGTACCTCATGGAATCATCCTCCAAAGACCTTTTAGCTACTCTGCTGGTCACTTGGTAGAGATGGGTAGGGTAAATTGCTAAAAAGGAGACCTTCAATACGATCAGATGTAGCCATTGATGTCTCATGCACGCTTCCTCAAAAGCCATTCGGATTCCGTCCTGATCCTTTGGTAGGGATCGGTTCATGAAAATGACAAAAATTCAACAGTAATTACTGATCACTGCTAGTCATTAACTCCATCTGGCATGATCCTCCAAAATCCTTTCAGATTTGATTCTGGTGATTTGTTGTAGGTGGAGTCTCGAAAATTCCGAAAAATAAGCCATTCTGAATGGCTTCGTGGTAGTCATTCATTCCTCACATCATGAGCCTCCTTAGTACATTCCAATTCGCTCCTGTTAACTTGGAAGAAATCAGTTCCTGAAATAGACTCAAAATGAGAAATTCATCTTGGATGTGCGCAACAGATCAATTTGAGAAGGAATCTTCCTGAAAGACCCGAGGATTCACTTCTCGTCCTATGGTACAGAGCAGTTCGTGAAAATAACTCCAGATGAGAAAGACATGCTTAATCTGGTATCCTTATCTATTTCTCATGGAAACATCCACCAAAACACAAGTCTAATCTCTCTTCAGGATTTGGTGGAGATTGATCGTGAAAATTGCTAAAAATGAGAAAGTTATAACTGATCAATGCTCTAAAACAGTGACAAATGGAATCAATCCCCAAAAGCCTTTCAGATTCGCTTCTTGTGATTTGGTAGATATCAGTTCATGATTTGATGAAAATGACTCCAAAGGAGACAGTTCTTCCTGATCAATGTTAGTAATTAATTACACTTGGAATCATCCTCCCAAATCCTTTGATAATTAACTCCTGGTGATTGTGAATAAAATCGGTTGGTGAAAATTCATAGGAAAGAGAAAATTCATTCCTCACCCGTCTTCTGATGAATTTCCAATGGAATCATCCACCGGAAAAACAACTGCATTCTCTCTTGGTGCCTTGGAACAGATCGGTTTGTGCAAATTACTCAAAGTACGAAAATCATTCTTTACAAGCACCTAGTGGTAAAGACTCCAGCAATCCAGATTCTCTCCTCCTGAGTTTGTTGAGATTGGTTCATGAAAATTACTAAAAAATCAACCATTTATTACTGATCACTGCATCTAATTAGTACCTCATGGAATCATCCTCCAAAGACCTTTTAGCTACTCTGCTGGTCACTTGGTAGAGATGGGTAGGGTAAATTGCTAAAAAGGAGACCTTCAATACGATCAGATGTAGCCATTGATGTCTCATGCACGCTTCCTCAAAAAGCCATTCGGATTCTCTCCTGATCCTTTGGTAGAGATCGGTTCATGAAAATGACAAAAATTCAACAGTAATTACTGATCACTGCTAGTCATTAACTCCATCTGGCATGATCCTCCAAAATCCTTTCAGATTTGATTCTGGTGATTTGTTGTAGGTGGAGTCTCGAAAATTCCAAAAAATAAGCCATTCTGAACGGCTTCGTGGTAGTCATTCATTCCTCACATCATGAGCCTCCTTAGTACATTCCAATTCGCTCCTGTTAACTTGGAAGAAATCAGTTCCTGAAATAGACTCAAAATGAGAAATTCATCTTGGATGTGCGCAACAGTTCAATTTGAGAAGTAATCTTCCTGAAAGACCCGAGGATTCACTTCTCGTCCTATGGTACAGAGCAGTTCGTGAAAATGACTCCAGATGAGAAAGACATGCTTAATCTGGTATCCTGATCTATTTCTCATGGAAACATCCACCAAAACACAAGTCTCTTCTCTCTTCAGGATTTGGTGGAAATTGATCGTGAAAATTGCTAAAAATGAGAAAGTTATAACTGATCAATGCTCTAAAACAGTGACAAATGGAATCAATCCCCAAAAGCCTTTCAGATTCGCTTCTTGTGATTTGGTAGATATTAGTTCATGATTTGATGAAAATGACTCCAAAGGAGACAGTTCTTCCTGTTCAATGTTAGTAATTAATTACACTTGGAATCATCCTCCCAAATCCTTTGATAATTAACTCCTGGTGATTGTGAATAAAATTGGTTGGTGAAAATTCGTAGGAAAGAGAAAATTCATTCCTCACCCGTCTTCTGATGAATTTCCAAAGGAATCATCCACCGGAAAAACAACTGCATTCTCTCTTGGTGCCTTGGAACAGATCGGTTTGTGCAAATTACTCAAAGTACAAAAATCATTCTTTACAAGCACCTAGTGGGAAAGACTCCAGCAATCCAGATTCTCTCCTCCTGAGTTTGTTGAGATTGGTTCATGAAAATTACTAAAAAATCAACCATTTATTACTGATCACTGCATCTAATTAGTACCTCATGGAATCATCCTCCAAAGACCTTTTAGCTACTCTGCTGGTCACTTGGTAGAGATGGGTAGGGTAAATTGCTAAAAAGGAGACCTTCAATACGATCAGATGTAGCCATTGATGTCTCATGCACGCTTCCTCAAAAAGCCATTCGGATTCTCTCATGATCCTTTGGTAGAGATCGGTTCATGAAAATGACAAAAAATCAACAGTAATTACTGATCACTGCTAGTCATTAACTCCATCTGGGATGATCCTCCAAAATCCTTTCAGATTTGCTTCTGGTGATTTGTTATAGGTGGAGTCTCGAAAATTCCGAAAAATAAGCCATTCTGAACGGCTTCGTGGTAGTCATTCATTCCTCACATCATGAGCCTCCTTAGTACATTCCAATTCGCTCCTGTTAACTTGGAAGAAATCAGTTCCTGAAATAGACTCAAAATGAGAAATTCGTCTTGGACGTGCGCAACAGATCAATTTGAGAAGGAATCTTCCTGAAAGACCCGAGGATTCACTTCTCGTCCTATGGTACAGAGCAGTTCGTGAAAATAACTCCAGATGAGAAAGACATGCTTAATCTGGTATCCTTATCTATTTCTCATGGAAACATCCACCAAAACACAAGTCTAATCTCTCTTCAGGATTTGGTGGAGATTGATCGTGAAAATTGCTAAAAATGAGAAAGTTATAACTGATCAATGCTCTAAAACAGTGACAAATGGAATCAATCCCCAAAAGCCTTTCAGATTCGCTTCTTGTGATTTGGTAGATATCAGTTCATGATTTGATGAAAATGACTCCAAAGGAGACAGTTCTTCCTGATCAATGTTAGTAATTAATTACACTTGGAATCATCCTCCCAAATCCTTTGATAATTAACTCCTGGTGATTGTGAATAAAATCGGTTGGTGAAAATTCATAGGAAAGAGAAAATTCATTCCTCACCCGTCTTCTGATGAATTTCCAATGGAATCATCCACCGGAAAAACAACTGCATTCTCTCTTGGTGCCTTGGAACAGATCGGTTTGTGCAAAGTACTCAAAGTACGAAAATCATTCTTTACAAGCACCTAGTGGGAAAGACTCCAGCAATCCAGATTCTCTCCTCCTGAGTTTGTTGAGATTGGTTCATGAAAATTACTAAAAAATCAACCATTTATTACTGATCACTGCATCTAATTAGTACCTCATGGAATCATCCTCCAAAGACCTTTTAGCTACTCTGCTGTTCACTTGGTAGAGATGGGTAGGGTAAATTGCTAAAAAGGAGACCTTCAATACGATCAGATGTAGCCATTGATGTCTCATGCACGCTTCCTCAAAAGCCATTCGGATTCTCTCCTGATCCTTTGGTAGAGATCGGTTCATGAAAATGACAAAAATTCAACAGTAATTACTGATCACTGTTAGTCATTAACTCCATCTGGCATGATCCTCCAAAATCCTTTCAGATTTGATTCTGGTGATTTGTTGTAGGTGGAGTCTCGAAAATTCCGAAAAATAAGCCATTCTGAACGGCTTCGTGGTAGTCATTCATTCCTCACATCATGAGCCTCCTTAGTACATTCCAATTCGCTCCTGTTAACTTGGAAGAAATCAGTTCCTGAAATAGACTCAAAATGAGAAATTCATCTTGGATGTGCGCAACAGTTCAATTTGAGAAGTAATCTTCCTGAAAGACCCGAGGATTCACTTCTCGTCCTATGGTACAGAGCAGTTCGTGAAAATGACTCCAGATGAGAAAGACATGCTTAATCTGGTATCCTGATCTATTTCTCATGGAAACATCCACCAAAACACAAGTCTAATCTCTCTTCAGGATTTGGTGGAGATTGATCGTGAAAATTGCTAAAAATGAGAAAGTTATAACTGATCAATGCTCTAAAACAGTGACAAATGGAATCAATCCCCAAAAGCCTTTCAGATTCGCTTCTTGTGATTTGGTAGATATCAGTTCATGATTTGATGAAAATGACTCCAAAGGAGACAGTTCTTCCTGATCAATGTTAGTAATTAATTACACTTGGAATCATCCTCCCAAATCCTTTGATAATTAACTCCTGGTGATTGTGAATAAAATCGGTTGGTGAAAATTCATAGGAAAGAGAAAATTCATTCCTCACCCGTCTTCTGATGAATTTCCAATGGAATCATCCACCGGAAAAACAACTGCATTCTCTCTTGGTGCCTTGGAACAGATCGGTTTGTGCAAATTACTCAAAGTACGAAAATCATTCTTTACAAGCACCTAGTGGGAAAGACTCCAGCAATCCAGATTCTCTCCTCCTGAGTTTGTTGAGATTGGTTCATGAAAATTACTAAAAAATCAACCATTTATTACTGATCACTGCATCTAATTAGTACCTCATGGAATCATCCTCCAAAGACCTTTTAGCTACTCTGCTGGTCACTTGGTAGAGATGGGTAGGGTAAATTGCTAAAAAGGAGACCTTCAATACGATCAGATGTAGCCATTGATGTCTCATGCAGGCTTCCTCAAAAAGCCATTCGGATTCTCTCCTGATCCTTTGGTAGAGATCGGTTCATGAAAATGACAAAAATTCAACAGTAATTACTGATCACTGCTAGTCATTAACTCCATCTGGCATGATCCTCCAAAATCCTTTCAGATTTGATTCTGGTGATTTGTTGTAGGTGGAGTCTCGAAAATTCCAAAAAATAAGCCATTCTGAACGGCTTCGTGGTAGTCATTCATTCCTCACATCATGAGCCTCCTTAGTACATTCCAATTCGCTCCTGTTAACTTGGAAGAAATCAGTTCCTGAAATAGACTCAAAATGAGAAATTCATCTTGGATGTGCGCAACAGTTCAATTTGAGAAGTAATCTTCCTGAAAGACCCGAGGATTCACTTCTCGTCCTATGGTACAGAGCAGTTCGTGAAAATGACTCCAGATGAGAAAGACATGCTTAATCTGGTATCCTGATCTATTTCTCATGGAAACATCCACCAAAACACAAGTCTCTTCTCTCTTCAGGATTTGGTGGAAATTGATCGTGAAAATTGCTAAAAATGAGAAAGTTATAACTGATCAATGCTCTAAAACAGTGACAAATGGAATCAATCCCCAAAAGCCTTTCAGATTCGCTTCTTGTGATTTTGTATATATCAGTTCATGATTTGATGAAAATGACTCCAAAGGAGACAGTTCTTCCTGTTCAATGTTAGTAATTAATTACACTTGGAATCATCCTCCCAAATCCTTTGATAATTAACTCCTGGTGATTGTGAATAAAATCGGTTGGTGAAAATTCATAGGAAAGAGAAAATTCATTCCTCACCCGTCTTCTGATGAATTTCCAATGGAATCATCCACCGGAAAAACAACTGCATTCTCTCTTGGTGCCTTGGAACAGATCGGTTTGTGCAAAGTACTCAAAGTACGAAAATCATTCTTTACAAGCACCTAGTGGGAAAGACTCCAGCAATCCAGATTCTCTCCTCCTGAGTTTGTTGAGATTGGTTCATGAAAATTACTAAAAAATCAACCATTTATTACTGATCACTGCATCTAATTAGTACCTCATGGAATCATCCTCCAAAGAGCTTTTAGCTACTCTGCTGGTCACTTGGTAGAGATGGGTAGGGTAAATTGCTAAAAAGGAGACCTTCAATACGATCAGATGTACCCATTGATGTCTCATGCACGCTTCCTCAAAAAGCCATTCGGATTCTCTCCTGATCCTTTGGTAGAGATCGGTTCATGAAAATGACAAAAATTCAACAGTAATTACTGATCACTGTTAGTCATTAACTCCATCTGGCATGATCCTCCAAAATCCTTTCAGATTTGATTCTGGTGATTTGTTGTAGGTGGAGTCTCGAAAATTCCGAAAAATAAGCCATTCTGAACGGCTTCGTGGTAGTCATTCATTCCTGTCATCATGAGCCTCCTTAGTACATTCCAATTCGCTCCTGTTAACTTGGAAGAAATCAGTTCCTGAAATAGACTCAAAATGAGAAATTCATCTTGGATATGCGCAACAGTTCAATTTGAGAAGTAATCTTCCTGAAAGACCCGAGGATTCACTTCTCGTCCTATGGTACAGAGCAGTTCGTGAAAATAACTCCAGATGAGAAAGACATGCTTAATCTGGTATCCTGATCTATTTCTCATGGAAACATCCACCAAAACACAAGTCTCTTCTCTCCTCAGGATTTGGTGGAGATGGATCGTGAAAATTGCTAAAAATGAGAAAGTTATAACTGATCAATGCTCTAAAACAGTGACAAATGGAATCAATCCCCAAAAGCCTTTCAGATTCGCTTCTTGTGATTTGGTAGATATCAGTTCATGATTTGATGAAAATGACTCCAAAGGAGACAGTTCTTCCTGATCAATGTTAGTAATTAATTACACTTGGAATCATCCTCCCAAATCCTTTGATAATTAACTCCTGGTGATTGTGAATAAAATCGGTTGGTGAAAATTCATAGGAAAGAGAAAATTCATTCCTCACCCGTCTTCTGATGAATTTCCAATGGAATCATCCACCGGAAAAACAACTGCATTCTCTCTTGGTGCCTTGGAACAGATCGGTTTGTGCAAATTACTCAAAGTACGAAAATCATTCTTTACAAGCACCTAGTGGGAAAGACTCCAGCAATCCAGATTCTCTCCTCCTGAGTTTGTTGAGATTGGTTCATGAAAATTACTAAAAAATCAACCATTTATTACTGATCACTGCATCTAATTAGTACCTCATGGAATCATCCTCCAAAGACCTTTTAGCTACTCTGCTGGTCACTTGGTAGAGATGGGTAGGGTAAATTGCTAAAAAGGAGACCTTCAATACGATCAGATGTAGCCATTGATGTCTCATGCACGCTTCCTCAAAAGCCATTCGGATTCCGTCCTGATCCTTTGGTAGGGATCGGTTCATGAAAATGACAAAAATTCAACAGTAATTACTGATCACTGCTAGTCATTAACTCCATCTGGCATGATCCTCCAAAATCCTTTCAGATTTGATTCTGGTGATTTGTTGTAGGTGGAGTCTCGAAAATTCCGAAAAATAAGCCATTCTGAATGGCTTCGTGGTAGTCATTCATTCCTCACATCATGAGCCTCCTTAGTACATTCCAATTCGCTCCTGTTAACTTGGAAGAAATCAGTTCCTGAAATAGACTCAAAATGAGAAATTCATCTTGGATGTGCGCAACAGATCAATTTGAGAAGGAATCTTCCTGAAAGACCCGAGGATTCACTTCTCGTCCTATGGTACAGAGCAGTTCGTGAAAATAACTCCAGATGAGAAAGACATGCTTAATCTGGTATCCTTATCTATTTCTCATGGAAACATCCACCAAAACACAAGTCTAATCTCTCTTCAGGATTTGGTGGAGATTGATCGTGAAAATTGCTAAAAATGAGAAAGTTATAACTGATCAATGCTCTAAAACAGTGACAAATGGAATCAATCCCCAAAAGCCTTTCAGATTCGCTTCTTGTGATTTGGTAGATATCAGTTCATGATTTGATGAAAATGACTCCAAAGGAGACAGTTCTTCCTGATCAATGTTAGTAATTAATTACACTTGGAATCATCCTCCCAAATCCTTTGATAATTAACTCCTGGTGATTGTGAATAAAATCGGTTGGTGAAAATTCATAGGAAAGAGAAAATTCATTCCTCACCCGTCTTCTGATGAATTTCCAATGGAATCATCCACCGGAAAAACAACTGCATTCTCTCTTGGTGCCTTGGAACAGATCGGTTTGTGCAAATTACTCAAAGTACGAAAATCATTCTTTACAAGCACCTAGTGGTAAAGACTCCAGCAATCCAGATTCTCTCCTCCTGAGTTTGTTGAGATTGGTTCATGAAAATTACTAAAAAATCAACCATTTATTACTGATCACTGCATCTAATTAGTACCTCATGGAATCATCCTCCAAAGACCTTTTAGCTACTCTGCTGGTCACTTGGTAGAGATGGGTAGGGTAAATTGCTAAAAAGGAGACCTTCAATACGATCAGATGTAGCCATTGATGTCTCATGCACGCTTCCTCAAAAAGCCATTCGGATTCTCTCCTGATCCTTTGGTAGAGATCGGTTCATGAAAATGACAAAAATTCAACAGTAATTACTGATCACTGCTAGTCATTAACTCCATCTGGCATGATCCTCCAAAATCCTTTCAGATTTGATTCTGGTGATTTGTTGTAGGTGGAGTCTCGAAAATTCCAAAAAATAAGCCATTCTGAACGGCTTCGTGGTAGTCATTCATTCCTCACATCATGAGCCTCCTTAGTACATTCCAATTCGCTCCTGTTAACTTGGAAGAAATGAGTTCCTGAAATAGACTCAAAATGAGAAATTCATCTTGGATGTGCGCAACAGTTCAATTTGAGAAGTAATCTTCCTGAAAGACCCGAGGATTCACTTCTCGTCCTATGGTACAGAGCAGTTCGTGAAAATGACTCCAGATGAGAAAGACATGCTTAATCTGGTATCCTGATCTATTTCTCATGGAAACATCCACCAAAACACAAGTCTCTTCTCTCTTCAGGATTTGGTGGAAATTGATCGTGAAAATTGCTAAAAATGAGAAAGTTATAACTGATCAATGCTCTAAAACAGTGACAAATGGAATCAATCCCCAAAAGCCTTTCAGATTCGCTTCTTGTGATTTGGTAGATATCAGTTCATGATTTGATGAAAATGACTCCAAAGGAGACAGTTCTTCCTGATCAATGTTAGTAATTAATTACACTTGGAATCATCCTCCCAAATCCTTTGATAATTAACTCCTGGTGATTGTGAATAAAATCGGTTGGTGAAAATTCATAGGAAAGAGAAAATTCATTCCTCACCCGTCTTCTGATGAATTTCCAATGGAATCATCCACCGGAAAAACAACTGCATTCTCTCTTGGTGCCTTGGAACAGATCGGTTTGTGCAAATTACTCAAAGTACGAAAATCATTCTTTACAAGCACCTAGTGGGAAAGACTCCAGCAATCCAGATTCTCTCCTCCTGAGTTTGTTGAGATTGGTTCATGAAAATTACTAAAAAATCAACCATTTATTACTGATCACTGCATCTAATTAGTACCTCATGGAATCATCCTCCAAAGACCTTTTAGCTACTCTGCTGGTCACTTGGTAGAGATGGGTAGGGTAAATTGCTAAAAAGGAGACCTTCAATACGATCAGATGTAGCCATTGATGTCTCATGCACGCTTCCTCAAAAAGCCATTCGGATTCTCTCCTGATCCTTTGGTAGAGATCGGTTCATGAAAATGACAAAAATTCAACAGTAATTACTGATCACTGCTAGTCATTAACTCCATCTGGCATGATCCTCCAAAATCCTTTCAGATTTGATTCTGGTGATTTGTTGTAGGTGGAGTCTCGAAAATTCCAAAAAATAAGCCATTCTGAACGGCTTCGTGGTAGTCATTCATTCCTCACATCATGAGCCTCCTTAGTACATTCCAATTCGCTCCTGTTAACTTGGAAGAAATCAGTTCCTGAAATAGACTCAAAATGAGAAATTCATCTTGGATGTGCGCAACAGTTCAATTTGAGAAGTAATCTTCCTGAAAGACCCGAGGATTCACTTCTCGTCCTATGGTACAGAGCAGTTCGTGAAAATGACTCCAGATGAGAAAGACATGCTTAATCTGGTATCCTGATCTATTTCTCATGGAAACATCCACCAAAACACAAGTCTCTTCTCTCTTCAGGATTTGGTGGAAATTGATCGTGAAAATTGCTAAAAATGAGAAAGTTATTACTGATCAATGCTCTAAAACAGTGACAAATGGAATCAATCCCCAAAAGCCTTTCAGATTCGCTTCTTGTGATTTTGTATATATCAGTTCATGATTTGATGAAAATGACTCCAAAGGAGACAGTTCTTCCTGTTCAATGTTAGTAATTAATTACACTTGGAATCATCCTCCCAAATCCTTTGATAATTAACTCCTGGTGATTGTGAATAAAATCGGTTGGTGAAAATTCATAGGAAAGAGAAAATTCATTCCTCACCCGTCTTCTGATGAATTTCCAATGGAATCATCCACCGGAAAAACAACTGCATTCTCTCTTGGTGCCTTGGAACAGATCGGTTTGTGCAAAGTACTCAAAGTACGAAAATCATTCTTTACAAGCACCTAGTGGGAAAGACTCCAGCAATCCAGATTCTCTCCTCCTGAGTTTGTTGAGATTGGTTCATGAAAATTACGAAAAAATCAACCATTTATTACTGATCACTGCATCTAATTAGTACCTCATGGAATCATCCTCCAAAGACCTTTTAGCTACTCTGCTGGTCACTTGGTAGAGATGGGTAGGGTAAATTGCTAAAAAGGAGACCTTCAATACGATCAGATGTAGCCATTGATGTCTCATGCACGCTTCCTCAAAAAGCCATTCGGATTCTCTCCTGATCCTTTGGTAGAGATCGGTTCATGAAAATGACAAAAATTCAACAGTAATTACTGATCACTGTTAGTCATTAACTCCATCTGGCATGATCCTCCAAAATCCTTTCAGATTTGATTCTGGTGATTTGTTGTAGGTGGAGTCTCGAAAATTCCGAAAAATAAGCCATTCTGAACGGCTTCGTGGTAGTCATTCATTCCTCACATCATGAGCCTCCTTAGTACATTCCAATTCGCTCCTGTTAACTTGGAAGAAATCAGTTCCTGAAATAGACTCAAAATGAGAAATTCATCTTGGATGTACGCAACAGTTCAATTTGAGAAGTAATCTTCCTGAAAGACCCGAGGATTCACTTCTCGTCCTATGGTACAGAGCAGTTCGTGAAAATGACTCCAGATGAGAAAGACATGCTTAATCTGGTATCCTGATCTATTTCTCATGGAAACATCCACCAAAACACAAGTCTCTTCTCTCTTCAGGATTTGGTGGAGATTGATCGTGAAAATTGCGAAAAATGAGAAAGTTATAACTGATCAATGCTCTAAAACAGTGACAAATGGAATCAATCCCCAAAAGCCTTTCAGATTCGCTTCTTGTGATTTGGTAGATATCAGTTCATGATTTGATGAAAATGACTCCAAAGGAGACAGTTCTTCCTGATCAATGTTAGTAATTAATTACACTTGGAATCATCCTCCCAAATCCTTTGATAATTAACTCCTGGTGATTGTGAATAAAATCGGTTGGTGAAAATTCATAGGAAAGAGAAAATTCATTCCTCACCCGTCTTCTGATGAATTTCCAATGGAATCATCCACCGGAAAAACAACTGCATTCTCTCTTGGTGCCTTGGAACAGATCGGTTTGTGCAAATTACTCAAAGTACGAAAATCATTCTTTACAAGCACCTAGTGGGAAAGACTCCAGCAATCCAGATTCTCTCCTCCTGAGTTTGTTGAGATTGGTTCATGAAAATTACTAAAAAATCAACCATTTTTTACTGATCACTGCATCTAATTAGTACCTCATGGAATCATCCTCCAAAGAGCTTTTAGCTACTCTGCTGGTCACTTGGTAGAGATGGGTAGGGTAAATTGCTAAAAAGGAGACCTTCAATACGATCAGATGTAGCCATTGATGTCTCATGCACGCTTCCTCAAAAAGCCATTCGGATTCTCTCCTGATCCTTTGGTAGGGATCGGTTCATGAAAATGACAAAAATTCAACAGTAATTACTGATCACTGCTAGTCATTAACTCCATCTGGCATGATCCTCCAAAATCCTTTCAGATTTGCTTCTGGTGATTTGTTATAGGTGGAGTCTCGAAAATTCCAAAAAATAAGCCATTCTGAACGGCTTCGTGTTAGTCATTCATTCCTCACATCATGAGCCTCCTTAGAACATTCCAATTCGCTCCTGTTGACTTGGAAGAAATCAGTTCCTGAAATAGACTCAAAATGAGAAATTCGTCTTGGATGTGCGCAACAGATCAATTTGAGAAGGAATCTTCCTGAAAGACCCGAGGATTCACTTCTCGTCCTATGGTACAGAGCAGTTCGTGAAAATGACTCCAGATGAGAAAGACATGCTTAATCTGGTATCCTTATCTATTTCTCATGGAAACATCCACCAAAACACAAGTCTCTTCTCTCCTCAGGATTTGGTGGAGATGGATCGTGAAAATTGCTAAAAATGAGAAAGTTATAACTGATCAATGCTCTAAAAGAGTGACAAATGGAATCAATCCCCAAAAGCCTTTCAGATTCGCTTCTTGTGATTTGGTAGATATCAGTTCATGATTTGATGAAAATGACTCCAAAGGAGACAGTTTTTCCTGATCAATGTCAGTAATTAATTACACTTGGAATCATCCTCCCAAATCCTTTGATAATTAACTCCTGGTGATTGTGAATAAAATCGGTTGGTGAAAATTCGTAGGAAAGAGAAAATCCATTCCTCAACCGTCTTCTGATGAATTTCCAATGGAATCATCCACCGGAAAAACAACTGCATTCTCTCTTGGTGCCTTGGAACAGATCGGTTTGTGCAAATGACTCAAAGTACGAAAATCATTCTTTACAAGCACCTAGTGGTAAAGACTCCAGCAATCCAGATTCTCTCCTCCTGAGTTTGTCGAGACTGGTTCATGAAAATGACTAAAAAATCAACCATTTATTACTGATCACTGCATCTAATTAGTACCTCATGGAATCATCCTCCAAAGACCTTTTAGCTACTCTGCTGGTCACTTGGTAGAGATGGGTAGGGTAAATTGCTAAAAAGGAGACCTTCAATACGATCAGATGTAGCCATTGATGTCTCATGCACGCTGCCTCGAAAAGCCATTCGGATTCTCTCCTGATCCTTTGGTAGAGATCGGTTCATGAAAATGACAAAAATTCAACAGTAATTACTGATCACTGCTAGTCATTAACTCCATCTGGCATGATCCTCCAAAATCCTTTCAGATTTGCTTCTGGTGATTTGTTATAGGTGGAGTCTCGAAAATTCCGAAAAATAAGCCATTCTGAACGGCTTCGTGGTAGTCATTCATTCCTCACATCATGAGCCTCCTTAGTACATTCCAATTCGCTCCTGTTGACTTGGAAGAAATCAGTTCCTGAAATAGACTCAAAATGAGAAATTCATCTTGGATGTGCGCAACAGATCAATTTGAAAAGGAATCTTCCTGGAAGACCCGAGGATTCACTTCTCGTCCTATGGTACAGAGCAGTTCGTGAAAATGACTCCAGATGAGAAAGACATGCTTAATCTGGTATCCTGATCTATTTCTCATGGAAACATCCACCAAAACACAAGTCTCTTCTCTCTTCAGGATTTGGTGGAGATGGATCGTGAAAATTGCTAAAAATGAGAAAGTTATAACTGATCAATGCTCTAAAAGAGTGACAAATGGAATCAATCCCCAAAAGCCTTTCAGATTCGCTTCTTGTGATTTGGTAGATATCAGTTCATGATTTGATGAAAATGACTCCAAAGGAGACAGTTTTTCCTGATCAATGTCAGTAATTAATTACACTTGGAATCATTCTCCCAAATCCTTTGATAATTAACTCCTGGTGATTGTGAATAAAATCGGTTGGTGAAAATTCGTAGGAAAGAGAAAATTCATTCCTCTACCGTCTTCTGATGAATTTCCAATGGAATCATCCACCGGAAAAACAACTTCATTCTCTCTTGGTGCCTTGGAACAGATCGGTTTGTGCAAATGACTCAAAGTACGAAAATCATTCTTTACAAGCACCTAGTGGTAAAGACTCCAGGAATCCAGATTCTCTCCTCCTGAGTTTGTTGAGATTGGTTCATGAAAATTACGAAAAAATCAACCATTTATTACTGATCACTGCATCTAATTAGTACCTCATGGAATCATCCTCCAAAGACCTTTTAGCTACTCTGCTGGTCACTTGGTAGAGATGGGTAGGGTAAATTGCTAAAAAGGAGACCTTCAATACGATCAGATGTAGCCATTGATGTCTCATGCACGCTTCCTCAAAAAGCCATTCGGATTCTCTCCTGATCCTTTGGTAGAGATCGGTTCATGAAAATGACAAAAATTCAACAGTAATTACTGATCACTGCTAGTCATTAACTCCATCTGGCATGATCCTCCAAAATCCTTTCAGATTTGTTTCTGGTGATTTGTTATAGGTGGAGTCTCGAAAATTCCGAAAAATAAGCCATTCTGAACGGCTTCGTGGTAGTCATTCATTCCTCTCATCATGAGCCTCCTTAGTACATTCCAATTCGCTCCTGTTAACTTGGAAGAAATCAGTTCCTGAAATAGACTCAAAATGAGAAATTCATCTTGGATATGCGCAACAGTTCAATTTGAGAAGTAATCTTCCTGAAAGACCCGAGGATTCACTTCTCGTCCTATGGTACAGAGCAGTTCGTGAAAATAACTCCAGATGAGAAAGACATGCTTAATCTGGTATCCTGATCTATTTCTCATGGAAACATCCACCAAAACACAAGTCTCTTCTCTCCTCAGGATTTGGTGGAGATGGATCGTGAAAATTGCTAAAAATGAGAAAGTTATAACTGATCAATGCTCTAAAACAGTGACAAATGGAATCAATCCCCAAAAGCCTTTCAGATTCGCTTCTTGTGATTTGGTAGATATCAGTTCATGATTTGATGAAAATGACTCCAAAGGAGACAGTTCTTCCTGATCAATGTTAGTAATTAATTACACTTGGAATCATCCTCCCAAATCCTTTGATAATTAACTCCTGGTGATTGTGAATAAAATCGGTTGGTGAAAATTCATAGGAAAGAGAAAATTCATTCCTCACCCGTCTTCTGATGAATTTCCAATGGAATCATCCACCGGAAAAACAACTGCATTCTCTCTTGGTGCCTTGGAACAGATCGGTTTGTGCAAATTACTCAAAGTACGAAAATCATTCTTTACAAGCACCTAGTGGGAAAGACTCCAGCAATCCAGATTCTCTCCTCCTGAGTTTGTTGAGATTGGTTCATGAAAATTACTAAAAAATCAACCATTTATTACTGATCACTGCATCTAATTAGTACCTCATGGAATCATCCTCCAAAGACCTTTTAGCTACTCTGCTGGTCACTTGGTAGAGATGGGTAGGGTAAATTGCTAAAAAGGAGACCTTCAATACGATCAGATGTAGCCATTGATGTCTCATGCACGCTTCCTCAAAAGCCATTCGGATTCTGTCCTGATCCTTTGGTAGGGATCGGTTCATGAAAATGACAAAAATTCAACAGTAATTACTGATCACTGCTAGTCATTAACTCCATCTGGCATGATCCTCCAAAATCCTTTCAGATTTGATTCTGGTGATTTGTTATAGGTGGAGTCTCGAAAATTCCGAAAAATAAGCCATTCTGAATGGCTTCGTGGTAGTCATTCATTCCTCACATCATGAGCCTCCTTAGTACATTCCAATTCGCTCCTGTTAACTTGGAAGAAATCAGTTCCTGAAATAGACTCAAAATGAGAAATTCGTCTTGGATGTGCGCAACAGATCAATTTGAGAAGGAATCTTCCTGAAAGACCCGAGGATTCACTTCTCGTCCTATGGTACAGAGCAGTTCGTGAAAATAACTCCAGATGAGAAAGACATGCTTAATCTGGTATCCTTATCTATTTCTCATGGAAACATCCACCAAAACACAAGTCTAATCTCTCTTCAGGATTTGGTGGAGATTGATCGTGAAAATTGCTAAAAATGAGAAAGTTATAACTGATCAATGCTCTAAAACAGTGACAAATGGAATCAATCCCCAAAAGCCTTTCAGATTCGCTTCTTGTGATTTGGTAGATATCAGTTCATGATTTGATGAAAATGACTCCAAAGGAGACAGTTCTTCCTGATCAATGTTAGTAATTAATTACACTTGGAATCATCCTCCCAAATCCTTTGATAATTAACTCCTGGTGATTGTGAATAAAATCGGTTGGTGAAAATTCATAGGAAAGAGAAAATTCATTCCTCACCCGTCTTCTGATGAATTTCCAATGGAATCATCCACCGGAAAAACAACTGCATTCTCTCTTGGTGCCTTGGAACAGATCGGTTTGTGCAAATTACTCAAAGTACGAAAATCATTCTTTACAAGCACCTAGTGGTAAAGACTCCAGCAATCCAGATTCTCTCCTCCTGAGTTTGTTGAGATTGGTTCATGAAAATTACTAAAAAATCAACCATTTATTACTGATCACTGCATCTAATTAGTACCTCATGGAATCATCCTCCAAAGACCTTTTAGCTACTCTGCTGGTCACTTGGTAGAGATGGGTAGGGTAAATTGCTAAAAAGAAGACCTTCAATACGATCAGATGTAGCCATTGATGTCTCATGCACGCTTCCTCAAAAAGCCATTCGGATTCTCTCCTCATCCTTTGGTAGAGATCGGTTCATGAAAATGACAAAAATTCAACAGTAATTACTGATCACTGCTAGTCATTAACTCCATCTGGCATGATCCTCCAAAATCCTTTCAGATTTGATTCTGGTGATTTGTTATAGGTGGAGTCTCGAAAATTCCGAAAAATAAGCCATTCTGAACGGCTTCGTGGTAGTCATTCATTCCTCACATCATGAGCCTCCTTAGTACATTCCAATTCGCTCCTGTTAACTTGGAAGAAATCAGTTCCTGAAATAGACTCAAAATGAGAAATTCGTCTTGGATGTGCGCAACAGATCAATTTCAGAAGGAATCTTCCTGAAAGACCCGAGGATTCACTTCTCGTCCTATGGTACAGAGCAGTTCGTGAAAATAACTCCAGATGAGAAAGACATGCTTAATCTGGTATCCTTATCTATTTCTCATGGAAACATCCACCAAAACACAAGTCTAATCTCTCTTCAGGATTTGGTGGAGATTGATCGTGAAAATTGCTAAAAATGAGAAAGTTATAACTGATCAATGCTCTAAAACAGTGACAAATGGAATCAATCCCCAAAAGCCTTTCAGATTCGCTTCTTGTGATTTGGTAGATATCAGTTCATGATTTGATGAAAATGACTCCAAAGGAGACAGTTCTTCCTGATCAATGTTAGTAATTAATTACACTTGGAATCATCCTCCCAAATCCTTTGATAATTAACTCCTGGTGATTGTGAATAAAATCGGTTGGTGAAAATTCATAGGAAAGAGAAAATTCATTCCTCACCCGTCTTCTGATGAATTTCCAATGGAATCATCCACCGGAAAAACAACTGCATTCTCTCTTGGTGCCTTGGAACAGATCGGTTTGTGCAAATTACTCAAAGTACGAAAATCATTCTTTACAAGCACCTAGTGGTAAAGACTCCAGCAATCCAGATTCTCTCCTCCTGAGTTTGTTGAGATTGGTTCATGAAAATTACTAAAAAATCAACCATTTATTACTGATCACTGCATCTAATTAGTACCTCATGGAATCATCCTCCAAAGACCTTTTAGCTACTCTGCTGGTCACTTGGTAGAGATGGGTAGGGTAAATTGCTAAAAAGGAGACCTTCAATACGATCAGATGTAGCCATTGATGTCTCATGCACGCTTCCTCAAAAAGCCATTCGGATTCTCTCCTCATCCTTTGGTAGAGATCGGTTCATGAAAATGACAAAAATTCAACAGTAATTACTGATCACTGCTAGTCATTAACTCCATCTGGCATGATCCTCCAAAATCCTTTCAGATTTGATTCTGGTGATTTGTTGTAGGTGGAGTCTCGAAAATTCCAAAAAATAAGCCATTCTGAACGGCTTCGTGGTAGTCATTCATTCCTCACATCATGAGCCTCCTTAGTACATTCCAATTCGCTCCTGTTAACTTGGAAGAAATCAGTTCCTGAAATAGACTCAAAATGAGAAATTCATCTTGGATGTGCGCAACAGTTCAATTTGAGAAGTAATCTTCCTGAAAGACCCGAGGATTCACTTCTCGTCCTATGGTACAGAGCAGTTCGTGAAAATAACTCCAGATGAGAAAGACATGCTTAATCTGGTATCCTTATCTATTTCTCATGGAAACATCCACCAAAACACAAGTCTAATCTCTCTTCAGGATTTGGTGGAGATTGATCGTGAAAATTGCTAAAAATGAGAAAGTTATAACTGATCAATGCTCTAAAACAGTGACAAATGGAATCAATCCCCAAGAGCCTTTCAGATTCGCTTCTTGTGATTTGGTAGATATCAGTTCATGATTTGATGAAAATGACTCCAAAGGAGACAGTTCTTCCTGATCAATGTTAGTAATTAATTACACTTGGAATCATCCTCCCAAATCCTTTGATAATTAACTCCTGGTGATTGTGAATAAAATCGGTTGGTGAAAATTCATAGGAAAGAGAAAATTCATTCCTCACCCGTCTTCTGATGAATTTCCAATGGAATCATCCACCGGAAAAACAACTGCATTCTCTCTTGGTGCCTTGGAACAGATTGGTTTGTGCAAAGTACTCAAAGTACGAAAATCATTCTTTACAAGCACCTAGTGGGAAAGACTCCAGCAATCCAGATTCTCTCCTCCTGAGTTTGTTGAGATTGGTTCATGAAAATTACTAAAAAATCAACCATTTATTACTGATCACTGCATCTAATTAGTACCTCATGGAATCATCCTCCAAAGAGCTTTTAGCTACTCTGCTGGTCACTTGGTAGAGATGGGTAGGGTAAATTGCTAAAAAGGAGACCTTCAATACGATCAGATGTAGCCATTGATGTCTCATGCACGCTTCCTCAAAAAGCCATTCGGATTCTCTCCTCATCCTTTGGTAGAGATCGGTTCATGAAAATGACAAAAATTCAACAGTAATTACTGATCACTGCTAGTCATTAACTCCATCTGGCATGATCCTCCAAAATCCTTTCAGATTTGATTCTGGTGATTTGTTATAGGTGGAGTCTCGAAAATTCCGAAAAATAAGCCATTCTGAACGGCTTCGTGGTAGTCATTCATTCCTCACATCATGAGCCTCCTTAGTACATTCCAATTCGCTCCTGTTAACTTGGAAGAAATCAGTTCCTGAAATAGACTCAAAATGAGAAATTCGTCTTGGATGTGCGCAACAGATCAATTTGAGAAGGAATCTTCCTGAAAGACCCGAGGATTCACTTCTCGTCCTATGGTACAGAGCAGTTCGTGAAAATAACTCCAGATGAGAAAGACATGCTTAATCTGGTATCCTTATCTATTTCTCATGGAAACATCCACCAAAACACAAGTCTAATCTCTCTTCAGGATTTGGTGGAGATTGATCGTGAAAATTGCTAAAAATGAGAAAGTTATAACTGATCAATGCTCTAAAACAGTGACAAATGGAATCAATCCCCAAAAGCCTTTCAGATTCGCTTCTTGTGATTTGGTAGATATCAGTTCATGATTTGATGAAAATGACTCCAAAGGAGACAGTTCTTCCTGATCAATGTTAGTAATTAATTACACTTGGAATCATCCTCCCAAATCCTTTGATAATTAACTCCTGGTGATTGTGAATAAAATCGGTTGGTGAAAATTCATAGGAAAGAGAAAATTCATTCCTCACCCGTCTTCTGATGAATTTCCAATGGAATCATCCACCGGAAAAACAACTGCATTCTCTCTTGGTGCCTTGGAACAGATTGGTTTGTGCAAAGTACTCAAAGTACGAAAATCATTCTTTACAAGCACCTAGTGGGAAAGACTCCAGCAATCCAGATTCTCTCCTCCTGAGTTTGTTGAGATTGGTTCATGAAAATTACTAAAAAATCAACCATTTATTACTGATCACTGCATCTAATTAGTACCTCATGGAATCATCCTCCAAAGAGCTTTTAGCTACTCTGCTGGTCACTTGGTAGAGATGGGTAGGGTAAATTGCTAAAAAGGAGACCTTCAATACGATCAGATGTAGCCATTGATGTCTCATGCACGCTTCCTCAAAAAGCCATTCGGATTCTCTCCTCATCCTTTGGTAGAGATCGGTTCATGAAAATGACAAAAATTCAACAGTAATTACTGATCACTGCTAGTCATTAACTCCATCTGGCATGATCCTCCAAAATCCTTTCAGATTTGATTCTGGTGATTTGTTATAGGTGGAGTCTCGAAAATTCCGAAAAATAAGCCATTCTGAACGGCTTCGTGGTAGTCATTCATTCCTCACATCATGAGCCTCCTTAGTACATTCCAATTCGCTCCTGTTAACTTGGAAGAAATCAGTTCCTGAAATAGACTCAAAATGAGAAATTCGTCTTGGATGTGCGCAACAGATCAATTTGAGAAGGAATCTTCCTGAAAGACCCGAGGATTCACTTCTCGTCCTATGGTACAGAGCAGTTCGTGAAAATAACTCCAGATGAGAAAGACATGCTTAATCTGGTATCCTTATCTATTTCTCATGGAAACATCCACCAAAACACAAGTCTAATCTCTCTTCAGGATTTGGTGGAGATTGATCGTGAAAATTGCTAAAAATGAGAAAGTTATAACTGATCAATGCTCTAAAACAGTGACAAATGGAATCAATCCCCAAAAGCCTTTCAGATTCGCTTCTTGTGATTTGGTAGATATCAGTTCATGATTTGATGAAAATGACTCCAAAGGAGACAGTTCTTCCTGATCAATGTTAGTAATTAATTACACTTGGAATCATCCTCCCAAATCCTTTGATAATTAACTCCTGGTGATTGTGAATAAAATCGGTTGGTGAAAATTCATAGGAAAGAGAAAATTCATTCCTCACCCGTCTTCTGATGAATTTCCAATGGAATCATCCACCGGAAAAACATCGGAAAAACAACTGCATTCTCTCTTGGTGCCTTGGAACAGATCGGTTTGTGCAAATTACTCAAAGTACGAAAATCATTCTTTACAAGCACCTAGTGGTAAAGACTCCAGCAATCCAGAAAATAACTCCAGATGAGAAAGACATGCTTAATCTGGTATCCTTATCTATTTCTCATGGAAACATCCACCAAAACACAAGTCTAATCTCTCTTCAGGATTTGGTGGAGATTGATCGTGAAAATTGCTAAAAATGAGAAAGTTATAACTGATCAATGCTCTAAAACAGTGACAAATGGAATCAATCCCCAAAAGCCTTTCAGATTCGCTTCTTGTGATTTGGTAGATATCAGTTCATGATTTGATGAAAATGACTCCAAAGGAGACAGTTCTTCCTGATCAATGTTAGTAATTAATTACACTTGGAATCATCCTCCCAAATCCTTTGATAATTAACTCCTGGTGATTGTGAATAAAATCGGTTGGTGAAAATTCATAGGAAAGAGAAAATTCATTCCTCACCCGTCTTCTGATGAATTTCCAATGGAATCATCCACCGGAAAAACAACTGCATTCTCTCTTGGTGCCTTGGAACAGATCGGTTTGTGCAAATTACTCAAAGTACGAAAATCATTCTTTACAAGCACCTAGTGGTAAAGACTCCAGCAATCCAGATTCTCTCCTCCTGAGTTTGTTGAGATTGGTTCATGAAAATTACTAAAAAATCAACCATTTATTACTGATCACTGCATCTAATTAGTACCTCATGGAATCATCCTCCAAAGAGCTTTTAGCTACTCTGCTGGTCACTTGGTAGAGATGGGTAGGGTAAATTGCTAAAAAGGAGACCTTCAATACGATCAGATGTAGCCATTGATGTCTCATGCACGCTTCCTCAAAAAGCCATTCGGATTCTCTCCTCATCCTTTGGTAGAGATCGGTTCATGAAAATGACAAAAATTCAACAGTAATTACTGATCACTGCTAGTCATTAACTCCATCTGGCATGATCCTCCAAAATCCTTTCAGATTTGATTCTGGTGATTTGTTATAGGTGGAGTCTCGAAAATTCCGAAAAATAAGCCATTCTGAACGGCTTCGTGGTAGTCATTCATTCCTCACATCATGAGCCTCCTTAGTACATTCCAATTCGCTCCTGTTAACTTGGAAGAAATCAGTTCCTGAAATAGACTCAAAATGAGAAATTCGTCTTGGATGTGCGCAACAGATCAATTTGAGAAGGAATCTTCCTGAAAGACCCGAGGATTCACTTCTCGTCCTATGGTACAGAGCAGTTCGTGAAAATAACTCCAGATGAGAAAGACATGCTTAATCTGGTATCCTTATCTATTTCTCATGGAAACATCCACCAAAACACAAGTCTAATCTCTCTTCAGGATTTGGTGGAGATTGATCGTGAAAATTGCTAAAAATGAGAAAGTTATAACTGATCAATGCTCTAAAACAGTGACAAATGGAATCAATCCCCAAAAGCCTTTCAGATTCGCTTCTTGTGATTTGGTAGATATCAGTTCATGATTTGATGAAAATGACTCCAAAGGAGACAGTTCTTCCTGATCAATGTTAGTAATTAATTACACTTGGAATCATCCTCCCAAATCCTTTGATAATTAACTCCTGGTGATTGTGAATAAAATCGGTTGGTGAAAATTCATAGGAAAGAGAAAATTCATTCCTCACCCGTCTTCTGATGAATTTCCAATGGAATCATCCACCGGAAAAACAACTGCATTCTCTCTTGGTGCCTTGGAACAGATTGGTTTGTGCAAAGTACTCAAAGTACGAAAATCATTCTTTACAAGCACCTAGTGGGAAAGACTCCAGCAATCCAGATTCTCTCCTCCTGAGTTTGTTGAGATTGGTTCATGAAAATTACTAAAAAATCAACCATTTATTACTGATCACTGCATCTAATTAGTACCTCATGGAATCATCCTCCAAAGAGCTTTTAGCTACTCTGCTGGTCACTTGGTAGAGATGGGTAGGGTAAATTGCTAAAAAGGAGACCTTCAATACGATCAGATGTAGCCATTGATGTCTCATGCACGCTTCCTCAAAAAGCCATTCGGATTCTCTCCTCATCCTTTGGTAGAGATCGGTTCATGAAAATGACAAAAATTCAACAGTAATTACTGATCACTGCTAGTCATTAACTCCATCTGGCATGATCCTCCAAAATCCTTTCAGATTTGATTCTGGTGATTTGTTATAGGTGGAGTCTCGAAAATTCCGAAAAATAAGCCATTCTGAACGGCTTCGTGGTAGTCATTCATTCCTCACATCATGAGCCTCCTTAGTACATTCCAATTCGCTCCTGTTAACTTGGAAGAAATCAGTTCCTGAAATAGACTCAAAATGAGAAATTCGTCTTGGATGTGCGCAACAGATCAATTTGAGAAGGAATCTTCCTGAAAGACCCGAGGATTCACTTCTCGTCCTATGGTACAGAGCAGTTCGTGAAAATAACTCCAGATGAGAAAGACATGCTTAATCTGGTATCCTTATCTATTTCTCATGGAAACATCCACCAAAACACAAGTCTAATCTCTCTTCAGGATTTGGTGGAGATTGATCGTGAAAATTGCTAAAAATGAGAAAGTTATAACTGATCAATGCTCTAAAACAGTGACAAATGGAATCAATCCCCAAAAGCCTTTCAGATTCGCTTCTTGTGATTTGGTAGATATCAGTTCATGATTTGATGAAAATGACTCCAAAGGAGACAGTTCTTCCTGATCAATGTTAGTAATTAATTACACTTGGAATCATCCTCCCAAATCCTTTGATAATTAACTCCTGGTGATTGTGAATAAAATCGGTTGGTGAAAATTCATAGGAAAGAGAAAATTCATTCCTCACCCGTCTTCTGATGAATTTCCAATGGAATCATCCACCGGAAAAACATCGGAAAAACAACTGCATTCTCTCTTGGTGCCTTGGAACAGATCGGTTTGTGCAAATTACTCAAAGTACGAAAATCATTCTTTACAAGCACCTAGTGGTAAAGACTCCAGCAATCCAGAAAATAACTCCAGATGAGAAAGACATGCTTAATCTGGTATCCTTATCTATTTCTCATGGAAACATCCACCAAAACACAAGTCTAATCTCTCTTCAGGATTTGGTGGAGATTGATCGTGAAAATTGCTAAAAATGAGAAAGTTATAACTGATCAATGCTCTAAAACAGTGACAAATGGAATCAATCCCCAAAAGCCTTTCAGATTCGCTTCTTGTGATTTGGTAGATATCAGTTCATGATTTGATGAAAATGACTCCAAAGGAGACAGTTCTTCCTGATCAATGTTAGTAATTAATTACACTTGGAATCATCCTCCCAAATCCTTTGATAATTAACTCCTGGTGATTGTGAATAAAATCGGTTGGTGAAAATTCATAGGAAAGAGAAAATTCATTCCTCACCCGTCTTCTGATGAATTTCCAATGGAATCATCCACCGGAAAAACAACTGCATTCTCTCTTGGTGCCTTGGAACAGATCGGTTTGTGCAAATTACTCAAAGTACGAAAATCATTCTTTACAAGCACCTAGTGGTAAAGACTCCAGCAATCCAGATTCTCTCCTCCTGAGTTTGTTGAGATTGGTTCATGAAAATTACTAAAAAATCAACCATTTATTACTGATCACTGCATCTAATTAGTACCTCATGGAATCATCCTCCAAAGACCTTTTAGCTACTCTGCTGGTCACTTGGTAGAGATGGGTAGGGTAAATTGCTAAAAAGGAGACCTTCAATACGATCAGATGTAGCCATTGATGTCTCATGCACGCTTCCTCAAAAAGCCATTCGGATTCTCTCCTGATCCTTTGGTAGAGATCGGTTCATGAAAATGACAAAAATTCAACAGTAATTACTGATCACTGCTAGTCATTAACTCCATCTGGCATGATCCTCCAAAATCCTTTCAGATTTGATTCTGGTGATTTGTTGTAGGTGGAGTCTCGAAAATTCCAAAAAATAAGCCATTCTGAACGGCTTCGTGGTAGTCATTCATTCCTCACATCATGAGCCTCCTTAGTACATTCCAATTCGCTCCTGTTAACTTGGAAGAAATCAGTTCCTGAAATAGACTCAAAATGAGAAATTCATCTTGGATGTGCGCAACAGTTCAATTTGAGAAGTAATCTTCCTGAAAGACCCGAGGATTCACTTCTCGTCCTATGGTACAGAGCAGTTCGTGAAAATAACTCCAGATGAGAAAGACATGCTTAATCTGGTATCCTTATCTATTTCTCATGGAAACATCCACCAAAACACAAGTCTAATCTCTCTTCAGGATTTGGTGGAGATTGATCGTGAAAATTGCTAAAAATGAGAAAGTTATAACTGATCAATGCTCTAAAACAGTGACAAATGGAATCAATCCCCAAAAGCCTTTCAGATTCGCTTCTTGTGATTTGGTAGATATCAGTTCATGATTTGATGAAAATGACTCCAAAGGAGACAGTTCTTCCTGATCAATGTTAGTAATTAATTACACTTGGAATCATCCTCCCAAATCCTTTGATAATTAACTCCTGGTGATTGTGAATAAAATCGGTTGGTGAAAATTCATAGGAAAGAGAAAATTCATTCCTCACCCGTCTTCTGATGAATTTCCAATGGAATCATCCACCGGAAAAACAACTGCATTCTCTCTTGGTGCCTTGGAACAGATCGGTTTGTGCAAATTACTCAAAGTACGAAAATCATTCTTTACAAGCACCTAGTGGGAAAGACTCCAGCAATCCAGATTCTCTCCTCCTGAGTTTGTTGAGATTGGTTCATGAAAATTACTAAAAAATCAACCATTTATTACTGATCACTGCATCTAATTAGTACCTCATGGAATCATCCTCCAAAGACCTTTTAGCTACTCTGCTGGTCACTTGGTAGAGGTGGGTAGGGTAAATTGCTAAAAAGGAGACCTTCAATACGATCAGATGTAGCCATTGATGTCTCATGCACGCTTCCTCAAAAGCCATTCGGATTCTGTCCTGATCCTTTGGTAGGGATCGGTTCATGAAAATGACAAAAATTCAACAGTAATTACTGATCACTGCTAGTCATTAACTCCATCTGGCATGATCCTCCAAAATCCTTTCAGATTTGCTTCTGGTGATTTGTTATAGGTGGAGTCTCGAAAATTCCAAAAAATAAGCCATTCTGAACGGCTTCGTGGTAGTCATTCATTCCTCTCATCATGAGCCTCCTTAGTACATTCCAATTCGCTCCTGTTAACTTGGAAGAAATCAGTTCCTGAAATAGACTCAAAATGAGAAATTCATCTTGGATATGCGCAACAGTTCAATTTGAGAAGTAATCTTCCTGAAAGACCCGAGGATTCACTTCTCGTCCTATGGTACAGAGCAGTTCGTGAAAATGACTCCAGATGAGAAAGACATGGTTTATCTGGTATCCTGATCTATTTCTCATGGAAAGATCCACCAAAACACAAGTCTCTTCTCTCCTCAGGATTTGGTGGAGATGGATCGTGAAAATTGCTAAAAATGAGAAAGTTATAACTGATCAATGCTCTAAAACAGTGACAAATGGAATCAATCCCCAAAAGCCTTTCAGATTCGCTTCTTGTGATTTGGTAGATATCAGTTCATGATTTGATGAAAATGACTCCAAAGGAGACAGTTCTTCCTGATCAATGTTAGTAATTAATTACACTTGGAATCATCCTCCCAAATCCTTTGATAATTAACTCCTGGTGATTGTGAATAAAATCGGTTGGTGAAAATTCATAGGAAAGAGAAAATTCATTCCTCACCCGTCTTCTGATGAATTTCCAATGGAATCATCCACCGGAAAAACAACTGCATTCTCTCTTGGTGCCTTGGAACAGATTGGTTTGTGCAAAGTACTCAAAGTACGAAAATCATTCTTTACAAGCACCTAGTGGGAAAGACTCCAGCAATCCAGATTCTCTCCTCCTGAGTTTGTTGAGATTGGTTCATGAAAATTACTAAAAAATCAACCATTTATTACTGATCACTGCATCTAATTAGTACCTCATGGAATCATCCTCCAAAGACCTTTTAGCTACTCTGCTGGTCACTTGGTAGAGATGGGTAGGGTAAATTGCTAAAAAGGAGACCTTCAATACGATCAGATGTAGCCATTGATGTCTCATGCACGCTTCCTCAAAAAGCCATTCGGATTCTCTCCTCATCCTTTGGTAGAGATCGGTTCATGAAAATGACAAAAATTCAACAGTAATTACTGATCACTGCTAGTCATTAACTCCATCTGGCATGATCCTCCAAAATCCTTTCAGATTTGATTCTGGTGATTTGTTATAGGTGGAGTCTCGAAAATTCCGAAAAATAAGCCATTCTGAACGGCTTCGTGGTAGTCATTCATTCCTCACATCATGAGCCTCCTTAGTACATTCCAATTCGCTCCTGTTAACTTGGAAGAAATCAGTTCCTGAAATAGACTCAAAATGAGAAATTCGTCTTGGATGTGCGCAACAGATCAATTTGAGAAGGAATCTTCCTGAAAGACCCGAGGATTCACTTCTCGTCCTATGGTACAGAGCAGTTCGTGAAAATAACTCCAGATGAGAAAGACATGCTTAATCTGGTATCCTTATCTATTTCTCATGGAAACATCCACCAAAACACAAGTCTAATCTCTCTTCAGGATTTGGTGGAGATTGATCGTGAAAATTGCTAAAAATGAGAAAGTTATAACTGATCAATGCTCTAAAACAGTGACAAATGGAATCAATCCCCAAAAGCCTTTCAGATTCGCTTCTTGTGATTTGGTAGATATCAGTTCATGATTTGATGAAAATGACTCCAAAGGAGACAGTTCTTCCTGATCAATGTTAGTAATTAATTACACTTGGAATCATCCTCCCAAATCCTTTGATAATTAACTCCTGGTGATTGTGAATAAAATCGGTTGGTGAAAATTCATAGGAAAGAGAAAATTCATTCCTCACCCGTCTTCTGATGAATTTCCAATGGAATCATCCACCGGAAAAACAACTGCATTCTCTCTTGGTGCCTTGGAACAGATCGGTTTGTGCAAATTACTCAAAGTACGAAAATCATTCTTTACAAGCACCTAGTGGTAAAGACTCCAGCAATCCAGATTCTCTCCTCCTGAGTTTGTTGAGATTGGTTCATCAAAAATTACTAAAAAATCAACCATTTATTACTGATCACTGCATCTAATTAGTACCTCATGGAATCATCCTCCAAAGACCTTTTAGCTACTCTGCTGGTCACTTGGTAGAGATGGGTAGGGTAAATTGCTAAAAAGGAGACCTTCAATACGATCAGATGTAGCCATTGATGTCTCATGCACGCTTCCTCAAAAAGCCATTCGGATTCTCTCCTCATCCTTTGGTAGAGATCGGTTCATGAAAATGACAAAAATTCAACAGTAATTACTGATCACTGCTAGTCATTAACTCCATCTGGCATGATCCTCCAAAATCCTTTCAGATTTGATTCTGGTGATTTGTTATAGGTGGAGTCTCGAAAATTCCGAAAAATAAGCCATTCTGAACGGCTTCGTGGTAGTCATTCATTCCTCACATCATGAGCCTCCTTAGTACATTCCAATTCGCTCCTGTTAACTTGGAAGAAATCGGTTCCTGAAATAGACTCAAAATGAGAAATTCGTCTTGGATGTGCGCAACAGATCAATTTGAGAAGGAATCTTCCTGAAAGACCCGAGGATTCACTTCTCGTCCTATGGTACAGAGGAGTTCGTGAAAATAACTCCAGATGAGAAAGACATGCTTAATCTGGTATCCTTATCTATTTCTCATGGAAACATCCACCAAAACACAAGTCTAATCTCTCTTCAGGATTTGGTGGAGATTGATCGTGAAAATTGCTAAAAATGAGAAAGTTATAACTGATCAATGCTCTAAAACAGTGACAAATGGAATCAATCCCCAAAAGCCTTTCAGATTCGCTTCTTGTGATTTGGTAGATATCAGTTCATGATTTGATGAAAATGACTCCAAAGGAGACAGTTCTTCCTGATCAATGTTAGTAATTAATTACACTTGGAATCATCCTCCCAAATCCTTTGATAATTAACTCCTGGTGATTGTGAATAAAATCGGTTGGTGAAAATTCATAGGAAAGAGAAAATTCATTCCTCACCCGTCTTCTGATGAATTTCCAATGGAATCATCCACCGGAAAAACAACTGCATTCTCTCTTGGTGCCTTGGAACAGATCGGTTTGTGCAAATTACTCAAAGTACGAAAATCATTCTTTACAAGCACCTAGTGGGAAAGACTCCAGCAATCCAGATTCTCTCCTCCTGAGTTTGTTGAGATTGGTTCATGAAAATTACTAAAAAATCAACCATTTATTACTGATCACTGCATCTAATTAGTACCTCATGGAATCATCCTCCAAAGAGCTTTTAGCTACTCTGCTGGTCACTTGGTAGAGATGGGTAGGGTAAATTGCTAAAAATAGACCTTCAATACGATCAGATGTAGCCATTGATGTCTCATGCACGCTTCCTCAAAAAGCCATTCGGATTCTCTCCTGATCCTTTGGTAGAGATCGGTTCATGAAAATGACAAAAATTCAACAGTAATTACTGATCACTGCTAGTCATTAACTCCATCTGGCATGATCCTCCAAAATCCTTTCAGATTTGATTCTGGTGATTTGTTGTAGGTGGACTCTCGAAAATTCCAAAAAATAAGCCATTCTGAACGGCTTCGTGGTAGTCATTCATTCCTCACATCATGAGCCTCCTTAGTACATTCCAATTCGCTCCTGTTAACTTGGAAGAAATCAGTTCCTGAAATAGACTCAAAATGAGAAATTCATCTTGGATGTGCGCAACAGTTCAATTTGAGAAGTAATCTTCCTGAAAGACCCGAGGATTCACTTCTCGTCCTATGGTACAGAGCAGTTCGTGAAAATGACTCCAGATGAGAAAGACATGCTTAATCTGGTATCCTGATCTATTTCTCATGGAAACATCCACCAAAACACAAGTCTCTTCTCTCTTCAGGATTTGGTGGAGATTGATCGTGAAAATTGCGAAAAATGAGAAAGTTATAACTGATCAATGCTCTAAAAGAGTGACAAATGGAATCAATCCCCAAAAGCCTTTCAGATTCGCTTCTTGTGATTTGGTAGATATCAGTTCATGATTTGATGAAAATGACTCCAAAGGAGACAGTTTTTCCTGATCAATGTCAGTAATTAATTACACTTGGAATCATCCTCCCAAATCCTTTGATAATTAACTCCTGGTGATTGTGAATAAAATCGGTTGGTGAAAATTCGTAGGAAAGAGAAAATCCATTCCTCAACCGTCTTCTGATGAATTTCCAATGGAATCATCCACCGGAAAAACAACTTCATTCTCTCTTGGTGCCTTGGAACAGATCGGTTTGTGCAAATGACTCAAAGTACGAAAATCATTCTTTACAAGCACCTAGTGGTAAAGACTCCAGCAATCCAGATTCTCTCCTCCTGAGTTTGTCGAGATTGGTTCATGAAAATGACTAAAAAATCAACCATTTATTACTGATCACTGCATCTAATTAGTACCTCATGGAATCATCCTCCAAAGACCTTTTAGCTACTCTGCTGGTCACTTGGTAGAGATGGGTAGGGTAAATTGCTAAAAAGGAGACCTTCAATACGATCAGATGTAGCCATTGATGTCTCATGCACGCTTCCTCAAAAGCCATTCGGATTCTGTCCTGATCCTTTGGTAGGGATCGGTTCATGAAAATGACAAAAATTCAACAGTAATTACTGATCACTGCTAGTCATTAACTCCATCTGGCATGATCCTCCAAAATCCTTTCAGATTTGATTCTGGTGATTTGTTATAGGTGGAGTCTCGAAAATTCCGAAAAATAAGCCATTCTGAACGGCTTCGTGGTAGTCATTCATTCCTCACATCATGAGCCTCCTTAGTACATTCCAATTCGCTCCTGTTAACTTGGAAGAAATCAGTTCCTGAAATAGACTCAAAATGAGAAATTCGTCTTGGATGTGCGCAACAGATCAATTTGAGAAGGAATCTTCCTGAAAGACCCGAGGATTCACTTCTCGTCCTATGGTACAGAGCAGTTCGTGAAAATAACTCCAGATGAGAAAGACATGCTTAATCTGGTATCCTTATCTATTTCTCATGGAAACATCCACCAAAACACAAGTCTAATCTCTCTTCAGGATTTGGTGGAGATTGATCGTGAAAATTGCTAAAAATGAGAAAGTTATAACTGATCAATGCTCTAAAACAGTGACAAATGGAATCAATCCCCAAAAGCCTTTCAGATTCGCTTCTTGTGATTTGGTAGATATCAGTTCATGATTTGATGAAAATGACTCCAAAGGAGACAGTTCTTCCTGATCAATGTTAGTAATTAATTACACTTGGAATCATCCTCCCAAATCCTTTGATAATTAACTCCTGGTGATTGTGAATAAAATCGGTTGGTGAAAATTCATAGGAAAGAGAAAATTCATTCCTCACCCGTCTTCTGATGAATTTCCAATGGAATCATCCACCGGAAAAACAACTGCATTCTCTCTTGGTGCCTTGGAACAGATCGGTTTGTGCAAATTACTCAAAGTACGAAAATCATTCTTTACAAGCACCTAGTGGTAAAGACTCCAGCAATCCAGATTCTCTCCTCCTGAGTTTGTTGAGATTGGTTCATGAAAATTACTAAAAAATCAACCATTTATTACTGATCACTGCATCTAATTAGTACCTCATGGAATCATCCTCCAAAGACCTTTTAGCTACTCTGCTGGTCACTTGGTAGAGATGGGTAGGGTAAATTGCTAAAAAGGAGACCTTCAATACGATCAGATGTAGCCATTGATGTCTCATGCACGCTTCCTCAAAAAGCCATTCGGATTCTCTCCTGATCCTTTGGTAGAGATCGGTTCATGAAAATGACAAAAATTCAACAGTAATTACTGATCACTGCTAGTCATTAACTCCATCTGGCATGATCCTCCAAAATCCTTTCAGATTTGATTCTGGTGATTTGTTGTAGGTGGAGTCTCGAAAATTCCAAAAAATAAGCCATTCTGAACGGCTTCGTGGTAGTCATTCATTCCTCACATCATGAGCCTCCTTAGTACATTCCAATTCGCTTCTGTTAACTTGGAAGAAATCAGTTCCTGAAATAGACTCAAAATGAGAAATTCATCTTGGATGTGCGCAACAGTTCAATTTGAGAAGTAATCTTCCTGAAAGACCCGAGGATTCACTTCTCGTCCTATGGTACAGAGCAGTTCGTGAAAATAACTCCAGATGAGAAAGACATGCTTAATCTGGTATCCTTATCTATTTCTCATGGAAACATCCACCAAAACACAAGTCTAATCTCTCTTCAGGATTTGGTGGAGATTGATCGTGAAAATTGCTAAAAATGAGAAAGTTATAACTGATCAATGCTCTAAAACAGTGACAAATGGAATCAATCCCCAAGAGCCTTTCAGATTCGCTTCTTGTGATTTGGTAGATATCAGTTCATGATTTGATGAAAATGACTCCAAAGGAGACAGTTCTTCCTGATCAATGTTAGTAATTAATTACACTTGGAATCATCCTCCCAAATCCTTTGATAATTAACTCCTGGTGATTGTGAATAAAATCGGTTGGTGAAAATTCATAGGAAAGAGAAAATTCATTCCTCACCCGTCTTCTGATGAATTTCCAATGGAATCATCCACCGGAAAAACAACTGCATTCTCTCTTGGTGCCTTGGAACAGATTGGTTTGTGCAAAGTACTCAAAGTACGAAAATCATTCTTTACAAGCACCTAGTGGGAAAGACTCCAGCAATCCAGATTCTCTCCTCCTGAGTTTGTTGAGATTGGTTCATGAAAATTACTAAAAAATCAACCATTTATTACTGATCACTGCATCTAATTAGTACCTCATGGAATCATCCTCCAAAGAGCTTTTAGCTACTCTGCTGGTCACTTGGTAGAGATGGGTAGGGTAAATTGCTAAAAAGGAGACCTTCAATACGATCAGATGTAGCCATTGATGTCTCATGCACGCTTCCTCAAAAAGCCATTCGGATTCTCTCCTCATCCTTTGGTAGAGATCGGTTCATGAAAATGACAAAAATTCAACAGTAATTACTGATCACTGCTAGTCATTAACTCCATCTGGCATGATCCTCCAAAATCCTTTCAGATTTGATTCTGGTGATTTGTTATAGGTGGAGTCTCGAAAATTCCGAAAAATAAGCCATTCTGAACGGCTTCGTGGTAGTCATTCATTCCTCACATCATGAGCCTCCTTAGTACATTCCAATTCGCTCCTGTTAACTTGGAAGAAATCAGTTCCTGAAATAGACTCAAAATGAGAAATTCGTCTTGGATGTGCGCAACAGATCAATTTGAGAAGGAATCTTCCTGAAAGACCCGAGGATTCACTTCTCGTCCTATGGTACAGAGCAGTTCGTGAAAATAACTCCAGATGAGAAAGACATGCTTAATCTGGTATCCTTATCTATTTCTCATGGAAACATCCACCAAAACACAAGTCTAATCTCTCTTCAGGATTTGGTGGAGATTGATCGTGAAAATTGCTAAAAATGAGAAAGTTATAACTGATCAATGCTCTAAAACAGTGACAAATGGAATCAATCCCCAAAAGCCTTTCAGATTCGCTTCTTGTGATTTGGTAGATATCAGTTCATGATTTGATGAAAATGACTCCAAAGGAGACAGTTCTTCCTGATCAATGTTAGTAATTAATTACACTTGGAATCATCCTCCCAAATCCTTTGATAATTAACTCCTGGTGATTGTGAATAAAATCGGTTGGTGAAAATTCATAGGAAAGAGAAAATTCATTCCTCACCCGTCTTCTGATGAATTTCCAATGGAATCATCCACCGGAAAAACAACTGCATTCTCTCTTGGTGCCTTGGAACAGATTGGTTTGTGCAAAGTACTCAAAGTACGAAAATCATTCTTTACAAGCACCTAGTGGGAAAGACTCCAGCAATCCAGATTCTCTCCTCCTGAGTTTGTTGAGATTGGTTCATGAAAATTACTAAAAAATCAACCATTTATTACTGATCACTGCATCTAATTAGTACCTCATGGAATCATCCTCCAAAGAGCTTTTAGCTACTCTGCTGGTCACTTGGTAGAGATGGGTAGGGTAAATTGCTAAAAAGGAGACCTTCAATACGATCAGATGTAGCCATTGATGTCTCATGCACGCTTCCTCAAAAAGCCATTCGGATTCTCTCCTGATCCTTTGGTAGAGATCGGTTCATGAAAATGACAAAAATTCAACAGTAATTACTGATCACTGCTAGTCATTAACTCCATCTGGCATGATCCTCCAAAATCCTTTCAGATTTGATTCTGGTGATTTGTTATAGGTGGAGTCTCGAAAATTCCGAAAAATAAGCCATTCTGAACGGCTTCGTGGTAGTCATTCATTCCTCACATCATGAGCCTCCTTAGTACATTCCAATTCGCTCCTGTTAACTTGGAAGAAATCAGTTCCTGAAATAGACTCAAAATGAGAAATTCGTCTTGGATGTGCGCAACAGATCAATTTCAGAAGGAATCTTCCTGAAAGACCCGAGGATTCACTTCTCGTCCTATGGTACAGAGCAGTTCGTGAAAATAACTCCAGATGAGAAAGACATGCTTAATCTGGTATCCTTATCTATTTCTCATGGAAACATCCACCAAAACACAAGTCTAATCTCTCTTCAGGATTTGGTGGAGATTGATCGTGAAAATTGCTAAAAATGAGAAAGTTATAACTGATCAATGCTCTAAAACAGTGACAAATGGAATCAATCCCCAAAAGCCTTTCAGATTCGCTTCTTGTGATTTGGTAGATATCAGTTCATGATTTGATGAAAATGACTCCAAAGGAGACAGTTCTTCCTGATCAATGTTAGTAATTAATTACACTTGGAATCATCCTCCCAAATCCTTTGATAATTAACTCCTGGTGATTGTGAATAAAATCGGTTGGTGAAAATTCATAGGAAAGAGAAAATTCATTCCTCACCCGTCTTCTGATGAATTTCCAATGGAATCATCCACCGGAAAAACAACTGCATTCTCTCTTGGTGCCTTGGAACAGATCGGTTTGTGCAAATTACTCAAAGTACGAAAATCATTCTTTACAAGCACCTAGTGGTAAAGACTCCAGCAATCCAGATTCTCTCCTCCTGAGTTTGTTGAGATTGGTTCATGAAAATTACTAAAAAATCAACCATTTATTACTGATCACTGCATCTAATTAGTACCTCATGGAATCATCCTCCAAAGACCTTTTAGCTACTCTGCTGGTCACTTGGTAGAGATGGGTAGGGTAAATTGCTAAAAAGGAGACCTTCAATACGATCAGATGTAGCCATTGATGTCTCATGCACGCTTCCTCAAAAAGCCATTCGGATTCTCTCCTCATCCTTTGGTAGAGATCGGTTCATGAAAATGACAAAAATTCAACAGTAATTACTGATCACTGCTAGTCATTAACTCCATCTGGCATGATCCTCCAAAATCCTTTCAGATTTGATTCTGGTGATTTGTTATAGGTGGAGTCTCGAAAATTCCGAAAAATAAGCCATTCTGAACGGCTTCGTGGTAGTCATTCATTCCTCACATCATGAGCCTCCTTAGTACATTCCAATTCGCTCCTGTTAACTTGGAAGAAATCAGTTCCTGAAATAGACTCAAAATGAGAAATTCGTCTTGGATGTGCGCAACAGATCAATTTCAGAAGGAATCTTCCTGAAAGACCCGAGGATTCACTTCTCGTCCTATGGTACAGAGCAGTTCGTGAAAATAACTCCAGATGAGAAAGACATGCTTAATCTGGTATCCTTATCTATTTCTCATGGAAACATCCACCAAAACACAAGTCTAATCTCTCTTCAGGATTTGGTGGAGATTGATCGTGAAAATTGCTAAAAATGAGAAAGTTATAACTGATCAATGCTCTAAAACAGTGACAAATGGAATCAATCCCCAAAAGCCTTTCAGATTCGCTTCTTGTGATTTGGTAGATATCAGTTCATGATTTGATGAAAATGACTCCAAAGGAGACAGTTCTTCCTGATCAATGTTAGTAATTAATTACACTTGGAATCATCCTCCCAAATCCTTTGATAATTAACTCCTGGTGATTGTGAATAAAATCGGTTGGTGAAAATTCATAGGAAAGAGAAAATTCATTCCTCACCCGTCTTCTGATGAATTTCCAATGGAATCATCCACCGGAAAAACAACTGCATTCTCTCTTGGTGCCTTGGAACAGATCGGTTTGTGCAAATTACTCAAAGTACGAAAATCATTCTTTACAAGCACCTAGTGGTAAAGACTCCAGCAATCCAGATTCTCTCCTCCTGAGTTTGTTGAGATTGGTTCATGAAAATTACTAAAAAATCAACCATTTATTACTGATCACTGCATCTAATTAGTACCTCATGGAATCATCCTCCAAAGACCTTTTAGCTACTCTGCTGGTCACTTGGTAGAGATGGGTAGGGTAAATTGCTAAAAAGGAGACCTTCAATACGATCAGATGTAGCCATTGATGTCTCATGCACGCTTCCTCAAAAGCCATTCGGATTCTGTCCTGATCCTTTGGTAGGGATCGGTTCATGAAAATGACAAAAATTCAACAGTAATTACTGATCACTGCTAGTCATTAACTCCATCTGGCATGATCCTCCAAAATCCTTTCAGATTTGCTTCTGGTGATTTGTTATAGGTGGAGTCTCGAAAATTCCAAAAAATAAGCCATTCTGAACGGCTTCGTGGTAGTCATTCATTCCTCTCATCATGAGCCTCCTTAGTACATTCCAATTCGCTCCTGTTAACTTGGAAGAAATCAGTTCCTGAAATAGACTCAAAATGAGAAATTCATCTTGGATATGCGCAACAGTTCAATTTGAGAAGTAATCTTCCTGAAAGACCCGAGGATTCACTTCTCGTCCTATGGTACAGAGCAGTTCGTGAAAATGACTCCAGATGAGAAAGACATGGTTTATCTGGTATCCTGATCTATTTCTCATGGAAAGATCCACCAAAACACAAGTCTCTTCTCTCGTCAGGATTTGGTGGAGATGGATCGTGAAAATTGCTAAAAATGAGAAAGTTATAACTGATCAATGCTCTAAAACAGTGACAAATGGAATCAATCCCCAAAAGCCTTTCAGATTAGCTTCTTGTGATTTGGTAGATATCAGTTCATGATTTGATGAAAATGACTCCAAAGGAGACAGTTCTTCCTGATCAATGTTAGTAATTAATTACACTTGGAATCATCCTCCCAAATCCTTTGATAATTAACTCCTGGTGATTGTGAATAAAATCGGTTGGTGAAAATTCATAGGAAAGAGAAAATTCATTCCTCACCCGTCTTCTGATGAATTTCCAATGGAATCATCCACCGGAAAAACAACTGCATTCTCTCTTGGTGCCTTGGAACAGATTGGTTTGTGCAAAGTACTCAAAGTACGAAAATCATTCTTTACAAGCACCTAGTGGGAAAGACTCCAGCAATCCAGATTCTCTCCTCCTGAGTTTGTTGAGATTGGTTCATGAAAATTACTAAAAAATCAACCATTTATTACTGATCACTGCATCTAATTAGTACCTCATGGAATCATCCTCCAAAGACCTTTCAGCTACTCTGCTGGTCACTTGGTAGAGATGGGTAGGGTAAATTGCTAAAAAGGAGACCTTCAATACGATCAGATGTAGCCATTGATGTCTCATGCACGCTTCCTCAAAAAGCCATTCGGATTCTCTCCTCATCCTTTGGTAGAGATCGGTTCATGAAAATGACAAAAATTCAACAGTAATTACTGATCACTGCTAGTCATTAACTCCATCTGGCATGATCCTCCAAAATCCTTTCAGATTTGATTCTGGTGATTTGTTATAGGTGGAGTCTCGAAAATTCCGAAAAATAAGCCATTCTGAACGGCTTCGTGGTAGTCATTCATTCCTCACATCATGAGCCTCCTTAGTACATTCCAATTCGCTCCTGTTAACTTGGAAGAAATCAGTTCCTGAAATAGACTCAAAATGAGAAATTCGTCTTGGATGTGCGCAACAGATCAATTTGAGAAGGAATCTTCCTGAAAGACCCGAGGATTCACTTCTCGTCCTATGGTACAGAGCAGTTCGTGAAAATAACTCCAGATGAGAAAGACATGCTTAATCTGGTATCCTTATCTATTTCTCATGGAAACATCCACCAAAACACAAGTCTAATCTCTCTTCAGGATTTGGTGGAGATTGATCGTGAAAATTGCTAAAAATGAGAAAGTTATAACTGATCAATGCTCTAAAACAGTGACAAATGGAATCAATCCCCAAAAGCCTTTCAGATTCGCTTCTTGTGATTTGGTAGATATCAGTTCATGATTTGATGAAAATGACTCCAAAGGAGACAGTTCTTCCTGATCAATGTTAGTAATTAATTACACTTGGAATCATCCTCCCAAATCCTTTGATAATTAACTCCTGGTGATTGTGAATAAAATCGGTTGGTGAAAATTCATAGGAAAGAGAAAATTCATTCCTCACCCGTCTTCTGATGAATTTCCAATGGAATCATCCACCGGAAAAACAACTGCATTCTCTCTTGGTGCCTTGGAACAGATCGGTTTGTGCAAATTACTCAAAGTACGAAAATCATTCTTTACAAGCACCTAGTGGGAAAGACTCCAGCAATCCAGATTCTCTCCTCCTGAGTTTGTTGAGATTGGTTCATGAAAATTACTAAAAAATCAACCATTTATTACTGATCACTGCATCTAATTAGTACCTCATGGAATCATCCTCCAAAGACCTTTTAGCTACTCTGCTGGTCACTTGGTAGAGATGGGTAGGGTAAATTGCTAAAAAGGAGACCTTCAATACGATCAGATGTAGCCATTGATGTCTCATGCACGCTTCCTCAAAAAGCCATTCGGATTCTCTCCTCATCCTTTGGTAGAGATCGGTTCATGAAAATGACAAAAATTCAACAGTAATTACTGATCACTGCTAGTCATTAACTCCATCTGGCATGATCCTCCAAAATCCTTTCAGATTTGATTCTGGTGATTTGTTGTAGGTGGACTCTCGAAAATTCCAAAAAATAAGCCATTCTGAACGGCTTCGTGGTAGTCATTCATTCCTCACATCATGAGCCTCCTTAGTACATTCCAATTCGCTCCTGTTAACTTGGAAGAAATCAGTTCCTGAAATAGACTCAAAATGAGAAATTCATCTTGGATGTGCGCAACAGTTCAATTTGAGAAGTAATCTTCCTGAAAGACCCGAGGATTCACTTCTCGTCCTATGGTACAGAGCAGTTCGTGAAAATGACTCCAGATGAGAAAGACATGCTTAATCTGGTATCCTGATCTATTTCTCATGGAAACATCCACCAAAACACAAGTCTCTTCTCTCTTCAGGATTTGGTGGAGATTGATCGTGAAAATTGCGAAAAATGAGAAAGTTATAACTGATCAATGCTCTAAAAGAGTGACAAATGGAATCAATCCCCAAAAGCCTTTCAGATTCGCTTCTTGTGATTTGGTAGATATCAGTTCATGATTTGATGAAAATGACTCCAAAGGAGACAGTTTTTCCTGATCAATGTCAGTAATTAATTACACTTGGAATCATCCTCCCAAATCCTTTGATAATTAACTCCTGGTGATTGTGAATAAAATCGGTTGGTGAAAATTCGTAGGAAAGAGAAAATCCATTCCTCAACCGTCTTCTGATGAATTTCCAATGGAATCATCCACCGGAAAAACAACTTCATTCTCTCTTGGTGCCTTGGAACAGATCGGTTTGTGCAAATGACTCAAAGTACGAAAATCATTCTTTACAAGCACCTAGTGGTAAAGACTCCAGCAATCCAGATTCTCTCCTCCTGAGTTTGTCGAGATTGGTTCATGAAAATGACTAAAAAATCAACCATTTATTACTGATCACTGCATCTAATTAGTACCTCATGGAATCATCCTCCAAAGACCTTTTAGCTACTCTGCTGGTCACTTGGTAGAGATGGGTAGGGTAAATTGCTAAAAAGGAGACCTTCAATACGATCAGATGTAGCCATTGATGTCTCATGCACGCTTCCTCGAAAAGCCATTCGGATTCTCTCCTGATCCTTTGGTAGAGATCGGTTCATGAAAATGACAAAAATTCAACAGTAATTACTGATCACTGTTAGTCATTAACTCCATCTGGCATGATCCTCCAAAATCCTTTCAGATTTGCTTCTGGTGATTTGTTATAGGTGGAGTCTCGAAAATTCCAAAAAATAAGCCATTCTGAACGGCTTCGTGGTAGTCATTCATTCCTCACATCATGAGCCTCCTTAGTACATTCCAATTCGCTCCTGTTGACTTGGAAGAAATCAGTTCCTGAAATAGACTCAAAATGAGAAATTCATCTTGGATGTGCGCAACAGATCAATTTGAAAAGGAATCTTCCTGAAAGACCCGAGGATTCACTTCTCGTCCTATGGTACAGAGCAGTTCGTGAAAATGACTCCAGATGAGAAAGACATGCTTAATCTGGTATCCTGATCTATTTCTCATGGAAACATCCACCAAAACACAAGTCTCTTCTCTCTTCAGGATTTGGTGGAGATGGATCGTGAAAATTGCTAAAAATGAGAAAGTTATAACTGATCAATGCTCTAAAAGAGTGACAAATGGAATCAATCCCCAAAAGCCTTTCAGATTCGCTTCTTGTGATTTGGTAGATATCAGTTCATGATTTGATGAAAATGACTCCAAAGGAGACAGTTTTTCCTGATCAATGTCAGTAATTAATTACACTTGGAATCATCCTCCCAAATCCTTTGATAATTAACTCCTGGTGATTGTGAATAAAATCGGTTGGTGAAAATTCGTAGGAAAGAGAAAATCCATTCCTCAACCGTCTTCTGATGAATTTCCAATGGAATCATCCACCGGAAAAACAACTTCATTCTCTCTTGGTGCCTTGGAACAGATCGGTTTGTGCAAATGACTCAAAGTACGAAAATAATTCTTTACAAGCACCTAGTGGTAAAGACTCCAGGAATCCAGATTCTCTCCTCCTGAGTTTGTTGAGATTGGTTCATGAAAATTACGAAAAAATCAACCATTTATTACTGATCACTGCATCTAATTAGTACCTCATGGGATCATCCTCCAAAGACCTTTTAGCTACTCTGCTGGTCACTTGGTAGAGATGGGTAGGGTAAATTGCTAAAAAGGAGACCTTCAATACGATCAGATGTAGCCATTGATGTCTCATGCACGCTTCCTCAAAAAGCCATTCGGATTCTCTCCTGATCCTTTGGTAGAGATCGGTTCATGAAAATGACAAAAATTCAACAGTAATTACTGATCACTGCTAGTCATTAACTCCATCTGGCATGATCCTCCAAAATCCTTTCAGATTTGTTTCTGGTGATTTGTTATAGGTGGAGTCTCGAAAATTCCGAAAAATAAGCCATTCTGAACGGCTTCGTGGTAGTCATTCATTCCTCACATCATGAGCCTCCTTAGTACATTCCAATTCGCTCCTGTTAACTTGGAAGAAATCAGTTCCTGAAATAGACTCAAAATGAGAAATTCGTCTTGGATGTGCGCAACAGATCAATTTGAGAAGGAATCTTCCTGAAAGACCCGAGGATTCACTTCTCGTCCTATGGTACAGAGCAGTTCGTGAAAATAACTCCAGATGTGAAAGACATGCTTAATCTGGTATCCTTATCTATTTCTCATGGAAACATCCACCAAAACACAAGTCTAATCTCTCTTCAGGATTTGGTGGAGATTGATCGTGAAAATTGCTAAAAATGAGAAAGTTATAACTGATCAATGCTCTAAAACAGTGACAAATGGAATCAATCCCCAAAAGCCTTTCAGATTCGCTTCTTGTGATTTGGTAGATATCAGTTCATGATTTGATGAAAATGACTCCAAAGGAGACAGTTCTTCCTGATCAATGTTAGTAATTAATTACACTTGGAATCATCCTCCCAAATCCTTTGATAATTAACTCCTGGTGATTGTGAATAAAATCGGTTGGTGAAAATTCATAGGAAAGAGAAAATTCATTCCTCACCCGTCTTCTGATGAATTTCCAATGGAATCATCCACCGGAAAAACAACTGCATTCTCTCCTGGTGCCTTGGAACAGATCGGTTTGTGCAAATTACTCAAAGTACGAAAATCATTCTTTACAAGCACCTAGTGGGAAAGACTCCAGCAATCCAGATTCTCTCCTCCTGAGTTTGTTGAGATTGGTTCATGAAAATTACTAAAAAATCAACCATTTATTACTGATCACTGCATCTAATTAGTACCTCATGGAATCATCCTCCAAAGACCTTTTAGCTACTCTGCTGGTCACTTGGTAGAGATGGGTAGGGTAAATTGCTAAAAAGGAGACCTTCAATACGATCAGATGTAGCCATTGATGTCTCATGCACGCTTCCTCAAAAAGCCATTCGGATTCTCTCCTGATCCTTTGGTAGGGATCGGTTCATGAAAATGACAAAAATTCAACAGTAATTACTGATCACTGCTAGTCATTAACTCCATCTGGCATGATCCTCCAAAATCCTTTCAGATTTGCTTCTTGTGATTTGTTATAGGTGGAGTCTCGAAAATTCCAAAAAATAAGCCATTCTGAACGGCTTCGTGGTAGTCATTCATTCCTCACATCATGAGCCTCCTTAGTACATTCCAATTCGCTCCTGTTAACTTGGAAGAAATCAGTTCCTGAAATAGACTCAAAATGAGAAGTTCATCTTGGATGTGCGCAACAGTTCAATTTGAGAAGGAATCTTCCTGAAAGACCCGAGGATTCACTTCTCGTCCTATGGTACAGAGCAGTTCGTGAAAATGACTCCAGATGAGAAAGACATGCTTAATCTGGTATCCTTATCTATTTCTCATGGAAACATCCACCAAAACACAAGTCTCTTCTCTCTTCAGGATTTGGTGGAGATTGATCGTGAAAATTGCTAAAAATGAGAAAGTTATAACTGATCAATGCTCTAAAACAGTGACAAATGGAATCAATCCCCAAAAGCCTTTCAGATTCGCTTCTTGTGATTTGGTAGATATCAGTTCATGATTTGATGAAAATGACTCCAAAGGAGACAGTTCTTCCTGATCAATGTTAGTAATTAATTACACTTGGAATCATCCTCCCAAATCCTTTGATAATTAACTCCTGGTGATTGTGAATAAAATCGGTTGGTGAAAATTCGTAGGAAAGAGAAAATCCATTCCTCAACCGTCTTCTGATGAATTTCCAAAGGAATCATCCACCGGAAAAACAACTTCATTCTCTCTTGGTGCCTTGGAACAGATCGGTTTGTGCAAATGACTCAAAGTACGAAAATCATTCTTTACAAGCACCTAGTGGTAAAGACTCCAGCAATCCAGATTCTCTCCTCCTGAGTTTGTCGAGATTGGTTCATGAAAATGACTAAAACATCAACCATTTATTACTGATCACTGCATCTAATTAGTACCTCATGGAATCATCCTCCAAAGACCTTTTAGCTACTCTGCTGGTCACTTGGTAGAGATGGGTAGGGTAAATTGCTAAAAAGGAGACCTTCAATACGATCAGATGTAGCCATTGATGTCTCATGCACGCTTCCTCGAAAAGCCATTCGGATTCTCTCCTGATCCTTTGGTAGAGATCGGTTCATGAAAATGACAAAAATTCAACAGTAATTACTGATCACTGCTAGTCATTAACTCCATCTGGCATGATCCTCCAAAATCCTTTCAGATTTGCTTCTGGTGATTTGTTATAGGTGGAGTCTCGAAAATTCCAAAAAATAAGCCATTCTGAACGTCTTCGTGGTAGTCATTCATTCCTCACATCATGAGCCTCCTTAGTACATTCCAATTCGCTCCTGTTGACTTGGAAGAAATCAGTTCCTGAAATAGACTCAAAATGAGAAATTCATCTTGGATGTGCGCAACAGATCAATTTGAGAAGGAATCTTCCTGAAAGACCCGAGGATTCACTTCTCGTCCTATGGTACAGAGCAGTTCGTGAAAATGACTCCAGATGAGAAAGACATGCTTAATCTGGTATCCTTATCTATTTCTCATGGAAACATCCACCAAAACACAAGTCTCTTCTCTCTTCAGGATTTGGTGGAGATGGATCGTGAAAATTGCTAAAAATGAGAAAGTTATAACTGATAAATGCTCTAAAAGAGTGACAAATGGAATCAATCCCCAAAAGCCTTTCAGATTCGCTTCTTGTGATTTGGTAGATATCAGTTCATGATTTGGTGAAAATGACTCCAAAGGAGACAGTTTTTCCTGATCAATGTCAGTAATTAATTACACTTGGAATCATCCTCCCAAATCCTTTGATAATTAACTCCTGGTGATTGTGAATAAAATCGGTTGGTGAAAATTCATAGGAAAGAGAAAATTCATTCCTCACCCGTCTTCTGATGAATTTCCAATGGAATCATCCACCGGAAAAACAACTGCATTCTCTCTTGGTGCCTTGGAACAGATCGGTTTGTGCAAAATACTCAAAGTACGAAAATCATTCTTTACAAGCACCTAGTGGGAAAGACTCCAGCAATCCAGATTCTCTCCTCCTGAGTTTGTTGAGATTGGTTCATGAAAATGACTAAAAAATCAACCATTTATTACTGATCACTGCATCTAATTAGTACCTCATGGAATCATCCTCCAAAGACCTTTTAGCTACTCTGCTGGTCACTTGGTAGAGATGGGTAGGGTAAATTGCTAAAAAGGAGACCTTCAATACGATCAGATGTAGCCATTGATGTCTCATGCACGCTTCCTCGAAAAGCCATTCGGATTCTCTCCTGATCCTTTGGTAGAGATCGGTTCATGAAAATGACAAAAATTCAACAGTAATTACTGATCACTGCTAGTCATTAACTCCATCTGGCATGATCCTCCAAAATCCTTTCAGATTTGCTTCTGGTGATTTGTTATAGGTGGAGTCTCGAAAATTCCAAAAAATAAGCCATTCTGAACGGCTTCGTGGTAGTCATTCATTCCTCACATCATGAGCCTCCTTAGTACATTCCAATTCGCTCCTGTTAACTTGGAAGAAATCAGTTCCTGAAATAGACTCAAAATGAGAAATTCATCTTGGATGTGCGCAACAGATCAATTTGAGAAGGAATCTTCCTGAAAGACCCGAGGATTCACTTCTCGTCCTATGGTACAGAGCAGTTCGTGAAAATGACTCCAGATGAGAAAGACATGCTTAATCTGGTATCCTGATCTATTTCTCATGGAAACATCCACCAAAACACAAGTCTCTTCTCTCCTCAGGATTTGGTGGAGATGGATCGTGAAAATTGCTAAAAATGAGAAAGTTATAACTGATCAATGCTCTAAAACAGTGACAAATGGAATCAATCCCCAAAAGCCTTTCAGATTCGCTTCTTGTGATTTGGTAGATATCAGTTCATGATTTGATGAAAATGACTCCAAAGGAGACAGTTCTTCCTGATCAATGTTAGTAATTAATTACACTTGGAATCATCCTCCCAAATCCTTTGATAATTAACTCCTGGTGATTGTGAATAAAATCGGTTGGTGAAAATTCATAGGAAAGAGAAAATTCATTCCTCACCCGTCTTCTGATGAATTTCCAATGGAATCATCCACCAGAAAAACAACTGCATTCTCTCTTGGTGCCTTGGAACAGATCGGTTTGTGCAAATTACTCAAAGTACGAAAATCATTCTTTACAAGCACCTAGTGGGAAAGACTCCAGCAATCCAGATTCTCTCCTCCTGAGTTTGTCGAGATTGGTTCATGAAAATGACTAAAAAATCAACCATTTATTACTGATCACTGCATCTAATTAGTACCTCATGGAATCATCCTCCAAAGACCTTTTAGCTACTCTGCTGGTCACTTGGTAGAGATGGGTCGTGTAAATTGCTAAAAATGAGACCTTCAATACGATCAGATGTAGCCATTGATGTCTCATGCACGCTTCCTCGAAAAGCCATTCGGATTCTCTCCTGATCCTTTGGTAGAGATCGGTTCATGAAAATGACAGAAATTCAACAGTAATTACTGATCACTGCTAGTCATTAACTCCATCTGGCATGATCCTCCAAAATCCTTTCAGATTTGTTTCTGGTGATTTGTTATAGGTGGAGTCTCGAAAATTCCGAAAAATAAGCCATTCTGAACGGCTTCGTGGTAGTCATTCATTCCTCACATCATGAGCCTCCTTAGTACATTCCAATTCGCTCCTGTTAACTTGGAAGAAATCAGTTCCTGAAATAGACTCAAAATGAGAAATTCGTCTTGGATGTGCGCAACAGATCAATTTGAGAAGGAATCTTCCTGAAAGACCCGAGGATTCACTTCTCGTCCTATGGTACAGAGCAGTTCGTGAAAATAACTCCAGATGTGAAAGACATGCTTAATCTGGTATCCTTATCTATTTCTCATGGAAACATCCACCAAAACACAAGTCTAATCTCTCTTCAGGATTTGGTGGAGATTGATCGTGAAAATTGCTAAAAATGAGAAAGTTATAACTGATCAATGCTCTAAAACAGTGACAAATGGAATCAATCCCCAAAAGCCTTTCAGATTCGCTTCTTGTGATTTGGTAGATATCAGTTCATGATTTGATGAAAATGACTCCAAAGGAGACAGTTCTTCCTGATCAATGTTAGTAATTAATTACCCTTGGAATCATCCTCCCAAATCCTTTGATAATTAACTCCTGGTGATTGTGAATAAAATCGGTTGGTGAAAATTCATAGGAAAGAGAAAATTCATTCCTCACCCGTCTTCTGATGAATTTCCAATGGAATCATCCACCGGAAAAACAACTGCATTCTCTCTTGGTGCCTTGGAACAGATCGGTTTGTGCAAATTACTCAAAGTACGAAAATCATTCTTTACAAGCACCTAGTGGGAAAGACTCCAGCAATCCAGATTCTCTCCTCCTGAGTTTGTTGAGATTGGTTCATGAAAATGACTAAAAAATCAACCATTTATTACTGATCACTGCATCTAATTAGTACCTCATGGAATCATCCTCCAAAGACCTTTTAGCTACTCTGCTGGTCACTTGGTAGAGATGGGTAGGGTAAATTGCTAAAAAGGAGACCTTCAATACGATCAGATGTAGCCATTGATGTCTCATGCACGCTTCCTCGAAAAGCCATTCGGATTCTCTCCTGATCCTTTGGTAGAGATCGGTTCATGAAAATGACAAAAATTCAACAGTAATTACTGATCACTGCTAGTCATTAACTCCATCTGGCATGATCCTCCAAAATCCTTTCAGATTTGCTTCTGGTGATTTGTTATAGGTGGAGTCTCGAAAATTCCAAAAAATAAGCCATTCTGAACGGCTTCGTGGTAGTCATTCATTCCTCACATCATGAGCCTCCTTAGTACATTCCAATTCGCTCCTGTTAACTTGGAAGAAATCAGTTCCTGAAATAGACTCAAAATGAGAAATTCATCTTGGATGTGCGCAACAGATCAATTTGAGAAGGAATCTTCCTGAAAGACCCGAGGATTCACTTCTCGTCCTATGGTACAGAGCAGTTCGTGAAAATGACTCCAGATGAGAAAGACATGCTTAATCTGGTATCCTGATCTATTTCTCATGGAAACATCCACCAAAACACAAGTCTCTTCTCTCCTCAGGATTTGGTGGAGATGGATCGTGAAAATTGCTAAAAATGAGAAAGTTATAACTGATCAATGCTCTAAAACAGTGACAAATGGAATCAATCCCCAAAAGCCTTTCAGATTCGCTTCTTGTGATTTGGTAGATATCAGTTCATGATTTGATGAAAATGACTCCAAAGGAGACAGTTCTTCCTGATCAATGTTAGTAATTAATTACACTTGGAATCATCCTCCCAAATCCTTTGATAATTAACTCCTGGTGATTGTGAATAAAATCGGTTGGTGAAAATTCATAGGAAAGAGAAAATTCATTCCTCACCCGTCTTCTGATGAATTTCCAATGGAATCATCCACCGGAAAAACAACTGCATTCTCTCCTGGTGCCTTGGAACAGATCGGTTTGTGCAAATTACTCAAAGTACGAAAATCATTCTTTACAAGCACCTAGTGGGAAAGACTCCAGCAATCCAGATTCTCTCCTCCTGAGTTTGTTGAGATTGGTTCATGAAAATTACTAAAAAATCAACCATTTATTACTGATCACTGCATCTAATTAGTACCTCATGGAATCATCCTCCAAAGAGCTTTTAGCTACTCTGCTGGTCACTTGGTAGAGATGGGTAGGGTAAATTGCTAAAAAGGAGACCTTCAATACGATCAGATGTAGCCATTGATGTCTCATGCACGCTTCCTCAAAAAGCCATTCGGATTCTCTCCTGATCCTTTGGTAGGGATCGGTTCATGAAAATGACAAAAATTCAACAGTAATTACTGATCACTGCTAGTCATTAACTCCATCTGGCATGATCCTCCAAAATCCTTTCAGATTTGCTTCTTGTGATTTGTTATAGGTGGAGTCTCGAAAATTCCAAAAAATAAGCCATTCTGAACGGCTTCGTGGTAGTCATTCATTCCTCACATCATGAGCCTCCTTAGTACATTCCAATTCGCTCCTGTTAACTTGGAAGAAATCAGTTCCTGAAATAGACTCAAAATGAGAAGTTCATCTTGGATGTGCGCAACAGTTCAATTTGAGAAGGAATCTTCCTGAAAGACCCGAGGATTCACTTCTCGTCCTATGGTACAGAGCAGTTCGTGAAAATGACTCCAGATGAGAAAGACATGCTTAATCTGGTATCCTTATCTATTTCTCATGGAAACATCCACCAAAACACAAGTCTCTTCTCTCTTCAGGATTTGGTGGAGATTGATCGTGAAAATTGCTAAAAATGAGAAAGTTATAACTGATCAATGCTCTAAAACAGTGACAAATGGAATCAATCCCCAAAAGCCTTTCAGATTCGCTTCTTGTGATTTGGTAGATATCAGTTCATGATTTGATGAAAATGACTCCAAAGGAGACAGTTCTTCCTGATCAATGTTAGTAATTAATTACACTTGGAATCATCCTCCCAAATCCTTTGATAATTAACTCCTGGTGATTGTGAATAAAATCGGTTGGTGAAAATTCGTAGGAAAGAGAAAATCCATTCCTCAACCGTCTTCTGATGAATTTCCAAAGGAATCATCCACCGGAAAAACAACTTCATTCTCTCTTGGTGCCTTGGAACAGATCGGTTTGTGCAAATGACTCAAAGTACGAAAATCATTCTTTACAAGCACCTAGTGGTAAAGACTCCAGCAATCCAGATTCTCTCCTCCTGAGTTTGTCGAGATTGGTTCATGAAAATGACTAAAACATCAACCATTTATTACTGATCACTGCATCTAATTAGTACCTCATGGAATCATCCTCCAAAGACCTTTTAGCTACTCTGCTGGTCACTTGGTAGAGATGGGTAGGGTAAATTGCTAAAAAGGAGACCTTCAATACGATCAGATGTAGCCATTGATGTCTCATGCACGCTTCCTCGAAAAGCCATTCGGATTCTCTCCTGATCCTTTGGTAGAGATCGGTTCATGAAAATGACAAAAATTCAACAGTAATTACTGATCACTGCTAGTCATTAACTCCATCTGGCATGATCCTCCAAAATCCTTTCAGATTTGCTTCTGGTGATTTGTTATAGGTGGAGTCTCGAAAATTCCAAAAAATAAGCCATTCTGAACGTCTTCGTGGTAGTCATTCATTCCTCACATCATGAGCCTCCTTAGTACATTCCAATTCGCTCCTGTTGACTTGGAAGAAATCAGTTCCTGAAATAGACTCAAAATGAGAAATTCATCTTGGATGTGCGCAACAGATCAATTTGAGAAGGAATCTTCCTGAAAGACCCGAGGATTCACTTCTCGTCCTATGGTACAGAGCAGTTCGTGAAAATGACTCCAGATGAGAAAGACATGCTTAATCTGGTATCCTTATCTATTTCTCATGGAAACATCCACCAAAACACAAGTCTCTTCTCTCTTCAGGATTTGGTGGAGATGGATCGTGAAAATTGCTAAAAATGAGAAAGTTATAACTGATAAATGCTCTAAAAGAGTGACAAATGGAATCAATCCCCAAAAGCCTTTCAGATTCGCTTCTTGTGATTTGGTAGATATCAGTTCATGATTTGATGAAAATGACTCCAAAGGAGACAGTTTTTCCTGATCAATGTCAGTAATTAATTACACTTGGAATCATCCTCCCAAATCCTTTGATAATTAACTCCTGGTGATTGTGAATAAAATCGGTTGGTGAAAATTCATAGGAAAGAGAAAATTCATTCCTCACCCGTCTTCTGATGAATTTCCAATGGAATCATCCACCGGAAAAACAACTGCATTCTCTCTTGGTGCCTTGGAACAGATCGGTTTGTGCAAATTACTCAAAGTACGAAAATCATTCTTTACAAGCACCTAGTGGGAAAGACTCCAGCAATCCAGATTCTCTCCTCCTGAGTTTGTTGAGATTGGTTCATGAAAATGACTAAAAAATCAACCATTTATTACTGATCACTGCATCTAATTAGTACCTCATGGAATCATCCTCCAAAGACCTTTTAGCTACTCTGCTGGTCACTTGGTAGAGATGGGTAGGGTAAATTGCTAAAAAGGAGACCTTCAATACGATCAGATGTAGCCATTGATGTCTCATGCACGCTTCCTCGAAAAGCCATTCGGATTCTCTCCTGATCCTTTGGTAGAGATCGGTTCATGAAAATGACAAAAATTCAACAGTAATTACTGATCACTGCTAGTCATTAACTCCATCTGGCATGATCCTCCAAAATCCTTTCAGATTTGCTTCTGGTGATTTGTTATAGGTGGAGTCTCGAAAATTCCAAAAAATAAGCCATTCTGAACGGCTTCGTGGTAGTCATTCATTCCTCACATCATGAGCCTCCTTAGTACATTCCAATTCGCTCCTGTTAACTTGGAAGAAATCAGTTCCTGAAATAGACTCAAAATGAGAAATTCATCTTGGATGTGCGCAACAGATCAATTTGAGAAGGAATCTTCCTGAAAGACCCGAGGATTCACTTCTCGTCCTATGGTACAGAGCAGTTCGTGAAAATGACTCCAGATGAGAAAGACATGCTTAATCTGGTATCCTGATCTATTTCTCATGGAAACATCCACCAAAACACAAGTCTCTTCTCTCCTCAGGATTTGGTGGAGATGGATCGTGAAAATTGCTAAAAATGAGAAAGTTATAACTGATCAATGCTCTAAAACAGTGACAAATGGAATCAATCCCCAAAAGCCTTTCAGATTCGCTTCTTGTGATTTGGTAGATATCAGTTCATGATTTGATGAAAATGACTCCAAAGGAGACAGTTCTTCCTGATCAATGTTAGTAATTAATTACACTTGGAATCATCCTCCCAAATCCTTTGATAATTAACTCCTGGTGATTGTGAATAAAATCGGTTGGTGAAAATTCATAGGAAAGAGAAAATTCATTCCTCACCCGTCTTCTGATGAATTTCCAATGGAATCATCCACCGGAAAAACAACTGCATTCTCTCTTGGTGCCTTGGAACAGATCGGTTTGTGCAAATTACTCAAAGTACGAAAATCATTCTTTACAAGCACCTAGTGGGAAAGACTCCAGCAATCCAGATTCTCTCCTCCTGAGTTTGTCGAGATTGGTTCATGAAAATGACTAAAAAATCAACCATTTATTACTGATCACTGCATCTAATTAGTACCTCATGGAATCATCCTCCAAAGACCTTTTAGCTACTCTGCTGGTCACTTGGTAGAGATGGGTCGTGTAAATTGCTAAAAATGAGACCTTCAATACGATCAGATGTAGCCATTGATGTCTCATGCACGCTTCCTCGAAAAGCCATTCGGATTCTCTCCTGATCCTTTGGTAGAGATCGGTTCATGAAAATGACAGAAATTCAACAGTAATTACTGATCACTGCTAGTCATTAACTCCATCTGGCATGATCCTCCAAAATCCTTTCAGATTTGCTTCTGGTGATTTGTTATAGGTGGAGTCTCGAAAATTCCGAAAAATAAGCCATTCTCAACGGCTTCGTGGTAGTCATTCATTCCTCACATCATGAGCCTCCTTAGTACATTCCAATTCGCTCCTGTTAACTTGGAAGAAATCAGTTCCTGAAATAGACTCAAAATGAGAAATTCATCTTGGATGTGCGCAACAGATCAATTTGAGAAGGAATCTTCCTGAAAGACCCGAGGATTCACTTCTCGTCCTATGGTACAGAGCAGTTCGTGAAAATGACTCCAGATGAGAAAGACATGCTTAATCTGGTATCCTGATCTATTTCTCATGGAAACATCCACCAAAACACAAGTCTCTTCTCTCTTCAGGATTTGGTGGAGATTGATCATGAAAATTGCTAAAAATGAGAAAGTTATAACTGATCAATGCTCTAAAACAGTGACAAATGGAATCAATCCCCAAAAGCCTTTCAGATTCGCTTCTTGTGATTTGGTAGATATGAGTTCATGATTTGATGAAAATGACTCCAAAGGAGACAGTTCTTCCTGATCAATGTTAGTAATTAATTACACTTGGAATCATCCTCCCAAATCCTTTGATAATTAACTCCTGGTGATTGTGAATAAAATCGGTTGGTGAAAATTCATAGGAAAGAGAAAATTCATTCCTCACCCGTCTTCTGATGAATTTCCAATGGAATCATCCACCGGAAAAACAATTGCATTCTCTCTTGGTGCCTTGGAACAGATCGGTTTGTGCAAATTACTCAAAGTACAAAAATCATTCTTTACAAGCACCTAGTGGGAAAGACTCCAGCAATCCAGTTTCTCTGATCCTGAGTTTGTCGAGATTGGTTCATGAAAATTACTAAAAAATCAACCATTTATTCCTGATCACTGCATCTAATTAGTACCTCATGGAATCATCCTCCAAAGACCATTTAGCTACTCTGCTGGTCACTTGGTAGAGATGGGTAGGGTAAATTGCTAAAAAGGAGACCTTCAATACGATCAGATGTAGCCATTGATGTCTCATGCACGCTTCCTCGAAAAGCCGTTCGGATTCTCTCCTGATCCCTTGGTAGAGATCGGTTCATGAAAATGACAAAAATTCAACAGTAATTACTGATCACTGCTAGTCATTAACTCCATCTGGCATGATCCTCCAAAATCCTTTCAGATTTGCTTCTGGTGATTTGTTATAGGTGGAGTCTCGAAAATTCCGAAAAATAAGCCATTCTGAACGGCTTCGTGGTAGTCATTCATTCCTCACATCATGAGCCTCCTTAGTACATTCCAATTCGCTCCTGTTAACTTGGAAGAAATCAGTTCCTGAAATAGACTCAAAATGAGAAATTCATCTTGGATGTGCGCAACAGATCAATTTGAGAAGGAATCTTCCTGAAAGACCCGAGGATTCACTTCTCGTCCTATGGTACAGAGCAGTTCGTGAAAATGACTCAAGATGAGAAAGACATGCTTAATCTGGTATCCTGATCTATTTCTCATGGAAACATCCACCAAAACACAAGTCTCTTCTCTCTTCAGGATTTGGTGGAGATTGATCGTGAAAATTGCTAAAAATGAGAAAGTTATAACTGATCAATGCTCTAAAACAGTGACAAATGGAATCAATCCCCAAAAGCCTTTCAGATTCGCTTCTTGTGATTTGGTAGATATCAGTTCATGATTTGATGAAAATGACTCCAAAGGAGACAGTTCTTCCTGATCAATGTTAGTAATTAATTACACTTGGAATCATCCTCCCAAATCCTTTGATAATTAACTCCTGGTGATTGTGAATAAAATCGGTTGGTGAAAATTCGTAGGAAAGAGAAAATTCATTCCTCACCCGTCTTCTGATGAATTTCCAATGGAATCATCCACCGGAAAAACAACTGCATTCTCTCTTGGTGCCTTGGAACAGATCGGTTTGTGCAAATGACTCAAAGTACGAAAATCATTCTTTACAAGCACCTAGTGGTAAAGACTCCAGCAATCCAGATTCTCTCCTCCTGAGTTTGTCGAGATTGGTTCATGAAAATGACTAAAACATCAACCATTTATTACTGATCACTGCATCTAATTAGTACCTCATGGAATCATCCTCCAAAGACCTTTTAGCTACTCTGCTGGTCACTTGGTAGAGATGGGTAGGGTAAATTGCTAAAAAGGAGACCTTCAATACGATCAGATGTAGCCATTGATGTCTCATGCACGCTTCCTCGAAAAGCCATTCGGATTCTCTCCTGATCCTTTGGTAGAGATCGGTTCATGAAAATGACAAAAATTCAACAGTAATTACTGATCACTGCTAGTCATTAACTCCATCTGGCATGATCCTCCAAAATCCTTTCAGATTTGCTTCTGGTGATTTGTTATAGGTGGAGTCTCGAAAATTCCAAAAAATAAGCCATTCTGAACGTCTTCGTGGTAGTCATTCATTCCTCACATCATGAGCCTCCTTAGTACATTCCAATTCGCTCCTGTTGACTTGGAAGAAATCAGTTCCTGAAATAGACTCAAAATGAGAAATTCATCTTGGATGTGCGCAACAGATCAATTTGAGAAGGAATCTTCCTGAAAGACCCGAGGATTCACTTCTCGTCCTATGGTACAGAGCAGTTCGTGAAAATGACTCCAGATGAGAAAGACATGCTTAATCTGGTATCCTTATCTATTTCTCATGGAAACATCCACCAAAACACAAGTCTCTTCTCTCTTCAGGATTTGGTGGAGATGGATCGTGAAAATTGCTAAAAATGAGAAAGTTATAACTGATAAATGCTCTAAAAGAGTGACAAATGGAATCAATCCCCAAAAGCCTTTCAGATTCGCTTCTTGTGATTTGGTAGATATCAGTTCATGATTTGATGAAAATGACTCCAAAGGAGACAGTTTTTCCTGATCAATGTCAGTAATTAATTACACTTGGAATCATCCTCCCAAATCCTTTGATAATTAACTCCTGGTGATTGTGAATAAAATCGGTTGGTGAAAATTCATAGGAAAGAGAAAATTCATTCCTCACCCGTCTTCTGATGAATTTCCAATGGAATCATCCACCGGAAAAACAACTGCATTCTCTCTTGGTGCCTTGGAACAGATCGGTTTGTGCAAATTACTCAAAGTACGAAAATCATTCTTTACAAGCACCTAGTGGGAAAGACTCCAGCAATCCAGATTCTCTCCTCCTGAGTTTGTTGAGATTGGTTCATGAAAATGACTAAAAAATCAACCATTTATTACTGATCACTGCATCTAATTAGTACCTCATGGAATCATCCTCCAAAGACCTTTTAGCTACTCTGCTGGTCACTTGGTAGAGATGGGTAGGGTAAATTGCTAAAAAGGAGACCTTCAATACGATCAGATGTAGCCATTGATGTCTCATGCACGCTTCCTCGAAAAGCCATTCGGATTCTCTCCTGATCCTTTGGTAGAGATCGGTTCATGAAAATGACAAAAATTCAACAGTAATTACTGATCACTGCTAGTCATTAACTCCATCTGGCATGATCCTCCAAAATCCTTTCAGATTTGCTTCTGGTGATTTGTTATAGGTGGAGTCTCGAAAATTCCAAAAAATAAGCCATTCTGAACGGCTTCGTGGTAGTCATTCATTCCTCACATCATGAGCCTCCTTAGTACATTCCAATTCGCTCCTGTTAACTTGGAAGAAATCAGTTCCTGAAATAGACTCAAAATGAGAAATACATCTTGGATGTGCGCAACAGATCAATTTGAGAAGGAATCTTCCTGAAAGACCCGAGGATTCACTTCTCGTCCTATGGTACAGAGCAGTTCGTGAAAATGACTCCAGATGAGAAAGACATGCTTAATCTGGTATCCTGATCTATTTCTCATGGAAACATCCACCAAAACACAAGTCTCTTCTCTCCTCAGGATTTGGTGGAGATGGATCGTGAAAATTGCTAAAAATGAGAAAGTTATAACTGATCAATGCTCTAAAACAGTGACAAATGGAATCAATCCCCAAAAGCCTTTCAGATTCGCTTCTTGTGATTTGGTAGATATCAGTTCATGATTTGATGAAAATGACTCCAAAGGAGACAGTTCTTCCTGATCAATGTTAGTAATTAATTACACTTGGAATCATCCTCCCAAATCCTTTGATAATTAACTCCTGGTGATTGTGAATAAAATCGGTTGGTGAAAATTCATAGGAAAGAGAAAATTCATTCCTCACCCGTCTTCTGATGAATTTCCAATGGAATCATCCACCGGAAAAACAACTGCATTCTCTCTTGGTGCCTTGGAACAGATCGGTTTGTGCAAATTACTCAAAGTACGAAAATCATTCTTTACAAGCACCTAGTGGGAAAGACTCCAGCAATCCAGATTCTCTCCTCCTGAGTTTGTCGAGATTGGTTCATGAAAATGACTAAAAAATCAACCATTTATTACTGATCACTGCATCTAATTAGTACCTCATGGAATCATCCTCCAAAGACCTTTTAGCTACTCTGCTGGTCACTTGGTAGAGATGGGTCGTGTAAATTGCTAAAAATGAGACCTTCAATACGATCAGATGTAGCCATTGATGTCTCATGCACGCTTCCTCGAAAAGCCATTCGGATTCTCTCCTGATCCTTTGGTAGAGATCGGTTCATGAAAATGACAGAAATTCAACAGTAATTACTGATCACTGCTAGTCATTAACTCCATCTGGCATGATCCTCCAAAATCCTTTCAGATTTGCTTCTGGTGATTTGTTATAGGTGGAGTCTCGAAAATTCCGAAAAATAAGCCATTCTCAACGGCTTCGTGGTAGTCATTCATTCCTCACATCATGAGCCTCCTTAGTACATTCCAATTCGCTCCTGTTAACTTGGAAGAAATCAGTTCCTGAAATAGACTCAAAATGAGAAATTCATCTTGGATGTGCGCAACAGATCAATTTGAGAAGGAATCTTCCTGAAAGACCCGAGGATTCACTTCTCGTCCTATGGTACAGAGCAGTTCGTGAAAATGACTCCAGATGAGAAAGACATGCTTAATCTGGTATCCTTATCTATTTCTCATGGAAACATCCACCAAAACACAAGTCTCTTCTCTCTTCAGGATTTGGTGGAGATTGATCGTGAAAATTGCTAAAAATGAGAAAGTTATAACTGATCAATGCTCTAAAACAGTGACAAATGGAATCAATCCCCAAAAGCCTTTCAGATTCGCTTCTTGTGATTTGGTAGATATCAGTTCATGATTTGATGAAAATGACTCCAAAGGAGACAGTTCTTCCTGATCAATGTTAGTAATTAATTACACTTGGAATCATCCTCCCAAATCCTTTGATAATTAACTCCTGGTGATTGTGAATAAAATCGGTTGGTGAAAATTCATAGGAAAGAGAAAATTCATTCCTCACCCGTCTTCTGATGAATTTCCAATGGAATCATCCACCGGAAAAACAACTGCATTCTCTCCTCGTGCCTTGGAACAGATCGGTTTGTGCAAATTACTCAAAGTACGAAAATCATTCTTTACAAGCACCTAGTGGGAAAGACTCCAGCAATCCAGATTCTCTCCTCCTGAGTTTGTTGAGATTGGTTCATGAAAATTACTAAAAAATCAACCATTTATTACTGATCACTGCATCTAATTAGTACCTCATGGAATCATCCTCCAAAGAGCTTTTAGCTACTCTGCTGGTCACTTGGTAGAGATGGGTAGGGTAAATTGCTAAAAAGGAGACCTTCAATACGATCAGATGTAGCCATTGATGTCTCATGCACGCTTCCTCAAAAAGCCATTCGGATTCTCTCCTGATCCTTTGGTAGGGATCGGTTCATGAAAATGACAAAAATTCAACAGTAATTACTGATCACTGCTAGTCATTAACTCCATCTGGCATGATCCTCCAAAATCCTTTCAGATTTGCTTCTTGTGATTTGTTATAGGTGGAGTCTCGAAAATTCCAAAAAATAAGCCATTCTGAACGGCTTCGTGGTAGTCATTCATTCCTCACATCATGAGCCTCCTTAGTACATTCCAATTCGCTCCTGTTAACTTGGAAGAAATCAGTTCCTGAAATAGACTCAAAATGAGAAGTTCATCTTGGATGTGCGCAACAGTTCAATTTGAGAAGGAATCTTCCTGAAAGACCCGAGGATTCACTTCTCGTCCTATGGTACAGAGCAGTTCGTGAAAATGACTCCAGATGAGAAAGACATGCTTAATCTGGTATCCTTATCTATTTCTCATGGAAACATCCACCAAAACACAAGTCTCTTCTCTCTTCAGGATTTGGTGGAGATTGATCGTGAAAATTGCTAAAAATGAGAAAGTTATAACTGATCAATGCTCTAAAACAGTGACAAATGGAATCAATCCCCAAAAGCCTTTCAGATTCGCTTCTTGTGATTTGGTAGATATCAGTTCATGATTTGATGAAAATGACTCCAAAGGAGACAGTTCTTCCTGATCAATGTTAGTAATTAATTACACTTGGAATCATCCTCCCAAATCCTTTGATAATTAACTCCTGGTGATTGTGAATAAAATCGGTTGGTGAAAATTCGTAGGAAAGAGAAAATCCATTCCTCAACCGTCTTCTGATGAATTTCCAAAGGAATCATCCACCGGAAAAACAACTTCATTCTCTCTTGGTGCCTTGGAACAGATCGGTTTGTGCAAATGACTCAAAGTACGAAAATCATTCTTTACAAGCACCTAGTGGTAAAGACTCCAGCAATCCAGATTCTCTCCTCCTGAGTTTGTCGAGATTGGTTCATGAAAATGACTAAAACATCAACCATTTATTACTGATCACTGCATCTAATTAGTACCTCATGGAATCATCCTCCAAAGACCTTTTAGCTACTCTGCTGGTCACTTGGTAGAGATGGGTAGGGTAAATTGCTAAAAAGGAGACCTTCAATACGATCAGATGTAGCCATTGATGTCTCATGCACGCTTCCTCGAAAAGCCATTCGGATTCTCTCCTGATCCTTTGGTAGAGATCGGTTCATGAAAATGACAAAAATTCAACAGTAATTACTGATCACTGCTAGTCATTAACTCCATCTGGCATGATCCTCCAAAATCCTTTCAGATTTGCTTCTGGTGATTTGTTATAGGTGGAGTCTCGAAAATTCCAAAAAATAAGCCATTCTGAACGTCTTCGTGGTAGTCATTCATTCCTCACATCATGAGCCTCCTTAGTACATTCCAATTCGCTCCTGTTGACTTGGAAGAAATCAGTTCCTGAAATAGACTCAAAATGAGAAATTCATCTTGGATGTGCGCAACAGATCAATTTGAGAAGGAATCTTCCTGAAAGACCCGAGGATTCACTTCTCGTCCTATGGTACAGAGCAGTTCGTGAAAATGACTCCAGATGAGAAAGACATGCTTAATCTGGTATCCTTATCTATTTCTCATGGAAACATCCACCAAAACACAAGTCTCTTCTCTCTTCAGGATTTGGTGGAGATGGATCGTGAAAATTGCTAAAAATGAGAAAGTTATAACTGATAAATGCTCTAAAAGAGTGACAAATGGAATCAATCCCCAAAAGCCTTTCAGATTCGCTTCTTGTGATTTGGTAGATATCAGTTCATGATTTGATGAAAATGACTCCAAAGGAGACAGTTTTTCCTGATCAATGTCAGTAATTAATTACACTTGGAATCATCCTCCCAAATCCTTTGATAATTAACTCCTGGTGATTGTGAATAAAATCGGTTGGTGAAAATTCATAGGAAAGAGAAAATTCATTCCTCACCCGTCTTCTGATGAATTTCCAATGGAATCATCCACCGGAAAAACAACTGCATTCTCTCTTGGTGCCTTGGAACAGATCGGTTTGTGCAAATTACTCAAAGTACGAAAATCATTCTTTACAAGCACCTAGTGGGAAAGACTCCAGCAATCCAGATTCTCTCCTCCTGAGTTTGTTGAGATTGGTTCATGAAAATGACTAAAAAATCAACCATTTATTACTGATCACTGCATCTAATTAGTACCTCATGGAATCATCCTCCAAAGACCTTTTAGCTACTCTGCTGGTCACTTGGTAGAGATGGGTAGGGTAAATTGCTAAAAAGGAGACCTTCAATACGATCAGATGTAGCCATTGATGTCTCATGCACGCTTCCTCGAAAAGCCATTCGGATTCTCTCCTGATCCTTTGGTAGAGATCGGTTCATGAAAATGACAAAAATTCAACAGTAATTACTGATCACTGCTAGTCATTAACTCCATCTGGCATGATCCTCCAAAATCCTTTCAGATTTGCTTCTGGTGATTTGTTATAGGTGGAGTCTCGAAAATTCCAAAAAATAAGCCATTCTGAACGGCTTCGTGGTAGTCATTCATTCCTCACATCATGAGCCTCCTTAGTACATTCCAATTCGCTCCTGTTAACTTGGAAGAAATCAGTTCCTGAAATAGACTCAAAATGAGAAATTCATCTTGGATGTGCGCAACAGATCAATTTGAGAAGGAATCTTCCTGAAAGACCCGAGGATTCACTTCTCGTCCTATGGTACAGAGCAGTTCGTGAAAATGACTCCAGATGAGAAAGACATGCTTAATCTGGTATCCTGATCTATTTCTCATGGAAACATCCACCAAAACACAAGTCTCTTCTCTCCTCAGGATTTGGTGGAGATGGATCGTGAAAATTGCTAAAAATGAGAAAGTTATAACTGATCAATGCTCTAAAACAGTGACAAATGGAATCAATCCCCAAAAGCCTTTCAGATTCGCTTCTTGTGATTTGGTAGATATCAGTTCATGATTTGATGAAAATGACTCCAAAGGAGACAGTTCTTCCTGATCAATGTTAGTAATTAATTACACTTGGAATCATCCTCCCAAATCCTTTGATAATTAACTCCTGGTGATTGTGAATAAAATCGGTTGGTGAAAATTCATAGGAAAGAGAAAATTCATTCCTCACCCGTCTTCTGATGAATTTCCAATGGAATCATCCACCGGAAAAACAACTGCATTCTCTCTTGGTGCCTTGGAACAGATCGGTTTGTGCAAATTACTCAAAGTACGAAAATCATTCTTTACAAGCACCTAGTGGGAAAGACTCCAGCAATCCAGATTCTCTCCTCCTGAGTTTGTCGAGATTGGTTCATGAAAATGACTAAAAAATCAACCATTTATTACTGATCACTGCATCTAATTAGTACCTCATGGAATCATCCTCCAAAGACCTTTTAGCTACTCTGCTGGTCACTTGGTAGAGATGGGTCGTGTAAATTGCTAAAAATGAGACCTTCAATACGATCAGATGTAGCCATTGATGTCTCATGCACGCTTCCTCGAAAAGCCATTCGGATTCTCTCCTGATCCTTTGGTAGAGATCGGTTCATGAAAATGACAGAAATTCAACAGTAATTACTGATCACTGCTAGTCATTAACTCCATCTGGCATGATCCTCCAAAATCCTTTCAGATTTGCTTCTGGTGATTTGTTATAGGTGGAGTCTCGAAAATTCCGAAAAATAAGCCATTCTCAACGGCTTCGTGGTAGTCATTCATTCCTCACATCATGAGCCTCCTTAGTACATTCCAATTCGCTCCTGTTAACTTGGAAGAAATCAGTTCCTGAAATAGACTCAAAATGAGAAATTCATCTTGGATGTGCGCAACAGATCAATTTGAGAAGGAATCTTCCTGAAAGACCCGAGGATTCACTTCTCGTCCTATGGTACAGAGCAGTTCGTGAAAATGACTCCAGATGAGAAAGACATGCTTAATCTGGTATCCTGATCTATTTCTCATGGAAACATCCACCAAAACACAAGTCTCTTCTCTCTTCAGGATTTGGTGGAGATTGATCATGAAAATTGCTAAAAATGAGAAAGTTATAACTGATCAATGCTCTAAAACAGTGACAAATGGAATCAATCCCCAAAAGCCTTTCAGATTCGCTTCTTGTGATTTGGTAGATATGAGTTCATGATTTGATGAAAATGACTCCAAAGGAGACAGTTCTTCCTGATCAATGTTAGTAATTAATTACACTTGGAATCATCCTCCCAAATCCTTTGATAATTAACTCCTGGTGATTGTGAATAAAATCGGTTGGTGAAAATTCATAGGAAAGAGAAAATTCATTCCTCACCCGTCTTCTGATGAATTTCCAATGGAATCATCCACCGGAAAAACAACTGCATTCTCTCCTGGTGCCTTGGAACAGATCGGTTTGTGCAAATTACTCAAAGTACGAAAATCATTCTTTACAAGCACCTAGTGGGAAAGACTCCAGCAATCCAGATTCTCTCCTCCTGAGTTTGTTGAGATTGGTTCATGAAAATTACTAAAAAATCAACCATTTATTACTGATCACTGCATCTAATTAGTACCTCATGGAATCATCCTCCAAAGAGCTTTTAGCTACTCTGCTGGTCACTTGGTAGAGATGGGTAGGGTAAATTGCTAAAAAGGAGACCTTCAATACGATCAGATGTAGCCATTGATGTCTCATGCACGCTTCCTCAAAAAGCCATTCGGATTCTCTCCTGATCCTTTGGTAGGGATCGGTTCATGAAAATGACAAAAATTCAACAGTAATTACTGATCACTGCTAGTCATTAACTCCATCTGGCATGATCCTCCAAAATCCTTTCAGATTTGCTTCTTGTGATTTGTTATAGGTGGAGTCTCGAAAATTCCAAAAAATAAGCCATTCTGAACGGCTTCGTGGTAGTCATTCATTCCTCACATCATGAGCCTCCTTAGTACATTCCAATTCGCTCCTGTTAACTTGGAAGAAATCAGTTCCTGAAATAGACTCAAAATGAGAAGTTCATCTTGGATGTGCGCAACAGTTCAATTTGAGAAGGAATCTTCCTGAAAGACCCGAGGATTCACTTCTCGTCCTATGGTACAGAGCAGTTCGTGAAAATGACTCCAGATGAGAAAGACATGCTTAATCTGGTATCCTTATCTATTTCTCATGGAAACATCCACCAAAACACAAGTCTCTTCTCTCTTCAGGATTTGGTGGAGATTGATCGTGAAAATTGCTAAAAATGAGAAAGTTATAACTGATCAATGCTCTAAAACAGTGACAAATGGAATCAATCCCCAAAAGCCTTTCAGATTCGCTTCTTGTGATTTGGTAGATATCAGTTCATGATTTGATGAAAATGACTCCAAAGGAGACAGTTCTTCCTGATCAATGTTAGTAATTAATTACACTTGGAATCATCCTCCCAAATCCTTTGATAATTAACTCCTGGTGATTGTGAATAAAATCGGTTGGTGAAAATTCGTAGGAAAGAGAAAATCCATTCCTCAACCGTCTTCTGATGAATTTCCAAAGGAATCATCCACCGGAAAAACAACTTCATTCTCTCTTGGTGCCTTGGAACAGATCGGTTTGTGCAAATGACTCAAAGTACGAAAATCATTCTTTACAAGCACCTAGTGGTAAAGACTCCAGCAATCCAGATTCTCTCCTCCTGAGTTTGTCGAGATTGGTTCATGAAAATGACTAAAACATCAACCATTTATTACTGATCACTGCATCTAATTAGTACCTCATGGAATCATCCTCCAAAGACCTTTTAGCTACTCTGCTGGTCACTTGGTAGAGATGGGTAGGGTAAATTGCTAAAAAGGAGACCTTCAATACGATCAGATGTAGCCATTGATGTCTCATGCACGCTTCCTCGAAAAGCCATTCGGATTCTCTCCTGATCCTTTGGTAGAGATCGGTTCATGAAAATGACAAAAATTCAACAGTAATTACTGATCACTGCTAGTCATTAACTCCATCTGGCATGATCCTCCAAAATCCTTTCAGATTTGCTTCTGGTGATTTGTTATAGGTGGAGTCTCGAAAATTCCAAAAAATAAGCCATTCTGAACGTCTTCGTGGTAGTCATTCATTCCTCACATCATGAGCCTCCTTAGTACATTCCAATTCGCTCCTGTTAACTTGGAAGAAATCAGTTCCTGAAATAGACTCAAAATGAGAAATTCATCTTGGATGTGCGCAACAGATCAATTTGAGAAGGAATCTTCCTGAAAGACCCGAGGATTCACTTCTCGTCCTATGGTACAGAGCAGTTCGTGAAAATGACTCCAGATGAGAAAGACATGCTTAATCTGGTATCCTTATCTATTTCTCATGGAAACATCCACCAAAACACAAGTCTCTTCTCTCTTCAGGATTTGGTGGAGATGGATCGTGAAAATTGCTAAAAATGAGAAAGTTATAACTGATAAATGCTCTAAAAGAGTGACAAATGGAATCAATCCCCAAAAGCCTTTCAGATTCGCTTCTTGTGATTTGGTAGATATCAGTTCATGATTTGATGAAAATGACTCCAAAGGAGACAGTTTTTCCTGATCAATGTCAGTAATTAATTACACTTGGAATCATCCTCCCAAATCCTTTGATAATTAACTCCTGGTGATTGTGAATAAAATCGGTTGGTGAAAATTCATAGGAAAGAGAAAATTCATTCCTCACCCGTCTTCTGATGAATTTCCAATGGAATCATCCACCGGAAAAACAACTGCATTCTCTCTTGGTGCCTTGGAACAGATCGGTTTGTGCAAATTACTCAAAGTACGAAAATCATTCTTTACAAGCACCTAGTGGGAAAGACTCCAGCAATCCAGATTCTCTCCTCCTGAGTTTGTTGAGATTGGTTCATGAAAATGACTAAAAAATCAACCATTTATTACTGATCACTGCATCTAATTAGTACCTCATGGAATCATCCTCCAAAGACCTTTTAGCTACTCTGCTGGTCACTTGGTAGAGATGGGTAGGGTAAATTGCTAAAAAGGAGACCTTCAATACGATCAGATGTAGCCATTGATGTCTCATGCACGCTTCCTCGAAAAGCCATTCGGATTCTCTCCTGATCCTTTGGTAGAGATCGGTTCATGAAAATGACAAAAATTCAACAGTAATTACTGATCACTGCTAGTCATTAACTCCATCTGGCATGATCCTCCAAAATCCTTTCAGATTTGCTTCTGGTGATTTGTTATAGGTGGAGTCTCGAAAATTCCAAAAAATAAGCCATTCTGAACGGCTTCGTGGTAGTCATTCATTCCTCACATCATGAGCCTCCTTAGTACATTCCAATTCGCTCCTGTTAACTTGGAAGAAATCAGTTCCTGAAATAGACTCAAAATGAGAAATTCATCTTGGATGTGCGCAACAGATCAATTTGAGAAGGAATCTTCCTGAAAGACCCGAGGATTCACTTCTCGTCCTATGGTACAGAGCAGTTCGTGAAAATGACTCCAGATGAGAAAGACATGCTTAATCTGGTATCCTGATCTATTTCTCATGGAAACATCCACCAAAACACAAGTCTCTTCTCTCCTCAGGATTTGGTGGAGATGGATCGTGAAAATTGCTAAAAATGAGAAAGTTATAACTGATCAATGCTCTAAAACAGTGACAAATGGAATCAATCCCCAAAAGCCTTTCAGATTCGCTTCTTGTGATTTGGTAGATATCAGTTCATGATTTGATGAAAATGACTCCAAAGGAGACAGTTCTTCCTGATCAATGTTAGTAATTAATTACACTTGGAATCATCCTCCCAAATCCTTTGATAATTAACTCCTGGTGATTGTGAATAAAATCGGTTGGTGAAAATTCATAGGAAAGAGAAAATTCATTCCTCACCCGTCTTCTGATGAATTTCCAATGGAATCATCCACCGGAAAAACAACTGCATTCTCTCTTGGTGCCTTGGAACAGATCGGTTTGTGCAAATTACTCAAAGTACGAAAATCATTCTTTACAAGCACCTAGTGGGAAAGACTCCAGCAATCCAGATTCTCTCCTCCTGAGTTTGTCGAGATTGGTTCATGAAAATGACTAAAAAATCAACCATTTATTACTGATCACTGCATCTAATTAGTACCTCATGGAATCATCCTCCAAAGACCTTTTAGCTACTCTGCTGGTCACTTGGTAGAGATGGGTCGTGTAAATTGCTAAAAATGAGACCTTCAATACGATCAGATGTAGCCATTGATGTCTCATGCACGCTTCCTCGAAAAGCCATTCGGATTCTCTCCTGATCCTTTGGTAGAGATCGGTTCATGAAAATGACAGAAATTCAACAGTAATTACTGATCACTGCTAGTCATTAACTCCATCTGGCATGATCCTCCAAAATCCTTTCAGATTTGCTTCTGGTGATTTGTTATAGGTGGAGTCTCGAAAATTCCGAAAAATAAGCCATTCTCAACGGCTTCGTGGTAGTCATTCATTCCTCACATCATGAGCCTCCTTAGTACATTCCAATTCGCTCCTGTTAACTTGGAAGAAATCAGTTCCTGAAATAGACTCAAAATGAGAAATTCATCTTGGATGTGCGCAACAGATCAATTTGAGAAGGAATCTTCCTGAAAGACCCGAGGATTCACTTCTCGTCCTATGGTACAGAGCAGTTCGTGAAAATGACTCCAGATGAGAAAGACATGCTTAATCTGGTATCCTGATCTATTTCTCATGGAAACATCCACCAAAACACAAGTCTCTTCTCTCTTCAGGATTTGGTGGAGATTGATCATGAAAATTGCTAAAAATGAGAAAGTTATAACTGATCAATGCTCTAAAACAGTGACAAATGGAATCAATCCCCAAAAGCCTTTCAGATTCGCTTCTTGTGATTTGGTAGATATGAGTTCATGATTTGATGAAAATGACTCCAAAGGAGACAGTTCTTCCTGATCAATGTTAGTAATTAATTACACTTGGAATCATCCTCCCAAATCCTTTGATAATTAACTCCTGGTGATTGTGAATAAAATCGGTTGGTGAAAATTCATAGGAAAGAGAAAATTCATTCCTCACCCGTCTTCTGATGAATTTCCAATGGAATCATCCACCGGAAAAACAATTGCATTCTCTCTTGGTGCCTTGGAACAGATCGGTTTGTGCAAATTACTCAAAGTACAAAAATCATTCTTTACAAGCACCTAGTGGGAAAGACTCCAGCAATCCAGTTTCTCTGATCCTGAGTTTGTCGAGATTGGTTCATGAAAATGACTAAAAAATCAACCATTTATTACTGATCACTGCATCTAATTAGTACCTCATGGAATCATCCTCCAAAGACCTTTTAGCTACTCTGCTGGTCACTTGGTAGAGATGGGTCGTGTAAATTGCTAAAAATGAGACCTTCAATACGATCAGATGTAGCCATTGATGTCTCATGCACGCTTCCTCGAAAAGCCATTCGGATTCTCTCCTGATCCTTTGGTAGAGATCGGTTCATGAAAATGACAGAAATTCAACAGTAATTACTGATCACTGCTAGTCATTAACTCCATCTGGCATGATCCTCCAAAATCCTTTCAGATTTGCTTCTGGTGATTTGTTATAGGTGGAGTCTCGAAAATTCCGAAAAATAAGCCATTCTCAACGGCTTCGTGGTAGTCATTCATTCCTCACATCATGAGCCTCCTTAGTACATTCCAATTCGCTCCTGTTAACTTGGAAGAAATCAGTTCCTGAAATAGACTCAAAATGAGAAATTCATCTTGGATGTGCGCAACAGATCAATTTGAGAAGGAATCTTCCTGAAAGACCCGAGGATTCACTTCTCGTCCTATGGTACAGAGCAGTTCGTGAAAATGACTCCAGATGAGAAAGACATGCTTAATCTGGTATCCTGATCTATTTCTCATGGAAACATCCACCAAAACACAAGTCTCTTCTCTCTTCAGGATTTGGTGGAGATTGATCATGAAAATTGCTAAAAATGAGAAAGTTATAACTGATCAATGCTCTAAAACAGTGACAAATGGAATCAATCCCCAAAAGCCTTTCAGATTCGCTTCTTGTGATTTGGTAGATATGAGTTCATGATTTGATGAAAATGACTCCAAAGGAGACAGTTCTTCCTGATCAATGTTAGTAATTAATTACACTTGGAATCATCCTCCCAAATCCTTTGATAATTAACTCCTGGTGATTGTGAATAAAATCGGTTGGTGAAAATTCATAGGAAAGAGAAAATTCATTCCTCACCCGTCTTCTGATGAATTTCCAATGGAATCATCCACCGGAAAAACAATTGCATTCTCTCTTGGTGCCTTGGAACAGATCGGTTTGTGCAAATTACTCAAAGTACAAAAATCATTCTTTACAAGCACCTAGTGGGAAAGACTCCAGCAATCCAGTTTCTCTGATCCTGAGTTTGTCGAGATTGGTTCATGAAAATTACTAAAAAATCAACCATTTATTCCTGATCACTGCATCTAATTAGTACCTCATGGAATCATCCTCCAAAGACCATTTAGCTACTCTGCTGGTCACTTGGTAGAGATGGGTAGGGTAAATTGCTAAAAAGGAGACCTTCAATACGATCAGATGTAGCCATTGATGTCTCATGCACGCTTCCTCGAAAAGCCATTCGGATTCTCTCCTGATCCCTTGGTAGAGATCGGTTCATGAAAATGACAAAAATTCAACAGTAATTACTGATCACTGCTAGTCATTAACTCCATCTGGCATGATCCTCCAAAATCCTTTCAGATTTGCTTCTGGTGATTTGTTATAGGTGGAGTCTCGAAAATTCCGAAAAATAAGCCATTCTGAACGGCTTCGTGGTAGTCATTCATTCCTCACATCATGAGCCTCCTTAGTACATTCCAATTCGCTCCTGTTAACTTGGAAGAAATCAGTTCCTGAAATAGACTCAAAATGAGAAATTCATCTTGGATGTGCGCAACAGATCAATTTGAGAAGGAATCTTCCTGAAAGACCCGAGGATTCACTTCTCGTCCTATGGTACAGAGCAGTTCGTGAAAATGACTCAAGATGAGAAAGACATGCTTAATCTGGTATCCTGATCTATTTCTCATGGAAACATCCACCAAAACACAAGTCTCTTCTCTCTTCAGGATTTGGTGGAGATTGATCGTGAAAATTGCTAAAAATGAGAAAGTTATAACTGATCAATGCTCTAAAACAGTGACAAATGGAATCAATCCCCAAAAGCCTTTCAGATTCGCTTCTTGTGATTTGGTAGATATCAGTTCATGATTTGATGAAAATGACTCCAAAGGAGACAGTTCTTCCTGATCAATGTTAGTAATTAATTACACTTGGAATCATCCTCCCAAATCCTTTGATAATTAACTCCTGGTGATTGTGAATAAAATCGGTTGGTGAAAATTCGTAGGAAAGAGAAAATTCATTCCTCACCCGTCTTCTGATGAATTTCCAATGGAATCATCCACCGGAAAAACAACTGCATTCTCTCTTGGTGCCTTGGAACAGATCGGTTTGTGCAAATTACTCAAAGTACGAAAATCATTCTTTACAAGCACCTAGTGGGAAAGACTCCAGCAATCCAGATTCTCTCCTCCTGAGTTTGTCGAGATTGGTTCATGAAAATTACTGAAAAATCAACCATTTATTACTGATCACTGCATCTAATTAGTACCTCATGGAATCATCCTCCAAAGACCTTTTAGCTACTCTGCTGGTCACTTGGTAGAGATGGGTAGGGTAAATTGCTAAAAAGGAGACCTTCAATACGATCAGATGTAGCCATTGATGTCTCATGCACGCTTCCTCGAAAAGCCATTCGGATTCTCTCCTGATCCTTTGGTAGAGATCGGTTCATGAAAATGACAAAAATTCAACAGTAATTACTGATCACTGCTAGTCATTAACTCCATCTGGCATGATCCTCCAAAATCCTTTCAGATTTGCTTCTGGTGATTTGTTATAGGTGGAGTCTCGAAAATTCCAAAAAATAAGCCATTCTGAACGGCTTCGTGGTAGTCATTCATTCCTCAAATCCTGAGCCTCCTTAGTACATTCCAATTCGCTCCTGTTAACTTGGAAGAAATCAGTTCCTGAAATAGACTCAAAATGAGAAATTCGTCTTGGATGTGCGCAACAGATCTATTTGAGAAGGAATCTTCCTGAAAGACCCGAGGATTCACTTCTCGTCCTATGGTACAGAGCAGTTTCTGAAAATGACTCCAGATGAGAAAGACATGCTTAATCTGGTATCCTGGTCTATTTCTCATGGAAACATCCACCAAAACACAAGTCTCTTCTCTCTTCAGGATTTGGTGGAGATTGATCGTGAAAATTGCTAAAAATGAGAAAGTTATAACTGATCAATGCTCTAAAACAGTGACAAATGGAATCAATCCCCAAAAGCCTCTCAGATTCGCTTCTTGTGACTTGGTAGATATCAGTTCATGATTTGATGAAAATGACTCCAAAGGAGACAGTTTTTCCTGATCAATGTCAGTAATTAATTACACTTGGAATCATCCTCCCAAATCCTTTGATAATTAACTCCTGGTGATTGTGAATAAAATCGGTTGGTGAAAATTCGTAGGAAAGAGAAAATCCATTCCTCAACCGTCTTCTGATGAATTTCCAATGGAATCATCCACCGGAAAAACAACTGCATTCTCTCTTGGTGCCTTGGAACAGATCGGTTTGTGCAAATTACTCAAAGTACGAAAATCATTCTTTACAAGCACCTAGTGGGAAAGACTCCAGCAATCCAGATTCTCTCCTCCTGAGTTTGTTGAGATTGGTTCATGAAAATTACAAAAAAATGAACCATTTATTACTGATCACTGCATCTAATTAGTACCTCATGGAATCATCCTGAAAGACCCGAGGATTCACTTCTCGTCCTATGGTACAGAGCAGTTTCTGAAAATGACTCCAGATGAGAAAGACATGCTTAATCTGGTATCCTGGTCTATTTCTCATGGAAACATCCACCAAAACACAAGTCTCTTCTCTCTTCAGGATTTGGTGGAGATTGATCGTGAAAATTGCTAAAAATGAGAAAGTTATAACTGATCAATGCTCTAAAACAGTGACAAATGGAATCAATCCCCAAAAGCCTCTCAGATTCGCTTCTTGTGATTTGGTAGATATCAGTTCATGATTTGATGAAAATGACTCCAAAGGAGACAGTTTTTCCTGATCAATGTCAGTAATTAATTACACTTGGAATCATCCTCCCAAATCCTTTGATAATTAACTCCTGGTGATTGTGAATAAAATCGGTTGGTGAAAATTCGTAGGAAAGAGAAAATCCATTCCTCAACCGTCTTCTGATGAATTTCCAATGGAATCATCCACCGGAAAAACAACTGCATTCTCTCTTGGTGCCTTGGAACAGATCGGTTTGTGCAAATTACTCAAAGTACGAAAATCATTCTTTACAAGCACCTAGTGGGAAAGACTCCAGCAATCCAGATTCTCTCCTCCTGAGTTTGTCGAGATTGGTTCATGAAAATGACTAAAAAATCAACCATTTATTACTGATCACTGCATCTAATTAGTACCTCATGGAATCATCCTCCAAAGACCTTTTAGCTACTCTGCTGGTCACTTGGTAGAGATGGGTAGGGTAAATTGCTAAAAAGGAGACCTTCAATACGATCAGATGTAGCCATTGATGTCTCATGCACGCTTCCTCGAAAAGCCATTCGGATTCTCTCCTGATCCTTTGGTAGAGATCGGTTCATGAAAATGACAAAAATTCAACAGTAATTACTGATCACTGCTAGTCATTAACTACATCTGGCATGATCCTCCAAAATCCTTTCAGATTTGCTTCTGGTGATTTGTTATAGGTGGAGTCTCGAAAATTCCGAAAAATAAGCCATTCTGAACGGCTTCGTGGTAGTCATTCATTCCTCACATCATGAGCCTCCTTAGTACATTGCAATTCGCTCCTGTTAACTTGGAAGAAATCAGTTCCTGAAATAGACTCAAAATGAGAAATTCATCTTGGATGTGCGCAACAGATCAATTTGAGTAGGAATCTTCCTGAAAGACCCGAGGATTCACTTCTCGTCCTATGGTACAGAGCAGTTCGTGAAAATGACTCCTGATGAGAAAGACATGCTTAATCTGGTATCCTGATCTATTTCTCATGGAAACATCCACCAAAACACAAGTCTCTTCTCTCTTCAGGATTTGGTGGATATTGATCGTGAAAATTGCTAAAAATGAGAGAGTTATAACTGATCAATGCTCTAAAACAGTGACAAATGGAATCAATCTCCCAAAAGCCTTTCAGATTCGCTTCTTGTGATTTGGTAGATATCAGTTCATGATTTGATGAAAATGACTCCAAAGGAGACAGTTCTTCCTGATCATTGTTAGTAATTAATTACACTTGGAATCATCCTCCCAAATCCTTTGATAATTAACTCCTGGTGATTGTGAATAAAATCGGTTGGTGAAAATTCGTAGGAAAGAGAAAATTCATTCCTCACCCGTCTTCTGATGAATTTCCAATGGAATCATCCACCGGAAAAACAACTGCATTCTCTCTTGGTGCCTTGGAACAGATCGGTTTGTGCAAATTACTCAAAGTACAAAAATCATTCTTTACAAGCACCTAGTGGTAAAGACTCCAGCAATCCAGATTCTCTCCTCCTGAGTTTGTCGAGATTGGTTCATGAAAATGACTAAAAAATCAACCATTTATTACTGATCACTGCATCTAATTAGTACCTCATGGAATCATCCTCCAAAGACCTTTTAGCTACTCTGCTGGTCACTTGGTAGAGATGGGTAGGGTAAATTGCTAAAAAGGAGACCTTCAATACGATCAGATGTAGCCATTGATGTCTCATGCACGCTTCCTCGAAGAGCCATTCGGATTCTCTCCTGATCCTTTGGTAGAGATGGGTTCATGAAAATGACAAAAATTCAACAGTAATTACTGATCACTGCTAGTCATTAACTACATCTGGCATGATCCTCCAAAATCCTTTCAGATTTGCTTCTGGTGATTTGTTATAGGTGGAGTCTCGAAAATTCCGAAAAATAAGCCATTCTGAACGGCTTCGTGGTAGTCATTCATTCCTCACATCATGAGCCTCCTTAGTACATTCCAATTCGCTCCTGTTAACTTGGAAGAAATCAGTTCCTGAAATAGACTCAAAATGAGAAATTCATCTTGGATGTGCGCAACAGATCAATTTGAGAAGGAATCTTCCTGAAAGACCCGAGGATTCACTTCTCGTCCTATGGTACAGAGCAGTTCGTGAAAATGACTCCAGATGAGAAAGACATGCTTAATCTGGTATCCTGATCTATTTCTCATGGAAACATCCACCAAAACACAAGTCTCTTCTCTCTTCAGGATTTGGTGGAGATTGATCGTGAAAATTGCTAAAAATGAGAAAGTTATAACTGATCAATGCTCTAAAACAGTGACAAATGGAATCAATCCCCAAAAGCCTTTCAGATTCGCTTCTTGTGATTTGGTAGATATCAGTTCATGATTTGATGAAAATGACTCCAAAGGAGACAGTTCTTCCTGATCAATGTTAGTAATTAATTAAACTTGGAATCATCCTCCCAAATCCTTTGATAATTAACTCCTGGTGATTGTGAATAAAATCGGTTGGTGAAAATTCGTAGGAAAGAGAAAATTCATTCCTCACCCATCTTCTGATGAATTTCCAATGGAATCATCCACCGGAAAAACAACTGCATTCTCTCTTGGTGCCTTGGAACAGATCGGTTTGTGCAAATTACTCAAAGTACGAAAATCATTCTTTACAAGCACCTAGTGGGAAAGACTCCAGCAATCCAGATTCTCTCCTCCTGAGTTTGTCGAGATTGGTTCATGAAAATGACTAAAAAATCAACCATTTATTACTGATCACTGCATCTAATTAGTACCTCATGGAATCATCCTCCAAAGACCTTTTAGCTACTCTGCTGGTCACTTGGTAGAGATGGGTAGGGTAAATTGCTAAAAAGGAGACCTTCAATACGATCAGATGTAGCCATTGATGTCTCATGCACGCTTCCTCAAAAAGCCATTCGGATTCTCTCCTGATCCTTTGGTAGAGATCGGTTCATGAAAATGACAAAAAATCAACAGTAATTACTGATCACTGCTAGTCATTAACTCCATCTGGCATGATCCTCCAAAATCCTTTCAGATTTGCTTCTGGTGATTTGTTATAGGTGGAGTCTCGAAAATTCCAAAAAATAAGCCATTCTGAACGGCTTCGTGGTAGTCATTCATTCCTCACATCATGAGCCTCCTTAGTACATTCCAATTCGCTCCTGTTAACTTGGAAGAAATCAGTTCCTGAAATAGACTCAAAATGAGAAATTCATCTTGGATGTGCGCAACAGATCAATTTGGGAAGGAATCTTCCTGAAAGACCCGAGGATTCACTTCTCGTCCTATGGTACAGAGCAGTTCGTGAAAATGACTCCAGATGAGAAAGACATGCTTAATCTGGTATCCTGATCTATTTCTCATGGAAACATCCACCAAAACACAAGTCTCTTCTCTCTTCAGGATTTGGTGGAGATTGATCGTGAAAATTGCTAAAAATGAGAAAGTTATAACTGATCAATGCTCTAAAACAGTGACAAATGGAATCAATCCCCAAAAGCCTTTCAGATTCGCTTCTTGTGATTTGGTAGATATCAGTTCATGATTTGATGAAAATGACTCCAAAGGAGACAGTTCTTCCTGATCAATGTTAGTAATTAATTACACTTGGAATCATCCTCCCAAATCCTTTGATAATTAACTCCTGGTGATTGTGAATAAAATCGGTTGGTGAAAATTCGTAGGAAAGAGAAAATTCATTCCTCACCCATCTTCTGATGAATTTCCAATGGAATCATCCACCGGAAAAACAACTGCATTCTCTCTTGGTGCCTTGGAACAGATCGGTTTGTGCAAATTACTCAAAGTACGAAAATCATTCTTTACAAGCACCTAGTGGGAAAGACTCCAGCAATCCAGATTCTCTTCTCCTGTGTTTGTCGAGATTGGTTCATGAAAATGACTAAAAAATCAACCATTTATTACTGATCACTGCATCTAATTAGTACCTCATGGAATCATCCTCCAAAGACCTTTTAGCTACTCTGCTGGTCACTTGGTAGAGATGGGTAGGGTAAATTGCTAAAAAGGAGACCTTCAATACGATCAGATGTAGCCATTGATGTCTCATGCACGCTTCCTCAAAAAGCCATTCGGATTCTCTCCTGATCCTTTGGTAGAGATCGGTTCATGAAAATGACAAAAAATCAACAGTAATTACTGATCACTGCTAGTCATTAACTCCATCTGGCATGATCCTCCAAAATCCTTTCAGGTTTGCTTCTGGTGATTTGTTATAGGTGGAGTCTCGAAAATTCCAAAAAATAAGCCATTCTGAACGGCTTCGTGGTAGTCATTCATTCCTCACATCATGAGCCTCCTTAGTACATTCCAATTCGCTCCTGTTAACTTGGAAGAAATCAGTTCCTGAAATAGACTCAAAATGAGAAATTCGTCTTGGATGTGCGCAACAGATCAATTTGGGAAGGAATCTTCCTGAAAGACCCGAGGATTCACTTCTCGTCCTATGGTACAGAGCAGTCCGTGAAAATGATTCCAGATGAGAAAGACATGCTTAATCTGGTATCCTGATCTATTTCTCATGGAAACATCCACCAAAACACAAGTCTCTTCTCTCTTCAGGATTTGGTGGAGATTGATCGTGAAAATTGCTAAAAATGAGAAAGTTATAACTGATCAATGCTCTAAAACAGTGACAAATGGAATCAATCCCCAAAAGCCTTTCAGATTCGCTTCTTGTGATTTGGTAGATATCAGTTCATGATTTGATGAAAATGACTCCAAAGGAGACAGTTCTTCCTGATCAATGTTAGTAATTAATTACACTTGGAATCATCCTCCCAAATCCTTTGATAATTAACTCCTGGTGATTGTGAATAAAATCGGTTGGTGAAAATTCATAGGAAAGAGAAAATTCATTCCTCACCCGTCTTCTGATGAATTTCCAATGGAATCATCCACCGGAAAAACAACTGCATTCTCTCTTGGTGCCTTGGAACAGATCGGTTTGTGCAAATTACTCAAAGTACGAAAATCATTCTTTACAAGCACCTAGTGGGAAAGACTCCAGCAATCCAGATTCTCTCCTCCTGAGTTTGTTGAGATTGGTTCATGAAAATTACAAAAAAATGAACCATTTATTACTGATCACTGCATCTAATTAGTACCTCATGGAATCATCCTCCAAAGACCTTTTAGCTACTCTGCTGGTCACTTGGTAGAGATGGGTAGGGTAAATTGCTAAAAAGGAGACCTTCAATACGATCAGATGTAGCCATTGATGTCTCATGCACGCTTCCTCAAAAAGCCATTCGGATTCTCTCCTGATCCTTTGGTAGGGATCGGTTCATGAAAATGACAAAAATTCAACAGTAATTACTGATCACTGCTAGTCATTAACTCCATCTGGCATGATCCTCCAAAATCCTTTCAGATTTGATTCTGGTGATTTGTTATAGGTGGAGTTTCGAAAATTCCAAAAAATAAGCCATTCTGAACGGCTTCGTGGTAGTCATTCATTCCTCACATCATGAGCTTCCTTAGTACATTCCAATTCGCTCCTGTTAACTTGGAAGAAATCAGTTCCTGAAATAGACTCAAAATGAGAAATTCATCTTGGATGTGCGCAACAGTTCAATTTGAGAAGTAATCTTCCTGAAAGACCCGAGGATTCACTTCTCGTCCTATGGTACAGAGCAGTTTCTGAAAATGACTCCAGATGAGAAAGACATGCTTAATCTGGTATCCTGGTCTATTTCTCATGGAAACATCCACCAAAACACAAGTCTCTTCTCTCTTCAGGATTTGGTGGAGATTGATCGTGAAAATTGCTAAAAATGAGAAAGTTATAACTGATCAATGCTCTAAAACAGTGACAAATGGAATCAATCCCCAAAAGCCTCTCAGATTCGCTTCTTGTGATTTGGTAGATATCAGTTCATGATTTGATGAAAATGACTCCAAAGGAGACAGTTTTTCCTGATCAATGTCAGTAATTAATTACACTTGGAATCATCCTCCCAAATCCTTTGATAATTAACTCCTGGTGATTGTGAATAAAATCGGTTGGTGAAAATTCGTAGGAAAGAGAAAATTCATTCCTCAACCGTCTTCTGATGAATTTCCAATGGAATCATCCACCGGAAAAACAACTGCATTCTCTCTTGGTGCCTTGGAACAGATCGGTTTGTGCAAATTACTCAAAGTACGAAAATCATTCTTTACAAGCACCTAGTGGGAAAGACTCCAGCAATCCAGATTCTCTCCTCCTGAGTTTGTCGAGATTGGTTCATGAAAATGACTAAAAAATCAACCATTTATTACTGATCACTGCATCTAATTAGTAAGTCATGGAATCATCCTCCAAAGACCTTTTAGCTACTCTGCTGGTCACTTGGTAGAGATGGGTAGGGTAAATTGCTAAAAAGGAGACCTTCAATACGATCAGATGTAGCCATTGATGTCTCATGCACGCTTCCTCAAAAAGCCATTCGGATTCTCTCCTGATCCTTTGGTAGAGATCGGTTCATGAAAATGACAAAAATTCAACAGTAATTACTGATCACTGCTAGTCATTAACTACATCTGGCATGATCCTCCAAAATCCTTTCAGATTTGCTTCTGGTGATTTGTTATAGGTGGAGTCTCGAAAATTCCGAAAAATAAGCCATTCTGAACGGCTTCGTGGTAGTCATTCATTCCTCACATCATGAGCCTCCTTAGTACATTCCAATTCGCTCCTGTTAACTTGGAAGAAATCAGTTCCTGAAATAGACTCAAAATGAGAAATTCATCTTGGATGTGCGCAACAGATCAATTTGAGAAGGAATCTTCCTGAAAGACCCGAGGATTCACTTCTCGTCCTATGGTACAGAGCAGTTCGTGAAAATGACTCCTGATGAGAAAGACATGCTTAATCTGGTATCCTGATCTATTTCTCATGGAAACATCCACCAAAACACAAGTCTCTTCTCTCTTCAGGATTTGGTGGATATTGATCGTGAAAATTGCTAAAAATGAGAAAGTTATAACTGATCAATGCTCTAAAACAGTGACAAATGGAATCAATCCCCAAAAGCCTTTCAGATTCGCTTCTTGTGATTTGGTAGATATCAGTTCATGATTCGATGAAAATGACTCCAAAGGAGACAGTTCTTCCTGATCATTGTTAGTAATTAATTACACTTGGAATCATCCTCCCAAATCCTTTGATAATTAACTCCTGGTGATTGTGAATAAAATCGGTTGGTGAAAATTCGTAGGAAAGAGAAAATTCATTCCTCACCCGTCTTCTGATGAATTTCCAATGGAATCATCCACCGGAAAAACAATTGCATTCTCTCTTGGTGCCTTGGAACAGATCGGTTTGTGCAAATTACTCAAAGTACAAAAATCATTCTTTACAAGCACCTAGTGGTAAAGACTCCAGCAATCCAGATTCTCTCCTCCTGAGTTTGTCGAGATTGGTTCATGAAAATGACTAAAAAATCAACCATTTATTACTGATCACTGCATCTAATTAGTACCTCATGGAATCATCCTCCAAAGACCTTTTAGCTACTCTGCTGGTCACTTGGTAGAGATGGGTAGGGTAAATTGCTAAAAAGGAGACCTTCAATACGATCAGATGTAGCCATTGATGTCTCATGCACGCTTCCTCGAAGAGCCATTCGGATTCTCTCCTGATCCTTTGGTAGAGATGGGTTCATGAAAATGACAAAAATTCAACAGTAATTACTGATCACTGCTAGTCATTAACTACATCTGGCATGATCCTCCAAAATCCTTTCAGATTTGCTTCTGGTGATTTGTTATATATGGAGTCTCGAAAATTCCGAAAAATAAGCCATTCTGAACGGCTTCGTGGTAGTCATTCATTTCTCACATCATGAGCCTCCTTAGTACATTCCAATTCGCTCCTGTTAACTTGGAAGAAATCAGTTCCTGAAATAGACTCAAAATGAGAAATTCATCTTGGATGTGCGCAACAGATCAATTTGAGAAGGAATCTTCCTGAAAGACCCGAGGATTCACTTCTCGTCCTATGGTACAGAGCAGTTCATGAAAATGACTCCAGATGAGAAAGACATGCTTAATCTGGTATCCTGATCTATTTCTCATGGAAACATCCACCAAAACACAAGTCTCTTCTCTCTTCAGGATTTGGTGGAGATTGATCGTGAAAATTGCTAAAAATGAGAAAGTTATAACTGATCAATGCTCTAAAACAGTGACAAATGGAATCAATCCCCAAAAGCCTTTCAGATTCGCTTCTTGTGATTTGGTAGATATCAGTTCATGATTTGATGAAAATGACTCCAAAGGAGACAGTTCTTCCTGATCAATGTTAGTAATTAATTACACTTGGAATCATCCTCCCAAATCCTTTGATAATTAACTCCTGGTGATTGTGAATAAAATCGGTTGGTGAAAATTCGTAGGAAAGAGAAAATTCATTCCTCACCCGTCTTCTGATGAATTTCCAATGGAATCATCCACCGGAAAAACAACTGCATTCTCTCTTGGTGCCTTGGAACAGATCGGTTTGTGCAAATTACTCAAAGTACGAAAATCATTCTTTACAAGCACCTAGTGGGAAAGACTCCAGCAATCCAGATTCTCTCCTCCTGAGTTTGTCGAGATTGGTTCATGAAAATGACTAAAAATCAACCATTTATTACTGATCACTGCATCTAATTAGTACCTCATGGAATCATCCTCCAAAGACCTTTTAGCTACTCTGCTGGTCACTTGGTAGAGATGGGTAGGGTAAATTGCTAAAAAGGAGACCTTCAATACGATCAGATGTAGCCATTGATGTCTCATGCACGCTTCCTCAAAAAGCCATTCGGATTCTCTCCTGATCCTTTGGTAGAGATCGGTTCATGAAAATGACAAAAAATCAACAGTAATTACTGATCACTGCTAGTCATTAACTCCATCTGGCATGATCCTCCAAAATCCTTTCAGATTTGCTTCTGGTGATTTGTTATAGGTGGAGTCTCGAAAATTCCAAAAAATAAGCCATTCTGAACGGCTTCGTGGTAGTCATTCATTCCTCACATCATGAGCCTCCTTAGTACATTCCAATTCGCTCCTGTTAACTTGGAAGAAATCAGTTCCTGAAATAGACTCAAAATGAGAAATTCATCTTGGATGTGCGCAACAGATCAATTTGGGAAGGAATCTTCCTGAAAGACCCGAGGATTCACTTCTCGTCCTATGGTACAGAGCAGTTCGTGAAAATGACTCCAGATGAGAAAGACATGCTTAATCTGGTATCCTGATCTATTTCTCATGGAAACATCCACCAAAACACAAGTCTCTTCTCTCTTCAGGATTTGGTGGAGATTGATCGTGAAAATTGCTAAAAATGAGAAAGTTATAACTGATCAATGCTCTAAAACAGTGACAAATGGAATCAATCCCCAAAAGCCTTTCAGATTCGCTTCTTGTGATTTGGTAGATATCAGTTCATGATTTGATGAAAATGACTCCAAAGGAGACAGTTCTTCCTGATCAATGTTAGTAATTAATGACACTTGGAATCATCCTCCCAAATCCTTTGATAATTAACTCCTGGTGATTGTGAATAAAATCGGTTGGTGAAAATTCGTAGGAAAGAGAAAATTCATTCCTCACCCATCTTCTGATGAATTTCCAATGGAATCATCCACCGGAAAAACAACTGCATTCTCTCTTGGTGCCTTGGAACAGATCGGTTTGTGCAAATTACTCAAAGTACGAAAATCATTCTTTACAAGCACCTAGTGGGAAAGACTCCAGCAATCCAGATTCTCTCCTCCTGAGTTTGTCGAGATTGGTTCATGAAAATGACTAAAAAATCAACCATTTATTACTGATCACTGCATCTAATTAGTACCTCATGGAATCATCCTCCAAAGACCTTTTAGCTACTCTGCTGGTCACTTGGTAGAGATGGGTAGGGTAAATTGCTAAAAAGGAGACCTTCAATACGATCAGATGTAGCCATTGATGTCTCATGCACGCTTCCTCAAAAAGCCATTCGGATTCTCTCCTGATCCTTTGGTAGAGATCGGTTCATGAAAATGACAAAAAATCAACAGTAATTACTGATCACTGCTAGTCATTAACTCCATCTGGCATGATCCTCCAAAATCCTTTCAGATTTGCTTCTGGTGATTTGTTATAGGTGGAGTCTCGAAAATTCCAAAAAATAAGCCATTCTGAACGGCTTCGTGGTAGTCATTCATTCCTCACATCATGAGCCTCCTTAGTACATTCCAATTCGCTCCTGTTAACTTGGAAGAAATCAGTTCCTGAAATAGACTCAAAATGAGAAATTCATCTTGGATGTGCGCAACAGATCAATTTGGGAAGGAATCTTCCTGAAAGACCCGAGGATTCACTTCTCGTCCTATGGTACAGAGCAGTTCGTGAAAATGACTCCAGATGAGAAAGACATGCTTAATCTGGTATCCTGATCTATTTCTCATGGAAACATCCACCAAAACACAAGTCTCTTCTCTCTTCAGGATTTGGTGGAGATTGATCGTGAAAATTGCTAAAAATGAGAAAGTTATAACTGATCAATGCTCTAAAACAGTGACAAATGGAATCAATCCCCAAAAGCCTTTCAGATTCGCTTCTTGTGATTTGGTAGATATCAGTTCATGATTTGATGAAAATGACTCCAAAGGAGACAGTTCTTCCTGATCAATGTTAGTAATTAATTACACTTGGAATCATCCTCCCAAATCCTTTGATAATTAACTCCTGGTGATTGTGAATAAAATCGGTTGGTGAAAATTCGTAGGAAAGAGAAAATTCATTCCTCACCCATCTTCTGATGAATTTCCAATGGAATCATCCACCGGAAAAACAACTGCATTCTCTCTTGGTGCCTTGGAACAGATCGGTTTGTGCAAATTACTCAAAGTACGAAAATCATTCTTTACAAGCACCTAGTGGGAAAGACTCCAGCAATCCAGATTCTCTTCTCCTGAGTTTGTCGAGATTGGTTCATGAAAATGACTAAAAAATCAACCATTTATTACTGATCACTGCATCTAATTAGTACCTCATGGAATCATCCTCCAAAGACCTTTTAGCTACTCTGCTGGTCACTTGGTAGAGATGGGTAGGGTAAATTGCTAAAAAGGAGACCTTCAATACGATCAGATGTAGCCATTGATGTCTCATGCACGCTTCCTCAAAAAGCCATTCGGATTCTCTCCTGATCCTTTGGTAGAGATCGGTTCATGAAAATGACAAAAAATCAACAGTAATTACTGATCACTGCTAGTCATTAACTCCATCTGGCATGATCCTCCAAAATCCTTTCAGATTTGCTTCTGGTGATTTGTTATAGGTGGAGTCTCGAAAATTCCAAAAAATAAGCCATTCTGAACGGCTTCGTGGTAGTCATTCATTCCTCACATCATGAGCCTCCTTAGTACATTCCAATTCGCTCCTGTTAACTTGGAAGAAATCAGTTCCTGAAATAGACTCAAAATGAGAAATTCGTCTTGGATGTGCGCAACAGATCAATTTGGGAAGGAATCTTTCTGAAAGACCCGAGGATTCACTTCTCGTCCTATGGTACAGAGCAGTTCGTGAAAATGATTCCAGATGAGAAAGACATGCTTAATCTGGTATCCTGATCTATTTCTCATGGAAACATCCACCAAAACACAAGTCTCTTCTCTCTTCAGGATTTGGTGGAGATTGATCGTGAAAATTGCTAAAAATGAGAAAGTTATAACTGATCAATGCTCTAAAACAGTGACAAATGGAATCAATCCCCAAAAGCCTTTCAGATTCGCTTCTTGTGATTTGGTAGATATCAGTTCATGATTTGATGAAAATGACTCCAAAGGAGACAGTTCTTCCTGATCAATGTTAGTAATTAATTACACTTGGAATCATCCTCCCAAATCCTTTGATAATTAACTCCTGGTGATTGTGAATAAAATCGGTTGGTGAAAATTCATAGGAAAGAGAAAATTCATTCCTCACCCGTCTTCTGATGAATTTCCAATGGAATCATCCACCGGAAAAACAACTGCATTCTCTCTTGGTGCCTTGGAACAGATCGGTTTGTGCAAATTACTCAAAGTACGAAAATCATTCTTTACAAGCACCTAGTGGTAAAGACTCCAGCAATCCAGATTCTCTCCTCCTGAGTTTGTCGAGATTGGTTCATGAAAATTACTAAAAAATCAACCATTTATTACTGATTACTGCATCTAATTAGTACCTCATGGAATCATCCTCCAAAGACCTTTTAGCTACTCTGCTGGTCACTTGGTAGAGATGGGTAGGGTAAATTGCTAAAAAGGAGACCTTCAATACGATCAGATGTAGCCATTGATGTCTCATGCACGCTTCCTCGAAAAGCCATTCGGATTCTCTCCTGATCCTTTGGTAGAGATCGGTTCATGAAAATGACAAAAATTCAACAGTAATTACTGATCACTGCTAGTCATTAACTACATCTGGCATGATCCTCCAAAATCCTTTCAGATTTGCTTCTGGTGATTTGTTATAGGTGGAGTCTTGAAAATTCCGAAAAATAAGCCATTCTGAACGGCTTCGTGGTAGTCATTCATTCCTCACATCATGAGCCTCCTTAGTACATTCGAATTCGCTCCTGTTAACTTGGAAGAAATCAGTTCCTGAAATAGACTGAAAATGAGAAATTGATCTTGGATGTGCGCAACAGATCAATTTGAGAAGGAATCTTCCTGAAAGACCCGAGGATTCACTTCTCGTCCTATGGTACAGAGCAGTTCCTGAAAATGACTCCAGATGAGAAAGACATGCTTAATCTGGTATCCTGATCTATTTCTCGTGGAAACATCCACCAAAACACAAGTCTCTTCTCTCTTCAGGATTTGGTGGAGATTGATCGTGAAAATTGCTAAAAATGAGAAAGTTATAACTGATCAATGCTCTAAAACAGTGACAAATGGAATCAATCCCCAAAAGCCTTTCAGATTCGCTTCTTGTGATTTGGTAGATATCAGTTCATGATTTGATGAAAATGACTCCAAAGGAGACAGTTCTTCCTGATCAATGTTAGTAATTAATTACACTTGGAATCATCCTCCCAAATCCTTTGATAATTAACTCCTGGTGATTGTGAATAAAATCGGTTGGTGAAAATTCGTAGGAAAGAGAAAATTCATTCCTCACCCATCTTCTGATGAATTTCCAATGGAATCATCCACCGGAAAAACAACTGCATTCTCTCTTGGTGCCTTGGAACAGATCGGTTTGTGCAAATTACTCAAAGTACGAAAATCATTCTTTACAAGCACCTAGTGGGAAAGACTCCAGCAATCCAGATTCTCTCCTCCTGAGTTTGTCGAGATTGGTTCATGAAAATGACTAAAAAATCAACCATTTATTACTGATCACTGCATCTAATTAGTACCTCATGGAATCATCCTCCAAAGACCTTTTAGCTACTCTGCTGGTCACTTGGTAGAGATGGGTAGGGTAAATTGCTAAAAAGGAGACCTTCAATACGATCAGATGTAGCCATTGATGTCTCATGCACGCTTTCTCAAAAAGCCATTCGGATTCTCTCCTGATCCTTTGGTAGAGATCGGTTCATGAAAATGACAAAAAATCAACAGTAATTACTGATCACTGCTAGTCATTAACTCCATCTGGCATGATCCTCCAAAATCCTTTCAGATTTGCTTCTGGTGATTTGTTATAGGTGGAGTCTCGAAAATTCCAAAAAATAAGCCATTCTGAACGGCTTCGTGGTAGTCATTCATTCCTCACATCATGAGCCTCCTTAGTACATTCGAATTCGCTCCTGTTAACTTGGAAGAAATCAGTTCCTGAAATAGACTCAAAATGAGAAATTCATCTTGGATGTGCGCAACAGATCAATTTGAGAAGGAATCTTCCTGAAAGACCCGAGGATTCACTTCTCGTCCTATGGTACAGAGCAGTTCGTGAAAATGACTCCAGATGAGAAAGACATGCTTAATCTGGTATCCTGATCTATTTCTCGTGGAAACATCCACCAAAACACAAGTCTCTTCTCTCTTCAGGATTTGGTGGAGATTGATCGTGAAAATTGCTAAAAATGAGAAAGTTATAACTGATCAATGCTCTAAAACAGTGACAAATGGAATCAATCCCCAAAAGCCTTTCAGATTCGCTTCTTGTGATTTGGTAGATATCAGTTCATGATTTGATGAAAATGACTCCAAAGGAGACAGTTCTTCCTGATCAATGTTAGTAATTAATTACACTTGGAATCATCCTCCCAAATCCTTTGATAATTAACTCCTGGTGATTGTGAATAAAATCGGTTGGTGAAAATTCGTAGGAAAGAGAAAATTCATTCCTCACCCATCTTCTGATGAATTTCCAATGGAATCATCCACCGGAAAAACAACTGCATTCTCTCTTGGTGCCTTGGAACAGATCGGTTTGTGCAAATTACTCAAAGTACGAAAATCATTCTTTACAAGCACCTAGTGGGAAAGACTCCAGCAATCCAGATTCTCTCCTCCTGAGTTTGTCGAGATTGGTTCATGAAAATGACTAAAAAATCAACCATTTATTACTGATCACTGCATCTAATTAGTACCTCATGGAATCATCCTCCAAAGACCTTTTAGCTACTCTGCTGGTCACTTGGTAGAGATGGGTAGGGTAAATTGCTAAAAAGGAGACCTTCAATACGATCAGATGTAGCCATTGATGTCTCATGCACGCTTTCTCAAAAAGCCATTCGGATTCTCTCCTGATCCTTTGGTAGAGATCGGTTCATGAAAATGACAAAAAATCAACAGTAATTACTGATCACTGCTAGTCATTAACTCCATCTGGCATGATCCTCCAAAATCCTTTCAGATTTGCTTCTGGTGATTTGTTATAGGTGGAGTCTCGAAAATTCCAAAAAATAAGCCATTCTGAACGGATTCGTGGTAGTCATTCATTCCTCACATCATGAGCCTCCTTAGTACATTCCAATTCGCTCCTGTTAACTTGGAAGAAATCAGTTCCTGAAATAGACTCAAAATGAGAAATTCATCTTGGATGTGCGCAACAGATGAATTTGAGAAGGAATCTTCCTGAAAGACCCGAGGATTCACTTCTCGTCCTATGGTACAGAGCAGTTCGTGAAAATGACTCCAGATGAGAAAGACATGCTTAATCTGGTATCCTGATCTATTTCTCATGGAAACATCCACCAAAACACAAGTCTCTTCTCTCTTCAGGATTTGGTGGAGATTGATCGTGAAAATTGCTAAAAATGAGAAAGTTATAACTGATCAATGCTCTAAAACAGTGACAAATGGAATCAATCCCCAAAAGCCTTTCAGATTCGCTTCTTGTGATTTGGTAGATATCAGTTCATGATTTGATGAAAATGACTCCAAAGGAGACAGTTCTTCCTGATCAATGTTAGTAATTAATTACACTTGGAATCATCCTCCCAAATCCTTTGATAATTAACTCCTGGTGATTGTGAATAAAATCGGTTGGTGAAAATTCGTAGGAAAGAGAAAATTCATTCCTCACCCATCTTCTGATGAATTGCCAATGGAATCATCCACCGGAAAAACAACTGCATTCTCTCTTGGTGCCTTGGAACAGATCGGTTTGTGCAAATTACTCAAAGTACGAAAATCATTCTTTACAAGCACCTAGTGGGAAAGACTCCAGCAATCCAGATTCTCTCCTCCTGAGTTTGTCGAGATTGGTTCATGAAAATGACTAAAAAATCAACCATTTATTACTGATCACTGCATCTAATTAGTACCTCATGGAATCATCCTCCAAAGACCTTTTACCTACTCTGCTGGTCACTTGGTAGAGATGGGTAGGGTAAATTGCTAAAAAGGAGACCTTCAATACGATCAGATGTAGCCATTGATGTCTCATGCACGCTTTCTCAAAAAGCCATTCGGATTCTCTCCTGATCCTTTGGTAGAGATCGGTTCATGAAAATGACAAAAAATCAACAGTAATTACTGATCACTGCTAGTCATTAACTCCATCTGGCATGATCCTCCAAAATCCTTTCAGATTTGCTTCTGGTGATTTGTTATAGGTGGAGTCTCGAAAATTCCAAAAAATAAGCCATTCTGAACGGCTTCGTGGTAGTCATTCATTCCTCACATCATGAGCCTCCTTAGTACATTCGAATTCGCTCCTGTTAACTTGGAAGAAATCAGTTCCTGAAATAGACTCAAAATGAGAAATTCATCTTGGATGTGCGCAACAGATCAATTTGAGAAGGAATCTTCCTGAAAGACCCGAGGATTCACTTCTCGTCCTATGGTACAGAGCAGTTCGTGAAAATGACTCCAGATGAGAAAGACATGCTTAATCTGGTATCCTGATGTATTTCTCATGGAAACATCCACCAAAACACAAGTCTCTTCTCTCTTCAGGATTTGGTGGAGATTGATCGTGAAAATTGCTAAAAATGAGAAAGTTATAACTGATCAATGCTCTAAAACAGTGACAAATGGAATCAATCCCCAAAAGCCTTTCAGATTCGCTTCTTGTGATTTGGTAGATATCAGTTCATGATTTGATGAAAATGACTCCAAAGGAGACAGTTCTTCCTGATCAATGTTAGTAATTAATTACACTTGGAATCATCCTCCCAAATCCTTTGATAATTAACTCCTGGTGATTGTGAATAAAATCGGTTGGTGAAAATTCGTAGGAAAGAGAAAATTCATTCCTCACCCATCTTCTGATGAATTTCCAATGGAATCATCCACCGGAAAAACAACTGCATTCTCTCTTGGTGCCTTGGAACAGATCGGTTTGTGCAAATTACTCAAAGTACGAAAATCATTCTTTACAAGCACCTAGTGGGAAAGACTCCAGCAATCCAGATTCTCTCCTCCTGAGTTTGTCGAGATTGGTTCATGAAAATGACTAAAAAATCAACCATTTATTACTGATCACTGCATCTAATTAGTACCTCATGGAATCATCCTCCAAAGACCTTTTAGCTACTCTGCTGGTCACTTGGTAGAGATGGGTAGGGTAAATTGCTAAAAAGGAGACCTTCAATACGATCAGATGTAGCCATTGATGTCTCATGCACGCTTCCTCAAAAAGCCATTCGGATTCTCTCCTGATCCTTTGGTAGAGATCGGTTCATGAAAATGACAAAAAATCAACAGTAATTACTGATCACTGCTAGTCATTAACTCCATCTGGCAAGATCCTCCAAAATCCTTTCAGATTTGCTTCTGGTGATTTGTTATAGGTGGAGTCTCGAAAATTCCAAAAAATAAGCCATTCTGAACGGCTTCGTGGTAGTCATTCATTCCTCACATCATGAGCCTCCTTAGTACATTCCAATTCGCTCCTGTTAACTTGGAAGAAATCAGTTCCTGAAATAGACTCAAAATGAGAAATTCGTCTTGGATGTGCGCAACAGATCAATTTGAGAAGGAATCTTCCTGAAAGACCCGAGGATTCACTTCTCATCCTATGGTACAGAGCAGTTCGTGAAAATGACTCCAGATGAGAAAGACATGCTTAATCTGGTATCCTGATCTATTTCTCATGGAAACATCCACCAAAACACAAGTCTCTTCTCTCTTCAGGATTTGGTGGAGATTGATCGTGAAAATTGCTAAAAATGAGAAAGTTATAACTGATCAATGCTCTAAAACAGTGACAAATGGAATCAATCCCCAAAAGCCTTTCAGATTCGCTTCTTGTGATTTGGTAGATATCAGTTCATGATTTGATGAAAATGACTCCAAAGGAGACAGTTCTTCCTGATCAATGTTAGTAATTAATTACACTTGGAATCATCCTCCCAAATCCTTTGATAATTAACTCCTGGTGATTGTGAATAAAATCGGTTGGTGAAAATTCGTAGGAAAGAGAAAATTCATTCCTCACCCATCTTCTGATGAATTTCCAATGGAATCATCCACCGGAAAAACAACTGCATTCTCTCTTGGTGCCTTGGAACAGATCGGTTTGTGCAAATTACTCAAAGTACGAAAATCATTCTTTACAAGCACCTAGTGGGAAAGACTCCAGCAATCCAGATTCTCTCCTCCTGAGTTTGTCGAGATTGGTTCATGAAAATGACTAAAAAATCAACCATTTATTACTGATCACTGCATCTAATTAGTACCTCATGGAATCATCCTCCAAAGACCTTTTAGCTACTCTGCTGGTCACTTGGTAGAGATGGGTAGGGTAAATTGCTAAAAAGGAGACCTTCAATACGATCAGATGTAGCCATTGATGTCTCATGCACGCTTCCTCAAAAAGCCGTTCGGATTCTCTCCTGATCCTTTGGTAGAGATCGGTTCATGAAAATGACAAAAATTCAACAGTAATTACTGATCACTGCTAGTCATTAACTCCATCTGGCATGATCCTCCAAAATCCTTTCAGATTTGATTCTGGTGATTTGTTATAGGTGGAGTCTCGAAAATTCCGAAAAATAAGCCATTCTGAACGGCTTCGTGGTAGTCATTCATTCCTCACATCATGAGCCTCCTTAGTACATTCCAATTCGCTCCTGTTAACTTGGAAGAAATCAGTTCCTGAAATAGACTCAAAATGAGAAATTCGTCTTGGATGTGCGCAACAGATCAATTTGAGAAGGAATCTTCCTGAAAGACCCGAGGATTCACTTCTCGTCCTATGGTACAGAGCAGTTCGTGAAAATAACTCCAGATGAGAAAGACATGCTTAATCTGGTATCCTTATCTATTTCTCATGGAAACATCCACCAAAACACAAGTCTAATCTCTCTTCAGGATTTGGTGGAGATTGATCGTGAAAATTGCTAAAAATGAGAAAGTTATAACTGATCAATGCTCTAAAACAGTGACAAATGGAATCAATCCCCAAAAGCCTTTCAGATTCGCTTCTTGTGATTTGGTAGATATCAGTTCATGATTTGATGAAAATGACTCCAAAGCAGACAGTTCTTCCTGATCAATGTTAGTAATTAATTACACTTGGAATCATCCTCCCAAATCCTTTGATAATTAACTCCTGGTGATTGTGAATAAAATCGGTTGGTGAAAATTCGTAGGAAAGAGAAAATTCATTCCTCACCCATCTTCTGATGAATTTCCAATGGAATCATCCACCGGAAAAACAACTGCATTCTCTCTTGGTGCCTTGGAACAGATCGGTTTGTGCAAATTACTCAAAGTACGAAAATCATTCTTTACAAGCACCTAGTGGGAAAGACTCCAGCAATCCAGATTCTCTCCTCCTGAGTTTGTCGAGATTGGTTCATGAAAATGACTAAAAAATCAACCATTTATTACTGATCACTGCATCTAATTAGTACCTCATGGAATCATCCTCCAAAGACCTTTTAGCTACTCTGCTGGTCACTTGGTAGAGATGGGTAGGGTAAATTGCTAAAAAGGAGACCTTCAATACGATCAGATGTAGCCATTGATGTCTCATGCACGCTTCCTCGAAAAGCCATTCGGATTCTCTCCTGATCCTTTGGTAGAGATCGGTTCATGAAAATGACAAAAATTCAACAGTAATTACTGATCACTGCTAGTCATTAACTACATCTGGCATGATCCTCCAAAATCCTTTCAGATTTGCTTCTGGTGATTTGTTATAGGTGGAGTCTTGAAAATTCCGAAAAATAAGCCATTCTGAACGGCTTCGTGGTAGTCATTCATTCCTCACATCATGAGCCTCCTTAGTACATTCGAATTCGCTCCTGTTAACTTGGAAGAAATCAGTTCCTGAAATAGACTGAAAATGAGAAATTGATCTTGGATGTGCGCAACAGATCAATTTGAGAAGGAATCTTCCTGAAAGACCCGAGGATTCACTTCTCGTCCTATGGTACAGAGCAGTTCCTGAAAATGACTCCAGATGAGAAAGACATGCTTAATCTGGTATCCTGATCTATTTCTCGTGGAAACATCCACCAAAACACAAGTCTCTTCTCTCTTCAGGATTTGGTGGAGATTGATCGTGAAAATTGCTAAAAATGAGAAAGTTATAACTGATCAATGCTCTAAAACAGTGACAAATGGAATCAATCCCCAAAAGCCTTTCAGATTCGCTTCTTGTGATTTGGTAGATATCAGTTCATGATTTGATGAAAATGACTCCAAAGGAGACAGTTCTTCCTGATCAATGTTAGTAATTAATTACACTTGGAATCATCCTCCCAAATCCTTTGATAATTAACTCCTGGTGATTGTGAATAAAATCGGTTGGTGAAAATTCGTAGGAAAGAGAAAATTCATTCCTCACCCATCTTCTGATGAATTTCCAATGGAATCATCCACCGGAAAAACAACTGCATTCTCTCTTGGTGCCTTGGAACAGATCGGTTTGTGCAAATTACTCAAAGTACGAAAATCATTCTTTACAAGCACCTAGTGGGAAAGACTCCAGCAATCCAGATTCTCTCCTCCTGAGTTTGTCGAGATTGGTTCATGAAAATGACTAAAAAATCAACCATTTATTACTGATCACTGCATCTAATTAGTACCTCATGGAATCATCCTCCAAAGACCTTTTAGCTACTCTGCTGGTCACTTGGTAGAGATGGGTAGGGTAAATTGCTAAAAAGGAGACCTTCAATACGATCAGATGTAGCCATTGATGTCTCATGCACGCTTTCTCAAAAAGCCATTCGGATTCTCTCCTGATCCTTTGGTAGAGATCGGTTCATGAAAATGACAAAAAATCAACAGTAATTACTGATCACTGCTAGTCATTAACTCCATCTGGCATGATCCTCCAAAATCCTTTCAGATTTGCTTCTGGTGATTTGTTATAGGTGGAGTCTCGAAAATTCCAAAAAATAAGCCATTCTGAACGGCTTCGTGGTAGTCATTCATTCCTCACATCATGAGCCTCCTTAGTACATTCGAATTCGCTCCTGTTAACTTGGAAGAAATCAGTTCCTGAAATAGACTCAAAATGAGAAATTCATCTTGGATGTGCGCAACAGATCAATTTGAGAAGGAATCTTCCTGAAAGACCCGAGGATTCACTTCTCGTCCTATGGTACAGAGCAGTTCGTGAAAATGACTCCAGATGAGAAAGACATGCTTAATCTGGTATCCTGATCTATTTCTCGTGGAAACATCCACCAAAACACAAGTCTCTTCTCTCTTCAGGATTTGGTGGAGATTGATCGTGAAAATTGCTAAAAATGAGAAAGTTATAACTGATCAATGCTCTAAAACAGTGACAAATGGAATCAATCCCCAAAAGCCTTTCAGATTCGCTTCTTGTGATTTGGTAGATATCAGTTCATGATTTGATGAAAATGACTCCAAAGGAGACAGTTCTTCCTGATCAATGTTAGTAATTAATTACACTTGGAATCATCCTCCCAAATCCTTTGATAATTAACTCCTGGTGATTGTGAATAAAATCGGTTGGTGAAAATTCGTAGGAAAGAGAAAATTCATTCCTCACCCATCTTCTGATGAATTTCCAATGGAATCATCCACCGGAAAAACAACTGCATTCTCTCTTGGTGCCTTGGAACAGATCGGTTTGTGCAAATTACTCAGAGTACGAAAATCATTCTTTACAAGCACCTAGTGGGAAAGACTCCAGCAATCCAGATTCTCTCCTCCTGAGTTTGTCGAGATTGGTTCATGAAAATGACTAAAAAATCAACCATTTATTACTGATCACTGCATCTAATTAGTACCTCATGGAATCATCCTCCAAAGACCTTTTAGCTACTCTGCTGGTCACTTGGTAGAGATGGGTAGGGTAAATTGCTAAAAAGGAGACCTTCAATACGATCAGATGTAGCCATTGATGTCTCATGCACGCTTTCTCAAAAAGCCATTCGGATTCTCTCCTGATCCTTTGGTAGAGATCGGTTCATGAAAATGACAAAAAATCAACAGTAATTACTGATCACTGCTAGTCATTAACTCCATCTGGCATGATCCTCCAAAATCCTTTCAGATTTGCTTCTGGTGATTTGTTATAGGTGGAGTCTCGAAAATTCCAAAAAATAAGCCATTCTGAACGGATTCGTGGTAGTCATTCATTCCTCACATCATGAGCCTCCTTAGTACATTCCAATTCGCTCCTGTTAACTTGGAAGAAATCAGTTCCTGAAATAGACTCAAAATGAGAAATTCATCTTGGATGTGCGCAACAGATGAATTTGAGAAGGAATCTTCCTGAAAGACCCGAGGATTCACTTCTCGTCCTATGGTACAGAGCAGTTCGTGAAAATGACTCCAGATGAGAAAGACATGCTTAATCTGGTATCCTGATCTATTTCTCATGGAAACATCCACCAAAACACAAGTCTCTTCTCTCTTCAGGATTTGGTGGAGATTGATCGTGAAAATTGCTAAAAATGAGAAAGTTATAACTGATCAATGCTCTAAAACAGTGACAAATGGAATCAATCCCCAAAAGCCTTTCAGATTCGCTTCTTGTGATTTGGTAGATATCAGTTCATGATTTGATGAAAATGACTCCAAAGGAGACAGTTCTTCCTGATCAATGTTAGTAATTAATTACACTTGGAATCATCCTCCCAAATCCTTTGATAATTAACTCCTGGTGATTGTGAATAAAATCGGTTGGTGAAAATTCGTAGGAAAGAGAAAATTCATTCCTCACCCATCTTCTGATGAATTGCCAATGGAATCATCCACCGGAAAAACAACTGCATTCTCTCTTGGTGCCTTGGAACAGATCGGTTTGTGCAAATTACTCAAAGTACGAAAATCATTCTTTACAAGCACCTAGTGGGAAAGACTCCAGCAATCCAGATTCTCTCCTCCTGAGTTTGTCGAGATTGGTTCATGAAAATGACTAAAAAATCAACCATTTATTACTGATCACTGCATCTAATTAGTACCTCATGGAATCATCCTCCAAAGACCTTTTAGCTACTCTGCTGGTCACTTGGTAGAGATGGGTAGGGTAAATTGCTAAAAAGGAGACCTTCAATACGATCAGATGTAGCCATTGATGTCTCATGCACGCTTTCTCAAAAAGCCATTCGGATTCTCTCCTGATCCTTTGGTAGAGATCGGTTCATGAAAATGACAAAAAATCAACAGTAATTACTGATCACTGCTAGTCATTAACTCCATCTGGCATGATCCTCCAAAATCCTTTCAGATTTGCTTCTGGTGATTTGTTATAGGTGGAGTCTCGAAAATTCCGAAAAATAAGCCATTCTGAACGGCTTCGTGGTAGTCATTCATTCCTCACATCATGAGCCTCCTTAGTACATTCGAATTCGCTCCTGTTAACTTGGAAGAAATCAGTTCCTGAAATAGACTCAAAATGAGAAATTCATCTTGGATGTGCGCAACAGATCAATTTGAGAAGGAATCTTCCTGAAAGACCCGAGGATTCACTTCTCGTCCTATGGTACAGAGCAGTTCGTGAAAATGACTCCAGATGAGAAAGACATGCTTAATCTGGTATCCTGATGTATTTCTCATGGAAACATCCACCAAAACACAAGTCTCTTCTCTCTTCAGGATTTGGTGGAGATTGATCGTGAAAATTGCTAAAAATGAGAAAGTTATAACTGATCAATGCTCTAAAACAGTGACAAATGGAATCAATCCCCAAAAGCCTTTCAGATTCGCTTCTTGTGATTTGGTAGATATCAGTTCATGATTTGATGAAAATGACTCCAAAGGAGACAGTTCTTCCTGATCAATGTTAGTAATTAATTACACTTGGAATCATCCTCCCAAATCCTTTGATAATTAACTCCTGGTGATTGTGAATAAAATCGGTTGGTGAAAATTCGTAGGAAAGAGAAAATTCATTCCTCACCCATCTTCTGATGAATTTCCAATGGAATCATCCACCGGAAAAACAACTGCATTCTCTCTTGGTGCCTTGGAACAGATCGGTTTGTGCAAATTACTCAAAGTACGAAAATCATTCTTTACAAGCACCTAGTGGGAAAGACTCCAGCAATCCAGATTCTCTCCTCCTGAGTTTGTCGAGATTGGTTCATGAAAATGACTAAAAAATCAACCATTTATTACTGATCACTGCATCTAATTAGTACCTCATGGAATCATCCTCCAAAGACCTTTTAGCTACTCTGCTGGTCACTTGGTAGAGATGGGTAGGGTAAATTGCTAAAAAGGAGACCTTCAATACGATCAGATGTAGCCATTGATGTCTCATGCACGCTTCCTCAAAAAGCCATTCGGATTCTCTCCTGATCCTTTGGTAGAGATCGGTTCATGAAAATGACAAAAAATCAACAGTAATTACTGATCACTGCTAGTCATTAACTCCATCTGGCAAGATCCTCCAAAATCCTTTCAGATTTGCTTCTGGTGATTTGTTATAGGTGGAGTCTCGAAAATTCCAAAAAATAAGCCATTCTGAACGGCTTCGTGGTAGTCATTCATTCCTCACATCATGAGCCTCCTTAGTACATTCCAATTCGCTCCTGTTAACTTGGAAGAAATCAGTTCCTGAAATAGACTCAAAATGAGAAATTCGTCTTGGATGTGCGCAACAGATCAATTTGAGAAGGAATCTTCCTGAAAGACCCGAGGATTCACTTCTCATCCTATGGTACAGAGCAGTTCGTGAAAATGACTCCAGATGAGAAAGACATGCTTAATCTGGTATCCTGATCTATTTCTCATGGAAACATCCACCAAAACACAAGTCTCTTCTCTCTTCAGGATTTGGTGGAGATTGATCGTGAAAATTGCTAAAAATGAGAAAGTTATAACTGATCAATGCTCTAAAACAGTGACAAATGGAATCAATCCCCAAAAGCCTTTCAGATTCGCTTCTTGTGATTTGGTAGATATCAGTTCATGATTTGATGAAAATGACTCCAAAGGAGACAGTTCTTCCTGATCAATGTTAGTAATTAATTACACTTGGAATCATCCTCCCAAATCCTTTGATAATTAACTCCTGGTGATTGTGAATAAAATCGGTTGGTGAAAATTCATAGGAAAGAGAAAATTCATTCCTCACCCGTCTTCTGATGAATTTCCAATGGAATCATCCACCGGAAAAACAACTGCATTCTCTCTTGGTGCCTTGGAACAGATCGGTTTGTGCAAATTACTCAAAGTACGAAAATCATTCTTTACAAGCACCTAGTGGGAAAGACTCCAGCAATCCAGATTCTCTCCTCCTGAGTTTGTCGAGATTGGTTCATGAAAATGACTAAAAAATCAACCATTTATTACTGATCACTGCATCTAATTAGTACCTCATGGAATCATCCTCCAAAGACCTTTTAGCTACTCTGCTGGTCACTTGGTAGAGATGGGTAGGTTAAATTGCTAAAAAGGAGACCTTCAATACGATCAGATGTAGCCATTGATGTCTCATGCACGCTTCCTCGAAAAGCCATTCGGATTCTCTCCTGATCCTTTGGTAGAGATCGGTTCATGAAAATGACAAAAATTCAACAGTAATTACTGATCACTGCTAGTCATTAACTCCATCTGGCATGATCCTCCAAAATCCTTTCAGATTTGCTTCTGGTGATTTGTTATAGGTGGAGTCTCGAAAATTCCGAAAAATAAGCCATTCTGAACGGCTTCGTGGTAGTCATTCATTCCTCACATCATGAGCCTCCTTAGTACATTCCAATTCGCTCCTGTTAACTTGGAAGAAATCAGTTCCTGAAATAGACTCAAAATGAGAAATTCGTCTTGGATGTGCGCAACAGATCAATTTGAGAAGGAATCTTCCTGAAAGACCCGAGGATTCACTTCTCGTCCTATGGTACAGAGCAGTTCGTGAAAATAACTCCAGATGAGAAAGACATGCTTAATCTGGTATCCTGATCTATTTCTCATGGAAACATCCACCAAAACACAAGTCTCTTCTCTCTTCAGGATTTGGTGGAGATTGATCGTGAAAATTGCTAAAAATGAGAAAGTTATAACTGATCAATGCTCTAAAACAGTGACAAATGGAATCAATCCCCAAAAGCCTTTCAGATTCGCTTCTTGTGATTTGGTAGATATCAGTTCATGATTTGATGAAAATGACTCCAAAGGAGACAGTTCTTCCTGATCAATGTTAGTAATTAATTACACTTGGAATCATCCTCCCAAATCCTTTGATAATTAACTCCTGGTGATTGTGAATAAAATCGGTTGGTGAAAATACGTAGGAAAGAGAAAATTCATTCCTCACCCATCTTCTGATGAATTTCCAATGGAATCATCCACCGGAAAAACAACTGCATTCTCTCTTGGTGCCTTGGAACAGATCGGTTTGTGCAAATTACTCAAAGTACGAAAATCATTCTTTACAAGCACCTAGTGGGAAAGACTCCAGCAATCCAGATTCTCTCCTCCTGAGTTTGTCGAGATTGGTTCATGAAAATGACTAAAAAATCAACCATTTTTTACTGATCACTGCATCTAATTAGTACCTCATGGAATCATCCTCCAAAGACCTTTTAGCTACTCTGCTGGTCACTTGGTAGAGATTGGTAGGGTAAATTGCTAAAAAGGAGACCTTCAATACGATCAGATGTAGCCATTGATGTCTCATGCACGCTTCCTCGAAAAGCCATTCGGATTCTCTCCTGATCCTTTGGTAGAGATCGGTTCATGAAAATGACAAAAATTCAACAGTAATTACTGATCACTGCTAGTCATTAACTCCATCTGGCATGATCCTCCAAAATCCTTTCAGATTTGCTTCTGGTGATTTGTTATAGGTGGAGTCTCGAAAATTCCGAAAAATAAGCCATTCTGAACGGCTTCGTGGTAGTCATTCATTCCTCACATCATGAGCCTCCTTAGTACATTCCAATTTGCTCCTGTTAACTTGGAAGAAATCAGTTCCTGAAATAGACTCAAAATGAGAAATTCATCTTGGATGTGCGCAACAGATCAATTTGAGAAGGAATCTTCCTGAAAGACCCGAGGATTCACTTCTCGTCCTATGGTACAGAGCAGTTCGTGAAAATGACTCCAGATGAGAAAGACATGCTTAATCTGGTATCCTGATCTATTTCTCATGGAAACATCCACCAAAACACAAGTCTCTTCTCTCTTCAGGATTTGGTGGAGATTGATCGTGAAAATTGCTAAAAATGAGAAAGTTATAACTGATCAATGCTCTAAAACAGTGACAAATGGAATCAATCCCCAAAAGCCTTTCAGATTCGCTTCTTGTGATTTGGTAGATATCAGTTCATGATTTGATGAAAATGACTCCAAAGGAGACAGTTCTTCCTGATCAATGTTAGTAATTAATTACACTTGGAATCATCCTCCCAAATCCTTTGATAATTAACTCCTGGTGATTGTGAATAAAATCGGTTGGTGAAAATTCGTAGGAAAGAGAAAATTCATTCCTCACCCATCTTCTGATGAATTTCCAATGGAATCATCCACCGGAAAAACAACTGCATTCTCTCTTGGTGCCTTGGAACAGATCGGTTTGTGCAAATTACTCAAAGTACGAAAATCATTCTTTACAAGCACCTAGTGGGAAAGACTCCAGCAATCCAGATTCTCTCCTCCTGAGTTTGTCGAGATTGGTTCATGAAAATGACTAAAAAATCAACCATTTATTACTGATCACTGCATCTAATTAGTACCTCATGGAATCATCCTCCAAAGACCTTTTAGCTACTCTGCTGGTCACTTGGTAGAGATGGGTAGGGTAAATTGCTAAAAAGGAGACCTTCAATACGATCAGATGTAGCCATTGATGTCTCATGCACGCTTCCTCAAAAAGCCGTTCGGATTCTCTCCTGATCCTTTGGTAGAGATCGGTTCATGAAAATGACAAAAATTCAACAGTAATTACTGATCACTGCTAGTCATTAACTCCATCTGGCATGATCCTCCAAAATCCTTTCAGATTTGATTCTGGTGATTTGTTATAGGTGGAGTCTCGAAAATTCCGAAAAATAAGCCATTCTGAACGGCTTCGTGGTAGTCATTCATTCCTCACATCATGAGCCTCCTTAGTACATTCCAATTCGCTCCTGTTAACTTGGAAGAAATCAGTTCCTGAAATAGACTCAAAATGAGAAATTCGTCTTGGATGTGCGCAACAGATCAATTTGAGAAGGAATCTTCCTGAAAGACCCGAGGATTCACTTCTCGTCCTATGGTACAGAGCAGTTCGTGAAAATGATTCCAGATGAGAAAGACATGCTTAATCTGGTATCCTGATCTATTTCTCATGGAAACATCCACCAAAACACAAGTCTCTTCTCTCTTCAGGATTTGGTGGAGATTGATCGTGAAAATTGCTAAAAATGAGAAAGTTATAACTGATCAATGCTCTAAAACAGTGACAAATGGAATCAATCCCCAAAAGCCTTTCAGATTCGCTTCTTGTGATTTGGTAGATATCAGTTCATGATTTGATGAAAATGACTCCAAAGGAGACAGTTCTTCCTGATCAATGTTAGTAATTAATTACACTTGGAATCATCCTCCCAAATCCTTTGATAATTAACTCCTGGTGATTGTGAATAAAATCGGTTGGTGAAAATTCATAGGAAAGAGAAAATTCATTCCTCACCCGTCTTCTGATGAATTTCCAATGGAATCATCCACCGGAAAAACAACTGCATTCTCTCTTGGTGCCTTGGAACAGATCGGTTTGTGCAAATTACTCAAAGTACGAAAATCATTCTTTACAAGCACCTAGTGGGAAAGACTCCAGCAATCCAGATTCTCTCCTCCTGAGTTTGTCGAGATTGGTTCATGAAAATTACTAAAAAATCAACCATTTATTACTGATTACTGCATCTAATTAGTACCTCATGGAATCATCCTCCAAAGACCTTTTAGCTACTCTGCTGGTCACTTGGTAGAGATGGGTAGGTTAAATTGCTAAAAAGGAGACCTTCAATACGATCAGATGTAGCCATTGATGTCTCATGCACGCTTCCTCGAAAAGCCATTCGGATTCTCTCCTGATCCTTTGGTAGAGATCGGTTCATGAAAATGACAAAAATTCAACAGTAATTACTGATCACTGCTAGTCATTAACTACATCTGGCATGATCCTCCAAAATCCTTTCAGATTTGCTTCTGGTGATTTGTTATAGGTGGAGTCTTGAAAATTCCGAAAAATAAGCCATTCTGAACGGCTTCGTGGTAGTCATTCATTCCTCACGTCATGAGCCTCCTTAGTACATTAGAATTCGCTCCTGTTAACTTGGAAGAAATCAGTTCCTGAAATAGACTCAAAATGAGAAATTCATCTTGGATGTGCGCAACAGATCAATTTGAGAAGGAATCTTCCTGAAAGACCCGAGGATTCACTTCTCATCCTATGGTACAGAGCAGTTCGTGAAAATGACTCCAGATGAGAAAGACATGCTTAATCTGGTATCCTGATCTATTTCTCATGGAAACATCCACCAAAACACAAGTCTCTTCTCTCTTCAGGATTTGGTGGAGATTGATCGTGAAAATTGCTAAAAATGAGAAAGTTATAACTGATCAATGCTCTAAAACAGTGACAAATGGAATCAATCCCCAAAAGCCTTTCAGATTCGCTTCTTGTGATTTGGTAGATATCAGTTCATGATTTGATGAAAATGACTCCAAAGGAGACAGTTCTTCCTGATCAATGTTAGTAATTAATTACACTTGGAATCATCCTCCCAAATCCTTTGATAATTAACTCCTGGTGATTGTGAATAAAATCGGTTGGTGAAAATTCATAGGAAAGAGAAAATTCATTCCTCACCCGTCTCTGATGAATTTCCAATGGAATCATCCACCGGAAAAACAACTGCATTCTCTCTTGGTGCCTTGGAACAGATCGGTTTGTGCAAATTACTCAAAGTACGAAAATCATTCTTTACAAGCACCTAGTGGGAAAGACTCCAGCAATCCAGATTCTCTCCTCCTGAGTTTGTCGAGATTGGTTCATGAAAATGACTAAAAAATCAACCATTTATTACTGATCACTGCATCTAATTAGTACCTCATGGAATCATCCTCCAAAGACCTTTTAGCTACTCTGCTGGTCACTTGGTAGAGATGGGTAGGGTAAATTGCTAAAAAGGAGACCTTCAATATGATCAGATGTAGCCATTGATGTCTCATGCACGCTTCCTCGAAAAGCCATTCGGATTCTCTCCTGATCCTTTGGTAGAGATCGGTTCATGAAAATGACAAAAATTCAACAGTAATTACTGATCACTGCTAGTCATTAACTCCATCTGGCATGATCCTCCAAAATCCTTTCAGATTTGCTTCTGGTGATTTGTTATAGGTGGAGTCTCGAAAATTCCGAAAAATAAGCCATTCTGAACGGCTTCGTGGTAGTCATTCATTCCTCACATCATGAGCCTCCTTAGTACATTCCAATTCGCTCCTGTTAACTTGGAAGAAATCAGTTCCTGAAATAGACTCAAAATGAGAAATTCATCTTGGATGTGCGCAACAGATCAATTTGAGAAGGAATCTTCCTGAAAGACCCGAGGATTCACTTCTCGTCCTATGGTACAGAGCAGTTCGTGAAAATGACTCCAGATGAGAAAGACATGCTTAATCTGGTATCCTGATCTATTTCTCATGGAAACATCCACCAAAACACAAGTCTCTTCTCTCTTCAGGATTTGGTGGAGATTGATCGTGAAAATTGCTAAAAATGAGAAAGTTATAACTGATCAATGCTCTAAAACAGTGACAAATGGAATCAATCCCCAAAAGCCTTTCAGATTCGCTTCTTGTGATTTGGTAGATATCAGTTCATGATTTGATGAAAATGACTCCAAAGGAGACAGTTCTTCCTGATCAATGTTAGTAATTAATTACACTTGGAATCATCCTCCCAAATCCTTTGATAATTAACTCCTGGTGATTGTGAATAAAATCGGTTGGTGAAAATTCGTAGGAAAGAGAAAATTCATTCCTCACCCGTCTCTGATGAATTTCCAATGGAATCATCCACCGGAAAAACAACTGCATTCTCTCTTGGTGCCTTGGAACAGATCGGTTTGTGCAAATTACTCAAAGTACGAAAATCATTCTTTACAAGCACCTAGTGGTAAAGACTCCAGCAATCCAGATTCTCTCCTCCTGAGTTTGTCGAGATTGGTTCATGAAAATGACTAAAAAATCAACCATTTATTACTGATCACTGCATCTAATTAGTACCTCATGGAATCATCCTCCAAAGACCTTTTAGCTACTCTGCTGGTCACTTGGTAGAGATGGGTAGGGTAAATTGCTAAAAAGGAGACCTTCAATACGATCAGATGTAGCCATTGATGTCTCATGCACGCTTCCTCAAAAAGCCGTTCGGATTCTCTCCTGATCCTTTGGTAGAGATCGGTTCATGAAAATGACAAAAATTCAACAGTAATTACTGATCACTGCTAGTCATTAACTCCATCTGGCATGATCCTCCAAAATCCTTTCAGATTTGATTCTGGTGATTTGTTATAGGTGGAGTCTCGAAAATTCCGAAAAATAAGCCATTCTGAACGGCTTCGTGGTAGTCATTCATTCCTCACATCATGAGCCTCCTTAGTACATTCCAATTCGCTCCTGTTAACTTGGAAGAAATCAGTTCCTGAAATAGACTCAAAATGAGAAATTCGTCTTGGATGTGCGCAACAGATCAATTTGAGAAGGAATCTTCCTGAAAGACCCGAGGATTCACTTCTCGTCCTATGGTACAGAGCAGTTCGTGAAAATAACTCCAGATGAGAAAGACATGCTTAATCTGGTATCCTTATCTATTTCTCATGGAAACATCCACCAAAACACAAGTCTAATCTCTCTTCAGGATTTGGTGGAGATTGATCGTGAAAATTGCTAAAAATGAGAAAGTTATAACTGATCAATGCTCTAAAACAGTGACAAATGGAATCAATCCCCAAAAGCCTTTCAGATTCGCTTCCTGTGATTTGGTAGATATCAGTTCATGATTTGATGAAAATGACTCCAAAGCAGACAGTTCTTCCTGATCAATGTTAGTAATTAATTACACTTGGAATCATCCTCCCAAATCCTTTGATAATTAACTCCTGGTGATTGTGAATAAAATCGGTTGGTGAAAATTCATAGGAAAGAGAAAATTCATTCCTCACCCGTCTTCTGATGAATTTCCAATGGAATCATCCACCGGAAAAACAACTGCATTCTCTCTTGGTGCCTTGGAACAGATCGGTTTGTGCAAATTACTCAAAGTACGAAAATCATTCTTTACAAGCACCTAGTGGGAAAGACTCCAGCAATCCAGATTCTCTCCTCCTGAGTTTGTCGAGATTGGTTCATGAAAATGACTAAAAAATCAACCATTTATTACTGATCACTGCATCTAATTAGTACCTCATGGAATCATCCTCCAAAGACCTTTTAGCTACTCTGCTGGTCACTTGGTAGAGATGGGTAGGTTAAATTGCTAAAAAGGAGACCTTCAATACGATCAGATGTAGCCATTGATGTCTCATGCACGCTTCCTCGAAAAGCCATTCGGATTCTCTCCTGATCCTTTGGTAGAGATCGGTTCATGAAAATGACAAAAATTCAACAGTAATTACTGATCACTGCTAGTCATTAACTCCATCTGGCATGATCCTCCAAAATCCTTTCAGATTTGCTTCTGGTGATTTGTTATAGGTGGAGTCTCGAAAATTCCGAAAAATAAGCCATTCTGAACGGCTTCGTGGTAGTCATTCATTCCTCACATCATGAGCCTCCTTAGTACATTCCAATTCGCTCCTGTTAACTTGGAAGAAATCAGTTCCTGAAATAGACTCAAAATGAGAAATTCATCTTGGATGTGCGCAACAGATCAATTTGAGAAGGAATCTTCCTGAAAGACCCGAGGATTCACTTCTCGTCCTATGGTACAGAGCAGTTCGTGAAAATGACTCCAGATGAGAAAGACATGCTTAATCTGGTATCCTGATCTATTTCTCATGGAAACATCCACCAAAACACAAGTCTCTTCTCTCTTCAGGATTTGGTGGAGATTGATCGTGAAAATTGCTAAAAATGAGAAAGTTATAACTGATCAATGCTCTAAAACAGTGACAAATGGAATCAATCCCCAAAAGCCTTTCAGATTCGCTTCTTGTGATTTGGTAGATATCAGTTCATGATTTGATGAAAATGACTCCAAAGGAGACAGTTCTTCCTGATCAATGTTAGTAATTAATTACACTTGGAATCATCCTCCCAAATCCTTTGATAATTAACTCCTGGTGATTGTGAATAAAATCGGTTGGTGAAAATTCGTAGGAAAGAGAAAATTCATTCCTCACCCATCTTCTGATGAATTTCCAATGGAATCATCCACCGGAAAAACAACTGCATTCTCTCTTGGTGCCTTGGAACAGATCGGTTTGTGCAAATTACTCAAAGTACGAAAATCATTCTTTACAAGCACCTAGTGGGAAAGACTCCAGCAATCCAGATTCTCTCCTCCTGAGTTTGTCGAGATTGGTTCATGAAAATGACTAAAAAATCAACCATTTATTACTGATCACTGCATCTAATTAGTACCTCATGGAATCATCCTCCAAAGACCTTTTAGCTACTCTGCTGGTCACTTGGTAGAGATGGGTAGGGTAAATTGCTAAAAAGGAGACCTTCAATACGATCAGATGTAGCCATTGATGTCTCATGCACGCTTCCTCAAAAAGCCGTTCGGATTCTCTCCTGATCCTTTGGTAGAGATCGGTTCATGAAAATGACAAAAATTCAACAGTAATTACTGATCACTGCTAGTCATTAACTCCATCTGGCATGATCCTCCAAAATCCTTTCAGATTTGATTCTGGTGATTTGTTATAGGTGGAGTCTCGAAAATTCCGAAAAATAAGCCATTCTGAACGGCTTCGTGGTAGTCATTCATTCCTCACATCATGAGCCTCCTTAGTACATTCCAATTCGCTCCTGTTAACTTGGAAGAAATCAGTTCCTGAAATAGACTCAAAATGAGAAATTCGTCTTGGATGTGCGCAACAGATCAATTTGAGAAGGAATCTTCCTGAAAGACCCGAGGATTCACTTCTCGTCCTATGGTACAGAGCAGTTCGTGAAAATAACTCCAGATGAGAAAGACATGCTTAATCTGGTATCCTTATCTATTTCTCATGGAAACATCCACCAAAACACAAGTCTAATCTCTCTTCAGGATTTGGTGGAGATTGATCGTGAAAATTGCTAAAAATGAGAAAGTTATAACTGATCAATGCTCTAAAACAGTGACAAATGGAATCAATCCCCAAAAGCCTTTCAGATTCGCTTCCTGTGATTTGGTAGATATCAGTTCATGATTTGATGAAAATGACTCCAAAGCAGACAGTTCTTCCTGATCAATGTTAGTAATTAATTACACTTGGAATCATCCTCCCAAATCCTTTGATAATTAACTCCTGGTGATTGTGAATAAAATCGGTTGGTGAAAATTCATAGGAAAGAGAAAATTCATTCCTCACCCGTCTTCTGATGAATTTCCAATGGAATCATCCACCGGAAAAACAACTGCATTCTCTCTTGGTGCCTTGGAACAGATCGGTTTGTGCAAATTACTCAAAGTACGAAAATCATTCTTTACAAGCACCTAGTGGGAAAGACTCCAGCAATCCAGATTCTCTCCTCCTGAGTTTGTCGAGATTGGTTCATGAAAATGACTAAAAAATCAACCATTTATTACTGATCACTGCATCTAATTAGTACCTCATGGAATCATCCTCCAAAGACCTTTTAGCTACTCTGCTGGTCACTTGGTAGAGATGGGTAGGGTAAATTGCTAAAAAGGAGACCTTCAATACGATCAGATGTAGCCATTGATGTCTCATGCACGCTTCCTCAAAAATCCATTCGGATTCTCTCCTGATCCTTTGGTAGAGATCGGTTCATGAAAATGACAAAAATTCAACAGTAATTACTGATCACTGCTAGTCATTAACTCCATCTGGCATGATCCTCCAAAATCCTTTCAGATTTGATTCTGGTGATTTGTTATAGGTGGAGTCTCGAAAATTCCGAAAAATAAGCCATTCTGAACGGCTTCGTGGTAGTCATTCATTCCTCACATCATGAGCCTCCTTAGTACATTCCAATTTGCTCCTGTTAACTTGGAAGAAATCAGTTCCTGAAATAGACTCAAAATGAGAAATTCATCTTGGATGTGCGCAACAGATCAATTTGAGAAGGAATCTTCCTGAAAGACCCGAGGATTCACTTCTCGTCCTATGGTACAGAGCAGTTCGTGAAAATGACTCCAGATGAGAAAGACATGCTTAATCTGGTATCCTGATCTATTTCTCATGGAAACATCCACCAAAACACAAGTCTCTTCTCTCTTCAGGATTTGGTGGAGATTGATCGTGAAAATTGCTAAAAATGAGAAAGTTATAACTGATCAATGCTCTAAAACAGTGACAAATGGAATCAATCCCCAAAAGCCTTTCAGATTCGCTTCTTGTGATTTGGTAGATATCAGTTCATGATTTGATGAAAATGACTCCAAAGGAGACAGTTCTTCCTGATCAATGTTAGTAATTAATTACACTTGGAATCATCCTCCCAAATCCTTTGATAATTAACTCCTGGTGATTGTGAATAAAATCCGTTGGTGAAAATTCGTAGGAAAGAGAAAATTCATTCCTCACCCATCTTCTGATGAATTTCCAATGGAATCATCCACCGGAAAAACAACTGCATTCTCTCTTGGTGCCTTGGAACAGATCGGTTTGTGCAAATTACTCAAAGTACGAAAATCATTCTTTACAAGCACCTAGTGGGAAAGACTCCAGCAATCCAGATTCTCTCCTCCTGAGTTTGTCGAGATTGGTTCATGAAAATGACTAAAAAATCAACCATTTATTACTGATCACTGCATCTAATTAGTACCTCATGGAATCATCCTCCAAAGACCTTTTAGCTACTCTGCTGGTCACTTGGTAGAGATGGGTAGGGTAAATTGCTAAAAAGGAGACCTTCAATACGATCAGATGTAGCCATTGATGTCTCATGCACGCTTCCTCAAAAAGCCGTTCGGATTCTCTCCTGATCCTTTGGTAGAGATCGGTTCATGAAAATGACAAAAATTCAACAGTAATTACTGATCACTGCTAGTCATTAACTCCATCTGGCATGATCCTCCAAAATCCTTTCAGATTTGATTCTGGTGATTTGTTATAGGTGGAGTCTCGAAAATTCCGAAAAATAAGCCATTCTGAACGGCTTCGTGGTAGTCATTCATTCCTCACATCATGAGCCTCCTTAGTACATTCCAATTCGCTCCTGTTAACTTGGAAGAAATCAGTTCCTGAAATAGACTCAAAATGAGAAATTCGTCTTGGATGTGCGCAACAGATCAATTTGAGAAGGAATCTTCCTGAAAGACCCGAGGATTCACTTCTCGTCCTATGGTACAGAGCAGTTCGTGAAAATAACTCCAGATGAGAAAGACATGCTTAATCTGGTATCCTTATCTATTTCTCATGGAAACATCCACCAAAACACAAGTCTAATCTCTCTTCAGGATTTGGTGGAGATTGATCGTGAAAATTGCTAAAAATGAGAAAGTTATAACTGATCAATGCTCTAAAACAGTGACAAATGGAATCAATCCCCAAAAGCCTTTCAGATTCGCTTCTTGTGATTTGGTAGATATCAGTTCATGATTTGATGAAAATAACTCCAAAGCAGACAGTTCTTCCTGATCAATGTTAGTAATTAATTACACTTGGAATCATCCTCCCAAATCCTTTGATAATTAACTCCTGGTGATTGTGAATAAAATCGGTTGGTGAAAATTCATAGGAAAGAGAAAATTCATTCCTCACCCGTCTTCTGATGAATTTCCAATGGAATCATCCACCGGAAAAACAACTGCATTCTCTCTTGGTGCCTTGGAACAGATCGGTTTGTGCAAATTACTCAAAGTACGAAAATCATTCTTTACAAGCACCTAGTGGGAAAGACTCCAGCAATCCAGATTCTCTCCTCCTGAGTTTGTCGAGATTGGTTCATGAAAATGACTAAAAAATCAACCATTTATTACTGATCACTGCATCTAATTAGTACCTCATGGAATCATCCTCCAAAGACCTTTTAGCTACTCTGCTGGTCACTTGGTAGAGATGGGTAGGGTAAATTGCTAAAAAGGAGACCTTCAATACGATCAGATGTAGCCATTGATGTCTCATGCACGCTTCCTCGAAAAGCCATTCGGATTCTCTCCTGATCCTTTGGTAGAGATCGGTTCATGAAAATGACAAAAATTCAACAGTAATTACTGATCACTGCTAGTCATTAACTCCATCTGGCATGATCCTCCAAAATCCTTTCAGATTTGCTTCTGGTGATTTGTTATAGGTGGAGTCTCGAAAATTCCGAAAAATAAGCCATTCTGAACGGCTTCGTGGTAGTCATTCATTCCTCACATCATGAGCCTCCTTAGTACATTCCAATTCGCTCCTGTTAACTTGGAAGAAATCAGTTCCTGAAATAGACTCAAAATGAGAAATTCATCTTGGATGTGCGCAACAGATCAATTTGAGAAGGAATCTTCCTGAAAGACCCGAGGATTCACTTCTCGTCCTATGGTACAGAGTAGTTCGTGAAAATGACTCCAGATGAGAAAGACATGCTTAATCTGGTATCCTGATCTATTTCTCATGGAAACATCCACCAAAACACAAGTCTCTTCTCTCTTCAGGATTTGGTGGAGATTGATCGTGAAAATTGCTAAAAATGAGAAAGTTATAACTGATCAATGCTCTAAAACAGTGACAAATGGAATCAATCCCCAAAAGCCTTTCAGATTCGCTTCTTGTGATTTGGTAGATATCAGTTCATGATTTGATGAAAATGACTCCAAAGGAGACAGTTCTTCCTGATCAATGTTAGTAATTAATTACACTTGGAATCATCCTCCCAAATCCTTTGATAATTAACTCCTGGTGATTGTGAATAAAATCGGTTGGTGAAAATTCGTAGGAAAGAGAAAATTCATTCCTCACCCATCTTCTGATGAATTTCCAATGGAATCATCCACCGGAAAAACAACTGCATTCTCTCTTGGTGCCTTGGAACAGATCGGTTTGTGCAAATTACTCAAAGTACGAAAATCATTCTTTACAAGCACCTAGTGGTAAAGACTCCAGCAATCCAGATTCTCTCCTCCTGAGTTTGTCGAGATTGGTTCATGAAAATGACTAAAAAATCAACCATTTATTACTGATCACTGCATCTAATTAGTACCTCATGGAATCATCCTCCAAAGACCTTTTAGCTACTCTGCTGGTCACTTGGTAGAGATGGGTAGGGTAAATTGCTAAAAAGGAGACCTTCAATACGATCAGATGTAGCCATTGATGTCTCATGCACGCTTCCTCAAAAAGCCGTTCGGATTCTCTCCTGATCCTTTGGTAGAGATCGGTTCATGAAAATGACAAAAATTCAACAGTAATTACTGATCACTGCTAGTCATTAACTCCATCTGGCATGATCCTCCAAAATCCTTTCAGATTTGATTCTGGTGATTTGTTATAGGTGGAGTCTCGAAAATTCCGAAAAATAAGCCATTCTGAACGGCTTCGTGGTAGTCATTCATTCCTCACATCATGAGCCTCCTTAGTACATTCCAATTCGCTCCTGTTAACTTGGAAGAAATCAGTTCCTGAAATAGACTCAAAATGAGAAATTCGTCTTGGATGTGCGCAACAGATCAATTTGAGAAGGAATCTTCCTGAAAGACCCGAGGATTCACTTCTCGTCCTATGGTACAGAGCAGTTCGTGAAAATAACTCCAGATGAGAAAGACATGCTTAATCTGGTATCCTTATCTATTTCTCATGGAAACATCCACCAAAACACAAGTCTAATCTCTCTTCAGGATTTGGTGGAGATTGATCGTGAAAATTGCTAAAAATGAGAAAGTTATAACTGATCAATGCTCTAAAACAGTGACAAATGGAATCAATCCCCAAAAGCCTTTCAGATTCGCTTCCTGTGATTTGGTAGATATCAGTTCATGATTTGATGAAAATGACTCCAAAGCAGACAGTTCTTCCTGATCAATGTTAGTAATTAATTACACTTGGAATCATCCTCCCAAATCCTTTGATAATTAACTCCTGGTGATTGTGAATAAAATCGGTTGGTGAAAATTCATAGGAAAGAGAAAATTCATTCCTCACCCGTCTTCTGATGAATTTCCAATGGAATCATCCACCGGAAAAACAACTGCATTCTCTCTTGGTGCCTTGGAACAGATCGGTTTGTGCAAATTACTCAAAGTATGAAAATCATTCTTTACAAGCACCTAGTGGGAAAGACTCCAGCAATCCAGATTCTCTCCTCCTGAGTTTGTCGAGATTGGTTCATGAAAATGACTAAAAAATCAACCATTTATTACTGATCACTGCATCTAATTAGTACCTCATGGAATCATCCTCCAAAGACCTTTTAGCTACTCTGCTGGTCACTTGGTAGAGATGGGTAGGGTAAATTGCTAAAAAGGAGACCTTCAATACGATCAGATGTAGCCATTGATGTCTCATGCACGCTTCCTCGAAAAGCCATTCGGATTCTCTCCTGATCCTTTGGTAGAGATCGGTTCATGAAAATGACAAAAATTCAACAGTAATTACTGATCACTGCTAGTCATTAACTCCATCTGGCATGATCCTCCAAAATCCTTTCAGATTTGCTTCGGTTGATTTGTTATAGGTGGAGTCTCGAAAATTCCGAAAAATAAGCCATTCTGAACGGCTTCGTGGTAGTCATTCATTCCTCACATCATGAGCCTCCTTAGTACATTCCAATTCGCTCCTGTTAACTTGGAAGAAATCAGTTCCTGAAATAGACTCAAAATGAGAAATTCATCTTGGATGTGCGCAACAGATCAATTTGAGAAGGAATCTTCCTGAAAGACCCGAGGATTCACTTCTCGTCCTATGGTACAGAGCAGTTCGTGAAAATGACTCCAGATGAGAAAGACATGCTTAATCTGGTATCCTGATCTATTTCTCATGGAAACATCCACCAAAACACAAGTCTCTTCTCTCTTCAGGATTTGGTGGAGATTGATCGTGAAAATTGCTAAAAATGAGAAAGTTATAACTGATCAATGCTCTAAAACAGTGACAAATGGAATCAATCCCCAAAAGCCTTTCAGATTCGCTTCTTGTGATTTGGTAGATATCAGTTCATGATTTGATGAAAATGACTCCAAAGGAGACAGTTCTTCCTGATCAATGTTAGTAATTAATTACACTTGGAATCATCCTCCCAAATCCTTTGATAATTAACTCCTGGTGATTGTGAATAAAATCGGTTGGTGAAAATTCGTAGGAAAGAGAAAATTCATTCCTCACCCATCTTCTGATGAATTTCCAATGGAATCATCCACCGGAAAAACAACTGCATTCTCTCTTGGTGCCTTGGAACAGATCGGTTTGTGCAAATTACTCAAAGTACGAAAATCATTCTTTACAAGCACCTAGTGGGAAAGACTCCAGCAATCCAGATTCTCTCCTCCTGAGTTTGTCGAGATTGGTTCATGAAAATGACTAAAAAATCAACCATTTATTACTGATCACTGCATCTAATTAGTACCTCATGGAATCATCCTCCAAAGACCTTTTAGCTACTCTGCTGGTCACTTGGTAGAGATGGGTAGGTTAAATTGCTAAAAAGGAGACCTTCAATACGATCAGATGTAGCCATTGATGTCTCATGCACGCTTCCTCAAAAAGCCGTTCGGATTCTCTCCTGATCCTTTGGTAGAGATCGGTTCATGAAAATGACAAAAATTCAACAGTAATTACTGATCACTGCTAGTCATTAACTCCATCTGGCATGATCCTCCAAAATCCTTTCAGATTTGCTTCTGGTGATTTGTTATAGGTGGAGTCTCGAAAATTCCGAAAAATAAGCCATTCTGAACGGCTTCGTGGTAGTCATTCATTCCTCACATCATGAGCCTCCTTAGTACATTCCAATTCGCTCTTGTTAACTTGGAAGAAATCAGTTCCTGAAATAGACTCAAAATGAGAAATTCATCTTGGATGTGCGCAACAGATCAATTTGAGAAGGAATCTTCCTGAAAGACCCGAGGATTCACTTCTCGTCCTATGGTACAGAGCAGTTCGTGAAAATGACTCCAGATGAGAAAGACATGCTTAATCTGGTATCCTGATCTATTTCTCATGGAAACCTCCACCAAAACACAAGTCTCTTCTCTCTTCAGGATTTGGTGGAGATTGATCGTGAAAATTGCTAAAAATGAGAAAGTTATAACTGATCAATGCTCTAAAACAGTGACAAATGGAATCAATCCCCAAAAGCCTTTCAGATTCGCTTCTTGTGATTTGGTAGATATCAGTTCATGATTTGATGAAAATGACTCCAAAGGAGACAGTTCTTCCTGATCAATGTTAGTAATTAATTACACTTGGAATCATCCTCCCAAATCCTTTGATAATTAACTCCTGGTGATTGTGAATAAAATCGGTTGGTGAAAATTCGTAGGAAAGAGAAAATTCATTCCTCACCCATCTTCTGATGAATTTCCAATGGAATCATCCACCGGAAAAACAACTGCATTCTCTCTTGGTGCCTTGGAACAGATCGGTTTGTGCAAATTACTCAAAGTTCGAAAATCATTCTTTACAAGCACCTAGTGGGAAAGACTCCAGCAATCCAGATTCTCTCCTCCTGAGTTTGTCGAGATTGGTTCATGAAAATGACTAAAAAATCAACCATTTATTACTGATCACTGCATCTAATTAGTACCTCATGGAATCATCCTCCAAAGACCTTTTAGCTACTCTGCTGGTCACTTGGTAGAGATGGGTAGGGTAAATTGCTAAAAAGGAGACCTTCAATACGATCAGATGTAGCCATTGATGTCTCATGCACGCTTCCTCAAAAAGCCGTTCGGATTCTCTCCTGATCCTTTGGTAGAGATCGGTTCATGAAAATGACAAAAATTCAACAGTAATTACTGATCACTGCTAGTCATTAACTCCATCTGGCATGATCCTCCAAAATCCTTTCAGATTTGATTCTGGTGATTTGTTATAGGTGGAGTCTCGAAAATTCCGAAAAATAAGCCATTCTGAACGGCTTCGTGGTAGTCATTCATTCCTCACATCATGAGCCTCCTTAGTACATTCCAATTCGCTCCTGTTAACTTGGAAGAAATCAGTTCCTGAAATAGACTCAAAATGAGAAATTCGTCTTGGATGTGCGCAACAGATCAATTTGAGAAGGAATCTTCCTGAAAGACCCGAGGATTCACTTCTCGTCCTATGGTACAGAGCAGTTCGTGAAAATAACTCCAGATGAGAAAGACATGCTTAATCTGGTATCCTTATCTATTTCTCATGGAAACATCCACCAAAACACAAGTCTAATCTCTCTTCAGGATTTGGTGGAGATTGATCGTGAAAATCGCTAAAAATGAGAAAGTTATAACTGATCAATGCTCTAAAACAGTGACAAATGGAATCAATCCCCAAAAGCCTTTCAGATTCGCTTCCTGTGATTTGGTAGATATCAGTTCATGATTTGATGAAAATGACTCCAAAGCAGACAGTTCTTCCTGATCAATGTTAGTAATTAATTACACTTGGAATCATCCTCCCAAATCCTTTGATAATTAACTCCTGGTGATTGTGAATAAAATCGGTTGGTGAAAATTCATAGGAAAGAGAAAATTCATTCCTCACCCGTCTTCTGATGAATTTCCAATGGAATCATCCACCGGAAAAACAACTGCATTCTCTCTTGGTGCCTTGGAACAGATCGGTTTGTGCAAATTACTCAAAGTACGAAAATCATTCTTTACAAGCACCTAGTGGGAAAGACTCCAGCAATCCAGATTCTCTCCTCCTGAGTTTGTCGAGATTGGTTCATGAAAATGACTAAAAAATCAACCATTTATTACTGATCACTGCATCTAATTAGTACCTCATGGAATCATCCTCCAAAGACCTTTTAGCTACTCTGCTGGTCACTTGGTAGAGATGGGTAGGGTAAATTGCTAAAAAGGAGACCTTCAATACGATCAGATGTAGCCATTGATGTCTCATGCACGCTTCCTCAAAAAGCCGTTCGGATTCTCTCCTGATCCTTTGGTAGAGATCGGTTCATGAAAATGACAAAAATTCAACAGTAATTACTGATCACTGCTAGTCATTAACTCCATCTGGCATGATCCTCCAAAATCCTTTCAGATTTGATTCTGGTGATTTGTTATAGGTGGAGTCTCGAAAATTCCGAAAAATAAGCCATTCTGAACGGCTTCGTGGTAGTCATTCATTCCTCACATCATGAGCCTCCTTAGTACATTCCAATTCGCTCCTGTTAACTTGGAAGAAATCAGTTCCTGAAATAGACTCAAAATGAGAAATTCGTCTTGGATGTGCGCAACAGATCAATTTGAGAAGGAATCTTCCTGAAAGACCCGAGGATTCACTTCTCGTCCTATGGTACAGAGCAGTTCGTGAAAATAACTCCAGATGAGAAAGACATGCTTAATCTGGTATCCTGATCTATTTCTCATGGAAACATCCACCAAAACACAAGTCTCTTCTCTCTTCAGGATTTGGTGGAGATTGATCGTGAAAATTGCTAAAAATGAGAAAGTTATAACTGATCAATGCTCTAAAACAGTGACAAATGGAATCAATCCCCAAAAGCCTTTCAGATTCGCTTCTTGTGATTTGGTAGATATCAGTTCATGATTTGATGAAAATGACTCCAAAGGAGACAGTTCTTCCTGATCAATGTTAGTAATTAATTACACTTGGAATCATCCTCCCAAATCCTTTGATAATTAACTCCTGGTGATTGTGAATAAAATCCGTTGGTGAAAATTCGTAGGAAAGAGAAAATTCATTCCTCACCCATCTTCTGATGAATTTCCAATGGAATCATCCACCGGAAAAACAACTGCATTCTCTCTTGGTGCCTTGGAACAGATCGGTTTGTGCAAATTACTCAAAGTACGAAAATCATTCTTTACAAGCACCTAGTGGGAAAGACTCCAGCAATCCAGATTCTCTCCTCCTGAGTTTGTCGAGATTGGTTCATGAAAATGACTAAAAAATCAACCATTTATTACTGATCACTGCATCTAATTAGTACCTCATGGAATCATCCTCCAAAGACCTTTTAGCTACTCTGCTGGTCACTTGGTAGAGATGGGTAGGGTAAATTGCTAAAAAGGAGACCTTCAATACGATCAGATGTAGCCATTGATGTCTCATGCACGCTTCCTCAAAAAGCCGTTCGGATTCTCTCCTGATCCTTTGGTAGAGATCGGTTCATGAAAATGACAAAAATTCAACAGTAATTACTGATCACTGCTAGTCATTAACTCCATCTGGCATGATCCTCCAAAATCCTTTCAGATTTGATTCTGGTGATTTGTTATAGGTGGAGTCTCGAAAATTCCGAAAAATAAGCCATTCTGAACGGCTTCGTGGTAGTCATTCATTCCTCACATCATGAGCCTCCTTAGTACATTCCAATTCGCTCCTGTTAACTTGGAAGAAATCAGTTCCTGAAATAGACTCAAAATGAGAAATTCGTCTTGGATGTGCGCAACAGATCAATTTGAGAAGGAATCTTCCTGAAAGACCCGAGGATTCACTTCTCGTCCTATGGTACAGAGCAGTTCGTGAAAATAACTCCAGATGAGAAAGACATGCTTAATCTGGTATCCTTATCTATTTCTCATGGAAACATCCACCAAAACACAAGTCTAATCTCTCTTCAGGATTTGGTGGAGATTGATCGTGAAAATCGCTAAAAATGAGAAAGTTATAACTGATCAATGCTCTAAAACAGTGACAAATGGAATCAATCCCCAAAAGCCTTTCAGATTCGCTTCCTGTGATTTGGTAGATATCAGTTCATGATTTGATGAAAATGACTCCAAAGCAGACAGTTCTTCCTGATCAATGTTAGTAATTAATTACACTTGGAATCATCCTCCCAAATCCTTTGATAATTAACTCCTGGTGATTGTGAATAAAATCGGTTGGTGAAAATTCATAGGAAAGAGAAAATTCATTCCTCACCCGTCTTCTGATGAATTTCCAATGGAATCATCCACCGGAAAAACAACTGCATTCTCTCTTGGTGCCTTGGAACAGATCGGTTTGTGCAAATTACTCAAAGTACGAAAATCATTCTTTACAAGCACCTAGTGGGAAAGACTCCAGCAATCCAGATTCTCTCCTCCTGAGTTTGTCGAGATTGGTTCATGAAAATGACTAAAAAATCAACCATTTATTACTGATCACTGCATCTAATTAGTACCTCATGGAATCATCCTCCAAAGACCTTTTAGCTACTCTGCTGGTCACTTGGTAGAGATGGGTAGGGTAAATTGCTAAAAAGGAGACCTTCAATACGATCAGATGTAGCCATTGATGTCTCATGCACGCTTCCTCAAAAATCCATTCGGATTCTCTCCTGATCCTTTGGTAGAGATCGGTTCATGAAAATGACAAAAATTCAACAGTAATTACTGATCACTGCTAGTCATTAACTCCATCTGGCATGATCCTCCAAAATCCTTTCAGATTTGCTTCTGGTGATTTGTTATAGGTGGAGTCTCGAAAATTCCGAAAAATAAGCCATTCTGAACGGCTTCGTGGTAGTCATTCATTCCTCACATCATGAGCCTCCTTAGTACATTCCAATTTGCTCCTGTTAACTTGGAAGAAATCAGTTCCTGAAATAGACTCAAAATGAGAAATTCATCTTGGATGTGCGCAACAGATCAATTTGAGAAGGAATCTTCCTGAAAGACCCGAGGATTCACTTCTCGTCCTATGGTACAGAGCAGTTCGTGAAAATGACTCCAGATGAGAAAGACATGCTTAATCTGGTATCCTGATCTATTTCTCATGGAAACATCCACCAAAACACAAGTCTCTTCTCTCTTCAGGATTTGGTGGAGATTGATCGTGAAAATTGCTAAAAATGAGAAAGTTATAACTGATCAATGCTCTAAAACAGTGACAAATGGAATCAATCCCCAAAAGCCTTTCAGATTCGCTTCTTGTGATTTGGTAGATATCAGTTCATGATTTGATGAAAATGACTCCAAAGCAGACAGTTCTTCCTGATCAATGTTAGTAATTAATTACACTTGGAATCATCCTCCCAAATCCTTTGATAATTAACTCCTGGTGATTGTGAATAAAATCCGTTGGTGAAAATTCGTAGGAAAGAGAAAATTCATTCCTCACCCATCTTCTGATGAATTTCCAATGGAATCATCCACCGGAAAAACAACTGCATTCTCTCTTGGTGCCTTGGAACAGATCGGTTTGTGCAAATTACTCAAAGTACGAAAATCATTCTTTACAAGCACCTAGTGGGAAAGACTCCAGCAATCCAGATTCTCTCCTCCTGAGTTTGTCGAGATTGGTTCATGAAAATGACTAAAAAATCAACCATTTATTACTGATCACTGCATCTAATTAGTACCTCATGGAATCATCCTCCAAAGACCTTTTAGCTACTCTGCTGGTCACTTGGTAGAGATGGGTAGGGTAAATTGCTAAAAAGGAGACCTTCAATACGATCAGATGTAGCCATTGATGTCTCATGCACGCTTCCTCAAAAAGCCGTTCGGATTCTCTCCTGATCCTTTGGTAGAGATCGGTTCATGAAAATGACAAAAATTCAACAGTAATTACTGATCACTGCTAGTCATTAACTCCATCTGGCATGATCCTCCAAAATCCTTTCAGATTTGCTTCTGGTGATTTGTTATAGGTGGAGTCTCGAAAATTCCGAAAAATAAGCCATTCTGAACGGCTTCGTGGTAGTCATTCATTCCTCACATCATGAGCCTCCTTAGTACATTCCAATTCGCTCCTGTTAACTTGGAAGAAATCAGTTCCTGAAATAGACTCAAAATGAGAAATTCATCTTGGATGTGCGCAACAGATCAATTTGAGAAGGAATCTTCCTGAAAGACCCGAGGATTCACTTCTCGTCCTATGGTACAGAGCAGTTCGTGAAAATAACTCCAGATGAGAAAGACATGCTTAATCTGGTATCCTTATCTATTTCTCATGGAAACATCCACCAAAACACAAGTCTAATCTCTCTTCAGGATTTGGTGGAGATTGATCGTGAAAATCGCTAAAAATGAGAAAGTTATAACTGATCAATGCTCTAAAACAGTGACAAATGGAATCAATCCCCAAAAGCCTTTCAGATTCGCTTCCTGTGATTTGGTAGATATCAGTTCATGATTTGATGAAAATGACTCCAAAGCAGACAGTTCTTCCTGATCAATGTTAGTAATTAATTACACTTGGAATCATCCTCCCAAATCCTTTGATAATTAACTCCTGGTGATTGTGAATAAAATCGGTTGGTGAAAATTCATAGGAAAGAGAAAATTCATTCCTCACCCGTCTTCTGATGAATTTCCAATGGAATCATCCACCGGAAAAACAACTGCATTCTCTCTTGGTGCCTTGGAACAGATCGGTTTGTGCAAATTACTCAAAGTACGAAAATCATTCTTTACAAGCACCTAGTGGGAAAGACTCCAGCAATCCAGATTCTCTCCTCCTGAGTTTGTCGAGATTGGTTCATGAAAATGACTAAAAAATCAACCATTTATTACTGATCACTGCATCTAATTAGTACCTCATGGAATCATCCTCCAAAGACCTTTTAGCTACTCTGCTGGTCACTTGGTAGAGATGGGTAGGGTAAATTGCTAAAAAGGAGACCTTCAATACGATCAGATGTAGCCATTGATGTCTCATGCACGCTTCCTCAAAAATCCATTCGGATTCTCTCCTGATCCTTTGGTAGAGATCGGTTCATGAAAATGACAAAAATTCAACAGTAATTACTGATCACTGCTAGTCATTAACTCCATCTGGCATGATCCTCCAAAATCCTTTCAGATTTGCTTCTGGTGATTTGTTATAGGTGGAGTCTCGAAAATTCCGAAAAATAAGCCATTCTGAACGGCTTCGTGGTAGTCATTCATTCCTCACATCATGAGCCTCCTTAGTACATTCCAATTTGCTCCTGTTAACTTGGAAGAAATCAGTTCCTGAAATAGACTCAAAATGAGAAATTCATCTTGGATGTGCGCAACAGATCAATTTGAGAAGGAATCTTCCTGAAAGACCCGAGGATTCACTTCTCGTCCTATGGTACAGAGCAGTTCGTGAAAATGACTCCAGATGAGAAAGACATGCTTAATCTGGTATCCTGATCTATTTCTCATGGAAACATCCACCAAAACACAAGTCTCTTCTCTCTTCAGGATTTGGTGGAGATTGATCGTGAAAATTGCTAAAAATGAGAAAGTTATAACTGATCAATGCTCTAAAACAGTGACAAATGGAATCAATCCCCAAAAGCCTTTCAGATTCGCTTCTTGTGATTTGGTAGATATCAGTTCATGATTTGATGAAAATGACTCCAAAGCAGACAGTTCTTCCTGATCAATGTTAGTAATTAATTACACTTGGAATCATCCTCCCAAATCCTTTGATAATTAACTCCTGGTGATTGTGAATAAAATCCGTTGGTGAAAATTCGTAGGAAAGAGAAAATTCATTCCTCACCCATCTTCTGATGAATTTCCAATGGAATCATCCACCGGAAAAACAACTGCATTCTCTCTTGGTGCCTTGGAACAGATCGGTTTGTGCAAATTACTCAAAGTACGAAAATCATTCTTTACAAGCACCTAGTGGGAAAGACTCCAGCAATCCAGATTCTCTCCTCCTGAGTTTGTCGAGATTGGTTCATGAAAATGACTAAAAAATCAACCATTTATTACTGATCACTGCATCTAATTAGTACCTCATGGAATCATCCTCCAAAGACCTTTTAGCTACTCTGCTGGTCACTTGGTAGAGATGGGTAGGGTAAATTGCTAAAAAGGAGACCTTCAATACGATCAGATGTAGCCATTGATGTCTCATGCACGCTTCCTCAAAAAGCCGTTCGGATTCTCTCCTGATCCTTTGGTAGAGATCGGTTCATGAAAATGACAAAAATTCAACAGTAATTACTGATCACTGCTAGTCATTAACTCCATCTGGCATGATCCTCCAAAATCCTTTCAGATTTGCTTCTGGTGATTTGTTATAGGTGGAGTCTCGAAAATTCCGAAAAATAAGCCATTCTGAACGGCTTCGTGGTAGTCATTCATTCCTCACATCATGAGCCTCCTTAGTACATTCCAATTCGCTCCTGTTAACTTGGAAGAAATCAGTTCCTGAAATAGACTCAAAATGAGAAATTCGTCTTGGATGTGCGCAACAGATCAATTTGAGAAGGAATCTTCCTGAAAGACCCGAGGATTCACTTCTCGTCCTATGGTACAGAGCAGTTCGTGAAAATAACTCCAGATGAGAAAGACATGCTTAATCTGGTATCCTTATCTATTTCTCATGGAAACATCCACCAAAACACAAGTCTAATCTCTCTTCAGGATTTGGTGGAGATTGATCGTGAAAATCGCTAAAAATGAGAAAGTTATAACTGATCAATGCTCTAAAACAGTGACAAATGGAATCAATCCCCAAAAGCCTTTCAGATTCGCTTCCTGTGATTTGGTAGATATCAGTTCATGATTTGATGAAAATGACTCCAAAGCAGACAGTTCTTCCTGATCAATGTTAGTAATTAATTACACTTGGAATCATCCTCCCAAATCCTTTGATAATTAACTCCTGGTGATTGTGAATAAAATCGGTTGGTGAAAATTCATAGGAAAGAGAAAATTCATTCCTCACCCGTCTTCTGATGAATTTCCAATGGAATCATCCACCGGAAAAACAACTGCATTCTCTCTTGGTGCCTTGGAACAGATCGGTTTGTGCAAATTACTCAAAGTACGAAAATCATTCTTTACAAGCACCTAGTGGGAAAGACTCCAGCAATCCAGATTCTCTCCTCCTGAGTTTGTCGAGATTGGTTCATGAAAATGACTAAAAAATCAACCATTTATTACTGATCACTGCATCTAATTAGTACCTCATGGAATCATCCTCCAAAGACCTTTTAGCTACTCTGCTGGTCACTTGGTAGAGATGGGTAGGGTAAATTGCTAAAAAGGAGACCTTCAATACGATCAGATGTAGCCATTGATGTCTCATGCACGCTTCCTCAAAAATCCATTCGGATTCTCTCCTGATCCTTTGGTAGAGATCGGTTCATGAAAATGACAAAAATTCAACAGTAATTACTGATCACTGCTAGTCATTAACTCCATCTCGCATGATCCTCCAAAATCCTTTCAGATTTGCTTCTGGTGATTTGTTATAGGTGGAGTCTCGAAAATTCCGAAAAATAAGCCATTCTGAACGGCTTCGTGGTAGTCATTCATTCCTCACATCATGAGCCTCCTTAGTACATTCCAATTTGCTCCTGTTAACTTGGAAGAAATCAGTTCCTGAAATAGACTCAAAATGAGAAATTCATCTTGGATGTGCGCAACAGATCAATTTGAGAAGGAATCTTCCTGAAAGACCCGAGGATTCACTTCTCGTCCTATGGTACAGAGCAGTTCGTGAAAATGACTCCAGATGAGAAAGACATGCTTAATCTGGTATCCTGATCTATTTCTCATGGAAACATCCACCAAAACACAAGTCTCTTCTCTCTTCAGGATTTGGTGGAGATTGATCGTGAAAATTGCTAAAAATGAGAAAGTTATAACTGATCAATGCTCTAAAACAGTGACAAATGGAATCAATCCCCAAAAGCCTTTCAGATTCGCTTCTTGTGATTTGGTAGATATCAGTTCATGATTTGATGAAAATGACTCCAAAGCAGACAGTTCTTCCTGATCAATGTTAGTAATTAATTACACTTGGAATCATCCTCCCAAATCCTTTGATAATTAACTCCTGGTGATTGTGAATAAAATCCGTTGGTGAAAATTCGTAGGAAAGAGAAAATTCATTCCTCACCCATCTTCTGATGAATTTCCAATGGAATCATCCACCGGAAAAACAACTGCATTCTCTCTTGGTGCCTTGGAACAGATCGGTTTGTGCAAATTACTCAAAGTACGAAAATCATTCTTTACAAGCACCTAGTGGGAAAGACTCCAGCAATCCAGATTCTCTCCTCCTGAGTTTGTCGAGATTGGTTCATGAAAATGACTAAAAAATCAACCATTTATTACTGATCACTGCATCTAATTAGTACCTCATGGAATCATCCTCCAAAGACCTTTTAGCTACTCTGCTGGTCACTTGGTAGAGATGGGTAGGGTAAATTGCTAAAAAGGAGACCTTCAATACGATCAGATGTAGCCATTGATGTCTCATGCACGCTTCCTCAAAAAGCCGTTCGGATTCTCTCCTGATCCTTTGGTAGAGATCGGTTCATGAAAATGACAAAAATTCAACAGTAATTACTGATCACTGCTAGTCATTAACTCCATCTGGCATGATCCTCCAAAATCCTTTCAGATTTGCTTCTGGTGATTTGTTATAGGTGGAGTCTCGAAAATTCCGAAAAATAAGCCATTCTGAACGGCTTCGTGGTAGTCATTCATTCCTCACATCATGAGCCTCCTTAGTACATTCCAATTCGCTCCTGTTAACTTGGAAGAAATCAGTTCCTGAAATAGACTCAAAATGAGAAATTCGTCTTGGATGTGCGCAACAGATCAATTTGAGAAGGAATCTTCCTGAAAGACCCGAGGATTCACTTCTCGTCCTATGGTACAGAGCAGTTCGTGAAAATAACTCCAGATGAGAAAGACATGCTTAATCTGGTATCCTTATCTATTTCTCATGGAAACATCCACCAAAACACAAGTCTAATCTCTCTTCAGGATTTGGTGGAGATTGATCGTGAAAATTGCTAAAAATGAGAAAGTTATAACTGATCAATGCTCTAAAACAGTGACAAATGGAATCAATCCCCAAAAGCCTTTCAGATTCGCTTCTTGTGATTTGGTAGATATCAGTTCATGATTTGATGAAAATGACTCCAAAGCAGACAGTTCTTCCTGATCAATGTTAGTAATTAATTACACTTGGAATCATCCTCCCAAATCCTTTGATAATTAACTCCTGGTGATTGTGAATAAAATCGGTTGGTGAAAATTCATAGGAAAGAGAAAATTCATTCCTCACCCGTCTTCTGATGAATTTCCAATGGAATCATCCACCGGAAAAACAACTGCATTCTCTCTTGGTGCCTTGGAACAGATCGGTTTGTGCAAATTACTCAAAGTACGAAAATCATTCTTTACAAGCACCTAGTGGGAAAGACTCCAGCAATCCAGATTCTCTCCTCCTGAGTTTGTCGAGATTGGTTCATGAAAATGACTAAAAAATCAACCATTTATTACTGATCACTGCATCTAATTAGTACCTCATGGAATCATCCTCCAAAGACCTTTTAGCTACTCTGCTGGTCACTTGGTAGAGATGGGTAGGGTAAATTGCTAAAAAGGAGACCTTCAATACGATCAGATGTAGCCATTGATGTCTCATGCACGCTTCCTCGAAAAGCCATTCGGATTCTCTCCTGATCCTTTGGTAGAGATCGGTTCATGAAAATGACAAAAATTCAACAGTAATTACTGATCACTGCTAGTCATTAACTCCATCTGGCATGATCCTCCAAAATCCTTTCAGATTTGCTTCTGGTGATTTGTTATAGGTGGAGTCTCGAAAATTCCGAAAAATAAGCCATTCTGAACGGCTTCGTGGTAGTCATTCATTCCTCACATCATGAGCCTCCTTAGTACATTCCAATTCGCTCCTGTTAACTTGGAAGAAATCAGTTCCTGAAATAGACTCAAAATGAGAAATTCATCTTGGATGTGCGCAACAGATCAATTTGAGAAGGAATCTTCCTGAAAGACCCGAGGATTCACTTCTCGTCCTATGGTACAGAGCAGTTCGTGAAAATGACTCCAGATGAGAAAGACATGCTTAATCTGGTATCCTGATCTATTTCTCATGGAAACATCCACCAAAACACAAGTCTCTTCTCTCTTCAGGATTTGGTGGAGATTGATCGTGAAAATTGCTAAAAATGAGAAAGTTATAACTGATCAATGCTCTAAAACAGTGACAAATGGAATCAATCCCCAAAAGCCTTTCAGATTCGCTTCTTGTGATTTGGTAGATATCAGTTCATGATTTGATGAAAATGACTCCAAAGGAGACAGTTCTTCCTGATCAATGTTAGTAATTAATTACACTTGGAATCATCCTCCCAAATCCTTTGATAATTAACTCCTGGTGATTGTGAATAAAATCGGTTGGTGAAAATTCGTAGGAAAGAGAAAATTCATTCCTCACCCATCTTCTGATGAATTTCCAATGGAATCATCCACCGGAAAAACAACTGCATTCTCTCTTGGTGCCTTGGAACAGATCGGTTTGTGCAAATTACTCAAAGTACGAAAATCATTCTTTACAAGCACCTAGTGGGAAAGACTCCAGCAATCCAGATTCTCTCCTCCTGAGTTTGTCGAGATTGGTTCATGAAAATGACTAAAAAATCAACCATTTATTACTGATCACTGCATCTAATTAGTACCTCATGGAATCATCCTCCAAAGACCTTTTAGCTACTCTGCTGGTCACTTGGTAGAGATGGGTAGGTTAAATTGCTAAAAAGGAGACCTTCAATACGATCAGATGTAGCCATTGATGTCTCATGCACGCTTCCTCAAAAAGCCGTTCGGATTCTCTCCTGATCCTTTGGTAGAGATCGGTTCATGAAAATGACAAAAATTCAACAGTAATTACTGATCACTGCTAGTCATTAACTCCATCTGGCATGATCCTCCAAAATCCTTTCAGATTTGCTTCTGGTGATTTGTTATAGGTGGAGTCTCGAAAATTCCGAAAAATAAGCCATTCTGAACGGCTTCGTGGTAGTCATTCATTCCTCACATCATGAGCCTCCTTAGTACATTCCAATTCGCTCCTGTTAACTTGGAAGAAATCAGTTCCTGAAATAGACTCAAAATGAGAAATTCATCTTGGATGTGCGCAACAGATCAATTTGAGAAGGAATCTTCCTGAAAGACCCGAGGATTCACTTCTCGTCCTATGGTACAGAGCAGTTCGTGAAAATGACTCCAGATGAGAAAGACATGCTTAATCTGGTATCCTGATCTATTTCTCATGGAAACATCCACCAAAACACAAGTCTCTTCTCTCTTCAGGATTTGGTGGAGATTGATCGTGAAAATTGCTAAAAATGAGAAAGTTATAACTGATCAATGCTCTAAAACAGTGACAAATGGAATCAATCCCCAAAAGCCTTTCAGATTCGCTTCTTGTGATTTGGTAGATATCAGTTCATGATTTGATGAAAATGACTCCAAAGGAGACAGTTCTTCCTGATCAATGTTAGTAATTAATTACACTTGGAATCATCCTCCCAAATCCTTTGATAATTAACTCCTGGTGATTGTGAATAAAATCGGTTGGTGAAAATTCATAGGAAAGAGAAAATTCATTCCTCACCCGTCTTCTGATGAATTTCCAATGGAATCATCCACCGGAAAAACAACTGCATTCTCTCTTGGTGCCTTGGAACAGATCGGTTTGTGCAAATTACTCAAAGTACGAAAATCATTCTTTACAAGCACCTAGTGGGAAAGACTCCAGCAATCCAGATTCTCTCCTCCTGAGTTTGTCGAGATTGGTTCATGAAAATGACTAAAAAATCAACCATTTATTACTGATCACTGCATCTAATTAGTACCTCATGGAATCATCCTCCAAAGACCTTTTAGCTACTCTGCTGGTCACTTGGTAGAGATGGGTAGGGTAAATTGCTAAAAAGGAGACCTTCAATACGATCAGATGTAGCCATTGATGTCTCATGCACGCTTCCTCAAAAATCCATTTGGATTCTCTCCTGATCCTTTGGTAGAGATCGGTTCATGAAAATGACAAAAATTCAACAGTAATTACTGATCACTGCTAGTCATTAACTCCATCTGGCATGATCCTCCAAAATCCTTTCAGATTTGCTTCTGGTGATTTGTTATAGGTGGAGTCTCGAAAATTCCGAAAAATAAGCCATTCTGAACGGCTTCGTGGTAGTCATTCATTCCTCACATCATGAGCCTCCTTAGTACATTCCAATTTGCTCCTGTTAACTTGGAAGAAATCAGTTCCTGAAATAGACTCAAAATGAGAAATTCATCTTGGATGTGCGCAACAGATCAATTTGAGAAGGAATCTTCCTGAAAGACCCGAGGATTCACTTCTCGTCCTATGGTACAGAGCAGTTCGTGAAAATGACTCCAGATGAGAAAGACATGCTTAATCTGGTATCCTGATCTATTTCTCATGGAAACATCCACCAAAACACAAGTCTCTTCTCTCTTCAGGATTTGGTGGAGATTGATCGTGAAAATTGCTAAAAATGAGAAAGTTATAACTGATCAATGCTCTAAAACAGTGACAAATGGAATCAATCCCCAAAAGCCTTTCAGATTCGCTTCTTGTGATTTGGTAGATATCAGTTCATGATTTGATGAAAATGACTCCAAAGCAGACAGTTCTTCCTGATCAATGTTAGTAATTAATTACACTTGGAATCATCCTCCCAAATCCTTTGATAATTAACTCCTGGTGATTGTGAATAAAATCCGTTGGTGAAAATTCGTAGGAAAGAGAAAATTCATTCCTCACCCATCTTCTGATGAATTTCCAATGGAATCATCCACCGGAAAAACAACTGCATTCTCTCTTGGTGCCTTGGAACAGATCGGTTTGTGCAAATTACTCAAAGTACGAAAATCATTCTTTACAAGCACCTAGTGGGAAAGACTCCAGCAATCCAGATTCTCTCCTCCTGAGTTTGTCGAGATTGGTTCATGAAAATGACTAAAAAATCAACCATTTATTACTGATCACTGCATCTAATTAGTACCTCATGGAATCATCCTCCAAAGACCTTTTAGCTACTCTGCTGGTCACTTGGTAGAGATGGGTAGGGTAAATTGCTAAAAAGGAGACCTTCAATACGATCAGATGTAGCCATTGATGTCTCATGCACGCTTCCTCAAAAATCCATTTGGATTCTCTCCTGATCCTTTGGTAGAGATCGGTTCATGAAAATGACAAAAATTCAACAGTAATTACTGATCACTGCTAGTCATTAACTCCATCTGGCATGATCCTCCAAAATCCTTTCAGATTTGCTTCTGGTGATTTGTTATAGGTGGAGTCTCGAAAATTCCGAAAAATAAGCCATTCTGAACGGCTTCGTGGTAGTCATTCATTCCTCACATCATGAGCCTCCTTAGTACATTCCAATTTGCTCCTGTTAACTTGGAAGAAATCAGTTCCTGAAATAGACTCAAAATGAGAAATTCATCTTGGATGTGCGCAACAGATCAATTTGAGAAGGAATCTTCCTGAAAGACCCGAGGATTCACTTCTCGTCCTATGGTACAGAGCAGTTCGTGAAAATGACTCCAGATGAGAAAGACATGCTTAATCTGGTATCCTGATCTATTTCTCATGGAAACATCCACCAAAACACAAGTCTCTTCTCTCTTCAGGATTTGGTGGAGATTGATCGTGAAAATTGCTAAAAATGAGAAAGTTATAACTGATCAATGCTCTAAAACAGTGACAAATGGAATCAATCCCCAAAAGCCTTTCAGATTCGCTTCTTGTGATTTGGTAGATATCAGTTCATGATTTGATGAAAATGACTCCAAAGCAGACAGTTCTTCCTGATCAATGTTAGTAATTAATTACACTTGGAATCATCCTCCCAAATCCTTTGATAATTAACTCCTGGTGATTGTGAATAAAATCCGTTGGTGAAAATTCGTAGGAAAGAGAAAATTCATTCCTCACCCATCTTCTGATGAATTTCCAATGGAATCATCCACCGGAAAAACAACTGCATTCTCTCTTGGTGCCTTGGAACAGATCGGTTTGTGCAAATTACTCAAAGTACGAAAATCATTCTTTACAAGCACCTAGTGGGAAAGACTCCAGCAATCCAGATTCTCTCCTCCTGAGTTTGTCGAGATTGGTTCATGAAAATGACTAAAAAATCAACCATTTATTACTGATCACTGCATCTAATTAGTACCTCATGGAATCATCCTCCAAAGACCTTTTAGCTACTCTGCTGGTCACTTGGTAGAGATGGGTAGGGTAAATTGCTAAAAAGGAGACCTTCAATACGATCAGATGTAGCCATTGATGTCTCATGCACGCTTCCTCAAAAAGCCGTTCGGATTCTCTCCTGATCCTTTGGTAGAGATCGGTTCATGAAAATGACAAAAATTCAACAGTAATTACTGATCACTGCTAGTCATTAACTCCATCTGGCATGATCCTCCAAAATCCTTTCAGATTTGCTTCTGGTGATTTGTTATAGGTGGAGTCTCGAAAATTCCGAAAAATAAGCCATTCTGAACGGCTTCGTGGTAGTCATTCATTCCTCACATCATGAGCCTCCTTAGTACATTCCAATTCGCTCCTGTTAACTTGGAAGAAATCAGTTCCTGAAATAGACTCAAAATGAGAAATTCGTCTTGGATGTGCGCAACAGATCAATTTGAGAAGGAATCTTCCTGAAAGACCCGAGGATTCACTTCTCGTCCTATGGTACAGAGCAGTTCGTGAAAATAACTCCAGATGAGAAAGACATGCTTAATCTGGTATCCTTATCTATTTCTCATGGAAACATCCACCAAAACACAAGTCTAATCTCTCTTCAGGATTTGGTGGAGATTGATCGTGAAAATTGCTAAAAATGAGAAAGTTATAACTGATCAATGCTCTAAAACAGTGACAAATGGAATCAATCCCCAAAAGCCTTTCAGATTCGCTTCTTGTGATTTGGTAGATATCAGTTCATGATTTGATGAAAATGACTCCAAAGCAGACAGTTCTTCCTGATCAATGTTAGTAATTAATTACACTTGGAATCATCCTCCCAAATCCTTTGATAATTAACTCCTGGTGATTGTGAATAAAATCGGTTGGTGAAAATTCATAGGAAAGAGAAAATTCATTCCTCACCCGTCTTCTGATGAATTTCCAATGGAATCATCCACCGGAAAAACAACTGCATTCTCTCTTGGTGCCTTGGAACAGATCGGTTTGTGCAAATTACTCAAAGTACGAAAATCATTCTTTACAAGCACCTAGTGGGAAAGACTCCAGCAATCCAGATTCTCTCCTCCTGAGTTTGTCGAGATTGGTTCATGAAAATGACTAAAAAATCAACCATTTATTACTGATCACTGCATCTAATTAGTACCTCATGGAATCATCCTCCAAAGACCTTTTAGCTACTCTGCTGGTCACTTGGTAGAGATGGGTAGGGTAAATTGCTAAAAAGGAGACCTTCAATACGATCAGATGTAGCCATTGATGTCTCATGCACGCTTCCTCGAAAAGCCATTCGGATTCTCTCCTGATCCTTTGGTAGAGATCGGTTCATGAAAATGACAAAAATTCAACAGTAATTACTGATCACTGCTAGTCATTAACTCCATCTGGCATGATCCTCCAAAATCCTTTCAGATTTGCTTCTGGTGATTTGTTATAGGTGGAGTCTCGAAAATTCCGAAAAATAAGCCATTCTGAACGGCTTCGTGGTAGTCATTCATTCCTCACATCATGAGCCTCCTTAGTACATTCCAATTCGCTCCTGTTAACTTGGAAGAAATCAGTTCCTGAAATAGACTCAAAATGAGAAATTCATCTTGGATGTGCGCAACAGATCAATTTGAGAAGGAATCTTCCTGAAAGACCCGAGGATTCACTTCTCGTCCTATGGTACAGAGCAGTTCGTGAAAATGACTCCAGATGAGAAAGACATGCTTAATCTGGTATCCTGATCTATTTCTCATGGAAACATCCACCAAAACACAAGTCTCTTCTCTCTTCAGGATTTGGTGGAGATTGATCGTGAAAATTGCTAAAAATGAGAAAGTTATAACTGATCAATGCTCTAAAACAGTGACAAATGGAATCAATCCCCAAAAGCCTTTCAGATTCGCTTCTTGTGATTTGGTAGATATCAGTTCATGATTTGATGAAAATGACTCCAAAGGAGACAGTTCTTCCTGATCAATGTTAGTAATTAATTACACTTGGAATCATCCTCCCAAATCCTTTGATAATTAACTCCTGGTGATTGTGAATAAAATCGGTTGGTGAAAATTCGTAGGAAAGAGAAAATTCATTCCTCACCCATCTTCTGATGAATTTCCAATGGAATCATCCACCGGAAAAACAACTGCATTCTCTCTTGGTGCCTTGGAACAGATCGGTTTGTGCAAATTACTCAAAGTACGAAAATCATTCTTTACAAGCACCTAGTGGGAAAGACTCCAGCAATCCAGATTCTCTCCTCCTGAGTTTGTCGAGATTGGTTCATGAAAATGACTAAAAAATCAACCATTTATTACTGATCACTGCATCTAATTAGTACCTCATGGAATCATCCTCCAAAGACCTTTTAGCTACTCTGCTGGTCACTTGGTAGAGATGGGTAGGTTAAATTGCTAAAAAGGAGACCTTCAATACGATCAGATGTAGCCATTGATGTCTCATGCACGCTTCCTCAAAAAGCCGTTCGGATTCTCTCCTGATCCTTTGGTAGAGATCGGTTCATGAAAATGACAAAAATTCAACAGTAATTACTGATCACTGCTAGTCATTAACTCCATCTGGCATGATCCTCCAAAATCCTTTCAGATTTGCTTCTGGTGATTTGTTATAGGTGGAGTCTCGAAAATTCCGAAAAATAAGCCATTCTGAACGGCTTCGTGGTAGTCATTCATTCCTCACATCATGAGCCTCCTTAGTACATTCCAATTCGCTCCTGTTAACTTGGAAGAAATCAGTTCCTGAAATAGACTCAAAATGAGAAATTCATCTTGGATGTGCGCAACAGATCAATTTGAGAAGGAATCTTCCTGAAAGACCCGAGGATTCACTTCTCGTCCTATGGTACAGAGCAGTTCGTGAAAATGACTCCAGATGAGAAAGACATGCTTAATCTGGTATCCTGATCTATTTCTCATGGAAACATCCACCAAAACACAAGTCTCTTCTCTCTTCAGGATTTGGTGGAGATTGATCGTGAAAATTGCTAAAAATGAGAAAGTTATAACTGATCAATGCTCTAAAACAGTGACAAATGGAATCAATCCCCAAAAGCCTTTCAGATTCGCTTCTTGTGATTTGGTAGATATCAGTTCATGATTTGATGAAAATGACTCCAAAGGAGACAGTTCTTCCTGATCAATGTTAGTAATTAATTACACTTGGAATCATCCTCCCAAATCCTTTGATAATTAACTCCTGGTGATTGTGAATAAAATCGGTTGGTGAAAATTCATAGGAAAGAGAAAATTCATTCCTCACCCGTCTTCTGATGAATTTCCAATGGAATCATCCACCGGAAAAACAACTGCATTCTCTCTTGGTGCCTTGGAACAGATCGGTTTGTGCAAATTACTCAAAGTACGAAAATCATTCTTTACAAGCACCTAGTGGGAAAGACTCCAGCAATCCAGATTCTCTCCTCCTGAGTTTGTCGAGATTGGTTCATGAAAATGACTAAAAAATCAACCATTTATTACTGATCACTGCATCTAATTAGTACCTCATGGAATCATCCTCCAAAGACCTTTTAGCTACTCTGCTGGTCACTTGGTAGAGATGGGTAGGGTAAATTGCTAAAAAGGAGACCTTCAATACGATCAGATGTAGCCATTGATGTCTCATGCACGCTTCCTCAAAAATCCATTTGGATTCTCTCCTGATCCTTTGGTAGAGATCGGTTCATGAAAATGACAAAAATTCAACAGTAATTACTGATCACTGCTAGTCATTAACTCCATCTGGCATGATCCTCCAAAATCCTTTCAGATTTGCTTCTGGTGATTTGTTATAGGTGGAGTCTCGAAAATTCCGAAAAATAAGCCATTCTGAACGGCTTCGTGGTAGTCATTCATTCCTCACATCATGAGCCTCCTTAGTACATTCCAATTTGCTCCTGTTAACTTGGAAGAAATCAGTTCCTGAAATAGACTCAAAATGAGAAATTCATCTTGGATGTGCGCAACAGATCAATTTGAGAAGGAATCTTCCTGAAAGACCCGAGGATTCACTTCTCGTCCTATGGTACAGAGCAGTTCGTGAAAATGACTCCAGATGAGAAAGACATGCTTAATCTGGTATCCTGATCTATTTCTCATGGAAACATCCACCAAAACACAAGTCTCTTCTCTCTTCAGGATTTGGTGGAGATTGATCGTGAAAATTGCTAAAAATGAGAAAGTTATAACTGATCAATGCTCTAAAACAGTGACAAATGGAATCAATCCCCAAAAGCCTTTCAGATTCGCTTCTTGTGATTTGGTAGATATCAGTTCATGATTTGATGAAAATGACTCCAAAGGAGACAGTTCTTCCTGATCAATGTTAGTAATTAATTACACTTGGAATCATCCTCCCAAATCCTTTGATAATTAACTCCTGGTGATTGTGAATAAAATCGGTTGGTGAAAATTCATAGGAAAGAGAAAATTCATTCCTCACCCGTCTTCTGATGAATTTCCAATGGAATCATCCACCGGAAAAACAACTGCATTCTCTCTTGGTGCCTTGGAACAGATCGGTTTGTGCAAATTAATCAAAGTACGAAAATCATTCTTTACAAGCACCTAGTGGGAAAGACTCCAGCAATCCAGATTCTCTCCTCCTGAGTTTGTCGAGATTGGTTCATGAAAATGACTAAAAAATCAACCATTTATTACTGATCACTGCATCTAATTAGTACCTCATGGAATCATCCTCCAAAGACCTTTTAGCTACTCTGCTGGTCACTTGGTAGAGATGGGTAGGGTAAATTGCTAAAAAGGAGACCTTCAATACGATCAGATGTAGCCATTGATGTCTCATGCACGCTTCCTCAAAAATCCATTTGGATTCTCTCCTGATCCTTTGGTAGAGATCGGTTCATGAAAATGACAAAAATTCAACAGTAATTACTGATCACTGCTAGTCATTAACTCCATCTGGCATGATCCTCCAAAATCCTTTCAGATTTGCTTCTGGTGATTTGTTATAGGTGGAGTCTCGAAAATTCCGAAAAATAAGCCATTCTGAACGGCTTCGTGGTAGTCATTCATTCCTCACATCATGAGCCTCCTTAGTACATTCCAATTTGCTCCTGTTAACTTGGAAGAAATCAGTTCCTGAAATAGACTCAAAATGAGAAATTCATCTTGGATGTGCGCAACAGATCAATTTGAGAAGGAATCTTCCTGAAAGACCCGAGGATTCACTTCTCGTCCTATGGTACAGAGCAGTTCGTGAAAATGACTCCAGATGAGAAAGACATGCTTAATCTGGTATCCTGATCTATTTCTCATGGAAACATCCACCAAAACACAAGTCTCTTCTCTCTTCAGGATTTGGTGGAGATTGATCGTGAAAATTGCTAAAAATGAGAAAGTTATAACTGATCAATGCTCTAAAACAGTGACAAATGGAATCAATCCCCAAAAGCCTTTCAGATTCGCTTCTTGTGATTTGGTAGATATCAGTTCATGATTTGATGAAAATGACTCCAAAGGAGACAGTTCTTCCTGATCAATGTTAGTAATTAATTACACTTGGAATCATCCTCCCAAATCCTTTGATAATTAACTCCTGGTGATTGTGAATAAAATCGGTTGGTGAAAATTCGTAGGAAAGAGAAAATTCATTCCTCACCCATCTTCTGATGAATTTCCAATGGAATCATCCACCGGAAAAACAACTGCATTCTCTCTTGGTGCCTTGGAACAGATCGGTTTGTGCAAATTACTCAAAGTTCGAAAATCATTCTTTACAAGCACCTAGTGGGAAAGACTCCAGCAATCCAGATTCTCTCCTCCTGAGTTTGTCGAGATTGGTTCATGAAAATGACTAAAAAATCAACCATTTATTACTGATCACTGCATCTAATTAGTACCTCATGGAATCATCCTCCAAAGACCTTTTAGCTACTCTGCTGGTCACTTGGTAGAGATGGGTAGGGTAAATTGCTAAAAAGGAGACCTTCAATACGATCAGATGTAGCCATTGATGTCTCATGCACGCTTCCTCAAAAAGCCGTTCGGATTCTCTCCTGATCCTTTGGTAGAGATCGGTTCATGAAAATGACAAAAATTCAACAGTAATTACTGATCACTGCTAGTCATTAACTCCATCTGGCATGATCCTCCAAAATCCTTTCAGATTTGATTCTGGTGATTTGTTATAGGTGGAGTCTCGAAAATTCCGAAAAATAAGCCATTCTGAACGGCTTCGTGGTAGTCATTCATTCCTCACATCATGAGCCTCCTTAGTACATTCCAATTCGCTCCTGTTAACTTGGAAGAAATCAGTTCCTGAAATAGACTCAAAATGAGAAATTCGTCTTGGATGTGCGCAACAGATCAATTTGAGAAGGAATCTTCCTGAAAGACCCGAGGATTCACTTCTCGTCCTATGGTACAGAGCAGTTCGTGAAAATAACTCCAGATGAGAAAGACATGCTTAATCTGGTATCCTTATCTATTTCTCATGGAAACATCCACCAAAACACAAGTCTAATCTCTCTTCAGGATTTGGTGGAGATTGATCGTGAAAATCGCTAAAAATGAGAAAGTTATAACTGATCAATGCTCTAAAACAGTGACAAATGGAATCAATCCCCAAAAGCCTTTCAGATTCGCTTCCTGTGATTTGGTAGATATCAGTTCATGATTTGATGAAAATGACTCCAAAGCAGACAGTTCTTCCTGATCAATGTTAGTAATTAATTACACTTGGAATCATCCTCCCAAATCCTTTGATAATTAACTCCTGGTGATTGTGAATAAAATCGGTTGGTGAAAATTCATAGGAAAGAGAAAATTCATTCCTCACCCGTCTTCTGATGAATTTCCAATGGAATCATCCACCGGAAAAACAACTGCATTCTCTCTTGGTGCCTTGGAACAGATCGGTTTGTGCAAATTACTCAAAGTACGAAAATCATTCTTTACAAGCACCTAGTGGGAAAGACTCCAGCAATCCAGATTCTCTCCTCCTGAGTTTGTCGAGATTGGTTCATGAAAATGACTAAAAAATCAACCATTTATTACTGATCACTGCATCTAATTAGTACCTCATGGAATCATCCTCCAAAGACCTTTTAGCTACTCTGCTGGTCACTTGGTAGAGATGGGTAGGGTAAATTGCTAAAAAGGAGACCTTCAATACGATCAGATGTAGCCATTGATGTCTCATGCACGCTTCCTCAAAAATCCATTCGGATTCTCTCCTGATCCTTTGGTAGAGATCGGTTCATGAAAATGACAAAAATTCAACAGTAATTACTGATCACTGCTAGTCATTAACTCCATCTGGCATGATCCTCCAAAATCCTTTCAGATTTGCTTCTGGTGATTTGTTATAGGTGGAGTCTCGAAAATTCCGAAAAATAAGCCATTCTGAACGGCTTCGTGGTAGTCATTCATTCCTCACATCATGAGCCTCCTTAGTACATTCCAATTTGCTCCTGTTAACTTGGAAGAAATCAGTTCCTGAAATAGACTCAAAATGAGAAATTCATCTTGGATGTGCGCAACAGATCAATTTGAGAAGGAATCTTCCTGAAAGACCCGAGGATTCACTTCTCGTCCTATGGTACAGAGCAGTTCGTGAAAATGACTCCAGATGAGAAAGACATGCTTAATCTGGTATCCTGATCTATTTCTCATGGAAACATCCACCAAAACACAAGTCTCTTCTCTCTTCAGGATTTGGTGGAGATTGATCGTGAAAATTGCTAAAAATGAGAAAGTTATAACTGATCAATGCTCTAAAACAGTGACAAATGGAATCAATCCCCAAAAGCCTTTCAGATTCGCTTCTTGTGATTTGGTAGATATCAGTTCATGATTTGATGAAAATGACTCCAAAGCAGACAGTTCTTCCTGATCAATGTTAGTAATTAATTACACTTGGAATCATCCTCCCAAATCCTTTGATAATTAACTCCTGGTGATTGTGAATAAAATCCGTTGGTGAAAATTCGTAGGAAAGAGAAAATTCATTCCTCACCCATCTTCTGATGAATTTCCAATGGAATCATCCACCGGAAAAACAACTGCATTCTCTCTTGGTGCCTTGGAACAGATCGGTTTGTGCAAATTACTCAAAGTACGAAAATCATTCTTTACAAGCACCTAGTGGGAAAGACTCCAGCAATCCAGATTCTCTCCTCCTGAGTTTGTCGAGATTGGTTCATGAAAATGACTAAAAAATCAACCATTTATTACTGATCACTGCATCTAATTAGTACCTCATGGAATCATCCTCCAAAGACCTTTTAGCTACTCTGCTGGTCACTTGGTAGAGATGGGTAGGGTAAATTGCTAAAAAGGAGACCTTCAATACGATCAGATGTAGCCATTGATGTCTCATGCACGCTTCCTCAAAAAGCCGTTCGGATTCTCTCCTGATCCTTTGGTAGAGATCGGTTCATGAAAATGACAAAAATTCAACAGTAATTACTGATCACTGCTAGTCATTAACTCCATCTGGCATGATCCTCCAAAATCCTTTCAGATTTGATTCTGGTGATTTGTTATAGGTGGAGTCTCGAAAATTCCGAAAAATAAGCCATTCTGAACGGCTTCGTGGTAGTCATTCATTCCTCACATCATGAGCCTCCTTAGTACATTCCAATTCGCTCCTGTTAACTTGGAAGAAATCAGTTCCTGAAATAGACTCAAAATGAGAAATTCGTCTTGGATGTGCGCAACAGATCAATTTGAGAAGGAATCTTCCTGAAAGACCCGAGGATTCACTTCTCGTCCTATGGTACAGAGCAGTTCGTGAAAATAACTCCAGATGAGAAAGACATGCTTAATCTGGTATCCTTATCTATTTCTCATGGAAACATCCACCAAAACACAAGTCTAATCTCTCTTCAGGATTTGGTGGAGATTGATCGTGAAAATCGCTAAAAATGAGAAAGTTATAACTGATCAATGCTCTAAAACAGTGACAAATGGAATCAATCCCCAAAAGCCTTTCAGATTCGCTTCCTGTGATTTGGTAGATATCAGTTCATGATTTGATGAAAATGACTCCAAAGCAGACAGTTCTTCCTGATCAATGTTAGTAATTAATTACACTTGGAATCATCCTCCCAAATCCTTTGATAATTAACTCCTGGTGATTGTGAATAAAATCGGTTGGTGAAAATTCATAGGAAAGAGAAAATTCATTCCTCACCCGTCTTCTGATGAATTTCCAATGGAATCATCCACCGGAAAAACAACTGCATTCTCTCTTGGTGCCTTGGAACAGATCGGTTTGTGCAAATTACTCAAAGTACGAAAATCATTCTTTACAAGCACCTAGTGGGAAAGACTCCAGCAATCCAGATTCTCTCCTCCTGAGTTTGTCGAGATTGGTTCATGAAAATGACTAAAAAATCAACCATTTATTACTGATCACTGCATCTAATTAGTACCTCATGGAATCATCCTCCAAAGACCTTTTAGCTACTCTGCTGGTCACTTGGTAGAGATGGGTAGGGTAAATTGCTAAAAAGGAGACCTTCAATACGATCAGATGTAGCCATTGATGTCTCATGCACGCTTCCTCAAAAATCCATTCGGATTCTCTCCTGATCCTTTGGTAGAGATCGGTTCATGAAAATGACAAAAATTCAACAGTAATTACTGATCACTGCTAGTCATTAACTCCATCTGGCATGATCCTCCAAAATCCTTTCAGATTTGCTTCTGGTGATTTGTTATAGGTGGAGTCTCGAAAATTCCGAAAAATAAGCCATTCTGAACGGCTTCGTGGTAGTCATTCATTCCTCACATCATGAGCCTCCTTAGTACATTCCAATTTGCTCCTGTTAACTTGGAAGAAATCAGTTCCTGAAATAGACTCAAACTGAGAAATTCATCTTGGATGTGCGCAACAGATCAATTTGAGAAGGAATCTTCCTGAAAGACCCGAGGATTCACTTCTCGTCCTATGGTACAGAGCAGTTCGTGAAAATGACTCCAGATGAGAAAGACATGCTTAATCTGGTATCCTGATCTATTTCTCATGGAAACATCCACCAAAACACAAGTCTCTTCTCTCTTCAGGATTTGGTGGAGATTGATCGTGAAAATTGCTAAAAATGAGAAAGTTATAACTGATCAATGCTCTAAAACAGTGACAAATGGAATCAATCCCCAAAAGCCTTTCAGATTCGCTTCTTGTGATTTGGTAGATATCAGTTCATGATTTGATGAAAATGACTCCAAAGCAGACAGTTCTTCCTGATCAATGTTAGTAATTAATTACACTTGGAATCATCCTCCCAAATCCTTTGATAATTAACTCCTGGTGATTGTGAATAAAATCCGTTGGTGAAAATTCGTAGGAAAGAGAAAATTCATTCCTCACCCATCTTCTGATGAATTTCCAATGGAATCATCCACCGGAAAAACAACTGCATTCTCTCTTGGTGCCTTGGAACAGATCGGTTTGTGCAAATTACTCAAAGTACGAAAATCATTCTTTACAAGCACCTAGTGGGAAAGACTCCAGCAATCCAGATTCTCTCCTCCTGAGTTTGTCGAGATTGGTTCATGAAAATGACTAAAAAATCAACCATTTATTACTGATCACTGCATCTAATTAGTACCTCATGGAATCATCCTCCAAAGACCTTTTAGCTACTCTGCTGGTCACTTGGTAGAGATGGGTAGGGTAAATTGCTAAAAAGGAGACCTTCAATACGATCAGATGTAGCCATTGATGTCTCATGCACGCTTCCTCAAAAAGCCGTTCGGATTCTCTCCTGATCCTTTGGTAGAGATCGGTTCATGAAAATGACAAAAATTCAACAGTAATTACTGATCACTGCTAGTCATTAACTCCATCTGGCATGATCCTCCAAAATCCTTTCAGATTTGCTTCTGGTGATTTGTTATAGGTGGAGTCTCGAAAATTCCGAAAAATAAGCCATTCTGAACGGCTTCGTGGTAGTCATTCATTCCTCACATCATGAGCCTCCTTAGTACATTCCAATTCGCTCCTGTTAACTTGGAAGAAATCAGTTCCTGAAATAGACTCAAAATGAGAAATTCGTCTTGGATGTGCGCAACAGATCAATTTGAGAAGGAATCTTCCTGAAAGACCCGAGGATTCACTTCTCGTCCTATGGTACAGAGCAGTTCGTGAAAATAACTCCAGATGAGAAAGACATGCTTAATCTGGTATCCTTATCTATTTCTCATGGAAACATCCACCAAAACACAAGTCTAATCTCTCTTCAGGATTTGGTGGAGATTGATCGTGAAAATTGCTAAAAATGAGAAAGTTATAACTGATCAATGCTCTAAAACAGTGACAAATGGAATCAATCCCCAAAAGCCTTTCAGATTCGCTTCTTGTGATTTGGTAGATATCAGTTCATGATTTGATGAAAATGACTCCAAAGCAGACAGTTCTTCCTGATCAATGTTAGTAATTAATTACACTTGGAATCATCCTCCCAAATCCTTTGATAATTAACTCCTGGTGATTGTGAATAAAATCGGTTGGTGAAAATTCATAGGAAAGAGAAAATTCATTCCTCACCCGTCTTCTGATGAATTTCCAATGGAATCATCCACCGGAAAAACAACTGCATTCTCTCTTGGTGCCTTGGAACAGATCGGTTTGTGCAAATTACTCAAAGTACGAAAATCATTCTTTACAAGCACCTAGTGGGAAAGACTCCAGCAATCCAGATTCTCTCCTCCTGAGTTTGTCGAGATTGGTTCATGAAAATGACTAAAAAATCAACCATTTATTACTGATCACTGCATCTAATTAGTACCTCATGGAATCATCCTCCAAAGACCTTTTAGCTACTCTGCTGGTCACTTGGTAGAGATGGGTAGGGTAAATTGCTAAAAAGGAGACCTTCAATACGATCAGATGTAGCCATTGATGTCTCATGCACGCTTCCTCAAAAATCCATTCGGATTCTCTCCTGATCCTTTGGTAGAGATCGGTTCATGAAAATGACAAAAATTCAACAGTAATTACTGATCACTGCTAGTCATTAACTCCATCTGGCATGATCCTCCAAAATCCTTTCAGATTTGCTTCTGGTGATTTGTTATAGGTGGAGTCTCGAAAATTCCGAAAAAAAAGCCATTCTGAACGGCTTCGTGGTAGTCATTCATTCCTCACATCATGAGCCTCCTTAGTACATTCCAATTCGCTCCTGTTAACTTGGAAGAAATCAGTTCCTGAAATAGACTCAAATGAGAAATTCATCTTGGATGTGCGCAACAGATCAATTTGAGAAGGAATCTTCCTGAAAGACCCGAGGATTCACTTCTCGTCCTGTGGTACAGAGCAGTTTGTGAAAATGACTCCAGATGAGAAAGACATGCTTAATCTGGTATCCTGATCTATTTCTCATGGAAACATCCACCAAAACACAAGTCTCTTCTCTCTTCAGGATTTGGTGGAGATTGATCGTGAAAATTGCTAAAAATGAGAAAGTTATAACTGATCAATGCTCTAAAACAGTGACAAATGGAATCAATCCCCAAAAGCCTTTCAGATTCGCTTCTTGTGATTTGGTAGATATCAGTTCATGATTTGATGAAAATGACTCCAAAGGAGACAGTTCTTCCTGATCAATGTTAGTAATTAATTACACTTGGAATCATCCTCCCAAATCCTTTGATAATTAACTCCTGGTGATTGTGAATAAAATCCGTTGGTGAAAATTCGTAGGAAAGAGAAAATTCATTCCTCACCCATCTTCTGATGAATTTCCAATGGAATCATCCACCGGAAAAACAACTGCATTCTCTCTTGGTGCCTTGGAACAGATCGGTTTGTGCAAATTACTCAAAGTACGAAAATCATTCTTTACAAGCACCTAGTGGGAAAGACTCCAGCAATCCAGATTCTCTCCTCCTGAGTTTGTCGAGATTGGTTCATGAAAATGACTAAAAAATCAACCATTTATTACTGATCACTGCATCTAATTAGTACCTCATGGAATCATCCTCCAAAGACCTTTTAGCTACTCTGCTGGTCACTTGGTAGAGATGGGTAGGGTAAATTGCTAAAAAGGAGACCTTCAATACGATCAGATGTAGCCATTGATGTCTCATGCACGCTTCCTCAAAAAGCCATTCGGATTCTCTCCTGATCCTTTGGTAGAGATCGGTTCATGAAAATGACAAAAAATCAACAGTAATTACTGATCACTGCTAGTCATTAACTCCATCTGGCATGATGCTCCAAAATCCTTTCAGATTTGCTTCTGGTGATTTCTTATAGGTCGAGTCTGGAAAATTACGAAAAATAAGCAATTCTGAACTGCTTCGTGGTAGTCATTCATTCCTCACATAATGAGCCTCCTCAGTACATTCCAGTTCGCTCCTGTTGACTTGGAAGAAATCAGTTCCTGAAATAGACTCAAAATGAGCAATTCATCTTGGATGTGCGCAACAGATAAATTGGAGAAGGAATCTTCCTGAAAGACCCGAGGATTCACTTCTCGTCCCATGGTACAGAGCAGTGCGTGAAAATTACTCCAGATGAGAAAGACATGCCTAATCTGGTATCCTGATCTATTCCTCATGGAAACATCCACCAAAACACAAGTCTCTTATCTCTTCAGGATTTCATGGAGATTGATCGTGAAAATTGCTAAAAATGAGAAAGTTATAACTGATGAATGCTATAAATCAGTGACAAATGGAATCATCCCCCAAAAGCCTTTCAAATTCGCTTCTTGCGATTAGGTTGATATCAGTTCATGATTTGATGAAAATTACTCAAAAGGAGACAGTTCTTCCTGATCAATGTTAGTAATTAATTACACTTGGAATCATCCTCCCAAATCCTCTGATAATTAACTTCTGGTGATTGTGAATAAAATCGGTTCTTGAAAATTAGTAGGAAAGAGATAATTCATTCCTCAGCCGTCTTCTGATGAATTTCCCATGCAATCATCCACCGGAAAAACAATTGCATTCTCTCTTGGTGCCTTGGAACAGATAGGTTCGTGCACATTACTCAAAGTACGAATATCATTCTTTACAACCACCTAGTGGTAAAGACTCCAGCAATTCAGATTCTCTCCTCCTGAGTTTGTAGAGATTGGTTCATGAAAATGACGAAAAAATCAACCATTTATTCCTGATCACTGCATCTAATTAGTACCTCATGGAATCATCCTCCAAAGACCTTTTCGATACTCTGCTGGTCACATGGTAGAGATGGGTAGTGTAAATTGCTAAAAATGAGACCTTCAATGCGAATCAGATGTAGCCATTGATGTCTCATGCATGCTTCCTCGAAAGGCCATTCGGATTCTCTCCTCATCCTTTGGTAGAGATCGGTTCATGAAAATGACAATAATTCAACAGTATTTACTGATCACTGCTAGTCATTAACTCCATCTGGCATGATCCTCCAAAATCCTTTCAGATTTGCTTCTGGTGATTTCTTATAGGTCGAGTCTCGAAAATTCCGAAAAATAAGCAATTCTGAACGGCTTCGTGGTAGTCATTCATTCCTCACATAATGAGCCTCCTTAGTACATTCCAATTCGCTCCTGTTGACGTGGAAGATATCAGTTCCTGAAATAGACTCAAAATGAGCAATTCATCTTGGATGTGCGCAACAGATAAATTTGAGAAGGAATCTTCCTGTAAGACCCGAGGAGTCACTTCTCGTCCTATGCTACAGAGCAGTGCGTGAAAGTTACTCCAGATGAGAAAGACATGCCTAATCTGGTATCCTGATCTATTTCTCATGGAAACGTCCACCAAAACACAAGTCTCTTCTCTCTTCAGGATTTGGTGGAGATTGATCGTGGAAATTGCTAAAAATGAGAAAGTTATAACTGATCAATGCTCTAAATCAGTGACAAATGGAATCATCCCCCCAAAGCCTTTCAGATTCGCTTCTTGTCATTTGGTAGATATCAGTTCATGATTTGATGAAAATTACTCAAAAGGAGACAGTTCTTCCTGATCAATGTTAGTACTTAATTACTCATGGAATCATCCTCCGTACTATATTCATAATTAGCTCCTGGAGATTTAGACTAAAATCGGTTCGTGAAAATGACTAGGAATGAGACAATTCATTCCTCATCCGTCTTCTGATAAATTTCCCACAGAATCATCCAGCAGAATAGCAAAGGCATTCTCCCTTGGTACGTTGAAACAGATCGGTTCGTGCAAATGACTCAAGGTAGAACATCATTCTTTCCAAGTACCTAGAGGTAAAGTCTCCAGCAATCCAGCTTCTCTCCTGGTGAGTTCGTAGCGATTGGTTCAAGAAAATTACTCCTAAGGAGACTTAAATTATTGACAAGTACTAGTGCTAAAGCTCTCCTCGAATGATTAACCAAAATGCTTTTCGATACGATGACACAGAAGGGCACACAACACGACACACAAAAATAACACACGACAAAGACACACACACATACCGCGACCACGGAAAGCATCACACACAAAACATCACACACATGACCCACAACATCTCACACACACTCACTCACTCAACACAAAATGACCCACAACATGTCACACGCAACACAAGACGACCCACAACATGTCGAGCTCTGTGGAGTGAGGGCTCCGGCTCGGCTTTCGCAGCGGCTCTAGCGAGGAATGGTGCCGGAGCTCTCGCCGGAGGGGAACACGGCAGGAGGGGGCCTGAGCCGCTTGGGCCTCTTTCCAAGGAGGCGGAAGCAGGCCTCCGCTCTCTGCCCTCTGCAGACCTGGCTGCCAGGTCAGTGCTTCCAGTTCCTCATCCGCACTCGCTGTTTTCCTCCTCACCAGCCATGGGCGTCCTCGCTGGGGACGGGGCTCGGGGGGATTAAGGTAGGGAGGGGCCAGAGTCTCTTGAGCAGAGTGACTGTTTGGGGTGCCGTTAGAAAAGGAGATTTTGGTTGGGATGCTCCAGGTGTAATGGGAGGAGAGTGGAGGGCTGATCCCCGCCGTGTGGGAGAGGAAAAGAGAGGAGCCTCCGAGACATTGCCGACTGAGATGGTAACTTTCTTGTTTTGTTCCCCTTCAGCTGGGTTTAGTAGCAAGGAAAAAGAAGTCAAGCCTCAGAGTCTACTGCCCTCATGCGACGGAATGTGAGTGAGAGCAGCGAGCCTGTGACCGTTGGGGATGCCAGGCAAGAGCCCTCCATCTGGGAGCCGAGCTCTCGCCAGTCTCGGTGAGAGAAGTGTCTGGTTTGGTGAGGACTCTGCTCACGCCCCACCTGAGTCCAGGTCGGGAAGCCCAGTCCATTTGGGTTCGGTTTGTAAGAAAAGGTTCCTGATCAGCTGTGGTTCCGAGGGAGAAAAGGTCCCATTTTCAGAGGCTGCTCGTTTCTCTGGTCAGGAATGGTGTCTTCTCCACAACTGAAGCTTGGATCCAAGAGGATGACTCCAGGTGGTGAGTTGCTCGCCTTGCTCTCCTGTTTCTCTCTTTTCTCTCCTGTGTTCACCAACTCTCTCTTTCTCTTCTCTCCTCTTCTTTCCTTGTGCCGTGTCCCTTCACAGGACATGGGTAGGTGTGCATTCCCACAAGGGAGGTCTCAGGAGCCATGGAAAAGTCGGAGTGGACGAAAATCATGCAGGGCAGTAGAAAGGCTGCTGAAAGTACCTGAAGAGACAAAGAAAATGAGAAGGGGGAAGTCCAGCCTAAAACAGGAGTGTAGTCTGTAAAGAGAAACAAGGGGAAGTCTAAGCTACAGAAACTCTTCAAGTTGCCGAAAGACATGTAGGATGGGAAATTACTTCTTGAATCCAGTCTCTTGAAGATCTTAGGCTCAGTATGCGTGCGTATTTGGAGTTGCTTAGCAATCTGCCTTCTTCTGTTTGCTCTCCCTTCTAATCACTGAAAATCTACCTTTTCTAGTGAAACTATTTTTTGTTTATTATTATTATTATTATTATTATTATTAAACTCAGTTTCTGCAACTGGTGCTCCGTGAGGAAATGATTTGTGTATTACTCCAAGGGGCTGCCCGGTGTCACTGTTGCTCCGGGAGGGAAATGATTTGAGCACTACCTGAATTGGCCAGGGAGTGTCACCATTGCTCCGTCAGGGAAATGCTTTCTGCATTACTCCAAGTGGCCACCCAGTGTCACTGTTGGTCCAGGAGGGAAATGATTTGTGCATGACACTGACTGGCCACTCAGTGTCACTGTTGCTCCAGGAGGGAAATGCTTTGTGCATGACCTGAATTGGCCACACACATCACTGTTGCTCCGGGGGCGGGGGGGGAGGCGGGGGATTGTTTGTGTGTTACCCCTGAGTGGCCACGTTGTGTCACTCTTCCTCCAGGAGGGGAATGCTTTGTGCATTACCCTGGGTGGCCAGCCAAGACAACACACACAGCACGACACCGACACACACACAAAGAACACGTCAGACATACAGATGAGTAGTGTTAATTGCTAAAAATGAGACACTGATTACTAATCAGATGTAGCCGTTGATGTCTCATGCACTCTTCCTCGAAAAGCCATAGGTAATCTCGCCTGATCACTTGGTAGAGATCTGTTCAAGAAAATTACTCATAATGAGACAGACATTTTTGACAAGTACTAGTGATCAATTTCTCCTCGAATGATTCACCAAAATGCTTTTCGATTCCCTTCTGCTGATTTGGAAGAAATCCTTTCTTGAAATATACTAAAATCGAGAAATTCATCTTTGAGCTGTGCGACAGATAAATTTGAGAGGGAATCTTCCTGAAAGCCACGAGGATTCACTTTGCACGCTATGTTACAGATCAGTCTGTGAAAATTCATATCAGAAAGTTATTCCTCCTCAGGTCTCCTGCTATATTTCTCATAGAATCATGCAGCAAAAAACATTTCTATTCTCTCTTCAGGATTTGGTAAAGCTCGCTTCGTGAAAATTACTAAACATGAGGAAATCATTCTTAACAAGTACTAGTGATAAAGACTCCAGCAATCATCTTCCAGCTGTCAAAGTCAGATTCCAGACTCACTGAATTTGTCAGACCACTCTGTATATTAGCAAAACGCATTGCCAATGCACCTAGACAGATGTGAGTCTCCTGCAAAACTCAAGCTAACTTATTTATATAGATACTATAAACCAATTTAACATAGGAGACAAAAGGAAGCGGAAACTGAGAACTATACATACATATCTTATTTTCACACCAACGTTTACCAATCTCCTACCTCAGTAGGAGCTCTAGGTGAATTAGTTTGAGGACCTATTGACTCACACTCCTTAATGTTTCTCTTCCTGACAACTCTATTTCATCAAAGCCTTCAAACAGCATATCTTTAAAGACTTATAATTTCAATACAATTTATTCTGCTTTCACACAACACTCTTTTCCAGTGTCTGAGGATGATGTGGAAGTCATGGGTTCGTGAAAATTTCTAAAGATGAGAAATTCATCATCGATGTGTGCGACCGATAACTTTCTCAAAGAATCGTCTGGAGAGCCCGTAGGATTCACTTCCGGTCAAAGCTGCAGCTCCATTCCTGAAATTTCCTGAACAATGAGGAAGTAATGCCTTCTCAGGGCTTCTAATCCATTTCTCATGGAGTCATCCGAGAAAGCCATAAGGATTCTCGCCGGAGGATTTGGTGAATATCGCTCAGTGAAACTTACTACAAAGGAGCCAGTTATACCGGAAAAGTGCAAGTAATTAGTACCTCATGGAATCATCCTCCAAAGATCTTTTAGATACTCTCCTGCTCATTTGGTAGAGATGGGTAGTGTAAATTGCTAAAAATGAGACCTTCAATACTAATCAGATGTAGCCATTGATGTCTCATGCACTCTTCCTTGAAAAGCCATTCAGACACTGTCCTGATCCTTTGGCAGAGATCGGTTCATGAAAATTAATAAAATTCAACAGTAATTACTGATCACTGCTAGTCATTATCTCCATATGGAATTATCTTCCAAAATCCTTTCAGCTTCGCTTCTTGAGATTTGGTAGTTATCAGTTCATGCTTTGGTGAAAATTACTCAAAATGAGACAGTTCTTCCTGATCAATGTTAGTAATTAATTACACATGGAATCATCCTCCAAAATTCTTTGATAATTAACTCCTGGTGATTTTGAATAAAATCGGTTCGTGAAAATTAGTAGGAAAGAGAAAATTCATTCCTCATCTGTCTTCTGATGAATTTCCCATGGAGTCATCCACCGGAAAAACAATTGCATTCTCTCTTGGTGCCTTGGAACAGATCGGTTTGTGCAAACTACTCAAAGTACGAAAATCATTCTTTACAAGCACCTAGTGGTAAAGACTCCAGCAATCCAGATTCTCTCCTCCTGACTTTGTAGAGATTGGTTCATGAAAATGACTAAAAAAGCAAACATTTATTACTGATCATTGCTTATAATTAATACCTCATGGAATCATCCTCCAAAGACCTTTTAGATACTCTGCTGGTCATTTGGTAGAGATGGGTAGTGTCAATTGCTGAAAATGAGACATTCCTTACGAATGAGATGTATCCGTTCATGTCTCATACACTCTTCCTCGAAGAGCCATTCGGATTCTCTTCTGATGCTCTGGTAGAGATCGGTTCATGAAAATGACTAACATTGAGACAGTTATTACTGATCACCGCTAGTCACTAACTCCATCTGGAATGATCCTCCAAAATCCTTTCAGATTTGCTTCTGGTGATTTCTTAGAGATTGAGTCTCAAAAATTCCGAAACATGAGAAATTCTTAACGGCTTAGTGCCAGTCATTCTTTCCTCACATAATGATCCTCCTCGGTACATCTCAAATCGCTCCTGTTGACTTGGAAGAAATCAGGTCCTGAAATATACTCAAAATGAGAAATTCATCTTTCAGCTGTGCGACAGATAAATTTGAGAGGGAATCTTCCTGAAAGCCCCGAGGAGTCACTTCTCGTCATACGCTACAGAGCAGTTTGCGAAAATTACTCATAATGAGAACGTCATTCGTAATCAGGTATCCTGATGTCTTTCTCATGGAACCATGCACCAAAAAGCAAGTCTATTCTCTCTTCAGCATTTGGCAGAGATTTATCGTGAAAATGGCTAAAAAAGAGAAAGTTATAACTGATCAATGCTAATAATCAATGACAGATGGAATCATCCTCCAAAAGCCTTTCAGATTGGCTGCTTGTGATTAGGTAGATATCAGTTGACGATTTGGTAGAAATTACTAAAAAGGAGGCAGTTCTTTCTGATCAATGTTAGCAATTGATTACACATGGAATCATCCTCCGTACTAGATTCATAATTAGCTCCTGGTGATTTGGAATAAAATTGATTCGTGAAAATGACTAGGAATGAGACAATTCATTCCTCATCCATCTTCTGAGAAATTTCCCACGGAATCATCCAGCAGAAAAGCAAAGGCATTCTCCCTTGGTGCGTTGGAACAGATCGGTTCGTGCAAATGACTCAAGGTAGAAAATCATTCTTTACAAGTCCCTAGCGGTAAAGACTCCAGCAATCCAACTTCTCTCCTGGTGAGTTCGTAGCGATTGGTTCAAGAAAATTACTCCTAAGGAGACTTAAATTATTGACAAGTACTAGTGCTAAAGCTCTCCTCGAATGATTAACCAAAATGCTTTTCGATACGATGACAGAGAATGGCACAGAACACGACACACAAAATTAACACACGACAAAGGCACACACAGACAACGCGACACGGAAAGCATCACACACAAAACATCACACACACGACCCACAACATCTCACAAGCACACACTCACTCAACACAAAATGACCCACAACATGTCACACGCAACACAAGACGACCCACAACATGTCGAGCGCTGTGGAGCGAGGGCTCCGGCTCGGCTTTCGCAGCGGCTCTGGCGAGGAATGGTGCCGGAGCTCTCACCAGAGGGGAAGACGGCAGGAGGGGGCCTGAGCCGCTTGGGCCTCTTTCTAAGGAGGCGGAAGCAGGCCTCCGGTCTCTGCCCCTGCAGACCTGGCTGCCAGGTCAGTGCTTCCAGTTCCTGGTCCGCACTCGCTGTCGTCCTCCTCAGCGGCCGTGGGCATCCTCGCTGGGGACGGGGCTCGGGGGGATTAAGGTAGGGAGGGGCCAGAGTCTCTTGAGCAGAGGGACTCTGTGGGGTGCCGTTAGAAAAGGAGATTTTGGTTGGGATGCTCCAGGTGTAATGGGAGGAGAGTGGAGGGCGGAACCCCGCTGTGTGGGAGAGGCAAAGAGAGGAGCCTCCGAGACATTGCCGACTGAGATGGTAACTTCCTTGTTTTTTTCCCCTTGGGCTGGGTTTAGTAGCAAGGAAAAAGAAGTCAAGCCTCAGAGTCTACTGCCCTCATGCGACGGAATGTGAGCGAGAGCAGGGAGCCTGTGACCGTTGGTGATGCGAGGCAAGAGCCCTCCATCTGGGAGCCGAGCTCTCGCCAGTCTCGGTGAGAGAAGTGTCTGGTTTGGTGAGGACTCTGCTCACGCCCCACCTGAGTCCGGGTCGGGAAGCCCCATCCATTAGGGTTCGGTTTGTTAGAAAAGGTTCCTGATCAGCTGTGGTTCTGAGGGAGAAAAGGTCCCATTTTCAGAGGCTACTCATTTCTCTGGTCAGGAACGGTGTCTTCTCCACAACTGAAGCTTGAAGTTCCTTACCCCTCTGTTGGAGCAGCAGCTGGTAGAGCCGGTAAGTACCCTCCCTGGCCTGCCGGCTGATGTCCTTGTCTGGATCGCTGACAAATAGAGCCAGCTGGGCCACATGGTGACCCATCCTAGGGAACTCGGCTGAGATCTAATGGAAGGGAGAGGAGAGGGGACTCCATCAGCATTTTCCTGTCAGCTCTCCTGGGCCAGAGGGCTCCTTCCCCTTAGCTCCTCCGCAGGAGATGCTGGGGGAGAGGAGCTTGAGATCGACCATTCATGTGCTCTGCTGCCAAGGGAGCCCCGAGCTGCTTTGGGATGCCAAGCAGAGGTGGAGCATGGTCTCCTTAAATGCCCAGGGACAACACTGAACCAAGACAAGAAGAACTTGACTCAAGCCGAGCTCAGTCCCTGCTCTGACTCTGCCTCCCCATGAAGAACCCTCCTAAGCCACAGCCCCGGCAGCAGCAGCAGATCCTGCAGCCCGCTGGAGCCAGCCCACCTCCGCCTGGAGCCAGCAAGCTGGGGTCGGAGGTCACTTACGTCAAACTCAGGGAGGGAGACTGTGTATCTCAGCAGGGCTGTGCTGCTCCTGATAGCCCTTGCTCGCTCCTGCGACACCCTGGACACGACCCACAAGTTGATATCCTGTGGGGAAAGGAGGCAGGTCAGACTCAGTGGCCAGATGCACCTGCTTTGCAAATGAGCCCCCCACGTCCCCAGCCCCAGGGGCCTGTGACATTCTGCACAGGGGGGAATATCTGAGGCCTTGATGGCAGAGCTTTAGAAGGGGATTCTTTCCCCCAGGACAGAGCTTGTACCCTGCAGGTCACAACTTGTCGGCGTCTCTCTCGATTGGGACAATGTTCGGGGTCGGGGCTGGTCCAATCCTCCCAGAACTCCTGATTCCTGAACAGTTCACCAGAAAGGAGACTGAACCCTCGGCCCTTCCCTGCTATGAAAATCCTTGGGGGGATGGAGGGAGTGACTGAGAACACAATCCCCCCAGGAATTTCAGAGCAGATCAGAGGGAAAGGGTGATTCCCTGGGGTCCTCCTGTTTCTCTAGGAAGGAGCGTGTGCCTCTTCTCTGAGAACCGTCTCCCAAATCTCATGGGGTGTGTGTGTTGGAGGGGAGGGGGAAGGGTGGGTTTTCAGACTCTCACTTCCCAAGACAGCCAGGAGCCCTGTGCTTAGTACTCAGCAGAACCAGGCAGAGCTCTGGCTTGAAATCCCAGCTCTTTTCTCTGTCCCTCAAGAAGGAAGGACCTGATACTGCATTGCACTGACCTCCCCAACCAAGGACGGCCCACTGGGGACCCAGCTAGGAGGACACAGTAGAAAATGGATCTTCCACTCTCTCCTTACCAGTCCCCCAAAGAGTTCAGGTGAAATGGGGCTCACCTCCAAGATGAAGTGGAGCCTGTCTGTGTCTGGGGACTGTGCCAGCAGGTTCCCCAGAATGGCATCCAGAACCTCTGGGATGACTTTGTGCAGAGCCTGCAAAGCACGGGTCAGAGTTCGGGAACCTGGGCCTACACGTGCCACAGGATGGGAAGAGGGGTTTCTGGGAAGCACTAGGGAGACTCCAAACACATCTCCTGGCCTCTCTCCTTCACATCCCACGACAGGCAATTCGCAAGAATTGACGACCCCTAGACCTTTGATTAATGACCTTAGCAGGTCTCTGCAGAGGGCCTTGTAGGCAGAAGAGTATGAAACAGCCAAGTTGCTATGGATGGAAGCTGGGCTTCTGGATAAAACATGGCTTATGAAAGAAAGAAAGAAAGAAAGAAAGAAAGAAAGAAAGAAAGAAAGAAAGAAAGAAAGAAAGAAAGAAAGAAAGAAAGAAAGAAAGAAATCCCCCAGGGAGGGGTAATCTCTTCCCTGCTGGAGGGAAGAATCCAACCCTGCAGCTTGTTCCAACTCTGTTACCCCATTCCTAAATCTGTAGCTCCAGCGAATCAAGGGAGCAGGGACCAAGGACCACTCTGGAAAAGTAAGAGGATGGAGGAGGAGGAGGTACCTGGATGTCGGTGGTGTCCTTCTCCGTGCCCAGGGTGAAGACGGAGTGAAGGGCAGCTCGCAAGAGGTGGGTCTCTAGGGCTGGCTCCAGGGCAGGTTTCATGGTGCTGGCAACAGAGAGGAGCTGGTATTAGACTGTGCAGTACGGGGGTGGGACTGTCGCCAACACGGACACCAACCCACAGGGATAGAGGCACAGGCTGGTGAGAATGGAAACTGAGGCACTTAGCTAGGGAATGACAAGGCCAAGGCATCCCAGACAGACAGTGGCAGGACAGGAATAGCTCCTGTTCCCTGCAGCCTGCTGCCCCTCCTGTATCTGAGACCGGGAGTGAGCCCCTCCCCAAGGCCCCTGTTATGTTATGGAAGTGAAAAGAAGAGCCCTGCCAGGAGAGAGTGACCCTTCCCACCCCACCATCTTGCCAGAGGCGCCACTCTTGGGAGGTGACCTGGGAGGGACAGTGACGGTGACTCCCAGCCTTGGGCCTGAGCAGCACTGGGGTGAGGGGAGCCGGCGGGGTGTGGGGGTGGGGCTGTCTCGGTACCAGAGGTTGCCCACTGCAGCCAGGGAGTGGGCGAGGATGGCGCTGGGTGACGAGTCATCAGGAAGCTCCTCGATGAGCTCCTCTGAGACGCGAAGGAGACAAAGGAGCGTGTAAGATTCAGGCCCCACTGACACCTCCCAGTGAGGAGATGACACAGCCAGTGCCCCACATGGCCAGCAGGATCCCCCACAACCTCCCGCTCCTCCGATTCCTTCCTGCCCATCCGACTTGTCCCCCTTCCCAGATTCCTGCCCAGCTCACTCCCAATCCCCTTCTCTCCTCCTCCCTGTCAAAACTGCCCACCATTCAGCCCCATCCCGATGACCCACCTGGGACCATGTGATTCCTTGTCCCCCACTCTCAGCTGCCCTCCAGCCCCACAATTCCCCCCCTGCCCACTACCCACCAATCTCAGAATTTCTCCCTTCTCTTCTCCCAAGTCTTCAGCGACAGCAATCCCTGCCCTCTGCTGCCCCCTCCAACAGTACCCAGCCCCCACCCATTAGCCTGGCCATACCCTTGTCAATCCCATGTCTCTCTCCTCTCGCCAGCTGCCGTATGGCGTGTCTCACTCACCACGATACTCTTCACTACAGCCGCCTTGCAGCAGTGCGGCTCCAGCGTGTCCTCCCCTCTGTCCTGTGCAGCCAGACATGCGGGGTAGATGGCCCGAAGGAACAGGAGCTGCTGCCCCTCATCCTGGACCCACCAGGAGTGGGGTATAGCGAGAGAGAACCTGTTAGCGAGGGACCTTCCTGCCCCACCCACACCAGCTCCAGGGCTCAGGCCTCAATGGGAGATTGTGGGGACCCGACAATTGTCCAAATCCCCCACCACTCCTACGCAAGCAGGATCAGGAACTGGGACAGTGCCTGTCGGGGGAGACGACCTCGGCTGTTGTGGGACAAACACCCCCATCTGGGGGTCCCACATCATGGATGTAAAAGGGCCCCATTAGGAGTGGTGGATCAGGAGGGACAAGACCCTCGGCAGGGGGTGGGGATACTGGGAAGGGACAGGGCAATCTTGGTTCCAGCCCAGGTGGGGAACATTTGCACCTTATCTCTGCACTGGAGCTGCTCTCACATGACCTTGAGAGCATCTTCATCTTTGGCCACGTCCACCCCTTCCTCCTGCTCCGAATCCAGGGGGGTCCCTGCACCAGGAAGGGAAGGACAGGGGCGTGGTGGGCAGAGCAGGATTCAAAACCCCCCTTCCCACCTCAAGCCCCCAGGGAAGATCGGGCCCCAAACCTCCCTCTCAGGGATGCCTTCAGCCCCCAACAGCTGCCGAAGCCCAGAGCAGAGCCCCCCTCCCCTGCCCAGGACTCCAGGGGAGGTGCCTGTTCCCCCCGCCCGGAGCAGCAAGGACCAACTGGCAGCAGCTCTTCACGCCCCCACCCCCAGGTCCCAGTGCGGAAGGGGCAGCTGTGTGACGGCTGCTGCTGTCCGTGGGGTTCGCGCAGCTCAGGCCAGACACCTGGGCTGGGGACCCCCCCCCCCCCGTATCCCTGGGAGAGCGTCTGGGCCCAGGGTGTTCACATCCCGTTCTCACCCCTCCCTCAGCCCAGCCTGGCTTCTCACCTGGAACAAAGCGGTGGCGCCCGTCGGCCTGGCTGCTGCCAGAGGCCCAGGTGCTGCCGCTGTCCCCTGCTGAGCTGCCGGTGCTGGGACAGGGACCTTCCCCCTCCTGGCTGGCGGGGGCTGGAAGGGCCTCTGAGAGCGGGCAGGGCGAGGCCTCCTGATGGGAAGGAGGGCTGGGTTCCTGGGGCCGCTGCTGCCCACACAACAAGCCCCAGAGCCACCCTGCCCGGCACCCCTCCTGGGCTGGGTCCTGTCTGCCAAACCGCAGCCTGGGCCAGCTCCACTGGGGCCTGGTCGGGGCCTCTCCCAGCTCAGCGCCTGCGCCGGGAGCCGGGGTCCTTTTCCAGAAGGCCGGGCACTTCCGCCGTCTGGCCTGGACGGGACCTGCTTCCCCGCCAGCGGGGACGCAGGGCTTGCTCTGCCCCTTGGGAAGATGGCAGCTGCTTCCCTCAGGCTCTGGGGCCACCTGCAGAGCCTTCCTCCGCAACATCCGCAGGAGCCTGGCCATCCTGGAACCGAGCGGGGAGCAGGGGTGAGTCTGGGCTCAAGGCAGCCTTTCACTCCTGGCCCTTTTCCGTCCCTCCTCCTCCCTGCTCCAACCACAGCCGCACCCTCTGCCCCCACAGGAGTGCAGGGAGTGCCATCTACACACACGGGCAGGAGTTCATTGCATGATCTGCTCCCAACGTTCCCCCTCGTAATCCCTGCTGCTGCAATAGCCAGAAAGTCTCATCCTTTTCCAGCAATGGGGTCAGTCCCAAAGACCATCGGTTCCTCTGGACAAGCAGCCCCCTCCTGTCGTCCCAGGCCACTCTCCCGCCCAGGCTAGAGAAGGAACAGAACCCAGGAGCCCGGACTTCTCCTGCGAAACCATTCCCCATGTCAAAGTCACAGAGACCCTAGGCACAGGAAGACAGGGGCCCTCCTCGTTCCCCATTGATTTCCAGGCTCAACAGCTCACAGGGTCTGGCCCAGCTCAGAGACTGTCAGCTTGGGGAACAGTGTCCCACAAGGGAAGGGCTGGGAGCCCCATTGCTGGAACCTTTCCAAACACACTGGAGACGGCTCTGGAGAAGCCCCTGCCTGGCCTAAGAGTGAGGGGCTCTTGGGGGCTGTTTGCAAAGGAAATCCCCCTTTGGAGATAGTCTCTTCCCCTGTTTCTGCCTCTCCCCACACAGACAGGGGAAGACACCGAAGAACCCGAATGCCACTCACTTGCTCTCAGTGATGGGATGATGGATGGCGAATGTTCAGGGTCAGCAGACGTCCCTCACCGTCCTCCTCACTCTCCAAGCCCAAGGCAGGCTGGAGAGGGTAGTGACCTCAGGAGTTACCCTGCCCAGCCAGCAGGCAGGGTGATGACACGAGGGCGATCGACTGGCTGTAAAAACAAGAGTCTGTCTTATTGCCAAGGGATGGAGAAACTCAGCCAGCAGCAGGGGGGTGCAGAACACTGCCCTAGGGCGGAGGTGACAGCGCCTCCAGAATCCTGACATCCCAGCACTTTACACACCTTTCTGGAGCCTCTCAACCCCGCTGGGCTGTAGCAATGGGACTCCAACCCTACTCTAGGCAAACGGGCCTCAGCTACCAGCTCAGGGTCACACTGAGTGTCAGAGCCATGGATGGACCCCTTCACTAACCACTGCCGCACACTCCCTCCCACAGCTGGCAATTGCAACCAGGCCCTAATGTCTGGTCCCCCTGCCTTTGAGAGGGGGTGTCACTCCTGCTTTCACTGCTGCCTATTGATCTGTGGGACTTTGGGCAAGTTGCTCCCCCTCTCTAGGCTCTCTGGGACTCACATCCCTGAATGGGCTTTAAAAAAGACAATGGTTAAAGTTTGGCCCCAACAAGTTCTTGTTTCTCTGGACTAGCCATTTTAGCAAAGTTTAGAATTCTTGACATTCAACACCGGGAAACATCCCTTTCTCCTTCGCAGACGGCCTTAACGTCCCTTATCTCACCCTGGCTTCCTGCTGCCTGGAGTTAGAGAATTGACCCTGTTCCTGTTGGACCTACCCAAGGTGTCACACAGCAAAGTGGTGACGGAGCCAGAAAGAGAAGACAACAGTCCTAACTCCTGTTCTTACTAACAGACAACGACCCCCCGGAGGCAGGGATAAAGCCCAGGAAATAAGATGTGAACATTTGCATGGAAACCGTTTTCTCTCAGAAAATCCATTCAGATGAAACCACTTTGTTTCTTGAAATCGTAACAACTAGGATGAAAATTCTTTGCAAAAATATTTGTTTGCAAAAGAAGAGCATCTCCTGTTTATCATAGTGCATTAAACTGTCTCATCGTACACAAAGGGGAGACACTGTGCTCTAGAAAATTAGATGAGATGCTTCAGTCTGAGCTAAGTAGTTGCTGCTCTTCACAATTTCAAAACAATAAAAGACAAATCAAATAGAATATTAGGTCATAATCTGCTATGGCTCAGTGTGATAGGACGCCCCCTAGTCTGCACTGCTCCGAGTGACACTCTTCAGTGGATCCCTAGCATCCACCCATGGCGAGGTAGGTGGGAGAGGATTGTTATTCGTACTTGACAGAAGGAGAAACGAAGGCTGAGAAAGGAGCAGTGACTTGTCTTAGCTGATGCAGCCAGTCAGTAGCAGAGTTGTTCTCAAATAAGCTACAGACCAACAATTGTTCATAGTAATTATTCAGCAATTATTTCAGAAGAATTGGAATGTTCGAGAGGATCATGAACTGCTCCGAGACAATGAATGGAGAGCAGCGTCCACATTGGTCAAACATCTAACTGGTTGTGACTTATTTGCTTGGTCATAAAAGAGAACAACAAAGACCAGAGTTTCCTCCCTTTTAATACCCCCCTCCTCAGCCAATCAAGGTTGGGACTTTGAGGGGTGGGAAGCTAAGAGTTCGCATCAAATGGCCCAAAGAATGGCCCTGGTCACCACCGAGGGGATCACTCTCGGAGCACTAGTCCAGTCTCACCTCTCTGTTAGGGCCTCCCACAACCCCACCCCCCGGCCCCCGGCTCCCGCTCCACACACAGAGCTCCGGTGGTGGGAGGAGAGCAGAGGAAAAGGACAAAGGAAGCAAGAAGAGAAAGGTAGGAGGGACAGAGGAAAAGGGAAAACAAAAAGGAGAAACCCCAATGTCCCCAGTAATTCTAAGGGACAAAGTCCTAGGTCGGAAATAAAATGCTGCCCCCACAATCTAGTGTTTTCCTTTCCTAAAAATCAGCCGGCACCTGATGGATCAGACTGAACAGGTTCCAAACCTCTCCGAGGCTCTTACCTTCTATACAGGGACGTCTGTTTTCTAGCAAAACCACAAAAAGAAAAGGAGCAAACTCCAAAGAGGGTCCTCCTTGCACTCACGTACGTGCAAGTGAATGCTCTCTCAGTCCTCCAGGAGAGACCTCGAGAAGGAGACGTGCTGAAACAAAGCCACAGGGATCTCCGAGGTTGCCCCTGTCCTGCACCCCTGTCCTGCCTGGCTGATGTCAAGATCTCTCTGTGAGATCATTGCCTCCCCACCACCTTTGTCCAATAGGCTGAAGTCCTGCCAAAGGCCCTTGTGATGTCACTGCCACACCCACCCCTCCCCTGTAGTGCTTATGTCCTGCCCCTGTCCAGCCACGCTGGATGTTTCAGCTGCTTCCCCTGGATTACCCCACTCAATGACTCTTCCTTGTGGGGATGACACCGACCACACAGTAAAACATCAGAGGCTTCTCCCCATGCTATGCTCAGTTTTTCATAAATTAGCAGACTTTATGGACAGAAGAGACAATTAGAGCATGTCATCTGACCCCCTGCATATCACATGCTTTCTGTAGACCATAGGAGCTAGTTTTTGACTACACACGTTCCAGAAAGGCATCTAGTCTTCATTAGAAGACATCAAGAGATGGAAAATTCCCACCACTTCCCTTTCTAGTTTGTTCCTTTGGTGATTCATCCTCACGGTTGAATATGTGTGCCCTCTTTCGAATACGAATTGGTCTCTTTTGAGTTTCCAGCCACTGGGTCTTGTTATGCTTTTCTCTGCTAGATTAATGAGCCCTTTAATACCCCATATTTTCTCTCCATGAAGTCACTTCAACACTTCAATGACGTCACCTCCCGATCTTTTTTATCATCTAAACAGGCTGAGCTCTTTCAATGGCTCACGAGCAGGCATTTTTCTCCAGCCCTCGAAATGTTTCATTGCTTTTTGCTGCCCCATCTCCAATATTTCAAAATATTTTTTCAAAGGTGGAAGCCAAAACTGGATGCAGTAATCCATGATCAGTCTTCCGCATGGTGTGTCACCTCCCTATGTGCCTCACTGCTCTTTTCATACATCTAATGATGGCTTTAGCCCTGTTCACCACAGCATCACCCTGGGTGCTCATGTTGAATGGCTTGCCCAGCATGGCCCCGAAATCCTCTTCACAGTCAATGCTTTCCTGGATACACTTCCCCACTCTGTAGGTGTGGCCTGCTTGCTTTGTTGCTAGCTATAGGACCCTTCCTTTGGTTATTTTCAAACTTGTTTTCTTTGAATGGGTCCAGCTTCTCAAGGGATCCGATTGCTCTGTGTCACTGCCCTGTCCTCATCATTAATTACCACTCTGCTACTATTTTATCACCCACCAATGTTAGCAGCAGTGATTTATTATTTGGGTTGCAGTTCATTGATATTTATTTTCAAGAATTAGTCCCCGACAGCCTCTTCATATCCCTAGTGCCCAGAACCTGCTCCACACAGCACAGCGAGAAAAGGCCGCCCAGCCCAGCTGTGCCATAGGGGCTAAGCACAGAACAACCTTAGGAGCTTGTGTCATCCATAGCTTCTGAAAAACATGTGGGGGTCATCAGCTTACAAATACACTCTGGTCTGGTAGCGTAGACAGGCCCCAAATGTTTCTAAGTGTCCCGCCTTGAAAAAGAGGAGAGAAAAAAACATAACCTTGATTAGCTTTATTTTATAGTGATGGAAACTGAGGCACAGAGAAGCAAAGAGATTCGCTCATGGTCAAAAAGCCAGGAATAGAAAACGGCAGATCTGCTGATAGTCAGTCCTGGGCCCTAGCCGTGTTTGTCCTGGCATCTCTGCTTCAGCTCCAGCAACAACCCGAGTCGAGATTTTCTTCGTCTCCATGTCCTTTAACTTCACGTCACTGCAGAAGAAAGATTGTTTCTGACCAGCTGGCTCGAATGCATGGAGATGTCTTTCCAGAAGACGTGCTCTGGCTCAGTCCCATGTCGTAGGTTTTCTGGAGGAAGTACTCAGTGACGTTCTAGGGCCTGTGTTGCACAAAAGATGGACAGAATGGTCCTTTCTGACCTTAATTCTTTTTTTTTGCTAGGAGGGTAACGCTGGACATTTTCCCTCATTCACTTTCCTTTGGAATAGTTTCAATCCAGTCCAAAGGATTTCCTCTTCCATTGTGTCTTCAGCACCTTTCGTAGCGAACAGTTACTGTTCGAGCACAGGTTTCCAGTTTCAGGCTGTCCCAGGGTGAGATGGCTATGAAAGGGGTAGTAGCTCAACTGAACCTATCCCCAGGTGAAGGGAATAACTGCAGGGGCAGAAGGAGAGGCCCCGAGATAGGACAGATTCTTCTGCTGGGCTAAGAGTATAGTTGGATGGACTTCACTTCACTTCATCGGATGCATTCAATGGAAAATACAGTGAGGAGATTTATATAGGTTTCAGAGTAACAGCCATGTTAGTCTGTATTCGCAAAAAGAAAAGGAGTACTTTTGGCACCTTAGAGACTAGCCAATTTATTCAAGCATGAGCTTTCGTGAGCTACAGCTCACTTCATCGGATGCATACCGTGGAATATACACACATATATATACACACAGAACTTGAAAAAATGGGTGTTCTCATACACACTCACTTCAGATGAGCTATTACCAGCGGCGGGGGGGAAGAAAACCTTTTGTAGTGATAATCAAGGTGGGCTATTTCCAGCAGTTAACAAGAACATCTGAGGAATAGTGGGGGGTGGGGGTGGGGGAATAAACATGGGGAAATAGTTTTACTTTGTCTAATGACTCATCCATTCCCAGTCTTTATTCAAGCCTAAATTAATTGTATGCAGTTTGCAAATTAGCTCCAATTCAGCAGTCTCTCGTTGGAGTCTGTTTTTGAAGTCATTTTGTTGTAATATAGCAACTTTTAGGTCAGAGATCGAGTGACCAGAGAGATTCAAGTGTTCTCCGACTGGTTTATGAACGTTATAATTCTTGACATCTGATTTGTGTCCATTTATTCTTTTACGTAGAGACTGTCCGGTTTGGCCAATGTACATGGCAGGGGGCATTGCTGGCACATGATGGCATATATCACATTGGTAGATGTGTAGGTGAACGAGCCTCTGATAGTGTGGCTGATGTGATTAGGCCCTATATGGTGTCCCCTGAATAGATATGTGGACACAGTTGGCAACAGGCTTTGTTGCAAGGATAGGTTCCTGGGTTAGTGGTTCTGTTGTGTGGTGTGTGGTTGCTGGTGAGTATTTGCTTCAGGTTGGGGGGCCGTCTGTAGTCAAGGACTGGCCTGTCTCCCAAGATTTGTGAGAGTGAAATGGCCCACCTTGATTATCACTACAAAAGGTTTTCTTTCCCCTCCTCCACTCTCCTGCTGGTAATAGCTCATCTGAAGTGAGTGTGTATGAGAACACCCATTTTTTCACGTTCTGTATGTATATAAATCTCCTCACTGTATTTTCCACTGAATGCATCAGATGAAGTGAGCTGTAGCTCACAAAAGCTTATGCTCAACTAAATTGGTTAGTCTCTAAGGTGCCACAAGTCCTCCTTTTCTTTTTGCTTAGATGAATGGGTCTGTAGTTGCCTGGATCACTTTTTTCCCTCTTGCTTTACTATCATCGGACACTAGATGGGGAGGAAGAGCCTCACCAGCTCTATAAAACCAGCTGGGGGAAGGCTGGGAGCAACAGGTATCAGAATAAGCTAGACCCGGGCTTCTCAAACTTTTGGTTTTGCTGGCCCCACTTTGAAAGTATTTCAGGCTATGACAACCCCTTACCCCCAAACAGTCATAGCAAGTTACTGTACGGACTCATAGAAACATACGCATGGTATTGCCACCCTTGCTTCTGGGCTGCTACGGGCGGGGCACTGGCCTCAGAGCTGGGCAGCTGGAGAGGGGCAGCTGTTGTAGCCCTCTTCCCCTCCTGCCCCCCTCCCCTGAGAATATTTTTTGTGATCTCTTGACCCCCCCTCCCCCTCCAAAGCCTTGCAACCCCCTTTTGGGTCAGGACTCCCAGTTGGACAAATGCCGAGCTAGACAATCTCAAACCATGAACTAGTTCCCAGGCGTCTCTGGGCCGATTCTCAGAGGAGGCAGCTCCCAGAATCAGGCCCTCGATGGCTCTCCCAGTGCAACAGGCCCTGGGTGCAGCGATCCGTTTGAAACAGGAACCCCTGCAAGATGCTCTCTACCTTCAGTTCCTGACCCCTCCAGGGGCCGAGTGCATCTCCCCCAGCCTCAGGCAGAGCTCAGAGCAGAGTCAGCAGCAGCAACCTCTCCCCAGCGAGAGCTCCCAGCGAAGGCAGGGGCCTGGCAGAGAGAGGAGAGGGGCACAGGCAGGTCAGAGGAGGGGTGGAAGGTGGATCCCACCTCAGGAGATTTAATAGAGAGAGGAAAGCGGGGCTGTGAGCGCGCAGAACAGAGACACCCCCCAGGAAATCCCCCACCCCCCACCCCAGACACCGAGATCCCGGCCTGGCACAGGGGTTCGCTCCCCAACACTTACTCACTACAGCTGCAGCAAGGGGTCCCTGTGGGGCAGGAGGAGCTTCCATCCCGCTCTGGCTGGCTGGATCTGGAAAGAGAGAGAGAGAACAGGGAGAGGAGAGTGTGGTGAGGAGTTGGTGCCCAGGGGTCCCCCTGCCCCCACTCCTAGTTCTGGACCCCCATAGCAGGGGTATCTGTGGGTGTGTTCAGGGAAGGGCCGGGGGCTCTGCTCCACCAGGGCTGAGAGTGTCAGAGCAAAGTAACTGTAACACTGCGGAGTATTTTCAATGTTGCCTCACCCTGAATGTCACTGATCCCCCAGTTTAGAATGCGTCTCCCCGGCCGCTTCTCTTGCTAATTTGAACCTCAGGGAACACATCAAATCTCTCTCCTGTCCCCCACAGCTGCTGGGTTTGGGCCACTGCCAGGGCCCTCTACACTGGGGTTAACATCTGGATCCTGGCCAAGCTGGTTCTAGCCCATGTGGCCAACCCCCAGTGACCAAAAATCACAAGTCAGAGCCCCCCAAAACCATGAGATTGGCTGAAACAAGATGAGATTTTGAAACAACTGTGGGTTCTGTTCTTGATCTCCTGGTGGTGGAGCCTTTAGGGGTCACCTTTTCAAGCTTTTCTCCCCATCCAGGAAGGCTAGAACAAGAAAAACTTCTGACAAAAATGGCCAACCCCGCAAAAATCTTCTACCAGAATCAGAAAAAATTAGTCCAGAATGATTGAAAACAGAACAATTTTTGGTTTTTGAATTTTCCAAGAAGACAGTGAATTTTTTTTATTAAAGTCGACACTTTCCACAAAAGGTTGCCTTGAATCAAACACCCAATTTTTCCAAAAAAAAAAAAAATAATTGTACCATTTCAGTGCTTCTCAAACTTTTGTCCTGGTGACCCCTTCCACACAGCAAGCCTCTGAATGCAACCCCCCGTTATAAATTAAAAACCACTTTAATATATTTAACAGTGTTATAATGGCTGGGGATGAAGCAGGGTTTGGGGGTGGAGGTTGACAGCTCATGACCCCCAGTTTGAGGACCCCTGGACTACACTGAGCATGCACAGACAGAGAACCAGAGGGTTTAAAGGCTGCTGGGATGGACAAGACTTGTGGGGCTCTGAGAGACTGTCCCCCCCGCCACCCTGCAGCAGTGTGAATTCAGCTCCAACCAGGGGCAGGAATCTGAAATCAGTTAAACAGCAGAGACTTCATGCAGGCAGAGGTCGGGCTTGCCGGGCAGGGACAGCTCCTTCCCTTCCAGAACGTGGGCATCAGCAAAACTCTAGCATCAGAAACCTGGGAATTAGAGGCGAGGGAGAGAGGGCCCCCCCGACCCCCCCAGCCCGGAGAGGGGGAAGGGGAGGAGAGAGGGGAGACAGAGGCCCCACCCAGCTCGAAGAGGGGGAGGGGGCCCCTTAGGGGGAGCGGTCGCCAAATGGCGATGCCCAGCCCATGAGTCGGGGTTCCGGCGGGGGGGGGGCTCTGGAGGGGGGGTTCCAGCCCCTGCCCCCCAGTGTCCCGGAGCTCCCCCAGCAAGCCCGGCGTGGGTTGCATGTTTCTTACCGGCTCAAGACCCTGAGGGGAAAAGGACCCTGCCAGATTTACTTGGGGGTGGGTCTTTTGCTCATGGGTTGCGTTATGAATCCCGTGGGTGGTGTTTCCCCAGCATAATGCCGCATTGTTTCCCTCCTTTATTAAAAGGCTTTTGCTACACACAGACTCTGTGCTTGCGGGAGGGGAAGTATTGCCTCTTGGAGGCACCCGGGGGTGGTTTGTAATTCTCCCAGGTCTCTGGGTGGGGGCTCGAGCTGGTTTTGTATTGCGTTATTGAAACCCCTAGATACTCAACCTGGCCCTTGTTGCTGCTAACTCTGACGTGTAGAAGGGTTACAGTTACATAGGAATTAGATACAGTGCTCCTGTCAGCTAATTTCCAAATTATCTGCAAAAAAAACCCTAGATTTTTCAGATGCCTAAGTAGTACCTGTTAAAGTTGCCCCCCCCCATCTGAAATGGCACCCCAGCACCCCCCCCCAGCATGTACTGAGAGTTGGTCAGTCCCTGTCCCAACACATAACACCCCCCCCCATGTATCTCTACTTTTCTCCAGCTCCCTCCATCCTACCCACATTTTCCCTGCACCCCTGGGTCTCTCCCTGCCCCCAGATGTCTATGGGGCTGTCTCTCCGAGGTCCCATTCCGGAGAGAAGCATGTGGCAGAGTTGAGAATGAATGGCAAGTGATAGTTACATTCCACAATTTTCCAGGGAAACTTTGTTCCCTTGGGTTTGTGGCTGGCTGCTTCTTGGCTCTGTTCCCAGCACTGACGTGCTCCCTCGGCTGCTTTTCTGGCCCCCCTGTCTGGCATGACCCTGTTCCCCAACTCAGTTTGGACCCCTGCTTTCTCCTTAGCTCGGCCCCTCTCTCTCTGACCCAGGCAATTCTGGCTCACACAGAGGATGGGACCCCCCTGGCCTCCTGACTCCCTGAGTAACCTGCCCGCCCTGTCAATCAGGCTGACCTGGCGCATTGGCCTCTCCCCATTGTTCCTGGGGACTGGCAGTCTCAGGGTCCTGATTTCCAATTGACCCTTCCCCTTCCTTTTCGTACTGGGAGCTAGCTAACCCAAACACCCCCACTGAGTTTTAGGAAGTGGACAACAGTCGCCTTACATCAGGGAGACTTGTACCCCCAAAGGGAGCAATGTACCCCCAACTTCCTTAAAGTGATGTGGCTCTCAGCCACTGTTGTAAAAGCAGGAGGGTTTATTAGCTGTCTGGAACACAGCGTAGAGAGTCCTTGGTTCGAACAGAGAGTTCCGGCATGGTCCATCCGCGTCAACCGAGAGCCCTTTGACCCCTTTGTTGTCCCAGTTCAGGAGAGCGTCCCCGATTCCAGTGGCCCCACACTGAACAACCCCAACGTGGCTCCTCTTCAGCCCTTTCTTTTTGATCCTGGGCAAACCTTGTCCCCTGGCCTTCCTCCTCAGCCCTTTGTTCTCCAGCTGGTCCCATCCCACTGGCTTCCTGCAGAGGGTGGGCCATCCATGGTTGTTAGTTGCTGGGTGCCAAATGTCTGGGCAATTGGAGTGGCCATTGTCTTCTGGGCATCTCCATGGGCATGGGGCCCCAGGGCCCAGGCATCTAGGCGTCGGCCACGTCTGTATCTCTGGGTCTCTACAAAGGATAAACAACCTTTTCCCACCACCTACTTAACCATGCAGCACATAGGGGAAACTGAGGCACATAGTATTCATACAAAATAGTACAGAAAATTCCCACTCTGTCACAGTTCCAACCCTCCCCCAGTCTGTGCCCGGGGCAGAGAGGCCCTTCTTTGCCCCTTCTCCCCCCGTCCCACCAGTCTCTGCCCCTGCTCGCCCAAGGATTGCAGTGGCTCTCAACTTTTCCATACTATTGTACCCCTTTCAGGAGTCTGATTTACAGACCCCAAGTTACACCTCACTTAAAAACCATTCGCTTACAAAGCCGGACATAAAAATACAAAAGTGTCACACAGCCACTATTATGGAAAAATTGCTGACTCTCTCCTTGTTACCATATAATTATAAAAGAAATCAGCTGGAAATGTACATGTCGGTGTACACTCCATAGAGCAAGATGAAGACGTCACTGTCTGGAATGTTGGTTTGCACTGATGTCACCAGTGCTTTTAGGCAGCCCCTGGTAAAACTAGGCCAATAGCGAGATGAGCAGAGGTGGACGAGGGTTTCCTGGGGCCCTGGGCCAGAGCAAGTGGACCCTCCTCCCCCTCCGGGGCTCCCGCCCCTTGTCCAATCAGAAGCAATATGCTAATAAGGTGTATGATCTCCCCCGTGCTGTGTTGTTTCATTCTCCTCGTGGCTGGCTTTTTCGGGCGCTTTCCCTTGCCCGAGCCATGGGGGAAGACATGATGTGTGTGAAGGGGGGAGTTGGGGTTCCCCCCTTCAGCTAATGCACAGAGAGGGGGAGATGGAGCAGGGACCTGCCTTGCAAAGGCTGCTGCAGCCATGGAGTCCCTGGAGGAGGTAAGCTGTGATCTTCCTCCAGAGCAGTGCCCTGGGAACCTGACTCCCACCCCCGCTCTGCAATGGAGGGACTGGGGTTAGGGTGGAGACGGGGGGTTATTCTGAAGATCCCAGTGTCATCGCAGCCCTGTGATTATTGTTACAGCCCCCACAGGCAGGCTGCAGGGCCCCGCAGTGTCTGTGGATGACATATGATTTGTACTGCAGCCGCTTTTGAATTGTGTGTCCATTCTTCAGCCACAAACTGAGATCGAATGTTTTCGTTTCCCCCAAAGTGAGGTGTTGGGTTAAGGGGAGATTGGGGGCGGGGGGGTTTCCAGGAAATGAACAGTAGCTTTTAAACGTGCCAGAAAACCCAGTAAAAAACCCAGAATTGCTCCCAAGTCGGCGAGACGTCCTGCCTTTCAGAAAGGGCTCCTGTTCTCTGGCAAATCCTCCCTTTTGGGGGACAAATCAACCCCGTGTGCAGACGTCACTTATCCCTTCCCGAGGAGCCTGGCCCAGAGCGCGGCACGCATCGCTTGGCCTCCTGCCCTGGTCCCTCCAACCTCTGGGGTCCCATGCTCGTGGCTGGGGGCGGGGGTGTTACGGCAGCTGGCGGGGGGCAGGCTCCTGAGGAACAGGGTAGCTGGGGTCTTTGCAGGAGCCTCGCAAGAGAAGCTCACCCCTGAGCAACCCGACAGCTGTGCTCGCCCCTCGGGGGCTGCGAACAGGAGCTGCGAACAGGCCGTGTGGCGGGGAGCTCTCCGGGTGAAGGGCAGACGGTGTCTGACCCTGCATTGGCCTGGCTGGGGTGGGCGGGCTCGCTCTGCTCGTAACTACAGCGGGAGAACAATGTTCCGCCACCAGGGTGATGTTTAAGTTGAGGGCGGGGGCGGGGGGAGAGACACCTTTAAATCTGCTTGAATGCTCTGGGTGCCGTTGTGATGCGCTGTAACCCCCGTCTTCTTTCACTTAATCTCTCCCAGGTGGTGGGTGCAAGACCCAGGCTGTGGCTGCCTTTGTCTGTACCCCGATGGCCAGGTTCCTCTCCCTTCTCGGGGGCAGGGGTGTTGTGGCCGGGCTGGTCCCAGAATGTGAGAGAGACAAGGCGGGGAGCTGATAGCTTTTCTTGGACCAACTTCTGGTGGTGAAAGGTACAAACTCTGGAGTGCCACAGAGCTCTTCTTCGGGTTTCCTCTGATGTCCTCCCCCAGCCCTGAAGACGAGCTCTGTGGAGCTCCCAGTTTGTATCTTCCACAAGTGGAAGTTAGTCCAGGAACAGGAATTACCCGGCTGGTCTCTCTCTTGCCTTGTTGCTGTCCTCCTCTTTCTCTCCACCCGTTTCACATCAGATGTTCAGGCTGGGAGCTCTTTGTGGCAGAGATTGTCTTACTATCTGTGCGCAGCATCCCCAGACCAACCCCTAACCCGATCCAGGACAGGAACCTCTCAGCTCTACCCTATTTCTTTCCACTGCAGTCCTGCCTCAGGGATGGAAGCCCCATTGTGCCAGATGCCATAAAAAACACATCACAAAAATACAATTCTTTCCCCAGGGAGTGTGCAGGTGAAGCACAATAAGTAATTCTCAGCCGCTTGTGCAGAGGAGCAGCCGTGACCTCTAGTGGAAAGAGGAATTCCCATTGCTCGAGCACAGACAATCATAACAATAGTGTAATAAAGAATACAACTGATCGAGAGATTGGATCCCAAAGAGCTTTACCAACCACGCCGTACTTATGGGACTCCTTTCCCCCCACTACTGACATGCAGCCACCTCTGGGGTGAAACTCCACAACTGTTCAGCAGCACACAACACGGGCAGACGATGTCTTAGGGGAATGGTTGAAGCAGAATCCACTCGCCTATTGGAATTTCACAGGGCATTTGAGGGAGGCAAATTGTAGTCCCCCGAACTGTCATTTGAACCGACTCAGGTCTCCCCCATTAAAGAGGAGCCATAGGATTTGTAACGACCATAATGGGACCTTGCTTTTAACTCCCAGCTGAATCCTGACACCAGCAGAGGTAACAGCGCCCCCAGCGGCCAGGTTGAGTCTCTGAATCATAGAATCATAGAATACCAGGGTTGGAAGGGACCTCAGGAGGTCATCTAGTCTAACCCCCTGCTCAAGCAGGACCAATCCCCAACTAAATCATCACAGCCAGGGCTTTGTCAAGCCTGACTTTAAAATCTTCTAAGGAAGGAGATTCTACCACCTCCCTAGGTACATATGAATGCACCAAGCCAGAGATTCCTCCCAGCCAGTGATTCCTACATCGAGCCCAGAACTTGTGACTGAGTTAGAGCAGATCATTCGTAAGAGAGCAACTCCGTGTAAAGACTTTGAGTGAATTCTCTCCTCTCCGGCCTCCCAGCACCTTGCTTTCCTGACCTACAGCGTGCCCGGCTGTTTGAGTGCTGACCCTGAGAAAAGCCCTCACTAGTACATTGGGCCTGAAGGCTTTTTACTAGGGCTGGCAAGCGATTAAAAAAAATAATCGCGCTTAATCGCACTGTTAAACAAAAAGAGACTATCATTTATTTCAATATTTTTGGATGGTTTCTACATTTTCAAATATATTGATTTCAATTACAACAGAATACAAAGTGTACAGTGCTCACTTTATATTTTTGGTTACAAATATTTGCACTGTAAAAAACAAAAGAAAGAGAATATTTCAATTCACCTAATACAAGTACTGGAGTGCAATCTCTTTATCATGAAAGTTGAACTTACAAATGTAGCATTATGTACAAAAAATAACTGCATTCAAAAATAAAACAATGTAAAACTTTCAAGCCTACAAGTCCACTCAGTCCTACTTCAGCCAATCGCTCAGACAAACAAGTTTGGTTACAATTTGCAGGAGATAATGTTGCCCACTTCTTATTTACAATATGACCTGAAAGTGGGAACAGACGTTTGCATGGCACTGTTGTAGCCGGCATCACAAGATATTTATGTGCCAGATGCGCTAAAGATTCATATGTCACTCCATGCTTAAAGCACCATTCCAGAGGCCATGCGTCCATGCTGATGACAGGTTCTGCTCGATAACGATCCATGGCAGAGCGGACTGAGGCATGTTCATTTTCATCATCTGAATCAGATGCCACCAGCAGAGGGTTGATTTTCTTTTTTGGTGGTTTGGGTTCTGTAGTTTCCGTATCAGAGTGTTGCTCTTTGAAGACATCTGACAGCATACTCCACGCCTGTTAGTCGACGGCCAAGGATGTTTGGTGAGGTGCCAGCTATGCCCGTTTATACCATCCGTGACTTTAACCGCTAGGACGCACTGTCCCTTCGCGGCGGGCAGCCCGGGCTAGGCTGACGGATACCCCAAGGTCCTAACCACCCGTGACTTTAACTGCTAGAGCTCAGAGCTCCTTCGCAGCGGGCAGTCAATACTGACTGACAGGTGCCCCAATGGCAGCACTAAGAGCCTCTCGACACCCATGACTTTAACTGCTAGAGCTCAGAGCTCCTTCGCAGAGGGCAGCCAGGATTGACTGACAGGTGCCCCAAGAGTTTGCCCCGTGGAGGCAGCACAACTCAACGCTAGGCTCTTAGTACTCTCACCTAATGGCCAGGCTTTAGAGCCAAAACGGCTGAGGTTCTTTAATTGTGTTGGCTGCTTTACAGTAAACCAGAGAAAACAAGTCAGGCTTATGCATAAATGGTTACCAAAATTTATTAAGCTAGATTCTAATCATGTGGTTACAAAATTACTAGTGCCTACTTATTTAAATGTAGAGATGTTACACACACAAACAAGTTACAAAACTGAAGCCACAATCCCAAAGAAAGAAAACAAAGTATAGAGCTCTATTTCAAAATATGTGTACACTAAAGATAGGAGATCAGGTGTGGGTGCTTCTTACCCTCCTTGCATCTCTCGATTCCAGTGGTGCCAAGCCAGGATCAGTCACTCAATTCCGCGGAAAGACGAATAAGGGACAAGGCTTAGGGACCCTCTTAGCTGCAGAAGCCTTGGGAGGCTGTCACTTATCTGACCAGCAGATAGATAATGAAAAGCACTCAAAAATCATGGTGCTGTAGGTCCCCTACTTATACCTCTGTACTCCTTTATTCTCTTTCTCCTTTCTTATGCCAAATTGAGGCTGGTCTGTCTGGGTGACGCCAGCTTTCGCAAGAGTAGTTTACACTTGCAAGGGAGAGAAACAATAAGTGTTGACTACTGGACATTTCTTTTATCAGGGTAAATATTTTCCCACCTAGGATGTTGGTGTGTGTGCATCACGCTATTTAGTAGGGGCTAAGAGCCATGTCTGTCACAGGGCCTCTGCCTGCTGTGAGCTTAATCGTTGTATATGTTCCCAGAGGCACATTGTAGCAGCACACCTGTGCTTTTCACAGCTTCAAAGGCTGTGCTGGAATATATGTTAAGTGCCCTGTTCCGGCTTCCTCCTGTGTTTCCAGCAATGCTGGTCTGGGGGGGGGGGAGGGGGGGCTGTCTGTCTGGCTGCATTGCACCCCCTGATGCACCACACTACATCCCAGATTGCAAGGTGGCGGTGATGCCAGCACCTCTTGCCCTCCTTGGGGTAATCTAGAAATACCCAACAACCAAATTAGAGGATGAGGGTTCGCGGAATTGGTTAGGATCCCTTTTTAGCTCTAGGTATCTGATTTGCGTGGAGGAAAGAGCAGTTTGAATCAAACGCTTCATAATACATAAAGTTACACAAAAAACAATTACAATAATTAAAATGGTTAAAACAGTATTTACAACCGAATGTAAAAACGGGGAGAGGGAAAATCCCAAGTGTTGAGCTAACCATTGCATCCATGAGGTTTGTCCATTCTCAGCCACTGCATGTAAAATTTTAACTGCACCTTTAATAGCAAGTGGTACAAATTCAATTCCCAGTCCATTGGTTGAATCTAGCAAGGTGCACATCCAGCAATTTGTAGCACCAGCAGCTGAGGCGATGGTTTGGATTGCTCCCCGAAGAGGATGTTCTGGTATTGCCAAGGTGACTGGAGCCAACAGAAGGATCATGAGGGCTCGCAGGAACATATCTCTGGTGGGTCGTGTTCTAGCTAAAAAAACTTATTTCAACACTAAAAGCAAAAATTACACCTGCTATTATAAGTAATGACAAATATATCAACAGTCCATAGTAGTCTCTAGTGATCAAACAGGTCTGCTGCATGGTCCATTTTGCTGACAGGTTAGCTGGCAGGTTGCTCGGAACCATGGGACCATTCCTGCAATAAATCACATGGTCAGCCGGTCTTGGATGCGATCCAAGCCTCTGTAATGGTTATTAGTCTTTTATCAGCATTTAAGGCACTCCATACACCTTTCTCTTTATAGGCGTGCAAAACGCAGGTAAAGGTTCCCAGGGCTGGGTGTTTAATCACAACAGTATCTCCGGGAGCATACTTGGAACTGTGCAGTGGTGTTCTGGCAGGGGAGATAGCTTTCCCTGTAGGGAAGAATCCCCTGCTGATTGGACTTCCTGTAGGAGTCTGTCTGTTGTTTAATCTCTGCACCACTTCGTCCAGTCTGTCTCCCCATGTGCCATCAGTAGGCTTCAAGTGATTCTTTAGCAACCCATTCCAGCGCTCGACCATGCCATTAGATTGAGGTCGATATGGAAGGTGGAAGGTCCATTGGACTCCATGGTTAAGGGTCCATTCCCTTACAAGTTTATTCTTAAAATGTGAACCATTATCTGATTGGATTTCTTGAGGCATTGGGACAATTGCTGTTAAGCGGTTTAGTCCCATAACTGTGGACAACCCTGTTGCCAATCGGGTTGGATATGCAAAACCAATCCCTGAAACAATTTCTACCCCAGTCAAGATGTATTTCCACCTCTGCCTTGTAGTGGGCAGTGGTCCGACATAGTCAACCTGCCAGGTTGCCCATAGTGTTTTTCCGTCTCTTAGCTTGGCAAACCTTTGTCCTTCTCCTATATATTTTCTAGTCTCAGCACAAATAGTGCAGGCTTGCACCAGGTCTCTAGCCTGTCTGAGGGTGATAGGCCACCCCCTGATATGTGCTTGCCGCACTAACTCATCACTTCCTGTGTGTCCTAAATTATCATGTAACCATGAATATAAGCGTTCCCATTCGACTTGTGTGGTAAAGAGCTGGGCAGCTGCATTGGCTAAATTGTTTAACTGTGCAGCTGGGGTATTATTCCTCTGATGAGCTGAGACATGTCCTATAGACAGGGGTTGTTGCAGGGCATGCTGATATAACCACTTCCAGTATTCCAGTCCCCAGACTGGTTTACCTCCTATTTCCCAGTGGTTATTTTTCCAGCTAGTGATCCACTGAGTGGCACCTGCCCATACCGCATAGGAGTCCGTATATACTGCGGTGGCTCCTGCTTCACAGGCCAGTTTAATTGCAGCCAATTCTGCAAGTTGTGCTGACCCATCAATTCCAGCAGTTAGGGGTGCTGCAGAGGTGTCTGCAGGCACTGCTGCAGCTTTTCCCTTCCATTTTCCTTTGACCAGCCTGGCACTGCCGTCAGTGAACCATACTCCCTCAGGCTTAGAAGGATCAAATGGGGCAGCATCCTTAATGGGAGACTGCTGTGGAGGTAGGCGGTATTCATCAGGCATTCCTACTTTCCATAGGGATTCCTGAATCATAGTGGGGTTTTGTGCAGTGTCTGCACTCCCTACCCTGTGGTGTATGTAAAGTGCCCATCTTTGGATAGTCATCTTTTGTGCTACACCAGGTGGTAACTCTTTCCCTTCCAAAATAGGTTTAATGATTGGAAGAGGAGTGTGAATTGTGATGTCTTTATCCTGAGTTAATTCCTCAGTTTCTCTCAAGGCTGTGTAAGCTGCCAGAAGCACCTTCTCATAAGGCGCGTAGTTAGCCTGTGACCCTTGCCATGACTTGGAACCAAACTGAATTGGTCATCTGGGAGCAGTGTCACTTTCTTGCCAGAGAGCATAAGACATTCCAGTGGCTCCCACAGTTAGGTACAAATGGAATGGGGCTTCAGGATGTATGGGACCCAGAGCCTGATAGGTGTGTATCTCCCCTATCAGTTGCCTGAGGGCTTCCTCATGGGCAGGAGCCCATTCCCAGGCAGCACTTTTCTTTAACAAATTGTACAATGGTCTGGCTATAATGGCAAAGCCAGGTACATGTTTTCTCCAAAACCCCAGGGTTCCCAAAATCTGTCTCAATTGATCTTTACTTTCAGGGGAGGGTGCCTGATTTAGCTCTTGCACAGTGTCATTAGGCACAGACCTCCTACCTCCCATCCATACGGTACCTAAGAATTTTATCTCTTGGGAGGGACCTTGGCATTTCTCAGCTGGTAACTCTAAATTAAGGGCTTCTAGTGCTACTTTGATTTGATTCATAGCCTCCTGTACCTCTTCTGAGGTTTTCCCACCTATTAAGATGTCATCAATGTATTGCACAGTTTGTACATTGGGTGGCAGTATAAGGTCATCTAGGACCTTTGCCAGTGCCCCATGGCAAATAGTGGGTGCGTGTTTAAACCCTTGTGGCATTTGGGTAAAAGTGTATTGTACACCTTTCCAAGTAAAAGCAAATCTTTCCTGGTCAGCTGGTTGCAAAAGGACAATGAAGAACATGTCCTTTACATCTAATACTGCTAGCCAGGGTTTATCCCAGGTTTGTATGGTGTTTACAATATCTGTTATGCTAGCGACTGCTGCAGTTAATGGTCCAGTGTTACTGTTTAGCTTCCTATAGTCTATAGTGAGTCTCCATTTGCCATTTGGTTTCTTGATGGGCCACACAGGAGAATTAAAGCGAGAGTGGGTACGAATTAAAATTCCTCGCTGTTCCAAATCTTTGATCAGGTCAGTAACAGGGCTTATGGCCTCAGCTGGGACATTATACTGCTTTATGTTTGTTACTGTTGAGGGCGGGAGAGCAGGCGTGCTGCTAAGTAAGTTTACAGAATAGTGGGGAGGGCTTTCCTCTTCCAGGTGGGTGGCATGAGGAACAGAACTGACTCCAAAAGCCCATCTTTCCCCATTAATCCTTCCCTTCTTTCCTCTTAAAACATCCATGCCCAGTATGTTGGCATTGCCCAAAATCACCTCATATTTTCGGGGCTGATGGTGGGGTTGCAATGGGATATCCAGTTTTATCTTAACTAATGGGTAAGTTATGGTACTGCCATTTACTCCTGTAACAAGTACCTGCTTTCGGCCAGTAGGTGGCGAGTCCTGAAAAACTTTCTCGCTTAATCATGGACCTTTGAGCCCATGTGTCCATTAAGAAAGGAATAATGTGTTTGTCATTTACAGTTACATGTATCCAGGGGTCTTTTGCTGTTGTTTTCTCCTCTTTGGATTTAAGCTGGTTTATTAGGAGAGGAGATTGACCCCCGCAAGCTAGTTTCCCTGCTCTGGTAACTCTTGCAGTTGCTGCAGCAATGGAGTATACCAGGTGTCTGCAGGTGGGGAAAGAGGAGAGAGCTGCAGAGGTGCACTGGGAGTAGCATTAGTTGTCTCCCAGTCAGCTCTTTTAAAGGTGGTGAATAATTTTAGCCGCTCTGTGGGCAGTCCATTTATCAAATCTCTGGGATAACCTAAAGCCAGACATTGTCTCCACAACTTGGCTCTAAGCTCCTTTTCCTCCTGGGTTGGCTCTTGCTTGTTTTTATGTCCTTTAGATGGTGCCCCCTTGTTTCCCTGAAGGGAACGTATCTTAGCTTTGCCTCTCAGTGCTCTGATGTCTCCGAATTCTCTAAAGTATGACACCAGATGGTTTAGCAGTGCCCGAAAGGTTCTGTTATGTGCTGCAGCTTCTGATCTAAGGGACAGTGCCATAGTCCTGTGGTTACTCAGAACTCCCTTAAGCAGGGGTCTGAGATCATCTACATCTACCTGACCCTCCCATGGACTTTCATAGGCTAACTCTTGAGGGTTTTGGCCAAGCATGCTAATGACAGCCACAGTTAATAGAGCTGTTTTTATCTCATCTATGTTGGTCCAGTGCATTACTGTGGGTTCATCTCGGTCTGCTGGGTAAATTCCTCTTGCCCATTGACAAGCCAGAGACCAAAGTGTTTTAGGGGTGTTCCCCTCTGAATGTTCCAGGAATATTCCTGCACCTAAGTTAAGGTGCTCAGTTTCTTGGACTGTCAGGCGTATATATCCACCCCCAGTGTCCCAGAGGCGGACCAGCCACTCTATTATACCTTCCTCAGGCTTTTTAGCAAAATCTCCCTGGATTGTTTTTAACTCCATGGGAGTATATTGTCGGGTGGTAATTTTGGTAAAGTGTGTTTGGAGCTTTACTCCCTTTTCCCTTTTTACCTCCCTTCTTTGTTTTTGAAGAGGTGGATGGATAATTGTCATCCCCTTCTTCATCCAGCTCTGCCCCACTCAAATTTTCCTCATGTTCTTCTGATTTGTGATGTGTGATAGCTGGTCTTAATTTTACAGAGGGACCTTCCTCCTCAGAGGAGGGGGATTCATCTGCTGAATCCCAAATGTCTCCATCCCATTCCTCAGGGTCTAGCCAGAGAGCAGTCTCAACTTTAGCCCGGTTGATACTGCGTGTTTTAGTCTCCAGCTTTTCCCTTCGTTCTATCCCTTCTTTCTCAATTAAGGGAAGTAATCTTTTCTGAAGATGTTCCATATCCCTATTCAGTGTTCTTACTCTGGTATCTAAATTCTGGCATTCCTGGCGCAGTGTGTCCCTTTCCTGTTGTAGCCTATTAAATTCTATTGCCAGACTATGATAATCCTTACAGGCAGCTTGCCAAATGTTAGTAAGCAGCCATATACAAGCACCTTTTCCTTTCCCTTTCTTCATCTTGCAGGCAGTTCTCCAGTTACAGAAATGCTGCCAGATCTCTGCTGGTTTTCCCCAATATTTCTCCAGCAGTTCTTTGCTCCTCAGAGGATTTCCCCATCCCTCTTGGGTCAAACTTTTCTCTAGCTCAGGGAATTCTGTGGTGTTTATCATGACTGGTTTCATTGTGTTACTCTAGTGCAGGCTATATCACAATCCTGTTCGAGACGCCAAAATTCTGTTAGCCGACGGCCAAGGATGTTTGGTGAGGTGCCAGCTATGCCCGTTTATACCATCCATGACTTTAACCGCTAGGACGCACTGTCCCTTCGCGGCGGGCAGCCCGGGCTAGGCTGACGGATACCCCAAGGTCCTAACCACCCGTGACTTTAACTGCTAGAGCTCAGAGCTCCTTCGCAGCGGGCAGTCAATACTGACTGACAGGTGCCCCAATGACAGCACTAAGAGCCTCTCGACACCCGTGACTTTAACTGCTAGAGCTCAGAGCTCCTTCGCAGAGGGCAGCCAGGATTGACTGACAGGTGCCCCAAGAGTTTGCCCCGTGGAGGCAGCACAACTCAACGCTAGGCTCTTAGTACTCTCACCTAATGGCCAGGCTTTAGAGCCAAAACGGCTGAGGTTCTTTAATTGTGTTGGCTGCTTTGCAGTAAACCAGAGAAAACAAGTCAGGCTTATGCACAAATGGTTACCAAAATTTATTAAGCTAGATTCTAATCATGTGGTTACAAAATTGCTAGTGCCTACTTATTTAAATGTAGAGATGTTACACACACAAACAAGTTACAAAACTGAAGCCACAATCCCAAAGAAAGAAAACAAAGTATAGAGCTCTATTTCAAAATATGTGTACACTAAAGATAGAAGATCAGGTGTGGGTGCTTCTTACCCTCCTTGCATCTCTCGATTCCAGCGGTGCCAAGCCAGGATCGGTCACTCAATTCCGCGGAAAGACGAATAAGGGACAAGGCTTAGGGACCCTCTTAGCTGCAGAAGCCTTGGGAGGCTGTCACTTATCTGACCAGCAGATAGATAATGAAAAGCACTCAAAAATCATGGTGCTGTAGGTCCCCTACTTATACCTCTGTACTCCTTTATTCTCTTTCTCCTTTCTTATGCCAAATTGAGGCTGGTCTGTCTGGGTGACCCCAGCTTTCGCAAGAGTAGTTTACACTTGCAAGGGAGAGAAACAATAAGTGTTGACTACTGGACATTTCTTTTATCAGGGTAAATATTTTCCCACCTAGGATGTTGGTGTGTGTGCATCACGCTATTTAGTAGGGGCTAAGAGCCATGTCTGTCACAGGGCCTCTGCCTGCTGTGAGCTTAATCGTTGTATATGTTCCCAGAGGCACATTGTAGCAGCACACCTGTGCTTTTCACAGCTTCAAAGGCTATGCTGGAATATATGTTAAGTGCCCTGTTCCGGCTTCCTCCTGTGTTTCCAGCAATGCTGGTCTGGGGGGTGGGGGGGCTGGCTGTCTGGCTACAACGCCCCATCCTGCGCCCCATCCTGATCAGATTTTGGAAGGTACTTCAGATTCTTAAACCTTGGGTTGAGTGCTGAATCTATCTTTAGAAATCTCACACTGGTACCTTCTTTGCATTTTGTCAAATCTGCTGTGAAAGTGTTCTTAAAATGAACATGTGTTGGATCATCATCCGAGACTGCTATAGCATGAAATATAGGGCAGAATGTGGGTAAAACAGAACAGGAGACATACAATTCTCCCCCAAGGAGTTCAGTCACAAATTTAATTAGCGCGTTTATTTTTTTTAACGAGCATTATCAACATGGAAGCATGTCCTCTGGAATGGTGGCCGAAGCATGAAGGGGCAGATGAATGTTTAGCATATCTGGCACATAAATACCTTGCAATGCCAGCTACAAAAGTGCCATGCGAATGCCTGTTCTCACTTTCAGGTGACATTGTAAATAAGAAGGGGGCAGCAGTATCTCCCGTCAATGTAAACAAAACTTGTTTGTCTTAGCAATTGGCTGAACAAGAAGTAGGAGTGACTGGACTTGTAGGCTCTAAAGTTTTACGTTGTTTCATTTTTGAGTGCAGTTATGTAAGAAAAAAATCCACATCTGTAAGTTACACTTTCACGATAAAGAGATTGCACTACAGGACTTGTATGAGGTGAATTGAAAAATACTATTTCTTTTATCATTTTTACAGTGCAAATATTTGTAATAAAAAACAATAATGTAAAGTGAGCACTGTGCACTTTGTATTCTGTGTTGTAATAACAATCAATATATTTGCAAATGTAGAAAAACATCCAAAAATATTTAATCAATTTCAATTGGTATTCTATTGTTTAACAGTGTGATTAATCACGATTAATTTTTTTAATCACAGTTAATTTTTCAGTTAATCACGTGAGTTAACGGCGATGAATTGACAGCCCTGCTTTTTACACAACTGTAGGGGAAACTTCAGCAAAGTCTAGAACTAGAGCTGATACAGTGTAAGCCTAGGTCATGAAAAACGTGAAAAGAAATGACAGTTTGATGTCCTTTGAAGGAAGTAGAAAAGTGAAAGTCCTCCGCCACTTTTCAAATGGAGGGAACTGTTAAGAGTAAATGTTTATTTCCCCTCCAAAACTGAATGAAATCCTCCCTCCCACCCTCAAAACCAGTATTTCCATTTTAAGTCCTCTCCCCCCATCAAAAAATGAAAAATGGCAATCAAAATAAAACCTTTCATTTGGCTCAAAATGGCATTTTCCATTAAAAAACAACTTTGAACAAGAGTTTTCATCCAGCTGTAGTTTGAAGGTTCAGAATTAATGACACCTTGGTTCCCATCTCTCCCTCCAGAGGGATCCGGGTGCAAACTCTGCCCCAGGGACTGGCTGCTGCATGGGGACAAGTGCTACTGGCTGTCTAAGGAGCGTAAAGACTGGACTGGGAGCCGTGACGACTGCTCGGGGAAGAGCTCTCGCATGCTTGTGATCCAGAACTGGGAGGAGATGGTAACAGAAAATACAGGCTCATCCAACTCCAGCTGGGGAAAGACGTGTGTCATTAGTTACAATCCCAGTGTAGACTGACTCTACCCTCCCACCCCCGAATCAAACTCCACACTGTGGTGTTTTCTCCCCTTCTGGGGGTCTGGCTTATTAACATACAGTTCAGAACAAGAACCCCACAGCTTTCCCACCCCAGACTGCCCAGCTGGCTCCTGTAGGCTTTTCACTCCCAGGCTCTCTGTCTGAGAGCTCAGCAGAGCCCTTCTGCATAGAGCTACTCACACAAACCTCCTACCCCATCAAATCTCTCCCTGCCCAGACTGGCTGCCCTTGTAGCCCCACCAGGCCTGGCTCCTGGTCGCCTGCTTCCATCACCTTTGCCTCTAAATCCAGGGGCACCTAGTCACAGGTGAGGCTCAATCCAGGACTCCCTTAAAGGGCCAGCTCACCCTGTGCCACCAAGGACGGGTACTGGTGTTACCATGTCTGCACAGAGAGAGCCACGTTTACCTGCACTGGACCCTGCCCACCCAGGGGAGAGGGTGAACTAACTCAGGGGCTGGTGGGGTCTCCTGCTGGCATTATGGGCAGAGCTGCTGAAGGAGAGAGCAGGCACTTCATGGGATCACTACGGGAATTCTAGCATGTTACAGGATACTCCTCCCCACCCCCTCTGCTTTGCACATCACAGGATTTCATACAAGATGTTGTACAAGATGCAAACTACATCTGGATTGGCCTTAAAGTGGCACCCCCGGGGGGAAATGGACCTGGGTGGCCGGTTCCCCATTAGATCCAGTGCGGTGAGTGCTTCCTGACGTTTACTCTTTGAGATGTTTGGGGAAAGCTCCCATTGTATAACTTGCTAACGTTGAATCTCCAACGTCTGTTCGAGGCCTGGTCTACACGGAAAAGTCTTAGCAGCGTAACTAGGTTGGTTCAGGGTATTTCTCCTAACAGAGGTGCGCCAGCAAAGGCCCTAGTGTCGCTGCCGTTCTCCCAGTATCTCTGTGTGCAGCCGTGTCGCTGAGGGGGATCAGGGGAGCTGGCATAAGCGAGAGTGGGAGGAGCAGTTGTGTGTGGATATAACTGTTCTTATCCTGAGGGGACCCAGCTATTTCCCTCTTTCCAGTGTGAAAACAGAGCATTTATTCCTGTTGTTTCCTAACTTTAACCAGTTACTGATCCATGAGAGGACCTTCCCCCTTATCCCATGACAGCTTCCTTTGCTTAAAAGCCTTTGGTGAGGGACCTTATATTTTCCTACTTCTGATGTACTTAATTTTTTTAGGTTTTGCATCTTTAGGAAGTTGCTTCTCAAACTCTTCCTTGCCCTGCCTCCTTATACTTTACAATTTACTTGCTGGAGTTTGTGCTCTGTCCTAGTTTCCTCATTAGGTTTAGACTTCCAGTTTTTCAAGGATGTTTTTTGCCTCTAATGGCCTCCATTACTCTGCTGTTTAGCTAGGATAGCATTTTTTTGGTCCTCCTCCTTTCTTTTTTTATTTGGGGTACACACTTAGCCCTGGTCTACACTGGGTGTGTGTGTGGGGGGGGGGATCGACCTAAGATATGCAACTTCAGCTACGAGACTAGCATAGCTGAAGTGGACGTATGCAGGTTGACTTCCCTTGGCATCTTCATGGCTCTCCCCGCTCCACTCCGTCTGCACCTCTCGCAGCGCTGGAGTACCGGAGTCGACGGGAGAGCGCTCGGGGTTCGATTTGTCGCGTCTAGACTAGACGTGATAAATTGACCCCCAATAGATAGATCGCTACCTGCGTTTCCGGCGGGTAGTGGAGACCTGCCCTTAGACCCACTCTACATTACAGACTTATGATGGTGTAACAATGTTGCTCAAGGGTGTGAAAAATCCACCCCCCCAGCGATGCCGGTATCCTGACCTCACCCCCAGTGTAGACAGCCCTACGTTGAGGGGAGCGCTTCTCCTGTCCCCATAGCTACCGCCCTTGGGGAGGGGGATTGGCTCCGCTGATGGGAGAAGCTCTCTGGTCAGCGTAGGTAGCGTCTTCCCTGCAGCGCTGTGAGTGGAGACAAGCCCCTCGTCCGAGCCTCTCATGCTGTTTTTAAGTCGTGTCCGTGATACTAGGAGACGTTTGACCCTGGTGACGGCTCTGTGCAATTTCCATCCAACAAGCATCCACATGGTTTTGTGGTTCCCCTTTTAGAAGTGAAATGATACTGCTGTGGGCTGGTCTGGTATTATGTCCCCTCCAGGGATACTAAATGTCATTACACTGTGGTCACTATTTCTGGGCAGTTCAGCTCCCTTCACCTCTTGGAGCAGATCCTGTGCTCCACTGAGGACTAAATCAGGAATTGCCTCTCCCCTTGTGGGGGCCAGGGCCCACTTCTCCAAGCAGCAGTCACTGGTGGGGGCTAGAAATCATCTCTCTGCATCATGCCCTGAGGTGACAAGTTAGTCTGTCTGCTCCAATCACTCTTTATCCCAAGTCTGGAACAGGGTTAACAGGAGAGAATAAGGGAACCCCACCACCACCACCACCACCTCAGACTCTCCCCTAGCTCAGTGGCGAGAGGCTGCTCCTAAGAGGTGGGAGACGCCTGTTCAAACCCCTTCTCCCACCCAGCTACAAGGGGGACTGGAATTGGGGTCTCCTACTTTCCAGGTCAGTGCCAGAACCCCTGGGCTAAACGTTACCAGGAAGCGCTTGCTCCTCTCTGCCAGTTTGTGGGCACTCGCCTGTGGGGCCCAAGCTGGAACGGGTCCTTTGAACATGCCCACTGGCTTGGGGCCCCATGGCAAGTCAGGCGGAGGCTGGCTCCTGGATCGTACTGGGGCTTAGGCAGCCAGCAGCCTAGAGGGAGGGAGCAGCACAGGTGCTCGGGGCACACACAGACACCTCATAAACTTTTACTTAGAAAATTGAGGCACCGAGCAAGTTCAGGCGCTTCCAGGGTTTGGTGGCAGCTGAGCTGGGGTTTGGTTCTGGGATGGAGGTGCCTGAAGTGGCCATTAGCCTCTTAAGTCCCTTTGTGAATCCAGCCCTAACCCTTCATCGGGACAAGTCCTCAGCTTCCTGTAGTTGTCCTGTTCCCAGGTCGCACGGTGCAGGTTTCCTCTCACCCATCAGACTTCATTTTTAAAGGAAAGCTGAGATGCAGGAGATCAAGGTGGCGCTTCCAATGAACAAGTACCAGGTCACCCACCCCATGGGATTCAGCCTCGTATGGTCCTTGCTCCAGACTCCCTTAGTCTGTGGTTCAGCCGTGTATGCTCCTTGCTCCAGACCCCCTAAGTCTGTGGTTCTCAAGCAAGGGTACATGTATCCCTGGGGTACACAGAGCTCTTCCGAGGAGTATGTCAACTCATCTAGTTATTGGCCTAGTTTTCCAACGGGCTACATAAAAAGCATGAGCGAAGTCAGTGCAACCTAAAATTTCAGACAGACACTGACTCGTTTACACTGTTCTATACGCTACACCCTGACATGTAAGTACAATACTTATTTCCAATGGATTTATTTTATAATTGTATGGTACAAATGAGAGTCAGCAATTTTTCAGCAATAGTGGCTGTGGCAACATTTGTATTTTTAGGTCTGATTTTCGAAGCAAGTCATTTTTAAGTCAGGTGAAACTTGGGGTACGCAAGACAAATCAGACTCCTGAAAGGGGTGCAGTGGTCTGGAAAGGTTGAGAGCCACTGCCCTAACTCACCTCACAGCCTGGGACGTCTTCTCGACTGACGCTCTGCAGGAAAATTAGAGATGAAGGACAACACCAGAGCCCACCTTCCCATTACGGGGAGGGGGAGGAAAGACTCACCCCTGGGCCTTTCCTTGTTACAGGGACCCACAGTGACACGGACTCTCTCTCACTCTGCAGCTTCTCAGGCTCTGCTGATGGGAACAGCTGCGGGTGGATAAGAGGCAGTGAGGTTCTGTCTGAGACGTGTGCCGCGGAGCTCAAATGGATCTGCCAAAAAGAAGCTGCCGTGATAGAAACAGTGCAACTGAGGATCCACATTTGTGTATCTGAAATGTGAAGTACCTCCCTGTTCAGTCTCCTGGGTAGGGCCCTACCAAATTCACCCATCCAGTTTGGTAAATTTTATGGTCATGAGATTTTTAAAAGTCTTTTAAATTTCACAGTTTTAGCTATTTCAATCTGAAATGTCACCCTGTTGTAACTGTGTGGATCCCATCCCAGAAGAGGGTCATGGGGAGGTCTCAAGGCTATTGGGGGAGGGGTGACACGGTATTGCGACCCTGACTTCGGCACTGCTCCTGGCAGTGGTGCGACCTTCAGAGTTGGGCTCCCGGCTGGCAGCCATGGAGCTTTCTGCTGCTGGGGGAGGTTCCTGGCGGTGGCTCTCATCTGGCCCAGGGAGCAGCCCATGCAGCGGATGAGGTCCTGTTCCTCCCCAGCCCAGCCCAAACTTGCAGCTAGAGCCTGGCACATGGTAGGAGCCCCTGCCCGGGACGCTCCCAGCCCTGCCCCTCCCCCGTTCCAGGGTCCAGCACTCAGAGGTTAAAAGGGCCTGGAGCTGGCGGGTGGTGGGGTTCCCTCCTGACCACTGCGCTCGGGGCAGTTGCCCACGTCACCCACCCGTAAGATCGGCCCTTCTCCCTCCCCCCCCATGCCACCCTCACTTCTGCACTGTTGCTGGCAGCAGCGCTGCCTTCAGAGCTGGGCACCAGACCAGCAGCTGCTGCTCTCTGGCCGCCCAGCTCTGAAGGCAGCGTAGACCAGCTCTGAAGGCAGCGTAGACGTAAGGTGGGCAGTACTGGGACATATTCCACCCCCCGAGCCAGATTTCACAGGGGAGACCAGATTTCACAGGCTGTGATGCATTTTTCATGGTCATGAATTTGGTAAAGCCCTACTCACGGGGCGGGACTGGGGCTTTAGGCAGAGCAGAACTCTGGGCGGTGCTGGGACTCAGGTGCCCCGCGCAGTCACAGTTCCTCTCCTCGGTCCTTCTCACTGGGCTGGGGCCTTGGGGCGTAATTTTTAACTGCCCCAGACCTGCAGTAAATTAATACCCTGCAATGCTTCCCAGGGTACCCAGGGCTGGGAGGCACCTCGCCACCACCTGCCCTTTGCCTGAGGGAGCCTTGTCTGTGCCTGCCAGGGGTCAGCTCCAACTCCACTGGCCACACGCACTTGCTGCTGGGCCTGCCGTCACTGCAGGGTAGCAATAGGCCCACTCTGCCCTCAAGCCCTCTGAGCATCTGTCTGGAGCATCCAGTCCCTGGTCCCCTGGGCACTGGCAGGATTCACAGATTCACTGTTTCCAAAGGAAAAGTAACATCCTCGGCCCCAGCTTACCAGCTCCAGCTCAGATCACTGCTCCACTTAACACACAGCGCTGCCATAGGCTCACAGCGAAATCACACCTCAGTTCAACAAAGCCAAGCGTCAAGTGGAAGTGTTGGAAAGAAATGGTTACATATAACAAAGTCATAACATGTGTTCTAGAGCCTAGACTGAACTAACAAGGTATTCTCCTGTCTAACCAAGTACAGCTCACCAGATATCCTTGCAGCACTTCACAGCCAGGCAGCCTCGGACCCTTCTTTCTTGAGACATGCGTACTGTCAGTTTGTCTCCGAGGGGACGGATCCAGTATGTCTCTGCACATGGAGGGAGATCAGACTGATCCTTTGTCTTTATGCTTAAACACCACAGATGGACACACACACACAGCCCCCTGCTGTAAGTTTCTTCCTGTAGATTTCCCTTTTTTGTGGATTTTGCAATCTAATTTTGCACCTGGCTCAGTGCGCAAAGAGACATCCAACATCAGGCACACAATACACAGAGGGCCAGACAGGGAGGTAACTTCAGTTGTCTCCTGTCTGAAAGGAGCATCTGGGGTACATCACCTCCCGTGACCTGCCTTAACTCCAAGACCTTAAGGACATCATTGTCCGTCTAGAGACACAGCTCCTTACATAGTATCTGTACAGAGGTCTTGCTCCCATTATGGTGACCATTGGGCTACTGGCCCTTGACACAGAGCTGGCATACCCGCTTTTGTGAACTATTCTGTAGACCACTGTGACTATCAGGCATCTCAATCAGGGGTACATGTACTCCTGGCGATATGCAGAGACCTTCCAGGTGATACATCAACTCATCCAGATATTTACCTAGTTTTAAAACAGGCTGCATAAAAAGCACTAGCGAAGTCAGTGCAAACTAAAATTTCAGATCGTGACTTGTTTACACTGCTCCTGAAAGAGGTACAGTCATCTGGAAAGGTTTAAAACTACTGATGTAAAGATCAGACCCAGGGGATTCCTGGAAAACCTTCTGTGCTGCCTGCCACTTGGCACCAAGGGGTCCCTGGGTCACATACATCTTTCCCCCAAACTCCATCTCTGGGCAGGCTCAGCTCCTCTCTCCTGCAAGGAGGGAACTGAAGCCAAGGCCGTGCAATAGCGCTGTCTGCAGTGTCTTGAGAGAGTGCGCACCAACCTCAGGGCAGACTGCTGGGAACCAGGGCACAAATCCAAACTGGCTGAGAATTCTAGACCTACATTTCACCAACCAAACATGCAGGGTAACCTTCTCCGGCATCCTAACAGCCTAGCCATGCAGTCCCCTTGGGTACTCCGATCTCTCTCGCAAACCAGGTGAGCCTGCCTTTGAGAGACAGATGGTCTCTCACACTCAGAATCACAACAGTATTCAGGTTACTCCTAGTCCCACAGGTCCAGGCACCCCAGGTGAACTGCACCTTAGACGTCACACCAAAGACTGCGCACGTAGCCAGTCTTATTATATGACAATTTATTAAAAAGGAAATAAGATTTATTTACAAGGCTAAAGCAGGTGAACATACATACCTTTTGAAACTTTGTAGCTTAGTTGTGTAACAGAAGCATCTATAGCAGACATGGGGACTTTGGCATGACCTGCCACCTGGTCTGTCTGTGTCACACCTACCCCCTCCCTGCCCTTTTCAAACCCACTGGGCTCCAGGAAGGGAGAGAACAGACATTTCTCCTCTTACTCCTACGTTCCAGGCCCTAGGTGTCCCAAGAGGAGTGTAACAGAAGTCCTACTCCCTTGGCAGGTGCAGCGCTCTTAAAGAATGGAAAATTAAAACTAGTTTAAAACGTTCATTCTTTCATCCAAAGCAATATCTGGCAACAACAAAAAAAAAAGGAACTGGTGGTGTAAACCTGCAAACTTCAAAATCAATTGTGTTTTCAAAACACCCCAAAAACTGACCCATAAAAAAATCTTGTTAAAAAGTTGCTGGGGGGTGGGGGAATGGAGAACATCCCCCCTCAGCTCTATTCCAGACCATAAAATGGGAATGAGGAATATTTTTAAAAGATTCCATAGATAATTTTCTGTAGTAAAAAGCTTCTGTGTGGGAATGTCAGGGCAGTGAAAGCTGAGGCTGGTGCCTTGGCTCAGTTAGGCAGAGTTCCTGGTCCAGCTGAGGAGGGGTAGGAAAGGCTGGATATGAGCCGTTCCACTGGCAGAAAAAGAGATGGCACGGGTGGGGGGACAAGATGTGCAAATAGCATCTCCGGTTTTCATCTGAGTCCACAGTGCTCTGCCCAGTGATGCGCAGAGCATTCCCCGATATTCCGGAATTGCTCAGATGTGATGGTCACAAGAAATCACACTCCGGCTTTTCCAGGGCTAGATTCCATAATACTCTTGTTACCAGCCCCCGTCCACGGCAGCCTCCTGTGCCTGTGTAAATGCATCGGGTTTGGTGCAGATCCAGGGTCTCTCACTGGTGCATCGCAAGCTGCTGACCGCACTCAGACCATTCAGATACGCGCAGTCTCCTCCTCCTCTTATCGGAAACCTGCAAGACAGAAGCCAGGGAGCTGGTGTCAGGTCGGAGTTGGACATTTCCCATCAGTCACAGGCAGGGGGAGACGCTCTCACACAGTGCAGGGAGCTGCTGCACTCAGAGCCCCTCACGATTCCCCTTCCTGCACCTGCCACAGGCCCCAGCTAGAAAGGGGGCAGTGGGGCAGCAAGGCCACGAAAGGTTCTAAGATCAACTGACCTCCATGGAGCATTTATGCCTGGTGGGTATTAACCCAGGTCCTACTCTCCCCCCCACCCCGGCCCAGCTGGGTCTGGATGGGCCCCTGCAGGCCCAACCCACCCAAACTGCCCCGGGCGCAGGTTCCAGGTGACTCTCAGCGTGGCGAGGAGCAGCCGTAACGCCGCACAGAAGAGCTGGGTCCAGGGCTCCCTGGACAGTTTACATCAGCTCTCAGGCCAGAGCCCTGTCAGGACAGGCTGTATTGCAGGGGGCGGCTGGAGCGAAATGCCAGCAGCACAAACCCAGCAGCCATGGGGTGACCCCAGCCACTCACACAGAGCTTCCCGTGAGAGCTGGAGGCCAGCGCTTCCCACCTGGAAACAGGGTGGGATCCAGGCCCACAGGCAAATCCTCCCCCATGGTCCCATCCTGGCTACTCACAGTAGTCATGTGCTGGGCTGGGAGGAGGCCCAGCACTACTCTTTGGGCAGGCCGGGATCTCCCTGCCCTCAGGCCACCAGCCTCTGGCTCGGGGTGAGATCTGTCCCAGAGAAGGGAGAGCCCAGCTCACAGCCACCTGAGCAGATGGCTGTGGGTGGCTCCCCCACCAGCATCACCCCGGAAGAGCTCTGAGGGGATGGCAATGATGCACCCAGAGCCTTCTGCTGGGGTGGGCGCCCACAGGGTGGCAGATTTCAGGGTTAACACCCCACTGAGATGCCTGTTTACCCAGTTCCGGTAAATTGGCATCACATTAGCTATCCTCCAGTCATCGGGTACAGAAGCGGATTTAAATGGTAGGTTACAGATGGGATATGCACCAAGCGTGCCCGGACTCAGCTCCTCACCCTGGTGTCAGCGGTGTGTTCTTAGTGCATGCTCCCAGTATGCCTGTTCTCCGCTCCACACCCACAGTGGTAGGGCTTCCCCACATACTGGCCCACAGGGGGTGCAGAAAGAGATGCTCAGACATCCCCAGAGGGGCAGGGACCCACAGAGCCCAGCTCACATGAGGGGGTCGAGGATCATTGGGAGGGAGGGGGCTCAGGATCCTCCCTCAAAAGCAATGGCCCCCCAGAACCATGCTCACATGAGGATGGAGGGCACAGAGGGTGGGGTCAGAACTACAGAGTTGGCCAGGGCCCTCTCCCCTCCCCCAGATCCTGCCACTCGCACAAGGGACAGGCATACATTAGAAGTTTTAGGGAAACAGGCTCAGACTCCACAAGGACAGGCCAAGGCCTTCCAGCTCCCAGATCCCATGGGGGTGTCAGCCATATATGGGCTGGGAGGTGCCAGATCACTACCCACACACCCCTGCTCCTATTCTCCCCCAGTCCCCATCCCTCTCCCCCACTCCTCCCTTCTCAGTGCCCCACCCCACCTAGCCCCTAACCTCAACCCCTCTCTGCCCCTATTCCGAGCCTCTCTTCTGTCCTTCTCACCCTCCGCTCCCAGCAAGCATTTGCATGTGGAATTCATTGTCATTTCAAAGACAGGGTTAGCACCTTCTGAGTATTCTGCTGTATTTGGATTACGTTTCCCCAAAATAAATAATAATAATAATAAAAACCCTTGGAGAGAGGCAGATTAGAGCAAGATGCCTCCTTTTTTTAAGATACAGATTTCCTACCAAGGCTTGGATTTGAACTCCTAAGAGCATAAGACCTCCCACACTGGGTCAGCCCAAGGGTCCATCCAGCCCAGTGTCCTGTCTTCCGACAGTGGCCAGGGCCAGGTGCCCCAGAGGGAATGAACAGAACAGAACATCATGTGATCCATCCCCTCTTGCCCATTCCCAGCGTCTGGCAGAGGCTAGGGACACCATCCCTGCCCATCTTGGCTCATAGCCATGGATGGACCTGTTCTGCATGAATTCATGGTGCCCGCTGCGGTTCAATGGCTGGACCATTCCCCCTGGGGTCATAACTAGTTTTCAAGCTCCTTCCCGTCTCTCCCTGCACGGGCACACCGTGATCTGCTTGGCGTGTGAGTCTCACACCGGCTCAGCAGCCGGCCAACCTAGAATCAAAGTGGTTCATAACGTGGTCATTTGATCTCCCCGAAAGGGCTGGGGGATGCCCTGCACTCTGCTGGGAGAACTCTCAGCCACCTAAAAACAGAACAGGAGGACTTGTGGCACCTTAGAGACGAACACATTTATCTGAGCATAAGCTTTCAGGAGCTACAGCTCACTGCATCGGATGCATTTAAAACCCTGGTGCAGTGATCTCAGCCCTGGCTGTAAGGAAAGCAGGTCAATTTTAGCTGGTTGGGGGCTTTGTTTGGGGGAGGAGGGGATCTCAGAAATCCCTTGTCCAAATGGCCCTGTGGGCCCCCCCCCGAGGCACACAAACTGTCAAGGCTCCAAGTCAGTGGATGGATTTCAGAGCAGGCAGGAGATCGGTGCGTCAGGCAGAGAGCTGGCACTTTGCTAGAATAAAATCTCTTTAGCTGCCCTCCACTAAGATCCCGTCCTTCAGCGCCTCTTCCCTAGGGCTCACTTGAGACCCCAAGTGAGGGTCAGCCCCAGACCCTCCCCCCCTACGGCGGGCTGAGACACGCGACGCTGCCGGGACGGCAGTTCAGAGGGGGTGTTAGGACACTTTGGCCCATCAGTTAAAAGACAAAGAAACAAAGTCTTCCCTGGGGACCAACGGAGACGTCTTCCCTCATGACAGGGAAAAACCAGTTCCCCTTCTCACCCCAAAACGATCCGCGCTCGTGATTTGCTGCCCAGCAGCGGAGCTCTTGTCTCAGGAGGCAACTTCAGCTCCTGCAGGTTGCCCGCCTATTTTGCCCCCCTTAACCCTCCTTCTATCTGGTCAGCGCACAGCTCCCTCCCCAATACCCCCACCCAATCAGAGCACAGCCCCCTCCCCAATAGACTCCGCCCGACCCCTCCCCCATCTGGTCAGTGCACAGCCCCCTCCCCAATGGACCCAGGGTTCCCCAGTGTGATCCATGCACCCACCCAGATCTTCTCCTCCCCCCCAACCCGGCACCTCCCTGCTCGCCCCCTCCCCGATCCGTGCACAACACCAGCCCCTCCTCACCTGCTGGTGGAGATCCCCAGCCCCTGATCGCTCCGTGGGCAGCCGGCGCCTGGATCCTGGCTCGCAACTCGCCCAGGCTCGTGTCCCCTGGAGCGGGCTCAGAGCGAACCCAGCTGGCAGGCAGAGGGAGCAGTGAGGGGACGGGCTGCCCCGCTGGGAGCCGCCAGGCTCGGGGAGAGGGTCCCGCGGCTGCAGCCGCGCTCAGCTGGGCAGGTCAGCAACACCGAAGGGAAACGCACCCAGCTGTCTGTCCCCAGGGAGCGGGCGAAGAACAGAGGCTCCAGCCGGTCAGGATCCCGCAGCGCTCCCCGCTCTTGTGTCGCTGCCTCCCGGGCTTATGGCTCGGGCTGGGTGGGGCGTCCTCCTTAAATACGCCACGCCGCGAGATCCGGGGACACCGACACGGAATGATCCATATGAGGCGCATCTGGGAGCGGGATGGAGCCGCCCCCCCCCGATGCGGCTCAATGCAGCGTAGCCAGCTGCTGGGGAGAGTGCCTGGCCTGAGGCTGCGGGGAAGTGGGCAAGTCGCCCGGGCCAGCAGCTTAGGGGCAGGGCAGGAGGGTCCCCTGGCCCGCGGGCCGTAGTTTGACCACCCCCACTATAGACTGTCGGGGAAACCGGCCCAAAGTGACGTATGATACCTTATTAGGCGCGTCTTCCAGACATGTGGGTGGGAGGGGCGGGGCTGTGTCCTCCTGCTGCTCCGCCCCTCCCCCTGTTCATAGACTATCAGGGTTGGAAGGGACCTCAGCCGGTCATCTTGTCCAACCCCCTGCTCAAAGCAAGACCAATCCCCACTTTTTGCCCCAAATCCCAAATGGCCCCCTCCAGGATTGAACTCACAACCTTGGGTTTAGCAGGCCAATGCTCAAACCACTGAGCTATCCCTACCCCCCCAAAGCAGATCTGCGTCCCTGGGTGGGCTCGAACCACCAACCTTTCGGTTAACAGCCAAATGCGCTAACCGATTGCACCACAGAGACTGGGCAGCCAGGCCCCAGGCAGGGAGCAAGTGGCCATAGCCAGCTGCTGGGGAGAGCCTGGCTGGGGAGGGGCGGCAGCAGCAGCCCGATCCCTGCCCGGGCTCAGCTTCCCGGCGAGCTGCAGCCCCACCCCGGCAGGCCCTGTGTGCAGCAGCTGGCTGCGGAGGGGCGACAGCCCAGTCCCCCCACACTCGGCTTTCCAGGGCAGTGGAAGTACCTAAAAGTGTGGGGGACCACCACAGGAGCCTGAACTGGGGCCCCGCCCCCTGCACCACCCTTTCCCCTGAGGCCCCGCCCCCTCGGTCCTCCCCCCCACCTTACAATGTGGAAGTGGGAAGACAGGCGCTGGGGGGGGTCTCTCTCTCTCTCTCTCTCTCTCTCCCCAGCTTGCGGAGAGGCTCTGACCCGCCCCATCCCGTCCTCTCCCTCCCCGCAAGTTGCCTTTTGGCCCCTCCCCCAATACTAAAACAGACAAGTTCTTATAATAAAAAAAGGGACTAGGCCCCCCCCCTTGAACTGCTGGGGGCCCCAAGCAATTGCTTAGGCTGAGTCTCTCTGTTTATACCCAGGGCTCTGAGTGTAGGTAGCCCAGCCCAGCACATGTGCCTCAGTCTCCCCGTACCCTGCACCACCACCTCCAGCTGTTGAAACTGAACTCGCCTAGGCCTGGGCCCCCCTGCCGTGCCCCCCCCCAAGAACTGTACACCCTTCTCTGCCCCGGCCCTGCTGGCTCCCCCGGGGATGACACTACTCTTTCTGGTTCCACACCATGACCGCCAAAGGCTCACAAACCAGCAGATAAGAAACTCTGCATTTAGTATTTTAAGTCTCATGATTTTTAAGTGGGTCTCATGGTTTTGAGGCCTGACTCATTTTGAACTCTTGCGTTTATCAATACAGAAATTATCTAACCCCCCCCCCTCTCTGTCACACACACGCGTCATTTAGTCTTACACACCTGCTGTGGGCGCTGACGCCCTGGGCGCAGGAAGAGGGGGCGCGAGGGTGAGGCCTTGGGGGAAGGGGCAGAGTGGGGACGGGGCCATGGGACAAATCAAACTTCTCAGGAGCCTGTCTGTGCCCAATATAGTTTTAAGGGACTCCTACCTCCCCTCTCCTGCCATGGCTCTTAAAACCAACTGAGAATCTGAACCGTCTGCTGCCCAGGGCCCTGGGGTGAGCGGAGCTAACGCCAACCGCAGTATGGCCTGATACGGCCTGCACCCTATTTGTGAGACGAAGGGTGAGAATTTTCACCGGGAGTGGGCTCAAGACACTGCTGGGTAGCAGGCCCGGTACAGCCAACCAGAAATCCCCCCTATCATCACTGGGGTTGGGTCCAGGCGAGCAAGGAAAAGAGAGACGTCTGGTGCACCCCCCTCCTTGCATTGCAGGCTGACATACACGGTGGAGTGTGAACTACCGCCCTGCACCGCCTCACATACTTGATTTGCCACGGCTTTCATGGGACGGTGGAGGTTGATGCTTCCCTAAACCCTCGGGATACAACTTTCCGACTCTCTTTTCCCCTCCCGCATCCACTCACACGCTAAACCCCCTGAAAGTAGCAAACACTGAAAACCCATCGCAGGCAGCCTAGCTCCGGGCAAGCAGCAGGAATGGGACAGAAGGGCAGAAGCTCACATGTTCTCCTCGCCCCTGGCAGAATGCCTTGTGCGGGTTGTACCTGGGGGGTGCAGGGGTGGAATGAGCTGGGGACGTGTGCCCGTTTGAACGATTCATAGCAGGCAAATGAGTCACCTTTGGGGGAGCCTTGTCCAGGCCTGCCATGGGTCAGCTCTCTCAAACCACCACCCCTGGCAGCGCAGGCCTGACCTTCCAGCCCCCTGCAGGCCTCGCTCTCTGTGTACAGGTTAGCGATCGACACCCCCAAAGCCTCTGAGCATCCCTCGGGAGTGCTCAGCCCGTTCCACTGAGCACACGCAGAACTGTGACTCTATTCCCTCAGGCGCGGTCCACAGCAGCTTGTAAGATTCAATTCAGGCCAACCACTCTATTGAGAACCCAGCATTTAGATATACAGAAAACAGGAACGAGTTTATCATCAAAGAACAGAGATGCAAGCGAGAGTGAATAAATAAATACTGGAAAGTAATGGTTACATAGAAAACCAAATCCTCACACTTTCTAGAGCCGGGGTTCTCACAAATTTTTGGCAGCCTCAGCATGCGGCTCTGACAATACTTAACTAACTGTAGGAAAAACAAACAAATAAATTAATTGTGCATATTTACATAGGGATTTTTTGCAGACTCAATAATAAATATAAGGTACAGTTGTGTCCTATCTTTACTGGACCTAAACACAGAACAACCCAGTGCTTTGCACAGTATTGTCTTTTTTGTTGTTCTTTTGCTTTTTTGGTCAAAGGTGGAGGGCTGTACAACAATTCTGAACTAAATTTAAAAATGCTTTACATAATAGAAAGAATAGTGACTAATAATGAAAGAATGTATCTGCCAATATGTCCAAAATTTCTTTCACAGACAAAAAAACCCAATCAACCTAGCCCAGTAATAATAATGATAATAGCAATAACAAAATCTGAGCCATTGCTGTTGTCTTTTCAGCTTGGTTTTTGCATCATTTAACAGCTTGCGCCTCTGAAGCTCACCATGGTAATTTGGTTCAACTTCCCTTGCACGAGTGCTGTAGGGACGTAGCACGACATACGTTTCAATTTGATGAATTTCTCTCTCACCCTGCAACTTGCTCAGAAATGGAATCGGGTGGCTTCAGAAACACAGGAAACTGCCTTTCCCCCTGGTGCTGAAGTGTTCCTTTTTCTTTCTCTGTTTTGCTTTTCTTAGCAGAAGGTCCCAGAGGAGCCACCTGCTGTCACATTCAAGGTCATTTTCTGGCACTAGATTATTTGAAATACTTTCTGATACCCAGTTACATTTTTAACTTTCACCTCCCCCCCCCATGAACAATCACAACCTACCCAAACATCACACAGTGAGATGGCCCATAGCCACTTACAGAGCTACAGTAACATGAGATGTAAACAGTGATTAGAGGTCTATAAAATCATGAGTGGTGCTGAGAACGTGACTAAGGAAAAGCTATTTACTTGTTCCCATAACACAAGAACTAGGGGCCACCAAATGAAATTAATGGGCACCAGGTTTAAAACAAATAAAAGGAAGTTCTTCTTTACACAGCGCACAGCCAACCTGTGGAACTCCTTGCCTGAGGAGGTTGTGAAGGCTAGGACTATAACAGGGTTTAAAAGAGAACTGGATAAACTCATGGAAGTTAAGTCCATGAATGGCCATTAGCCAGGATGGGTAAGGAATGGTGTCCCTAGCCTCTGTTTGTCAGAGGGTGAAGATGGATGGCAGGAGAGAGATCACTTGATCATTGCTTGTTAGGTTCACTCCCTCTGGGGCACCTGGTATTGGCCGCTGTCGGCAGACAGGATACTGGGCTGGATGGACCTTTGCTCTGACCCAGTCTTATGTTCTTAGCCAAAGAATACACTTTGCGACTTCAAAGAAAACCACACCGATGTAGCTCAGCTCTGCTGGCATGGTACTATTTAAAAGGGAGCGCGCATTAGGATTTATGGCATTTAGAAGGCACCTTTAATACTTAACATCTCAGCGATTCTTGGGGCACTTTGGAGGCTCTTGTGGCTGCAAAACAATCAGCTGGTGGCTGCATTTGAGAAATACTGTTCTGGAGTCTAAACGAACAAGGCCTTCCCTTCTCTCATTTCCCCAGCGTATGGCTGAGACTCCTTCTCATGAGATCACTCCCTCTCAGCTGCAGAGAAAAGCTTGACAATGTGACCCTGAGTTTAAAGGTTCAAGAGCAGAAGGCACATACGAAGAATCCACAGTTTAAACGAGACACACTTAATGCTTGAGGGCCCCGCTGCCTGATTTTGAGATCCTGGCCAGGCTGACGAATGGGGACTTGGCTCGTTCAAGTAGGTGTGAGTTGGATCAGTGTCACTTCTAGGAATCTCATTTCGAGCCCCCTTCCAGTGCAGTCTCTTTTCCCATCACATACACCTCAGGTTTGCTACAGATCCACCGTCTTTCCATGTAGCACGGTGAGCTCCTGACCCCTTTCTCGTTGTTAAGATACGCGCAGTCACCTCCTCCTCTTATCTGAAACCTGCAACACAGAAGCCAGGGAGCTGCAGTCAGGCAGAGGCCGGGCATTTCACACCAGTCCCAGCCAGGGGAGCCGTTCTCCACAGTGCAGGCCTGAGTGTGGAGCAGCTACTCTCCCAGCCCCTCAGGAGCAGAGCTCAGGACAGCGGGGGCTTTGCAGAACCGCTGACTGTTCGTGACCCTCTAGGCTGAGCAGCCCACAGGGGTGCTGGAGAATGGAAAGTCCCCAGCAGGACGGAGAGAATTTGTTAGACTGATTGTCAAAAGGGACCGGTCCTCTAACAAGAGGGGCAGACCATCACCAAAACCAGATGACCAAGCAGGAAAAGCGGGGGGCAGGAGGGATCTCACTTCCTTGAAACACACGGAGCAGAACCAAGATGACACTGAAAGAGGAAATTGCATTCAGGGGTTTCCTTTTCAATTGATCTATAACTCTTGAGCTTTCCATTGGGGATGGGGGAAAAGAGAGTGTTGAAGAAGTTCCTTTGTGAAAGCATGTGTGCCTTGTTTGTAATCCTCCCGTGACCCTCCCAGAGTTCATCTGGAGTGGAGGGTGGAGCTCTAGGGACAACATGCCTCTCGGGAGGTTTGGGAGGGTTCAGACCTGGTTCTGGGTCCTACAGCAGATGATCTGCAGGGTCCCACCTCCTAAGGAGGGAACCAGACAGGGAGTCTGTACCCCAGGAGAGGGCCATAGAGGCCCAAACTCGGGACAGGGTCTGGAGGCTATTCAGACCCAGTGAGGCTGGAAGCAGGTGGGATCCAAAGGTTGGGTCCAATACAGCAGAATGGGGACTGTCCATTGGGGAGCCCTGACCCAGCGCCATAACAGCCTGAGTTTTCAAAGTACTGAAGTAACCCAGACCAGGGAAGTGGAGGGTCTCCATCCCCCTCTAATGGCTGGCCTGCATAAGAGTTTTATCAATTGGGGGGGATTTCAGTTAAAGAAGTGGATTCTTTCGCTCCTATGGCAGAGGCTCATGCTTCTAGTGCTGAATTCCGGGGTTCAAACCCTGCTCCGGGCTCAAGATTTTGTGATCACACTTGGAGCCCACTGAAACCCATCGCGGGGTGTTGGCTGGGCAGCCATCACTACTGTACCCCGTTCCAGTGGGAGCCCCAGGCATCCAGCACCTGTGAACCGCAGGCTCCTTTAACATCGGTGCCTTGCTGCGGATTCAGAGGCCTCACCAGCCAAGTCACTCAAACCTGCCGGCTGAAATCCCCAGCGGGACCTGCGCTTGCCATGCACTGCTCGACATGCTGCCCTCTCTAGCAGCCACTGTTAACCTGAGCTTCGTGCTGCCTCCTTTCCGCAGGGGAGGTCAGACACCCCAGGGACCTTGCTGAAGAGGGCTGGGGGAGAACAGCGAGTGTCCCAGCTGAAATCCCAGCAGGCTGCGAGGGCACCTCTGGCTATGGCGGGCTCTGTCTCTGGCCCAGCTCCATGCTGCGGGGAGGAGCCGAGAGTTCAGGGACACGCCGGCTCCCATCGCTCTCCGATACACGCAGGACGCGAACGGACCAGGGTCGTGTCTGGTTGTTTCACTAGCACTGAATGGTGGATCTACCTGAGCTCAAACAGCTCAGACACCAGAATCCCCAAGCCCAGGGAATTAGTACAAAGGGGCGAGAGAGACTCACAGGTGGTTGAATTCGCTGTCGTTGGTCCATTTCCAGGGCTGACCCTGCTCCCTCTGGAGGCCGATCCAGTGGTCACGAAAATCCTTATGGCGCAGCAGGAACGCCTTAAAGAAAGCTGAGGGACAGCAGGTATCAGCCCCAGCTCCAGTGCTTCCCCACCCCCACCCCCACCCCCTAGGGCTCTGTGCTGCAGAGAATCCCAGTCGCATATTCATAGAGTATCAGGGTTGGAAGGGACCTCAGGAGATCTTCTAGTCCCACCCCCATCCCCATTTAAATCATCCAACAGATTTTTGCCCCATATCCCTAAATGGCCCCCTCAAGAATTGAACTCACAACCCTGGGTTTAGCAGGCCAGTGCTCAAACCACTGAGCTATCCCTCCCCCCATATTGAAGGGTGCTCAGTTTATTTTCGGCGGGGGGGGTTTCCCCTCCCTTTTGCAAAGTACAAGATCACCCAGGCAGTATTAACCCTCCCCCTGCACAGAGCAGCCCCACCCCGGTGCTCCCAGTCACCCGCACCCCAAGTCCCCCTGGGCTGGGGGCAGCTGCTGGGTCTGAGCTCTCTGCAGAGACGTCTCTTCTCACAGATCAGCCCCCGCTCACCACAGCAAGGCAGGAGGAGGGAGCGAGTCAAGCTGAAGTGGGAGGGGTCAATGTGAGAGGATCCCCTCCTCCCCCGCCTCCTCAGCTGGCTGCTCCTTTCCCATCCCCACAACAGGAGCACTGGCTGGGTTCTCGGTCCCACTCCAGCAGCCAGCAGGCCAGGAGATGCCTGAGCCAGCCCTGCCCTAGGCAGAAGCTGTCTCCCTATTTGGGGAGGGGGAGCGGAGAATGGGCAATCCCTATGATCACACACTGACAGTAGGGCCCTGGGCCCAGCCAGGGCTGGGATTCAGATCCTGGAAGTTCATTCACTCCGGCCTCCCAGCACGGGAGGGGTCAGAGCTGCTCCTCACCCTGCAGGGGCAGAGCCCAGGTCCTACTGCAGCAGCTGCCGCTGAGCCAAGGCCAGTGTCTGGCAATTCGAGAGTCTCTCACCATTTCCTGCTCACTGTCGATCCCAGCCAGGGAGGCACCCGGGGCAGAGCAGCGGCTCTGGCTGTCGGTCCAGCTCCCTTCCCTCTCGGAGAAATAGTAGCATTTCCCTCGGTATCCGACCCAGCTGTCTGGGCACAAGGGTCCAGCAGGGGGGCACAGATCAGCTGATGAAAGCTGAGATGCCAGCACTGAGAATTAGACAGTGACACGGAGGGTAAGAGTTGCACCTAGAATTGGGCATTTGACTGGTACAAAAATTGGTCAATTGACCAGTCAAATGTGTCAGATAGTGGTCAGATATTTTAAAATACTAAATTTATCAGAACAGTAACTAAAAAGAGCAAGACGTCATTGTCTCCAGTAGGTTTAGCTTTAGATAGATACGGATCTACCTATTTTTTTTTAAAAAATGTACTTCATTGACAGGTTTCAGAGTAACAGCCGTGTTAGTCTGTATTCGCCAAAAGAAAAGGAGTACTTGTGGCACCTTAGAGACTAACCAATTTATTTGAGCATGAGCTTTCGTGAGCTACACCTCACTTCATCGGATGCATATTCCACGGTATGAATCCAATGAAGTGAGCTGTACCTCACGAAAGCTCATGCTCAAATAAATTGGTTAGTCTCTAAGGTGCCACAAGTACTCCTGTACTTCATTGAGTTATTTTAACTCAGAAAAAAAAGGCAAAACACTAAAACCAAGTTCTGAAAAACACCAGTGAGGCTCCAAGGTGCAATCCGAAAGGCAGGCTGCCTCCTACCCCCAGGGCTCTTGCTGGAGCATTTGATTGCGGCCAAACAGGCAGTCAATTGACCGGCTTGCCAAGCCTACTGGGATCCCCAGCTGGGGCTGGTCCAGGGCAATCAGACGCAGGGGGACGGAGGCGTTTGTCACAGTAAATTTGCCTGGCAAGAAGGATTCCAGGGACACTCCCAGCCTGGGAGGGACTGACACAGCTCAGAGCATTTCACCCCAGGCACAAGATCAACAGCTGGACCTTCAACCTCGCAACAAACAGCAGGTGAATAACTGAGAAGAACGTGGGAACTTTCACTCAGGGACATGAAAGCCACAAGGGGGTGCCAGAAACCACAGCCACGGGAAGTGACCTGTTGCACTGTGGGCCAGGAATGATGTAACTTTATTCACCTCCTACCTGCAGACTTTTCTTTCCCCAAACACAGCAGCAAGAAAGGCACTTTCTGGAAGCCCTCACGGCAGTGTAACCCTTTCAGAGTCATGAAAGAGCAGCAGGGGGCTCACCCATAAGTGACACCAAATAGGATTTGAAAGGCCTGTCTAGTTGAGAGGAGTCGGACTCAAACCCCTCCAGACATTTTTGAGCACATCACTTTTCTTTGCACCACAGTAACTCGGTAGCTGGTTTTCAAGCCTTCCCATGTGGCTGGCGCTCAGCGTGGAACAGACACTCTGAGTCGGGAAGAGTTAGGAAACGTGGCAGCGGAGATCAGAAAACGAGCATGTGTTCGCCTCACGCACAAGGCATGTCTGACCCTGTAGATTTAACTGTCCAGTGCACGGTAGCCCACATCCGTCCCCTACTGAACTGAGCAGAGAAGTCAGTGACTAACAGTTGATGGCATAGGCTGTCTCCACCATCCATCTCCCGGTCAGATGACACATGTTCTGCAGAGCTCCCTGCACCTGCAGGTGTGTAACCAACCCGAAGCTCACAGATTCCCACCTTACACAGCGAGAGTCAATGCTGCCCATTGCAACAGCCTGCCATTACAGCAGGGAGCTGGGATTCAGGGCCCATCTGTATCCGAGCAATCTGCACCGGTATAATCACAGTGACGCAGTGACATCAGGGCAAACACCTCCTGGAGATGCGCTGGAGCAGTGCGGCTCGCTCTGGTAACTTCCTGCAGCGAACTGCACCAAGGCAAGCTGCTTTGTGCACCAGTGCGGTGCGTCTCCTTTAGCGGTTTGCCCCAATTCAACTGCACGGATGTCATGACATCGGCACAGAGGATTCCTAATGCAGACAGACCTGGATTCAATCCCCTCTGCCAGCTGCTAAACCCTCCTGGGGCCTAGTGACCAGATCCCAGGGCAATAGAGAAATCCCACCCCCGACAGTCTCCAGCACCCCCTGCCCCAGACGACGGGGGGATACAGCAGGGTTCATGTTCACCGCAAACAGACGCCCTCTGCACGAGCACACGCCGTCTGTGCATCCGAGGGGAGTGAATGGTGCTACGGGAGCCTTCATGGCCACGTTCAGCGATTGGGGGGTTTCCAGACTGCGCTGGTGGAGGGGTCTAGATTGAGCTCTACGGATCCTTTCAATAACACGGCAGCACCTGCCGCCCGGCCACAGGCGTGACCTGAAGATCCAGGAAGGCCAGGCTGGTAACCTCAGAGCAACACAGGGAAGGCAAAGGGCTCAGGGTTGCGCTGCACCCTGTCCCATTGGACACCCTGGACAGGGACTGCTTCACAGCATGTGGCAAAGGTGACTTGGACCCAAAGTGCTCAGAGATGGGCTGGGGGGCTAATTTCAGTCAGATCGTCCCAACACAGAGAGTGCCCAGGTGCAGGGGTCTGGGAGGGAGCAGGAGGAGGGTCGTGGAGGAACATCCCCCAGGAATCCTCTGTCCCAGGGACAGAAGCCAGACAGGCCGGGAGGAGAGAGGGACTGTGGTAGGTCACGGGGAATGGGATGCACGGAGATTGTAGATGGAGGGGAAGGGAGCAGGGCGGAAGCTGGGAACTCACCCGCCAGAGCAATGATGGCAGCGATCAAAGCAGACAATACAACAATTAGTGGGGGAAGCAAAAGTGGATGGAAATCTGGGAGGCAGTGACCATGAGTTGGTTGAGTTCAGGATCCTGACGCAGGGAAGAAAGGTAAGCAGCAGGATACGGACCCTGGACTTCAGGAAAGCAGACTTCGACTCCCTCAGGGAATGGATGGCCAGGATCCCCTGGGGGACTAACTTGAAGGGGAAAGGAGTCCAGGAGAGCTGGCTGTATTTCAAGGAATCCCTGTTGAGGTTACAAGGACAAACCATCCCAATGAGTCGAAAGAATAGTAAATATGGCAGGCGACCAGCTTGGCTTAACGGTGAAATCCTAGCGGATCTTAAACATAAAAAAGAAGCTTACAAGAAGTGGAAGGTTGGACATATGACCAGGGAAGAGTATAAAAATATTGCTCGGGCATGTAGGAATGAAATCAGGAGGGCCAAATCGCACCTGGAGCTGCAGCTAGCGAGAGATGTCAAGAGTAAAAAGAAGGGTTTTTTCAGGTATGTTGGCAACAAAAAGAAAGCCAAGGAAAGTGTGGGCCCCTTACTGAATGAGGGAGGCAACCTAGTGACAAAGGATGTGGAAAAAGCTAATGTACTCAATGCTTTTTTTGCCTCTGTTTTCACTAACAAGGTCAGCTCCCAGACTGCTGCGCTGGGCATCACAAAATGGGGAAGAGATGGCCAGCCCTCTGTGGAGATAGAGGTGGTTAAGGACTATTTAGAAAAGCTGGACGTGCACAAGTCCATGGGGCCGGACGAGTTGCATCCGAGAGTGCTGAAGGAATTGGCGGCTGTGATTGCAGAGCCATTGGCCATTATCTTTGAAAACTCGTGGCGAACCGGGGAAGTCCCGGATGACTGGAAAAAGGCTAATGTAGTGCCAATCTTTAAAAAAGGGAAGAAGGAGGATCCTGGGAACTACAGGCCAGTCAGCCTCACCTCAGTCCCTGGAAAAATCATGGAGCAGGTCCTCAAAGAATCAATCCTGATGCACTTGCATGAGAGGAAAGTGATCAGGAACAGCCAGCATGGATTCACCAAGGGAAGGTCATGCCTGACTAATCTAATTGCCTTTTATGATGAGATTACTGGTTCTGTGGATGAAGGGAAAGCAGTGGGTGTATTGTTTCTTGACTTTAGCAAAGCTTTTGACACGGTCTCCCACAGTATTCTTGTCAGCAAGTTAAGGAAGTATGGGCTGGATGAATGCACTATAAGGTGGGTAGAAAGCTGGCTAGATTGTCGGGCTCAGCGGGTAGTGATCAATGGCTCCATGTCTAGTTGGCAGCCGGTATCAAGTGGAGTGCCCCAAGGGTCGGTCCTGGGGCCGGTTTTGTTCAATATCTTCATAAATGATCTGGAGGATGGTGTGGATTGCACTCTCAGCAAATTTGCGGATGATACTAAACTGGGAGGAGTGGTAGATACGCTGGAGGGGAGGGATAGGATACAGAAGGACCTAAAGAAATTGGAGGATTGGGCCAAAAGAAATCTGATGAGGTTCAATAAGGATAAGTGCAGGGTCCTGCACTTAGGATGGAAGAATCCAATGCACCGCTACAGACTAGGGACCGAATGGCTAGGCAGCAGTTCTGCGGAAAAGGACCTAGGGGTGACAGTGGACGAGAAGCTGGATATGAGTCAATAGTGTGCCCTTGTTGCCAAGAAGGCCAATGGCATTTTGGGATGTATAAGTAGGGGCGTAGCGAGCAGATCGAGGGACGTGATCATTCCCCTCTATTCGACATTGGTGAGGCCTCATCTGGAGTACTGTGTCCAGTTTTGGGCCCCACACTACAAGAAGGATGTGGATAAATTGGAGAGAGTCCAGCGAAGGGCAACAAAAATGATTAGGGGTCTAGAACACATGACTTATGAGGAGAGGCTGGGGGAGCTGGGATTGTTTAGCCTGCAGAAGAGAAGAATGAGGGGGGATTTGATAGCTGCTTTCAACTACCTGAAAGGGGGTTCCAAAGAGGATGGCTCTAGACTGTTCTCAATGGTAGCAGATGACAGAACGAGGAGTAATGGTCTCAAGTTGCAGTGGGGGAGGTTTAGATTGGATATTAGGAAAAACTTTTTCACTAAGAGGGTGGTGAAACACTGGAATGGGTTACCTAGGGAGGTGGTAGAATCTCCTTCCTTAGAGGTTTTTAAGGTCAGGCTTGACAAAGCCCTGGCTGGGATGATTTAACTGGGAATTGGTCCTGCTTCGAGCAGGGGGTTGGACTAGATGACCTTCAGGGGTCCCTTCCAACCCTGATATTCTTTGATTCTATGATTCTATGATCAGTGCAACCACAACTCCACAGGTTGGACTTTTCTGGCAGTTCCAAGGAGGGTCTGAAACAGAAAGACCCGTCAGGCAGGGCTGGGAGGACACGTCTCACTGACAGCACCAGGGCTGGAGCTGCCCTGGAACATGCACCGTTCTGTCGATTGCTCCTTCCCTCAGACGCTCTGGGAGAGGAGCCCGGAGGGTCAGGCAGACACTCCCCACCCCCAAGGGCAGATGGAGGGTCCATGGCTCCCCAGAGCTGCCCTGGGGCTGTTACCAAGATCCGGCTCTGGCTGGGTAGCAGGGCCTCAGAGCAGCAGCCGGGCCATGGTAAGACGCAGCTGTGGGGAACTACAGACCCTCCACATGCTCTGGGAAGGGAGACTGGGGGAGGGATACGGACCAGGGGCTGCTCTTGGCCCCCCACCCCAGGCAAGTGGAGGGTCATCCACGGCTCCCTGCAACTTCCTGGACTCCAGCTGCCAGCCAGAGGCGGGGTGGGGGGGACCTCAGGGGGAAGAGAATGGGGAGGGGCAGGGCCAGTGACAAAAAGTGGGAGGGCCATGCCCCCTTCCAGCACCCCGGGCAGTCTCAGTGTCTCTCTCCAGCCTGCTCCCAGGCAGAGATGCCCCATTACCTGGGTTCTCTCCAGTCTACCGGTGTCCATTGCCATTAACACACAACTCCTGCAGCGGCTCTTCGCTCTCAGCAGCCCTAGCTGCTGGCCCCATTGTCTCTCTCAGCGACACTCAGGCCACAGAAGCTGCAGCAGGTGCTGGGCTGGGGTCGGCTCCTCTCGGTCTGAGTGAGTCCGATTTGGCAGCAGCAAAGCCGAGGCACAGGTCCTGGCCCTGGCTCCCCGTCCCTGCTCCAGGCTCTCCAGCCGATCTGAAACCAAGACGGACCAAGCAGGACAGGTCAGGGGTGGGGGAGGCGATTTGTGGTTTCTCGTTCCCTGCCCAGCAGCCCAACCCCCTGCCAGAGGCGGTGCCATGATGATTAAAACCCCTTCACTCCCATCGGCCCCTCCACCCCCCAGGGCCTCAGAGACCTGATCTGCTACAGGCCCCACTCACCCGTGACAGGCACTCAGCTGGGGGGTGGGGGAGAAGACCCTCCTCACACACACAATCCTCCTGGAAGTAAGTGTGAGTTGGATATCAGAAGGGGTGGGGATGGGGCTCAAAACAGCCCTGTACCTGGCCCAGCCCCCTCCTTGAAGGACAGGACTTGAACCAGTGTCCTGTGCTCCTCTGCCCAGCCCCTCCTTTCCCTTCTGGGGGGGGCTCTCCCGACCCCTCCCAGCCCTTCGGCCCAGGGCCCGCCCCCCAAATCGCCCCCCTTTGGCACAGAATCCCCGCCCTTCGGCCAAGGACCAGCCGCAGCGCTGCCCTCCCCATGCGGTCCCCAGGCACCGCCCGAGCCCCGCCCCCCATTCGAAGCCCCGCCTCGATTTGGTCCCTAGCCCCCACCCGAGCTCGGCCCCCATTCGGAGCCCCGCCCCCCATGCGGTCCCCAGCCCCGAGCCCGAGCCCCACCACCCATTCGGGCCCCAGCCCCTCCCCCTCCAGTCCCCGGCCCCTCCCTCTCCGGTCCCCAGCCCTGAGCCCCGCTCCCCATTCGGGCTCTGGCCCCGAGCCCTTCCCATTCGGTCCCTTCCCCCTCTGGGCCTCCGGCCCCACCCCATTCGGTCCCCAGCCCCTCCCCCTCCGGGTCCCCGGCCCACCCGCTCCCCTTTCAGGCCCACGGTCCCCCCTCGCCCCAGCCCGGCTGTGGCTGGAACCAGCCCGCAAACCCCGCCGCGCGGTGAGCGAGCCACCGCCGAGCAGGCAGCAGCACCCACCGGCCCGGGTACCGGGAGCGTCTCACTCCACGGGAAGAGCGCCCGGCGCCGAAGCAGGGGGAAGGAGCTGAGGTCCCACCAGCCAGGCTCAACCCCGTTACCCGCTAAGTTTGCAGCCAAACAGAGCCGACCTAAGAGAACAGCTGAGACTTCGGTTCCCAAGTTTCATCACAACAAGGGCTAGTCCCCGCCCTCAGTCCCGCCTCCATTTAACCCGGCTCCCCCTTCTCTATTGCATCCAACACAAACTGCTTGTCTTCGCTTTCAAGGCTCTTCCCGTACTCTCCTCTCCCAACTGGACATCTCTCATTCACCATCCCAAGGTGTTGACTCCCACCTCCAAAACTGTATCTATGCAAACTGAGGCACCTATCCTCCTTTTAGGTATTTTATTCATCCCTTGACTGGTGACACATGTGAACCTCCCCCCCGCACCCTTTGGCCCGGGGCCCGCCCCCCGAATCACCCCCCTTTTGCCCAGAATCCCTGCCCTTCGGCCACAAACCTGGCCCCGCCGCCGCGCTGCCCTCCCCCCTGCCTGAGCCCCGCCCCGCATTCGGGCCCCAGCCCCGAGCCCCAGCCCTCCGGTCCCGAGCCCTCCCCCTGCCCATTCGGTCCCCAGCCCCTCCCCCTCCGGGCTCCCCCCCGAGCCTCCCCCCCCCCCCCGCATTCGGGCCCGCAGTCTCCCCTCGCCCCAGCCCGGCTGTGGCTGGAACCAGCCTGCAAATCCTGCCGCGCAGCGAGCGAGCCACCGCCGAGCAGCCAGCAGCACCCACCCACCCGCGGCCGGGGCAGGGACCCCTGGGACCCGGAGCGTCTCACCCGCGGGAACAGCGCCCGGCACCGCAGCCGGGGGAAAGAGCTGAGGTCCCACCAGCTAGGCGGGCTCGCAGCCGGATCGCGCCGGGTGAGTTCGCAGCCACAGAGCGGCCGAAGAGCAACCGGCTTCCCTGTGACCACTGCACCAGCTTCGTTTCCACCTGGGTCTGAACAGCGGAAACGTCAGTGCCTGGGTGTCACAACAGCGGCTGATCCCCGCCCTCAGCCCCGGCTCCATTTAACCACTGGACTCCCGGCCACTCCGCTCCCCACAAACCTTCCCCCTCTCTCCCGGGCTGGCCTGGTGCCCGAGCGGCGTCCCACCTGGCCCCGGGCAAAGCTCTGATCGGGGCTCAGTCCTAGCCCTTCCTGTCCTGCCCGCCCTCCTCCTGAAACCTTGTCCTCCCTCTGCCCTCCCCTGCTCCCCCGACCCTCTGATCGCTGCTTCCCCCTCCTTCCATCTCCGGGGCCCTTCCACAGGCTCTGTCCTTGGTCCCCTGGGGCTGACCAAATAGTATATAAACACACAGGGCGGGGAGGGTCCTTAATGGTTTGTTTCGGTGTAACAATGTGTTACAAGGAGGGGGGAGGTCTTGAAAAAAAAAAAAAAAAAACACCAGTAAATGTGACATGGTTTATGGCCAGCCTCCCTCTTCTGTTCTCTTCTCCCTCTGCCCCTCCTCTCTGAGTTGTCTCCTCTGTAAACACAAATTCAACTCCCCTCTGGATGCTAACAACTCACCCATTTGCCTCTCTGCACCAGCCCCATCTCCTGCTGGCCAAATGAACACCTCAGCCTGTCTCTGGGACATCTCCTTGTGCCTACCTAGGTGTCAGCTCAAGCCCAACATGGCTAAAGCAGAGCTCTCTGTCTCTCCCCTCCTGTCCAAGCCCTCTCTATTGCCTCCTTTCTCCATCGCTGTGGACAACGCCAGCATCCTGCCTGTCACTCAGGCCCATAACCTGTCATCTTCCACTCACACCTCTCTAGGTCAGGGGTGGGCAAACTTTTTGGCCCAAGGGCCACATCGGGGTTGCAAAACAGCATGGGGGGCTGGGTAGGGAAGGCTGTGACTCCCCAAGTAGCCTGGCCCCCACCCCCTATCCGCCCCCTCCCACTTCCCACCCCCTGACTGACCCCCATCCCTAACCGCCCCCTCTGGGACCCCAACCCCTAACCAACCCCTGTCCCCTGAGTGCCCCGACCCCTATCCACACCCCTGCTCCCTGACAGCCTCCCCCCCAGGAATCCCACACCTATCCAACCCCCCCTGTTCCCCATCCCCTGACCGCCCCCCCCAAGAACCTCCACCCCATCCAACTGCCCCCTGTCCCCCGACTGCCCCTTATCCAACCCCCCCCCACCCCTTACCACGCTGCTCAGAGCAGCAGGAGCTCGCAGCCCCACCGCCCGGTAGCAGCAGCGGGCCAGAGCGCCGGCGGCACAGTGAGGTGAGGCTGCAGGGGCGGGGGGACAGCAGGGGAGGGACCGGGGGCTAGCCTCCCCTGCCGGGAGCTCAGGGGCCGGGCAGGACAGTCCCGCAGGCTGGATGTGGCCCGCGGGCCGTTCTTTGCCCACCTCTGCTCTAGGTCCTCACATCCAGGGCTGTGCTTAAGTCTTGTGGAGTTTTCCTGCATAACATCTCTAAGATACAGCCTTTCCTCTCCATCCACACAGCTAAAATTCCCATCGAGGCTCTGATCACATCACATCTCAGTTACCGCCACATGCTTCTCTTCTCCCTCTTGCCCAGCTCAGATCCATTCAGAATATTGCTGCAAGCTGCGAAGATCATTCTCCTAGTCCACTGCTTTCACCATGTCACCCCTCTTTGCATCCCTCCACTGGCTCCCCCTTCTCTATTGCATCAAACAGAAGCTGCTTGTCTTCGCTTTCAAGGCCCTTCCCGTACTGTCCTCTCCCAGCCTGACATCTCTCATTCACTCTACCAAGGGGTTGACTCCCACCTCCAATCGGTCCATGCTGCCAGCAACACCCACTTGTTAAATTTTCAGACAACCCCATTCGTGCTTTCTGCCACATGCCCTTCATGCTCGGGAGGAGAGCCCCTTAAACATTTGCAAACCTACCTCATTATCCATCTCCAATTCCCAAATCAAAGCTCTTCTTTGCCCTGAGGTCTACCAAAAATTCAACAGCCTGTCTCCTGGGGTGCTGAGACCACTGCCTATCATACCGACTAATACAGTCTCATTATTTCCTTCCACTCCCCTGTCTGTCTGTCTGTCTCCATCTCTCTCTTGTCTTATACTTAGATTGTCAACTCTTTGGGGCAGGGACTGTCTTTTGTACTATTTTGTACAGCACCTAGCACAATCGGGTCCTGATCCATGACTGGGGCTTCTATGTGCTACAGTAATACAAATAACACAGGCTAGAGAATGCCACTATTATGGCTTCAGTGCCCTCCCCCCACCACCACCAAAAAGCAGCAAAACAAAAACAAAAAAATCAACCTCCCATCTCAAAAAGTATGTGTTTACATTCAGCTGGCGAACTCAATGTAAACTACTAGTAGAGGTGAGGGAGAGGTGTCTTTTACTTTGATGTAGCTAGTCCAGGAATGCTATACGCTCAGCCTGGAATTTACCTGGACAAGTGACACAGAGGTTAAAGCTACCGGTGCCTTGTCTCCACTAGGATTGTACATCAAGTTAGCTATCTTCATGTAAACACACTTTTGCAGTGAAGACCATGCCTGGGAGACTCCTACCTCAAGCCCCTAACTTCTGGTTGAGCTAGACATTATTTGCAACCTTTAAGAGCCCACTGATTGAAAGAGGTTAAACACACACAACATTTCTCCATTTTATCCTTGTGCAACTGACAGCACTCTGCAGTGTCGTCAGTTTCACTGCTTCCCCCAGAGAAGCATTCACCAAATCTTTGGAAGCTGTGCACTGCTTCAGGACAATACAATCAGTCATATCTCTGTCCCCCCACACCCTCCACATGTGTATTCCTAAAGACCTAATCCTCTTTATTTATACCTCTTCTGTACCCCTCTAACGAGTGCTTCATACACATCCCCAGGGGAAGGGGAGGGCAAATGAGTGCACCCCACACTCAGAGAGACACTGACCTGGGAGCGATTTCTAGACACGGTTGGAAATCTTTTCCAAAGGAAGGATTGTCTGTAGAAAAGGGACTATTTTTGGAATGCAAGGGTTTTTCGTGAAAGATTGTCAAGACTATAGGAATTTCCTGGTTTCACAATATTGTTCCGACACTTTTAAAATCAATCTTTTGTTCACTGCATACTCTCTTCCATGCCTCCACCCCCTTTAACCCAAAACCTGAGTTTGTTCTAAGTGAAAAAATGCAGCTAAAAATGTTTGCAAAAATGTTGATATACATTTAAACATTTGATGAGTCCCACCCCAGAGATGGCTGCATTTCGGCACTGGATGAGCGATTGCTGCGCATTGTTACTATATGGCTGTCAACCAGCTGCTGCACCCAACCCCAGAGGCAGTTATATTTCAGTACTTGGCAAGCAATCCCTGGGCAACCTTGCTGCATGGCTATTGCCAGCTGCCCCAACCCAGAGGTGGCTGCATTTCATGCACTGGGGCTGTGATATACCATAGGGATTAGGCAAGCTGAGGACTCAGAAGTAGACCTAAAAAACCTGTATCTATGGAAACTGAGGCAGTAACACACCTATCCTCCTTTCAGGTATTTTGTTCATCCCTTTCCTGGTGACACATGTGAAACTGGATCATACCAGCTTCAGGGTAGAGACCATGCAGTTCTAACTAAGTGTCTCTACAGCACCTAGCACAGCTCTTCAGGGCAGAGACAGTCTCTTACTACACACAGATACAGCACCGAGCACACTGGGACTCTGTTCTGCTGGGAACCATAAATCACCGAACATTAAATCCCACCAAATGAGGGTAAATCCATCCTCATCATCATATCCACTCATTATACTCAACACCTGAACATAGCCATTATATGAATAATATACCCCCATATCTCAATGTCTGTACTTTGACCCGTTAAGCTTTTACCCCCAATCGGGGACATTGCAGATTATGTATTCCTTACGCCATCTGTTCCTAAACCGAATTTCGCACCCCTTGATAATCTGTACCTTATTCCCTGATCACCAGAAACTTCTATGCTTAAACTCTGTACCGTTTTCTTTTTACTTCAACATCATCTTAATAAAATTATTAAATCTGCAAATAATAGTACATCATTCATGTGTCCTGGGAGGCCCTTTAGCCCACCTTTGGGGGCTGTAAAAACAACAATAGGGCTGCTGCAATATCAGGGTCTCCCAAATAACCTCTGATCTCCACCCAAGCCCGTGTCCCCCTTTGCAGAGCAGGGGGTTGGGAGTCAGTTTCACAAGCCACTGCTACGTAGGAAGATCACAGCTTACCTCGTGCAGGGACTCCATGGCTGCAGCACTCCTTGCAGGTCAGGTCCCTGCTCCATGTCCCCCTCTCTGTGCATTAGCAGAGGGGGGAGCCCAAACTCCCCTCTTCACACACATCATGTCTTCCCCCATTGCTAGTGCAAGGAAAAACACGCGAAAAAAGCCAGCCGCAAGGGGACTGCAATACACACAGGGGCGTGGCCATATACTATATTAGCATACTGATCCTGGATTGGACAAGGCACCAAGAGCCATAACTACATCCGCTGTTGAAATGAATGAAACTTTACCGCTGTGGCGGGACATTTGTAATGACACTGATCAGATTAGCACAAAGCACGCCAAATCCCTTAAAGGGGACCGAGCTCTTTAATTTACCCCTCCTACGTGTGCAGCAGGGAACAGACAGCATGGGCCATCGCAGTGTCTAACAACCTGCCACGGCAGTAAAGGACCCAGGGGGTCAAGCACGTGATTTAGAGCCATGATAGGAGCCTCCTGGCTCATGGCCACTTCTTGCTTGCTGGTTGCCAGAAGCCAAAGAGGACCAGAGCATGCAGATCATACACAGCAGTCAGGCAATGACCAAAACCTGCTGGATTATGCAGGGCCCATGGTTGGCTGGCTGCAGGGCTGGGACAAAGACCCAGGATGGGCTTACAGCCGCGTTGCAGCCACTTGACCTAGGGGGCAGTGTGTGGGAAGCAGGGGAGCGAGAGAGGCTGCTGGGCCTTGCAGGCTGAGGCCCTGATTCCAGGCAGATGTGGGGCGCTGGTTTAGGTTACATGGTGCATGGAGGGGGGCTAGGCTGAAGGGTGCAATCTGACCCACCAGCCCCCCATCAGTGTTTCACCTCTCAGAGGTGCACATTGATTCCAGGGGCCGTGACTGCGGAGTTCATTCCCAGCTCTGGGGTTTCTTTATCGCAGTCGCTGGGGGCTGCTCCCACCTTCCCTCCCTGATTCTTTCGGGTTTTTTTTCTTCTCCCTCCTCCCTTCTCTCTCTTTCCTTCTCCAGTTCCTGCTTCTACCCCAGTTCTTTCTCTCCCCCGTCCCCTTCCTGTGTTTCTCCTGTTCCCCCTTTTCTCAATCCTCCCTCCTTCCTTTCTTCACCTCAATTTCAATCTCTCTCCTCCCGCCCCCCCCCCCGTGTTCTCCCCAAACCCTTTCCTGAGTCTGCTCTGCATGCAGCCCATTCTCTGGGTGTGGGGATAGGAGGCTTTCAAGGGGAACCCTGCTCTCTGTGATGAGCAATGTGCTGTCCTTTGGTTTCCAGTGGACATTTTGTGCTACGGTTGTTACAGCCAGAAACCTTCCCTAATACTCTGTTTACCTGGCTATCAACGCCACACCACCCTCCCCTCCTCCTCCTCCTGTGCCCCCTGGCCCTGAGCTGGGAGGGACCCCAGATCCCACCCAGAAATGGCGGTTACAGGGTTTGAGTTTTCTCACGCTGTTTTCAAAGATCAGTCTGACTCCACTTCATGAATTGTCCATTTCCCTCCCCCCGCCCACAGGAGGAACTGAATTGAAACAAGAAGCAAACAAAAAAATAGGAGGACTTGTGGCACCTTAGAGACTAACCAATTTATTTGAGCATAAGCTTTCGTGAGCTACAGCTCACTTCATCGGAGTGTAACTCACGAAAGCTTATGCTCAAATAAATTGGTTAGTCTCTAAGCTGCCACAAGTCCTCCTTTTCTTTTTGCGAATACAGACTAACACGGCTGCTACTCTAAAAGAAACAAAAAGATCAATCAGCTCCACACGCTGCCAACTCATTTGCGGAGGGGTTTGGAGGCAAGGGGACCCGCTCCCCAGCCTGGCATAAGGGGCCCCTGATCTCGAGCGGGGGATGGGACTGTCTCTCACTGTGTCTCTGTGCAGCGCTCAGTACAATGCAGCCCTGACCTCAAGAGCTGAGCTCTAGGTGCTACCATAACACTCACAGTCATTTATAAGTGACCCAACTGCATCTCCTTCAAGGCCCGGAAAGGGTTAAATTTCAGACACTGATTTTGAGTCTCTCTCTTGCTTAACCCGTCTCCTCCCTCTAGAAACAAGCCCCCCCCTTTAAATAAACGGTGAATCACGTTCTAGCAGTGTCTGGAGTTAGTGTCTAACAGTCTGGGGCATGCAGTTCTTGTGGCACCGCACCACATGCCCACTGCCTGCCACTGAGTGAAAATTACAGCACTTTTCCAAGCCATTCACCTCCCTTTTAATACCCACAGGTTCATTCTGAAAGTTTTTTTTTTAAAATTTGTTTAATGAAGCCATCACAGTCTCTTTAGCACATTAATAAGCCTGATATTTCCCAGCTGCTTAGGAGAGAATCCGATCAGACTTTTCTGCCCCCCTATTTATTATTATTATGATTTTGTATTACATCAGCTCTTAGGAGCCCCATGCATGGACCAGGGTTGTGCTAGGTGCTGTACAAACCCAGAACACAAAGCCAGTCCCTGCCCCTTGTGCGAGAGTGGCACTGTTAGCCCCATGCGGGATTGATGGTAGGAATCATTCCCTTTGAGGTGGGTGAGACTGGAGGAGGAAGGTAGCTGGGTCCATAAGCGTGTGCCATGAACACAGCTGTGCAGGAAAGGAACAAACTGTGGATCAGGGTTTTAAAAATCAGTGTAGAATAAAGGATTAGATGAAAAGCAGATAATGCTATAAAAGGAAATGCTCTGCTACATAATGCATAATTAGCCTGTGGAAGTCATTGCCCCAGGATGTTGCTGAGGCCAAGAACTTGGCAAGATTCCCAGAATAATTTTATTTGGATGAGGTGAGTATCCAGAGTTAGATACTAAAGGTTGTTTTAGCAATCACTAAAAAATTTGGGAAGGGCTATAAACCCTCATGCTTCAGGGCACGATCCAACCTAACAAGGGTCAGGAAGGAACTTGCCTTGGGAGCACTTTTCAGAATTTGTTCATGCTCTGGGAGCAGCAAGACTGGTTCTCTCTTTAGGCAGCAGGAGTGTGGGAAGGTGGGGCCAAAAACTGGCTTTACCCAGCAAGATCCAACTTACACTCGCTCCCAGGAGGGAGGAAATTCCTACCTGCTATGAGGCCACAGTTAAAGAAAACATGGATGCAGTTGCAAGAATATGAAATCAGGTCACGTAGAATATCAAGGTTGGAAGGGACCTCATCTAGTCCAACCCCCTGCTCAAAGAAGGACCAATCCCCAATTTTTGCCCCAGGTCTGTAAATGGCCTCCTCAAGGATTGAACTCACAACTCTGGGTTTAGCAGGCCAATGCTCAAACCACTGACCTATCCCTCCCACCCACTCTCCTTCTGCTGACACACATGCACTCTACATGCCTGTCTATAGAAATCTGGGGTACATCATGTTTGCTGGAACCCCACCCCTTCCATTCCACCCCAGTTACAGATGTTTTGAGCTCCGGGTCCCGGTACAAGTGTCACACCTGTCCCCATCTCTCATCAGCCTCACACACTCCACTCTCTAGGCTCCTCCTGGTCTCCTTTCTCCCAGGCCCAGATCAACAAGGTATTTGGGCTCCTGACCTCTACTGATATTATGGGACCCTGTCGCTCCCCCAGGGATGCAGAGCTGCCTGGCATCATTCACCTTCTAGCCTGGCCTGGCTCCTGGTGGAGTTAGTCCCTCCCTAGCAGAAGGGGCCATGGCCAGGCTGGCACTGAGCCCGTCGTCACAGTGGTGGAGCGGCCCACGAGGCTAGGGCCGCGACTGCGGGCGGTGCTCGGCGCTGCTAGGGAGCCGGGCCCAGCTTGTTGTAAATGCCTTAGTAGGACATGAGGATGTTTGAATGGTTCTGTCAGCCAGGGAGTGCGCACTTTCCCCTAGAAAGTGACTGAAGTATTAATGGAAAAGCTGATTTTAAATTGCTCTTAGCGAGTGGGGCTGATTTGATCCTGGGAGCGGATCCTAGGGAGCTGGAGGTAACGTTACGGACCCCGCCGACCACCCTGGGATCGTTGACCCGACAGAGCCAGCTGCGAGAGCAGCCCAGCGGGCTTCAGCCAAAGCCGGGCTCTTGGCGGAACTCGCTTTTAGCCTGCTTCGAGGGCCCCGATCCTGTGCGAGCCGGGCTCTGTTGGTCTATGCTCGGGCTGCTTTGGCACTCCGGCAGCAGATGGAGCCATCGGCTTCTCTCCCTGCCCAGGCAACGCAGCCCGCGGGGCTTCCTCATGGCAGCAGAGCCAGGCCCAGTGTCACTGGGGGGAGGTTTTCACCTCCCTGCTCCTGCCTGTGTGAGCAGCACAAGTCTCTGTGCGCTCTGCCTTCTCCCCTGGCCGTGCTCTGCCTTTGGATTGCACCTGCTGCGGTGCTAAGGGGAGGTGCTGCTGGGGGTCAATGTGGGGCAGCAGCCGCTCACGGGGCCAGTGCCCCAGCGAAGCCCCAGCTCCAGGAGGACCCCGACAGCAGCAACGTGAAGGAGGTGGAGGAGATGGGGGGAGGGGAGGAGGAGGAGATGGAGGTGGAGGAGATGGGGGGATGGGGGGAGGAGGAGATGGAGGTGGAGGAGATGGGGGGACAGGAGGAGGAGGAGATTCAGACGTGGGGATTCCTGGCCCAACCAACACCCTCCACAACCTCCCAAGACGGGCTCCTGACCCATGAAGCCAGAGAAGGCACTTCTGGTGAGCGAACCTTTGTAAATACAATAAGGGTTTAAAAGCAAGTGTGTTTAGTGATTCATTTGCCCTGAAGACTTGGGATGCATTCGCGGCCAGTACAGCTACTGGAAAAGTCTGTTCATGTGTCTGGGGATGGAGTGGGAATCCTCCAGGGACATCTCAGTGAAGCTCTGCTGGAGCTACTCTGAAAGCCTTTGCAGAAGGTTTCTGGGTGGGGTAGCCTTATTCCGTCCTCCACGGTAGGACACTTTACCACGCCAAGCCAGTAGCAAGTCGTCTGGAATCATTGCAGCACAGAGCATGGCAGCGAATGCTCCTGGGTTTTGGGCGCAGTCAAGCAACATTTGTCATTTATCTCTCTGTGTTAGCCTCAGGAGAGCGATATCATTCATGGTCACCTGGTTGAAATAGGGGAATTTGTTCAAGGGGACATTCAGAGGTGCCCGTTCTTGCTGAGCTGTTTGGGTGTGGCTGATGATAGCCACGCGGTGGGGCGAGGGGTGAAGCGATCATCCCAGAGAATTGGGTTGAGGGGGTGTGTGTTGTGTTGCACATCCACCTGAAAACTGCAGCCTCTCCTTTTCAGTGGCCAACCCACCAGGCATTGCTTGGTATGGGAAAGGAGGGCACCGCAGTTGGAAAGCATTCCCACATGTTATGAAGGTGGAAGAAGCCAAACTCCGCGTGCCCCTTGGGATTACTAGGGCTACCTGCAAGCCAAATGCTGGTGCCCAGCCGCGTGTGATGTCTCACACCAAACCAGCAGGCACTCAATATAACAGGCAAAATGCGACCTTGTATCGAAAGAACGTGTGCTGTGTGGTTTGAATTGCTTGATTTACTCTGAAAGAGTCTCCCCTTTGTTCTCTAAAATGTATCTTTTTTAATTCTGCTCCCCCTTTTTTTCCTCCCACAGGTGCAAATGTTTCTACGCTCCCCCTATCATCTCCATCCCAGAGGCTATCCCAGATTAGAAGGCAAAAAATCCGCACTTGTGATGACATGTTTTCCGAGCTCATGCAGTCCTCCCGCTCCACCACAGTTGGGGAACCGCATTGCAGCAAAGCCATCCACTAAGACCTGCACATTTCCCAGAGTCACTACCCTTGGTAGCAGCAGCTCAGTGATTGCATTGGCTACTTGGATCCAGCAGCCCCCAAAGTTGATTTGCCCACTCCAAATTAATTCCCAACTGACTGGTAGCAGTCAGGCGTTGCAAGCTTCCAGAGGGCTATCGCCACTCGTTTCTCAACTGTGAGGGCTCCTCCCATCTTGGTATTCTTGCGCTTCAGAGCAGGGGAAAGCAAGTCACAAAGTTCCATGAAAGTGCCCTTTCGCATGAGAAAGTTTTGCAGCCACTGGGAATCATCCCATACCTGCAACACTATGCGGTCCCACCAGTCTGTGCTTGTTTCCCAGGCCCAGAATTGGCGTTCCACGGCATGAACCTGCCCCATTGCCACCATGATGTCCAAATTGCCAGGGTCCGTGCTTTGAGAGAAGTGCGTGTCCATGTCCTCATCACTCTCGTCACCGCGCTGCCGTCGCCTCCTCGCCTGCTTTTGCAGGTACTGCAAGTACTGCAGGATAATGCGTGAGGTGTTTACAATGCTCACAACTGCAGCGATGAGCTGAACGGGCTCCACGCTTGCAGTACTGTGGCGTCTGCACGGGTAATCCCGGAAAAAAGGCACGAAACGATTGTCTGCCGTTGCTTTCATGGAGGCAGGGAGGAAGGGAGGGGACACTGACGACATGTACCCAAAACCACGCCAACAATGTTTTTGCCCCATCAGGCATTGGGAGCTTAACCCAGAATTCCAATGGGCAGTGGAGACTCCGGGGACTGTGGGATAGCTACCCACAGTGCATCGCTCCGAGAATTGATGCTCCCCATGGTACTGTGGACGCACTCCCCGATGTAATGCGCTTAGTGGGGGGACACACAATCGACGAAATAAAGTTGGTTCTGAAAAATCGACTTCTATAAAAGTGACCTAATTTTGTTGTGTAGACATATCCTCAGTAACAAAAGTAGTCCCCCAGCCTCACTACTTAGATCTGTCCTCTCTTGGTGGATACTTTCCAAAGCCAGTCATAACGGTTGCAGTAATTTTAAGACAACAGCCAAAAATCACTCATGAGAAAGCCAGCAGGTTTTCCCAGGTTGGACTCATTTGAACTTCAATCCCAGTGTATCTTCTATTTGTTTCCAAAATGTTCAATCCTTTTCGACTCTTGCTGAAAAAAGAGTCATAAAAAAGCCGTGAAATTTGTGGCTTTTTAATGTCTTGGAGATTCTGCAGCTTGTACTAGCGCTAGTTGGCGTAGATGGCCTCTACAGTGTGTGTAGGAGAGATTAGGGTGACACTTTTCTCTGAGCAGAGCTTGTACTCCACTATGTCTTCCAGAGAAGTTTGTAGCTCCATCAAATGCACAAGCAGCCATCTCTTTGGAGTTCAGTTGACAAGCATTTAACTCTTCTAAAATGTCTTCTAAAATGTTCAGAACCAGTGTCCAACTTCAGGATTAACAAGTGACAATGCACTTAACATAGGCCTCTAGTTTGTAGTGTGTGGTATCTCGTGCTTAAATAGAAAGTATGATGCCACAGCCATGTTGGTTCACATAAACTGAGTTGTGTCTCCAGCATTCTTAACAGCCTCCTTAAGTTCTTCTAAAATTGGCTTTGACAGTGACTGGCTTAGAAGGCTTTCTGCATGTCAACGCAGTCCAGAGGCAGCTTTTCATGTCGGTTGTCAACATTGGCTTAGCTGATCAGTCTGGCAAACCAAGCTCCTCCACTTCTACTATATAAATCCATGACATGCCCACATCTTAAATACTGCATGTAGTTCTGGTCCCCCCATCTAAAAAAAGATATATTGGAATTGGAAAAGGTACAGAGAAGGGGAACAAAAATGATTAGGGATATGGAACAGATTCCATATGAGGAGAGAAGACTGGGCCTTTTCAGCTTGGAAAAGCATGGATATGATAGAGTCTTATAAAATCTTGATTGGTGTGGAGAAAATGAATGAAGAAGTGCTATTACCCCTTCACTTAACACGAGAACCAGATAATGACATTGGCAAATAACGCATTTTAAAAATCTTGCCCTGCTAGGCAACATATATTTATGTAAGTTTCCAAGTCACAAATCTAGCTTCTGGAGTAAAGTCACTAAAACATAGTCCAGTGCTCTGGCTGCTGTTGTTTGTCAGGCCACGGTTCACTCTATTGCTCTGCCCTAATAGCCCTGTGCTGTCACCGTCTGCTGCCACCTGCCACTGGGACCTCTGTGAGCTGGTCTCTCGCGGTTCCACCCAGCTCTCAGTGGGGGAACCTCCCTGCTAGTGCAGGCTGCGCCAAAGTGTCTTCCACAGAAATACTGTCCCACAGCAGGTCTGAGCACTTAGACCTGATTATCAGAGATTTCAGCTGCAGTGGTCACTGAACAGAACAAAAGACTCTCTATGGAGCCTAATCAGCTCTGTCTTAAACAGTGGAGAGGGACAGGTCCCCACCCTCTCTTTTGATGCCCTCAATCAGCACAGGCTAAGTACAGTTCTGCTGCCCTTTACTCATGCAATAAGAACAACAACCTTTCATCCCCCCCCCCCCCCCCAACGCATTCAAGTGATTTGTAATCCAGCCCCAGCCAAAATCTATCACTTGGGCAACACAGCTCTGTTTGCTGGATACGAGGTAGATTAGGTGTGAATGTAAATATAATCTGGTCCTGAAGCCTTTCCCCCCAGTCCCCAGCTCATCACTAGCTCTCAGGGAGAGCTCATTTAGACTTTGCTTACAAATCATTATTTGAAATTACTAGGTTGGCCAACGTCACTGAAATGAATGCGCCGACATCGCCACCAAAAACAACAGCTGTATAAGGAAGCTAGTCTATGTTCATACTTTTCAAATCTATTATATTTTTTTCAGATACACGTATTTTCTCATACACTCTATATGCTTTTAGAGTGGGTATTAATGTTTCAATTTCAATTCAAATTTCCAAACAATCACTAAAGTGGCAACACTGCAGGTAACTAGTTCACAAAACTGGGGGCGGGGGGGGTGTTGGGAAAATTCGGGGGGGGGGTGTAGGGAAATCCCTGCCCCCAGCTTTCTCTGTGAAAAGTTTGCTGGGGCTGTGAGAAGGAAACTGGCATTATTTCGAATCCCGGAGCTGTGCTCCACCCACGCGGTGGGAACGGGAATTGCACCTTTCCACGTTGCTTTTGAACACACAGTTGCGTGAGCTGGCTTTCAGCACCCCCCACTATAAAACCGGATCGAGCCTCGCTGCCCTTTGCCCCCTTGTAGCCCCTGTAAAGAGCAGGCAGAAGAATCTGATTCCAAGTAAGGACAAGCTGAGGACTGCGGCTTCAGCAGATGTTACCGAGCATGCTCAGGACAATCTAAGCAGCAAATTCTGTCAGGGAGCAGTTTTTTGACAGGACACCTGCCCCCCCCCCCCCCCACCGCCATGGGTGGAGTCTAGAGGGGAGGGAGGGGGTGTGGGCGTGAGGTGTTGCAAATTTTATCACAATCTTAGGCAAAAAAAAGACAATTTCCAGGGTGAAACTGGGGTGGCCTAACCCTGGGGCGTTGGCGAGATCCGATGTCGTCGCTGTAGCCGGGTTGCAGGCTCCTGGTGTCGGTAGCACTGACACAAGGTTTACTCTGACTTGGACCGGAAACCTCAGGGCGTTGGGGCATTTTTTATTGTGCAGGGGGGATTGCCAGCCTGAAAAGGTGGGAAACTGGTGGTCTGCATGATGAACAGAAAGGCTGAATGGAGGGGGGAGGAGGGAGGATGGGGAGGGGCATGTTCAAGGCCATGAGGGAGAGGCTCACTGTGGTGGGGAGGATCCAGGGGCACCATTTCAGATTTTGGGGAGGGGGCAACTCCAAGTCCATGAGGGAGGGGGGAGAGGAGCAAACGATGGGGGGGAGTTTGCTTCTGCCTGGTGGTACAAAACTATGGCCACCCCGGGGGAATCAAAGTATGAAACTTCTGGGGAATTCAACTCCTTTCCTATGGGGTCCGTCCCCTTTTAGGGGGGCCAAGAAAAGGCAGCACAGAAGAGCTGCCCCTCGCTCTCCTGGGCAGGGTAAAGGGAGCCGATGCCAGGGTGAGTCACTCCCTGTGGGTTCTTGTGCTATGGGAAGTATTAGGACAGGCCGGGCTGGGCCTGCCCAAAACTAAAGGCCCTGTCCCTTGACAAAGGCGGAGGAACCACTAAGTCCAGGCTCCAGTTGATGGTGGGGGACAACAAAGGAGAAAACAGGAACGGGAGCCTGGTCTCAGGCGGAAAATCAGGGATCCGGGGGGGACGCCGAGCAGAGAACCCCCGACAGCCCCCACCGCTCCTCCAAGGCGTCCAGGAGTCAGTGGGCCCAGAGGAACTCTGCCCGGAGACAGGAGCGGACAAGGGACTGGAAATAGGCCACAGTCGCAGGGCAAACCCCATCCAGCTTTCTGCTCCTGGAGTGACAGATGGCCGTCAGGCCAGCGCCAGGAGGTGGGTGAGGCTTTGTGGGGCGGCCGGGCCATGTGTGCAGCTCAGGAGGTGCAGGGAGAAATGCAGAGAGGTTCTGGAGGAGCTAGAAGAGGGGCTGCAACAAAAGTGCCATGTGCCTGGGTCTCTGTCTCCACAAAAGGGAGAGGCACCGGGGGAGCTGGGGAGCTGTGCCAGGTACACACCCCTGCTTTGGCTCCAGGGAGGAGCCACCAACTAGTATCCTCGGCTGGCCGTGGGGCCGGACAGCGGTACTGGCCCCCCAGGGTTCCTCACGCGCTCAGGGGGCAGCAGGCCCTGCCACCCGCTGTTGAAGCAGGACGCGAGGGCGAGGACATGGGTGGGGTGAACATGAGAGGGTACAGATGTTCTCTGGTGCAGTTTGGAGGCGGAACATCTGGCTGTTCTCCAGCCGGATCAGGTGGAGTTTTTCCTAAGGGGACAATTCAGGTTAGATACACAGGGACATTGGGAAGATAAATCCATCCAAAGATTGTGAGATGCTCCCATACTACAGTGATGGGGTGCGGGGGACATAAGTGCCGTAGATCAATGTATAGCCTTCTCTTCACAATCCACACCCTACCTGGCCTCTCTCATTCGCTATCACCCCTAGGAGGAGCTCCTCATCAACATTTGCAAAGCCTTCACATTGCCCTCTTTCAAATTGCCCCTCAAAACCTCTCCTGTGCCGGGAAATCTGAAACCAACTGGACACTGGTTTGGTTACTGGGGTGTTGAGACCACAGCCTCTATAGAAATCCATGGTACGCCCACATCTTGAGTACTGCATGCAGATGTGGTCGCCCCAACTCAAAAAAGAGATATTGGAATTGGAAAAGGTTCAGAAGAGGGCAACAAAAATGATTAGGGGTATGGAACAGCTTCCTTGTGAGGAGAGATTAATAAGACTGGGACTTTTCATCTTGGAAAAGAGACAACTAATGGGGGATAAGATAGAGGTGTATAAAATCATGACACGTGTGGAGAAAGAAAATAAGGAAGTGTTATTTATTCCATCTCATAACACAAGAACTAATGGTCACCAAATGAAATTAATGACAGGTTTCAGAGTAGCACCCGTGTTAGTCTGTATCCGCAAAAAGAAAAGGAGGGCTTGTGGCACCTTAGAGACTAACAAACTTGGTGTTTAAGTGACCATCACTTATTAGCAGCGTAGTGTCCAGGAAGTGGATCTCTTGTGTGGACTGGTCCAGGCTGAGGTTGATGGTGGGATGGAAATTTTCTATTTTTGGCTTTTTGACCATGAGCGAATCTCTTTGCTTCTGTGTGCCTCAGTTTCCATGACGATGAAATAAAGCTAATCAAGGTTATGTTTTTTTCTCTCCTGTTTTTCAAGGCGGGACACTTAGATACATTTGGGGCCTGTCTAAGCTACCAATCTAGAGTGTATTTGTAAGCTGATGACCCCCACATGTTGTTCAGAAGCTATGGATGACACAAGCTCCTCAGGTTGTTCTGTGCTTAGCCCCTATGGCACAGCTGGGCTGGGCGGCCTTTTCTCGCTGTGCTGTGTGGAGCAGGTTCTGGGCACTAGGGATATGAAGAGGTTCTCAAGGACTAATTCTTGAAAATAAATATCAGTGAACTGCAACCCAAATAAAAAATCACTGCTGTTAACATTGGTGGGTGATAAAATAGTAGCAGAGTGGTAATTAATGATGAGGACAGGGCAGTGACACAGAGCAATCGGATCCCTTGAGAAGCTGGACCCATTCAAAGAAAACAAGTTTGAAAATAACCAAAGGAAGGGTCCTATAGCTAGCAACAAAGCATGCAGGCCACACCTACAGAGTGGGGAAGTGTATCCAGGAAAGCACTGAATGTGAAGAGGATTTAGGGGCCATGCTGGGCAAGCCATTCAACATGAGCACCCAGGGTGATGCTGTGGGGAAGGGGGCTAAAGCCATCATTAGATGTATGAAAAGAGGAGTGAGGCGCATAGGGAGGTGACACAACATGAGGAAGACTGATCATGGAATACTGCATCCAGTTTTGGCGTCCACCTTTGAAAAAAGATTTTGAAATATTGGAGATGGGGCAGCAAAAAGCAATGAAACTTTTTGAGGGTTGGAGAAAAATGCCTGCGAGTGAGCTATTGAAAGAGCTCAGCCTGTTTAGATGATTAAAACGATCGGGAGGTGACGTCATTGAAGTGCTGAAGTGACTTCATGGAGAGAAAATATCAGGTATTAAAGGGCTCATTAATCTAGCAGAGAAAAGCATAACAAGACCCAGTGGCTGGAAACTCAAAAGAGACCAATTCGTATTCGAAAGAGGGCACACATAGTCAACCGTGAGGATGAATCACCAAAGGAACAAACTAGAAAGGGAAGTGGTGGGAATTTTCCATCTCTTGATGTCTTCTAATGAAGACTAGATGCCTTTCTGGAACGTGTGTAGTCAAAAACTAGCTCCTATGCTCTACAGAAAGCATGTGATATGCAGGGGGTCAGATGACATGCTCTAATTGTCTTTTCTGTCCATAAAGTCTGCTAATTTATGAAAAACTGAGCATAGCATGGGGAGAAGCCTCTGATGTTTTACTGTGTTCGGCTTGAGCCCACAATGAATGCTCATTGAGTGGGGTGATCCAGGGGAAGCAGGTCAAACATCCAATGTAGCTGGACAGTGGCAGGACATCAGCACTGCAGGGGAGGGGTGGGTGTGGCAGTGACATCACAAGGGCCTTTGGTAGGACCTCAGCCTATTGGACAAAGGTGGTGGGGAGGCGATGACCTCACAGAGAGATCTTGACATCAGTCAGGCAGGACAGGGGTGCAGGACAGGGGCAACCTCGGAGATCCCTGTGGCTTTGCTTCAGCACGTCTCCTTCTTGAGGTCTCTCCTGGAGGACTGAGAGAGCATTCACTTTCACATTCGTGAGCGCAAGGAGGACCCTCTTCGGAGTTTTCTCCTTTTCTTTTAGTGGTTTTGCTCGAAAACAGGCGTCCCTGTATAGAAGGTAAGAGCCTCGGAGAGGTTTGGAACCTCTTCAGTCTGATCTATGAGCTGCCGGCTGAATTCTAGGAATGGAAAACACTAGATTGTGGGGGCAGCCTTTCATTTCCGACCTAGGACTTTGTCCCTTAGAATTACTGGGGACATTGGGGTTTCTCCTTTTTGTTTTCCCTTTTCCTGTCTCTCCCTCCTTTCTCTCTTCTCTTGCATCTTTGTCCTTTTCCCCTGCTTTCCTTTCACCACCAGGACCTGTCTGTGTGTGTGGAGTTGGGGACGGAGGGCGGGCGGGGGTGCGGGGGGCGGTGTTGCACTCCAACTCTCATTGCGGGAGGCCCTCCCAAAGACATGTGGCTGGAATGGTGCTCTAAGAGTGACTCCCTCCGGTGGTGACCCGGGACATCTGGTGAGAACTCTCAGCTTTCTGCTTCTCAGAGTCTCAATGCTGACTGGGGGAGCTTGGGGCTATTGTGAGGGAGGAGGCTCAGGTCCTTGTTACCCTCTTTTAAGACCAAGGAAATAGGCCATAACCAAGGATGTATTTGATTGCTCTTGCCGCTTTTCTCCATTCATTGTCTTTGAGTAATTCACGATTCTCTTTCTAATGGGCTAGTTCTTCTAAAATACTTACTAAATAATTAGGTTTTAATAAAGCCAAATGCAACCCCATACCTCCAGTAACAAAGGAGTCAGACAGCACCTTACAGAATTGAGGACAATCCGCTGGAAAGCAGTGACCCTGAAAAGGATTTTAGGGCCATAGTGGACGAGCTGCTCAATGTGATCTGTCAATGTGAAACTGTGTTAAAAAAGGTTAAAGCCATTCTTGGATGGATAGAGTAGTGAGGATGGAAAGGGAATTGAAACAGCATTGGTGAGACTGATGTTGGAATGTTGAATCCAGTTCTTGTGTCCACATTTTGAATATTATGTTAAAACAATTGGAGAGGGTGCAGAAAAGATTTATAACTGAGTAATGGGGATGATGCCCTATAATGAGACATTGAAAAAGCTCAATCTGTTTAGCATATACAAGAGAAGAATGAGAAGTGAGTTGCTTGACTTCATGGAGAGAAAATGTTGAGTATAAAAGGGCTCTTTTATGTCGAAGAGAAAGGTATGACAAGACCCCATGGATGGAAGCAGAAATCAGAAAAAGTATAATGACAATAAGACCCAGATTTGTAAGAGGGTGTTTCATCATTGGCACAAAGAACCAAGAGAAATGATGGCTTCTCCATCTCTTGATCTCTTCGAATAAAGACTAGATGCCTTTCTGGAAAATGTATGAGTAAAAGAAAAGCCCAGCTCTTCTGACATACAGGAGGCCTTAGGATACGCAGGGGATCAGATTAAATGCTCGAACGGTTCCTTCTGGCCATAAAGTCGACTAACTTGTGAAACCTAATTGCGGCCTGGGGAAGAACCTCTGTGTTATACTGTTTAGTCGGTGTCACCTCACAAGGAAGAGTCATTGCGTGGGGTGATGCAGGGGAAGCAGCTCAAACATCCAATGTAGCTGGACAGGGGCAGGACATCAGCACTGCAGGGGAGGGGTGGGTGTGGCAGTGACATCACAAGGGCCTTTGGCAGGACCTCAGCCTATTGGACAAAGGTGGTGGGGAGGCGATGACCTCACAGAGATCTTGACATCAGCCAGGCAGGACAGGGGCGCAGAATAGGGGCAACCTCGGAGATCCTTGTGGCTTTGCTTCAGCACGTCTCCTTCTCGAGGTCTCTCCTGGAGGACTGACAGAGCATTCACTTGCACTTACGTGAGCGCAAGGAGGACCCTCTTCGGAGTTTGCTCCTTTTCTTTTAGTGGTTTTGCTCGAAAAGAGACCTCCCTGTATAGAAGGTAAGAGCCTCGGAGAGGTTTGGAACCTGTTCAGTCTGATCCATGAGGTGCCGGCTGATTTTTAGGAAAGGAAAACATTAGATTGTGGGGGCAGTATTTTATTTCCAACCTAGGACTTTGTCCCTTAGAATTACTGGGGACATTGGGGTTTCTCCTTTTTGTTTTCCCTTTTCCTCTGTCCCTCCTACCTTTCTCTTCTTGCTTCCTTTGTCCTTTTCCTCTGCTCTCCTCCCACCACCAGGAGCTCTGTGTGTGGAGCGGGGGCCGGGGGGGGAGGGGTGTGAGAGGCCCTCACAGAGAGGTGAGACTGGACTAGTGCTCCGAGAGTGATCACCTCGGTGGTGACCAGGGCCATTCTTTGGGCTATTTGATGAGAACCCTTAGCCTCCCACCCCTCAAAGTCCCAACCTTGATTGGCTGAGGAGGGGGCTATTGACAGAAGGAAACTCTGCTCTTTGTTGTTCTCTTTTATGACCAAGCAAATAAGTCACAACCAGTTATATGTGTGACCAATGTTGACGCTGCTCTCCATTCATTGTCTCGGAGCAGTTCATGATCCTCTCCAACATTCCAATTCTTCTGAAATAATTGCTGAATAATTACTAGGAACAATTGTTGGTCTGTAGCTTATTTGAGAGCAACTCTGCTACTGACTGGCTGTATCAGCTAAGACAAGTCACTGCTCCTTTCTCAGCCTTCGTTTCTCCTTCTGTCAAGTACAAATAACAATCCTCTCCCACCTACCTCGCCATGGGTGGATGCTGGGGATCCACTGAAGAGTGTCACTCGGAGCAGTGCAGACTAAGGAGTGTCCTATCACACTGAGCCATAGCAGATTATGACCTAATATTCAATCTCATTTGTATTTTATTGTTTTGAAATTGTGAAGAGCAGCAACTACTTAGCTCAGACTGAAGCATCTCATCTAATTTTCTAGAGCATAGTGTCTCCCTTTGTGTACGATGAGACAGTTTAATGCACTGTGACGGACAGGAGATGCTCTTGTTTTGCAAACAAATATTTTTGCAAAGAATTTTCATCCTACTTGTTATGATTTCAAGAAAGAAAGTGGTTTCGTCTGAATGGATTTTCTGAGAGAAAACGGTTTCCATGAAAATGTTCACACCTTATTTCCTGGGCTTTATCCCTTCCTCCGGGGGGGGTTGTTGTCTGTTAGAACAGGAGTCAGGACTGTTGGCTTCTCTTTCTGGCTCCGTCACTGCTTTGCTGTGTGACACCTTGGGTAGGTCCAATGGGAACAGGGTCAATTCTCTCACTCCAGGCAGCAGGGAGCCTGGGTGAGATAAGGGATGTTAAGGCCCTCTGCAAAGGAGAAAGGGATGTTTCCAGGTGCTGAATATCAAGAACTCTAAACTTTGCTAAAATGGCTAGACTCGAGAAACAAGAATTAGTTGGGGCCAAACTTTAACCATTGTCTTTTTTAAAGCCCATTCAGGGATGTGAGTCCCAGAGAGCCATAGAGACGGGGAGCAACTTGCTCAAAGTCCCACAGATCAAGAGGCAGCAATGGAAGCAGGAGTGACCCTCCCTCTCAAAGGCAGGGGGACCAGCCATTAGGGCCTGGTTGCAATTGCCAGCTGTGGGAGGGAGTGTGCAGCAATGGTTAGTGAAGGGGTCCATCCATGACTCTGACTCTCAGTGTGACCCTGAGCTGGTAGCTGAGGCCCGCTTGCCGTCAGTCGGGTTGGGGTCCCATCACTACAGCCCAGCGGAGTTGGGAGGCTCCAGGAAGGTGTGTAAAGTGCTGGGATGTCTGGATCCTGGACGCGCTGTCACCTCCGCCCTAGGGCAGTGTTCTGTACCCCCCCTGCTGCTGGCTGAGTTTCTCCATCCCTTGGCAATAAGACAGACTCTTGTTTTCACAGCCAGTCGATCGCCCTCGTGTCATCACCCTGCCTGCTGGCTGGGCAGGGTAACTCCTGAGGTCACCACCCTCTCCAGCCTGCCTTGGGCTTGGAGAGTGAGGAGGAGGGCGAGGGACGTCTGCTGACCCTGAACATCCGCCATCCATCATACCATCACTGAGAGCAAGTGAGTGGCATTCGGGTTCCTCAGTGGCTTCCCCTGTCTGTCTGGGGAGAGGAGAAACAGGGGGAGAGACTATCTCCAAAGGGGGATTTCCTTTGCAAACAACCCCCAAGAGCCCCTCACTCTTAGGCCAGGCAGGGGCTTCTCCAGAGCCGTCTCCAGTGTGTTTGGAAAGGTTCCAGCAATGGGGCTCCCAGCCCTTCCCTTGTGGGACACTGTTCCGCAGGCTGAGAGTCTCTGAGCTGGGCCAGACCCTGTGAGCTGCTGAGCCTGGAAATCAATGGAGAATGAGGAGGGCCCTGGTCTTCCTGTGCCTAGGGTCTCTGTGACTTTGACATGGGGAATGGTTTCGCAGGAGAAGTCCGGGCTCCTGGGTTCTGTTCCTTCTCTAGCCTGGGCGGGAGAGTGGCCTGGGAGGACAGGAGGGGGCTGCTTGTCCAGAGTAACCGATGGTCTTTGGGACTGACCCCCTTGCTGGAAAAGGATGAGACTTCCTGGCTATTGCAGCAGCAGGGATTACGAGGGGGAACGTTGGGAGCAGATCATGCAATGAACTCCTGCCCGTGTGTGTAGATGGCACTCCCTGCACTCCTGTGGGGCAGAGGGGGCGGCTGTGGTTGGAGCAGGGAGGAAGAGGGACGGAAAAGGCCCAGAAGTGAAAGGCTGCCTTGAGCCCAGACTCACCTCTGCTCCCCGCTCGGTTCCAGGATGGCCAGGCTTCTGCGGATGTTCAGGAGGAAGGCTCTGCAGGTGGCCCCAGAGCCTGAGGGAAGCAGCTGCCGTCTTCCCAAGGGGCAGAGCAAGCCCTGCGTCCCTGCTGGCGGGGAAGCAGGTCCCGTCCAGGCCAGACGGCGGAAGTGCCCGGCCTTCTGGAAAAGGACCCCGGCTCCCGGCGCAGGCGCCAAGCTGGGAGAAGCCCCAACCAGGCCCCAGTGGAGCTGGCCCAGGCTGCGGTTTGGCAGACAGGACCCAGCCCAGGAGGGGCGCCGGGCAGGGTGGCTCTGGGGCTTGTTGTGTGGGCAGCAGCGGCCCCAGGAGCCCAGCCCTCCTTCCCATCAGGAGGCCTCGCCCTGCCCGCTCTCTGAGGCCCTTCCAGCCCCCGCCGGCCAGGACGGGGAAGGTCCCTGTCCCAGCACCAGCCGCTCAGCCTGGGACAGCGGCAGCACCTGGGCCTCTGGCAGCAGCCAGGCCGACGGGCGCCACTGCTTTGTTCCAGGTGAGGAGCCAGGCTGGGCTCCGGGAGGGCTGAGGACGGGATGTGAACACCCTGGGCCCAGACGCTCTCCCAGGGATACGGGGGGGGGGTCCCCAGCCCAGGTGTCTGGCCTGAGCCGCGCGAACCCCACGGACAGCAGCAGCCGTCACACAGCTGCCCCTTCCGCACGGGGACCTGGGGGTGGGGGTGTGAAGAGCTGCTGCCAGTTGGTCCTTGCTGCTCCGGGCGGGGGGAACAGGCACCTCCCCTGGAGTCCTGGGCAGGGGAGGGGGGCTCTGCTCTGGGCTTTGGCAGCTGTTGGGGGCTGAAGGCATCCCTGAGAGGGAGGTTTGGGGCCCCATCTGCCCTGGGTGCCTCAGGTGGGAAGGGGGGTCTTGAATCCTGCTCTGCCCACCACGCCCCTGTCCTTCCCTCCCTGGTGCAGGGACCTCCCTGGATTCGGAGCAGGAGGAAGGGGTGGACGTGGCCAAAGATGAAGCTGCTCTCAAGGTCATCCGAGAGCAGCTCCAGTGCAGAGAGAAGGTACAAATGTTCCCCACCTGGGCTGGAACCAAGATTGCCCTGTCCCTTCCCAGCATCCCCACCCCCTGCCGAGGGTCTTGTCCCTCCTGATCCACCACCCCTAATAGGGCCCTTTTACATCCATGATGAGGGACCCCCAGATGGGGGTCTTTGTCCCACAACAGCCGAGGTCGTCTCCCCCGACAGGCACTGTCCCAGTTCCTGATCCTGCTTGCGTAGGAGTGGTGGGGGATTTGGACAATCGTCGGGTCCCCACAATCTCCCATTGAGGACTGAGCCCTGGAGCTGGTTTGGGTGGGGAAGGAAGGTCCCTCGCTAACAGGTTCTCTCTCGTTATACCCCACTCCTGGTGGGTCCAGGATGAGGGGCAGCAGCTCCTGTTCCTTCAGGCCATCTACCCCGCATGTCTGGCTGCACGGGAGAGAGGGGAGGACACGCTGGAGCCGCGCTGCTGCAAGGCGGCTGTGGTGAAGAGGATCGTGGTGAGTGAGACACGCCATACGGCAGCTGGCGAGAGGAGAGAGACATGGGATTGGCAAGGGTATGGCCAGGCTAATGGGTGGGGGGTGGGTACTGTTGGAGGGGGCAGCAGAGGGCAGGGATTGCTGTCGCTGAAGACCTGGGAGAAGAGAAGGGAGAAATTCTGAGATTGGTGGGTAGTGGGCAGGGGGGGAATTGTGGGGCTGGAGGGCAGCTGAGAGTGGGGGACAAGGAATCACATGGTCCCAGATCGGTCATCGGGATGGGGCTAAATGGGGGAAGTTTTGACAGGGAGGAGGAAAGAAGGGGATTGGAAGTGAGCTGGGCAGGAATCCGGGAAGGGGGACAAGTCGGATGGGCAGGAAGGAATCGGAGGAGCGGGAGGTTGTGGGGGATCTTGCTGGCCATGTGGGGTACTGGCTGTGTCATCTCCTCACTGGGAGGTGTCAGTCGGGCCTGAATCTCACATGCTCCTTTGTCTCCTTCGCTTCTCACAGGAGCTCATCGAGGAGCTTCCCGATGACTCGTCACCCAGCGCCGTCCTCGCCCACTCCCTGGCTGCAGTGGGCAACCTCTGGTACCGAGACAGCCCCACCCCCACACCCCGCCGGCTCCCCTCACCCCAGTGCTGCTCAGGCCCAAGGCTGGGAGTCACCGTCACTGTCCCTCCCAGGTCACCTCCCAAGAGTGGCGCCTCTGGCAAGATGGTGGGGTGGGAAGGGTCACACTCTCTCCTGGCAGGGCTCTTCTTTTCACTTCCATAACATGACAGGGGCCTTGGGGAGGGGCTCACTCCCAAGCTCAGATACAGGAGGGGCAGTAGGCTGCAGGGAACAGGAGCTATTCCTGTCCTGCCACTGTCTGTCTGGGATGCCTTGGCCTTGTCATTCCCTAGCTAAGTGCCTCAATTTCCATTCTCTCCAGCATGTGCCTCTATCCCTGTGGGTTGGTGTCTGTGTTGGTGACAGTCCCACCTCCGTACTGCACAGTCTAATACCAGCTCCTCTCTCTTGCCAGCACCATGAAACCTGCCCTGGAGCCAGCCCTAGAGACCCACCTCTTGCGAGCTGCCCTTCACTCCGTCTTCACCCTGGGCACGGAGAAGGACACCACCGACATCCAGGTACCTCCTCCTCCTCCATCCTTTTACTTTTCCAGAGTGGTCCTTGGCCCCTGCTCCCTTGATTCGCTAGAGCTCCAGATTTAGGGGTGGGGTAACAGAGTTGGAACAAGCTGAAGGGTTGGATTCTTCCCTTCAGCAGGGAAGAGATTACCCCTCCCTGGGGGATTTCTTTCTTTCTTTCTTTCTTTCTTTCTTTCTTTCTTTCTTTCTTTCTTTCTTTCTTTCTTTCATAAGCCATGTTTTATCCAGAAGCCCAGCTTCCATCCATAGCAACTTGGCTGTTTCATACTCTTCTGCCTACAAGGCCCTCTGCAGAGACCTGCTAAGCTCATGGATCAAAGGTCCAGGGGTCATCAATTCTTGCGAATTGCCTGCCGTGGGATGTGAAGGAGAGAGGCCAGGATATGTGTTTGGAGTCTCCCCAGTGCTTCCCAGAGACCCCTCTTCCCATTCTGTGGCAGGTGTAGGCCCAGGTTCCCTAACTCTGACCCATGCTTTGCAGGCTCTGCACAAAGTCATCCCAGAGGTCCTGGATGCCATGCTGGGGAACCTGCTGGCAGAGTCTCCAGACACAGACAGGCTCCACTTCATCTTGGAGGTGAGCCCCATTTCACCTGAACTCTTTGGGGGACTGGTAAGGAGAGACTGGAAGATCCATTTTCTACTGTGTCCTCCTAGCTGGGTCCCCAGTGGGCCGTCCTTGGTTGGGGAGGTCAGTGCAATGCAGTGTCAGGTCCTTCCTTCTTGAGGGACAGAGGAAAGAGCTGGGATTTCAAGCCAGAGCTCTGCCTGGTTCTGCTGAGCACTAACCACAGGGCTCCTGGGTGTCTTGGGGAGTGAGAGTCTGAAAAACCACCTTTCCCCCACCCCTCCAACACACACACCCCATGAGATTTGGGAGATGGTTCTCAGAGAAGAGGCACACGCTCCTTCCTAGAGAAACAGGAGGAGCCCAGGGAATCAGCCCTTCCCTCTGATCTGCTCTGAAATTCCTGGGGGGATTGTGTTCTCAGTCACTCCCTCCATCCCCCCAAGGATTTTCGTAGCAGGGAAGGGCAGAGGGTTCAGTCTCCTTTCTGGTGAACTCTTCAGGAATCAGGAGTTCTGGGAGGATGGGACCAGCCCCGACCCCGAACATTGTCCCAATCGAGAGAGACGCTGACAAGTTGTGACCTGCAGGGTACAAGCTGTGTCCTGGGGGAAAGAATCCCCTTCCAAAGCTCTGCCATCAAGGCCTCAGATATTCCCCCCTGTGCAGAATGTCTCAGGCCCCTGGGGCTGGGGGCGTGGGGGGCTCATTTGCAAAGCAGGTGCACCTGGCCACTGAGTCTGACCTGCGTCCTTTCCCCACAGAATATCAACTTGTGGGTCGTGTCCAGGGTGTCGCAGGAGCGAGCCAGGGCCATCAGGAGCAGCACAGCCCTGCTGAGATACACAGTCTCCCTCCCTGAGTTTGACGTAAGTGACCTCCAACCCCAGCTTGCTGGCTCCAGGCGGAGGCGGGCTGGCTCCAGCGGGCTGGCTCCAGCGGGCTGCAGGATTTGCTACTGCCGGGGCTGTGGCTTAGGAGGGTTCTTCATGGGGAGGCAGAGTCAGAGCACGGACTGAGCTTGGCTTGAGTCAAGTTCTTCTTGTCCTGGTTCAGTGTTGTCCCTGGGCCTTTAAGGAGCCCATGCTCCACCCCTGCTTGGCATCCCAAAGCAGCTCCGTGCTCCCTTGGCAGCAGAGCAAATGAAGGGTCGATCTCAAGCTCCTCTTCCCCAGCATCTCCTGCGGAGGAGCTAAGGGGAAGGAGCCCTCTGGCCCAGGGGAGCTGACAGGAAAATGCTGATGGAGTCCCCTCTCCTCTCCCTTCCATTAGATCTCAGCCGAGTTCCCTAGGATGGGTCACCATGTGGCCCAGCTGGCTCTATTTGTCAGCGATCCAGACAAGGACATCAGCCGGCAGGCCAGGGAGGGGACTTACCGGCTCTACCAACTGCTGCTCCAACAGAGGGGTAAGGAACCCAGCTGGGACACAGAACCCAATAGGGGACTGAGAGTGACCACAGGTGGATAATGGGACCCCAGACCATTTCTCTCCGACTGACCCCAGCTGGAGGACAAGTCTCTCTCTGCCTCTGTTCTTCTCCACTCCACTGTGGAGCCACCAATGGGATTGGAAGGACACAGAAACTGCAACCAGAATGAGGAGAAAAGTCTCTCTCTCTCTCTTTCTTCCAGGCCTGACCATACATGACGCGGAAGATCTCTGGTGCTATGACTGGCACCAGGACAGAAGGCTCTTAGGCTACAAGAATACAGCCTGAGTGGGGGAGGTAAGGGCACTGTGCCAGGGCATGACACAGCTCAGGGAGTGTAGCTGGCTGGGTTCCCTGCAGTGGATGCCTCCTGGAGACAGGAAAAGAGCCCACACCTTATTTCCAGCTCAGAATTCCTCATCCAGCAACCAGTGGGACAGGCTGGTGCTAAAGGTCCCACATTGGAACCTCGCTAGTTGCCGTGATTTGAGTGTCTTACATGGCTGCATTGCTCCATGGCATGAGGAAGATCCCCAGGTGGGTGAGTTAATATAGGATTATGGCTCTGGGTGTCTCTCTGCTCCTTGTCCCCCTGGCTGATCCCCAAGTGTCTGAGAGGAGAGCCCTGAGTCAGTCAGTCACGATTGCTTGATCAGACCCTTGTTTAATTCCCTGCACCCTGTAGAAGCAGAGAAAGGAGGTGGGCTTTGCCCAATTCCATTGGCGGTCAGGAAGCAGAATGCTCCAACCTGGGAACTGGGTAGGGGACATAGTGAGCGCCAGAGCCAATATGGACCACATGCGCCCCCCTCATGTCTCCAGCCCTGGCCAGGGAATGGCAGAGTATCTGGACCTCAGCCACTGTTCCAAAGAAGCACATTGTCACTGACCCAAGTTGCGGCTTCTTGCTGCACAAGTAGAAAATCAAAGACACCCCCGTGCCCCCATCTCACAACTGTGGTGAGAATATCCAAACCTTCCAACACACCGTAACACAGTGCCCCCAGCCTGGAGTCAAAGGTGAAATGGGTGATTGCCACAACATCACAGAGGAGGCCCTGGAGCGGCTCCTGGATCGACAAGGGCATCGACAGAACGCTGCTCCACAGACGCCCCGTGAGAGAGACTGTGTGAGCTTGTCCCGCCTCCCACAAGCTGAATTGCTGCTGCGGAAGAAAAGTCTCTGAGGAGCGTCTGGGATGGGGACTGGGCCATGAGTCTCCTTGTCCTTGTCAGGCTGCAGGTTGGATTCCCTGTGAAGAAACCAAGGAGATGCAGAGGCCATTCCCAGCAATGAGAGAAATCACTAAGCTGGGGTGAAGAGACCTTTGGTCTGTCAGCTCCAACCCCCTCGCCCCACACAACACACACACACACTCCTCTAGCCACTGAGGTGCAGGAGATCTCTCTGCTGGAAGCAACACAGGGTCCCCTGTCATCTCGGTGCCCTGCACAGCAGAGTGGGCCTGCTCACACACATTAGAGATCCATTTCCAGCCCATCCTGGCCCCTGCCAGAAATTGCCCTCCCGAAAGAGCCACTGGAGGCTTTGGTCCCTCAGCATCTGCCACCTTTTAATAAAGGGGCTTCCCTGAGCCCTGGGACCCTGAAAGCCTCCTGGGGAATGAACTGCCTTGGCCACAGCAGCTCTCTTCCCCGCCCTTTGGGGCACTAGAAGCCATTGTACCGCCAGGACTTGGAGGCTGGCTCTGGCCAATCTGCTCGAGTCCCGTGTCCTCTTGGTTTTAGGTCTTTGGAAAATTCTTCTCCATCAGTCAGAAAAGATCCTTCCTTCAGACAGCAGTGCTGGCTATCCACGACCCCCTGCTGCGTGTCAGCCAGGCTGGGCTGGTGCTCGTCTACTCCCTCCTGGGGGAAGCCCAGCAACTGATGGGGGTCACGGTAAGCAGCTGCAATCGACTCAGGAGCTTGGGGTGGGGGCCAGGGACTCATTCCCATCCTATTGCCATTCGCTGGCCTGCTGGCAAGGAGCCTAGTGGGGACTTCTGGACTTCATGGACTTCTCTTCTTAGGATGTGGTGCCCTGCTATCACTCCTGGAAAGGACAGGAGAGTCCCCTAAGAGCCCTCTGGGAACCTTTCCTGCCCCACAGAGCTGCCCCCATTTCCCCATAGCCTAGTGTCCATGTCACCTGAGCCACCATCGAGAGTTGCTCCCTTCCCCGGCAGCCTGGGAGGCCAAGGACTGACTGGTGATGGTAACTGAGCAGGAAGGGCTGAGGCACATGGGCGTGGGAAGCTGGTGTTGCTGCTTGTAGGGCTGGACCCGCTCTTGAGAGATTGGGAGGATTCAGACAGCAGAGGCTGCTGACCTGCCCTGTTCACCAGAGCTGCCATCCTGTGGCTTCAGCTTTTGTCACTGGGGTGACTTGGGGAAAGGTCTCAACCTCTCCCCATCCCACTTCACTGCTGCCAGAATCCCTCCTGCCCCCCGCCACCCTGCTAGAGCCCCCTCTCTGCTCTACCTGGGTGGGGATGGAGGAAGGGGTGGAGGAGAGGGTTCTACGAACTTGAGCGGTGTCCCCAGGTGGGTTGGAGGTGGAACAGCTGTCAGGGGCACTGATGGGGAGGTGGCAGGAGCCCACCCGACAAGGAGGGGGGTTGGCACTGGAGGTCACTAGAGAGGACAGCAAGCCTCCATCCTGGGGGTCAGGAGGGTGAATCCACCACTCAGACATGAGCAGCTGCTGGGTGGAAATGATGGTACTGGTTCCAGGTGCCCTTCATCCTCCCTGATTCCTGGGGAGTGTCTCCGTCTCTGACATGTTCTCGTTCCCCTGCAGCACGAGGATGTCACAGCCAAGGTCATGGGCCAGCTTCACATCATCAGGCACTTGCACCAGATGCCCGAGGTGCTGCAAGGGCTGTGGCTCGTCTGATGCTCTTAAAGGTTCCCCTCCCTGTTCAGCAAATGCCGCTCCCTGCTGCAGGTACTGCTCTGTCTCACTGTAAATGCGGGGCTCGTGGAAGCGGAAATGGAGGCCCCTGGCACTCACAGAAATTCTCTGCCCTCTCTGTGGAGCTGGGTCCTTCCCTCAGCCCCCCAAATTCCTCCATCTGGGGCAGGAGCTCCTTCTCTCCCACCCATACCCCTCCCCTCTTTCCTTGATCTCACCCCCATCCCATTCCCCGTGCTCCCAGGCAGAGATCTTCCTGCCCCATATGGCGCAGAAGGACCTTTATGTCAGGGCGACAGACTGTCTGCCCAACTGAAGCTCAGGAAGCTCCACATTTGAGGTGAGGATGGGACAGAGGCTCAGGGCTAGCTTCATCTCCTGCCCTTTATTCTTCCTTGGGCTCTTAGAGTCTGACATGAAGAGGAGCCTCCTCCCCCCATGTCTTCTAGGCCCTGGGGTGTGTGACAGCCTCCCAGATGGCTGCAGTCAGAAGCTGAACCACCTCAGGGAGCACTGGGGGCAGGTCCCTTGTCCGAGGAAACCAAGTAGTGGTAGTTCTCAAAGAGGCTGAGAGGGAAGACCCCACTCCCTCATGGAGGTAAGAGCCATTGACTTCTTTGGGCATCTGGGTTTCTTGGGGGAGAAATGGGATCCCTGCTGCATAGCCTGGTTGGGAGCTTCCCCCATCCCTGGGACAGAGACATCTCCATCAATGTGCCACCCTTGTTTTTTTCGTAGCAAGAGACTCCCCAGAGAACTCCTCAAACCTGTTCTCCTGGGAGCATTTCTGGGAGGAGGCTCCCATCCCTCAGTCTCCAACTCCATCATGCAGTCTCTTTCACCTAACTTCTCCGCTCTCCAGCTCCACTTCCCGCAGCAGGACAAACGGACCTTCAGCTCCTAGAGAACAGACTCTGACCTCCTTCTGATCAGCAATGGGGTTTCACCATCCCCTCAGCAAACCTGTCAGCCGGGCTGGACCGGATTGGAAGGAGGAGGGTATCTAACAGGGTGGCTTGGCCTATGGCTGCCTAGCCTGGGGCTAGGCCAAATTGATGACCAAGTGAGCCCCACCTGAGAGGAAACAAGGGAAAACAGCAGCAAAAGTACAGAAGCAGAGCGAGCTGTTCAGTCGACGGCCTTGCGCCAAAACCTGGAGTCCAGGTTAGGACTGGGTTCTCTCACAGTCCCTAAGGAAGGGGACACAGAAGACCATAGAAACCCAAGAAGGGCAGTCCCAGCCGAAATCAGGCGGAGGAAGAACTCCCCACAAGGGTGGAAGGCCTTGTTTCTGTTCAAGACATTTTTGGACTTTGTTTGGAAGGAGCACGACCCAGGAAGGAGTGGAGTAACGGCCAGTCACCTGGTTGGAGGGCTGAGTTCTCAGCCAACAAACTGCAAGAGTGAGTATCAGTGGAGTTGCTAGCCCAGCTAGAAAGCGGTGACACGAGGCCTGGCCAGCATCTAGCAGTGAGTGAACTCTGGTCCGCACCTGCTTCCATTCTGGAAACAGCCTGGTATTGGAGAATGGGTGGGGAGAGCAGGGAGGTGGGAGGGGTTCCTGAGGCTGCGGTGAGGAGGAAGTTGTGGGGCTGGGAGGGGAAGGACATGGCCCAGCTTGTGGGAGGGATCCTGCTGGCTGTGTCAGGAGCCCTGTGTAGCCTCTTCTGTGGGAAGTTCCCATGGATCAGTGGGGCCTGAATCTCTCCTGCTCCTTTGGTCTCTTTGGGCTTCACAGGAGATGTCTGGTGAACTGCCCTTGGACTCTGAGCCCAGCACCTCTCAGAAATTATTCGCTACCTTCAGAGAGACAGGGCACAGCTCAGCCTGTTGGGTAGGCTGGAGACTCACACCTCACTCGAACACACAACGCTGAGGTGCTTTGGGAAGCACAGTAACAAAGAAGAGATTTAAGTGAAACTAAGCAAGAGAAAGAGACAAATTTCAAACAGACAAAGAAAACAAAACACACTTTGTAGTGACGTAAACTGAACCTTAACAAGTCACAATCTTTGCCTTAGCAGTTTCCAGACTAACATCTCAGCTTTCCTAACAGACCTTCTTTGATGTCCCTGTAGGGTGCAAAACCTCTCTGTCGAATCCGCGGATTTGATTGCTTCATCTTCTGGTTTCAGACCCTCTGTTCTCCTTCTGGGCTGCCTGGACCCTGACTGTAACATCTCTCTGGCCCAGCCTCTTACACAGATGTGTGCTGCAGTCAGCCCAGCGCAGGGAGCAGCGGGAACAGATGATCTCATCCCGTCAGACCAAGCAACAGGGGTCCCAGTGAGGCTTAGATGGAAGATCCCAGGCATGTCCTGGAGGTAAGAACCGTCCACTCTTCTGGGCACTTGGGGCTGTTGCAACAAAGAGGGGACTCCTGTTCCATAGCCTATTTGCCATCCTGACTGTGTTTTTTTATTCTCAGAGGATGCGTCCGGGACCCTGGAGACTGTTTCGTGCAGGAGGTTTGAGCAGGGAGAGATCACTCACTGTCATGACCCATGGGTCATTAACCCGGGTGTGCAGGGTTTCTGGGAGCAGCCGCCCTCCAGCACGCCACCTGGAAGTCTACGAAAAACTGCTTAGCTAGGACTGACGAAGTCCAGACCCAGTTTGAGGCTCCTATTGGCAGAGTCCCAGAGCAGCTTATCGGCCCCCCGGGACCTCCTTAAACCAGCAGCAGGAACAAGAAGCTGTCTGAACACCCGAGCTCCTCCCCGCCCCCTCTGGACCATGTGTTGGCTGTTCCTGCTCCCACTCCCCAGGCTTGATTTCCTGGCATCCGCACTCGGGGTGACTCATCTGACTTGAGGTGCTGAACACAATTTGGTCTTTTGTTTCTGCTCTTCCAGTGTCCTGACCCAGCTGACTCTCGACTCCTGTCTCATGAGTGTGGACTCTGCCTCTGACCACTAGGTCTGGCTGCCCATGACTCGGCCATGACACTGACTTTTCTACAATTCCTCCAGTGCCCTTTTCTGCTCTCCAGCTCTGCTCTCCCAGCAAGACACACCGATCCCTTGGCTTCCAGAGTCCTGCTTGCCTGCTAGTCAAGGGCTCAGAGGGAGAGCTTGTCTTGCCCCCTCCCCTACCACAGCTGCTTTTCCTCGGGGACTCTCCCTCGCGCAGAAGAGTATCCGTCCTGGCAGCAATTCAGGAAGTCACAGAAGGGACGGTCTGCTCAGCTCCCTCTGCAATGCCACTGCCCGAGACCATTACGAGTGGGTGCCCAGTGACTGCGCAGGCAGCTCCTTGAGAGACTCCTGGGGCAGGGCAGTCGTGTTTCCCGGTGACCGCGGGAAGCCATGCAAAGAGTGCGGCATTGAGGAGACTTTCCTGCTGTCCCAAAGGGTTTCTGTTCTCCTGCACGGTCAGACTGCGGGGCCGGCTGGCAGAATGGGGAAGAGCTGGTTGGTGTTGAGTTGGAGGAATCACCATAGTGGTTGCAGCAGCTGTAGATCCTGGAGTCCCTGTGGTCGGGTTCCCATGCGTCCAGATTTTCACGGACATGTCCGGCTTTTTGGGTTTTCAATTGCCCACTCTGGGGGCTGCGGGGGGAGCTGAGCGCTCTGCGGGGGAGCACGGCACTGTGTCTGGCTCCGCACCCCAGACACATTGCTCTGAGCAGCAGGGTACGGGGGCCGGGGGGCTGGAGAAGGGGCATGGGGTCCCAAGGGACAGTCAGGGGACATGGAGCAGGAGGGATTGGATGGGTCAGGGGTTCTGGGGGGAGCCTGTTAGGGGGTGGGCATATGGAGAGGGGTCAGGGGAGTCAAGGGACAGGGAGCAGGGGGGGTTGGATGGGGCGGAGGTTCACGGGGGGAAGTCAGGGGAAGGGATCAGTGGGGGTTAGATGGGTTGGGGGTTCTCTGGGGGCAGTCGGGGGACAGGGAGTGGTTGGATAGGTGTGGGAGACCTGGGGGTCTGTCGGGGGTGGGGGTGCGGATAGGGGGCAGGCCAGTTAGGGGACAGGTAGGGGGGGAAGTTCTAGGGGAGCAGTTAGGGTGGGGGGGTCTAAGGAGGGGGCAGTTGGAGACAGGGAGAAGGAAGGCTTAGATAGAGGGCAGGGTCCTGGGAGGGGGTGATCACGGGACAAGGAGATGCGGGGGTTGGATGTGTTGGCTGTTCTGGGGGGGGCAGTCAGGGGGCAGGAAGTGGGAGGGAGTAGATCGGGGGCAGGGCTACAACTCCCCCCCGCTGGAGTGTCCTCTTTTTTGAAAGTTCAAATATGGTAACCCTACCCTATGGCCAAGCCTCCACTCCTGAGAGTTCAGGCGAACCTCCCCCTGTTCTCAGGGAGTCTTTGGCTTTGGCGGCTGGGCCTGCCTGCCGAGACAGAGGACTCAGTGTTTCCATCAGGCTGCTCAGCTGCAAATGCAGCCACCCAAAGGCGTGAAGAATGGAAGCGAAAGAGCAAAGCTGGACCCTCCGCTGAGCTCCTGCCATCAAGTGAGCACAGCCTGGGAGACGAGGGAAAGCTCCAAGGTGGCTGGTGGCTGCAGGAATCCAGGGGAGGAGAAATAAATAGTTCATGATGAATCCTACGGGCTTTGTCTTGTGTGGTGAAGGGTTTAAAATGGGTCTAGTTACTATCACATTCAACTTTACAATCGCTGTGTCTGATTGAAGGGCAGGTCTGGAAAGGTCAGAGATCACTCTAGGAGCTTCATGTCTCAGATTCTGTCCCTATTGCCTGCTTTGACCAGCTGATCTCACCCCAACACATCCCTCAGGTGTTCGCAGTGGTGAGCTCTTTCCCTCTTTTTCTGGATTAGCCGCCAGCATGGGGACGGGATACATGTGGCCAAGGAAATGGAGAGGCATGGGGATCACTTGCAGAGGCAGGCAGAGAACTTGCAGAGTTGCCTGTTAATGCAGCTCCTATGGGGGAAGCACGGTAGGGTACCGTGCACTCAGGGGCACCATTTCCAATTTTGGTAGTGGCAGGGAGGATAATTTTACCATGATCCAAAGGACTACTTAGGCTCCTGAAAACTCTAGTGTTTTGGCAGATAACTTAGCAAAGAGCTGACAGGACCACTTGCCAGACTGCTTTCCGGGGAAGACAGCTATAAGAATGGATCCAGGGAATGGGGTTCTGTATCTCTGAGCTGTTTGGACACTTTCAGGGAACATTCCAGGTGCAAGACAGAGATCCCCAAAGTTATTCTGGGTAACCCTGAGAGACTTATGGAAAACTTGCAGATACCTCATCTCTGCTGTCACTTTGCACTGACAAACTTGGACTGTTCGAACCTGTTCATGTATTTTACCTGCTTTAACCTCTCAATAACTTTCATCTATAAAAGAAAGAAAATTAAATAAATGACGTAGTTACACCGATATAGGGCCGTAGCGTAAACCTGACCTCAGAGTTGTCCCATTGAAATGGAATTATTCACAGCAGTCATTAAAGTTAAACATGCATGTAAGGGTTTCCAGGGCCGAGATTAAGGCCACAGCGTAGTAGAGGAGCCGATGCAAGAAGAGAAGAGTTGTGCAAAAACTGAAATACCACTTGGAACCTGGCCCAAACAATGCATCATGACAAATAAACTCCTCTTGTTATACAGTAATAGAGCTGGTTCAAAAGGGTTTTACACTCACAATGCAACCTTTTAATTAGAAATGCCACTTTGGATTACATTGATCATTTGAAAAAAGTTCCCTTTTTAAAAAAAACAGTTTGGATTTCTCTGCCCACTTGAGAGAGAATGTGGAGTTTTTCCCACCAAAACTAAACAGAAATTTGATCATTAAAAACATTTGCAAATAAGTTAGAAGAATATCGGGGTGGGGGGGGAAGTGGTTTCTTCTTCAATTTTCATGACCGCCTCCACCCCCGCTATTTTTGACCAGTTCTAATTATGAATAAATGTCTGTCCGTCCATGAATGATAAATATGTCTGCTTCTGAAACATTTACAAACAATGGCTCTCATCAGGAGCCCTGAGGTCACATTACGCAGAGAAACACCCAGGCCTGCGGGGTTCACATTCACAAAGACATAAACTGCCCCAGGACGGGAATGTCACACACAACACAGCGTGAGTGGCCCGGGTTGGTGAGGTGCATGTTTTGCTGTTGCTGGCAAATTGTGCTTTTTGAGGTGGGGGGCAGGGGGAAGTTATATTTGCAAGGAGTTCTTCATCCTCTCCCACTCTCAGCCAGGGGTGCCAGAACAGGGGAGACCAGGGCCCACCACTTTTTACTGGCCATAAGTGTGAGCGACTGGATGACGGGGGAAAGACGGGAGCCGGGGGGGGAGCGGTGTTTTGGGGGTGTCAAGGTTCCTCCCCCACTCTGAACTCTAGGGTACAGATGTGGGGACCTGCATGAAAAACCTCCTAAGCTTATCTTTACCAGCTTACGTCAAAACTTCCCCAAGGTACAAAATATTCCACCCGTTGTCCTTGGACTGACCGCTACCACCACCAAACTAATACTGGTTACTGGGGAAGAGCTGTTTGGATGCGTCTTTCCCCCCAAAATACTTGAAGTGGCAGCTCAGAGAGAAAGGCGGCATGAGGGGTGGCCTCGGAAAGGGGCGGTTTGAGGGGGCCGGACCTCGAGGAGAAGGGGTGGCACAGGGGCTGGGCTACAGTTTGGGTGACAGCAGCCCCCCTCCCCCTTTTAGGAAGCTTTTGCCCATATTGCCCTCATCTCAAATCAGTTTGTTACAGTAAGAAAACTTTGAGCAACAAGGAGACTCAAAGACCCACAATATAACCGCTAAAATCATCACCCACCCCTAGAGCTGGGCAAACAGAATTTTTTGGTCTCTGACAATTCCAAAAAAAAGAGATGGAAAAAAACTGGTTTCAGGTTGAACAAAAGTAACGTTTTTCCAAATTTTTGATGAATGAAAAAGCTTTAAAAAACAAAAACAAAAAGACCCAGGAACATTTCCAGGGTGGTAACTTTTTGAATTTTTAAAAAAAAATAAAGGACATTTTTAAACAAAAAATTGTTTCAAACTGAAAAATCAAAATGGTTTGTTTGGAAAGTGTCTAAACGAAATGCTTTGACTTTTTAACAACTGAGGGGAGGGGCTGGACGTGAACAATTCAGCAGAATGAATATGAATTCGCAAACTGCTGAACCTAAAATAGGTTTAGATGAAAGTTTCGCCCAGTTTAGTCCCCACTATTGAGGGGCATCGTAGGAGGGATCAGCTCTTCTAGCTGGTTTCCCAGCCCAAGTCTGTCTCCATTTAATGGGTCCCTCCCCCCCACTCCGGTTTAGGGTTGCCAATTTTAATTGGACCTATTCCTGAAGATTTTATCACGACATAATCTTTAATTAAAAATTAATCTTTAATTCCTGCAGACTCCCGGTCATCCTGGAGGATTGGCAATGCTACTCCAGTTTCCTGGGCCACACCCATAGAATCATTGAATCATAGAATATCAGGGTTGGAAGAGACCCCAGAAGGTCATCTAGTCCAACCCCCTGCTCGAAGCAGGACCAATTCCCAGTTAAATCATCCCAGCCAGGGCTTTGTCAAGCCTGACCTTAAAAACCTCTAAGGACGGAGATTCTACCACCTCCCTAGGTAACGCATTCCAGTGTTTCACCACCCTCTTAGTGAAAAAGTTTTTCCTAATATCCAATCTAAACCTCCCCCACTGCAACTTGAGACCATTACTCCTTGTTCTGTCATCTGCTACCATTGAGAACAGTCGAGAGCCATCCTCTTTGGAACCCCCTTTCAGGTAGTTGAAAGCAGCTATCAAATCCCTCCTCATTCTTCTCTTCTGCAGGCTAAACAATCCCAGCTCCCTCAGCCTCTCCTCATAAGTCATGTGTTCTAGACCCCTAATCATTTTTGTTGCCCTTCGCTGGACTCTCTCCAATTTATCCACATCCTTCTTGTAGTGTGGGGCCCAAAACTAGACACAGTACTCCAGATGAGGCCTCACCAATGTCGAATAGAGGGGAATGATCACGTCCCTCGATCTGTTCGCTACGCCCCTACTTATACATCCCAAAATGCCATTGGCCTTCTTGGCAACAAGGGCACACTGCTGACTCATATCCAGCTTCTCGTCCACTGTCACCCCTAGGTCCTTTTCCACAGAACTGCTGCCTAGCCATTCGATCCCTAGTCTGTAGCGGTGCATTGGATTCTTCCACCCTAAGTACAGGACCCTGCACTTATCCTTATTGAACCTCATCAGATTTCTTTTGGCCCAATCCTCCAATTTGTCTAGGTCCTTCTGTATCCTATCCCTCCCCTCCAGCATATCTACCACTCCTCCCAGTTTAGTATCATCCGCAAATTTGCTGAGAGTGCAATCCACACCATCCTCCAGATCATTTATGAAGTTATTGAACAAAACCGGCCCCAGGACCGACCCTTGGGGCACTCCACTTGATACCGGCTGCCAACTAGACATGGAGCCATTGATCACTACCCGTTGAGCCCGACAATCTAGCCAGCTTTCTACCCACCTTATAGTGCATTCATCCAGCCCATACTTCCTTAATTTGCTGACAAGAATACTGTGGGAGACCGTGTCAAAAGCTTTGCTAAAGTCAAGAAACAATACATCCACTGCTTTCCCTTCATCCACAGAACCAGTAATCTCATGATAAAAGGCGATTAGATTAGTCAGGCATGACCTTCCCTTGGTGAATCCATGCTGGCTGTTCCTGATCACTTTCCTCTCATGCAAGTGCATCAGGATTGATTCTTTGAGGACCTGCTCCATGATTTTTCCAGGGACTGAGGTGAGGCTGACTGGCCTGTAGTTCCCAGGATCCTCCTTCTTCCCTTTTTTAAAGATTGGCACTACATTAGCCTTTTTCCAGTCATCCGGGACTTCCCCGGTTCGCCACGAGTTTTCAAAGATAATGGCCAATGGCTCTGCAATCACAGCCGCCAATTCCTTCAGCACTCTCGGATGCAACTCGTCCGGCCCCATGGACTTGCGCACGTCCAGCTTTTCTAAATAGTCCCTAACCACCTCTATCTCCACAGAGGGCTGGCCATCTCTTCCCCATTTTGTGATGCCCAGCGCAGCAGTCTGGGAGCTGACCTTGTTAGTGAAAACAGAGGCAAAAAAAGCATTGAGTACATTAGCTTTTTCCACATCCTTTGTCACTAGGTTGCCTCCCTCATTCAGTAAGGGGCCCACACTTTCCTTGGCTTTCTTCTTGCAAATGTACAATAGGGAACAATCCTGAAACAACAGTGAGATGGAGTAAATGAGAACTGCTGCATTAAGTCTTTTCTTTCTCGACCTTATCAGTTTATTTAAAGCTTCAGAATACACCCCATTCACAAGTTTGTTTGGGGAGTACATGGACTGCCCTGTATGTATGTCCTCAAGCAACTAAGGAGTACAAGTGTGATGCCTGGCAACTTGGCCAACACACTAGGAATTGAATCAGGAGCCTCTAGAAGTGGTTCTCGGGCTGCCAGCTGCTTGCAGCCCAATCAACACATGGCTGCAGCCCATGTGATATCCTCAGGGCCATACAGGTAATATATAGTGTGGATGCAGCCCACCTAACACAGAGAGAGTTGCATATGTGGCCCACAATGGTAAATACTTTGAGAACTACTGTGAGCTAAAAGCATGAGCAACTACAGCTTGAGCTAAAGAGCCAGATTTCTGTTACAGACTTCTATCTTCTGATTGGGCACACAAGGGCAACTGTGATACAGTACACAGTCACCAGTGGGTTACACGAGTTACATGAGTAAAACAAAACAAGCTCAAATTACAATCTGATAATTCATCCTTTTATTACTCTAATACATTTCTCTTAGACCCAGCAAGACAAGAACTGATATGGAACTATGTCCCCATTAATTCACATTAGGGTGAAGTAAACAAGTATGATAATGTGCATCACAGCAAAGGATCCACATTATGATAAAGCAAGTTCTAAAATTAACAAAGCAGTACAGAGAAACATGGAACACTTTTCCATGGATACACAAAACCTCTCTTTTTTATCAAGAGATTAGCTTACAAAATGTCTGCTTATCAGCAGCAGAGAATGAAACAGCTTCTTTATCTGTGGACTAGGTGATACTGGAAAACAAAACAACAATGGAATTCTTTTTTTAGCACTTTAACTGTCCAATTCATGCCTAACCTAAAACTTGATGACTAGGAGAGTGATTTATCATATTGATTTATTCAATGCTTTTAGGAAAACCGCCAGTCTGAACACCAACCTCACTTCATCTGAGCTTCCCTTAAATTTACAACACATTGTAAGAAAAAGGAAGGTCATGGACTAATGGACAATTTCCTGTCCAAATAAAAGACTATGCTGTGGATCTAGTGCAGGAGGACCTGTGAACTGTTACATCCAGACAGTATTAAAATGTACTAGAAATATATCTTTTAAAAAAGCATAGAAAAACAGTAGCTTGATTTTCAAATAGTCTCATTGCCAGTCCAATCAAACAGTTTCATGGAGGTACAGATGCTTTCATACTCTGATGCCATAACTTGGATCCCTCAAATGGATTTTGCTGTCAGCCTGAACAAAATTATGGAATAACTACTTTGTAATGAGCTGGCCATTCATGCATTTAGTGAAAGAAATTCTTCCTCTATGAATTGGCAATGGGGAAATAAGTTAGATGTTCACGCTATTGCTATGGGAGAAAATTGGCCGCTTCCCAAACTACTTTGCTTTCAAACTAGACCACTTTAGCAGTCACAATGCACCAGAGAAATGTGCTTGAATACAGTGTGAGAGACTGTCATGTCACTAACCATACATTACTATTAAAAACGTAATACTTCTCTATGAATTATTTAAAATGTTAAAAAGCAAAACAGACTGTGGGCAGGGTGTACCAGGCCTTTGTGGCTCCCTTCTGGAGGTTCCTCTGCTCTGCTGCACCCAGCCTCCGGAGCAGTTCTCTGAGAGGAAAAGAGCAGCAAGTGTTAAACCTCCAGCCTTGCCTAAAGAGACATCCAGAGAGCAGCCATTTTAGGAACCATTGAGAGCTGGTCCTCCAGCAGCTAGAAAGGCTGGGGACCAGTTACAAACAATTAAGGCTCAGCAGGCCAAAATAAAAGGAGCTGCCTGGGTTTAGCAATATGGTTCCTGGCTGGAGCCAATGGAGCAAGGTGGGATGTTCCCTATGCCACATCTAAAGGAACTGGGCTGGGCTGGGCCGGGCCGGGCCAAGCCTGGATCTGTTTCTGGTCACCAATGAGAGTAGGAGTGTGGAAGAAACCCTGCTGAGTTAATTCCACAAAGGGAATTAAGTCGCAGGTGGGTAAGAAGCCATTTTTGTTATAATTAATCCTGAAGGGCAAGGAACTCTTTCTATTGGAGTTTGTTGTACCCTAGAAGGGGTTGGACTGTGTGAGCCAGCTAGAAGCCTGAGGCCACAGAGGCCAACTGATAGCTTATAGGAGACTGAGGGAGCTTAAGAAAACAGCAACACTCAAAAAGACCACCACACAGACATATGTCCATGTCTTTTTAATGGCAGTTTTCAGAAGTATTCTATATATGCTACATCAGTTGAGGTAATTGAGCTGGATTCTCTCCTGAAGCTGGAAGAAGGAGGAGGTACCAAGGAGATGGCTCAAGCTCTCTGAATCTCAAGGCCATCTGTAGCCCCAACAAGAGTTGGAGCCACTTCTAGGCAGCTCTTAGTTGCACCACTGATGCACCATCCTTAATGGACCCCATACCAGTGCAGGATTGCTTTGACATGGCCCTTTCTAATGAATCAGCAGGTGCAGGACCTGGAGCCAACATATTTTCACTTACAGGCAATTCCCCTCCAACAGAGCCATTTTCCAGCCTCTTTGTAACTCCTGAGTGGTGAAAAGATGCCAGCCCTAAGTAGAGTTTGCAGCCCATTATGATCAAATTGGATTATTCCAATTCTCTCTGTGTGCAGCTGCACTTGAAGACTGCTGCAAAACTCCAGTTGGTTTTGCTTCTGGAATCATAGACTATCAGGGTTGGAAGGGACCTCAGGAGGTCATCTAGTCCAACCCCCTGCTCGAAGCAGGACCAATCCCCAACTAAATCATCCCAGCCAGGGCTTTGTCAAGCCTGACCTTAAAAACCTCTCAGGAAGGAGATTCCACCACCTCCCTAGGTAACCCATTCCAGTGCTTCACCACGCTCCTAGTGAAAAAGGTTTTCCTAACATCCAACCTAAACCTCCCCCTCTGCAACTTGAGACCATTACTCCTTGTTCTGTCATCTGCTACCACTGAGAACAGTCTAGATCCATCCTCTTTGGAACCCCCTTTCAGGTAGTTGAAAGTACCTGTCAAATCCCCCCTCATTCTTCTCTTCCACAGACTAAATAATCCCAGTTCCCTCAGCCTCGCCTCATAAGTCATGTGCTCCAGCCCCCTAATCATTTTTGTTGTCCTCTGCTGGACTCTTTCCAATTTTTCCACAGCCTTTTAGTGTGGGGCCCAAAACTGGACACAGTACTCCAGATGAGGCCGCAACAATGCCAAATAGAGGGGAATGATCACGTCCCTCAATCTGCTGGCAATGCTCCCACTTATACAGACCAAAATGCCGTTAGCCTTCCTGGCAACAAGGGCACACTGTTTACTCTTATCCAGCTTCTCATCCACTGTAACCCCTAGGTCCTTTTCTGCAGAACTGCTTCCTAGCCACTTGGTCCCTAGTCTGTAGCAGTGCATGGGATTCTTCCGTCCTAAGTGCAGGATTCTGCACTTGTCCTTGTTGATTCTCATCAGATTTCTTTTGGCCCAATCCTCTAATTTGTCTAGGTCCCTCTGTATCCAATCCCTACCCTCTAGAACATCTTTCATTCCTCCCAGTTTAGTGTCATCTGCAAACTTGCTGAGGGTACAACCATGCCATTCTCCAGATCATTAATGAAGATATTGAACAAAACCAGCCCCAGGATTGACCCTTGGGGCACTCCGCTTGATACCGGCTACCAGCTAGACATGGAGCCATTGATCACTACCCATTGAGCCAAACAGTCTAGCCAGCTTTCTATCCACCTTACAGTCCATTCATCCAACCCATACTTCTTTAACTTGCTGGCAAGAATACTGGGAAGACTGTATCAAAAGCTTTGTTAAAGTCAAGGAATAACACGTTCCCTGCTGTCCCCTCATCCACAGAACCAGTTATCTCGTCATAGAAGGCAATTAGATTAGTCAGGCATGACTTGCCCTTGGTGAATCCATGCTGACTGTTCCTGATCACTTTCCTCTCCTCTAAGTGCTTCAGAATTGATTCCTTGAGGACCTGCTCCATGATTTTTCCAGGGACTGAGGTGAGGCTGACTGGCCTGTGATTCCCCAGATCCTCCTTCTTCCCTTTTTTAAAGATGGGCACTACATTAGCCTTTTTCCAGTTATCTGGGACCTCCCACAATCACCATGAGTTTTTAAAGATAATGGCCAATTCTCTGCAATCACATCCGCCAACTTCTTTAGTACCCTCAGATGCAGTGCATCCGGCCCCAGGGACTTGTGCTCGTCCAGCTTTTCTAAATAGTCCTGAACCTCTTCTTTCTCCACAGAGGGCTTGTCACCTCCTCTCCATGCTGTGCTGACCAGTGCAGTAATCTGGCTGCTGACCTTCTTCGTGAAGACAGAGGGAAAAAAGGCATTGAGTACATTAGCTTTTTCCATATCCTCTGTCACTAGGTTGCCTTCCTTATTCAGTAAGGGGCCCACACTTTCCTTGATCTTTTTCTTGTTGCTAACATACCTGAAGAAACCCTTCTTGTTACTCTTAACATGTCTTGCTAGCTGCAACTCCAAGTGTGATTTAGCCTTCCTGATTTCACTCCTGCATGCCTGAGCAATATTTTTATACTCCTCCCTGGTCATTTGTCCAATCTTCCACTTCTTGTAAGCTTCTTTTTTTGTGTTTAAGATCAGCAAGGGTTTCACTGTTAAGCCAAGTTGATCACCTGCCATATTTACTATTCTTTCTACACATCGGGGTGGTTTGTTCTTCAACCTCAATAAGGATCCTTTAAAATACAGCCAGCTCTCCTAGACTCCTTTCCCGTTCATGTTATTCTCCCAGGGGATCCTGCCCATCAGTTCCCTGAGGGAATCAAAGTCTTCTTTTCTCAAGTCCAGGGTCCGTATTCTGCTGCTCTCCTTTCTTCCTTGCGTCAGGATCCTGAACTCAACCATCTCACGGTCACTGCCTCCCAGGTTCCCATCCACTTGTGCTTCCCCTACTAATTTTTCCTGGTTTGTGAGCATAAGATCAAGAAGAGCTGTGCCCCTAATTGGTTCCTCCAGCACTTGCACCAGGAAATTGTCCCCTACACTTTCCAAAAACTTCCTGGATTGTCTGTGCATGAGCCTTAGTGGTATCTCCCATAGCAAGTGCATTTGTAATAATGCTCATGGTTATCTGCTGGAAGCTGTTGGGTTTAACCTATATATCTCTGATGGTTTTAATATTGGTGCATTGAGACTACCTCTCATTCTGTGTGACACAACCATAGGTGAGATCTGCTGAGGCCTTTGAGATAACAACACCACAGGTTTAGCACTGGGGTGCTGATGAAAGAGAATTTTCATTGGCGGGACCATCAGTGAAGGGACTCAATCTATTCCTTAGTCCAACAGAGCCTGAATGCATTGAGCTGTGGGGCATGGTGCAAAGCTTATCTCATATCCCAGGCTTCTCATAAATGGGATTATGGGCATAGTGGGGCAGCGGGGGGAGAACTGTTCTGATATGGGAACCAGGCCAGTTGTATTTTTGTACATTGTTTATATATGCACCCAGAGTTGTAAGCCTAACAGGCGATGTCTCTGTGCAGGAGTGAGTGAATTAGAGTACATTTCCTGTTCTTTCTGGCCTCTCAGCATGGTTTTATGTGGCAATGAAGTAGTGGTCCTGGCTATGATTTTTATGTGGGTTTTGCAGGTTCGTGCTTCACCAGCTTATGTATAGAGCAGGCAGTTTTGCAAACAGTTATGTTGCTGGCGTGTGAAATTCAGGCAACCATTAATGATGCTCTAGGATTGAGTCCTGCTCCCACTGAAGTCAACAGCATAATCCCTAGAGGGTCAAATCCTGCCCTTTCCTCCATGGATGCAGAAGGGACACCTGGGAACAGAATCAATCAGCCCTGTTGAATAGGGGATAGGATATGGAGAGCCATGCCGGGTGTGTGCAGACCTTAGCTCTGCTCAGCAGTAGCTCCCTATGTGTGCTAAAAGGGAAAAGAAGCAGTGGGCTAAGGGTGTGCCTGAGGATCCTCTTTTATGTGGATCCTTCTGCTCCCCACTGTCACACTCAGAGGGCGAGCTATGCTTTAGATGCCTTTGCAGTATCTCTTGAGTATATCCCTTCAAGTGACAGATCTAGGCCTGTCTTTTTCTCAGGGTAGAATTCTGCAGTTCACTCTGCTATTAGACTGGGTTTCTTACTGCAGTCCCCTTGTTTCCCAACCATGATAATTCCACACATCCAGCTGTATTTTGAACCTTCAATAACTATCCCTTTGGGAGCTTGTCATCAGTGTCTGATTCAAGCTTCTTCCAAACAAACACATTTGTTCATTAATCCAAAGGTACATAGCAATGAGAGAACAGGGTTTAAAAATCACAAAAAGCCTATATGCATTTCACTTTACCTAACTTAGCCTTTCCTTGACGGTTTAAGTAGGTTCCACTTAACCCCATCACTGGGCTGGGTGAGATGCGTTCCCCTGTAACTACTGCTCCTTGGACATCCCAGACAGCATCTCTCCCCTCTTAAGTCTCAGGTTGTCTTTTTAACCATTCTAAAGTCTCTTTGCTTCATGTTTCTGACTAAAGATCTCCTGGGGTTTTGAGCAGGGCACCAAATTCACTTACGCACGTCTCCAGAGGGTACTGGAGGTGCTCTTCACAGAATGGATTGATGGTATGGGCCCTCTGAACACCAGGAAATTGAATTCTATCTACTAGTGTTGTGTGTGGTTCCTGCAGGATTATCAACAAACTCACAGAGCTAGACAGAGATACAAAACATTCAAAAAATTAGTATATATAATGTCCATGTTCTTCATAGCCACCCTCAGAGGAATGAAGTGTTTTTGGACCACTGTGGCTAGTGCGTTTTCAGAGCTGCAATAATAGAAAGGTCCAGCAGCTACTTCATAGCCTGAGTATGGAAAACTCTTTTGCCCCAGTCTCAGGGCCAGCTCCAGGCACCAGTGTTCCAAGCTGGTGCTTGGGGCGGCAGAGTTTCCGCTGCGGCGGCTATTCGGCAGCAGCTCCTCAGTCCCGCCGTCTGCAGTGGCAATTTGGTGGCAGCTTCTCCCCTTTGCCATCTGTGGCAGCAGTTTTTTTCACTGCTTGCAGCGGCAAAAACTTTAGAGCCGGCCCTGCCCAGTCTGCCATGGAGCTAGCTAGCATCCAGCCCAGCTACTGGGACAAAGGATTTGGGAACAAAGTCAGATGTGCCACTTACTGCTAGACTCTCAGAATCTGACCCCATGAGTTAAGTTCCTTTGAAAACTAAAATGAATATGGGATGTTCCCCTATCTCCTCTGAGGAAACCCTACCAAGCAGAATCACTTGGTTCAAAAACAAACATAAAAACTCTGATGTGCATGTTCACTATCAGAACTGGACACAAACGCTTATACGAGTGCACATATTAAAACAAAAATTAAATTCAAGTACAAGTAATCTCTACTTTAGTTTACTTGAGTTTGTATTTGAAAAGAGAATTTATAAACTCAAATTACTTGCAAATTTTGAGAGAACCCTTGTCAAGGGCATGCGTAATAGAAACATTGGCCTGCCACTGCCCAGGAATGACTGGCATTGAGCCTAACTCATTATTTTATCAAGGATCTGGCAGTCAATCAATAAGAAATTATCTGTTCTGTATTGACGTAAATCAGAGTTGGTTTCCCTTGAATGCTATGCCAAATCCTTGACAGAGTGAGTTATTGTGTGTTCTATGCCAGTTTTCTTTCTATATCAGTTCAACTACAAATTCTTCTTTGAATGCAATCAAATAGCAGTAGAATCCAAAACAGAACTATCTCATGGGAACACAGAAATTGCTATATCTAGTGCATCACCCTGCTTCCAGCTGAGGCCAATACCCGCTGCATCAGAGGTCTAGGAATTGCAGGGAGAAATGCACCTTTTCAGTTATGCAATGTGATGCATAGGAAGGGGCAGAATTCATTGGACCTCCATATTTCACCCTGAAATAGAAGATTAATTATTATTTTTAACTCCTCTACAATTTGTCTGTAGCACCTGTAACCCCAGCATGTAAGTGCCTATCACCATAATATCTCATTTGGATCCACAAAGCATGATCCATGGGTGGTCTTCATAGTAATTATTACTCTTTGCTTCTCCACAGTTCTAGGGAAGCTCCCCTAGGTAGAGATTGCTTTGATTTAACCCCTTTCTCTCATGCTAGTGTTCACTGCATAGATGTAAAGGTTATTAAAGGTTATGAAATTATACAAGCCTCTTAAATGTTTTTAGTCCCACTCTGCTCTGCTCAGTTGATCAAGCTTCGAAGGAAATGTAGCTCAACACTAAGCCTGCTCTGCTTTGAAGCTCCGCTACACAATCAACGGAGGGATGGAATTTTCTCTGAAGCCAGGCTAATGCCAAGTGATGCCAGCAGATTTTCTTTCAAGCCCTGCTGTCGCTGTGCTGACCAGCACAGGATGGGGCCAGCACCAGCAGCCTGAGTTGCTTGTTCTGTGGAGCTCTGACTCTCCTCAGTTGAAAGGAGTGGGGTTGCCACTGGTGGCTATTCTGAAGTTCTGCTCAAGCCACTGCAGGATGAAAGAAGCGAGGAGGGAGAGAAAAATATGGGGGAGGAGACCACCAGAGAGAGGAGGAAGAGATGGGGGAAACGGAGAGGAGAGAAATGGGTGGGGAAGTATTTTTTAGAATTGTCATTTACAATTGCCTCACAAACATGAAGCATTTTCACGTGGTCCCTATCTGGTTACAGACAGTGGGCTAGATTCCCTAGATCGCTTGGCTGCTTTGCCTCACTGGAGCTGCTTGTACAAGCTGAAGCATAGCTGGCCCTATATAGTTATCCCTGAAAGTATAAACTAAATTCCTGAGTTACACCAGCTTTACACTGAAGTAACTCCACTGACTTCAGTGGAGTCCTGCATAAAACTGAACTAACACAGCAGTGAATCACTCCCTGATTTTTATTTACACGCTTTTGGTATGATGATATTTTACATACCATTTGATTGAGATTTTTGGTGGATTAACAATCCATAAATTCATTATCAACAGTCAGAAATCACTTGTATTCTTTTTGCAATAAAACATGCTATGAATGCAATGGCACATTCTGGAATGTACTTTTGCTCAACCAATATTAGCATACTTTGCATCTGTTGAGGCATGAGGCACACACCTAAAATTATATTATATTTACAAAATTACAAATACTTACATTATTAACCCACTAACAAACCCACACCCAGGGATAATTCCTTGCCATTCAAGGAGTATACATATTGAGATCCCAGCTGGACAGTTTATTGATTAAAAGCAAGTCAACTAAACCACTTGCAGATGTCTGTACTTTATGCGAAATAATTATTCAGATAGTTTCCCAGATTAAGTGGGGGGAAAACCAGCTCTTTTGCAAAATATCAATTTAGCAAAGAGGTTAAGATTACTACGTTATACACCCCATATTTGTAATATGTTTGTTGAGCTTCACAGATAGTAAAAACACAATGCTGCATAGTCCATTTTATCTTAAATGCTTGCTTCTCCTTGTCCTATTAGCTGGCATCGTCAGTGCAGACCCACAGAGCATGTGTGATTGGCACAACTTTTACAAACTGGTGAGCTAGGCCTGAGGTTGTTTGAAATCAGTGTTCCTTCTCCTGGGTTCCCTGCCTGCCAGGGCTGACAAACCCCTGCTGCCAGATGGAAGCACAGAGGAGCGAAGTGACTTGCCCAAGGTCACCCCAGTGGCAGAGTCGAGAATCTTGAATCCCAATACTTCACACTCTTCACTGTACCATGCTGCCTTCTCTTGCCCCTCCCTATACACTCACATTTAATCTTAAATATCTTTCCTCGATGTTCATATTTCCCAAAGTTACTCTGGGGTTTAGGAATATGGTGATCACTGCTGCCTATTCTGAGCTCAAATAATGCTTTTAAAATCAGTCAGTTGAACTCTATTTTTCAATTTTTGCAAATTAAAAACAACATTATTTTTTAACTTTCTAGAGAGCACAAAAAGCTCATGCCAGGAAAGTATGCCAGTGTACAAACGAATCAGCTACATGTTCTCATCAAAGAAGTTACCAAGTGTTCAGACGCAATAACACTAGAGTTTTGAGACTATATTAATCACAGTGAAGTGTGATGATAACTACAGACAGTAGAATGAAAAGGACGAGTAAAAGCGTGAAAAAGAACAGAAAAGGATTATGAAATACAAGAAAAATGAGATTCCTCACTACAAACTGTGGAACACATTTTCCCTTTCGTTCTGCATGAGTACAACTCCCAGGATAGAAGTTATTTAATTTTGAGAGGCTGGTTTATAATAATGACTGTTTAGGAGATGTAAAAGTTATTGTGAGGAAACCACAGAGCACAAGGAAGGAGTTGGAAGTGGGGTGGAGGGAGGGAGGGAGAAGGAAAGAGAAAAAAATATTAGATATTATAAAATCAGACTAAAGGAAACAGACACAACTCTGGAGGCAGGTTAGTGAGTGACGATCTGTTGAGGTGTGTATATATTCACAAAATAACAGTTACCAGTAATTTGTCTCTTGTCCAGAGACATCCTGCCAGAACAGATACCCAGTCTTGGGTACTAAAATATTCCAGAGAAGTCTTTGAAACAATAAAAATGCAACACTACAAGAGGTACTGTAAGCAGCAACAGGAGGTAATAGAATGTAAAAACACACCTTCCACATAGTGTCAATATCTCACTTGTATATGGAAAGAGATAATATGATTTTCAATGAGGTTTTAATGTCTTCACTGAAAGAAAGAGAGCCTCAAAAACAATACAAACACAGAGTAAAATAAAGCCATGTCCTATCCCCTATTGAAAATTACAGGAGAGGAAAAGTTGAATTACTCCTATTTCCTGAATCCTGCCACGAATGGATGGTTGTATGCTGACAAACGATTATATGCTGAGTGTAAGCTGGTTAGAAAATAGGTAAAACTTGCATTGGTTATGCAATTGGTTGGCGTTGATATTCAAAAATCAAACGTCAAGGGGGCAGAAAGAGAGAAGCAACAAGACAGGTACTAACAGGGGATGAAAGATAAAGTAAGCCCTGGCTACCGTCTTTTGCACCCTCCTGCTAAGTGTTAGTTGTTTTTCCTGCCTCCTGCAGGGTGTAAATTATTCATTTTACACAACTCATGAAAGCCAGACCAGTGCAAGTTACATTCATTTATTATTTGCAACTGTTTTCTGACCAATTTACACCTTTATATCCAATGAATGCCACTAGTTACACCACTGCATTGACCCCTCTCCTAAGGATGAGCCCAAGAAATGCTTTGTCAAGGTGTGCAGAGAACTCCAAATAGCTGTGTTATGAACCTCCTCGATAGGAACTGATCAGGGATTGGCCACAGAGGCCAACGTCCCTTGGATCACATGAGCCTTGAGATGGCCTTCAGGTTTCACATTTGGCAAGCTGTAGCAATGATAATGACTGTCTGATTTATTTTAGACATGGTTTGCTTAGAAACAGCAAAAAACCTAATGTTTTGGGGTCAAACAAAACCAAAAGCTGGGTGGATTTTCTGAAGGAATCAGACTCACTATCCATATTGTGTTCCTGGCTCACACCTGGTAGCTCTGGCAAATATGTGCTGCCAAATCCACACCCGTCCAGTGGTACTCAGACATGCACCAATGCCGAGTACAGGTGCGGGCAGTGTTGGGCCAAGGCCTGTGCCAGCTAGGATTGCCAACTTTGTAATATTTACAAACTGGACACTCAAGCAGGAGTGCTGGAACCCCCCCCTCCCTGCCTCTTTCCTGCTGAGGCCCCACCCCTGCCCTGCCCCCTGAGGCCCCTCCCCCCCATTTGCTCCTCTTTCCCCCTCCCTCTGTCATTCCCTACGTAGGTTGGGAGGGACTCACCTGCAGAGTGGGGGCTGGGAGCTGCAACTGCCTGATGCAGGTAGGAGGTGGCCCTGGCTGAGTAGGGGCTGGTGCAGGTGGTGACTTGGCATCTCCCCACCTCTCCCACCTGCAGTGACCGGACTTTGGGTTTCAGATCAGGTCCCCTTTTTGGCCGGACTTTCCAATCAAAAGCCAGGCACCTGACCACCCTAGTGCCAGCAGCTTCACCTCTGATGCATCCATACCCCAGACACCCCTTTCTCCCATCCACACAGAAATCAGTCTGACTTGGGTCAGCAAGCATGCAGGTCCTAGTACTCTGCTAGGGGGTTCGGGTTAAAACCTGACTCTCACTCAGGTCCAAGCCCTGGCATTTTACGGTGTGGATGCCGGTCAAGCCACAGATCCAAATCAGAAGGGCTGCATAGTGCAGAATGGATGCGTTAGCATTGCAGTGAGACCTGGGTCCAGGAATTGTAAACCTGGGTTTGCAGTGCAGTGTGGACACTCAAGCAGGAGCTTGGAAACACTGAGTCCACATGCCCTGGTCCCAAAGACCTAAGCAGAGTGTGCAGTTTAGACATAGTCTCAGAACCAAGCTCCAATCAGGCTAAGACAGCAATTGTGTTTTTTAACTCAGCTAAGCAAAATGGTGGAAGGAGGATAGCTGGATGTACTGTACTTCCAGCTGTTTCTTGGATTTCATATTATGACTGATTGGCACCAATGCATTTGGGGTCTGCACTGCTTACTCCCAGGTAACAAAGGAAGATAAGATGCTGTGTTTAGATTCAAGTGAGTTTTATTAATCCACTTGGAGGGATGATATTGGGGCCTCTGATGAGTTGGCATTAAGCACCCTCTGTTAGCATGTTGAAGCACGGAAGGCATTTTTGATTCATTGTGCTCCGTTCAACTTCTAACACAGCCCGCCAAGGAAAAGCAAGGAAATGCTTAAACATGCCAATCTGCTTATTCCCTACTTGCATTGCACATTCCTTCGTCATTTTCTGCACAACTTCTCAGTTCAGAAGTATAAAATAAACCCATCTGCCTGGTGGAATTCTTAACACTTACTTGAAAGAGACAGTGTTACATGGAAAAAATACTTCATTTCAGAGATTGTCTGTATTCAGTAGATGCCCAAAATGTAGTAAGACCACATAGCAGCTAGCTCCACCTCAGTAATCAGAGCCAGTCGGCATGGCAACACCATCCTAGTTTGTATCTTAGGGTCCTGTATAACCCACCCAACACCACACACAGCGGCAATACTGGGATATTCATATGAGCACAACCTATCGATTACTACACAATCCCAAATAGCATTTGCTGAATGGAGCTAACAAGCTCTCCCGCAGTTCAACACAAAATGCAGTATGGAAAAGGCTTCCTTTTTAAGGCCGCCCACTGCACCATTATATGCAATGTAGAGCTCCCTGAAGTTTTTAAACATTGAGAGAAAAGCACAATTTGGCAGGAAATGTGTGATAAACTCTGTCTTCCCATAAACTAAATGAATAATTCATAGGAAATAGGTTGTAGAAAAGTAATTTAAAAAGGCATTTTTTCAGCACCCGAGTATTCTGACTTAAGTAATGAATTATTTTGTTTGTATTACTTTAAATTACAGTGTTTGAGGACTGATGGGTTGAAATTAAATCTACTGCATCGAAATCAGTTTCCTTCATGTGCATTTTTATGCTGAAATGAAGTATTCGCCAAAACGGTTATTCCACCTCGTAACCTTCTTTTTATATTTTACTCACTCAAATGTTTCTCATTTTTAATATTATTTGTATGTTTTATCAAACCTCCATTTTAATATGTCATCTTCTTAATGGCAAATGGAAACCTTCATTTTCGTTCAACACAGAAAAAAAAAAAGGCCAGTGTAGGAGTTTAAGCAATTAGAAAAAAATAGATTATACCCTAGACCTCTTATCACCTAAACTAAGCATTTATCCAAACTGTCTTATACTATCTAGAAACACCAGACTAATTTTGGAAGGTTATATATGGTAAAGAAAATTAAAATAGGATCTAGCCCCTTTTTACTTCACTTCCCCTTTCCTTACTCTTCTTTTATGGGCTCTTCTGTATTGGTATGGTCGCACTACTGCTAACAGAAGTGTAAGGCTGCTTCCAGTGACCTGTGTTGAACTACATCCTATAGAGGCCTACTGCTCAGAGCAACTGGAAGTAAGGCGATCTGAGATTTAGTTTCAGCCCTGCCACTGACTTGCTGTGTGACCTTCAGCAAATCATTTACCATCTCTGTACTTCAGTGTCGCCCCTCCATGAAATGGAGACAATAGTTACCTCTCTCAGAGGAAAAGTTGGGAGGGTTAGTTGTTTTGGTGAGGAAACTAAAAATGAAAAAAATCTAATGTCTTTAAAAGTCAGCCTAATCTAATCTGGAACTACAAACACTATTATGTGCTGATTATAACCGTATGGTAGTTCCATAGCATCACTATAGGCAGAGAGGCAGAGTTAAGGTTACTGAGTGCCTTAACTGTGCATTTTCATACGTTGGATATCTTTTAAGTTTTACCTTAAATCTGAATTGCTAGGTTTCTAAAGCTTGATATTTGAGATAATTACAATGTTCCTGTAATGTTTTTGTTCTTAAATTACCAAGAAATACTCACCCTTAACTCTGGTTTTAGGTATTTTTCATCTGGGGAATTATTTCATATAGCATTCAATAGTGCTAGGTGTCTCCCAACACACAAGTCACGGTCCATGCCCCAGGAATCTTACAAACTAACATCACAAATGATATTAACAGGAGAGTGAGGTTGCGGTTGAGGAAGGAAGGCCAAGGGTTACATCATTAAGAGAATATATTTACTCAGCAAGGGCACAACATAGTGGAGTGATTTCTTGGTAAAAGAAATAAGAAGTCTTAGCTGGCTAACTTTCTGTTGGAGTTGCAGCAGAAGCCAGGTTTAGGAGGAACTTGAAAGAGAAGGGGTCATAGCTTTGAGGACCAGCTCAGGAAGGGAGTGCTGAAAACAAAGTGATAGTTGAGGGACAAGTAGACAAATAGGGTAACATCTTTAGCAGAGGTGAGAGAAAGACAAGTGCAGTTAAGGGGCAAAGTTATGCAGGGCCTTGAAGGTGACAAGAAGAAACTGGATGTTGATGCAGTGAAACTGGGGGAGCCAACGGAAGCAGTCAAAGAAATGATTAGATTGATGCAGCAAGAAAATTACTTTAGCAACGATGTTGTGTATGGAAGACCAGAGAAGAGGAGGTTATCGTAACTGAGATAGGGGAAGTATTTCAGCTGTCTTGTCAGGAAAGAAAGGTCAGATCTTAGATACCAGGAAGGAAGAAATTATAGGGCTTGGAGGTGGCTGGGATGTGATGGACTAGGGAGAGGAAGGAGCCTCCCTGCTTCCCAGGTTACAGTCATGAATCACCGCAGGAGGGTGGATGGTATCACTGACCAAGAATGGAGAGAGAGGAGGTTCTGGGGAAAGGATCAGCAATTTGGTTTTTGCCATGTTAAATGGCTAATGAGATATCCGAGAGGAGACATCAGAGAGTCAGGCTGAGGTGAATCATGCTCACAAAGCTCTTTGAGTTCATCACATAAAAGACATTATAGTAGTGCAATGTTGTACTACAATGTGATGTACCCTTACTACCTCCTTCTGCACTGTGCTTTTACAAACAGCAGAATACCTCACTTACCACAAAGTGGGAAAAGAATAATTAAATTTACTTCGATTTTTCAAATGTGCCCCTGCAGAGTGGAATGGAATTGTACACAGCCAATAAGAGCTTGGATTTTAACTTTAATTGGATTGGCTTTTCATTGCTTATACTGATGGGCAAGATCATGTTTAAGGCCTGGATATTTAAAAATACACACAATTTGTGCCAACAATTATGACAATTCATGTTACCCATGCTGGGAAGGTAGACATCTAACCAGCTTTCTGCTCCTGTATGTATCATGTGTACCCAGGATCACAATAATTATGCACATTATGCATGTGCATATTAAAAAATATATATTCTAATATATAAATATAACAAAGATTAATCTTAACATCTGGACCTACAATTTGCTGTATACTTTTTGACATAGGTGACCACAACTTGAATATAGGTAAGACACAACTTAGGTAAGATCAGACCAATGATGTATGAAATGCCATTATAATATTTCTATTCTATTTCATATCACTACCATCTCTCCCTGGTCCTCTCCTATGCCTCTCATCTTCCTTACCTGTTTGCCCCCCTGCACCCTATCAGTAATTTTAGTTTTATCTGTGTGTGCATGTGACTGTCCATATTTTCTATTTCTTTGTAATTAACCCCACAATATTGCTTAAATGTGACATTTCACTCAAGTAGTTTTTCCTTTGTCTTTTGTTTTTATGCTTTTGCACGAGAAATGGCCAGGCTACTGAATATTTCAGAGAAAAGCAAAATGTCATAAATGCAAATAACCTACACCAAGCATGTGGAAAATTTCAAATAAGTATAATTTTGTCTTTTTTTGAGGGGGGGGGAGGAATGAGTAGCATTATTGCATAATTCTAGTAAATGCCCTTTTCAATGCAGGTGGACTAGCAATACACCATCTGTTTTAATATCTAATTTACTATATGCCATCCACGACCTTCAGTTTTAGCTTCACTTTAGAATCCATCGATCTGGGCACCTGGCACACATCCTTTGTGTGTGCTTGATAACTGGAATCTTCATTTTAATGGCTCTTGTAGAGAATAGCAACTATCTTCTATGTTCAACAGAACGGCTGGTGTGCTTTTGCATCCCTATCCATGGCACTGTTATTACCAGGAATTTGTCTACATCAGATTGAAATCCATTTATTATTTTGTGAGATTAGGAATTTGAAACCCTCCTTGTTTGTTTTTAGCACTTAACTTTGTGACATTTTTTCATGCAAATGCTTTAGAAAATATAAACAACCTATCTTCCAAAGGGAATAGTTGTAAAAGAAAACTAAGTTGTGGATCTGAGACCAATTTCAGTACAGTAGAACTACCCCATAGAAAATTCCACCTATCCAATCAAGAGGTCATCTAGTCCAGCCCCCCTGTGCTGAGGCAGGACCAAGTAAACCTAGAGCATTCCTCACAGGTGTTTGTCTAACCTGTTTTTAAAAACCTCCAGTGAAGGAGATTTCCCCCTCAGTTGTCTTTTCTCAAGACTAAACGTGCCCAGTTTTTTTTACCTTTCCTCATAGCTCAGGTTTTCTAAACCTTTTATCATTTTTGTTGTTTTCCCCTGACTCTCTTCAGTTTGTCCACATCTTTCTTACAGTGTGAGAACCAGACATATCACTTGCATATGACACTCCTGTTAATACATCCCAGATTATTAACCTTTTTCACAACTGCATCACATTGCTAACTCATATTCAATTTGTGATCCACTATAACTCCCAGACCCTTATTAGCTGTACCACTGCCTTGCCAGATATTCCTCATTTTGTAGTAGTGCACCTGATTTTTCCTTTCTAAGTGAACTACTTTGCACTTGTCTTTATTGAATTTCATCTTGTTCATTTTCAGACCAATTCTCCAAAGTCATTTTGTATTCTAATCCTGTCCTCCTAAATGCTTGCAACACCTTTCATAGAATCATAGAATATCAGGGTTGGAAGGGACCTCAGGAGGTCATCTAGTCCAACCCCCTGCTCAAAGCAGGACCAATCCCCAATTTTTGCCCCAGATCCCAAATGGCCCCCTCAAGGATTGAACTCACAACCCTGGGTTTAGCAGGCAAATGCTCAAACCACTGAGCTATCCCTCCCCAAACTGCAAGGAGCGAAGTCAACTTGGTGTAATCTGGAAATTTTATAAGCATACTCTCCACTCCATTATCCAAAGTGATTAATGAAAATATTGAATAGTACCAGACCCAGGACAGACCAAACTATATATGTCCCCACAATTTGACAGTAAACCGTTGGTAACTACTCTTAGAGTACAGTCTTTCCACCAGTTATACAGCCACTTTTTAGTAATTTCATCTAGACCACATTGTCCGAGTTTGTTTATGAGAATGTCATGTGGGACTGTATCAAAAACTTTACTAAAATCAAGATGTATCATGTCTAAAGCTTCCCCCTTTCCTCTAGGCCAGTAACTCTGTCCAAGAAAGAAATTGAGTTGGGTTGGCATGATTTGTTCTTGACAAATCAATGCTAGCTATTCCTTATCACTCTATTATCCTCGAGGTGCTTATAAATTGATTTCTTAATAACTTGTTTCACTATCTTTCCAGTAATTGAAATTAGGCTGCGTCAAGGTTCCTCCCCCACTCTGAATGCTAGGGTACAGATGTGGGGACCTGCATGAAAACCTCATAAGCTTATCTTTAGCAGCTTAGGTCAAAACTTCCCCAAGGTACAAAATATTCCACCCTTTGTCCTTGGATTGGCCGCTACCACCACCAAACAAATACTGGTTACTGGGGAAGAGCTGTTTGGAAACGTCTTTCCCCCCAAATACTTCCCAAAACCTTGCACCTCACTTCCTGGACAAGGTTTGGTAAAAAGCCTCACCAATTTGCCTAAGTGACTACAGACCCCGACCCTTGGATCTTAAGAACAATGAACAATCCTCCCAACACTTGCACCCCCCCTTTCCTGGGAAATGTTGGATAAAAAGCCTCACCAATTTGCATAGGTGACCACAGACCCAAACCCTGGGATCTGAGAACAATGAAAAAGCATTCAGTTTTCTTACAAGAAGACTTTTAATAGAAATAGGAGTAAATAGAAGTAAAGAAATCCCCTCTATAAAATCAGGATGGTAGATACCTTACAGGGTAATTAGATTCAAAACATAGAGAATCCCTCTAGGCAAAACCTTAAGTTACAAAAAAGATACACAAACAGAAATAGTTATTCTATTCAGCACAATTCTTTTCTCAGCCATTTAAAGAAATCATAATCTAACACATACTTAGCTAGATTACTTACTAAAAGTTCTAAGACTCCATTCCTGGTCTATCCCCGACAAAAACAGCATATAGAAAGACACACAGACCCTTTGTTTCTCTCCCTCCTCCCAGCTTTTGAAAGTATCTTGTCTCTTCATTGGTCATTTTGGTCAGATGCCAGCGAGGTTACCTTTAGCTTCTTAACCCTTTACAGGTGAGAGGAGTTTTCCTCTGGCCAGGAGGGGTTTTAAAGGGGTTTACCCTTCCCTTTATATTTATGACAGGCTGACTTGCCTATAATTCCCTAGATTCTCTTAGTACCTATCTTTAAGAAGGGGAACAATGTTTGCCCTTCTCCAGTCTTCTGGGACCTCATCTATCTTCCATGAGTTCCCAAAAGATAATCATTTACAGTTCTGAGATTGTAAGTACCCTAGAATGAATTTCATCAGCCCCTGCCAACTTGAAAACATCCAGCTCATCTAAATATTTCTTTAGCGTGTTCTTTCCTTATTTTTGGTTTGCATTCCATCTCCCTTGTTGTTAATGTTAATTGTGTTAAGTATCTGGTCACAATTTACAATTTTTGTGAAGAATGACATAAAGTAAGTATTGAACACCTGGGTTTTTGTGATGTCATCTTTTATTAGTTCTTCTTCCTTCCTAAGTAGAGAACTTACATTTTCCTTTATCGTTCTCTTGTTCCTAATGTATGCATTAAACTTCTTCTTATTGCCTTTTATTTCTCTCGCTAGGTGTATCTCATCTTGTGCCTTAACCTCTCTGATTTTGTCCCTACATGCTTGTCCTGTTCTTTTGCACTCATTCTTAGCCACGTGTCCATTTTCCTATTTTTGGAGGATTCCTTTTTGAGTTTCAGGTGATTAAGGACCTGGAGCCATACTGTCCGCTTACTATTCTTCCTGTCTTTCCTTCACATTAGGGTAGTTCTACTGTTGCACCTTTAATATTGTTTCTTTTGAGAAACTGCCAGCTCTCCTGAAGTCATTTTCTCCTTAGATTTTCTTCCCATGGGACATTAACAAACTCAAGGGAGTGATAGGTAAGGTCACCTTTTGGAAGTCCATTGTCCTTATTCTTCTTTCACTCCTTCCCTTCCTTAGGATCATGATCATGAAATGAGATTTCACTTTCATCCCAATTGCCTTCAGCCTTCATCTTCAAAAGCCATTCATCCCTGTTGGTCAGAATCAAGTCTAAAAGAGCTGTCCCCCTGGTTACCTTCATCACCTTCTTAAACAAAAGGTTGTACCCAATATAACCCAAGAATATACTGGACATCTTGTTTTGCAAACTACTTTTCTAACAGATGTCTGAGTTAAAGTCCCCCATTATTACCGGGGTTTAATGTTTTTATATCAGTTGGGTCCTATTTAATCTTTAACTGTATTGTTCAAACCTGTTCTTGGCTTAGTATTCAAACACTTTCTGGACACAGCTATGGCTCTTGCAAGCCCTAGCCATGCTGGTGTTGGGCAGGAGGCAATAGTAGACTTTAGACTTTTCTGGAGGTATTTTTGTTGGAATTTTCAAAGGGGTTTTGAAGGTCACAATGGCCTACTGAGTGATGCAAATCAGGCTCAGTGGAGGTTAATCCATTTAGTGCATTTTGTGGAGAAGTTGTTAGTCATGACCTAGAGCTGCCAGGAGTCCAGCGTTTTCAAAAGCATTCTGTGTTTCCTCTCCCTTCCCATCCTCAGCCCGATACTGCTGACCTAAAGCTTGCCAGGCGTATGACTCTATCAGAAGGTACAACCCACTCACTACCAGCCTGCTTGGCACAGAACACAACGAGGGAGCCAACTCTTAAAATAATAAAAAGAAAAGAAACACATAGGGAAATGGCATGTTTTCAGATGGATAAAGAAAGACAGAGCAATGGCCTCATAGACTTATTTAGTAATATAGGGGAGAAGACTGAGCCTTGTGATTTGTCACAAATGCGGGCTTTGGAGGTGGAGAAACAGTTGCCCATAACATCCCGCTAGGTGTGGTTTGACAGGCAGGACATCAGCCATTTCCCTGCATTTCTCATTCGCCGTGCACCTTATTGATGTTGGGACAGAACTAGTTACTGACTGAATGTATCTATAGGGAGGAGTGCTGGCAGAATGAGTATGGAAGTGCTTCCCGTGTCTAAGGGAATGAGGAGGCCATTGAAATTTGACTCAGTGAAATCCAGGAATCAGCAGCTAACAGTTGGCATTAGAGAACGTCATCTGTCATTCACCTGCCTTTCTTAGGTCCCTCTGAAATACCTCACAATCCTTTCTCGTCTCACCTAAACCTAAATAAATGTTGTGTCATCTACAAATGTTGCCACCTCACTGGTCATACCCTTTTTATTTTAATTTTTAGGGGCAGTTTGTTAGCACAGGATTTGTGCTAAGACAAGAAAGATTTGGCATTATGCACGACTGGCAGCTAAGCTCAGTAGAGTCTAGCCAGTACAACTCCCTCTTGTAGGGAATCTTTTTGATAATTTCTATACCTTTCTTTTACCCAAGGCAATTGGGTCCATATGTGGTGTGGGGGGAATTAATTTTGTGCCCATCAAAGAAGATATCCTTCTTGGATCTTACAATTTTTAGCAATCCACCTTTATACCTGAGGAAGACATAATAAAATTCCCATATTTGTGGATAGGAAATGACCACTTTTATTTACGGTGGATGTGTCTTTGTCTTTCTCTCCATAAACAAGCTGCAGGAGAATACTCAGGACAAAGGCAATCAGATCCATGCCTTTTTGTCTGCAAGAACCTCAACTGGATATTTTTGGATTTCACTTGATTCTGCAGAACTTCTCTACCACTCTCTATCTCTGCAGGGATCTGATCATAGCAAATGAATAATTTTCAATGTCACATATAACTTCTCATTGACCTCACCTGGATTCAGCTTGAGCTGTGCTTTCCTCTACTCTTGCTATCCAGGCGATCAGATTATATGTTTGAGACACCATGTTTCTGATATTGTTTCCACCAAAGTTATGGCAATTGCCGCACATGGCCAGAATTTGATGCCATTATTTATGCTGTGGTTTCTTTGACTTCAGTAGGCCCATTGATAAAGTAAGCTACTACTTAACATTGGATTTTTAATTTAATCAAGAACCAGGTGTTTGCTACATCTAGGAATCATTTACTCTACAAGTGCACAGAAATCATTTCCCCGAGTAATAAGCTGAAGCCTGGCTTAATACTACAGGTTGACATTGTACCTCAGGTTGCAGTGCATTCAGGGTAATTTATTGTTCAATGTCTAACCCTAAACTATACTCCTTTGTTAGGTCTTTAAGACAAACTGCAGATTGTTTTTAAAAACTTTACCTTGCAGGTAATGAAAGTCTATAGCTGTGACTTCCTGTAAGATACATTGTTAAATACGTATTTTAGCATAAATATGTTAATTAAATGAAATGATTTTGGATTTTCTGCCCAAGAGCTGCTGGAAAGTCTTATGTTAAAAAAAAAATCACAAAAATTCAGGATAGAACAAACTTAATTTCAAAGGTTATTAGTAAAAAAGAAGGCATTGTTTAGCCTTAAAGGAATCCTTCTCCCACGATGACACACACATCTATAAAACATCATGATTTCATTTGAGTTGTAAAAAATCATCAACTATTTTTCCCTGATGCAAAAGAAAAGAGATTAGTTATTCTAACTGTATTAGGTAATTCAACAATGGCCGGATTGTCTCTGGCCATTGCGTGGGTGTGCAGGGCAGTGAGGAGACAAAAGACCATTATCCTCATGCAAAAGTTAAGGACAAACAAAGTCCCTGTGCTCCCTACATCTCCAGAGATATAATGTAACCCATATGGGGCAGGCAAGAGATAGGGCTATGGCCTCACCTATGCCAGCCTACACAGAAAGAACAATCATGCTAAACAGTGGTGCAGTGTGTAAATTGCCCCTTGTGCCCGGAGCATTGAGAGATGCATTGTATTTCCTGAACACAATACCTCCTAGTGCTTTTCCTGAGACACTGCAGCTCTGAACCATTTGCACTGCCCCAAATGCAGGCCAACCATTAAAAGCCACAATGTGGTCCAAATAGTATGAATTTAACTGGTTCTCTAGGATGGCTCTCTCATGTAACTTCAATTATATCCTGTAATTTCCCAGTAATAAACTGGAACTACATCATACAAACTCAACCCACAATGGCGAACAGTCTCAAAAGCCAATGGGTCAATTCCTGTGAGTGAGTGTGCAGTAGTGTGAGTGAAGGTTGCACAATCTAGCCGTTGGTGACTCTATGGAACAGGAGCTTTTCCCAACCTGACAGCATGCTACAGAGCCTGTGGAAAAACTCTCACTGAACTCAATGAGTCAAATCCTTAAGTTCTTATTCAGTTGTTACTCAGTCCTAACTTGGGTAAAATCCTCAATTAAGGGCTGGGCTTGTTGACTTGTGTTCTAATTGAGCTTCATTTTTAATTTGCCACAAACACTTCCTACTATCCCAGAAAGGAGGAACAGAAGCTGAAGACCTCCCTTACAATCCCTCCACTCTAAACTTCTGTCTTCAGACTCAGAAACCTATTGATTAATCCCTGAGTTACTGAATTAGTGAGTTGTCTTAGACAATGAGTGCAGTGTTGGAATAGATACTAGGATGCTGTACCATACACTGCTAGAGACTGAGAAGCAGAGAGTTGCTACCTAGGAAATGTCACAGATTTGAGATGGGCCAATTTGACATTAAGCTAAACCCATTAATGATTCTTGGTGTGATGATGAGAATCAGAATGTGGTTGTAATGCAAATTATCTCCCAAGTAAGTTTAACCCTCTCGTTTTTTGTTGTTGTTGTTGTTTTCTTCAAGGTTCTTTTTTCCCTTTTTTTACTATTATTGAAATTAACAAACAGCCCTTAAAAAATCTCCCACAGCATAAAACAGGAAATAATGGAGTTTGTGCTCCAGCTATAATAACTTGAATGGAGCTGAAAGCTAAACTAAATAAGGTCCAACAAGCATAATTAGATTTCTTCTCTTCATGGCTCCTTGCATACTCAGGGCATTTACTGTTGTGAAATATGCAAACCAATTTTCATATATAAAGCTGAATATTTTCTTTCTTTTAAATAGTTTTTAACCACAGTTTGATAAATGGTTCTTAAATAACTGATAATAAACACTGACAGCTCTGTTTTTTCTAGGCATAGGACTTCTTTTGGGACAGTGAAAAGATGGCATTCTGGAAGGCATCGAACCTCCAGAAGACACGTTGCCTCGGGAAGCTTCCCAGCTTGTAGGAGGAGCATAGTTGCTATTACATCTCCACTGCTTCTCAGCTTGGCTGGCCCATATGAGAAATGGACAGAGCTGTAGTCCCACCTTTCCCTCACCATTCTCCGTCATCTTTTGGAGCTAGCTCCATTAGCCCTCAGTATTCCTTGTATTAACGTAGGTAGAGAGACTACAACTGTGCCCAGCACTTGCACAGGAGCTCCCTGCAGCCTCCTCCCCTTACTCATCTGTATGGGGGAGGAAACACAATTGAACTCAACTTCTTCTAGGACTGAGATTGTGCTCTTTTGCATCACCCCAAGCAAGAGTCAATGTCTAAACTGAACCTCGCCCAAAACAGAGCTGGGAGGCAAAGTGCCTCAGGGACTTCCCCCCCCCCCCACTTTCATTATTGCCGGGGGTTCAAAATGGACCCATTTTCATTCACCTTTCCATTACAGTGTTCACCAAAAGTTGCAGCCAAATGCTAATGGTAATAATTTGGTGTGAAATATTTTGGAGGGTTGGGGCTTTTTTGGGGAGGGTGTAACATTTTTCAACAAAAAAAGTGAAAAGTGGTGACCCACTGTAAAATATGCATCAAAAAATATCTTCAGAACTAAAAATAGAAAAACAAGTAAAGCTGATGGAAAGTCTTATACTGAAAATAATAACAGGCTGCGCTGCTTTCAATTAAAATTGTTTTCTGGTGACTGGACTGAGGGGTGGTCGAGGATAGTGGATTTATTTATTTTGAAAAATACTTTTAAACAATGTGAATTCAGACACTGTTCACTCAGATTCTTAGAAAAGTGCTGGAAAGGTTGTTGCAAATGCAAGCTTCCTTTCTATTTCTGTATCTACTTAATTCAAGTTAAAGTGTCAAACGTGTTTGGTGGTACTGGGTTAGGAAATTATCAGCAAGCACTTTTGAAAAGTTGCAGGGAAACAGCATGTCATAATTTCTCAGTACTGTTACAGCAGAATGTCCTGCTTCATCAAGACATATCTTTCAAAGTTGATGTAAAATGTATGGGTTATACAAATGGAGTACCTACATGTCACGTTAAATTTTCTTGTAGTAGACCCAAGAGGTTTTAGCATACAGCTGCATCCATCTTATCTCCTTTCAGATCTCCCCAGGTTCTCTTCACTCCTGCAATGGTGCCTGTCTTGAACCCCCATATGTCCATTTCTCCCACCAATGACTCCGTGCTTTTTCCCCAGCACCCCTTGTGTATGAACTCCCTGAACTAATTCATAAGGCTACCACCCTCTCCTTCAAATCTCTCCTCACTCCTCATTTTTGCTGTGATGTCGCCCATAAGTCAATCATCTAATGATGACTGGACTGAGGGGTGGTCGGGGATAGTTGATTTACTTATTTTGAAAAATACGTTTAAACAATGTGGAGCCGTCAGGCTGTGCCTATATTTAGCCTATGTAAACGTGTGATGATCCTGTTACTGTTGCCCTATTCTCTTTCCACCCCCTTCCTCTTGTTACTTGTTTGTTGTGTCTTGTATTTTAACAAAGCAAAGAAACTATATAAAACCTCCCAAGCCATGAGTAAGTTTTGGAGAAGGCAAAGGAGAAAAGCCAGGTGAACTGCAAAGTGGAAAAGAGGATGCAGACTGGTGGTTTCCAATGACTTAGACCAAATAAAGCACCGTAGTCCTGGAAACCCATGTACTCGCAATTGCTTTTGAGATCAGGTAACATCCACTAAGAAATCCACTTCTATTAGGGAAAAAATCCAATGTAAAGCTATGGGTAAAGAAAACAAGAAACTGAATGGGCCAAACCCACAAACTCTGACTCATACAAAAGTAGTCCTCACTGAGGTGAATAGTCTCACTGAAGTCAATGGGCTAGATTCTGGCCAGCCTCTGCATGAGTGTTCAAGTAGGGCCAGGGCACAAGAAGCTTCCCACCTTGCCCAGCTCCTACCTTTAGTCCCTCTCCACATGTGATGGCCGGAATCCTGTTATGATTCTGTCTGCAGCACTAAAGCTTTGATTTTCAGAAGTGATGAGGATCTACTCTTCCCACTGACTTCAACTGACAATTCAGGTGGTCAGTACCACTGAAAATGAGACACTAGCTCTCTGGACTTGTGTATATACATAGGGGTCTTGACCTAATCCTTTGCTAGCCAGCAAAGATGTCTCAGCACTAAGCAGGAAACATAATGCACCATCTCTCAGGGTGACAGAGAGCTACTGTTCTAGTAGATGCACCCTGGAAGTTTGAGGCATTTTGATTGAAGTCAGCCAGATCTTCCTTGCAATGTGGCCCCTCTGTAACTTGCTCTAGCGCATCCTCAGCGTTCAGGACAGAATCTTGCCCAGTGGCACTGCTGACTTAAGCAAAGACCACACACGTCTGAGAAGTCATTCAATCACTACAGAGCAGGTGAAAAGCAGGAGAGATGGGATATAGGGAAGAATTCAATTGTGGCACATGGACAATAAGTTACTAAATCACAGAAATGTAAACAGGGCTGGAGTTAGGAGGTAGCAAGCAGGGCAACTGTCCAGGGCCGCATGCCACAGGGGGCCCCGTGCCACAGGGGGCCCCATGAAGCAAAGTTACGGGCACATGGTTCAGGCTTCAGCCATGGGCAGCAGAGCTCAGGCTTTGGCTTCCGCTGCATTGCCTGGGGCTGAAGCCCAAGCCCTGCCACGCGGAGCTGAAGCCGAAGCCTGAGGGGGGCTGAAGTTGAAGCTGAAGAAGTCGCCCATCTGTTAGTCATGGAATCCATGACCTCCATGACTAAATCACATCCTTAGATATAGATGAAGAAAAAGAGGAAATGCAATAAGGGACATTACAAGATTGCACTGTCAAAGAACGGGTGATCTAGACCACCATGCCATAGCCTTGAGGTCACTCCAGCTATCAAAGGGCATGTCAAATATTCCAGCTCACATCAGCCCTACTACAGCCAGTAACAGAAAAGTGCAAAGGGGACATCAGAAGAACTCACTTTAAACTTTTCTTGTTTTTCAGTTGTCAGGTGAGCCAAGATCCAGAGATGAATCAGAAATGACACTTCTAAACTGGGTAGGATCCTTCTGATAGAGAGGATAGCGTAAAAGATATTTTTCTTGGATATTTGTTCTATTGCTCACATCTATAATTTTAAATTTTAATTTGAGTGAGTCTTTGCATTTAGGGCCTGATCTAAAGCCTATTGGAGTCAATTGGGAATCTTTTTATTGGCTTCAGTGGTCTTTGAATCAGGACCCTGTCACCTAAAAGAAAGAATTGTCTGGAGGCAAATTATTTGTTTTGCCTTACTAACTGTGGGCACATTAATTCTGTAACTGAAAAAAATGTTTTAACCAGCTGCAGGGTAGATGACAGTTATGAATTATGATATGCTTATGTACATTCGGAAGGCAATTTTCATACAATAATTCTACATTGTATTTTTGTGACCATTATTTTGGTGGGAGGAGAATGAATAGTGTTTAAGGAGCCTGAAATTGAGATAATAATTCAGTAATAAGGTTGGTAAGTATAGCGTTCCTTCACATACATCCTCAAATTTCTATTTCCTACACATTTCACTCAAAAGAGCTTTATTTTGCAGTCGTAGTGTAATAATACATACTGGGGTGGAATCCTGGCCCTCTTGAACTCAGTAGAAGTTTGCCATTGACTTCAATAGGGCTAGGACTTCACCTTGATGTATGCTTATCACCTTATCAATAGAGCTGGTTATGCATCATTTATAATGACAGAAGGAAAATGGACTGATAAAAGATGCCTGACAGCATGTGCATAATTTTGCACCTGGGCTACTTATTTTTGTACAAGTTTCTGAAAACCATTGGGAAGCCAACAGGTTGAGAGAACAAGACCTGAAAAGGAAAATATTATCGGTCAGTAACATTATCTCCTAAATGAAACCTAAAATGCAGGGATGGATTAAGGCCTAGGCACTACCGCCCTGCACTAAGGGTCTAATTCCTACAGTCACATAATGAGATTGAAAAAAAATTATGCTCATGTGAGTGCAAAGAAGAGCTTGAAAACATAAACCAAGTGTAGGTGATCCCTGCAGGACTCTGCAGACAGCCTGAAACAGTAGCTCCAACAGGTGTGAACTGCCCCATTCATCCTAACTCCAAAACTTGCTATCACCTGAAGGTGAGGCAGAGTCACTGTTCAGGAGTGGGACCATGGTTTGAGGCTGAGCCGAGGCCCCAGGTTGTCCTAATTCAGTCCTGCTAAAATGTAAATAAAAGAAAAAAAAAAACATAATACTTACCACACTCTTAAAGCAAAGGTACATTTAAGAAAGAAGCCGAATTAAATGACTCATGCTAAATACAAATATCTGTTTCAAGTTCAGGGCATACTCCTGCAACCAGAGCTGCTTAAATAGTGCAGTAAAAACTGATTTTCAATTTTTTTTTCAGATAAAAGCACAGACTTCATTTCACCATGATTTGTGAGCTCATATTATTCAATATTCACAAGTATTCAGATGACTGCCATGTATTTATGAAAATATTTGCAATCCTTAAAACTTAGCAAATATTACTTAAACAAAAATCCATATCAGGAGTTCATTACTGTCCTGTTTAAATAGTTTAGATCATGCATCCAGGATGCAGAATCAATACTGTGTGCCTTATGTCACTAATTGCCCAGTAGAATAACAAATTGGAAAAATTTACCCTTAGGATCCTAAGTCTTATTTAAAGTCACTTTTTAAAATGACAGGTTTCAGAGTAACAGCCGTGTTAGTCTGTATTCGCAAAAAGAAAAGGAGTACTTGTTGTGTGTGTATGGGGGTGGGGGGGTGAGAAAACCTGGATTTGTGCTGGAAATGGCCCACCTTGATTATCATGCACATTGTAGGGAGAGTGGTCACTTTGGATGAGCTATTACCAGCAAGAGAGTGAGTTTGTGTGTGTGGTTTTTGGGAGGGGGGTGAGGGGGTGAGAGAACCTGGATTTGTGCAGGAAATGGCCCACCTTGATTATCATGCACATTGTGTAGAGAGTTGTCACTTTGGATGGGCTATCACCAGCAGGAGAGTGAATTTGTGGGGGGGGGGGTGGGGGGTGGAGGGTGAGAAAACCTGGATTTGTGCTGGAAATGGCCCAACTTGATGATCACTTTAGATAAGCTATTACCAGCAGGACAGTGAGGTGGGAGGAGGTATTGTTTCATATTCTCTGTGTGTATATAAAGCCTGCTGCAGTTTCCACGGTATGCATCCGATGAAGTGAGCTGTAGCTCACGAAAGCTCATGCTCAAATAAATTGGTTAGTCTCTAAGGTGCCACAAGTACTCCTTTACTTTTTAAAATGGAACTTAAGCCCCTAACTCACTTTGGAGGGCTTTTGAAAAATGTACCCAAAGTGAATACTTTGCAAACAATTGACAATCTAAACATTATTTGACAACTAGTTGGAAATAAAAACTACACTTGCAGAAATCATGATCAGCCTGTCCAAGACACAAGTTCACAAATTGTTGGTCAGGTTTATAAAAAGAAAACTCATACAATATTCTTTGCTTAATTTTTTTTAAATCCTATAACAATGGGCCACCTAAAATAACAAATAGGCATTCAGCTAAGCTATTTCTAAAATTCTGGCCATTCATCTTTACCTATACATTTATATAAAATGTCAGCCATTCTTCTATGCCACAATGTTATAGATGAGAACAACATACATATAGGAGGAGGAAATCAGTTTGACCCACATGAAGTAGTAAAGCATATGGGTCTTGGTTATTCCCAAGTATTTACTGGAGAACAGATATCAGATTTCAAAGTTGCTTTTGACCAATTAGAGCAGGTGTTGTAAATGAATCAAGTTTTAAAAGGCAGTTTTCAAACCAGGTTTTCATGATCCCTCACTGCAAAGAATTAATCAATTCAACATGTGAGTGGGCAGATGGTCACTGCTGAGACCGCAAAACTTATACATAAAAATAAGGTTGGTTGTTTTTGTTTCAAAGAACAAAACTTCGTTGTCTTATTAACAAGTGCAATTCATAATTCTTCCCAAACGGGGAAAAAAACCTGTGTTCTTAGCATGTATTTGTTTTTCTTGGGTGGTAAGCTATGAACAACAAAGCCTATAAATGCATCGTGATCCTTTTAAAACCTGCCTTTAAAAGTGTAAAGCTTTAGCCAGCAATCAGTGTTGTCAATAATTAAGTTTTATAATGTCATGGTTACACTGGAAGTATTCCAGCTAAGCCAGTTGACTAGAATGACTAATTGCTACAGCAAAACATTATGACTATTAACAAATGATATGTCAGTGTAATGAATTATGCCCATTTATTATAGCTAATTATTAATGCTTGTTTTGGGGAGGTGAAGTTGATCATTTTGATTACTCATTATAATTTTCTAATTGTTGGCAGTCAAACATTTTTCCATTTCCCAAATAACAGCTAATGGGTTAAAATGTGTCTGAGCAGATCTCCTATGTGCTTTTACATAATTTGAAGTGTGGCGATCAAATCATATTACCAAAGCAATTACTGGGTGTAGAACATTCCGTTCTGTTTCATGCTGCAATCATACATTTAGTTGAATGCTTTTCTACGTGTCTTTTCTCCTTCATTCCCCACAGGAGCTGCTCATCCACGTAGCCTTACAGGGATTTTTCTTCTAGGAAGGAAGAACAGGAAGAAAGTGTGAGTTTGTTTTAGCCAGTGTTAATCACCAGCTGCTCCAGATAAGTATAGTAGTTTTGGGAATACACTGAATTCTTCTGCAAGTTTTAAAAAACACAATATTATGATTACACAAGAAAAGTTGCATGGAGAGGACTTACCCAGCTTTCCCATTTTCTACCCTTGTTGATGGTGAGGACAACTATTATCCCAACAGTATAAGGCCATCAGCATTACACAGCTTCTACTACAGGAATAGTGACTCCCCAGGACAGGTAACATCCTCTGTGATTGCCTGGGAGCCCAGGAGAGATGGATTTGAGCTGGACAGAGCCTTAATTAAGGAGCAAAATCAATAAATTATAGAGATTAAAAGAGATGCACTTGCTGAAGAGAAAGGTTAAAGGAGTTCAAAGGCCAGCTCCAGCACACAATGAGGAGGCTACTTTGTAGGATTTGCTAGAAGTGTCCTTGGAGCAGTAGCTGAGTCCCAAGTAGTGTTTCCCACTGGCTTTCTGTGGTGAGACCCACTGTGTGGGTTTTTTTTCCCCCTTTTTCCCTGTACAGTCTGATTCCTGGTATTCAGACCCCAAGTATGGTCAGGATCAGCCACTATAATTCTTGCTCAGACATCATTGTGTAGGTTCTTAGTGCTGTAGCAATTGTCTGTGGCTAAGTGAGACTGGGACCTTCAGTATTGCAACTGACAGTTGCTCCTCCCATTAACAGTCACTGTACTTTGCCTCTTCTCTCAGGGAGAACACTCCCCACCTTACCCCACACCAGTGAACAAAGGGTCAACAGAAGTCTAAACTCAGTTCACCCACTTTGCTGCACCTGAAGGGTGTGTCAGCCTTGATGTATTATTAGACTATCTGGAGAGGAGATAAAAGAAGGCAGTGTAGGCTTGAGGGCACATGCAATGAGTCCAGGACAGAAGAGGTCGGGACTTCCTGGGAAAGAAAGACTGAAGAAGGCCATAGGGGTGGAATAATCTCTTTGGTGCATCCTGGAAAGGGGTGGCACACAGGGGTAATCCTGAAGCGAAGAAAGAAGGAGCTGGGAGGACCTATGGAACAACTAGAGGCTTGGGAATCAGAGGAGAGGCTGTGTTATGTGCAGGTCAAAGCAGCACAAGGGTCTCAGAGGTAGAAAGTGGTCCAGGGAAACAGCAGTGCATCTGAAGAAGCAGACTTACTGGTTAATACAGGATCCCTGTGCAGAGCGTGGAACTGGGTTCCCTTACTGTCTGTGAGGAAGGGATGTGTAAGCCTGATATAAAGACTATTGAGCCCAGGATAGGACTGAAGATAGTCTCAAGGATGGGGTGAGAAATGGCCCAAGGAAGGAGCGAAAGGATCTCGTGTGTTGGGATGTTTTGGACTCTTAATTGTATACTTCTTACCCTAGAAGGGGTGGAACTTAATCATGGCCTGGCCAGAGGGCTGAGTCTTGAAGAGACATACGGCCATAGGCCTGCAGTGACTATCAGCAGAAGACACTACAGAGGAGAGAGCCTGCTATGTCAGACTCAGCCATGAGGAGGTGCTCCAGTGGGGAATCTACTCTTCCATGCTTACTTCATCATGTCCAGATTTTTTTTTTAACTATTTAGATTTTTGAAAAATTGGCTATTGCAAGACAAGGCACTGTAGTTTCCTTTGGGGCTAGCATTAGTCACTTCATTAATACTCCTTCAGATTTAACTATCATCTAGCAAAGCTTTTTGTGTTGGAATGTAATCACATTACAGTGCTAGTTATGTAAGGTAAAATTTTCAAAAGTGCTTAAGGGCCAAAGGTGTCTAGGTTCCTAAAGATGCAGATAGGCACTTTTGAAAATCTCACTAGGTGCCTAAGCATGTTAGACATTTAATTCCCCCCTTAAAAAATTTGTCCCCGAGTGATTTAGGAGCTTGAGTTTCATTGAAAGTTATTGGGACTTAAGCTCCTAAGTCACAATTGAAAATGGAACTTGAGCTTCTAAGTAATTTAGGCAGTTATGAAAGCCTTATTTTTAAAGGGGTAAGGGATTAAACATGCCTCAGTTTCCTGACTTTCAAATGTTTGGTCTCTTTAAACAGAACTACAGGGTTTGAAGAACATTGTTTAAATAAACTAATATTTGTTTATACCTTTTGTGCTAAATTAAAGCAACTTTACTCTGAGAACATTTACAAGAGTAAAATCTGCCCTTTAAGGATTAAAAAAAGTAGAATAATATCACTGATATGTAATCTTAAAGACTTCATACCCTCTAAGGGGTATGTTTTATTATTACTATGGTAACCCCTGTATCAGCTAATTTACTCTATTGTACCTGCTCAACATATCCGTGTAGTTTACAGAGCTGTAATCATTGAGGGACTGATGCAGGTAGCACTTAAGGACACAAATAAATTTACATATGCAAATAATCCCACAGACAAGTCCCATGAAACTAGTCAACACTTAAATGTTTGTAAGACTGGGGCCTTAGTTGGGTTCCTGCATTTAAAAATATATTGGTTCAATTTTAAAATAATTATACTTTAGCAATTATTGCCTACAGACCTCAAAGAGTTGAGGACAGTTTCATGGAATGTGAAAACAAGCCACTTGGTGCTCAAGAAATCAGTTCATAACCTTTGCAAACATAGCACAAATGCATCTCAGTGGAAGATGATTCAATTGGTGTTTTTCAGACAGATAATCTGTTTGTACAGGAGACAGTTTGTGTTTCTCGTGTGTACTACTATATCAAAGAACACTAAAAATCCAACAGTCCTGCTAAAAAAATTTGAATTAAAAAAATGGAAAGTTGGACAAATGTTGCAAACTTTGAAGAGAACCAGGAGGACAATAAGTAAAAAGGTATGAGTTTCTCATGGCCAGAGAAATGCTTGAGAACTGTATGATATAACCTGCAGTCTCTCTCTAGCCAGGTTCATAGAATATCAGGGTTGGAAGGGACCTCAGGTGGTCATCTAGTCCAACCCCCTGCTCAAAGCAGGACAAGGTTGAGCAGAAAGCAGTCATCCACCATGAAATCAAGGTGTCTGTGAGTGTGTGTATTGATAATACATATCCTAGAGAATCAGAAAAAGTTCTCTGAACTCAGAGACTTTAACTCAAATGAAGGCTTTGACATAACAGATAACAGTAACTGTATGGCTGTCCTTCATATCCAACAATATCACAGTATCTTGTGTGTTTGTGGCTGTATAGTCCAATCTGTGAGGAGCAATGTCACAAGGAGATGTCACATAAGAAGGTGCAGGCTCCCAGTGAAGACTTGGTATGACACTTGGCCCTTTTATCAATCAGTCTTTCAAATCTGTTTTAGTGTTTACAGCCTTAACTGATAGTTGGTCTCCATTCAAGTCTCCCCTTAGCTGTGTTTTCAGTTATCGATATTTGTGTCATACAAGTTGAGAAATTGCTTAAGGGTATCTTTGAAGCATGAACTATGACTGCCTTCCTGTGCTTTCTGACTCTGAGCTCACCATAAAGGACTCTTTTCAGGAGTCTATTACCACCCTTTCTGATAAAATGACCTGTCCATCTAAGCTGAACTTTAATTATCATTGCCTCATTGCTGGTTTGTTTTGCTTTTTTTTTTTTTTTCAAGGATGCTAATGTTTGACACTTTAGAGTAGAGTGAAGACAGCACAAGAAACTTTTTAAGTTGCTTGGTGTGTCTGGTAAACTGTCCACGTTTCACACACACAGGAAAAGAATGCTATCCACTGTTGCTTTGTATATCCTCAGTTTTGTTTGCCAGTTTGATGGTAGGCTGGTTGAGTATCTTATAGTGACGTCTTCCTGGCTTGCCTTGACAGAGAGCAACCCAAACCAGAAGGAAAAGAGTCATAACAACCTATCTCTTGTTTTCCTTGCCCCCATACTATTTAACCTAGATCATGATGACCATCTGCCACCATCTTCACGCTGCACTCACACACTTGCATATCTAGTAACTGACTGGGTTACTACAACTAAGTTTTAAGCCAACTAGCACTCAGAGTAAAACAGAGCTTCTAACAGGAAGTTCCTGAAGTCCACGTGGAGTCTGAAAGCATGTAGGTGGTGGTGTTTGTTTGTTTATTACTATGCTTCATAGAACCAGAAAGGTACCATGGGACTTTGAAGTTTTGCATTCATCTTATCTGATCATGCCAAAAATCTAGCCACTAGCTTTCCATAAATAGTCAAAGGGGATACAGGCCTTTCCAAGGCCGACAGATTAATATGAAATTAAAGTTCTAGGATGTGTCCTTTTTGAGATAGTAAGAGACAAAAACATTAGGAAACTTTTTAGGAAGCTCAAACATCACTTTTATTTTTAACTTTCATAACTTCAAAATGCCTTGTCTAATTTGCCTCAATGTTTTCACCAAAAAAGTACCCTGACATAAGACTACATATATGAAACTTCAAGATGAGTTGAGTTATTTTTGGTGAAATTATATCAAGCTTGTCATGGAAAGGTAACTTCAACCTTGTCTATGAAGGCACTGTCTGGAAAAGTGAGTCAAATCTGTGCAAATGGAGTGATTAGGTTCCCTTTGTCCCTCTTGTGACTTCACACGGAGTGTACAAACCCAGAAACTTGGTTTTGAAAGAGTTACACTGAGAATCTGTGTTAAAACTTGAGTGTGGGTCAAATGGAGAGGGCTGATTGGCCAGGACCTATTTGGGGTAAAACTAAGGAAATGTATTGCTTGCTCTGTCCCTGAAGTGCAGTGTAATCTGATAAATCAATCTAGGTAGAAGCTTGCTCTAGTCCCAAGGCAATGTAGATTGTAAGCTCTGAGGCTGAACCCTGCTCCAGCATGAGGGTTTTACTCCATGTGGAAGATGTCGTTTCGTTTAGGACTTCACTCAAATTTTAAGAAATTTATTCTACTCTGGGTAGCTGGGAGACTTTAGCAAGGTTGCAGTTAGGTGTCTTTATTCCCTCCTGAGGGGAATGTATAAAAGAGAATTCCCTATTAAATTTATTGGAGTTATTGCAATTTGAATGATCTTCCTACTTATTGGATCTTAAAATAAGTCATATATTCTACTATATTTTAGTGAATGTGTTTGGGGTTTTTTGTGTCTTGCTTTTTTCTCTCTTATTTTCCCTTCCTTCTTTCACCACTGCAAAAGGGTGGAGAAAGAATGAAGGAGAGGGCTTAAAAACAAAAGTATACATGTTACGGTTTAGACTTTGTTGGAAAAAACAAAACATTCATGGAATGTGGGGTTGTTGTTGTTTTTTAATTCTGTGGGAAATTTTAAAAAATCAACTCTTTTCTGGACCAGTTTTGCTGTTAAAAGATCCAGTGAGACCTTGGTTAAGGGAAGCTGGCCTTAGTATTTTACTTCTATTTAAGTTTAGGCTGGACAAAGCCATTTTATGTTTGGCTTTTTTTTTTTTTTTACATGAATGTTAATCTGAAGGAAGTCTGATTATTGATATATGGGCACCAACTATATCAGTCAGCCATTCCACGCACTTCACCCCAAACATCTTCTGTTTCAATTATTCTGTTTCAATTGAATTATTTCCATGCTGCACCATTTGTAGGACTTCCTGCATAATTCTGAATTGCAGAAATAAACAGGAAAGCTGAAAACACCTTGAGGACTAAGCTTGTATGCAGCTTGATTCCCCCCCCCTTGCAAATTGCATCGTTTTATGAACAAGACTACACATTTTCAAGTGCAGATGGGGAAAAAATGACCAATTCAGCTTTTATTCAATAATTAGAATAAGAAGAATAACCAATATGCCATTTGGAATTGTCTCATTGTTATATATAAGTGCCATAACTACCTAAGTCTAGCGCTATGTGCTAAACATATAAAGATGTGCTACTGCTTGGAAATTTTATGATAAATCAAAGAAACAGTGTTTTCAAAATGCAAAATATCTTATTTATTAGCTAAAATTCCTAGTAATGTGTTGCAGGCAGAGCTATTTAGCAGGAGTTTTAATAACTGCATTTCATCTTCAATTACTTAAAAGTATGAATTAAATTCACAATTTTGTCTGCATAATTGTGCTTACCCCTTCAAAGTATAGAGCACTATATTGAAAAGTTCCTTTGTAGCACTATGGGATTGAACTTTTTGCATATTAATGAGTTGAATGGGCATCACTAAGGACAGAATTTGGCCCACTAACTCTGAATTGTTTGTGTCATCTTCAATATTAAGATAATTTAGGGTAGATTAGGACATGGTTTACATAATTGCTGTCCTTCCCTCACCCCCCTAGGGCAGATAAGTGGGGAGAGCTAACAACTTGGTTCTCGCCATCCCCTACCTGATGTGAGGTCAGCATAGATGAGCTGGTGAAGGGGATATCCTAACTTGCTGTTGACATAAGCCAACAACTATAAGCCAAGGTAGAAGCAGGGAGGAAACTCTTTCTTGTAGTTGTGGGTCTGAGTTGCAGTGCTGCTCCTGAGGTGAAGCCGTTTGTGCTCCCCCCCTTACCCAGAGCCCAAAAGCACGGTTGAGCGCATAATGTACAGCAGTGGTTTTCAACCTTTTTTCATTTGCAGACCCCTAAAAATTTTCAAATTGAGGTGTGAACCCCTTGGGAATCTTAGACATAGTCTGCAGAGGTCTAGGGGTCCGCGGACCACAGGTTGAAAATCACTGATGTATAGTAAACTATGTGAGTGAACTACTGTCTTCCAAAGGAGTGTTCGGCAGGGGAACTAGTGACAGAGATAAAGGGAAGCTGTTTTAGCACCACTGAGCTGCTTCAGCTGAATTCTTGACTGGACTTGACAAGACATTGTTGCCAGGATGGTTAACAGTGCTGCAAATCTGACTCTAGAATCTGCCATGTTCCATTTTAGTCAAATAGGAAAAAAGCAGGTTTAGGGAGAAGCAATAGACAGGAGTTGTAGCCAGTGTTAGTTAATACTGAAAGAATGTGCTGTACTCTGTTAGGAATGGGCAAAAATGTTCTAATAAATAAGAACTTCCATGAACTCTCACCCATTTCTTGACCCAACACAGTTTTGTGCCATTTATCAGCTTCTGTACTTACATGGTTAAAATATCACTGGGAGGATCCTCAGCAGGTATAAATTGTCATAGCTTCAGTGACTTGAAAGGAGCTATGAGATTTATGCCACCTGGGGATCTGCATTATCATGAAAGAAACTGTTTTGATAGGGCCAGATTCCATAACTCTTACTAACATTCAGCAGTACCATGCTCCGTGGGTTGAAATCAATGGGGCTAACTCATAGAGTAAGGTACTATATAGCATTAGTAAAGGACGCAGAATCTACCCTGTAACACTTGTGATAAAGCTGGAACCATGAAGAGATGGGAAATCGTCTGGGGAAAGCCTGTTCTCATGAGATTCCCAGAGTGATTTTCTTTTTTTCCCGGTGGCCACTTCGCTCCCAGGAAGGAAAGAAGGGAAGATGTGTCCTACGTGATGTGAATGAATACAACTGAGAAAAAATTGAAAAAGAAAGGAAAGTTTAAAAAAAGAAACAGAACATGCCGCTGCCTCATAGAACACACAAAGAGTTGTCTCAAGAGTATGGGCGTTCACAGTGGAAACCCACCGTTCCCTGCACCAGTCCTGAGTAACTGGGCTAGGGGTAAAGATATAGGCGGGTGTCCTTCATCTCCCCACAGCTGGGCCACAGCTGCTGTTTCAGGTTTTGAGCCTCCCCATGCAGCCCATGTTTGAGCTTTTGGATCCACATAGTTAAAGATCCTGAAGCCTTTCCCCCAACTGCTCCTCACCTCCTCCATTGAGCAGCAAGCCTAATCAGAGAAGACTTGGATCCTCCTCTTTAGTACTCAAGATCCAGATAGTCCCTGTGTACCTTCCCTTCTGTCCCCCCACCCCACTTCCACCCACTCACAACTCAATTTCATTAATAGTGGAAATGCCCTGAACACCTAGGTAAGTGACATTTACCTGAAAATCACCTGGTTTTGATCCTATTTTCCTCCTCTCTGAATTTTTCATCATCACATGTTGAGGTCTCTCTTTGCTGGGAGTCTAAAGACAGTGACTTTTCTGCTTTTTTTTCTCTGAAGGAAGCTATTTATTTGAATTATGTTGGCATCTTTAGGCCCAAACTGAGACTAGGCCCCCATTGTGTTAAGTGCTGTATGCATGCATATTTAAAGTTCCTGCCCCTAAAAGCTTACAGACTAAGTAGAGGAGACATATTGTCCCCATTTTACAGATGGGGGAACTGAGACACAGAGATTAAGTAACTTTCCCAAAATAAGTTTGTGGCAGAGCCAGGAACTGGAAACCAGATCTCCTGAGGCCTGGCCCAACAATCCTTCTAGTCCAATATACAACCTTTGACAGTAAGCAGTAGATGTTTCAGAGGAAGATACAAGAAATTCCTGAAATGAGCAATTATGGAATAACTTCCCCAAAACAGAAGTTCCTTCCTAACTCCCATCAGTTCATGTTGCCTTATGCTCTGAAACTTGGGGGTTTATATCCCTTTGAAACCTTATATTATCCAGCTAATGTAATTGTGGATGATCACATTATCCATATACAACTCTATTCCTATGTGCAAGTACTAATATGACCGAGTGAAGAGGCCAAATCAATTCAAAGAGATGATCCTTTTAAGCTTCCCATGGTAAACTGAAAACTTCTATTTTCATTCTTGACCTGTTTTCCAGAACAATAACTTTTTGCATTTATTGAAATTTCTGAGAATTTTGTGAAGCCTTGTGAAAGTTAGCTGAATCTTCCCCTCCCATATGGATAGCCTGCCTTTTGCTTCATTCACCTGCACATTACATTTTTGTAAACTATTATCGATCGTGGCTATATCCCCGAACAGCTTTTAAAGCATGGTTAAAGTTTTATTTTGTTGTTTGCTTATTTGTTGGCAAGAAGAGGACATTTCTGTCCCTTAATGCATCTTTGTCTCAGGAGGCAGTGACAGTAATGTTACTTTCTGACCCACATCTTAGCTTCATCAAGAAGAATCAATAAGGAAAGGACTTCCATGGAGGATATCATCCATGCAGCTGCATAGAAACATCATAGCTAAACAGATATGTTAGTAACACAGGCCCAGTTTGTACTGGCTTTTCTCAGGTTGAGTGGTACCTTGTCCTGTGACCAGCCCTACTGATTGTGCTCTCTGAAGCTGTTCAAGGGGAAAATATAATGCAATGTTAATGAGGATGTTGCAACTAGGACCATTCAGTTTTTGTCCCTTTATTTATTTTTAGTTAGAAAGCTAAATTGGGACCAATATTCTATGGATGAGATGCGGATTGCTACATTTGGGGCGGGGGAAGAAGAGAAGAAGCTGATAGATGGGAAACAACATCTCAGCTTTAACTAGAGCATTCACCACCAGCATTCCCTCAATTATGTCCAGACTGAGCTTCATTCAATTCATTCTCAGACAAGTACAAGGAAATCAGAGACACTGTCACTCATGTTTAATGTAAGAAGAGAGAGTTGTGTGCCAAACGTTCTGATGGTATTACTATCCAAGCTATAGTTTCCCCCCAGCAGACAATAAGATGGGGACAGAAGAGGCCCCCTACAGAACTCCACACACAAGTGCCCTTTGGACTGATGAATAATTCCATCTTCTGGGACCTGTCTGAAAGGGAAAAGTGGAACCCCCTTAAAACTGAACCTATCTGCCCCTAATAGGGAATGTAGCTGATTCAACTAAACCTTGAGGTCAAAGGTGGCTGACAGATCTAAAAATTAACATAAAGATTTTACTTTTGTCCCACCATAGGTGCAGAACAACAGTTGTCCTGGAGACACCCATGCTTCCTGTGGTTCAAAGCCCTGTAGCTGGGGAAATTACAATTGAATATGTAACATGCTGCTGACATATTCAAATAGACAATTTTTGATTGGAGGGTACAGGCACAAGTGGACTTGCAGGGCGTAGAAATGGACAGCAGGACAGATACCTTCAACAGGATATTGACCTACACTGAAAAGTGTAGCTGTCTGACAGTGCGAGTGTATGGGCTTGGTTCTCTCCCATGGCTGAGCAATATTTCAGTATGAGAAAGGTGGGTGTCAGGCACCCAGTTCCTGCTTGTCGGGGCTCTGGCTGCAAAGTCACTTAGAGCTGTTTCCAGGCACTGCTAACTTATGCCACTGATACAGGTTCCTGAATGGACTCATCCGCTCCCAGCTTCTAACAAGCTCCCTAGGCCAGCAGAGGAGGGGATGGAGGCTCAGGGCCTGTCTGTTGTGCCTATGTGCCAGAATGGAGTACCCCTATGCAGAGCATTTTCAGATAGGCCAGGTTTTATAGGTTAGGTTATAGCTCCTTGGCATCAAGCTGGTGGTTCAAGAGGCTGTAATCTAACACCTCTAGGACTAACACAGTTTAATACTCTGTATGCTCATGATGCTTATTTCAAATTATCATAACTTTGATCATTCATTTTTTCCCCAAACCTACCAAAAAGCCACATTAATGCCATGCTTCAGGTTTCAAAGTATTTGGTGTAGTCCATTTTCTTTAAATGAGGATGGTGTATTTGTTTTCCTCCTCACCTAATTTAAAAAGACAATGAAAGGATTTTGCTGAGACTTTCCAGAAAATATAGTGTTTGGACAGAGACCAAGTATGAAAAGTACATTCTGAATAGGTAAATTATTTTAATAACTTACCAGTCTGTGAAAACAGGGGCATATAATTGAAACCATTATGCAGCCATAGCACTAGCTGCTACCTACGCTCTGACAGGTTTCAGAGTAACAGCAGTGTTAGTCTGTATTCGCAAAAAGAAAAGGAGTCCTTGTGGCACCTTAGAGACTAACCAATTTATTTGAGCATAAGCTTTCGTGAGCTACAGCTCACTTCATCGGATGCATCACGAAAGCTTATGCTCAAATAAACTGGTTAGTCTCTAAGGTGCCACAAGTACTCCTTTTCTTTTTACCTACACTCTGTATATATACACACATTATAAATAAACAAACCATACTTAATGCTACTAAAGTAATTAATTATAGCAATAATACACACACACAGCCACTTTATACCAATGTTAATCTTGTAGAAGCATGTCATTTGGGAAATACATATTTTTTAAAAACAAGTTTGAAATACCTCTATTTCTGAGCCTCCAATGAATCTTCCTGTCTTAATTTTGTGCTCTGGATAAACTGGTAGAACATTTTTATTTTTGCATTTATGTTCAAAATGTGTCTGTCACTGATCAGCGAGGGAATGCATTAATCTTAATTTTTAATGATCAAAGTAAGACAAAGCAGCTTTTATTTCAATTGTAATTGTGCTATACTGAAAGCTACAGCTGCCTGATACCTTACCACTCTGCCCCATTGGAAGCTGAACAGTTTCCACAACAACACACAATGGAGTTTACTTTTGAAGAAAGTCATAGGCAGTTCAAGTATATAATCTGCCTCAGAACAATAGCTGTGCTGTTTATTTTAACTCCTGGGGAGAGCTTTTCAATTGCCATCTTCAGGTGCCTTTCTTTGAACCCTTGAAGAAGAAAAATAAATAGGATTATGTGTTCCAAAATCTCTTAGGTTACATTCTATGTGTATTTTGTAATAATAATTTCCTATAAAGACGCTTTTATGTCCTACTTTTTTTTTCTAAAGGTCTGTTTTATCTCACTCTTAAATATAACTACCCTGTTGGGCACCATTATTAAGTGTCCTAGGTTCTTTCAGCATTACTATTAAGAAATGCCTTTTTGAGGTTTTTTTTTTTTATAATGCTGCCATTTTTATTCACATCAGGCCAAAAGTTGGCAAGCAGGTTCCCACACTAGAAGTGAATTGGCTGTGCATAATAAAATTGATTGGACTGTTTCTTAGACTGCAGCCCAAAAAAACGAGGTTCTGTGCTCCATTCCCACCACATGAAGGGAGCCATCTCATAGTTGGAGGATGGCTTACAGTTATTTAAACCTCAGGTTGGAAACACCTGGTGCCATCGGTTTAAATCCCACCTTATGATAAACTCTAGCCTTAGAACTTAAGAACGGCCATACTGTGTCAGACCAATGGTCCATCGAACCCAGTATCCTGTCTTCTGACAGTGGCCAATGTCAGATGCTTGAGAGGGAATGAACAGAACAGGGCAATTATCTATTGATTCTTCCCCTGTTGTCCAGTCCCAGTATCTGGCAATTAGAGGCTTAGGGACATCCAGAGCATGGTGTTGCATCCCTGACCATCTTTGCTAATTGCCATTCATGGACCTATCCTCCATGAACTTATTTAACACTTTTTTTTTTTAGCCCAATTATACTTTTGGCCTTCACAACATCCCCAGGTAATAACTTCTGCAGGTTCACTGTGGGAAGAAGTACTTCTTTTGTTTGTTTTAAACCTGTAGCCTATTAATTTCATTGGGCGATTCCTAGTTCTTGTATTACGTGAAGGTGTAAATAACACTGCCTTATTCACTTTCTCCACATCGCTGGTGATTAGTTGTTTCTTTTCCAAGCTGAACAATCCCAGTCTTTTTAATCTACCCTTATAGGGAAGCTGTTACATACCCCTCATTAATTTTGTTGCCCTTCATTCTTCCTGCTGAAGGAAATTAACTGAGTTCTATGTGACTTATTCTTGAAGGGGAAATGCATCCCCCTATGCCCCAGTAAAAGTCCAATCTGCTCTGAGTAGCCATCAAAGGGCCTAATTCTCATTTATACTAGTGTACACTTACACCCACTTTATGTATCTCCTTTACAGTATAAAGAACCTTTAGTGCAAATGATAATCAGACCCCAAAGATTCCATGGTAATTGATAAGAGCCAGTTTTGCTATTGTCTTTGGTCAAAACTCTCCTCTTCCTGCACCACTGTGTTGCCTGTCTCCCTCCTTACGCAGGTGCTGTAGATATTTTGCAAAGAACTTTTAAAATACGCACTTATTTCCGTAAGTCATCCTGAAGTGTCACCAGCACCCCTGAGTTGGTTGTCAGGAGCTGGGATCAAACATGGGACCACTGGATCTTAATACATGAATCTCTTCTGCTTGAGCTAAAAGACCCACTTGTGTTGGTCCAAGCTGTAGCAGACTCCTTAATCTCTGGTTGGTTTAGCCTCCCTGCCCGGGGCCAGATCATCCCACTGAGTAGGCATAGTTTATATATATTATTTCTCTAAAATCAGACCTCATTTTAAATGCCTCCCACTAAGTTATTTCATGATCAGCCCTCTCCCTGACAGAGTTTGGACTACCCCCTCTTTCAGGGATCAAACAGGAAATGTAGCCCTCGCTTTCCAAACCCCAGAAACACTTTAAGTTACCAAAACTTCAAAATGACCATCATTTCCCCCTCCTATAGAGCCCCAGTGGGAACTGGAGTGGGATGAGAGTCTCGGAGTGTCCTCAAATGACAGCCTGTTGGAGTGTCAGGTCAGCTGAACACTGGTGCAAGAATAATAAAACATAGATTTATCAGCCTAGAATGGTTCCATATGAAATCCAGGCTAGATTTCTTGCAGGAAAGTTTCCAACAGGGGCCCTCTTATATAGTGTAAGGAGGTGAGACAGTGATTAGGTGAAACATGGCCATTTGGCTTACTATGTATCCTGTTGTTCAACTCTTTAAATGTCCCTGATATTTTGGTACAGAACAAGGATGAAGTTACAACGAAATGTCACGGTGACCCAGCCAAATATAATCAAAATAAACCAAGAAAATCCCTGTCAAATATTAAGGTTGATAGTTCTTTTCATTGTAATAAGTAGATAAACAAGTTTTATAATTTAGGGTGTAATGTGGAATCTTATATTTGGTCACAGAGCATCCATTATTATGTAACAAGTCAGAAGCAAGGGGTGTTGATAAAAGTCTGGTAGTATCTTGGGTATAAAAGAGCATACTGAGACTTGTCTTTGCCTTTGCTGCATATATCCTTGTCTGTAAATACTTGGTCAGCTCACTGGCTGGTCACCCTCAGCTGATCACTGTGGTTTGGGACTTTATGCCTATGCTGAAATAAATCTGTTCTTTGGCTCTGGTTCTGGAGTTAGCCATTGTTTTGCCTGCTACAGCAAGCAGTCTGTTTTGCTAGGTTTGTAAGGTAACCCGTGGTCCTGAAAACATGCTTACATATGGAAATGTAACTGTGCTTGTCTCTGGATAATGGAGTCTAGAATGATTAACTGTATTTAAATAACTTCTCTTGGTTCTGTGCAAAGCGTTCCTCTTCCTCCTGAATACATCGGTATCTTGTTCAGGACCTAAAAGTTTTTACATTTGTCCTGCACAATGATTGGCATTGTACAGCCTTCTCCCTCTGAGTGCAAGGCTCTTCTTATGTCCGAGTTCACATCAACAGTCCTTCTCTGCAGGACAGACATGTGCAAGTGCTACCCCACAAATATCTGGGTTAGTGAATTTCCCCATGAAAAATACGGAATCTTTCCATTTTCAATTCCTGGAGAGTTGATCCAGGAATGGGCTTTTTTTTTTTTTTTGCCGGGGGGCGGCGGGGGGCACAGGGCGGGTATTGATCATGCTCATTTCAATTTCTTGGAATTTGTCTCAGGTGTCCACTCTGGTTCTTCCTTTTGTAATTCATTCTTTGTATACTTATCCAAAGTTTTTATCACTTCCCTTATACAAATGTTCTCATACTTACAGTCAAAAGTATTTGCCACATCAGGTTGAATTTTTTTACAGATTGACAGAAAATGTCTTTTTTTTTCTTTTAAAAAAATCCATTTTTAGTTAAATTCACTTTTGTAGAAGCTTTTGGGATTTTCATTAAAAATCCCCAAATCAAAATATTTTCATCAACTAAAAATTTAGTTTTCAGGTTGTCAATGACAACCCAAAAAAATCTCAGAACATTTAGAAAAAAAACAAACAACCCCAGAAAAGTGTTTTCACTGATTTTTTGTTTTCATTGGGAGGGGTAAGGGGGTATAATTTCCCAGCCACCTGTTTTTGACAAAGTGACACCAGCTATGCAAACATACAGCTTTTGACACTCCAATTTGTAAGAATTAGCCCATGAGATTTCACTTATGCCTGTTGGGTCACAATCTCTATTTGCATATCGCTTCTATCTTCTTCTTGCTTATCACTCATGCAATTTGCAATTACAAATACATTAAACCTTTTTTCTATTCTTATCCCATGTTGCAGAATGATTATCTTTTGTTCTTGTGCAAGTTGGAAGTACATGCTAGACTGTTTGAGTGACGCAGATCTTCTCCTTCCCTCCCTAATTAATATAAAGCTCACCTGTCAAGCCTTAATGATCTTCAACCCAGTAGGCTAGTACCTCTTCTGTTTAAGTGGAGGCCATCTAATCTTGTTGTGAACAACAGAAAACACTCATTCTTGTATCATTTAGTCTCGAGTATCAGTCTTCCCCTTGTTTTTGCTTATAAGGTGATACTAGGAAGATCTCAGAAAAGGTTACCAGTGTTAATCTCACCTTCAGCATTTCTCAGAACCCTGAAAACGATTTCCCCCAATTCTTCTTTGTTTCGTCCCACATTAGATGCAATTCACTAGCATTCAGCAAGCAAATGTTGCACGGTGCCACATCAAATGCCTCACAGAACTCAAAATATATATTTCATCAACTCCGTTAACTTTATCAGACAGACTTGTAATACCATGAAAAGATAATATCAAGTTGGACAATCTATTTTCCATAAACTTAGTTTGGTTGGTGTTAGTTTCATAATCCTCCTTTTATTTATTTATTTATCAAGTCCCAAATCAGCTGCTCCATTATCTTGCTGAGGATCAACATCAGGCTGAGGGGTCTGTAATTACCTGGGTCCTCCTCTTCACCTTTTAAAAATATTGGCACAGCATTTATCTGTCGTCTTTGTTCCAAGACTTACAAAAATCAAAATGTACAGTTCATTGAGCTCCTGGGCCAGCTTTAAAAAAAATAAATAATAATCTTGGATGCAAGTTACCTGGTAGGCTGGGAGCAGAAATAGAAAAATGCACTGGATTTTTCAATATCCTGGCCTATATTTTCTCTCCATACATAGTTTGGTTGGGTAGAGAGGCCATAATCTGTGTGTTCTATTTAATGGGTATCCTTACATATATTCTAAGATGTAAATCAAAACCTTTTTAGCAAAAGGGAGGTGCCCTTCTAAAATATTAGGGTAATTAGGGAGAACTGGTTGGATGTCTTACCTGTTTATTTCAAGACTATTTGACATTTGAATTCATCTTATTAATATGTGGAGTTTTTGCAAAACTTGTCCTGTTGTTAATTACATGGACTCCAGGTTGCAGCTCGCTTTTAAGGTAGGTTACAGAAGTTCTGGAAGGGTGGGGGAAACACCATCATACATGGAGCCCCGAATCAGATTCACACAGTATTGGTCCTGGTTTCCGTTTCCCCTAAAGAGACTCATGTAAACGATGGGCAAGATTCTGCCACCCTTGTTCACTTATTCAAAGAGTCACAGCAATGGGCCTGCTAAGGTGCTATTCACTATGAGTAGGGCCAGGATCCATTCAGCCTTAACTGTGGAATCAGTCTCACAATGCTATAACCAGCGATCCTAGTTTTTCGTGATTTTTAAAAAAAAACAAAATTCTCCAAATAAAAAACCAAAAAAATCCATGTTTTTCAGTGATTCAAATGTAACTCTGAACTTTAATTTCCCTAGCCACTATATATATAATAAAATACTGTTTGATTATACATATGTATAATCAAACACAGTATTTTATTATATATTAGTATATTTATAAAATCAAACACAGTATTTTATTGATATATTTATAATTTTAAGCAAGTTCAAAGCCTATCATAGAATATCAGGGTTGGAAGGGACCTCAGGAGGTCATCTAGTCCAACCCCCTGCTCAAAAGCAGGACCCATCCCCAATTAAATCATCCCAGCCAGGGCTTTGTCAAGCCTGACCTTAAAAACTTACAAGGAAGGAGATTCCACCACCTCCCTACCAGTGCCATCAATCATAATAAAATTAAATTAATAGTATTTCCCCTTGTTTTTTCCTATCCACCCCCCCTCCCCCGACGTTCTTGTTAAACCCTGGATTTGTGTTGGAAATGGCCCACCTTGATTATCATACACATTGTAAGGAGAGTGATCACTTTAGATAAGCTATTACCACAGGAGAGTGGGGTGGGAGGAGGTATTTTTTCATGCTTTGTGTGTATATAAAAAGATCTTCTACACTTTCCACAGTATGCATCCGATGAAGTGAGCTGTAGCTCACGAAAGCTTATGCTCAAATAAATTGGTTAGTCTCTAAGGTGCAACAAGTACTCCTTATTTTTTAAGATATTCTCATTTTAATTCAATCAATTCTGGTAGATCATTGTTTGATGCCTCTTAAACTAGGAATTAATGCTGACTTCTTTCTGTAACTGATTGCAATTTGTGTGCATTGAAGTTTCGTAAGGAAGAAAGTTATGGCCTCCGGACCTCAGTTATACAATGTTCTAGTACCTGTTCCCACTGTACTATTAAACAAATGTTCAGAGTTGTATTGTTTTTTTAAATCATGAGGCTGACTTCTGCTTTGACTGAAGCACTGAGATGGTTTTGCACACCATGTAGAAATTGAAATATTGCTGAATCATGTCAGTGAAGTTGTCTTTTTATTTGCTGTTGTTTATCAATAAAGTTTCAGGCATTCTCTAGTGTCCTGTTAGCCATGTTCACAAACGAAAGCAGCTCCAGACCTACACTTCTAACAATAAATTGTCTTGAACAACTAAGCTTGTATATTGCTCTGTATTCAATTAAGTTGTTCTTTTGCTACCTTAATTGTAAGTGACACTGGCAGTTTTATTTTCCCAGTTGAGCAGTGTTCGCAGCCAGATAAAGTGTGTATGTCCGTTATGTATCCAGCTATGTCAAATTGAATGTCTTCTGTGAATTGGCATACCAAATCAATAATTTTTTTTTAAATGCACTCAATAGCTTACAATTATTCCTGCTATCTTAACGCTTTTAACATTTTGCTATTTGTACATAGGACTTTTCTTCCTCTATTTATATCAATTGTTTACTAGATTAAGTAAAGTGAATTACCTACTACTTTATTCCAGTTTGTGTGCATTTACATTGTTCCTTATGCCATTCAGTAAGTACTGAAAGCAGAAGGAAAAAAAACCTCTAGTAGAAATCTATATGCAATAACACCACTAGAATACTTAGGCTTGATATCTTCCAATTTGCAGCATACTAGACAAAGATATATCTTGAGGGCTTTGTATATCAAGGGCCTGATTCCACCATGTTTACTCCTTGCGTAGTACTTTGCTCCGTGAATAGTCCATATAAGCAGAAAAGTGGCAGAATTTGAGTTCCAAAATTTATGCTACAGATTCGAATTGTTCATTTCACCCCAAATAGCACAGAAAGTAGATATGGAAAATTCCAATTAGTTTATCTTGGCCACAACTGCGACAGTATAAGATTTTTCCCTACACTCTGTATGCAAGTTTTTTTGTCTCATTTGATAATGACTGAAATATTGGGGGCCTTCAACTCCCTGTAGAGACTGTCTAACAGAGTAGTAGATCTCACTGTTAGAATGTATTTTCTAGATGCCCAGTTTAATTTTTTCTCTGCTCCACTCATACCATTACCTCTAGCCAATAAACCTTTGTGGGCCACCCAAAACACTGTTTGACTTTCACTTAGATCCATTGTGGCTTTACAAGGCACAGTATAATGTGTTTTGGGAATCGGGAAGTGCTCAAATGCAAAGTGTATTAGAACCAGTGTGGGCCCCTTACTGAATGAGGGAGGCAACCTAGTGACAGAGGATGTGGAAAAAGCTAATGTACTCAATGCTTTTTTTGCCTCTGTCTTCACAAACAAGCAGCTCCCAGACTACTGCACTGGGCAGCACAGCATGGGGAGGAGGTGACCAGCCCCCTGTGGAGAAAGAAGTGGTTGGGGACTATTTAGAAAAACTGGACGTTCACAAGTCCATGGGGCCGGATGCGCTGCATCCGAGAGTGCTAAAGGAGTGGTGGATGTGATTGCAGAGAATTGGCCATTATCTTTGAAAACTCGTGGCGATCGGGGGAGGTCCTGGACGACTGGAAAAAGGCTAATGTAGTGCCCGTGTTTAAAAAAGGGAAGAAGAAGGATCCTGGAAACTACAGGCCAGTCAGCCTCATGTCAGTCCCTGGAAAAATCATGGAGCAGGTCCTCAAGGAATCAATTCTGAAGCACTTAGCGGAGAGGAAAGTGATAAGGAACAGTCAGCATGGATTCACCAAGGGAAAGTCATGCCTGACTAATCTAATTACCTTCTATGACAAGATAGGTTTCAGAGTAACAGCCGTGTTAGTCTGTATTCGCAAAAAGAAAAGGAGTACTTGTGGCACCTTAGAGACTAACCAATTTATTTGAGCATGAGCTTTCGTGAGCTACAGCTCCCTTCATCGGATGCATACCGTGGAAACTGCAGCAGACTTTATATACACACAGAGATCATGAAACAATACCTCCTCCCACCCCACTGTCCTGCTGGTAATAGCTTATCTAAAGTGATCATCAAGTTGGGCCATTTCCAGCACAAATCCAGGTTTTCTCACCCTCCACCCCCCCCCACACAAACTCACTCTCCTGCTGGTAATAGCCCATCCAAAGTGACCACTCTCTTCACAATGTGCATGATAATCAAGGTGGGCCATTTCCTGCACAAATCCAGGTTCTCTCACCCCCTCACCCCCCTCCAAAAACCACACACACAAACTCACTCTCCTGCTGGTAATAGCTCATCCAAAGTGACCACTGTCCCTACAATGTGCATGGTAATCAAGGTGGGCCATGAGTGAGTTTGTGTGTGGGGAGGTGGAGGGTGAGAAAACCTGGATTTGTGCTGGAAATGGCCCAACTTGATGATCACTTTAGATAAGCTATTACCAGCAGGACAGTGGGGTGGGAGGAGGTATTGTTTCATGATCTCTGTGTGTATATAAAGTCTGCTGCAGTTTCCACGGTATGCATCCGATGAAGGGAGCTGTAGCTCACGAAAGCTCTTGCTCAAATAAATTGGTTAGTCTCTAAGGTGCCACAAGTACTCCTTTTCTTATGACAAGATAATTGGCTCTGTGGATGAGGGGAAAGCAGTGGACGTGTTGTTCCTTGACTTTAGCAAAGCTTTTGACCCAGTCTCCCACAGTATTCTTGCCAGCAAGTTAAAGAAGTATGGGCTGGATGAATGGACTATACGGTGGATAGGAAGCTGGCTAGATTGTCGGGCTCAATGGGTAGTGATCAATGGCTCCATGTCTAGTTGGCAGCCGGTATCAAGTGGAGTGCCCCAAGGGTCGGTCCTCGTGCCGGTTTTGTTCAATATCTTCATTAATGATCTGGAGGATGGTGTAGATTGCACCCTCAGCAAGTTTGCAGATGACACTCAAGTGGGAGGAGAGGTAGATATGCTGGAGGGTAGGGATAGGATACAGAGGGACCTAGACAAATTAGAGGACTGAGCCAAAAGAAATCTGATGAGGTTCAACAAGGACAAGTGCAGAGTCCTGCACTTAGGATGGAAGAATCCCATGCACCGCTACGGACTAGGGACCGAATGGCTAGGCAGCAATTCTGCAGAAAAGGACCTAGGGGTTACAGTGGATGAGAAGCTGGATATGAGTCAATAGTGTGCCCTTGTTGCCAAGAAGGCCAATGGCATTTTGGGATGTATAAGTAGGGGCATTGCCAGCAGATCAAGGGACGTGATCATTCCCCTCTATTCGACAGTGGTGAGGCCTCATCTGGAGTACTGTGTCTAGTTTTGGGCCCCACACTACAAGAAGGATGTGGAAAAATTGGAAAATGTCCAGCAGAGGGCAACAAAAATGATGAGGGGACTGGAACACATGACTTCTGAGGAGAGCCTGAGAGAACTGGGATCGTTTAGTCTGCGGAAGAGAAGAATGAGGGGGGATTTGATAGCTGCTTTCAACTACCTGAAAAGGGGTTCCAAAGACGATGGATCTAGACTTTTCTCAGTGGTAGCAGATGACAGAATGAGGAGTAATGGTCTCAAGTTGCAGTGGGGGAGGTTTAGGTTGGATATTAGGAAAAACTTTTTCACTAGGAGGGTGGTGAAACACTGGAATGCGTTACCTAGGGAGGTGGTGGAATCTCCTTCCTTCCAAGTTTTTAAGGTCAGGCTTGACAAAGCCCTGGCTGGGATGATTTAGTTGGGGATCGGTCCTGCTTTGAGCAGGGGGTTGGACTAGATGACCTCCTGAAGTCCCTTCCAACCCTGATATTCTATGATTCAGGTTCCGCCCTTCACAGGTGTTTAAAGATGGAGAGAGATTATTTGTGCCTTCTCCCTGCATTGCGCAGGGAGGAGATGTAATCTGGATGTTGATGTAGATGCTCTTCAAATTCTAGTGAATATACAACCCTACTAAAAGACAGGTGGATGTAGAGATCTTGGGTAAATGTGGGGAGGGTTGAATATTGATCTATTCTAGTTAGCTAGCTACACACAGCAAAAATATCGAAGCTCAAAAATCCCCATGTGAGGTGTGCGAAAACCTCTCTCTCTAAGGCAAATCGTACCTCAGTTTTGTAATTATTGGGCTCAGAGATCTTAGGTGTGTATAGATTCTGTATCCATCACTCTTTCTGGAGGATTGCATGCTCCAGCAGCGCAACAGTTAGAAATTGTTCTCTGGAACACTAGGAAGGAAAAAGAAAAGGAGGACTTGTGGCAAATTTGTTAGTCTCTAAGGTGCCACAAGTCCTCCTTTTTCTTTTTGCGGATACAGACTAACACGGCTGCTACTAGGAAGGAAAATTTTCTGATTCCCTCCTGATGATCTTAATGGTAAATAGGAGGGGAGTGCCCAGTCCAACTAAACAATGTTATGTACCTAGAACATAACACTTTCTGTGTAAATTCATAGGAGCCAGATGTCGTTGAAAACTTTACTCTCCTAGCACAAACTATCCCATCATTTTTTATCTTTCAAATGCTTAGCTTTTTTTAAAAAAAGATAATCCTGTAGATGACCTTAGCGAGAAATACCTGTCTTAAATACTGCAGCATTCTAATTTATTGGGGAGGGGGAACATACTGTCTGTCCCATAAAGTGTTATGACAGGCTCTCCATTAAAGGCTTGCATAAAGGGCCTGTCACAACAGTTCCTACACTTACATAAGAGCAAGGAGCACTCCCTTAGTCCATCCCAGGAGCTCATAGTGTCCCACAGAGTGATAAGTAGGTAAGGCTATGGAAGAGTGGGCCAGCCACACCATTGGGAACAAACTGCACAATACTGAAGGATGGTGCAGACCACCTGCTCACTGAAGTGTTTGGGGAGGAATTGTTCCTCCCAGTGGTGATATACAATGCCTCCCCAAGATTCTGCACCCTCTCTCACTTTAGTTCTGTACCCTTTCCTACTTGGGGCAACGGCTAAATGCCACAATTTAACTCTTAATCATATGCATGCTTCCTATAGTTAGCAAAGAGATTCCATATAGCAACACAGTGGCATATGCTTTTAAGTTATTTCTAAATTAGAATGTCCCTGGCTTTTACAAATGATGTGTTAATCGAGATTCTGCTGAATCAATGTCCTCTCTCTTTGCCAGCAGTAAGCGATAATGAAAACTATACAACACTGATGAATATTTGAATTCAGAAATAATTTATTATTGGGTAGTTCAGATACTTCTGCTATAAAATCAATAATTTCACCACATCTATACTAACAGATTAGAATTAGAGAAATTGTATAGAGAAGATGGCCTGGATAAACTATGAAGTACAGACTGAATTTTGTTTGTGGAGTCATAGATATTAGACTAAAATTTATTTTGGACAGAGAAATTTAAAAGATTGTCACTTTCTCATATGGTTGGTAGAGGTTGGTTAGATATTAATAATTCACTAATCCAGCCTTGTAGGAAATTGTAGCAGCTTTGGGAAGGTTGACTCAGGCACCACTATAGGAAATATTTTAAAAAGAATTAAGGTTTGCAAGAATATTTTCAAAATGTTAATTTCATTTTTTTGTAATCAGAGGCTTCTAGTAATTCTTGCATCCTATAATATTATTCAAAAGTGATATAAGGTTTAATTGAGATATATATTACACACCAGGGTGCTTTTCAGAAAAGTTTGCCTATTTAAATGAAAAGCACAATTCTAAGTAATTTTTAAGAGGCTGTGGAATAGAAATTCCCAATACTTTAATCTTCCCATAGTTCATTTAAAATCCAGAGTTATCCAAACAAATTGCATACATTAATTCAATGTGGGAGGAAAATAACTGGATTTGTTGGAAATATATATGTAACCTGCATATTTCATTATTTTATATCCTCTGACATTGTTTTCAATCCTGCAATGTTTTCATCCTCTCTGCTTATGTGAAAAGTGCAACTGAGATGACAAATAATGAAGGCAAGAGGGAACAGCCCTGGCTCTAGATGGGGGAGGGGGTGAAATCCCTCTGAAGCAAATCCACTCAAAATATATTAAATCTTGGGTGTTTACACATACCTTTTCTCTAATCAAGGTACGAGACACTAGGCTGCATATTTTCCAAGTATGAACTAAATATTTCCACTCCACCCAATCAAAGGCTTTCTTTGCATATGAGGATGGAGCTACTAATGAGGTTTTCTTTTTCAGATTGAATGGAGAACATTCAGGGCTTTTTTGTTGTCAGTATCATATCTACTTTTCATTGCATATAAAGCCCCTTTAATCCTCACTTACTATTTCCTAAAGTGTTTTTCATCCTGGTTGCTTAGATGCTTGCCATTACTTTTATACGGCCCCAATGCAACAAAGCATATATGAGTAGTTCTATTGAAATCACTGCAACCACTTACATGTTTGAAGTTCAACATGTGCTAAAAAGTTTTGCTGGATCATGACATGAAAACAAAATAGGTCTCTAAATATGATCTTTGTCTTTTCCATCTGTATGTTCTAATGAAATAGATGCTAACATCATAGGAGGTCCGAATGTCTTGCGCCTCATTTCTGCAAAGCACTTCTGCACATGTTTAACTTTATGTAAATGTTTAGCTTCAGTACAAAAGTCCATCACTATACTGCAAAGCACTGAGCCTGAGCTTAATTTTAAGCATGTGTTTAAGTTCTTTGCTAAATAGGGATGGATTTACTCCAGTGCTTGAAGTTGAAGATATATGTAAATGCTCTGCTGAATTGAGGCCTTAGACAACATTAAATATATCTGTCAAATACGGTTCCATATTTTTTCCCTAAATTGTATAGTATAACCATGGCATCATGTTGGGTTATCTAGATGCTCTTTTATAGGATGGCCAAGTTTTTTGTAAATTAGTAATATTTTCTATGTTACCTAAATTGTCTGACAAATAACTTTTCATAGTGTGTATTATATTGTAAAGCTGTGTCTTTAATTTAATTGAGTTAAATTGTGATCTTTGCATCTGTTCCTTGATCTGGTATGCAAAGCATTTGTTTTTCCTTCCTCCGTTTTTTTCATAAAATTGTGATTTTTTTTTTCATCTACCTTTGTATTTTCAGTCATAAGTGCATTTAATTTACATTTTTCATTGTATAATTTTCTACAAGTATAGCATTCTGTTTTTTATTAATTTTTAAAACTCCTTCTGTAGTGATTGGTTTTTTAATGTAAGGTTAATCAAGGCCAATATTATCAAACTTGGGTGCCTAAACTTGGATTTATGCACCTGACTCTAGACACCCATGCTTAAAAATGTTAGTGCATATTTTCTATTTTGAAAGAACTCTAAGGAGGTAAGGTGACCTCTGTTCACAGACTTAGTGCCCCAATAAGATTGTGCGTGAAGCCAGGTATATTATATATAACTTGTAGCCATGGACAAGGACCATATTGGGACAAGCACTGTACAAATACAGAACAAAAAGACGGTCTATTCATGAAGGGTGAATATTCAGACTGTATTTAAGTGATGCTTAGGTAGGCGAATTATGATAACTGTCGCAGCCCCTTAATCGCAGTTGCCTGGGGCACCAGGGCTCACTGGATCTGTATGAACAAGGATTTTTGACATTATATTATCTCTAGACCATCATTCTGCTCACTCTGCGCTTGTATTATGTCCCCTAAATCCTTTGTCTGTTTTGTCTCTTTGAATTATTTTAGTCTGTTTGTACAGACTATACTACGGGGGCCTGATTTCAGTTGGGGTCCCCAGACATTTTTCTAATACAAATATTATCTATGTCCCTTTCTAGCCCATCCTCAGCCTGTCCAAAAGTGGCCTTCTGTACTAGCCTTACACAGACCTGCAAGGAGATGTAGTGCATATAAAAACAGTTTTAAAATTGTAAGCTATCACTTTAAATGTCAGGGATTTTCCTGGTCCTGCTTGCAGGCTACGAGGATCTGTAAGGAAGGGTGTGATCTGAGTCAAATTGGCTGTCTGCATACTGACTGCTGTCTAAAGTGAGGTGCTCTGTTTAGGGAGCAGCCTGCTTTGCCTCGCTCTGTTTTGGGATTCCTGTGTTATCATTTTGATTTCTAATAAATAAAGTAGTTATGTTGCAACCTTCCAGCAAGAGTATTTTGTTATTTTTTTATCTGATTTTCTCCACTTGTATGCTGACAAACATAAAAGGAGACCATTTCCCTGGCAAGTAGGGTGTGATCAGCCAGTTGCCCCTTTAACACTAATCCCTCCACAGAGGTGTTCAGAGCTCTGGATAGCAAGCAAAGAAAGAACCATTATAAATAAAATATTTGTCTCCAACATAACATTTGCCAACATACCAGTCAGAAAACTTATGAATGCAGGCAAATACAACAAAAGATATTCAAACTAGGATATTTTCACAACACTTTCTCAGATGTACGTTATACTTCGCAAACTGGTTAGATGTCAAAGAAATCAACCGATCATTATACTGTCATTGGTGTAAGATTAATATAAGTACCTTGTTTTATAAAGCATATGTCATATCCAATATCAGCTCAGTACTAGATGTGCATAAGTTAGCAAATATCAAATACTATACAAATTCATCTTCCAGTTAATTCCTGACCTCCGCCTGTTGCAAGAGATAGTCCAAGCCGTCTATAATATCTGCTCAGCTCAAGGAGAATTTCATAAACTAGATTTATTTTGGCTCTGAATATCAACGCAACACACTGATTCATACAACAGAGGTTATCCTGAGTCAGAATCTACACATTTCCAAAAAAAGTCAGTGTTACTAAACTAACTCTGAAGGGCAGGGGCGTTGACTATTTTCTGATGTTACTTGATGCTTAGGGCTTGCTTCTAATCTCATGCCACTGTAAACCAGGAGTGACTCCACTGAAATAATGGAGGTAAAGGAGTTTTACACCAGTACAAGAACTACATCAATCCCTATTATCTGGGGGGAAATTTCTTTCTATTGTACTCTAGATAGCCTACTTATAACTGCACCTACCTGGTTGTTACATTTTTGGCTTTCAAGTAGTCCTTAAGGATTCTGACAGCTATGCTGTTTTATTCCCATTTTGAAATAAGAAGCAGTACTGGAAATCTAACCCCCATCCAAACCACACTGCTCAGTTATTGCTGGCAACTGTAACAGCATCCTCTCAGATTAAAGTACTAGGTTTTCTCACTGTTCTGTACAGTATAGGATAGTATTGAGTAATCGCTTCTGCCCTTTTTTGGGAGCCCATTGACACCACAAGAGTCATCAGTCACCCAAATCTGGAAACAAATCTCCCTGTACGTTTTACTATTTTTGCTCTCTTCTCTGTCTTTTAATATTTCCTCAAGACTCTCAAGGGTTTAGTTATGCACCCTTACTTGATAGTTTGGTCTCTCCTTTCCTCTTTTTAAAGAGCATCGCCTCAGCACTGCCGAAGTTCATAGATGCATTCCTCACCACCACAGATTTTCATTGATGTATTCAGGGAAGTTAAACGACCACATGAGAGAGAGGTGAGGGCTCTTGAAGCTCACATGTGTGGGTCATCCCAGGTGTGAACATCTTTAACATGGGAGTGTTTCATACACAATAAATGTTGCTGTAATCTAGTGGTAAACCAGACAGGCATGCTGCCCTACTGCTTCATTTCTGTCCAAGCATACCGCCAGTGACTGAACAAAGTGAATTTTGAAGTGACTGAGAGCAAGGTGATGAATGTTTCTTATTATTAGGGACTAGATGCAAGATCATTTGGATTCTAGTAGCTATTGAGGCCCGGGAAAGAGTCAAAGCTAGGGTCAGTAGCTTTCTTCATTCTCCTAGAAGACCGAGAATAAAACTGTAATCATACTGCTTTTTTAAAATGTGGTGGCCGTAGCTAATGGCCCCAGTAAACAAGCAATTTAATAAAAGTATCTGCTGCTACAATTTGTGCATGTGTTAATTTACAGTGCTGGCAACAGTGGACCGGAAAGGCTGGCTGCTAGAAAAAACAGAACCGAATAGAAAGCAGTCATGTCTTTCTGGCACTGAATCAACTTTCTCCGGGCAACAGGGAGGGTTTCAGACACAGCTGAGCAAAAATGTTTTTGAAGAGTTTGCAAACATTTTATCAAAATAAAAATGGCACTTCCCACAATTATCTGAATCGATCATAGTTTCATCCATTTAATGGCTCAGAAGGAAAACACTCAATTTAACATTATTTTAAGCATGATTCTAAGATATGAAGACCTCTAGTCCACATAAATAAACATCATCCCTCAAAATATGGCCTCATTCTTCCATTAGTTTCCTACTGATATTCATATAAGTGAATGAAATGAAATGGATCAAGTATGCGAATGGACCTTTCACAAATAGCACCATGGAGCGAGTGGTTTGTAAATGAGGATGTAACATAAAATGAGCCCATTCCATATAAATCTATATACATGGCAGGTATATAGGGTTTGGGGTTTTTTTTGTATATAAGAATACACAACTTCCCAAACCCCTCATCCAGAGGCGTAGCTAGACAAATATCTGAGCAGAACCATCACATCAAATATGACTGCATGTACTTGCAATTATCTGGAGTGAGTGTGACACAAGAAAACTGGATGTAAAATAAGCTACGCAGCTAATAAATTTGGCTCAGTGATTCTTTCCTTCAGAAAGGTCCCCAGCTATTTTTAAGTATTCAGCATAAATTTTCAAAAGTGCCTAAGTAGCATGAAAAAACAGGAAGAGATTTAAAGTGTCCTGAAATTCTCTAGGCCTGCTAGCTCTTTTCCTAAAGTCTTTTCCTCTATCTGTCTATCCCTCTGTTATTTGTTTGGGCAACCCTCCTGCTTATAAAAATTTGGCCATCCAATTAGGGAATGGAAGCTAGGTCATATGATTTAGATCACCACTCACATAAACCAACTACTGAATTCCAATTACCCTATACAGGAATCAGAGTACAGGAAGGAATATTTCTTCAAACAGTTAGAGAAGAAAACCACACCAGTTCGAAGGGGCTTGTTAAAAGTGTTCAGCAAACAATTTTAAACAATGAACAATTCTAGGAAAATTCTCATTAATTCACAGATCATTCACAAGCAGGAAAAGAGACCGAAAAGTTTGCTCGTAAGAGGGTTCACACAGCTCTGCATTCAGATGGGCACGTTGCTTTTGGATAAAGAGTGAAATTCAAAGGGGATTCTGGAAGAAGAGTTTGTGTGAGGCACAGAGACCATCTTGAGGCATAATGACGGTCTGTTGTGTCCCCCGAGTTTCTGGGAGTCACACAGCAGACTCCGGACAAACTGAGCACAGAGGCAGACTCACTGAGCAAATGAGTTGGAGGAGTGGGTGCCCGTGCCTCACTGGTAACACTTCAGCTGTTACCAGCCTTCCATGCTTTGGGGTTGCATTAAGATGTAAAATGACAAGGGGATTTGTAACCCTTCTGCCCGTCACAGTTGGTAGCAACAAGGGCCGGGTTCAATATCTAGGGGATTCATTCCAATAACACAATGCAAACCGGCTCGAGCCCCCACCCAGTGACCTGGGACAAATATATACCACCCCCGCTGGCGCCTCCAAGAGGCAATACTTCCCCTCTCGCAAGCACAGAGTCTGAGTGTAGCAAAAAGCCTTTTAATAACAGAGAGAAACAATGTGGCATTATGTTGGGGAAACACCACCAACAGCATTCGTAACACAACCCATGAGCAAAAAACCCACCCCAAGCAAATTGGGGCATGCCCTTTCCCTTTGGTTCTTGAGTCCAGCAACCCGAAATCACCCAAAGTCCCAAAAGTCCAATGACCCAAAAGTCTCTGTCCCTGGTCAGGGCAGCCCCAGAGTTCGAAAGTTGATCTGCAGAGCTTTACCTCCTAACCTGGGTGGAGATGGGGGGGAGAAGAGAGGTAAGGGGCACCTTACATGATCTGAAGCTGACCGCCCCACAGCTCCATAGGCCTTCACTCCGCTCTGCCAGCCGCCCCACAAACTGCTTCGCTCCGCTCCGCTCCTCACAAGCAACTCCCGCCATCCCACAAACTGCTCCACCAGCCGGTCCACGAACTGCTCCGAGTCCCACAAGCAGCTTCCACCGTTCTATGAATTGCTCCACCAGCCTGTCCTGTCCTGCTGCGCTATAAAGGCAGACTTGACCACTGGATTGGCCTCTGGAGGGACCCTGGGCAGCTCTGGAAATGGGCCAATGGCACCAAATTCAACAACCTGTAAGTCCTCTGTGAATTCCCTGGGCTTTGGGTCCCTGGCGTCTGAGATAGCGAGTTCAGGCCGACGCACCAGTCAGTGCTATGTACTCTGTGTATTAGTGATGGGTGGAAGCAAGTGTTGTCTGCTGGGAGACTGGCCAAAGCTTTCAGATCTGTCTGGCTTTAGTGGGGCCATCTGCCTTAAAGATGCCTGATAGTCACAAATGCTGAGTGCCTGGGGCTGCCATGAGAAGTGGGGTACAGTAGAGATGGCCCAGACGACATCCCAAGAGGGATTTCAGTGGGATGTGGGTGGGATCAAATAACCAAACCCCAGTTGATCCGATAGCAGGGTTTGACCCTGGACCATCAGCGCTGAAAGAACGGCAGAGTAGGTCACGCTGGCGGGGGAGTGGCACTACATGCCCAGGAAAGCATAGACTAAATTAGAGTAAAAATCTTAAACAAATGCAACTGTATCCTAGCATCTCTCAGAATAGAAATTCCACACTTGAAGAATAGGAATCTAGCAGCAGGAATATACTACTGACCAGGATGGGGACTGTGAAATTTACGGAGATTAGAGAGGCTACAAAAGCAGAAAACCCAATAATAATGGGGGTTTTCAACTATCCCCATATTGTCTGGGAACATGTCCCCTCTGGATGGGATGCAGAGAAGTGATTTTTAGACACCATCAATGACGGCTTGTTGGAGCAGCTAATCCTGGCACCCACAAGGGAAGGGGCAATTCTTGATTTAGGCCTAAGCGGAGCACAGGGTCCGGTCCAAGTGGGGAATGTAGCTGAACTGCTCGGTAATAGTGACCATAATGTAATTAAATTTAACATTTAACATCGGATACATTCAGTGGAAAATAACAGTGAATAAATTTATATACACACAGAACATGAAAAAATGAATGTTTAACACGCATACTGTAAGGAGAGTGATCACTTAAGATGAGCTATTACCAGCAGGGGAGTGGGGTGGGGGGAGAGAGAGAAAACCTTTTGAAGTGATAATCAAGGTGGGCCATTTCCAGCACATTTCTAGGAGTTTACAAGAGCATGTGAGGAACAGTGGTGGTGGTGGTGGGGGGGGGGAGAAATACTTTTCAACACCCATTTTTTCATGTTCTGTGTATATATAAATTTACTCACTGTTATTTTCCACTGAATGTATCCGATGAAGTGAGCTGTAGCTCACAAAAGCTTATGCTCAACTAAATTGGTTAGTCTCTAAGGTGCCACAAGTCCTCCTTTTCTCCTTGCGAATACAGACTAACACAGCTGCTACTCTGAAACCTGTCACAATTAAATGAATAGGCAGCAGGTCTAACACAAACAAAAGGAAAAAGAAAAGGAGTACTTGTGGCACCTTAGAGACTAACCAATTTATTTGAGCATGAGCTTTCGTGAGCTACAGCTCACTTCATCGGATGCATACTGTGGAAACTGCAGAAGACATTATATACACACAGAGACCATGAAACAATACCTCCTCCCACTCCACTCTCCTGCTTGTAATAGCTTATCTAAAGTGATCATCAAGTTGGGCCATTTCCAGCACAAATCCAGGTTTTCTCACCCTCCGCCCCTCCACACACAAACTCACTCTCCTGCTGGTAATAGCCCATCCAAAGTGACCACTCTCCTCACAATGTGCATGATAATCAAGGTGGGCCATTTCCAGCACAAATCCAGGTTTTCTCACCCCCCCCCACCCCCATACACACACAAACTCACTCTCCTGCTGGCAATAGCTCATCCAAACTGACCACTCTCCTTACAATGTGCATGATAATCAAGGTGGATCATTTCCAGCATAAATCCAAGTTTAACCAGAACGTCGGGGGGGGGGGGGGGAAGAAAAAAACAAGGGGAAATAGGCTACCTTGCATAATGACTTAACCACTCCCAGTCTCTATTTAAGCCTAAATTAATAGTATCCAATTTGCAAATGAATTCCAATTCAGCAGTTTCTCACTGGAGTCTGGATTTGAAGTTTTTTTGTTGTAAGATAGCGACCTTCATGTCTGTGATTGCGTGACCAGAGAGATTGAAGTGTTCTCCGACTGGTTTATGAATGTTATAATTCTTGACATCTGATTTGTGTCCATTTATTCGTTTACGTAGAGACTGTCCAGTTTGACCAATGCACATGGCAGAGGGGCATTGCTGGCACATGATGGCATATATCACATTGGTGGATGTACAGGTGAACGAGCCTCTGATAGTGTGGCTGATGTTATTAGGAAGTATTTCTTCACACAACACACAGTCAACCTGTGGAGCTTGTTGCCAGGGGACGTTGTGAAGGCCAATAGTATAACTCTGTTCAAACAAGAAGTAGATCAGTTCACAGAGGATAGCTCGACCAGTTCCTATCAGCCAAGATGGTCAGGGATGCAACCCCATGCTCTGAGTGTCCATAAACATCTGACTGCCAGAAGCTGGGTGTGAATGGGATGGATCTCTCGATACTGACCCTGTTCTGTTCATTCCCTCAGAAGCACCTACCACTGGCCAGTATCGGAGGACAGGACACTGGGCTAGATGGACCATTGATCTGACCCATGTGGCCAGTCTTATGTACTTACAGCTGAATGGCATTTTTAAAAGAGCCCTTTGCGATTGATGGGAAGCTGGAAAATGTGCCCAGAGGAGGCTTAGAAAACAAGTCAGTTGATGACCTGTTGTTTGATCCCAGCCAGATATTTTCACATATTCCAGCAAGGATGCCCTGGTGTCGGCAGCAGTCTGTCTTTGTGATTGCCTCAGGAGCCCATCTGTTAGCCGGCCTGTTTGGGGTCTGTCCACACCGCAGCTGGCACCATGCCGTTGCAGAGAAATGAAATGAATTCTTTGCAGCAGTCTTCACGGCTGAGCATGTGAGGGAGATTCCCAAACCTGAGCCGTCCTTTTTAGGTGACAAATCTGAGGAACTGTCCCAGATGGAGGTGTCATTAGAGGAGGTTTTGGAACAAATTGAGGAACTAAACAGTAACAAGTCACCAGGACCAGGAACTCAAATGTGAAATGGCAGGACTACTCACTGTAGTCTGTAACCTACCATTTAAATCCGCTTCTGTACCCGATGACTGGAGGATAGCTAATGTGATGCCAATTTACCGGAACTGGGTAAACAGGCATCTCAGTGGGGTGTTAACCCTGAAATCTGCCCCCCTGTGGGCGCCCCCCCCAGCAGAAGGCTCTGGGTGCATCATTGCCATCTCCTCAGAGCTCGTCTGGGGTGATGCTGGTGGGGGAGCCACCCACAGCCATCTGCTCAGGTGGCTGTGAGCTGGGCTCTCCCTTCTCTGGGACAGATCTCACCCCGAGCCAGAGGCTGGTGGCCTGAGGGCAGGGAGATCCCGGCCTGCCCAAAGAGTAGTGCTGGGCCTTCTCCTAGCCGAGCACATGACAGCTGTGAGTAGCCAGGATGGGACCATGGGGGAGGATTTGCCTGTGGGCCTGGATCCCACCCTGTTTCCAGGTGGGAAGCGCTGGCCTCCAGCTCTGACGGGAAGCTCTGTGTGAGTGGCTGGGGTCACCCCATGGCCGCTGGGTTTGTGCTGCTGGCATTTCACTCCAGCCGCCCCCTGCAATACAGCCTGTCCTGACAGGCCTCTGGCCTGAGAGCTGATGTAAACTGTCCAGGGAGCCCTGGACCCAGCTCTTCTGTGCAGCATTACTCCTGCTCCTCGCCACGCTGAGAGTCACCTGGAACCTGCGCCCAGGGCAGTTTGGGTGGGTTGGGCCTGCAGGGGCCCATCCAGACCCAGCTGGGTGTGTAGGGGGGGAGAGTAGGAACTGGGTTAATACCCACCCGGCATAAATGCTCCATGGAGGTCAGTTGATCTTAGAACCTTTCCTGGCCTTGCTGCCCCACTGCCCCCTTTCTAGCTGGGGCCTGTGGCAGGTGCAGGAAGGGGAATTGTGAGGGGCTGTGAGTGCAGCAGCTCCCTGCACTGTGCGAGAGCGTCTCTCCCTGCCTGTGACTGATGGGAAATGTCCAACTCCTACCTGACACCAGCTCCCTGGCTTCTGTCTTGCAGGTTTCCGATAAGAGGAGGAGGAGACTGCGCGTATCTGAACGATGTGAATGGGGTCAGCAGCTGGCGATGCACCAGTGAGAGACCCTGGATCTGCACCAAACCCGATGCATTTACAGAGGCACAGGAGGCTGCCGTGGTAGGGGGCTTGTAAGGAGAGTACTGTGGAATTAGTCCCGGAAAAGCCGGACTGATCTCTTTACAAGATCACATCTGAGCAATTCCAGAATATTGGGGAATGCTCTGCGCATGACTGGGCAGAGCACTGTGGACTCAGGTGAAAACCAGAAATGCTATTTGCACATCTTGTCCCCCCACCCGTGCCATCTCTTTTTCTGCCAGTGGAACGGCTCAAATCCAGCCTTTCTAACCTACCTCAGCTGGACAGAGCTAACTGAGCCAAGGCACCAGCCTCAGCTTTCTCTGCCCTGACATTCCCCCACAGAAGCTTTTTACTCTAGAAAATTATGCATGGAATCTTTGAAAAATATTCATCATTCCCATTCGGTGGTCTGGCATAGAGCTATGGGGGGATGTTCTACATTCCCGCGCCACTCCCCCCCCCCGCCCCCGCCCAGGAACTTTTTAACAAAGTTTTTTTTATGGGGCAGTTTTTGGGGTCTTTTGAAAACCCAATTGATTTTGAAGTTTGCAGGTTTACACCACCAGTTCCTTTTTTTTGTTGTTGCCAGATATTGCTTTGGATAAAAGCATGAATGTTTTAAACTGGTTTTAATTTTCCATTTTTAGTTTTAAGAGCGCTGTCCTGCCAAGGGAGTAGACCCCCTGTTACACTCCTCATGGGACACCTAGGGCCTGGAACGTAGGAGCAAGAGGAGAAATGTCTGTTCTCTCCCTTCCTGGAGCCCAGTGGGTTTGAAAAGGGCAGGGAGGGGGTAGGTGTGACACAGACAGACCAGGTGGCAGGTCATGCCAAAGTCCCCATGTCTGCTATAGATGCTTCTGTTACCTTTTGAAACTTTGTAGCTTCGTTGTGTATGTATGTTTACCCTCTTTAGCCTTGTAAATAAATCTTATTTCCTTTTTAATAAATTGTCATAGAATAAGACTGGCTACGTGCGCTGTCTTTGGTGTGATGTCTAAGGTGCAGTTCACCTGGGGTGCCTGGGCCTGTGGGACTGGGAGTAACCTGAATACTGTTGTGATTCTGAGTGTGAGAGACCATCTGACTCTCAAAGGCAGGCTCAGCTGGGTTGCGAGACAGATCGGAGTACCCAAGGGGACTGCATGGCTAGGCTGTTAGGATGCCGGGGGAGATTACCCTGCATGTTTGGTTGGTGAAATCTAGGTCTAGAATTCTCAGCCAGTTTGGATTTGTGCCCTGGTTCCCAGCAGTCTGCCCTGAGGTTGGTGCGCACTCTCTCAAGACACTGCAGACAGCGCTATTGCACGGCCTTGGCTTCAGTTCCCTCCTTGCAGGAGAGAGGAGCTGAACCTGCCCAGAGATGGAGTTTGGGGGAAAGATGAATGTGACCCAGGGACCCCTTGGTGCCAAGTGGCAGGCAGCACAGAAGGTTTTCCAGGAATCCCCTGGGTCTGATTGTTACATCAGTCGTTTTATATCTTTCCAGATGACTGTACCTCTTTCAGGAGTCTGATTTGCCACCTCACTTAAAAAGTGAAACTCCAGTTTCACCTCACTTAAAAACTACTCGCTTACAAAATCAGACACAAAAAATACAGAAGCGTCACAGCCACTATTACTGAAAAATGATTGACGTTCTCATTGTTACCGTATAATAAAATAAATCAATGGAAATATAAATCTTGTACTTCCATTTCAGTGTATAGGGATAGAGCAGTGTAAACAAGTCACTATCTGAAATTTTAGTTTGTACTGACTTCGCTAGTGCTTTTTATGTAGCCTGTTGTAAACCTAGGTAAATATCTGGATGAGTTGATGTCTCCCCGGGAAGACCTCTGCATACGGCCAGGAGTACATGTACCCCTGATTGAGAACCAGTGGTCTACAGAATAGTTCACCAAAGTGGGCATGTGAGGTCTGTATCAAGGGCCAGTAGCCCAATGGTCACCATAATTGGAGCAAGACCTCTGTACGGATACTGTATAAGGAGCTGTGTCTCTAGACTGACAATGATGCCTTTAAGGTCTTGGAGTTAAGGCAGGTCACGGGAGGTGATGTATGCCAGATGCTCCTTTCAGACAGGAGGCAACTGAGGTTACCTCCCTGTCTGGCCATCTGTGTATTCTGTGCCTGCCGTAGGATGTCTCTTTGCCACTGAGCCAGGTGTAAAATTAGAGTGCAAAATCCACAAAAAAGGGAAATCTACAGGAAGAAACTAACAGCAGGGGGCTGTGTGTGTGTGTCCATCTGTGGTGTTTAAGCATAAAGACAAAGGATCGGTCTGATCTCTCTCGGTGTGCAGAGACATACTGGATCCTTCCCCTTGGAGACAAACTGACAGCATGCATGTCTCAAGAAAGAAGGGTCTGAGCCTGCCTGGCTGTGAAGTGCTGCAAGGATTTCGGGTGAGCTATACTTGGTTAGACAGGAGAATACCTTGTTAGTTCGGTCTAGGCTCTAGAACACATGTTATGACTTTGTTATATGTAACCATTTGTTTCCAACACTTCCACTTGACTCTTGGCTTTGTTGAACTGAGGTGTGATTTCGCTGTGAGCCTATGGCAGCGCTGTGTGTTAAGTGGAGCAGTGATCTGAGCTGGAGCTGGTAAGCTGGGGCCGAGGATGTTACTGTTCCTTTGGAAACAGTGAGTCTGTGAATCCTGCCAGTGCCCAGGGGACCAGAGACTGGACGCTCCAGACAGATGCTCAGAGGGCTTGAGGGCAGAGTGGGCCTATTGCTACCCTGCAGTGACGGCAGGCCCAGCAGCGAGTGCGTGTGGCCAGTGGAGTTGGGGAGCTGACCCCTGGCAGGCACAGACAAGGCTCCCTCAGGCAAAGGGCAGGTGGTGGCGAGGTGCCTCCCAGCCCTGGGTACCCTGGGAAGCATTGCAGGGTATTAACTTACTGCAGGTTTGGGGCAGTTAAAAATTACACCCCAAGGCCCCAGCCCAGTGAGGAGGACCAAGGAGAGGAACTGTGACTTCGCAGGGCACCTGAGTCCCAGCACCGCCCAGAGCTCTGCTCTGCCTAAAGCCCCAGTCCCGCCCCGTGAGTAGGGCTTTACCAAATTCATGACCATGAAAAATGCATCACAGCCTGTGAAATCTGGTCTCCCCTGTGAAATCTGGCCTCCACTGTGAAATCTGTCTGGGGGGGGCGGGAAATATGTCCCAGTACTGCCCCCCTTATGTCTACGCTGCCCTCAGAGCTGGGCGGCCAAAGAGCAGCAGCTGCTGCGGGGGGGGAGGGCCTACCTTATGGGTGGGTGACGTGGGCAACTGCCCAGAGCGCGGTGGTCAGGAGGGAACCCCGTCACCCGCCAGCTCCAGGCCCTTTTAACCTCTGAGTGCTGGACCCTGGAACGGGGGAGGGGCAGGGCTGGCAGCATCCCGGGCAGGGGCTTCTACCGTGTGCCAGGCTCTAGATGCAAGTTCGGGCTGGGCTGGGGAGGAACCGGACCTCGTCCCCTGCATGGGCTGCTCCCTGGGCCAGATCAGAGCCACCGCCAGGAACCTCCCCCAGCAGCAGAAAGCTCCGTGGCTGCCGGCCGGGAGCCCAGCTCTGAAGGTCGCACCACTGCCAGGAGCAGTGCCGAAGTCAGGGTCACAATACCGTGACACCCCTCCCCCAATAGCCCTGAGACCCCCCCTTGACCCTCTTCTGGGATGGGATCCACACAGTTACAACTGGGCGACATTTCAGATTGAAATAGCTAAAACTGTGAAACTTAAAAGACTTTAAAAAAATCTCATGACCATGAAATTTACCAAACTGGATGGGTGAATTTGGTAGGGCCCTACCCAGGAGACTGAACAGGGGGTACTTCACATTACAGCTACACAAATGTGGATCCTCAGTTGCACTGTTTATATCAGGGCCGCTTCTTTCTGGCAGATCCATTTGAGCTCCACGGCACACGTCTCAGACAGAACCTGGCTGCCTTTTATCCACCCGCAGCTGTTCCCAGCAGCAGAGCCTGAGAAGCTGCAGAGTGAGAGAGAGTCCGTGTCACTGTGGGTCCCTGTAACAAGGAAAGGCCCATGGGTGAGTGTTTCCTCCCCATCACCCTAATGGGAGGCTTGGCTCTGGTGTTGTCCTTCATCTCTAACTTTCCTGTAAAATGAGGCCAATATCTAGGTGAGCTGACCTACTCCTCGGAAGACTTCTGTTTACCCCAGGGATACATGTACCCCTGCTTGAGAACCACAGAGTTACAGGGTCTGGAGCAAGGACCATACGAGGCTGAATCCCATGGGGTCAGTGACCTGGTACTTGTTCATTGGAAGCGCCACCTTGATCTCCTGCATCTCAGCTTTCCTTTAAAAACGAAGTCTGATGGGTGAGAGGAAACCTGCACCGTGCAACCTGGGTAACAAGACAGCTGCAGGGAGCTGAGGACTTGTCCCGATGAACCGTTAGGGCTGGATTCACAAAGGGACTTAAGAGGCTAATGGCCACTTCAGGCACCTCTGTCTCTTGGAGTGGGAAGTTCCTTGGAGAATTCCACTGGGTGGGAGACTCAGCTGTGAAGGGAGGGGGCCGGCAGCAGCATCTCATCAACCCAAGATAGGAATAACTGAAGTAATGTTCCTTTTACATGGAGCTTCAGCTCTTTGGAACCTCTGCAAATGCTTTAGCCACGTGTTTAACTCCATCAGCAGGAGTAGCCTTGGATCACAGTGGGAGGGCTCAGGTGCGTACGTGTTTGCAGGATGGGCACTCAGGGCAGTCCCTGACGCCAGGGCAAAGCGGATGTGAAGTGCCACTGTCTGGATTTGGGAGCCTGCCTGCACACCGAACTCACTAGGCTCTGGGTGCATGACTGCAAAGCACTGGGCCGGGGAAAGTCAGCCCTGTGTGGTTATTTTGAGTAGAAAACCAGAGCCACTTCTGGGGTCTTTCAGCTTCTAATGCCCTTTCCCTTCTGCAGCTGGATTTCAGCCTATGGTAAAATCCCTCTCAATGCCAAGTCAGTGCCATAAATCACTGGACTGGGTGCAGGAATCAGTAGGCAACGTTCTCTGGCCTGGGTTATGCCAGGGCTCAGACTAAATTATTGTTCCCAAAACTTTTAAAAGCTGAACCCCCTCCTCAAGGTAAAGAAACCAATCGTACCCCTCACCCATCAGCAATGTGTTAGCGACCCCACCCCCCATTTTCTTCTATACATCTTCAAACCCCACCCTTCCCACCATGGCTAGCCCTTCCCCACGCTTCAGGAGACGCTGGAGTACATGATCATAACCATCCCCTCTAACCTTAAGACCTGAGGGACCCCATCCCGGAGCATCTTAAAAATCACAGTTCCCAGACTCTGGAACAGGGGCTGCTTTGCCGGGCTCACCTTTCTCCCTCCATCAGGTTAGCCAATGGGGATAATGAGCCTGGAGATCTCATTCCTGCTGCTCTGAGTGCTGCCCATGTGCACACGACCCAACTCAGCTCTTACTGTATCCCAGGAACGTCTTCATCTTCTGGGAGCCTCATGGCAGCAGTGGGATGATTTAACGGACTCCCTTAGTCATGGGGCCTTTCTCTCTCTTTAGTTTCAGAGCCAGCGTCCTGGAATCGTCTCATGGTGCGTGGAGTGGTGGCAGTGGTGGGGGTGCTAGTCTCACTATACGAATGTGGGTTTTGGAAAGATAGAGGGAAAGCGTTTGCCTACTTGTGACTCGTCTTCAGGAAGCTGCTGACTCATCCCTCCCAGCAGCCTGGAAGTCCGCAGGATTCACAGGAATCTGAGCTCCCCGCAGTGTGTGACAGGGACAGGGCCCAGGCCCAGGGCACCAGAAACAGGAATCGAGACCCAGCCCTGGAGAATGGGGAAGGAGACCTGCTAATGGAGGACAGTCGCTTGATCCAGGAACCCAGAGGAAGGGATCCATTAGGTGGGGACACGGATGTGGCCCAGGAAACAGGAGGAGCATTGCCAATCCTCCAGGATGACCAGGAGTCTGCAGGAATTAAAGATTAATTTAATTCAGGCCTGGGTGTTTCTCTGTGTAATGTGACCTCAGTGCTCCTGATGAGAGCCATTGTTTGTAAATGTTTCAGTAGCAGACATAGTTATCATTCATGGACATACAGACATTTATTCATAATTAGAACTGGTCAAAAATAGCGGGGGTGGAGAGGGTCATGAAAATTGAAGAAGAAACCACTTTCCCCCATATTCTTGAAACTTATTTGCAAATGTTTTTAATGATCAAATTTCTGTTTAGTTTTGGTGGGAAAAATGCCACATTCTCTCTCAAGTGGGCAGAGAAATCCAAAATGTTTTTTTTTTAACAGGAACTTTTTTCAAATGATCAATGTAATCCCAAGTGGCATTTCTAGTTCAAAGGTTGCATTGTCACTGTAAAACCATTTTGAACCAGCTCTATTACTGTATAACAAGATGAGTTTATTTGTCATGCTCCATTGTTTGGGCCAAGTTCCAAGTGGTATTTCAGCTTTTGCACCGCTCTTCTCTTCTTGCGTCTGCCCCTCTCATAAGCTGTGGCCTTAATCTCAGCCCTGGAAACAATTACGTGCATGTTTAACTTTAATGACTGCTGTGAATAATTCCATTTCAATGGGACAACTCTGAGGTCGAGTTTACGCTACGGCCCTATATCGGTGTAACTACGTCATATATTTAATTTTCTTTCTTTTATATGTGAAAGTTATTGAGAGGTGAAAGCAGGTAAAATACATGAACAGGTTCGGACAGTCCAAGTTTGTCAGTGCAAAGTGACAGCAGAGATGTGGTATCTGCTAGTTTTCCATAAGTCTCTCAGGGTTTCCCAGGATAACTTTGGGGATCTCTGTCTTGCATCGGAAATGTTCCCTGAAAGTGTCCAAACAGCTCAGAGATACAGAACCATTCCCTGGATCCATTCTGATAGCTGTCTTCCCCAGAAAGCAGTCTGGCAAGTGTTCCTGTCAGCTCATTGCTAGGTTATCTGCCAAAACACTAGAGTTTTCAGGTGCCTAAGTAGCCCTTTGAATCATGGTGAAATTATTCTCCCCATCACCACCAAAATTTGAAATGGTGCCCCTGAGTGCACAGTACCCTACCGTGCTCCCCTGTAGGAGCTGCATTAACAGGCAACTCTGCAAGTTCTCTGCATGCCTCTGCAAGTGACCCCCATGCCTCTCCATTTCCTTGGACACATGGATCCTGTCCCCATGCTGGCGGCTAATCCAGAAAAAGGGGGAAAGAGCTCACCACTGCAACCACCTGAGGGATGTGTTGGGGTGAGATCAGCTGGTCAAAGCAGGCAATAGGGACAGAATCGGAGACTTGAAGCTCCTCGAGTGACCTTTCCAGACCTGCCCTTCAATCAGACACAGTGATTCTAAAGTTTAATGTGATAGTAACTAGACCCATTTTAAACCCTTCACCACACAAGACAAAGCCCGTAGGATTCATCATGAACTATTTATTTCTCCTCCCCTGGATTCCTGCAGCCACCAGCCACCTTGGAGCTTTCCCTCGTCTCTCCCAGGCTGGGCTCACTTGATGGCAGGAGCTCAGCAGAGGATCCAGCTTTGCTCTTTCGCTTCCATTCTTCACATCTTTGGATGGCTGCATTTGCAACTGAGCAACCTGATGGAAACACTGAGTCCTCTGTCTCGGCAGGCAGGCCCAGCCACGAAAGCCAAAGACTCCCTGAGAACAGGGGGAGGTTCGCCTCAACTCTCAGGAGTGGAGGCTGGGCCCATAGGGCAGGGTTACCATATTTGAACTTTCAAAAAAGAGGACACTCCGGGGGGGGGTCGGGGGGGAGTTGTAGCCCTACCCCCTATCTACTCTCTCCCACTTCCTGCCCCCTGACTGCCCCGCACAGAACTGCTAACCCCTCCAACCCCTGCTGCTCCTTGTCCCCTGATCGCCACCCCCCCGGACCCCACCCTCTGTCTAAGCCTTCCTTCTCCCTATCTCCTCCTTAGACCCCCTCACCCTAACTGCCCCCCTAGAACTTCCCCCCCTACCTGTCCCCTGACTTCCCCGCCCCCTATCCACACCCCCGCCCCCTGACAGACCCCCAGGTCTCCCACACCTATCCAACCACTCCCTGTCCCCTGACTGCCCCCGCAGAACCCCCGACCCATCTAACCCCCCCTGCTCCCTGTCCCTTGTCTCCCCCGACCCCTCTCCATATGCCCACCCCCTGACAGGCTCCCCCCAGAACCCCTGACCCATCCAACCCCTCCTGCTCCCTGTCCCCTGACTGTCCCTTGGGACCCCATGCCCCTTCTCCAGCCCCCCGGCCCCCTTACCCTGCTGCTCAGAGCAGTGTGTTTGGGGTGCGGAGCCAGACACAGTGCCGCGCTCCCCCGCAGAGCGCACAGCTCCCCAACCCCTGCCCCCAGAGTGCTGCATTGGGAGGGAAATCCCGGCCCTCTGGAGAGTTTTACAAATTCCTCCCGGAGGGCGATTTAAAACCCAAAAAGCCGGACATGTCCGGGAAAATCCGGACGCATGGTAACCCAACCACAGGCGACTCCAGGATCTGCAGCTGCTGCCACCTCTATGGTGATTCCTCCAACTCATCACCAACCGGCTCTTCCCCATTCTGCCACCCGGCCCCACGGTCTGACCGTGCAGGAGAACAGAAATCCTTTGGGACAGCAGGAGAGTCTCCTCAATGCCACACTCTTTGCATGTCTTCCCACGGTCACCAGGAAACACGACTACCCTGCCCCCAGGAGTCTCTCAAGGAGCTGCCGGCACAGTCACTGGGCACCCACTCGTAATGGTCTCGGGCAGTGGCATTGCAGAGGGAGCTGAGCAGACCGTCCCTTCTGTGACTTCCTGAATTGCTGCCAGGACTGATTCTCCTCTGCACTAGGGAGAGTCCCAGAGGAAAAGCAGCTGTGGTGGGGGAGGGGGCAAGACAAGCTCTCCCCCTGAGCCCTTGACTAGCAGGCAAGCAGGACTCTGGGAGCCAAGGGATCGGTGTGTCTTGCTGGGAGAGCAGAGCTGGAGAGCAGAAAAGGGCATTGGAGGAATTGTAGAAAAGTCAGTGTCATGGCCGAGTCATGGGCAGCCAGATCTAGTGGTCAGAGGCAGAGTCCACACTCACGAGACAGGAGTCGAGAGTCAGCTGGGTCAGGACACTGGAAGAGCAGAAGCAAAAGACCAAATTGTGTTCAGCACCTCAAGTCAGATGAGTCACCCTGAGTCCGGATGCCAGGAAATCAAGCCTGGGGAGTGGGAGCAGGAACAGCTAACACCCAGTCCAGAGGGGGCAGGTGGGAGCTCGGGTGTTCAGGCAGCTTCTTGTTCCTGCTGCTGGTTTAAGGAGGTCCCGGGGGGCCGATAAGCTGCTCTGGGACTCTGCCAACAGAGCCTCAAACTGGGTCTGGACTTCATCAGTCCTAGGTAAGCAGTTTTTTGTAGGCTTCCAGGTGGCGTGCTGGAGGGTGGCTGCTCCCAGGAACCCTGCAGACCTGGGTTAATGACCCATGGGTCATGACACTGACTGATCTCTCCCCGCTCAAACCTCCTGCACGAAACAGTCTCCAGGGTCCCGGACGCATCCTCTGAGAATACAAAAAACACAGTCATGAGGACAAATAGGCTATGGAACAGGAGCCCCCTCTTTGTTGCAACAGCCCCAAGTGCCCAGAAGAGTGGACGGTTCTTACCTCCAGGACATGCCTGGGATCTTCCATCTAAGCCTCACTGGGACCCCTGTTGCTTGGTCTGACAGGATGAGATCATCTGTCCCCACTGCTCCCTGCACTGGGCTGGCTGCAGCACACATCTGTGTAAGAGGCTGGGCCAGAGAGATGTTACAGTCAGGGTCCAGGAAGCCCAGAAGGAGAACAGAGGGTCTGAAACCAGAAGACGAAGCAATCAAATCCGCGGATTCGACAGAGAAGTTTTGCACCCTACAGGGACATCAAAGAAGGTCTGTTAGGAAAGCTGAGATGTTAGTCTGGAAACAGCTAAGGCAAAGATTGTGACTTGTTAACGTTCAGTTTAAGTCACTACAAAGTGTGTTGTGTTTTGTTTGTCTGTTTGAAATTTGTCCTTTTCTCTTGCTTAGTTTCACTTAAATCTCTTCTTTGTTACTGTGCTTCCCAAAGCACCTCGAGTGAAGTGTGAGTCTCCAGCCTACCCAACAGGCTGAGCTGTGCCCTGTCTCTCTGAAGGTAGCGAATAATTTCTGAGCGGTGCTGGGCCCAGAGTCCAAGGGCAGTTCACCAGACATCTCCTGTGAAGCCCAAAGAGACCAAAGGAGCAGGAGAGATTCAGGCCCCACTGATCCATGGGAACTTCCCACAGAAGAGGCTACACAGGGCTCCTGACACAGCCAGCAGGATCCCTCCCACAAGCTGGGCCGTGTCCTTCCCCTCCCAGCCCCACAGCTTCCTCCCCACCCCAGCCTCAGGAACCCCTCCCACCTCCCTGCTCTCCCCACTCATTCTCCAATACCAGGCTGTTTCCAGAATGGAAGCAGGTGCGGACCAGAGTTCACTCACCACTAGATGCTGGCCAGGCCTCGTGTCACCGCTTTCTAGCTGGGCTAGCAACCCCGCTGATACTCACTCTTGCAGTTTTTTGGCTGAGAACTCAGCCCTCCAACCAGGTGACTGGCCTTTACTCCACTCCTTCCTGGGTCGTGCTCCTTCCAAACAAAGTCCAAAAATGTCTTGAACAGAAACAAAGCCTTCCACCCTCGTGGGGAGTTCTTCCTCCACCTGATTTCGGCTCGGCCTGCCCTTCTTGGGTTTCTATGGTCTTCTGTGTCCCCTTCCTTAGGGACTGTGAGAGAACCCAGTCCTACCCTGGACTCCAGGTTTTGGCGCAAGGCCGTCGACTGAACAGCTCGCTCTGCTTCTGTACTTTTGCTGCTGTTTTCCCTTGTTTCCTCTCAGGTGGGGCTCACTTGGTCATCAATTTGGCCTAGCCCCAAGCTAGGCAGCCATAGGCCAAGCCACCCTGTTAGATACCCTCCTCCTTCCAATCCGGTCCAGCCCGGCTGACAGGTTTGCTGAGGGGATGGTGAAACCCCATTGCTGATCAGAAGGAGGTCAGAGTCTGTTCTCTAGGAGCTGAAGGTCCGTTTGTCCTGCAGCGGGAAGTGGAGCTGGAGAGCGGAGAAGTTAGGTGAAAGAGACTGCATGATGGAGTTGGAGACTAAGGGATGGGAGCCTCCTCCCAGAAACGCTCCCAGGAGAACAGGTTTGAGGAGTTCTCTGTGGAGTCGCTTGCTAGGAAAAAAACAAGGGTGGCACATTGTTGGAGATGTCTCTGTCCCAGGGATGGGGGAAGCTCCCAGCCAGGCTATGCAACAGGGATCCCATTTCTCCCCCAAGAAATCCAGATGCCCAAAGAAGTCAATGGCTCTTACCTCCATGAGGGAGTGGGGTCTTCCCTCTCAGCCTCTTTGAGAACTACCACTGCTTGGTTTCCTCGGACAAGGGACCTGCCCCCACTGCTCCCTGAGGTGGTTCAGCTTCTGACTGCAGCCATCTGGGAGGCTGTCACACACCCCAGGGCCTAGATGATGTGGGGGGAGGAAGCTCCTCTTCATGTCAGACTCTGAGAGCCCAAAGAAGAATAAAGGGCAGGAGATGAAGCTAGCCCTGAGCCTCTGTCCCATCCTCACCTCCTCAAATGTGAAGCTTCCTGAGCTTCAGTTGGGCAGACAGTCTGTCGCCCTGACACAAAGGTCTTTCTGCGCCATATGGGGCAGGAAGATCTCTCCCTGGGAGCACAGGGAATGGGATGGGGGTGAGATCAAGGAAAGAGGGGAGGGGTATGGGTGGGAGGGAAAGAGCTCCTGCCCCAGATGGAGGAATTTGGGGGGCCAAGGGAAGGACCCGGCTCCACAGAGAGGGGAGAGAGTTTCTGTGAGTGCCAGGGGCCTCCATTTCCGCTTCCACTAGCCCCGCATTTACAGTGAGACAGAGCAGTACCTGCAGCAGGGAGCGGGACTTGCTGAACAGGGAGAGGAACCTTTAAGAGCATCAGACGAGCCACAGCCCTTGCAGCGCCTCGGGCATCTGGTGCAAGTGCCTGATGATGTGAAGCTGGCCCATGACCTTGGCTGTGACATCCTCGTGCTGCAGGGGAACGAGAACATGTCAGAGACTGAGACACTCCCCAGGAATCAGGGAGAATTAAGGGCACCTGGAACCAGCACCATCATTTCCACCCAGCAGCTGCTCATGTCTGAGTGGTGGATTCACCCTCCTGACCCCCAGGATGGAGGCTTGCTGTCCTCTCTAGTGACCTCCAGTGCCAACCCCCCTCCTTGTCGGGTGGGCTCCTGCCACCTCCCCATCACTGCCCCTGACAGCTGTTCCACCTCCAACCCACCTGGGGACACCGCTCAAGTTCGTAGAACCCTCTCCTCCACCCCTACCTCCATCCCCACCCAGGTAGGGCAGGGAGGGGGCTCTAGCAGGGTGGCGGGGGGCAGGAGGGATTCTGGCAGCAGTGAAGTGGGATGGGGAGAGGTTGAGACCTTTCCCCAAGTCACCCTAGTGACAAAAGCTGAAGCCACAGGATGGCAGCCCTGGTGAACGAGGCAGGTCAGCAGCCCCTGCTGACTGAATCCTCCCAATCTCTCGAAAGCAGGTCTAGCCCTACCAGCAGCAACACCAGCTTCCCACGCCCATGTGCCTCAGCCCTTCCTGCTCGGTCACCATCACCAGTCAGTCCTTGGCCTCCCAGGCTGCCGGGGAAGGGAGCAACTCTCGATGGTGGCTCAGGTGACATGGACACTAGGCTATGGGGAAATGGGGGCAGCTCTGTGGGGCAGGAAAGGTTCCCAGAGGGCTCTTAGGGGACTCTCCTGTCCTTTCCAGGAGTGATAGAAGAGCACCACATCCTAAGAAGAGAAGTCCATGAAGTCCAGAAATCCCCACTAGGCTCCTTGCCACCAGGCCAGCGAAAGGCGATAGGATGGGAATGAGGCCCTGGCCCCCACCCCAAACTCCTGAGTCGATTGCAGCTGCTTACCGTGACCCCCATCAGTTGCCGGGCTTCCCCCAGGAGGGAGTAGACAAGCACCAGCCCAGCCTGGCTGACACGCAGCAGGGGGTCGTGGATAGCCAGCACTGCTGTCTGAAGGAAGAATCTTTTCTGACCGATGGAGAAGAATTTTCCAAAGACCTAAAACCAAGAGGACACGGGACTCGAGCAGATTGCCCAGAGCCAGCATCCAAGTCCTGGCCGTACAATGACGTCTAGTGCCCCAAAGGGCGGGGAAGAGAGCTGCTGTGGCCAAGGCACTTCATTCCCCAGGAGGCTTTCAGGGTCCCAGGGCTCAGGGAAGCCCCTTTATTAAAAGGTGGCAGATGCTGAGGGACCAAAGCCTCCAGTGGCTCTTTCGGGAGGGCAGTTTCTGGCAGGGGCCAGGATGGGCTGGAAATGGATCTCTAATGTGTGTGAGCAGGCCCACTCTGCTGTGCAGGGCACCGAGAGGACAGGGGACCCTGTGTTGCTTCCAGCAGAGAGATCTCCTGCACCTCAGCGGCTAGAGGAGTGTGTGTGTGTGTTGTGTGGGGCGAGGGGGTTGGAGCTGACAGACCAAAGGTCTCTTCACCCCAGCTTAGTGATTTGTCTCGTTGCTGGGAATGGCCTCTGCATCTCCTTGGTTTCTTCAAGGGGAATCCAACCTGCAGCCTCACAAGGACAAGGAGACTCATGGCCCAGTCCCCATCCCAGACGCTCCTCGGAGACGTTTCTTCCGCTGCAGCAATTCAGCTTGTGTGAGGCGGGACAACCTCACACAGTCTCTCTCACGGGGCGTCTGTGGAGCAGCGTTCTGTCAATGCCCTTGTCGATCAAGGAGCCACTCCAAGGCCTCCTCTGTGATGTTGTGGCAATCACCCATTTCACCTTTGACTCCAGGCTGGGGGCACTGTGTTACGGTGTGTTCGAAGGTTTGGATATTCTCACCACAGTTGTGAGATGGGGGTGGGGGGGTGTCTTTGATTTTCTACTTGTGCAGCAAGTAGCCACAACTTGGCTCAGTGACAATGTGCTTCTTTGGAACAGTGGCTGAGGTCCAGATACTCTGCCATTCCCTGGCCAGGGCTGGAGACATGAGGGGGGCGCATGTGGTCCATATTGGCTCTGGAGCTCACTATGTCCCCTACCCAGTTCCCAGATTGGGGCATTCTGCTTCCTGACCGCCAATGGAATTGGGCAAAGCCCACCTCCTTTCTCTGCTTCTACAGGGTGCAGGGAATTAAACAAGGGTCTGATCAAGCAATCGTGACTGACTGACTCAGAGCTCTCCTCTCAGACACTTGGGGATCAGCCAGGGGGACAAGGAGCAGAGAGACACCCAGAGCCATAATCCTATATTAACTCACCCACCCGGGGATCTTCCTTATGCCACAGAGCAATGCAGCCATGTAAGACACTCAAATCACGGCAACTAGCGAGGTTCCAATGTGGGACCTTTAGCACCAGCCTGTCCCACTGGTTCCTGGATGAGGAACTCTGAGCTGGAAATAAGGAGTGGGCTCTTTTCCTGTCTCCAGGAGGCATCCACTGCAGGGAACCCAGCCAGACACACTCCCTGAGCTGTCTCATGCCCTGGCACAGTGCCCTTACCTCCCCCACTCTGGCTGTATTCTTGTAGCCTAAGAGCCTTCTGTCCTGGTGCCAGTCATAGCACCAGAGATCTTCCGCGTCATGTATGGTCAGCCCTGGAAGAGAGAAAGAGAGAGAGAGAGACCTTTCTCCTCATTCTGGTTGCAGTTTCTGTGTCCTTCCAATCCCATTGGTGGCTCCACAGTGGAGTGGAGAAGAACAGAGGCAGAGAGAGACTTGTCCTCCAGCTGGGGTCAGTCGGAGAGAAATGGTCTGGGGTCTCATTATCCACCTGTGGTGACTCTCAGTCCCCTTTTGAGTTCCGTGTCCCAGCTGGGTTCCTTACCCCTCTGTTGGAGCAGCAGTTGGTAGAGCCGGTAAGTCCCCTCCCTGGCCTGCCGGCTGATGTCCTTGTCTGGATCGCTGACAAATAGAGCCAGCTGGGCCACATGGTGACCCATCCTAGGGAACTCGGCTGAGATCTAATGGAAGGGAGAGGAGAGGGGACTCCATCAGCATTTTCCTGTCAGCTCCCCTGGGCCAGAGGGCTCCTTCTCCTTAGCTCCTCTGCAGGAGATGCTGGGGGAGAGGAGCTTGAGATCGACCCTTCATTTGCTCTGCTGCCAAGGGAGCCCGGAGCTGCTTTGGGATGCCAAGCAGGGGTGGAGCATGGGCTACTTAAAGGCCCAGGGACAACACTGAACCAAGACAAGAAGAACGTGACTCAAGCCTAGATCAGTCCCTGCTCTGACTCTGCCTCCCCATGAAGAACCCTCCTAAGCCACAGCCCGGCAGCAGCAGTTCCTGCAGCCCGCTGGAGCCAGCCCGCCTCCAGCTGGAGAAAGCAAGCTGGGGTCGGAGGTCACTTACGTCAAACTCAGGGAGGGAGACTGTGTATCTCAGCAGGGCTGTGCTGCTCCTGATGGCCCTGGCTCGCTCCTGTGACACCCTGGACACGACCCACAAGTTGATATCCTGTGAGGAAAGGAGGCAGGTCAGACTCAGTGGCCAGGTGCACCTGCTTTGCAAATGAGCCCCCCATGCCCCCAGCTCCAGGGGCCTGAGACATTCTGCGCAGGGGGGAATATCTGAGGCCTTGATGGCAGAGCTTTAGAAGGGAATTCTTTCCCCCAGGACACAGCTTGTACCGTGCCGGTCACAACTTGTCAGCGTCTCTCTAGATTGGGACAATGTTCGGGGTCGGGGCTGGTCCCATCCTCCCAGAACTCCTGATTCCTGAACAGTTCACCAGAAAGGAGACTGAACCCTCGGCCTTTCCCTGCTACGAAAATCCTTGCGGGGACGGAGGGAGTGAGTGAGAACACAATCCCCCCAGGAATTTCAGAGCAGATCAGAGGGAAGGGCTGATTCCCTGGGCTCCTCCTGTTTCTCTAGGAAGGAGCGTGTGCCTCTTCTCTGAGAACCATCTCCCAAATCTCATGGGGTGTGTGTGTTGGAGGGGTGGGGGAAGGGTGGGTTTTCAGACACTCACTCCCCAAGACAGCCAGGAGCCCTGTGGTTAGTGCTCAGCAGAACCAGGCAGAGCTCTGGCTTGAAATCCCAGCTCTTTCCTCTGTCCCTCAAGAAGGAAGGACCTGACACTGCATTGCATTGACCTCCCCAACCAAGGACGGCCCACTGGGGATCGAGCTAGGAGGACACAGTAGAAAATGGATCTTCCACTCTCTCCTTACCAGTCCCCCAAAGAGTTCAGGTGAAATGGGGCTCACCTCCAAGATGAAGTGGAGCCTCTCTGTGTCTGGGGACTCTGCCAGCAGGTTCCCCAGCATGGCATCCAGGACCTCTGGGATGACTTTGTGCAGAGCCTGCAAAGCACGGGTCAGAGTTAGGGAACCTGGGCCTACACGTGCCACAGGATGGGAAGAGGGTTCTCTGGGAAGCACTAGGGAGACTCCAAACACATATCCTGGCCTCTCTCCTTCACATCCCAAGACAGGCAATTCGCAAGAATAGACGACCCCTGGACCTCTGATCCATGAGCTTAGCAGGTCTCTGCAGAGGGCCTTGTAGGCAGAAGAGTATGAAACAGCCAAGTTGCTATGGATGGAAGCTGGGCTTCTGGATAAAACATGGCTTATGAAAGAAAGAAAGAAAGAAAGAAAGAAAGAAAGAAAGAAAGAAAGAAAGAAAGAAAGAAAGAAAGAAAGAAAGAAAGAAAGAAAGAAAGAAAGAAAGAAATCCCCCAGGGAGGGGTAATCTCTTCCCTGCTGGAGGGAAGAATCCAACCCTTCAGCTTGTTCCAACTCTGTTACCCCATCCCTAAATCTGGAGCTCCAGCGAATCAAGGGAGCAGGGACCAAGGACCACTCTGGAAAAGTAAGAGGATGGAGGAGGAGGAGGTACCTGGATGTCGGTGGTGTCCTTCTCCGTGCCCAGGGTGAAGACGGAGTGAAGGGCAGCTCGCAAAAGGTGGGTCTCTAGGGCTGGCTCCAGGGCAGGTTTCATGGTGCTGGCAAGAGAGAGGAGCTGGTATTAGACTGTGCAGTACGGGGGTGGGACTGTCGCCAACACGGACACCAACCCACAGGGATAGAGGCACAGGCTGGTGAGAATGGAAACTGAGGCACTTAGCTAGGGAATGACAAGGCCAAGGCGTCACAGACAGACAGTGGCAGGACAGGAATAGCTCCTGTTCCCTGCAGCCTGCTGCCCCTCCTGTATCTGAGCCTGGGAGTGAGCCCCTCCCCAAGGCCCCTGTCATGTTATGGAAGTGAAAAGAAGAGCCCTGCCAGGAGAGAGTGACCCTTCCCACCCCACCATCTCTGCCAGAGGCGCCACTCTTGGGAGGTGACCTGGGAGGGACAGTGACGGTGACTCCCAGCCTTGGGCCTGAGCAGCACTGGGGTGAGGGGAGCCGGCGGGGTGTGGGGGTGGGGCTGTCTCGGTACCAGAGGTTGCCCACTGCAGCCAGGGAGTGAGCGAGGACGGCGCTGGGTGACGAGTCATCGGGAAGCTCCTCGATGAGCTCCTGTGAGACGTGAAGGAGACAAAGGAGCGTGTAAGATTCAGGCCCGACTGACACCTCCCAGTGAGGAGATGACACAGCCAGTGCCCCACATGGCCAGCAGGATCCCCCACAACCTCCTGCTCCCCCGATTCCTTCCTGCCCATCCGACTTGTCCCCCTTCCCGGATTCCTGCCCAGCTCACTCCCAATCCCCTTCTCTCCTCCTCCCTGTCAAAACTTCCCCCATTTAGCCCCATCCCGATGACCGATCTGGGACCATGTGATTCCTTGTCCCCCACTCTCAGCTGCCCTCCAGCCCCACAATTCCCCCCCTGCCCACTACCCACCAATCTCAGAATTTCTCCCTTCTCTTCTCCCAAGTCTTCAGCGACAGCAATCCCTGCCCTCTGCTGCCCCCTCCAACAGTACCCAGCCCCCACCCATTAGCCCGGCCATACCCCTGCCAATCCCATGGCTCTCTCCTCTCGCCAGCTGCCGTATGGCGTGTCTCACTCACCATGATCCTCTTCACCACAGCCGCCTTGCAGCAGCGCGGCTCCAGCGTGTCCTCCCCTCTCTCCCGTGCAGCCAGACATGCGGGGTAGATGGCCTGAAGGAACAGGAGCTGCTGCCCCTCATCCTGGACCCACCAGGAGTGGGGTATAGCGAGAGAGAACCTGTTAGCTAGGAACCTTCCTGCCCCACCCACACCAGCTCCAGGGCTCAGGCCTCAATGGGGGATTGTGGGGACCCGCCTATTATCCAAATCCCCCACCACTCCTACACAAGCAGGATCAGGAACTGGGACAGTGCCTGTGGGGGGAGATGACCTCGGCTGTTGGGGGACAAAGACCCCCATCTTGGGGGTCCCATATCATGGATGTAAAAGGGCCCCATTAGGGGTGGTGGATCAGGAGGGACAAGACCCTTGGCCGGGGGTGGGGGGGATGCTGGGAAGAGACAGGGCAATCTTGGTTCCAGCCCAGGTGGGGAACATTTGTACCTTATCTCTGCACTGGAGCTGCTCTCGGATGAGCTTGAGAGCAGCTTCATCTTTGGCCACGTCCACCCCTTCCTCCTGCTCCGAATCCAGGGGGGTCCCTGCACCAGGGAGGGAAGGACAGGGGCGTGGTGGGCAGAGCAGGATTCAAGACCCCCCTTCTCGCTTCAGGCACCCAGGGCAGATCGGGCCCCAAACCTCCCTCTCAGGGATGCCTTCATCCCCCAACAGCTGCCGAAGCCCAGAGCAGAGCCCCCCTCCCCTGCCCAGGAGCAGCAAGGACCAACTGGCAGCAGCTCTTCACGCCCCCACCCCCAGGTCCCCGTGCGGAAGGGGCAGCTGTGTAACGGCTGCTGCTGTCCGTGGGGTTCGCGGGGCTCAGGCCAGACACCTGGGCTGGGGACCGCCCCCCCCCCGTATCCCTGGGAGAGTGTCTGGGCCCAGGGTGTTCACATCCCGTCCTCAGCCCTCCCGGAGCCCAGCCTGGCTCCTCACCTGGAACAAAGCAGTGGCGCCCGTCGGCCTGGCTGCTGCCAGAGGCCCAGGTGCTGCCGCTGTCCCAGGCTGAGCTGCCGGTGCTGGGACAGGGAGCTTCCACCTCCTGGCCGGCGGGGGCTGGAAGGGCCTCAGAGAGCGGGCAGGGCAAGGCCTCCTGATGGGAAGGAGGGCTGGGCTCCTGGGGCCGCTGCTGCCCACACAACAAGCCCCAGAGCCACCCTGCCCGGCGCCCCTCCTGGGCTGGGTCCTGTCTGCCAAACCGCAGCCTGGGCCAGCTCCACTGGGGCCTGGTCGGGGCCTCTCCCAGCTCGGCGCCTGCTCCAGGAGCCGGGGTCCTTTTCCAGAAGGCCGGGCACTTCCGCCGTCTGGCCTGGACGGGAGCTGCTTCCCCACCAGCGGGGACGCAGGGCTTGCTCTGCCCCTTGGGAAGATGGCAGCTGCTTCCCTCAGGCTCTGGGGCCACCTGCAGAGCCTTCCTCCTGAACATCCGCAGGAGCCTGGCCATCCTGGAACCGAGCGGGGAGCAGGGGTGAGTCTGGGCTCAAGGCAGCCTTTCACTCCTGGGCCTTTTCCGTCCCTCCTCCTCCCTGCTCCAACCACAGCCTCCCCCTCTGCCCCCACAGGAGTGCAGGGAGTGCCATCTGCACACACCATCATTGCATGATCTGCTCCCAACGTTCCCCCTCGTAATCCCTGTCTCATCCTTTTCCAGCAAGGGGGTCAGTCCCAAAGACCATCGGTTACTCTGGACAAGCAGCTCCCTCCTGTCATCCCAGGCCACTCTCCCGCCCAGGCTAGAGAAGGAACAGAACCCAGGAGCCCGGACTTCTCCTGCGAAACCATTCTCCACATCAAAGTCACAAAGACCCTAGGCACAGGAAGACCAGGGCCCTCCTCGTTCCCCATTGATTTCCAGGCTCAGCAGCTCACAGGGTCTGGCCCAGCTCAGAGACTCCCAGCCTGGGGAACAGCGTCCCACACGGGAAGGGCTGGGAGCCCCATTGCTGGAACCTTTCCAAACACACTGGAGACGGCTCTGGAGAAGCCCCTGCCCAGTCTAAGAGTGAGGGGCTCTTGGGGGCTGTTTGCAAATGAAATCCCCCTTTGGAGATAGTCTCTCCCCCTGTTTCTCCTCTCCCCAGACAGACAGGGGAAGCCACTGAGGAACCCGAAAGCCACTCACTTGCTCTCAGTGATGGGATGATGGATGGCGGATGTTCAGGGTCAGCAGATGTCCCTCACCCTCCTCCTCACTCTCCAAGCCCAAGGCAGGCTGGAGAGGGTGGTGACCTCAGGAGTTACCCTGCCCAGCCAGCAGGCAGGGTGATGACACGAGGGCGATCTACTGGCTGTGAAAACAAGAGTCTGTCTTATTGCCAAGGGACGGAGAAACTCAGCCAGCAGCAGGGGGGTGCAGAACACTGCCCTAGGGCGGAGATGTCAGCACCTCCAGGATCCTGACATCCCAGCACTTTACACACCTTCCTGGAGCCTCCCAACCCCGCTGGGCTGTAGCGATCGGACCCCAACCCGACTGACGGCAAACGGGCCTCAGCTACCAGCTCAGGGTCACACTGAGTGTCAGAGCCATGGATGGACACCTTCAATAACCACGGCCGCACACTCCCTCCCACAGCTGGCAATTGCAACCAGGCCCTAATGGCTGGTCCCCCTGACTTTGAGAGGGAGGGTCACTCCTGCTTCCATTGCTGCCTCTTGATCTGTGGGACTTTGGGCAAGTTGCTCCCCCTCTCTATGGCTCTCTGGGACTCACATCCCTGAATGGGCTTTAAAAAAGACAATGGTTAAAGTTTGGCCCCAACTAGTTCTTGTTTCTCGAGACTAGCCATTTTAGCAAAGTTTAGAGTTCTTGACATTCATCACCTGGAAACATCCCTTTCTCCTTCGCAGACGGCCTTAACATCCCTTATCTCACCCAGGCTCCCTGCTGCCTGGAGTTAGAGAATTGACCCTGTTCCCATTGGACCTACCCAAGGTGTCACACAGCAAAGCGGTCACGGAGCCAGAAAGAGAAGACAACAGTCCTGACTCCTGTTCTAACAGACAACAACCCCACCACCCCCCCGGAGGCAGGGATAAAGCCCAGGTAATAAGGTGTGAACATTTTCATGGAAACCGTTTTCTGTCAGAAAATCCATTCAGACGAAACCACTTTCTTTCTTGAAATCGTAACAAGTAGGATGAAAATTCTTTGCAAAAATATTTGTTTGCAAAACAAGAGCATCTCCTGTCCGTCACAGCGCATTAAACTGTCTCGTCGTACACAAAGGGGAGACACTGTGCTCTAGAAAATTAGATGAGATGCTTCAGTCTGAGCTATGTAGTTGCTGCTCTTCACAATTTCAAAACAATAAAATACAAATGAAATTGAATATTAGGTCATAATCTGCTATGGCTCAGTGTGATAGGACACCCCCTAGTCAGCACTATTCCGAGTGACACTCTTCAGTGGATCCCCAGCATCCACCCATGGCGAGGTAGGTGGGAGAGGATTGTTATTCTTACTTGACAGAAGGAGAAATGAAGGCTGAGAAAGGAGCAGTGACTTGTCTTAGCTGATGCAGCCAGTCAGTAGCAGAGTTGCTCTCAAATGAGCTACAGACCAACAATTGTTCCTAGTAATTATTCAGCAATTATTTCAGAAGAATTGGAATGTTCGAGACGATCATGAACTGCTCCGAGACAATGAATGGAGAGCAGCGTCAACATTGGTCAGACATATAACTGGTTGTGACTTATTTGCTTGGTCATAAAAGAGAACAACAAAGACCAGAGTTTCCTCCCTGTCAATAGTCCCCTCCTCAGCCAATCAAGGTTGAGATTTTGAGGAGTGGGAGGCTAAGGGTTCTCATCAAATAGCCCAAAGAATGGCCCTGGTCACCACCGAGGGGATCACTCTCGGAGCACTAGTCCAGTCTCACATCTCTGTGTGGGCCTCCCACAACCCTCCCCCCCCCCCCCCGCCCGGCCCCTGCTCCACACACAGAGCTCCTGGTGGTGGCAGGAGAGCAGAGGAAAAGGACAAAGGAAGCAAGAAGAGAAAGGTAGGAGGGACAGAGGAAAAGGGAAAACAAAAAGGAGAAACCCCAATGTCCCCAGTAATTCTAAGGGACAAAGTCCTAGGTCGGAAATAAAATGCTGCTCCCACAATCTAATGTTTTCCTTTCCTAAAAGTCAGCCAGCACCTGATGGATCAGACTGAACAGGTTCCAAACCTCTCTGAGGCTCTTACCTTCTATACAGGGACGTCTGTTTTCTAGCAAAACCACGAAAAGAAGAGGAGAAAACTCCGAAGAGGGTCCTCCTTGCGCTCACGTACGTGCAAGTGAATGCTCTCTCGGTCCTCCAAGAGAGACCTCGAGAAGGAGACGTGCTGAAGCAAAGCCACAGGGATCTCCGAGGTTGCCCCTGTCCTGCGCCCCTGTCCTGCCCGGCTGATGTCAAGATCTCTCTGTGAGGTCATCGCCTCCCCACCATCTTTGTCCAATAGGCTGAGGTCCTGCCAAAGGCCCTTGTGATGTCACTGCCACACCCACCCCTCCCCTGCAGTGCTGATGTCCTGCCCCGTCCAGCTACATTGGATGTTTGAGCTTTGTTGCTAGCTATAGGACCCTTCCGTTGGTTATTTTCAAACTTGTTTTCTTTGAATGGGTCCAGCTTCTCAAGGGATCCGATTGCTCTGTGTCACTGCCCTGTCCTCATCATTAGTTTCCACTCTGCTACTATTTTATCACCCACCAATGTTAGCAGCAGTGATTTTTTATTTAGGTTGCAGTTCATTGATATTTATTTTCAAGAATTAGTCCCCGACAGCCTCTTCATATCCCTAGTGCCCAGAACCTGCTCCACACAGCACAGCGAGAAAAGGCCGCCCAGCCCAGCTGTGCCATAGGGGCTAAGCACAAAACAACCTTAGGAGCTTGTGTCATCCATAGCTTCTGAACAACATGTGGGGGGGGTCATCAGCTTACAAATACATTCTAGACCGGTAGCGTAGACAGGCCCCAAATGTATCTAAGTGTCCCGCCTTGAAAAAGAGGAGAGAAAAAAACAGAACCTTGATTAGCTTTATTTTATAGTCGTGGAAACTGAGGCACACAGAAGCAAAGAGATTCGCTCATGGTCAAAAAGCCAGGAATAGAAAACGGCAGATCTGCTGATAGTCAGGCCTCGGCCCTAGCCATGTTTGTCCTGGCCTCTCTGCTTCAGCTCCAGCAACAACCCGAGTCGAGGTTTTCTTCGTCTCCATGTCCTTTAACTTCACGTCACTGCAGAAGAAAGATTGTTTCTGACCAGCTGGCTCTAATGCATGGAGATGTCTTTCCAGAAGATGTGCTCTGGCTGAGTCCCATGTCGTAGGTTTTCTGGAGGAAGTGCTCGGTGACGTTCTAGGGCCTGTGTTACACAGAAGATGGACAGAATGGTCCTTTCTGACCTTAATTCTTTTCTTTCGCTAGGAGGGTAACGCTGGACATTTTCTCTCATTCACTTTCCTTTGGAATAATTTCAATCCAGTCCAAAGGATTTCCTTTTCCATTGTGTCTTCAGCTCCTTTCCTAGCAAACAGTTACTGTTCGAGCACAGGTTTCCAGTTTCAGGCTGTCCCAGGGTGAGATGGCCATGAAAGGGTTAGTAGCTCAACTGAACCTGTCCCCAGGTGAAGGGAATAAGTGCAGGGGCAGAAGGAGAGGCCCCGAGATAGGACAGATTCTTTTTGCTGGGCTAAGAGTATAGTTGGATGCGCTTCACTTCACTTCATCGGATGCATTCAGTGGAAAATACAGTGAGGAGATTTATATACACACAGAACGTGAAAAAATGGGTGTTCTCATACACACTCACTTCAGATGAGCTATTACCAGAAAGGGGGAGGGGGGGGAAGAAAACCTTTTGTAGTGATAATCAAGGTGGGCCATTTCCAGCAGTTAACAAGAACGTCTGAGGAACAGTGGGGGGTGGGGGTGGGGGAATAAACATGGGGAAATAGTTTTACTTTGTCTAATGACTCATCCATTCCCAGTCTTTATTCAAGCCTAAATTAATTGTATCCAGTTTGCAAATTAACTCCAATTCAGCAGTCTCTCATTGGAGTCTGTTTTTGAAGTCTTTTTCTTGTAATATAGCAACTTTTAGGTCAGAGATCGAGTGACCAGAGAGATTGAAGAGTTGTCCGACTGGTTTATGAACGTTATAATTCTTGACATCTGATTTGTGTCCATTTACTCTTTTACGTAGAGACTGTCTGGTTTGGCTAATGTACCTGGCAGGGGGCATTGCTGGCACATGATGGCATAGATCACATTGGTAGATGTGCAGGTGAACGAGCCTCTGATAGTGTGGCTGATGTGATTAGGCCCTATGATGGTGTCCCCTGAATAGATATGTGGACACAGTTGGCAACGGGCTTTGTTGCAAGGATAGGTTCCTGGGTTAGTGGTTCTGTTGTGTGGTGTGTGGTTGCTGGTGAGTATTTGCTTCAGGTTGGGGGGCTGTCTGTAGTCAAGGACTGGCCTGTCTCCCAAGATTTGTGAGAGTGAAATGGCCCACCTTGATTATCACTACAAATGGTTTTCTTTCCCCCCTTCCACTCTCCTGCTGGTAATAGCTCATCTGAAGTGAGTGTGTATGAGAACACCCATTTTTTCACGTTCTGTGTGTATATAAATCTCCTCACTGTATTTTCCACTGAATGCATCAGATGAAGTGAGCTGTAGCTCACGAAAGCTTATGCTCAACTAAATTGGTTAGTCTCTAAGGTGCCACAAGTCCTCCTTTTCTTTTTGCTTAGATGAATGGGTCTGTAGTTGCCTGGATCACTTTTTTCCCTCTTGCTTTACTATCATCAGACACTAGATGGGGAGGAAGAGCCTCACCAGCTCTATAAAACCAGCTGGGGGAAGGCTGGGAGCAACAGGTATCAGAATAAGCTAGACCCGGGCTTCTCAAACTTTTGGTTTTGCTGGCCCCACTTTGAAAGTATTTCAGGCTATGACAAACCCCAACACCCAAACAGTCATAGCAAGTTACTGTACGGACTCATAGAAACATACGCATGGTATTGCCACCCTTGCTTCTGGGCTGCTACGGGCGGGACACTGCCCTCAGAGCTGGGCAGCTGGAGAGGGGCAGCTGTGGTAGCCCTCTTCCCCTCCTGCCCCCCTCCCCTGAGAATATTTTTTTGTGATCTCTTGACCCTCCCTCCCCCCTCCAAAACCTTGCAACCCCCTTTTGGGTCAGGACTCCCAGTTGGACAAATGCCGAGCTAGACAATCTCAAACCATGAACTAGTTCCCAGGCGTCTCTGGGCCGATTCTCAGAGGAGGCAGCTCCCAGAATCAGGCCCTCGATGGCTCTCCCAGTGCAGCAGGCCCTGGGTGCAGCGATCTGTTTGAAACAGGAACCCCTGCAAGATGCTCTCTACCTTCGGTTCCTGACCCCTCCAGGGGCCGAGTGCATCTCCCCCAGCCTCAGGCAGAGCTCAGAGCAGAGTCAGCAGCAGCAGCCCCTCCCCGGCGAGAGCTCCAAGCGAAGGCAGGGGCCTGGCAGAGAGAGGAGAGGGGCACAGGCAGGTCAGCGGAGGGGTGGAAGGTGGATCCCACCCCAGGAGATTTAACAGAGAGAGGAAAGCGGGGCTGTGAGAGCGCAGAACAGAGACACCCCCCAGGAAATCCCCCCACCCCAGACACCGAGATCCCGGCCTGGCAGAGGGGTTCGCTCCCCAACACTTACTCAGGACAGCTGCAGCAAGGGGTCCCTGTGGGGCGGGAGGAGCTTCCACCCCGCTCCAGCTGGCTGGATCTGGAAAGAGAGAAAGAGAACAGGGAGAGGAGAGTGCAGTGAGGAGTTGGTGCCCAGGGGTCCCCCTGCCCCCGCTCCTAGCTCTGGACCCCCATTGCAGGAGTAGCTGTGGGTGTGTTCAGGGAAGGGCCGGGGGCTCTGCTCCACCAGGGCTGAGAGTGTCAGAGCAAAGTAACTGTAACACTGTGGAGTATTTTCAATGTTGCCTCACCCTGAATGTCACTGATCCCCCAGTTTAGAATGCGTCTCCCCGGCCGCTTCTCTTGCTAATTTGAACCTCAGGGAACACATCAAATCTCTCTCCTGTCCCCCACAGCTGCTGGGTTTGGGCCACTGCCAGGGCCCTCTACACTGGGGTTAACATCTGGATCCTGGCCAAGCTGGTTCTAGCCCATGTGGCCAACCCCCAGTGACCAAAAATCACAAGTCAGAGCCCCCCAAAACCATGAGATTGGCTTAAACAAGATGAGATTTTGTAAACAACTGTGGGTTCTGTTCTTGATCTCCTGGTGGTGGAGCCTTTAGGGGTCACCTTTTCAAGCTTTTCTCCCCATCCAGGAGGGCTAGAACAAGAAAAACTTCTGACAAAAATGGCCAACCCCGCAAAAATCTTCTACCAGAATCAGAAAAAATTAGTCCAGAATGACTGAAAACAGAACAATTTTTGGTTTTTGAATTTTCCAAGAAGACAGTGAATGTTTTTTATTAAAGCCGACACTTTCCACAAAAGGTTGCCTTGAATCAAACACCCAATTTTTCCAAAAAAAAAAAAATTAATTGAACCATTTCAGTGGTTCTCAAACTTTTGTCCTGGTGACCCCTTCCACACAGCAAGCCTCTGAATGCAACCCCCCGTTATAAACTAAAAACCACTTTAATATATTTAACAGTGTTATAATGGCTGGGGATGAAGCAGGGTTTGGGGGTGGAGGTTGACAGCTCATGACCTCCACATAATAACCTCATGACCCCCAGTTTGAGGACCCCTGGACTACACTGAGCATGCACAGACAGAGAGCCAGAGGGATGAAAGGCTGCTGGGATGGACAAGACTTGTGGGGCTCTGAGAGACTGTCCCCCGCCCGCCACCCCGCAGGAGTGTGAATTCAGCTCCAACCAGGGGCAGGAATCTGAACTCAGTTAAACAGCAGAGACTTCATGCAGGCAGAGGTCCGGCTTGCCGGGCAGGGACAGCTCCTTCCCTTCCAGAACGTGGGCATCAGCAAAACTCAAGCATCAGAAACCTGGGAATTAGAGGCGAGGGACAGAGGGCCCCCCCGCCCCCCCCAGCCTGGAGAGGGGGAAGGGACGGGGGACCCCCCCCAGCCCGGAGAGGGGGAAGGGGAGGGGAGAGGGGAGACAGAGGCCCCCCCAGCTCGAAGAGGGGGAGGGGGCCCCTTAGGGGGAGCGGTCGCCAAACGGCGATGCCCAGCCCATGAGTCGGGGTTCCGACGGGGGGGTTCTGGAGGGAGGGGGTTCCAGCCCCTGCCCCCCAGTGTCCCGGAGCTCCCCCAGCGAGCCCAGTGTGGGTTGCACGTTTCTCACCGGCTCAAGACCCTGAGGGGAAAAGGACCCTGCCAGATTTACTTGGGGGTGGGTCTTTTGCTCATGGATTGTGTTATGAATCCTGTGGGTGGTGTTTCCCCAGCATAATGCCGCATTGTTTCCCTCCTTTATTAAAAGGCTTTTGCTACACTCAGACTCTGTGCTTGCGAGAGGGGAAGTATTGCCTCTTGGAGGCACCCGGGGGTGGTTTGTAATTCTCCCAGGTCTCTGGGTGGGGGCTCGAGCTGGTTTTGTATTGCGTTATTGAAACCCCTAGATACTCAACCTGGCCCTTGTTGCTGCTAACTCTGACGTGTAGAAGGGTTACAGTTACATAGGAATTAGATACAGTGCTCCTGTCAGCTAATTTCCAAGTTATCTGCAAAAAAACCCTAGATTTTTCAGATGCCTAAGTAGTACCTGTTAAAGTTGCCCCCCCCATCTGAAATGGCACCCCAGCACCCCCCCAGCATGTACTGAGAGTTGGTCAGTCCCTGTCCCAACACATAACACCCCCCCCATGTATCTCTACTTTTCTCCAGCTCCCTCCATCCTACCCCCATTTTCCCTGCACCCCTGGGTCTCTCCCTGCCCCCAGATGTCTATGGGGCTGTCTCTCCGAGGTCCCATTCCGGAGAGAAGCGTGTGGCAGAGTTGAGAATGAATGGCAAGTGATAGTTACATTCCACAATTTTCCAGGGAAACTTTGTTCCCTTGGGTTTGTGACTGGCTGCTTCTTGGCTCCGTTCCCAGCACTGACGTGCTCCCTGGGCTGCTTTTCTGGCCCCCCTGTCTGGCATGACCCTGTTCCCCAGCTCAGTTTGGACCCCTGCTTTCTCCTTAGCTCGGCCCCTCTCTCTCTGACCTAGGCAATACTGGCTTACACAGAGGATGGGACCCCCCTGGCCTCCTGACTCCCTGAGTAACCTGCCTGCCCTGTCAATCAGGCTGACCTGGCACATTGGCCTCTCCCCATTGTTCTTGGGGACTGGCAGTCTCAGGGTCCTGATTTCCCATTGACCCTTCCCCTTCCTTTTGGTACTGGGAGCTAGCTAACCCAAACACCCCCACTGAGTTTTAGGAAGTGGACAACAGTCGCCTTACATCAGGGAGACTTGTACCCCCAAAGGGAGCAATGTACCCCCAACTTCCTTAAACTGATGTGGCTCTCAGCCACTGTTGTAAAAGCAGGAGGGTTTATTAGCTGTCTGGAACACAGCGTAGAGAGTCCTTGGTTAGAACAGAGAGTTCCGGCATGGTCCATCCGCGTCAACCGAGAGCCCTTTGACCCCTTTGTTGTCCCAGTTCAGGAGAGCATCCCCGATTCCAGCGGCCCCACACTGAACAACCCCCAACGTGGCTCCTCTTCAGCCCTTTCTTTTTGTTCCTGGGCAAACCTTGTCCCCTGGCCTTCCTCCTCAGCCCTTTGTTCTCCAGCTGGTCCCATCCCACTGGCTTCCTGCAGAGGGTTGGCCATCCATGATCGTTAGTTGCTGGGTGCCAAATGTCTGGGCAATTGGAGTGGCCATTGTCTTCTGGGCGTCTCCATGGGCATGGGGCCCCAGGGCCCAGGCATCTAGGCGTCAGCCACGTCTGTATCTCTGGGTCTCTACAAAGGATAAACAACCTTTTCCCACCACCTACTTAACCATGCAGCACATAGGGGAAACTGAGGCACATAGTATTTATACAAAATAGTACAAAAAATTCCCACTCTGTCACAGTTCCAACCCTCCTCCAGTCTGTGCCCAGGGCAGAGAGGCCCTTCTTTGCCCCTTCTCCCCCCGTCCCACCAGTCTCTGCCCCTGCTCGCCCAAGGATTGCAGTGGCTCTCAACTTTTCCATACTACTGTACCCCTTTCAGGAGTCTGATTTACAGACCCCAAGTTACACCTCACTTAAAAACCATTCGCTTACAAAGCCGGACATAAAAATACAAAAGTGTCACACAGCCACTATTATGGAAAAATTGCTGACTCTCTCCTTGTTACCATATAATTATAAAAGAAATCAGCTGGAAATGTACATGTCGGTGTACACTCCATAGAGCAAGATGAAGACGTCACTGTCTGGAATGTTGTTTTGCACTGACGTCACCAGTGCTTTTAGGCAGCCCCTGGTAAAACTAGGCCAATAGCGAGACGAGCAGAGGCAGATGAGGGTTTCCTGGGGCCCTGGGCCAGAGCAAGTGGACCCTCCTCCCCCTCCGGGGCTCCTGCCCCTTGTCCAATCAGAAGCAATATGCTAATAAGGTGTATGATCTCCCCCGTGCTGTGTTGTTTCATTCTCCTCGCGGCTGGCTTTTTCGCACGCTTTCCCTTGCCCGAGCCATGGGGGAAGACATGATGTGTGTGAAGGGGGGAGTTGGGGCTCCCCCCTCAGCTAATGCACAGAGAGGGGGAGATGGAGCAGGGACCTGCCTTGCAAAGGCTGCTGCAGCCATGGAGTCCCTGGAGGAGGTAAGCTGTGATCTTCCTCCAGAGCAGTGCCCTGGGAACCTGACTCCCACCCCTGCTCTGCAATGCAGGGACTGGGGTTAGGGTGGAGACGGGGGGTTATTCTCAAGATCCCAGTGTCATAGCAGCCCTGTGATTATTTTTACAGCCTGGCAGGCTGCAGGGCCTCGCAGTGTCTGTGAATGATGTACGATGTGTACTGCAGCCGCTGTTTAATTGTGTGTCCATTCTTCGGCCACAAATTGAGATTGAATATTTTCGTTTCCCCCGAAGCTAGGTGTTGGGTTAAGGGGAGACTGGGGAGGGGGGGTTCCAGGAAATGAACAGTAGCTTTTAGACGTGCCAGAAAACCCAGCAAAAACCCCAGAATTGCTCCCAAGTCGGCGAGATGTCCTGCCTTTCAGAAAGGGCTCCTGTTCTCTGGGAAATCCTCCCTTCGGGTGACAAATCAACCCCGTGTGCAGACGTCACTTATCCCTTCCCGAGGAGCCTGTCCCAGAGCGCGGCGCAGATCTCTTGGCCTCCTGCCCTGGCCCCTCCAACCTCTGGGGTCCCATGCTCGTGGCTGGGGAGGGGTGTTACGGCAGCTGAGGGGGGGCAGGCTCCTGGGGGACAGGGTAGCCGGGGTCTTTGCAGGAGCCTTCACGAGAGAAGCTCACACCCGAGCAACCCAACAGCTGCGCTCGCCCCTCAGGGGCTGCGAGCAGGAGCCGCGAATAGGCCGTGTGGCGGGGAGCTCTCCGGGTGAAGGGGAGACGGTGTCTGACCCTGCATTGGCCTGGCTGGGGCAGGCGGGCTCGCTCTGCTCGTAACTACAGCGGGAGAACAATGTTCCACCACCAGGGTGATGTTTAAGTTGATGGGGGGTGGGGGCGGGGGGAGAAACACCTTTTAATCTGCATAATGACAGGTTTCAGAGTAACAGCCGTGTTAGTCTGTATTCGCAAAAGGAAAAGGAGTACTTGTGGCACCTTAGAGACTAACCAATTTATTTGAGCATGAGCTTTCGTGAGCTACAGCTCACTTCATCGGATGCATACCGTGGAAACTGCAGAAGACATTATATACACACAGAGACCATGAAACAATACCTCCTCCCACCCCACTGTCCTGCAGGTAATAGCTTATCTAAAGTGATCATCAAGTTGGGCCATTTCCAGCACAAATCCAGGTTTTCTCACCCTCCGCCCCACCCCACACAAACTCACTCTCCTGCTGGTAATAGCCCATCCAAAGTGACCACTCTCCCTACAATGTGCATGATAACCAAGGTGGGCCATTTCCTGCACAAATCCAGGTTCTCTCACCCCCTCACTCCCCTCCAAAAACCACACACACAAACTCACTCTCCTGCTGGTAATAGCTTATCCAAAGTGACCACTCTCCCTACAATGTGCATGATAACCAAGGTGGGCCATTTCCTGCACAAATCCAGGTTCTCTCACTCCCTCACCCCACTCCAAAAACCACACACACAAACTCACTCTCCTGCTGGTAATAGCTTATCCAAAGTGACCACTCTCCCTACAATGTGCATGATAATCAAGGTGGGCCATTTCCAGCACAAATCCAGGCTTTCTCAACCCCCACCCCGGGGACGAGGAGGTATTGTTTCATGTTCTCTGTGTGTATATAATGTCTTCTGCAGTTTCCACGGTATGCATCCGATGAAGTGAGCTGTAGCTCACAAAAGCTCATGCTCAAAGAAATTGGTTAGTCTCTAAGGTGCCACAAGTCCTCCTTTTCTTTTAATCTGCTTGAATGCTCTGGGTGCCGTTGTGATGCGCTGTCACCCCCAGCGCCCCTGTCACTTCATCTCTCCCAGGTGGTGGGTGCAAGACCCAGGCTGTGGCTGCCTTTGTCTGTACCCCGATGGCCGAGTTCCTCTCCCTTCTCGGGGGCAGGGGTGTTGTGGCCGGGCTGGTCCCAGAATGTGAGAGAGACAAGGCGGAGAGCTGATAGCTTTTCTTGGACCAACTTCTGGTGGTGAAAGGTACAAACTCTGGAGCACCACAGAGCTCTTCTTCAGGTTTCCTCTGATGTCCTCCCCCAGCCCTGAAGACGAGCTCTGTGGAGCTTCAAGTTTGTATCTTCCACCACTGGAAGTTAGTCCAGGAACAGGAATTACCCAGCTGGTCTCTCTCTTGCCTTGTTGGCATCCTCCACTTTATCGCCACCCATTTCACATCAGATGTTCAGGCTGGGAGCTCTTTGTGGCAGAGATTGTCTTACTATCTGTGTGCAGCATCCCTAGACCAACCCCTAACCCGATCCAGGACAGGAACCTCTCTGCTCTACCGTATTTCTTTCCACTGCAGTCCTGCCTCAGGGATCGAGGCCCCATTGTGCCAGATGCCATAAAAAACACATCACAAAAAGACGATCCTTTCCCCAGGGAGTGTGCAGGCGAAGCACAATAAGTAATTCTCAGCCGCTTGCGCAGAGGAGCAGCAGTGACCTCTAGTGGGAAGAGGAATTCCCATTGCTGGAGCACAGACAATCATAACAATAGTGTAATAAAGAATACAACTGGTCGAGAGCTTGGATCCCAAAGTGCTTTACCAACCACGCCATACTTATGGGAATCCTTCCCCCCCGACTACTGACATGCAGCCACCTCTGGGGTGAAACTCCACAACTGTTCAGCAGCACACAACACCGGCAGACGATGTCTTAGGGGCATGGTTGAAATAGAATCCACTCACCTATTGGAATTTCACAGGGCATTTGAGGGAGGCAAATTGTAGTCCCCCGAACTGTCATTTGAACCAACTCAGGTCTCCCCCATTAAAGAGGAGCCATAGGATTTGTAACGACCATAATGGGACCTTGGTTTTAACTTCCAGCTGAATCCTGACACCAGCAGAGGTAACAGCGCCCCCAGCAGCCAGGTTGAGTCTCTGAATCATAGAATCATAGAATACCAGGGTTGGAAGGGACCTCAGGAGGTCATCTAGTCCAACCCCCTGCTCAAGCAGGACCAATCCCCAACCAAATCATCACAGCCAGGGCTTTGTCAAGCCTGACTTTAAAAACTTCTAAGGAAGAAGATTCTACCACCTCCCTAGGTACATTTGAATGCACCAAGCCAGAGATTCCTCCCAGCCAGTGATTCCTACACTGAGCCCAGAACTTGTGACTGAGTTAGAGCAGATCATTCGTAAGAGAGCAACTCCGTGTAAAGACTTGGAGTGAATTCTCTCCTCTCCGGCCTCCCAGCACCTTGCTTTCCTGACCTACAGCATGCCCGGCTGTTTGAGTGCTGACCCTGAGAAAAGCCCTCACTAGTACATTGGGCCTGAAGGCTTTTTACTAGGGCTGGCAAGCGATTAAAAAAAATAATCACGCTTAATCGCACTGTTAAACAAAAAGAGACTATCATTTATTTCAATATTTTTGGATGGTTTCTACATTTTCAAATATATTGATTTCAATTACAACAGAATACAAAGTGTACGGTGCTCACTTTATATTTTTGGTTACAAATATTTGCACTGTAAAAAACAAAAGAAAGAGAATATTTCAATTCACCTAATACAAGTACTGGAGTGCAATCTCTTTATCATGAAAGTTGAACTTACAAATGTAGCATTATGTACAAAAAATAACTGCATTCAAAAATAAAACAATGTAAAACTTTCAAGCCTACAAGTCCACTCAGTCCTACTTCAGCCAATCGCTCAGACAAACAAGTTTGGTTACATTTTGCAGGAGATAATGTTGCCCACTTCTTATTTACAATATGACCTGAAAGTAGGAACAGACGTTCGCATGGCACTGCACAAGATATTTATGTGCCAGATGTGCTAAAGATTCATATGTCCCTCCATGCTTAAACCACCATTCCAGAGGCCATGCGTCCATGCTGATGACGGGTTCTGCTCGATAACGATCCATGGCAAAGCGGACCGAGGCATGTTCATTTTCATCATCTGAGTCAGATGCCACCAGCAGAGGGCTGATTTTCTTTTTTGGTGGTTTGGGTTCTGTAGTTTCCGTATCAGAGTGTTGCTCTTTTAAGGCATCTGACAGCATGCTCCACGCCCCGTCCCGATCAGATTTTGGAAGGTACTTCAGATTCTTAAACCTTGGGTTGAGTGCTGAATCTATCTTTAGAAATCTCACACTGGTACCTTCTTTGCATTTTGTCAAATCTGCTGTGAAAGTGTTCTTAAAATGAACATGTGTTGGATCATCATCCGAGACTGCTATAGCATGAAATATAGGGCAGAATGTGGGTAAAACAGAACAGGAGACATTCAATTCTCCCCCAAGGAGTTCAGTCACAAACGTAATTAACGTGTTTATTTTTTTTAACGAGCATTATCAGCATGGAAGCATGTCCTCTGGAATGGTGGCCAAAGCATGAAGGGGCAGATGAATGTTTAGCATATCTGGCACATAAATACCTTGCAATGCCGGCTACAAATGCATGTTCTCACTTTCAGGTGCCATGCAAATGCCTGTTCTCACTTTCAGGTGACATTGTAAATAAGAAGGGGGCAGCAGTATCTCCCATCAATGTAAACAAAACTTGTTTGTCTTAGCAATTGGCTGAATAAGAAGTAGGACTGAGTGGACTTGTAGGCTCTAAAGTTTTACGTTGTTTGGTTTTTGAGTGCAGTTATGTAAGAAAAAAATCCACATCTGTAAGTTACACTTTCACGATAAAGAGATTGCACTACAGGACTTGTATGAGGTGAATTGAAAAATACTATTTCTTTTATCATTTTTATTGTGCAAATATTTGTAATCAAAAATAATCATGTAAAGTGAGCACTGTGCCCTTTGTATTCTGTGTTGTAATAGCAATCAATATATTTGCAAATGTAGAAAAACATCCAAAAATATTTAATCAATTTCAATTGGTATTCTATTGTTTAACAGTGTGATTAATCACGATTAATTTTTTTAATCACAGTTAATTTTTTCAGTTAATCACGTGAGTTAACGGCGATTAATTGACAGCCCTGCTTTTTACACAACTGTAGGGGAAACTTCAGCAATGTCTAGAACTAGAGCTGATACAGTGTAAGCCTAGGTCATGAAAAACGTGAAAAGAAATGACAGTTTGATGTCCTTTGAAGGAAGTAGAAAAGTGAAAGTCCTCCCCCACTTTTCAAATGGAGGGAAATGTTAAGAGTAATGTTTATATCCCCTCCAAAACTGAATGAAATCTTCCCTCTCACCCTCAAAACCAGTATTTCCATTTTAAGTCCATTTCCCCCATCAAAAAATGAAAAACGGCAATCAAAATAAAAACTTTCATTTGGGTCAAAATGGCATTTTCCATTAAAAAAAAACTTTGAACAAGAGTTTTCATCCAGCTGTAGTTTGAAGGTTCAGAATTAATGACACCTCGGTTCCCATCTCTCCCTCCAGAGGGATCTGGGTGCAACCTCTGCCCCAGGGACTGGCTGCTGCATGGGGACAAGTGCTACTGGCTGTCTAAGGAGCGTAAAGACTGGACTGGGAGCCGTGACGACTGCTCGGGGAAGAGCTCTCGCATGCTTGTGATCCAGAACCGGGAGGAGATGGTAACATAAAATACAGGCTCATCCAACTCCAGCTGGAGAAAGACGTGTGTCACTAGTTACAATCCCAGTGTAGCCTGACTCTACCACCCCCCCCCCCCCCCGCAAATCAAACTCCACACTGGGGTGTTTTCTCCCCTTCTAGGGGTCTGGCTTATTAACATACAGTTCAGAACAAGAACCCCACAGCTTTCCCACCCCAGACTGCCCAGCTGGCTCCTGTAGGCATTTCACTCCCAGGCTCTCTGTCTGACAGCTCAGCAGAGCCCTTCTGCATAGAGCTACTCACACAAACCTCCTACCCCATCAAATCTCTCCCTGCCCAGACTGGCTGCCCTTGTAGCCCCACCAGGCCTGGCTCCTGGTCGCCTGCTTCCATCACCTTTGCCTCTAAATCCAGGGGCACCTCGTCACAGGTGAGGCTCAATCCAGGACTCCCTTAAAGGGCCAGCTCACCCTGTGCCACCAAGGACGGGTGCTGATGTTACCATGTCTGCACAGAGAGAGCCACGTTTACCTGCACTGGACCCTGCCCACCCAGGGGAGAGGGTGAACTAACTCAGGGGCTGGTGGAGTCTCCTGCTGGCATTATGGGCGGAGCTGCTGAAGGAGAGAGCAGGCACTTCATGGGATTGTGAGGATGTGACGCACCAGGGAGGGGTGAAGTGTTGACCTGGGAATGTGCCCTGGGGATGGGAGACCTGAGAGCCTGAACCTGAGCCAGGAGTGTGAGGGGGAGGTAACACCTCTGCCCAGGAATGGGAAGACAGGCTGCAGGAGAGAGCTGCTAGGAGGGTTTAGTTTTCAGTTTGGGGCTGGGTGGAGGAACGCAGGGAACCCCAGGGCTGGGGTCTAAGCTCCCTGCTCCCCCAGAAGGACTTGACTGAGGGGTCCTGGTTGTACCCACAAGCTCTGTTTTGGACTGTGTTCCTGTTGTCCAATAAACCTTCTGTTTTACTGGCTGGCTGAGAGTCTCAGTGAATCCCAAGAAGAGGGGTGCAGGGCCTGGACTCCCCCACACTCCGTGACAGGGATCACTAAGGGAATTCTAGCATGTTACAGGATACTCATCCCCACCCCCTCTGCTTTGCACATCACAGGATTTCATACAAGATGTTGTACAAGATGCAAACTACATCTGGATTGGCCTTAAAGTGACACCCCCAGGGGGGAAATGGACCTGGGTGGACGGTTCCCCATTAGATCCAGTGCGGAGAGTGCTGCTTGACGTTTACTCTTTGAGATGTTTGGGAAAAGCTCCCATTGTATAACTTGCTCATGTTAAATGTCCAACGTCTGTTCGAGGCCTGGTCTACACTGAAAAGTCTTAGCCCTGGTCTACACTAGGACTTCAGGTCGAATTTAGCAGCATTAAATGGATGTAAACCTGCACCCATCCACACGATGAAGCCCTTTATTTCAACTTAAAGGGCTCTTAAAATCGATTTCCTTACTCCAACCCTGACAAGTGGATTAGCACTTAAATCGGCCTTGCCGGCTCGAATTTGGGGTACTGTGGACACAATTTGACAGTATTGGCCTCCGGGAGCTATCCCAGAGTGCTCCATTGTGACTGCTCTGGACAGCACTCTCAACTCAGATGCACTGGCCAGGTAGACAGGAAAAGACCCGCAAACTTTTGAATCTCATTTCCTGTTTGGCCAGCGTGGCAAGCTGCAGGTGACCATGCAGAGCTCATCAGCACAGGTGACCATGATGGAGTCCCAGAATCGCAAAAGAGCTCCAGCATGGACCGAATGGGAGGTACGGGATCTGATCGCTGTTTGGGGAGAGGAATCCGTGCTATCAGAACTCCGTTCCAGTTTTCGAAATGCCAAAACCTTTGTCAAAATCTCCCAGGGCATGAAGGACAGAGGCCATAACAGGGACCCGAAGCAGTGCCATGTGAAACTGAAGGAGCTGAGGCAAGCCTACCAGAAAACCAGAGAGGCGAACGGCCACTCCAGGTCAGAGCCCCAAACATGCCACTTCTATGATGAGCTGCATGCCACTTTAGGGGGTTCAGCCACCACTACCCCAGCCGTGTTGTTTGACTCCTTCAATGGAGATGGAGGCAATACGGAAGCAGGTTTTGGGGACGAAGAAGATGATGAGGAGGAGGAGGTTGTAGATAGCTCACAGCAAGCAAGCGGAGAAACCGGTTTTCCGACAGCCAGGAACTGTTTCTCACCCTGGACCTGGAGCCAGTACCCCCCGAACCCACCCAAGGCTGCCTCCTGGACCCAGCAGGCAGAGAAGGGACCTCCGGTGAGTGTACCTTTTAAAATACTATACATGGTTTAAAAGCAAGCATGTGAAAGGATTACTTTGCCCTGGCATTCGCAGTTCTCCTGGATGTACTCCCAAAGCCTTTGCAAAAGGTTTCTGGGGAGGGCAGCCTTATTGCGTCCTTCATGGTAGGACACTTTACCATTCCAGGCCAGTAACACGTACTCGGGAATCACTGTACAACAAAGCATTGCAGTGTATGTTTGCTGGCGTTCAGACAACATCCGTTCTTTATTTCTCTGTGTTATCTTCAGGAGAGTGAGATATCATTCATGGTCACCTGGTTGAAATAAAGTGGTTTTCTTCAGGGGACACTCAGAGGAGCCCATTCCTGCTGGGCTGTTTGCCTGTGGCTAAACAGAAATGTTCCTAGCTGTTAGCCACAGGGAGGGGGGAGGGCTGAGAGGGTAGCCACGCGGTGGGGGGAGGCAAAATGCGACCTTGTAACGAAAGCACACGTGCTATGTATGTAATGTTAACAGCAAGGTTTACCCTGAAAGAGTGTAGCCACTGTTTTATAAAATGTGTCTTTTTAAATACCGCTGTCCCTTTTTTTTTTCTCCACCAGCTGCATGTGTTTCAATGATCACAGGATCTTCTCCTTCCCAGAGGCTAGTGAAGCTTAGAAAGAAAAAAAAACACACTCGAGATGAAATGTTCTCCGAGCTCATGCTGTCCTCCCACACTGACAGAGCACAGACGAATGCATGGAGGCAAATAATGTCAGAGTGCAGGAAAGCACAAAATGACCGGGAGGAGAGGATGCGGGCTGAAGACAGGGCTGAAGCTCAAATGTGGACGCAGCGTGATGAGAGGAGGCAGGATTCAATGCTGAGGCTGCTGGAGGACCAAACCAGTATGCTCCAGTGTATGGCTGAGCTGCAGCAAAGGCAGCTGGAGCACAGACTGCCTCTACAGCCCCGGTGTAACCAACCGCCCTCCTCCCCAAGTTCCATAGCCTCCACACCCAGACACCCAAGAATGCGGGTCGGGGGGCCACCGGCCAACCAGCCACTCCGCCACAGAAGATTGCCCCAAAAAAAGAAGGCTGGCATTCAATAAATTTTAAAGTTGTAAACTTTTAAAGTGCTGTGTGGCATTTTCCTTCCCTCCTCCACCACCCCTCCTGGGCTACCTTGGTAGTCATCCCCCTATTTGTGTGATGAATGAATAATGCATGAATGTGAAGCAACAATGACTTTATTGCCTCTGCAAGCGGTGATCGAAGGGAGGAGAGGAGGGTGGTTAGCTTACAGGGAAGTAGAGTGAACCAAGGGGCGGGGGGTTTCATCAAGGAGAAACAAACAGAACTTTCACACCGTAGCCTGACCAGTCATGAAACTGGTTTTCAAAGCTTCTCTGATGCATACCGCGCCCTCCTGTGCTCTTCTAACCGCCCTGGTGTCTGGCTGCGCGTAACCAGAAGCCAGGCGATTTGCCTCAATCTCCCACCCCGCCATAAATGTCTCCCCCTTACTCTCACAGATATCGTGGAGCACACAGCAAGCAGTAATAACAGTGGGAATATTGGTTTCGCTGAGGCCTAAGCGAGTCAGTAAACTGCGCCAGCGTGCCTTTAAACATCCAAATGCACATTCTACCACCATTCTGCACTTGCTCAGCCTGTAGTTGAACAGCTCCTGACTACTGTCCAGGCTGCCTGTGTACGGCTTCAAGAGCCATGGCATTAAGGGGTAGGCTGGGTCCCCAAGGATACATATAGGCATTTCAACATCCCCAACAGTTATTTTCTGGTCTGGGAATAAAGTCCCTTCCTGCAGCTTTTGAAACAGACCAGAGTTCCTGAAGATGCGAGCGTCATGTACCTTTCCCGGCCATCCCACGTTGATGTTGGTGAAATATCCCTTGTGATCCACCAGAGCTTGCAGCACTATTGAAAAGTACCCCTTGCAGTTTATGTACTCGGCGGCTCCGGTGCCAAGATAGGGATATGGGTTCCGTCTATGGCCCCACCACAGTTAGGGAATCCCATTGCAGCAAAGCCATCCACTATGACCTGCACTTTTCCCAGGGTCACTACCCTTGATATCAGCAGATCTTTGATTGTGTGGGCTACTTGCATCACAGCAGCCCCATCAGTAGATTTGCCCACTCCAAATTGATTCCCAACTGACCGGTAGCTGTCTGGCGTTGCAAGCTTCCACAGGGCTATCGCCACTCGCTTCTCAACTGTGAGGGCTGCTCTCATCTTGGTATTCCTGCACCTCAGGGCAGGGGAAAGCAAGTCACAAAGTTCCATGAAAGTGCCCTTACGCATGTGAAAGCTTCGCAGCCACTGGGAATCGTCCCAGACCTGCAACACTATGCGGTCCCACCAGTCTGTGCTTGTTTCCCGAGCCCAGAATCGGCATTCCACAGCATGAACCTGCCCCATTAGCACCATGATGCATGCATTGGCAGGGCCCATGCTTTCAGAGAAATCTGTGTCCATGTCCTGATCACTCACGTGACCGTGCTGACGTCGCCTCCTCGCCCGGTATCGCTTTGCCAGGTTCTGGTGCTGCATATACTGCTGGATAATGCGTTTTAGCTATTTCAATCTGAAATGTCACCCTGTTGTAACTGTGTGGATCCCATCCCCGAAGAGGGTCATGGGGGGGTCTCAGGGCTATTGGGGGAGGGGTGTCACAGTATTGCGACCCTGACTTCGGCACTGCTCCTGGCAGTGGTGCTACCTTCAGAGCTGGGCTCCCGGCCGGCAGCCACGGAGCTTTCTGCTGCTGGGGGAGGTTCCTGGCGGTGGCTCTGATCTGGCCCAGGGAGCAGCCCATGCAGGGGACGAGGTCCAGTTCCTCCCCAGCCCAGCCCGAATTTGCAGCTAGTGCCTGGCACATGGTAGGAGCCCCTGCCCGGGATGCTCCCAGCCCTGCCCCTCCCCCGTTCCAGAGTCCAGCACTCAGAGGTTAAAAGGGCCTGGAGCTGGCGGGTGGCGGGGTTCCCTCCTGACCATCGCGCTCGGGGCAGTTGCCTGCATCACCCACCCATAAGATCGGCCCTTCCCCCCTCCCCCCCCATGCCACCCTCACTTCTGCACTGTTGCTGGCAGCAGCGCTGCCTTCAGAGCTGGGCACCAGACCAGCAGCTGCTGCTCTCTGGCCTCCCAGCTCTGAAGGCAGCGTAGACGTAAGGGGGGCAGTACTGGGACATATCCCCTCCTCCCCCGGCCAGATTTCACAGGGGAGACCAGATTTCACAGTCTGTGATGCATTTTTCATGGTCATGAATTTGGTAAAGCCCTACTCACGGGGCGGGACTGGGGCTTTAGGCAGAGCAGAGCTCTGGGCGGTGCTGGGACTCAGGTGCCCTGCGAAGTCACAGTTCCTCTCCTCAGTCCTCCTCACTGGGCTGGGGCCTTGGGGTGTAATTTCTAACTGCCCCAAACCTGCAGTAAGTTAATACCCTGCAATGCTTCCCAGGGTACCCAGGGCTGGGAGGCACCTCGCCACCACCTGCCCTTTACCTGAGGGAGCCTTGTCTGTGCCTGCCAGGGGTCAGCTCCAACTCCACTGGCCACATGCACTCGCTGCTGGGCCTGCCGTCACTGCAGGGTAGCAATAGGCCCACTCTGCCCTCAAGCCCTCTGAGCATCTGTCTGGAGCGTCCAGTCTCTGGTCCCCTGGGCACTGGCAGGATTCACAGATTCACTATTTCCAAAGGAACAGTAACATCCTCGGCCCCAGCTTACCAGCTCCAGCTCAGATCACTGCTCCACTTAACACACAGCACTGTCCTAGGCTCACAGTGAAATCACACCTCAGTTCAACAAAGCCAGGAGTCGAGTGAAAGTGTTGGAAACAAATGGTTACATATATCAAAGTCACAACATACGTTCTAGAGCCGAGACTGAACTAACAAGATATTCTCCTGTCTAACCAAGTACAGCTCACCCGAAATCCTTCCAGCACTTCACAGCCAGGCAGGCTCGGACCCTTCTTTCATGAGACATGCATGCTGTCAGTTTGTCTCCAAGGGCAAGGATCCAGTATGTCTCTGCACACCGAGAGAGATCAGACCGATCCTTTGTCTTTATGCTTAAACACGACAGATGGACACACACACACAGCCCCCTGCTGTTAGTTTCTTCCTGTAGATTTCCCTTTTTTGTGGATTTTGCAATCTAATTTTGCACCTGGCTCAGTGAGCAAAGAGACATCCTATGTCAGGCTCACAATACACAGATGGCCAGACAGGGAGGGAACCTCAGTTGCCTCCTGTCTGAAAGGAGCATCTGAGGTACATCACCTCCCGTGACCTGCCTTGACTCCAAGACCTTAAGGGCACCATTGTCAGTCTGGAGACACAGCTCCTTACATAGTATCTGTACAGAGGTCTTGCTCCGATTATGGTGACCATTGGGCTACTGGCCCTTGATACAGACCTCACATGCCCCCTTTGGTGAACTATTCTGTAGACCACTGGTTCTCAACCAGGGGTACATGTACTCCTGGCGATATGCAGAGGTCTTCCAGGGGATACATCAACTTATCCAGATATTTACCTAGTTTTAAAACAGGCTACACAAAAAGCACGAGCGAAGTCAGTAGAAACTAAAATTTCAGATAGTGACTTGTTTTACACTGCTCTATATCCTATACACTGAAATGGAAGTACAATATTTATATTTCCATTGATTTATTTTATTATATGGTAACAATGAGAACGTCAGCCATTTTTCAGTAATAAAGACAGGATTCAGAGTAGCAGCCGTGTTAGCCTGTATTCGCAAAAAGAAAAGGAGGACTTGTGGCACTTTAGAGACTCACCAAATATTATTTGAGCATAAGCTTTTGTGGGCTACAGCTCACTTCATAGGATGCATAAAAGTGGAAAATGCAGTGAGGATGTTTTTATACACACAGATCATGAAAAAATGGGGGTTTATCACTTCAAAAGGTTTTCTCTGCTCCCACCCCCCACCTCTGTTCCTCAGACGTTCTTGTTAAACCCTGGATTTGTGCTGGAAATGGCCCACCTTGATTATCACACACAATGTAAGGAGAGTGATCACTTTAGATAAGCTATTGCCAGCAGGAGAGTGGGGTTGGGGGAGAGAAAACCTTTTGAAGTGATAAACACCCATTTTTTCATGATCTATGTGTATAAAAACATCCTCAGTGCATTTTCCACCTTTTCCATGCATCCGATGAAGTGAGCTGTAGCCTATGAAAGCTTATGCTCAAATAAATTGGTTAGTCTCTAAGGTGCCAAAAGTCCTCCTTTTCTTTTCTCAGTAATAATGTCTGTAATGCTTCTGTATTTTTTATGTCTGATTTTGTAAGAGAGTAGTTTTTAACTGGAATTTCACTTTTTAAGTAAGGTGACAAATCAGACTCCTGAAAGAGGTACAGTCATCTGGAAAGGTTTAAAACGACTGATGTAAAGATCAGACCCAGCGGATTCCTGTAAAACCTTCTGTGCTGCCTGCCAGTTGGCACCAAGGGGTCCCTGGGTCACATACGTCTTTCCCCCAAACTTCATCTCTGGGCAGGCTCAGCTCCTCTCTCCTGGAAGGAGGGAACTGGAGCCAAGGCCATGCAGTAGTGCTGTCTGCAGTGTCTTGAGAGAGTGCGCACCAACCTCAGGGCAGACGGCTGGGAACCAGGACACAAATCCAAACTGGTTGAGAATTCTAGACATAGATTTCACCAACCAAACATGCAGGGTAATCTCCTCCGGCATCCTAACAGCCTAGCCATGCAGTCCCCTTGGGTACTCCAATCTGTCTTGCAAACCAGGTGAGCCTGCCTTTGTGAGACGGATGGTCTCTTGCACTCAGAATCACAACAGTATTCAGGTTACTCCCAGTCCCACAGGTTCAGGCACCCCAGGTGAACTGCACCTTAGATGTCACACCAAAGACAGCGCATGTAGCCAGTCTTATTCTATGATAATTTATTAAAAAGGAAATAAGATTTATTTACAAGGCTAAAGCGGGTGAACATACATACACAACTAAGCTACAAAGTTTCAAAAAGGTAACAGAAGCATCTATAGCAGTGATGCTCCGAGCTCAGTGGTTCAGGAGCCAAATTAGTGATCAACCTTACCCAAAGAGACACAGTAGCGTGAATTCATTGTTTCATTTACTATAGTACTTCTCCTATTTAAACAGAAGGGCAGGAGAAATATTTAGATTTTTATATAAATGCTCGCAGCAAATAACTTAGTGGCTAATAACATAGTAAAAGCATCCTGACTGGTTAACAATGAAATCAGTGTTTTAATATCATGTGCTACAAAGAGCGGCAGGAGACACATTAAAGAGTCACTTGCAGCTCGTGAGCCGCAGTCTGTGTATCACTGGTCCATTATAAACTCTGTCCTTTAGGGCTAACCCAGGCTAAGCAGCTGGGGAACTCTTGCTTATGCCTAGAAAACCTTGCCCCCCAGCATCAACGAGCTAGATTCAGTTCCTTCTTGTATCCCACCTCCTCCCTTGTGCTCTGAGCTGCTGGAGATCAGCACTTCACACTCCTAAATGCCTCAATTCACTCTCCTGTCTGGTGATTTACACAGTCACAGAGGCTCCCAAAACAAACGCTCCAATATTACCTTACAATGTGGGATACAGAGGTCAGAAGAAATGAGATTAATGCTGCAGCAGCTCACAAGCATTCAATAAAGGCTGAACGCAGTCTTATAATGCTAATACCTATTTTAACACACAGGTGAGCCAGCCTGATCTGTGGGGAAATGTCAGGGCAGTGAAAGTGGAGGCTGGTGCCTTGGCTCAGTTAGCTCTGTCCAGCTGAGGTAGGTTGGAAAGGCTGGATTAGAGCCATTCCGCTGGCGGAAAAAGGGATGGCACGGGTGGGGGGGCAAGATGTGCAAATAGCATTTCTGGTTTTCACCTGCATCCACAGTGCTCTGCCCAGTCATGCGCAGAGCATTCCCCGATATTCTGGAACTGCTCAGATGTGATCTTGTAAAGAGATCAGTCTGGCTTTTCCGGGACTAATTCCACAGTACTCTCCTTATGAGCCCCCTACCACGGCAGCCTCCTGTGCCTGTGTACATGCATCGGGTTTGGTGCAGATCCAGTGTCCCTCACTGGTGCATCGCCAGCTGCTGACCGCACTCAGATCGTTCAGATACGCGCAGTCTTCTCCTCCTCTTATCACAAACCTGCAAGACAGAAGCCAGGGAGCTGGTGTCAGGTAGGAGTTGGACATTTCCCATCAGTCACAGGCAGGGAGAGACGCTCTCGCACAGTGCAGGGAGCTGCTGCACTCACAGCCCCTCATGATTCCCCTTCCAGCACCTGCCACAGGCCCCAGCTAGAAAGGGGGCAGCGGGGCAGCAAGGCCAGGAAAGGTTCTAAGATCAACTGACCTCCATGGAGCATTTATGCCAGGTGGGTATTAACCCAGTTCCTACTCTCTCCCCCGCTCCTCCCCACCCCGGCCCAGCTGGGTCTGGATGGGCCCCTGCAGGCCCAACCCACCCAAACTGCCCTGGGTGCAGGTTCCAGGTGACTCTCAGCGTGGTGAGGAGCAGCCGTAACGCCGCACAGAAGAGCTGGGTCCAGGGCTCCCTGGACAGTTTACATCAGCTCTCAGGCCAGAGGCCTGTCAGGACAGGCTGTATTGCAGGGGGCGGCTGGAGTGAAATGCCAGCAGCACAAACCCAGCAGCCATGGGGTGACCCCAGCCACTCACACAGAGCTTCCCGTCAGAGCTGGAGGCCAGCGCTTCCCACCTGGGAACAGGGTGGGGTCCAGGCCCACAAGCAAATCCTCCCCCATGGTCCCATCCTGGCTACTCACAGTAGACATGTGCTCGGCTAGGAGAAGGCCCAGCACTACTCTTTGGGCAGGCCGGGATCTCCCTGCCCTCAGGCCACCAGCCTCTGGCTCGGGGTGAGATCTGTCCCAGAGAAGGGAGAGTCCAGCCCACAGCCACCTGAGCAGATGGCTGTGGGTGGCTCCCCAACCAGCATCACCCCAGACGAGCTCTGAGGGGATGGCAATGATGCACCCAGAGCCTCCTGCTGGGGGGGGCGCCCACAGGGTGGCATATTTCAGGGTTAACACCCCACTGAGATGCCTGTTTACCCAGTTCCGGTAAATTGGCGTCACATTAGCTATCCTCCAGTCATCGGGTACAGAAGCGGATTTAAATGGTAGGTTACAGACTACAGTGAGTAGTCCTGCCATTTCACATTTGAGTTCCTGGTCCTGGTGACTTGTTACTGTTTAGTTCCTCAATTTGTTCCAAAACCTCCTCTAATGACACCTCCATCTGGGACAGTTCCTCAGATTTGTCACCTAAAAAGGATGGCTCAGGTTTGGGAATCTCCCTCACATGCTCAGCCGTGAAGACTGCTGCAAAGAATTCATTTCGTTTCTCTGCAACGGCATGGTGCCAGCTGCGGTGTGGACAGACCCCAAACAGGCCGGCTAACAGATGGGCTCCTGAGGCAATCACAAAGACAGACTGCTGCCGACACCAGGGCATCCTTGCTGGAATATGTGAAAATATCTGACTGGGATCAAACAACAGGTCATCAACTGACTTGTTTTTTAAGCCTCCTCTGGGCACATTTTCCAGCTTCCCATCAATCGCAAAGGGCTCTTTTAAAAATGCCATTCAGCTATAAGTACCTAAGACTGGCCACATGGGTCAGACCAATGGTCCATCTAGCCCAGTGTCCTGTCCTCCGATACTGTCCAGCGGTAGGTGCTTCCGAGGGAATGAACAGAACAGGGTCAGTGTCGAGTGATCCATCCCATTCACACCCAGCTTCTGGCAGTCAGATGTTTATGGACACTCAGAGCATGGGCACGATTTGTGGTTTCTCGTTCCCTGCTCAGCAGCCCAACCCCCTGCCAGAGGCGGTGCCATGATGATAAAACCCCCTTAAACGCCATCAGCCCCTCCACCCCCCAGGGCTTCAGAGACCTGATCTGTGACGGACCCCACCCACCGGGCACCACCCACCTGTGACAGGCACCCAGCTGGGGTTGACAGAAGGAAAAAACCCTCCCTCCCCACACATACCTCCTGCAATCAAGAGCAAGTCGAGAATCCTAACAGGAGTGGGGAGTTGGTGTGCGGGGGGAGAGAAACAGGATGGACTGAATAAAATCAAGGCAATTAAATCACCAAGTCCAACGCCACAATTGAAATGATCAATTTTAATCAACTTTTCCATTTATACTTCAGTAATTTTCTAAGGCCAAGTGCCCACTCAGTGGGCGATAGAACCATTAAAACTTCATGTCCAAAACTTCCCCCACGGGGGGCGGGGGGGGGGAAATGTGCGAGTGGCCCTTTTTCCCCCTTTTTCATTGCAAACGCAGGCAGGGGGAAGATTCCCATGGCAGCTGGGGTTAAGTCCCAAGTGTTCTTCTGCCTTTGTTTCCCAAGTGATAGTCCCAGTGGATAGTCCAGTGGAAAAGGTCTCAGAGCGAATCTCAATTTTCCCTGGCAGAGCATTCTTCTGCAGAGTCCAGCCCCATCACTACATGCTCACAGAAATACCAAGTCCCCCGTCTCCAGACAGAGAGAACACACACTAGCCTGCTGGCTCATATGAGGACACCCACCTCACTTTAGTGTAACGCACTGACAGGATTTGATAGCATCACCAAAAATAAGTTTATTAAGAAAGAACAGAGATTTAAATTGTGCTAAACATGGACAATAGAGAAGAAAATTGCTACAAATAAAACAAAATAAAGCATGCTTTATAGTGGCTGGAACTGAACAAGTCACAAACAAGGCTTCAGGCAATTTCTCTCCAAAAAGCTGTACTTAGAGTCCTCAACCCATGTGGCTGGGGGATCCACCTTTCACAAGAGCATGGGCCTCTTTGTCCCTTAAATGTTGAACAATGAAGCTGTCACCTTTTTTCTATTTTAAAGTACAGAAAACATTTGAAATCTATTCTTTGAAAACTAACCAAGGTAAAGTTCCTCTGCCCTGCTGCTGTGTCTTTAGGCCAGGGGCGCCAAGACCCTTCTTTGTCCTCTGGTCACTTTGCTTTTCTGATTGGCTTGATGACTTTGTTTACCTTTAGATGTGAATGTACTTTTATTAGCCTTTGCTTGTAGTCAGGTGATGTTATTTTCTCATCCACCTGTTCGCTTGATCCAGGCAGGCAGGTAAATCCACCTTCCTTGGTCTGGGGCAGGCTTGTTTATCAACTTCCTCCACAACAACACATTTCCAGCACACACAAAACTCTTCATACAGAACATGTACATTCAGCAAGCAATGACCAGCATGTCACCAGTTTTTATAAAGCACCTTAGAAGACAATGTTTGGATAAACATTTGACAACAGTGCGTTGGGTGTGGTGAATTTGTCAGACCTGCTAGGATTTACTGTGACATGACATAGTGTGCAACATGACTCACAGATTGGGCATCCCGACTTGAACGTAGGGGGTGGGGGCAAAGAGGGGAGCTGAGCAAGTGCCCATGTACTCACAGACTGCACCACGAGGCAGCCAGATGAGGAGGCAGATTGAGGTTCCACCACCTTCTTCCCTCCAGCATTTCCTACCTTTGGGAGTTGTGGCCCTGGGCACCAGCACTGAAAGCAGGGAGCCAGGCAGGTCTTAGGAAAGGCCAACCCCCAGGCAGATGGCCTGGAGATGGACTGGGACTGAGGATCCAGAGTGGGGGAAAGTCTCCACTGAAGAAGCACTGAGGAGCAGCAGCTTGGGTAGGAGCCATCCTGTTGTCTGATCCCAGCTTCTGGCGGTCAGAGATTTAAGGACACCAAGAGCATGGGGTTGAGTCCCTGACCAACTTGGTTCATAGCCAATGACGGACCTGTCCTCCATGAACTCGTCTAATTCTTATTATTTGAACCAATTATGCTTTTGGCCTTAACAATCTCCCCTGGCAATGACTTCCAAAGATTGACTGTGCAGTGTGTGAAAGAAGTATTTCCTTATGTTAGTTTTAAACCTGCTGCCTATTAATTTCACTGGGTAACGCCTGGTTTGTTTGTTAGATTAAGGGGTAAATAACCCTTCCTTAGTAATTTTCTCCATACAAGTCATAGTTTTATAGACCTCTATCATATCTCCCCTCAGTTGTCTCTTTTCTAAAATGAACAGTCCCAGTCTTATGGAAGCTGTTCCATACCCCTAATTATTTTGGTTTCCCCTTCTCTGTATTCGTTCCAATTCTTTTCTTTTTCTTGTCTTTTTTTTTTTTTTTTTTTTTTTTTTGAGATGACGGTGACCAGAACTGCATGCAGTATTCAAGGTGTGGACATACCATTGATTTATATAGTGGAATTATCTATCCCTTTCCTAATGGTGCCTAATATTCTGTTAAATTTTGTGACTTGCACTACACTTTGAGCAGAAATTTTCAGAGAACTAGCCACAAGGACTCCAAGATCTCTTTCTTGAGTGGTAACAGCTAATTTAGATCCCATTGTTTTGAATATTTTTTGTATTTTTGTATGTTTTCCCCAAAACCACCTCTATTGACCCCTCAATCTGGGACAGGTCCTCAGATTTGTCATGTAAAAAGAATGGCTGATGTGTGGGAATCTCCCACACCTTTGCAGTGTTGACCTGAATTTTATGGGCTAATGTGTTTACCGCTCAGCACTGATCTGATCAGAAGATACTTTAGGTTCTTGTCCCAGTTCAGGCTACAGGGATAGAGAACACAGAGAGTTCAATATTGTGGGAGGACCTTCCGGGTGTGTGGCAAGGACACTTATACTGAGGACAATACCAACTTGTTAAGATCTTTATTAAAATAAAAGAAAGAAGCATAAATGCTACAAAACACAGAGTCACAAAGAAGTAATACAATTCTATGAGCCCTGGTGGTAACATTTCTATTCTAAAAGACTACTAAAGCTAGCATATTCACACCCTTCCCTGAAGACCTGGTAGTAGGAGACAGAGGATCAGTCTTGTCTCTGGCATGTCTGAGGAACTAATGGTCCAGGCTTCCCAAATTGGTAGGGATTAGGTTCAAGTGTTGAGTGGCTAGGATATATTGTGAAACTGAGGTGATAGCTTGATAGAAGATAGGAAAATGTGACCCCTTTGTATGGTTGTTTGCCATCTTATAGGGTCTCGGTACTGCCCACTGTCAGAATCTAGGCCCAACCTACCATGCCTAAATCTTATTTCCTCAACCCCATAAATCTTCAGGTACACTTACTCTACAGGTTAACATGTTATGCCATATACTCATATGTATTAGTATCGATTATCTCATTCCCGAAACCATTACCCCTGGCCTAACTCATGACTTCCATCTTCTGCAGTGTGCCTTGCAGTTACCGGTCTGCTCCAGACTTAAGGTTAGCAGATTCAAGTTTTTTGTTCAGTTCCCCAAAGCTAAGGGGGGCAACTGGTATGCCATTTATCTATGCCAAAGTTTACAAACACTTATACTAACTTACTCTAGCTAATCGTACAGGATACAGGCCTGAAGGTTACTTGCATTACAGCCAACTATTATGAATAACCATGAATAACCCTTATGAATAGCATAAACTGGAATTCCACATAAACAAAACCCCAGAAAATACTATGATTAATTAATAATAGGATATGATAACAAAATAATATGAATCAAACCAAAAGAAAACATATTACACAATATGGCAAGCTAGCAAACTGACCTTATGGGCTACAGCAATGAAAACCCATGCAAAGAATATATTTTGCTTCTCTGCAATGGCCTTGTCTTCTGAAAGTGCTCCTTTGGCACCTCGGTTACCTTGTGGCCTCACCGATTGTTTGGAAGTCTTCCTGCTTCTGATGTACTTAAAAAAAATTCTGCCAGGGAGGAGTGGGGAGCCCAGTCTCTCAGTCCTTCTCCCCCCCTCCGCCCCCACCCCACTGCCTCTCTTAAGTTGATGGAAGCATTCCTGGTAAGGATGCGCATGACTGACAGAAGGAGAGTTGTGTGGATGTGAATAGTTTGACTTACGTTTGTAGTGCAGACATGCCCTCAGTCTCTGAGGACCTTGAACTGCTTTCACCAAATGCCCACGCATGCCACCACCCCACAAGACAGGTAATCATAGATGCTGCATTCAGAGCAATAATTTTTACTTCAGCAGGATTTTGTTGTTGTTGTTTGTTAGTTTGTTTGTTTTGCAGGGGGGTGCTTATTGGCCTACATTTAGAGAATTAATGATATGGATGGTGGGATGAATTGCACGCTCAGCAAGTTTGTGGATGACACTAAGATTGCGGGAGAGGTAGATATGCTGGAGAGTAGGGATAAGGTCCAGAGTGACCTAGACAAATTGGAGGATTGGGCCAAAAGAAATCTGATGAGGTTCAACATGGACAAGTGCAGAGTCCTGCACTTAGGACGAAGAATCCCATGCACCGCTACAGACTGGGGACCGACTGGCTAAGAGGCAGTTCTGCAGAAAAGGACCTGGGAATTACAGTGAACGAGAAGCTGGATATGAGTCAACAGTGTGCCCTTGTTGCCAAGAAGGCTAACGGTATATTGGGCTGCATTCGTAGGAGCATTGCCAGCAGATCAAGGGAAGTGATCACTCCCCTCTATTTGGCATTAGTGAGGCCACTTCTGGAGTATTGCGTCCAGTTTTGGGCCCCCCACTACAGAAAGGATGTGAAGAAATTGGAGGGCAACAAAAATGATTAGGGGGCTGGGGCACATGACTTATGAGGAGGCTGGGGGACCTGGGGTTATTTAGTCTGCAGAAAAGAAGAGTGAGGAGGAGGATTTGATAGCAGCCTTCAACTACCTGAAGGGGGGTTCCAAAGAGGATGGAGCTAGGCTGTTCTGAGTGGTGGCAGATGACAGAACAAGGAGCAATGTCTCAAGTTGCAGTGGGGGAGGTCTAGGTTGGATATTAGGAAAAACTATTCACTAGGAGGGTGGTGAAGCACTGGAATGGGATACCTAGGGACGTGGTAGAATCTCCATCCTTAGAGGTTTTTAAGGCCTGGCTTGACAAAGCCTTGTCTGGGATGATTTAGTTGGGGTTGGTCCTGCTTTAAGCAGGGGATTGGATTAGATGACCTCCTGAGGTCTCTTCCAACCCTAATCTTCTACGATTCTATGAATGTTTGTTAGGTATATCTGGCTCTCGTTTCCCATCTCTAAACTCCCTCGCAAAGCTCCCTGATTTGCTAGCTCCTCTGGTAGTTAGGAGCTGCCTTTTAAAATTTCTGAGTTAGTCCTGCCCCTTCATGAAGGCCTTCAAAAATCACAGCTGGGAAATTAAAGGGAAACAAGCCAATAGAACTTTTTGTAGGCTTCATTTACATTAAGTAAATGTCAGGCTTTAAAGCAGCTGAGAAGATCTTCAGTAACCAGAACATATGGGAAAATGTCCAAAAAATTGAAGCATAGTTCTTTTGAGGAACTAAAATGGCACAAATGTCCATGAACTAATGTATGAAATTAAAGAGTTACAGCTTCACTTTCAGTAACATTTTATAAGTCATCTTTCCCTCTCTCACACTCTCTCTTTCCTTCTCTCTTTACTTTCATTCTATCCATTTTTGCTCATAATCTTTTTTAGCTTTTGTTACCCACCCTGGTTTATTTCTGACTTCTCCATTCTCCTCTAGTCACTGTTAACTGATTATTTTTCTCTCATAGTCTCCATTCTGTCCCCCAATTTTACCCCTTCCCCATTTGCTCCCCCTGGGTGTTTCCCCTCTCAAGAATGTTTTCCTTTCACTCTATCCATTTCTGTTTTTCACCCTTTTTCTAGGACTCTCCCTTTATTCTTGCTTCCTCTGCTCCCTCTGGTTAAACCCACTCTGTCCCTGCTTCTTCCAGTGTTCATTCCCTCTGAAGCACCTGGCATTGGCCACTGCCGTAAGACAGGATACTGGGCTAGATGGACCTTTGGTCTGACCCAGTCTGGCCATTCTTATGTTCTTAATTCTCAGAAAATCATGAGATTGACACACCGCTCGCCCCCCCCCCCAAAAAAAGAGATTTTTAAAGAAGATTCTATAATGGTTTCTGGTCTGTCTCTTGGTTTTTAATTTTCCCCTGCCTATCCCCTATATCTGTGTGACAAATAGAGACATCCCATATCTACAGAGGAATGTGACTCTGGCCCCTGTTGCAGGAGCTGTCACTGAGGGGCCCCAATGAGATCTGATTAAAGAGTTTTGTACAAAACGCTCCCTGCTGGTGTAGAGGTTCCAGCTTCTCTCTAAACCCCAAATCCCAATTAATTAATTCTCTATCCCTGCTGCCACCACATCTGCCTGTCCCCCAGCCCAGCAATTACTTCTCCCACCAAAACCCTACATCCCTCCCTGCCCCGCAGTGACCCTCTGCTTCTCCTGCAGCTTCAATGGGTCTCCCTTTCTCTCTCCCCCCCCCCCCGCCTCCCAAAACCCTGGTGCTGCAGAGATGGAGGGGGAGGAGATGGAATAAGGAACCAGAGGGTTGGGTACACGGGAGTCCTCCAGGGTCATAGAGACTAGCATGACTGTGGCTAGGGAAGCCCATTTTTTAATTCCCCCCATGTATTAGTGACACTGTCTGACTGAAGATCCCCAGAGTCCTCCTGGACCATAGAAGATAGCGACAAACAGTCTAAATAGCTCCTTGGGCAATGAGATTGGCTTCTCCATCTTGATTACTTGCTTCTTTCTGTGGTTTCACAGTCCAGACATGAGACCCCAAGGACCCTCCAGGGTCATAAAGACTGGAGTTTCCAAGGCTAGAGAGGCTGATTTCAGGGTCCTCAGTGCAATATTCCACCCCCTGTGTCTCAGGGACACAGTCTGAGCTCGGATCCTGCCCCCACCCAGAGCCAGGGGTAGATTCTCTCCCCAGGGACAGAGGCTAGTGGGAAAGTGAAGATTGGGGCCTTGTTATCAGCATCGAAAAATGTCACTTGGCCCCATTCACCGTCCAGACAAACCTGGATCCTCCTGGGGACCTGGCTCAGGGGTAGTATGGTTGCAGGGGAGGTGAGAGCCTGGAACAGACCCAACCACTGCACAGCCCAGATCCCCACTTCAGGGTTAAAGCTGACTTCTCCCTTCCTCCCACAGCCCAGAATCCTCTGTCCCCCACCTCCACATCCCAGCAATATATCCCTGAGTGAATCCCTCAGAGCCCAGCACACAGGCCCAGGAGTCAAATCTCTCTGGATTGTTCGGCAGATGTTGCCTGGTGTCTCCCCATTTCACACTTTTCTGATCCTCAGACAGGATGAGTCGGGGATGAGCCGTGTCTGGATCCAGAATCACATTCACTACGGGGGAGAGAGAATCAGAGTTCAGCCCTGGGGGAATCTGGGACCATTTCTCACACTCCCTAACATCCCTGCTTGGCAGTTCCTCAACCTGTGTAATGGGATCCACTTCTGTACTTTCTCATTTGAATATAGAGCCTGCAGCTCCCTGCTCCCCAGCTGGGGCTGGTTCATTCCCAGCAACAGAGACTTGGCAAGGAAGGTAGCAAAAGCTTGTAATTAGGAGAGTCCTGAGGAGGCAGGTACCAACTTTGAACCCCAGAGGGAGTCTCCTCCCATAAATGCATCCTCCACTGCCAGGCCTGGGAGCAGAGATGAAGACGCAGCACAGGGGAAGAGCCAATAGCTCAAGGCCAGTGAGCAGGAAGCAGGAGGTGGCAATGGGTGGGGCAGCCCCTTCCCAGCCCAGAGAGAAGGGAGGTCTGCAGGTGGCAGCACTAGAGAGACACCATCTCCCCAACCCACAAAGCAGCTGCAATGGCAGAGCCCAGCCCTGCCCAAAGGAGAAGAGCCATGGGGAACAGTCTGTCCCCCAGGTGAAATGGGGAAGGGTGTGACAACCAGGAGGCTCTCTCTCCTGACCACCTTGAAGGTAATATTGGAAAGGCTTGTCAATGTCAATACAAATTCTCAGATCACAATTAAGGTGGCTTTAGGGCTGGGCAGTGCAAATATCTCTGGTTATTGCAGTGTGGGAAAGTTGCTGTCATGGACATTTTCTGTTAATGGAAGGAAAAACTCCCCCAAAGCTCACCCTGGATGTGTGATCCCAGAGATCCTCCCTTCCCTGCTCTCGCTCAGGTGGGAAAGAGTCTGGAGGGGAAAAGGGTCACAGAGATTAGAGCACAGCGTCTCTGATTTACAACACCAGCCTGGGGAGCTGCTTCTCTCTCCTGAATGCCTGAGAATAAGCAGAGATGCCCTGGCAGTTCGTCCCCCTGGCTGCTGAGACTTTCTGTGGTGGCTGCTTTTTCCCTCCTTCCCAGCTGCATCTCCCTACTCTTCCACACCTTAGTGTGCAGGTGGTTGAAGCCCCCTTGGTGCATCGGAGGATAGCCCTGGATGGTACAACCAGACTCAGAACTAGAGTGACTGGATGGATCCCACAGTGCTCAGCCAGTGCACGGGGCTGCCCACCCTACATGTCCCCTCTTTTGTGTTCCAGCAGGTGAGGACAATCTAGCCTCTTGCTTCTCTTGCTTTCCTCAACCAGGTCCCGTGAGAAGGCGTTTCCCATCCATCCCTCACAGCTGGCCCTCTGTAACTCATCATTGCCTCTTGCACCACAAGCCTCCCCAGCCACCTTTGACATGCCACCTGTATTGGCTGAAGGACATCCAGCTGGTTCACCTCTGTACCAGTCCCCGAGAACATCTGTACATGCTCGTGCTCCACACCATCCACTTCCTTGCCTTTGTGTTCCATCCTGACTCCAAATGGTGGGACCTACAGGAGAGAAAATGAGGAACTATGGTGGGCCAGCCTGCTCTCCACTTTTGTTCCACAGCCCACTGGGGATATTAGGTGGTGTGTCAGCTTGCAGCCCCTTTTCCAGCTCTTTTTGAACCTCTTACTAAAGTTCTGGCTGCAATATTCCCGGCACCTCCTGATGTATACACACCCCATTTGTGACTTCGGAAAGTGGCAAGACCTCCTTATTAAACTCCTCCTGGTGATGGCCAAGATGGCCACACATCACTGCAGGAGGACAAATCTGGAGGGAGGGAGAAGTGCTCTGAGACTGTGGCATGTACATCCATTCCCTTTTAAAATCATGTCTCCAGGCACCGTTCCCCTGGGCAGTGTTCACTGACTCCTTAGACACCTTTGAGGAGCGATGGATGCTCTCTGGGGTTCTCTGCTTGGTGTCCCCTTCTGGCTCCCTCATTTTTAATTTCTGACCTCTCTCCTTGTCCTGGTTTCTCTTTCATTGTCCCAAATACTCCATTGCTCCCTGGGCTTCATGGTTTCTCCCCCTTAGTTGAGGGGACGGGCCTTTAGCTTTGGGAAGGCGTAGATCCACCATGTCCCAGTACATGCAAATAGCATCTCCCTGCTTTTCCTGCTGGAGCTTCTCCTCTGAGGGTTAGAGAGGAAGGTGAGAACCTGAAGTTGCAGGGAGGGGAGTTAGAGGAGGAAGGTAATAGATATAAACCTGCGGGAAGCTCTATACTGAGCCTGTCCTTCTCTCCCTGGCCTGGGAGAAGAAAAGGGGATGGGTATTGGGGATGATCCACTCAGGCCAGAGAGTGGCCCCTTCTCCAGCCCAGAGAGCAGGGAGGATGTGGCAACATCACAGAGGGACCATATCTCTAACAGAGGAGAAAGAGAGCAACTCAAATGGGAGATCTCAGCCCAGCCCAGCTGAAGAGAAAGATGGGATGCTGGTGAAGAGCAATCGGAGCGAGCCCCTCACATAGGGGAAAGGAAAAAAAGGTGGCAACCCATCTGAATTTAATATTTAAAGGGCTTACGGACATGTATGGAAATGCCAGGGTCAGCATTAATGACATATCTGTGTTGGTGAGGGAGAGTGTATCTACACAGCAGTTTAAGCCTGGGTCTGAGCCTGGGCTCAAGCCAAACCCTCATTGCATCCACACTGCAAATATGCTAATCTAGGGCTCTGATCCAGAGTCCCAGGACCCTGCAGGTCTGGAGGGTCAGAGCCCATGTTAAACTGGAACCCAGGGTCCAAGCCCTATTGGTTTCCTATGTGCATGCATCCGTGGCTTGACTTGGGTGTGGAAGTCTTCTGGGTGTATCCTATAGTTCCTGGAGGCGGAGGAGCAGTGCTACAGGCAGCCAGCACAGCATGCCAGACACAGCATTACTACCTGGCCGAGAGGTCCCCCTTCCTGCTCCTCCCACAGTGGTGGTGGAAGTTTCTCCTCCATGGTGGTGCACGGAGCTTGCCTGGAACAGGGAGCAAAGTTAGGAGGTGGGTCATCCTTCCCTCAGCCATACTGAGCCGAGAGCTCTGTCACTTCTTCTCCCTGCAGGGCAGCTGCTATGGTCCCTGCTCTGCTCACTGGCCCTTACTCCAGGCCCTCCTGCCCTCTCTTGGGCTGCAGGTGCAGGGTCACCTGGGCAGCATGCACTATTAGGGTGGTCAGTGGGAGCCAGCACCAAAACTTCTCCGCAGCATCCCAGAGGTCTGGGGGTGTGGTGATGGCAGGGATAAAGGATTCCCCAGGGTTGCTGGAGCACACTGCATCCCAAGCCTTGGGGATGGATTTTGCCACTTTGCAGCAAGCAGCAGCCAGACTGGAATGTGTGTGTGTCTTCCCTCTGACACCTTCATTTTATGTCAAACTTCAAAACAAACTGAAAAAATCAAGCAAGCAAGCAAAAACTCCTCACCTTCATTGATCATCCTATTTGAAAAATTAAGAATTACAAAGTTTCACTGTAATAGTTTGACACCCTGGAGACTGATGTCCTCATTATCCTTAGGACAGGCATAGGGGCATGTTTTTTGCCAATGTGACCGAGCCTAGAGCTGGAGAACCCAGTTATCCGATTAGACAGTAATTCAGTATAATGCCCTCTCAAATGGAGACAGCCACCAAATGAGCTAATTATGCAGCGTATGTACTCATGTGCTCCTTACAGGCACCCGCGTCCCATCAATAGCATGGCCACAGTTAGGAAACAGGATTGGCAGTCGAGTTTCCCCCCAGTGCAGAAAATTCTTAACCTAGAGTTAAAATGCAATGTTGATGCTCAAGCCCAGGATTCCCTGACAAGAGGTCAGCTGACTCAAATCCCTTACGCTTACATTGCTATGTAGGCCTAGCCTCAGAGTGTTTGTTGGTCAGGGAGAGAGTTTCTGTTCGTCAGTGGGTGCAGGGACTCAACACTAAGGATGGTATCAGGATTGTTTGTGTGATTTCGGCTTGGGAGCTCTTAGTATTTCATGTTTCAGAGTAGCAGCCGTGTTAGTTTGTATACGCAAAAAGAAAAGGAGTACTTGTGGCACCTTAGAGACTAACCAATTTATTTGAGCATAAGCTTTCGTGAGCTACAGCTCACTTCATCCAATGAAGTGAGCTGTAGCTCAGAAAGCTTATGCTCAAATAAATTGGTTAGTCTCTAAGATGCCACAAGTACTCCTTTTCTTTTAGTATTTCATGTTTTTGTTTTTATTTTTATTTTTAGGGGTGTGTGTCATGGTCAGTGTTGGTTTGGTTTGGACATTTATCTAGAAGTTCATGAAAATGTTTTCATGGGATTTTCCTCTTTATTTAATGATAATCTCCACCTGAAGTCTCACCTGGTCTGTGTGATCCTAAGGATTTCCCTCTTATTGTCTCCAGTTCAGATGGCAGAATGTCTGGAGGGGGAAAGGATAAGATAGATGATATTTCATGCTGTCATATTTGTGACATCCTCACTCTTAATTGGCATAATTGTATTTTAATTAAGAGAGAAAAACAGTTGAAGAGAGACAGAGACACACCCAGATTTTTAACAAAGGCTAATATGAATCATCCTCTTTTCTCTTTCATTCAAGCGTCTCAAATCAACAGAACCAATATCCATGAAGCCTCAGAACCACTCAAAGAGACACTATGTGGAAGACAGATTTTCTGTTCCCTCATCCTCCAAACCCAGCTGATTTCTCATTCTCCTTTTGCATTTTGTCATAAGCCAGGCCAGATCCTGCAAAGATTTTAGCATTAATGTAACTTTACAAACATTGGCCTCTTTCACATCAGTGGGATGCTGAGACTTTTCAGGATGAGGAGCCTGAATTGTGAGCTCTTTGGGTCTATTTACTCAGTATTTGTACAGAGCTCAGCACAATGGGGCTTTCATTCTGCATAGACTGAAATACAAATAATATTAAAATTATTTCATAAATGCGGAAACTGAGTCAGGGAGAGAATTGGCTCAATGGGCCTCATTCACCCCTGCACTGGTAAAGGGACGGGGGAAACAGTTTGTGGTTCTCCTATTCAGTAGCTGCTGGGGTCAGTGCAGACATTGGCACAGGCTGCGGAAGTCCGGAGGTCCAGCCTGAGTTGCACCTCTGGTCCAGTGGCCCCTAGATGACTTCTCCCGGAGGCAGTGTCAAAGGCACAGCTTTACCCTGGCCACACCCCATTATTCCTGCTCCACCCCTTCCTCCTCTGCCCAGCCCTCGACAGCTCCCCTCTATTCCCTGCTTTCCCGGGGCACTCCTTGAGCCTGCTCCACCCCTTCCTCCTCTGCCCAGCCCTCGACAACTCCCCTCTATTCCCTGCTTTCCCGGGGCACTCCTTGAGCCTGCTCCACCCCTTCCTCCTCTGCCCAGCCCTCGACAACTCCCCTCTATTCCCTGCTTTCCCGGGGCACTCCTTGAGCCTGCTCCACCCCTTCCTCCTCTGCCCAGCCCTCGACAGCTCCCCTCTGTTCCCTGCTTTCCCGGGACACTCCTTGAGCCTGCTCCACCCCTTCCTCCTCTGCCCAGCCCTCGACAACTCCCCTCTGTTCCCTGCTTTCCCGGGGCACTCCTTGAGCCTGCTCCACCCCTTCCTCCTCTGCCCAGCCCTCGACAACTCCCCTCTATTCCCTGCTTTCCCGGGGCACTCCTTGAGCCTGCTCCACCCCTTCCTCCTCTGCCCAGCCCTCGACAGCTCCCCTCTATTCCCTGCTTTCCCGGGACACTCCTTGAGCCTGCTCCACCCCTTCCTCCTCTGCCCAGCCCTCGACAACTCCCCTCTGTTCCCTGCTTTCCCGGGACACTCCTTGAGCCTGCTCCACCCCTTCCTCCTCTGCCCAGCCCTCGACAACTCCCCTCTATTCCCTGCTTTCCCGGGGCACTCCTTGAGCCTGCTCCACCCCTTCCTCCTCTGCCCAGCCCTCGACAACTCCCCTCTATTCCCTGCTTTCCCGGGACACTCCTTGAGCCTGCTCCACCCCTTCCTCCTCTGCCCAGCCCTCGACAACTCCCCTCTATTCCCTGCTTTCCCGGGGCACTCCTTGAGCCTGCTCCACCCCTTCCTCCTCTGCCCAGCCCTCGACAGCTCCCCTCTGTTCCCTGCTTTCCCGGGACACTCCTTGAGCCTGCTCCACCCCTTCCTCCTCTGCCCAGCCCTCGACAGCTCCCCTCTGTTCCCTGCTTTCCCGGGACACTCCTTGAGCCTGCAGCTGCTGTGGAGGAGCTAGAGGCACAAGAGGCTCCTGTGCTGGGAGGATTCTCCTGGGTTTACACCTTCCCTACAGCCCCTTTGGCCCACACAAGCTGCCACACGGGGCCAGAGCACAATGGTGAGCTGGGTCCACATTTCAAAAGTGGCCTTACATTGAGGGTTTACATTTTGGTGCCAACCTTTAGGCCTTGTCTACATCGTTTTGTCGGCAAAAGGCAGCTTTCGTTGACACAACAGTGGAGGTGTACACACTACAATGCACCTCTTGGTGACAAAACTCTCCTGCTTTCCTGACAAAATATAACCACCGCAATGGGAGGCATAGAGATTTTTGCAGCAAAGTTAGATCAACAAAGTGTCAGTGTAGACACTGTGTTTGTTACGTTGCTGTAACTGGCCTCCGGAAGGTATCTCACAATGCCCACCATGACCGCTCTGCTCACTGTTTGGAAATCTGCTGCCATTCATCCAGCTATGTAGACATGTGTCCCTCCCCTTTCAAAGCCCCAGGAAGTCCCCCATACACAATTTGTCTCTCTTTCTCACATACACACTCCCCACACACACAGTCTCTCACACGCTCTGCCAACACATGCTCTCTCTCTCTCACACACACACACACCCACCCACACCCTGTCACACATGCTTCCCCCACACAAACACACACTTCTGTGGGCTTCTTCTATTACTGTTAGGGTTACCATATTTGAATATTCAAAAAAGAGGACACTATGGCGGGGGTGGGGAAGGGGGTATTTGCTCTGCCCCCACCTGCCCCCACCCCAACTCCACCTCTTCCCCGTCCCCATTCCAACCCCTTCCCCAAAGTCCTCGACTCTGCCCCCTCTCTGCCCCATTGGACCCCCCCCTGCTGCTGGCTCCCTCGCTGCTTGCCTCTTCACTGCCCACCGCTGGCTCGCCGCTCGCCTCTTCACCCTCCCCGCCTGCCACTTGCCTCCTCACCCGCCCACCAGCCAGCCACTGGCTCCCTCGCCGCTCGCCTCTTCACCACCATGCCCCACTCGCCTACTCACCCCTCCTGCCGCAGGTCGCTCTGGCTCCTAGGATCAGGGGCAGCCAAGGGGTCTCCACGTGCTGCACCCGCCACAAGCGTGAGCTCCGTGGCTCCCATTGGCCAGCACCAAAGAAAAGCACCAATGGGAGCTGCCGTAGCCACGGAGTGGGGCTTACAGGTGCCGGCAGCACGCAGAGAGCCCTCCGCCCCCCCACCCCTGACTCGACCCGACCCTGAGAGCCAGAGGCACCTTCCGGGGGGCGAGGTGGGGAGTCCCAGCGGTGCTTACCTGGGGCGGCTCCCAGGAAGCATCCGGAAGGTCCCTCTGGCTCCTAGGTTCGGGTCAGGTCGGGTCAGGGTGGGGGCGGAGGGCTCGCTGCCCGCTGCCGGCACCTGCAAGCCCTGCCCCCGCAGCTCTGATTGGGCAGGAGGCAGCACGCGGAGACCACCTCCGCCTCTGTGCCTAGGGGCCGCCCACACTGCAGGCTCCTGCCAGCGGGCAGGTGCCGGGAGCTGCCCCAGGAAGCGCCACCAGCCCCGGGACTTTGGTGTGTGTGGTGAGGTGAGCGGTCCCCAATATCGGGACAAAGGGTGTCCCAACCGATGTGGCAAAATCCCAGACGTTTTTAGATATTTAAAAATTCCTCCCAGATGGTGATTTAAGAACCAAAAAGCTGGACATGTCCGGGAAAATACGGACGTATGGTAACCCTAATTACTGTTCAGCAGTGTCAGTTTGGTCATATTATCAAGCGTTACTCTAAAAAGTGATCTAAGATGTGTAACTTTTCAGGCACACACAGAAATCATTACAAGGTTCATAGCACAGTGCAAAGAAACAATGCCAGGTTCAGCACACTACAGCAACACACGTTACTGTGGCTCAGTGTTAAAATGCTCCTTCAAGGCATCCTCCAGCCAAATAGCCCCCCATTGGGCTCCTCCTAGAGCCTTGTGTTCAATACAAGCACAATACACAGCACAGCACAATACTGAACAGCAGGGTAGTATCCATGCTTTCTGACAGTGACGGCTGGGGTGCAGGTTGCCAGGGCAGTTGAAAAATAGCTGGCCATACAGTAGGATGCCCATGGAACAATGAGATTGAGAAACCTTCATCATGTGACTCTCTACCTGCCTGCATGAGGCATTGCAAACCCTTCACAAAGCACCTTCTGGCCAGGGGCACAGTGGGATAGCTACCCAGAGTGCCCTGCTGTCTGTGTCAATGCAAAGCTACTATTGTGGATGTGCTTTGCCGACACAAGGAGCACAGTGTGGACATGCAACAGTGGTTTAATTATAGCAGTGGCTGTTTGTTGGCGTAACTGGAATCGACAAAACTCTGTAGTGTAGATAGACAAGGCCTTAGGCACCTGGGGCCCGGAGTTCCTTGGTAATGGGCACCTGCAGATCCTACGGACTCCAGCTGCATGTGGGGCTGCTAAACAGCTCTGGAGCACATGCCCTGTAGTTCTGTAGTTGGAAGAGTGAAACTGAGGTACCCCAAATTTTGTACATTTTTACCTTAATGATTGTACCAAAGTTCACAGAGTGAAATAATGTGAAAGATCCTGGCACCTGGGCCCTTACTTCATCTGCGCAGTTTGTCTGCTTTCTACTTTTTATTAAATAGGTACATAATCTAATTGAACCAGTTGCCCAGAGCCCATCTCCACCCATAGTCCCAGAGACACACCCTGGTTTCCTTTCCTAGATCCCTTCTCAGTACCTTTGAACTTCCACAGAATCTCCGTTAGAGCAATATTTCGCTGGGAGAAATCACTGAGTCTCTTTTCCAGCTCAGGAGAAATCTCCACTGGCTGGAGGAACTTCCCCTTCTCGCACCTGGAGAGGAAGAATTTCATGATATTATGTTTCTTTTAGTGACTCATTATAATTCCTTGCTAGTGGAAGTTGCTGCTCTTATGGGCCTGGAGTTAGAATTCCTCCACTTCTCCCAGTCTCAGAGCAGGCACAGCACTGGCCATGGCAGTGCAACCTTTCCCTAAAGGCCCCATTAATATTCTTCATCTCTAGCCTGGACAGAGCAGATCTGTACATCAAAGGGGAATCATGTTTTCATGACCAATTCACTCCTTCGCCTCCATGCACTAATACTAGTATGTTCCCCTATTTCATGCGCACAGTGCTATCGGATTGTTCTTTCAGGAACTAGATTGAAACCTCAGGGGCCCCCGCCCCCACCAGTTCCTTCCACACAGGTCTCCAAACAGTCCTGAGGTGGTAAAGGCTCTTGATTCCTGCTGTCCAGGGCTTGATTGTAACCAGTGCCTTGAGCTGAAAGGCCCATATTGATCCTCAGGGTTCTGAGGCAGCCAATTCCCCAGGGATGTAATATCTCTAGGAAATACTGTAGGCCAGGGGGTGAGGTGTTGCAGAGACACAGAGAGGATTTAAAAGCACAGCTCCCGTTCATTTCATGGCAGCTGGGCATCTCAGGCCCCATTCTCAGCCCTGCTTACTTTCCTTCTATGCTGTATATGTCATGCTGCCAGGGAAGAGAGAGGCCTTTGGGGGCACCAGACCTAATATAGAGACTTAGGGACTCTGTCTAGAACAGCCCTTTGCCTCCAGCAAATCCTCCAAGTGCTGCAGGGCAAAGGGTTGAAGTCGTATCCATTTTGCAGCAGTGTAGGGTAGGGTGCCCTGCTCCCATGCAATGACAGAGAAAACTATATGAAGAAAGCTGGACATCAGAGACTTAAAGCTGAGCAACTTAAAGGGAAGGGAGTTTTGGTAAGAATGTTTAACACACTGTTAAAAAAAATAGTACATTAAACTCTGCTGCCTAATGAACACTTGGGAGAAAGAGACTCCTGGTTAAAAATCCAACACACTCACAAGGTGCATAAATATTGTGCTCGATTGTTCGGCATGGGGGAAACGGCTTGTTCAACATGGTCCTGGGAATCAGCCATTTTCTTCCTTTAATCTTATTGTGGCACTACTACAGCCCACTTCGTCCTTACAGCTAGAGCGGCGTACAGCACAGCGGATTCTGCCCCGAGGGGATTGCTCTGTCCAACAGGCTTTTTAAGGTTCCAATCCACTTGGGCTTCATGGGCCCTAGAATGTTGCAAAACTTCAAAGGTTGTACGGGCAGGACGTGAGCCACTGGTTCAGGGAGGCTAACCCCCAGTCCGGCCCCTTCTGCCAGAGGCCCCCCCAGACCAGCCATGGGGGAAGAGCTGCAGATCCCCGGCAGGAAGCAAGAGGGAGTCTGGGGGTGGAGGGGGCCAGGCAGGGCTGTGCCTCCCCTGGCCCGTCATACCCGTCGCCCATGATTTCTGCTTCAGGAGCAGCAAAGTGACCATCCTTCAGCAAACCCGGGAAAACGGGAATTCATCATCCTGGTTTTTCCTTGAGGAAAAAGTTACGCAGTTTAACCTTTGTTTCTTAAACAGAAATCTTTCAGGGCACCTTATGCGACAGAAAGTAGCAGAGAACAAACTCCTTGAGAACACTGCTGACCATGTGTTATTTTCCTGTGGCTCGCCTGAAAGCAGCGGTCATCAGCTGTGAAATGCTCAAGCTGGGGCGCTATGCCTCCAGTCTGCAGCTGTGCTGAGATGTTGGTAATGTGACGGTAGAGAACTGCATGACAGGAGTGATGAGAGGCGGTGTGGTCGAGTGGCTAGGGTACTAGGATGGGCATGGGGAGGCCAGGGTTTAATTCCTGGCTCTCCTACTGAGCTGCTTTGTGAGCTTGGTTAAGTCACTGCCGCTTCTGTGCCTCTGTTTCACTCCCACTCCTTTGACTTGTCTCCGAGCATGCCCACCAGATCAGGCCCCGTAGAGGAGAGAAGCAGAATGCCTGGTTTTCCCCAGCTCATGGATTGCTCTGGGTGTGGCCAGGAGACAGGCAGGCAGATGCCATGGGGGGCAGCTGTGCACATGCCCAGAGACAGAAACACAGGCACTGAAAGAAGTTGTACCCTGAATACACAGGCACTGAGTGAGTCTGGGCTCCTCCATAATGACAGGTTTCAGAGTAGCAGCCGTGTTAGTCTGTATTCGCAAAAAGAAAAGGAGTACTTGTGGCACCTTAGAGACTAACCAATTTATTTGAGCATAAGCTTTCGTGAGCTACAGCTCACTTCATCGGATGCATAAAAGTGGATTATCATACACATTGTAAGGAGAGTGATCACTTTAGATAAGCTATTACCAGCAGGAGAGTGGGGTCGGGGGAGAAAACCTTTTGAAGTGATAAACACCCATTTTTTCATGCTCTGTGTGTATAAAAACATCCTCACTGCATTTTCCACTTTTATGCATCCGATGAAGTGAGCTGTAGCTCACGAAAGCTCATGCTCAGATAAATTGGTTAGTCTCTAAGGTGCCACAAGTACTCCTTTTCTTTTTGGGCTCCTACAGGAATTCTGGGGATTGCAGTGGAGCCGAAAGCTGGCATTTAGGTGCCTAAACTCCAGATTTATCCACTTAAATCTGGGGTATAGACACCTTAAGTACCTTTCAGAATCCCCAGCCTTTGTCTATCTTGACTGTTTACATCAGTGGTCCCCAAACTGGAGCATGGAGGAACATTTGAGGGAGCATGGCAGGGCCAAGACCAGCCCCCACAAGGGGCAGGAAGGGAGTGCCCCTCAGATCTGCTATGGCCCCCTTGGCCCTGGCTCCTACCCCAGCTCCACTCCCAGCCCCAGTCTTGACCCTGGCTCTGCTCCCAAACCCAGTTTGAGCCCCCGACTCCCGGCTCAGCCCCACTTCCAACCCCAAGACACCCCCACAGCTGTGGCCCCAGCCTCTGACTGTGGCCCCACTCACAGCTCCTAACCGCAGCTGCAGGTGGGTGGCCATAGCCAGGGTAAGGGAGAGCCTGAGGGGAAAAATTTGGGGACCACTGGTTTAGACTCTCTGTGTGTTTGTACAGAGCCTCGCACAACAAGGGCCCTGATCTCGGTGCCTTTAGGAGCTATTGTAATACAAATTGCAAACATGCCCAAACCGAAGTAATTACCCTGCACAGCAGATTCCTACCTTGTAGGCCTGGGCAGCCTCCTCTGTGGGGACCACCCTGTGAGTACGGTGAGCCCGGGACTCTCTGCAGATCACACAGATGAGCATTTGGTCCTGGTTACAGAAGAGTTTGAAAGGCTCCTGGTGCGCCTTGCACCAACTTCTCCTGCTGCTGTTTGGAAACTCAGCTGCTTGGCTATTTCCACAAAGTTCCCCAGTTGTCTGTTCGGCCTGAGGGTCCTCTGGGGAAAGGTCTCTCTGCACTGAGGACAGGAGACAGCTGTATCCGATCCCTCCCAGCACTGGGCGATGCAGGCTTGGCAGAAACTGTGCCCGCAATCTAAAAACACGGGATCCTTATAAAAACTCAGATAGATGGAGCAAGTTGCTTTATCTCGGAAGCTTTTCAGAGGATTCACTGCAGCCATGGCTCCCTGCAGACAGTGTCACAGGGATCTAAGATGTGGCTTAACCCCAACAGGGCATTTTTCACGTGGCTTCTTTGGGGCCTTTTTTGGCTGCTTTTTTTTTTTTTTTTTTTTTTTTAAATGTCCTGCCGGAGAACATGATTGGCTCCCTGTTGCCCAATCCCTCTCCCAACACCCAAAGCAAGGAGAGGGGAAGAAACCAGGACTCTGAGACTGACAGTGCCCAGGGCCAATGAGGGAGAGGCCAGTGCGACAGGTCAGCCCGATAGGGCATTACAGATGAAGGAGGGAACCTGGAATCCAGCTCAGTCAGCTGTGGGCTGGGTTCATCTTCCCTAAGTGAGGTCCTCGCGGTGAGAGTGTTGCATGCATGCGTGTGTGTGTGTCCGTGCCCTGCAGTGCCTACTCTCTCCCCACCGCCTGCCTCCTGCCTGGACTGCTCGGGGGGTTGGGTGAGCTGATAACAGTGGGCTGTGGTCAGTGATCTTTCTGTTGGTGCATTTCTGGTGGTGGTGTTGCACCTGCATGGGGGAGGAGGGACGCAGGCAGTGGGTGACAGGGTGTTGCAAAGCTGGGGGGGGGGGGGCTGCAGCATAGCTTGGGCCAAGTTGGGGCCGGGGAGGACTGGGGAGTGGCCAGGCTGGGTTTGGGGGTTGTGGGGGGAGGGAGTGGCGTGCACAGCACCACCGCTGTTGGCCAGTGATGCTTGGGGCATTTCTGGTGGGGTGGTGCGCTGTTGAGGGGGGTTTTTTGGGGGTCCGGTGGTATTACGGCTGTACTAGCGGTCGGCCACTGGCATGACGGACATGGACCGGTGCCGACCCAAAACAGATTGGCTTGTTTTGGGTGATTTGGAGGGGTGGGGAACGTAGGCAGAAATTAAACCTTGTCTGTCTGAGGAGAGAAATGAAACTGATGTGTAAAAAGTTGCTTAAATCCGCTTCCGATTTTGCTTTGGTTTAGTGTCTATAATGGGGCTACTCAGTCTGCTGCCTCAATTTTGTCACTGCAACATAGTGACGCTGATCCAGGCTGGATCAAATCCAGGGCCCAACTACACCAGAATCCTGTCTCCAGCAGCAGTCGGCACCAGGTGTCTCTGAGGAAGATGGAAGAACCACACAGTCAACAGATTCTACACACATAGTAAACCCAGGCTCAGATTCAGGTTTAAGGCCAGACCCCTCTCTGGACCTCAGTTTCCACACCTCTAAAATGGGGTCAATGATAGTGACAATGATAGGCTCAGCTCCCAACCCTAGCAGCTTGGCTGTTCCATCCCCTACTGTGTACCGAAACTGACTTGAAAGGACTATCCAAGCCCCTCCCAGGCCTGCTCCCATTGTGGGTCTCTCTCCTGGCCGAGCACAGGCTGTTCTTATATCGTCCAACAGGCTTGGATCCTAGCTGCATGCTGCTCCTTCTCATGTGACCCCTGCACTTATTCCCTTCACCTGAGGATAGGTTCAGTTGAGCTACTACCCCTTTCATGGCCATCTCACCCTGGGGCAGCCTGAAACTGGAAACCTGTGCTCGAACAGGAACTGTTTGCTAGGAAAGGTGCTGAAGACACAATGGAAGAGGAAATCCTTTGGACTGGATTGAAATTATTCCAAAGGAAAGTGAATGAGAGAAAATGTCCAGCATTATCCTCCTAGCGAAAGAAATAATTGAAGGTCAGAAAGGACCATTCTGTCCATCTTCTTTGTAACACAAGCCCTAGAACATCACCGAGTGCTTCCTCCAGAAAACCTGCTACGTGGGACTGAGCCAGAGCACGACTTCTGGAAAGACATCTCCATGCATTAGAGCCAGCTGGTAAGAAAAAATCTTTCTTCTCCAGTGACGTGAAGTTAAAGGACACAGAGAAGAAGAAAACCTCGACTCGGGTTGTTACTGGAGCTGAAGCAGAGAGGCCAGGACAAACACGGCTAGGGCCCAGGACTGACTATCAGCAGATCTGCCATTTTCTCTTCCTGGCTTTTTGACCATGAGCGAATCTCTTTGCTTCTGTGTGCCTCAGTTTCCACGACTATAAAATAAAACTACTCAAGGTTATGTTTTTTTCTCTCCTGTTTTGCAAGGCGGGACACTTAGATACATTTGGGGCCTGTCTACGCTACCGGTCTAGAGTGTATTTGTAAGCTGATGACCCCCACATGTTGTTCAGAAGCTGTGGATGACAGAAGGTCCCTACGTTTGTTCTGTGCTTAGCCCCTAGGGCACAGCTGGGCTGGGCAGACTTTTCTTGCTGTGCTGTGCGGAGCAGGTTCTGAGCACAAGGGATACGAAGGACGAATTCTTGAAAATAAATATCAAAGAATCCTAGAATATCAGGGTTGGAAGGGACCTCAGGAGGTCATCTAGTCCAACCCCCTGCTCAAAGCAGGACCAATCCCCAATTTTTGACCCAAATGGCCCCCTCAAGGATTGAACCCACAACCCTGGGTTTAGCAGGCCAATGCTCAAACCACTGAGCTATCCCTCCCCCCAAATAGAACTGCAACCCAAATAAAAAATCACTGCTGCTAACATTGGTGGGTGATAAAATAGTAGCAGAGTGGTAATTAATGATGAGGAGAGGGCAGTGACACAGAGCAATCGCATCCCTTGAGAAGCTGGAGCCATTCAAAGAAAACAAGTTGGAAAAGAACCAAATGAAGGGTCCTATAGCTAGCGACAAAGCATGCAGGCCACACCTACAGAGTGGGGAAGTGTATCCAGGAAAGCACTGACTGTGAAGAGGATTTAGGGCCATGCTAGGCAAGCCATTCAACTGAGCACCCAGGGGGATGCTGTGGTGAACAGGGCTAAAGCCATCATTAGATGTATGAAAAGAGCAGTGAGGAGCATAGGGAGGTGACACACCATGAGGAAGACGGATCATGGAGTCCTGCATTCAGTTTTGGCGTCCACCTTTGAAAAAAGATTTGGAAATCTTGGAGATGGGGCAGCAAACAGCAATGAAACGTTTTGTGGGCTGGAGAAAAATGCCTGTAAATGAGCTATTGAAAGAGCTCAGCCTGTTTAGATTATAAAAAAGATCGGGAGGTGACGTCATTGAAGTGTTGAAGTGACTTCACGGAGAGAAAATATCGGGTAGGAAAGGGCTCATTAATCTAGCCGAGAAAAGCATAACAGTGGCTGGAAACTCAAAAGAGACCAATTCGTATTCGAAAGAGGGCACACATATTCAACGGTGAGGATGAATCACCAAAGGAACAAACTAGAAAGGGAAGTGGTGGGAATTCCCCATCTCTTGATGTCTTCTAATGAAGACGAGATGCCTTTCTGGAATGTGTGTAGTCAAAAACTAGCTACTATGCTCTCCAGAAAGCATGTGATATGCAGGGGGTGAGATGACATGCTCTAATTGTCTCTTCTGTCCATAAAGTCTGCTCATGTATGAAAAACTGAGCGTAGCATGGGGAGAAGCCTCTGATGTTTTACTGTGTTGGGCTTGAGCCCACAATGAACGCTCATTGCTTGGGGTGATCCAGGGGAAGCAACTGAAACATCCAATGTGGCTGGACAGGGGCAGGACATCAGCACTGCAAGGGAGGGGTGGGTGTGGCAGTGACATCACAAGGGCCTTTGGCAGGACCTCAGCCTATTGGACAAAGGTGGTGGGGAGGCGATGATCTCACAGAGAGAACTTGACATCAGCCAGGCAGGACAGGGGCGCAGGACAGGGGCAACCTCGGAGATCCCTGTGGCTTTGCTTCAGCACGTCTCCTTCTCGAGGTCTCTCTTGGAGGACTGAGAGAGCATTCACTTGCACGTTCGTGAGCGCAAGGAGGACCCTCTTTGGAGTTTTCTCCTTTTCTTGTAGTGGTTTTGCTCGAAAACAGACGTCCCTATAGAAAAGGTAAGAGCCTCGGAGAGGTTTGGAACCTGTTCAGTCTGATCTATCACGTGCCGGCTGATTTTCAGGAAAGGAAAAGACTCGATTGTGGGGGCAGTATTTTATTTCCAACCTAGGACTTTGTCCCTTAGAATTACTGGGGACACTGGAGTTTCTCCTTTTTGTTTTCCCTTTTCCTGTCTCTCCCCCTTTTCTCATCTTCTCTTGCATCTTTGTCCCTTTCCCCTGCTTTCCTTTCACCACCAGGACCTGTCTGTGCATGTGGAGTTGGGGATGGAGTGGGGGCGGGAGGGGAGTTGCATTCCAACTCTCATTGCGGGAGGCCCTCCCAAAAACATGTGGCTGGAATGGTGCTCTAAGAGTGACTCCCTCCGGTGGTGACCCGGGACATCTGGTGAGAACTCTCAGCTTTCTGCTTCTCAGAGTCTCAATGCTGATTGGGGGAGCTTGGGGCTATTGTGAGGGAGGAGGCTCAGGTCTTTGTTACCCTCTTTTAAGACCAGGGAAATAGGCTGTAACCAAACATGTATTTGATTGCTCTTTCCGCTTTTCTCCATTTGTTGTCTTTGAGTAATTCACGATTCTCTCTCTAATGGGCTAGTTCTTCTAAAACACTTACTAAAGAATTAGGTTTTAATAAAGCCAAATGCAACCCCATAGCTCCAGTAACAAAGGAGTCAGGTGGCACCCTACAGAATGGGGGACAATCCGATGGAAAGCATTGACCCTGAAAAGGATTTCGGGGCCATAGTGGACGAGCTGCTCAACATGATCTGTCAGTGTGAAACAGTGTTAAAAAAGGTTAAAGCCATTCTTGGCTGGATAGAGTAGTGAGGATGGAAAGGGAAGTGAAAGAGCATTGGTGAGACTGATGTTGGAATGTTGAATCCAGTTCTTGTGTCCACATTTTGAATATTATGTTAAAACAATTGGAGAGGGTACAGAAAAGATTTGTAAGTGAGTGATGGGGATGATGCCTTCTAATGAGACATTGAAAAAGCTCAATCTGTTTAGTATATACAAAAGAAGAAGGAGAGGTGAGTTGCTTGACTTCATGGAGAGAAAATGTTGAGTGTAAATGGCTCTTTTTATGTAGCAGAGGCATGACAAGACCCCATGGATGGAAGCAGAAATCAGAAAAAGTATAATGACAATAAGACCCAGATTTGTAAGAGGGTGGTTCGTCATTGGCACAAACTGCCAAGAGAAATGATGGCTTCTCCATCTCTTGATCACTTTGAATAAAGACTAGATGCCTTTCTGGAAAACGCTGAGTAAAAGAAAAGCCCAGCTCTTCTGACATACAGGAGGCCTTAGGATACGCAGGGGATCAGATTAAATGCTCTAACGGTTCCTTCTGGCCATAAAGTCAACTAACTTGTGAAAACCTAATTGCGGCCTGGGGAAGAACCTCTGTGTTCGACTGTGTAGTCGGTGTCATCTCACAAGGAAGAGTCATTGCGTGGGGTGATCCAGGGGAAGCAGCTGAAACATCCAATGTGGCTGGACAGGGGCAGGACATCAGCACTGCAGGGGAGGGGTGGGTGTGGCAGTGACATCACAAGGGCCTTTGGCAGGACCTCAGCCTATTGGACAAAGGTGGCGGGGAGGCGATGATCTCACAGAGAGATCTTGACATCAGCCAGGCAGGACAGGGGTGCAGGACAGGGGCAAGCTCGGAGATCCCTGTGGCTTTGCTTCAGCACGTCTCCTTCTCGAGGTCTCTCTTGGAGGACTGAGAGAGCATTCACTTTCACATTCGTGAGAGCAAGGAGGACCCTCTTCGGAGTTTTCTCCTTTTCTTTTAGTGGTTTTACTCGAAAGCAGACGTCCCTATATAGAAGGTAAGAGCCTGTTCAGTCTGATCCATCAGGTGCTGGCTGATTTTTGGGGAAGGAAAACATTAGATTGTGGAGGCAGTATTTTATTTCCGACCTAGGACTTTGTCCCTTAGAATCACTGGGGACATTGGGGTTTCTCCTTATTGTTTTCCCTTTTTCTCTGTCCCTCCTACTTTTCTCTTCTTGCTTCCTTTTTCCTTGCTTCCTTTGTCATTTTCCTCTGCTCTCCTCCCACCACCAGGAGCTCTGTGTGTGGAGCGGGGGCCGGACGGGAGGGGGGGGTTGTGGGAGGCCCACACAGAGAGGTGAGACTGGAATAGTGCTCCGAGAGTGATCCCCTCCATGGTGACCAGGGCCATTCTTTGGGCTATTTGTTGAGAACCCTTAGCCTCCCACCCCTCAAAGTCTCAACCTTGATTGGCTGAGGAGGGGGCTATTGACAGGGAGGAAACTCTAGTCTTTGTTGTTCTCTTTTATGACCAAGCAAATAAGTCACAACACGTTAAATGTTTGACCAATGTGGACGCTGCTCTCCATTCGTTGTCTCGGAGCAGTTCGTGATCCTCTCCAACATTCCAATTCTTCTCAAATACTTGCTGAATAATTACTATGAACAATTGTTGGTCTGTAGCTCATTTGAGAGCAACTCTGCTACTGACTGGCTGCATCAGCTAAGACAAGTCCCTGCTCCTTTCTCAGCCTTCGTTTCTCCTTCTGTCAAGAACGAATAACAATCCTCTCCCACCTACCTCGCCATGGGTGGATGCTGGGGATCCACTGAAGAGTGTCACTCGGAGCAGTGCAGACTAGGGGTGTCCTATCACACTGAGCCATATCCAATTATGACCTAATATTCTATTGGTTTTGTATTTTATTCTTTTGAAATTGTGAAGAGCAGCAACTACTTAGCTCAGACTGAAGCATCTCATCTAATTTTCTAGATCATAGTTGGTTTCAGAGTAGCAGCCGTGTTAGTCTGTATTCGCAAAAAGAACAGGAGGACTTGTGGCACCTTAGAGACTAACCAATTTATTTGAGCAGAAGCTTTCGTGAGCTACAGATGCATCCGATGAAGTGAGCTGGAGCTCACGAAAGCTTATGCTCAAATAAATTCGCTAGTCTCTAAGGTGCCACAAGTACTCCTTTTTCTTTTTGCTCAATCATAGTGTCTCCCCTTTGTGTACGACGAGACAGTTTAATGCACTGTGACAACCAGGAGATGCTCTTGTTTTGCAAACAAATATTTTTGCAAAGAAATTTCATCCTACTTCTTATGATTTCAAGAAACAAAGTGGTTTCGTCAGAATGGATTTTCTGACAGAAAACGGTTTCCATGAAAATGTTCACACCTGATTTCCTGGGCTTTATCCCTGCCTCCGGGGGGTTGTTGTCTGTTAGTTCGAACAGGAGTCAGGACTGTTGTCTTCTCTTTCTGGCTCTGTCACCCCTTTGCTGTGTGACACCTTGGGTAGGTCCAATGGGAACAGGGTCAATTCTCTAACTCCAGGCAGCAGGGAGCCTGGGTGAGATAAGGGATGTTAAGGCCGTCCGCGAAGGAGAAAGGGATGTTTCCAGGTGATGAATGTCAAAAATTCTAAACTTTGCTAAAATGGCTAGTCTCGAGAAACAAGAACTAGTTGGGGCCAAACTTTAACCATTGTCTTTTTTAAAGCCCATTCAGGGATGTGAGTCCCAGAGAGCCATAGAGAGGGGGAGCAACTTGCCCAAAGTCCCACAGATCAATAGGCAGCAATGGAAGCAGGAGTGACACTCCCTCTCAAAGGCAGGGGGACCAGCCATTAGGGCCTGGTTGCAATTGCCAGCTGTGGGAGGGAGTGTGCGGCCGTGGTTAGTGAAGGGGTCCATCCATGGCTCTGACACTCAGTGTGACCCTGAGCTAGTAGCTGAGGTCCGTTTGCCATCAATAGGGTTGGGGTCCCATCGCTACAGCCCAGTGGGTTTGGGAGGCTCCAGGAAGGTGTGTAAAGTGCTGGGATGTCAGGATCCTGGAGGCGCTGTCACCTCCACCCTAGGGCAGTGTTCTGCACCCCCCTGCTGCTGGCTGAATTTCTCTGTCCCTTGGCAATAAGACAGACTCTTGTTTTCACAGCCAGTCGATCGCCCTCGTGTCATCACCCTGCCTGCTGGCTGGGCAGGGTAACTCCTGAGGTCACCATCCTCTCCAGCCTGCCTTGGGCTTGGAGAGTGAGGAGGAGGGCGAGGGACGTCTGCTGACCCTGAACATCCGCCATCCATCATCCCATCACTGAGAGCAAGTGAGTGGCATTCGGGTTCCTCGGTGGCTTCCCCTGTCTGTCTGGGGAGAGGCATAAACGGGGAGAGACTATCTCCAAAGGGGGATTTCCTTTGCAAACAGCCCCCAAGAGCCCCTCACTCTTAGGCCAGGCAGGGGCTTCTCCAGAGCCATCTCCAGTGTGTTTGGAAAGGTTCCAGCAATGGGGCTCCCAGACCTTCCCTTGTGGGACACTGTTCCCCAGGCTGAGAGTCTCCCTGTGAGCTGCTGAGTCTGGAAATCAATGGGGAACGAGGAGGGCCCTGGTCTTCCTGTGCCTAGGCTCTTTGTGACTTTGACATGGGGAATGGTTTCCCAGGAGAAGTCCAGACTCCTGGGTTCTCTTCCTTCTCTAGCCTGGGCGGGAGAGTGGCGTGGGACGAAAGGAGCGGGCTGCTTGTCCAGAGAAACCGGTGGTGTTTGGGACTGACCCCACTGCTCGAAAAGGATGAGACTTCCTGGCTATTGCAGCAGCAGGGATTACGAGGGGGAACGTTGGGAGCAGATCATGCAATGAACTCCTGCTCGTGTGTGTAGATGGCACTCCCTGCACTCCTGTTGAGGCAGAGGGGGCTGCTGTGGTTGGAGCAGGGAGGAGGAGGGACGGAAAAGGGCCAGAAGTGAAAGGCTGCCTTGAGCCCAGACTCACCCCTGCTCCCCGCTCGGTTCCAGGATGGCCAGGCTCCTGCGGATGTTGCGGAGGAAGGCTCTGCAGGTGGCCCCAGAGCCTGAGGGAAGCAGCTGCCATCTTCCCAAGGGGCAGAGCAAGCCCTGCGTCCCTGCTGGCGGGGAAGCAGGTCCCGTCCAGGCCAGACGGCGGAAGTGCCCGGCCTTCTGGAAAAGGACCCCGGCTCCCGGCGCAGGCGCCGAGCTGGGAGAGGCCCCGACCAGGCCCCAGTGGAGCTGGCCCAGGCTGCGGTTTGGCAGACAGGACCCAGCCCAGGAGGGGCGCCGGGCAGGGTGGCTCTGGGGCTTGTTGTGTGGGCAGCAGCGGCCCCAGGAGCCCAGCCCTCGTTCCCATCAGGAGGCATCGCCCTTCCCGGTCTCTGAGGACCTTCCAGCCCCCGCAGCCCAGGAGGTGGAAGGTCCCTGTCCCAGCACCGGCAGCTCAGCAGGGGACAGCGGCAGCACCTGGGCCTCTGGCAGCAGCCAGGCCGATGGAGGCCACTGCTTTGTTCCAGGTGAGGAGCCAGGCTGGGCTCCAGGAGGGCTGAGGATGGGATGTGAACACCCTGGACCCAGACACTCTCCCAGTGATATGTGGGGGGGGGTCCCCAGCCCAGGAGTCTGGCCTGAGCCCCGCGAACCCCACGGACAGCAGCAGCCGTCATACAGCTGCCCCTTCCGCACGGGGACCTGGGGGTGGGGGCGTGAAGAGCTGCTGCCACTTTGGTCCTTGCTGCTCCGGGCGGGAGGAACAGGCACCTCCCCTGGAGTCCTGGGCAGGGGAGGGGGGCTCTGCTCTGGGCTTCTGAAGCTGTTGGGGGCTGAAGGCATCCCTGAGAGGGAGGTTTGGGGCCCCATCTGCCCTGGGTGCCTGAGGTGGGAAGGGGGGTCTTGAATCCTGCTCTGCCCACCATGCCCCTGTCCTTCCCTCCCTGGTGCAGGGACCCCCCTGGATTCGGAGCAGGAGGAAGGGGTGGACGTGGCCAAAGATGAAGCTGCTCTCAAGCTCATCCGAGAGCAGCTCCAGTGCAGAGTTAAGGTACAAATGTTCCCCACCTGGGCTGGAACCAAGATTGCCCTGTCCCTTCCCAGCATCCCCACCCCCTGCCGAGGGTCTTGTCCCTCCTGATCCACCACCCCTAATGGGGCCCTTTTACATCCATGATGTGGGACCCCCAAGATGGGGGTGTTTGTCCCACAACAGCCCAGGTCGTCTCCCCCCACAGGCACTGTCCCAGTTCCTGATCCTGCTTGTGTAGGAGTGGTGGGGGATTTGGACAATAGGCGGGTCCCCACAATCCCCCATTGAGGCCTGAGCCCTGGAGCTGGTTTGGGTGGGGCAGGAAGGTCCCTAGCTAACAGGTTCTCTCTCACTATACCCCACTCCTGGTGGGTCCAGGACGAGGAGCAGCAGCTCCTGTTCCTTCAGGCCATCTACCCCGCATGTCTGGCTGCACGGGAGAGAGGGGAGGACACGCTGGAGCCGCGCTGCTGCAAGGCGGCTGTGGTGAAGAGGATCGTGGTGAGTGAGACACGCCATACGGCAGCTGGAGGGAGGAGGGAGACATGGGATTGGCAGGGGTATGGCCGGGCTAATGGGTGGGGGCTGGGTGGTGTTGGAGGGGGCAGCAGAGGACAAGGATTGCTGGGGCTGAAGACTTGGGAGAAGAGAAGGGAGAAATTGTGAGATTGGTCAGTAGTGGGCAGGGGGGGAATTGTGGGGCTGGAGGGCAGCTGAGAGTTGGGGAGAAGGAATCACATGGTTCCAGCTCGGTCGTCAGGATGGGGCTGAATGGGGGCAGTTTTGACAGGGAGGAGGAGAGAAGGGGATTGGGAGTGAGCTGGGCAGGAATCCGGGAAGGGGGACAAGTCTGATGGGCAGGAAGGAATCGGAGGAGCGGGAGGTGGTGGGGGATCCTGCTGGCCATGTGGGGCACTGGCTGTGTCATCTCCTCACTGGGAGGTGTCAGTGGAGCCTGAATCTCACATGCTCCTTTGTCTCTTTCGCGTCTCACAGGAGCTCATCGAGGAGCTTCCCAATGACTCGTCACCCAGCGCCGTCCTCGCTCACTCCCTGGCTGCAGTGGGCTACCTCTGGTACCGAGACAGCCCCACCCCCCCACCCCGCCGGCTCCCCTCACCCCAGTGCTGCTCAGGCCCAAGGCTGGGAGTCACCGTCACTGTCCCTCCCAGGTCACCTCCCCAGAGTGGCGCCTCTGGCAGAGATGGTAGGGTGGGAAGGGTCACTCTCTCCATGACAGGGACCTTGGGGAGGGTCTCACCCCTGGGCTCAGATACAGGAGGGGCAGCAGGCTCCAGGGAACAGGCGCTATTCCTGTCCTGCCACTGTCTGTCTGGGACGCCTTGGCCTTGTCATTCCCTAGCTAAGTGCCTCAGTTTCCATTCTCGCCAGCCTGTGCCTCTATCCCTGTGGGTTCGTGTCCGTGTTGGCGACAGTCCCACCCCTATACTGCACAGTCTAATACCAGCTCCTCTCTCTTCCAGCACCATGAAACCTGCCCTGGAGCCAGCCGTAGAGACCCACCTCTTGCGAGCTGCCCTTCACTCCGCCTTCACCCTGGGCACGGAAAAGGACACCACCGGCATCCAGGTACCTCCTCGTCCTCCATCCTCCTCCTCTTCCAGAGTAGTCCTTGGTCCCTGCTCCCTTGATTCGCTGGAGCTCCAGCTTTAGGGATGGGGTAGCGGAGATGGAACAAGCTGCAGGGTTGGATCCTTCCCTCCAGCAGGGAAGAGATTACCTCTCCCTGGGGGATTTCTTTCTTTCTTTCTTTCTTTCTTTCTTTCTTTCTTTCTTTCTTTCTTTCATAAGCCGTGTTTTGCCCAGAAGCCCAGCTTCCATCCATAGCAACTTGGCTGTTTCATACTCTTCTGCCTACAAGGCCCTCTGCAGAGACCTGCTAAGCTCATGGATCAAAGGTCCAGGACTCATCAATTCTTGCGAATTGCCTGCAGTGCGATGTGAAGGAGAGAGGACGGGAGATGTTTTTGGGAGTCTCCCCAGTGCTTCCCAGAGACCCCTCTTCCCATCCTGTGGCAGGTGTAGGCCCAGGTTCCCTAACTCTGACCCATGCTTTGCAGGCTCTGCACAAAGTCATCCCAGAGGTCCTGGATGCCATGCTGGGGAACCTGCTGTCAGAGTCCCCAGACACAGACAGGCTCCACTTCATCTTGGAGGTGAGCCCCATTTTACTGTAACTCTTTGGGGGACTGGTAAGGAGAGACTGGAAGATGCATTTTCTACTCTGTCTTCCTAGCTGGGTCCCCAGTGGGCTGTCCTTGGTTGGGGAGGTCAGTGCAATGCAGTGTCAGGTCCTTCCTTCTTGAGGGACAGAGGAAGGAGCTGGGACTTCAAGCCAGAGCTTTGCCTGGTTCTGCTGAGCACTAAGCACAGGGCTCCTGGCTGTCTTGGGGAGTGAGAGTCTGAAAACCCACCCTTCCCCCACCCCTCCAACACACAGAGTCCATGAGATTCGGGAGATGGTTCTCAGAGCAGAGGCACATGCTCCTTCCTAAAGAAACAGGAGGAGCCCAGGGAATCAGCCCTTTCCTCTGATCTGCTCTGAAATTCCTGGGGGGATTGTGCTCTCAGTCACTCCCTACATCCCCCCAAGGATTTGCGTAGCAGGGAAGGGCCGAGGGTTCAGTCTCCTTTCTGGTGAACTCTTCAGGAATCAGGAGTTCTGGGAGGATGGGACCAGCCCTCACCCCAAACATTGTCCCAATCTAGAGAGACGCTGAGAAGTTGTGACCTGAAGGGTACAAGCTGCGTCCTGGGGGAAAGAATCCCCTTCTAAAGCTCTGCCATCAATGACTCAGCTATTCCCCCCTGCGCAGAATGTCTCAGGCCCCTGGGGCTGGGGGCGTGGGGGGCTCATTTGCAAAGCAGGTGCAGCTGGCCACTGAGTCTGACCTGCCTCCTTTCCCCACAGCATGTCAACCTCTGGGTCGTGTCCAGGGTGTCCCAGGAGCGAGCCAGGGCTATCAGGAGCAGCACAGCCCTGCTCAGATACACAGTCACCCTCCCTGAGTTTGACGTAAGTGAGCTCCGAGCCCAGCTTGCTGACTCCAGGGGGAGGCAGGCTGGCTCCAGTGGGCTGCAGGATCTGCTGCTGCTGCTGCCGGGGCTGTGGCTTAGGAGGGTTCTTCATGGGGAGGCAGAGTCAGAGCAGGACTGAGCTAGGCTTGAGTCAAGTTCTTCTTGTCCTGGTTCAGTGTTGTCCCTGGGCCTTTAAGGGGACCATGCTCCAGCCCCTGCTTGGCATCCCAAAGCAGGCGCGGGCTCCCTTGGCAGCAGAGCAAATGAAGGGTCGATCTCAAGCTCCTCTCCCCCAGCATCTCCTGCAGAGGGGCTAAGAGGAAGGAGCCCTCTGGCCCAGGGGGGACAGGGAGCTGAGAGGAAAATGCTGATGGAGTCCCCTCTGCTCTCCCTTCCTTTAGATCTCAGCCGAGTTCCCTCGGATGGGGCACCATGTGGCCCAGCTGGCTCTATTTGTCAGCGAGCCAGACAAGGACATCAGCCGGCAGGCCAGGGAGGGGACTTACCGGCTCTACCAGCTGCTGCTCCAACAGAGGGGTAAGGAACCCAGCTGGGAGACGGAACCCAATAGGGGACTAAGAGTGACCACAGGTTGATAATGGGACCCCAGACCATTTCTCTCAGACTGACCCCAGCCGGAGGACAAGTCTCTCTCCACTGTGCAGCCACCAATGGGCTTGGAAGGACACAGAAACTGCAACCAGAATGAGGAGAAAAGTCTCTCTCTCTCTCTCTCTCTCTTCCAGGCCTGACCATACATGAGGCGGAAGATCTCTGGTGCTATGACTGGCACCAGGACAGCAGGCTGTTGGGCTACAAGAACACAGCCAGAGTGGGGGAGGTAAGGGCACTGTGCCAGGGCATGACACAGCTCAGGGAGTGTGGCTGGCTGGGTTCCCTGTAGTGGATGCCTCCTGGAGACAGGAAAAGAGCCCACTCCTTATTTCCAGTTCAGAGTTCCTCATCCAGCAACCAGTGGGACAGGCTGGTGCTAAAGGTCCCACATTGGAACCTCGCTAGTTGCTGTGATTTGAGGAGAATCCCCCGTGGGTGAGTTAAGATAGGATTATGGCTCTGGGTGTCTCTCTGCTCCTTGTCCCTGTGGCTGATCCCCAAGTGTCTGAGAGGGGAGCACTGGCTCAGTCAGTCACGATTGCTTGATCAGACCCTTGTTGAATTCCCTGCACCCTGTAGAAGCAGAGAAAGGAGGTGGGCTTTGCCCAATTCCATTGCCGGTCAGGAAGCAGAATGCCCCAATCTGGGAACTGGGTAGGGGACATAGTGAGCTCCAGAGCCAATATGGACCACATGGGCCCCCCTCATGTCTCCAGCCCTGGCCAGGGAATGGCAGAGTATCTGGACCTCAGCCACTGTTCCAAAGAAGCACATTGTCACTGAGCCAAGTTGCGGCTACTTGCTGCACAAGTAGAAAATCAAAGACACCCCCCCACCCCCGTCTCACAACTGTGGTGAGAATATCCAAACCTTCGAACACACCGGAACACAGTGCCCCCAGACTGGAGTCAAAGGTGAAATGGGTGATTTCCACAACATCACAGAGGAGGCCTTGGAATGGCTCCTGGATGGACAAGGGCATCGACAGAACGCTGCTCCACAGACGCCCCGTGAGAGAGACTGTGTGAGCTTGTCCCGCCTCCCACAAGCTGAATTACTGCAGCGGAAGAAAAGTCTCTGAGGAGCGTCTGGGACGGGGACTGGGCCATGAGTCTCCTTGTCAGGCTGCAGGTTGGATTCCCCTTGAAGAAACCAACGAGCTGCAGAGGCCATAGCCAGCAACTGGAGAAATTACTTAGCTGGGGGAAGAGACCTCTGGTCTGTCAGCTCCAACCCCCTCCCCCCCACAACAGCACACACAAACTCCTCTAGCCGCTGAGGTGCAGGAGATCTCTCTGCTGGAAGCAAGACAGGGTCCCCTGTGGTCTCTGTGCCCTGCACAGCAGAGTGGGCCTGCTCACACACATTAGAGATCCATTTCCAGCCCATCCTGGCCCCTGCCAGAAATTGCCTTCCCAAAAGAGCCACTGGAGGCTTTGGTCCCTCAGCATCTGCACCCTTTTAATAAAGGGGCTTCCCTGAGCCCTGGGACCCTGAAAGCCTCCTGGGGAATGAAGTGCCTTGGCCACAGCAGCTCTCTTCCCCGCCCTTTGGGGCATGAGACGCCATTGTACTGCCAGGACTTGGAGGCTGGCTCTGGGCAATCTGCTTGATCCTCGTGTCCTCTTGGTTTTAGGTCTTTGGTAAATTTTTCTCCGTCGAGCAGAGAAGATCCTTCCTCCGGACAGCAGTGCTGGCCATCCACGACCCCCTGCTGCGTGTCAGCCAGGCTGGGCTGGTGCTTGTCTACTCCCTCCTGGGGGAAGCCCAGCAACTGATGGGGGACACAGTAAGCAGCTGCAATCGACTGAGGAGTTTGGGGTGGGGCCCAGGGCCCCATTCCCATCCTATCGGCATTCGCTGGCCTGGTAGCAAGGAGCCTAGTGGGGACTTCTGGACTTCATGGACTTCTGTTCTTAGGATGTGGTGCTCTGCTATCACTCCTGGGAAGGACAGGAGAGTCCCCTAAGTGCCCTCTGTGAACCTTTCCTGCCCCACAGAGCTGCACCCATTTCCCCATGGCCTAGTGTCCATGTCACCCGAGCCACCATCGAGAGTTGCTTCCTTCCCTGGCAGCCTGGGAGGCCAAGGACTGACTGGTGATGGCGACTGAGCAGGAAGGGCTGAGGCACATGGGCGTGGGAAGCTGGTCTTGCTGCTGGTAGGGCTGGACCCGCTCTCAAGAGATTGGGAGGATTCAGTCAGCAGGGGCTGCTGACCTGCCCTGTTCACCAGGGCTGCCATCAGCTTTTGTCACTGGGGTGACTTGGGGAAAGGTCTCAAGCTCTCCCCATCCTACTTCACTGCTGCCAGAATCCCTCCTGCCCCCCGCCACCCTTCTAGAGCCCCCTCTCTGCCCTACCTGGGTGGGGATGGAGGTAGGGGTGGAGGAGAGGGTTCTCCGAACTTGAGTGGTGTCCCCAGGTGGGTTGGAGGTGGAACAGCTGTCAGGGGCACTGATGGGGAGGTGGCAGAAGCTCACCCAACAAGGAGGGGGGTTGGCACTGGAGGTCACTAGAGAGGACAGCAAGCCTCCATCCTGGGGGTCAGGAGGGTGAATCCACCACTCAGACATGAGCAGCTGCTGGGTGGAAATGATGGTACTGGTTCCAGGTGCCCTTCATCCTCCCTGATTCCTGGGGAGCGTCTCAGTCTCTGACATGTTCTCGTTCCCCTGCAGCACGAGGATGTCACAGCCAAGGTCATGGGCCAGCTTCACATCATCAGGCACTTGCACCAGATGCCCGAGGCGCTGCAAGGGCTGTGGCTCATCTGATGCTCTTAAAAGTTCCCCTCCCTGTTCAGCAAGTCCTGCTCCCTGCTGCAGGTACTGCTCTGTCTCACTGTAAATAGGGGGGTTGTGGAAGCAGAAATGGAGGCCCCTGGCACTCACAGAAACTCTCTCCTCTCTGTGGAGCTGGGTCCTTCCCTCGGCCCCCTAAATTCCTTCATCTGGGGCAGGAGCTCTTTCCCTCACACCCACATCCCTCCCCTCTTTCCTTGATCTCACCCCCATAACATTCCCCGTACTCCCAGGCAGAGATCTTCCTGCCCCGTTTGGCACAGAAGGACCTTTGTGTCAGGGCTACAGACTGTCTGCCCAACTGAAGCTCAGGAAGCTCCACATTTGAGGAGGTGAGGATGGGACAGAGGCTCCGGGCTAGCTTCATCTCCTGCCCTTTATTCTTCCTTTGGCTCTTCTCTGGGCTCTCAGAGTCTGACATGAAGAGGAGCCTCCTCCCCCCGTGTCTTCTAGGCCCTGGGGTGTGTGACAGCCTCCCAGATGGGTGCAGTCAGAAGCTGAACCACCTCAGGGAGCAGTGGGGACAGGTCCCTTTTCCTAGGAAACCAAGCAGTGGTAGTTCTCAAAGAGGCTGAGAGGGAAGAGCCCGCTCCCTCATGGAGGTAAGAACCATTGACTTCTTTGGGCATATGGGTTTCTTGGGGGAGAAATAGGATCCCTGCTGCATAGCCTGGCTGGGAGCTTCCCCCATCCCTGGGACAGAGACATCTCCATCAGTGTGCCACCCTTGTTTTTTTCCTAGCAAGATGCTCCCCAGAGAGCTCCTCAAACCTGTTCTCCTGGGAGCGTTTCTGGGAGGAGGCTCCTGTCCCTCAGTCTCCAACTCCATCATGCAGTCTGTTTCACCTAACATCTCCGCTCTCCAGCTCCACTTCCCGCAGCGGGACAAATGGACCTTCAGCTCCCAGAGAACAGACTCTGACCTCCTTCTGATCAGCAATGGGGTTTCACCATCCCCTCAGCCAACCTGTTAGCTGCGCTGGACCGGATTTGAAGGAGGAGGGTATCTAACAGGGTGGCTTGGCCTATGGCTGCCTAGCCCGGGGCTAGGCCAAATTGATGACCACAGGTGAGCCCCACCTGAGAGGAAACAAGGGAAAACAGCAGCCAAAGTACAGAAGCAGAGCGAGCTGTTCAGTAGACGGCCTTGGTCCAAACCCTGGAGTCCAGGGTAGGACTGGCTTCTCTCACCGTCCCTAAGGAAGGGGACATAGAAGACCCTAGAAACCCAAGAAGGGCAGGCCAAACCGAAATCAGGCTGAGGAAGAACTCCCCACGAGGGTGGAAGGCCTTGTTTCTGTTCAAGACATTTTTGGACTTTGTTTGCAAGGAGCATGACCCAGGAAGGAGTGGAGTAAAGGACAGTCACCTGGTTGGAGGGCTGAGTTCCCAGCCAACAAAGTGCAAGAGTGAGTATCAGCGGGGTTGCTAGCCCAGCTAGAAAGCGGTGACATGAGGCCTGGCCAGCATCTAGCGGTGAGTGAACTCTGGTACACACCCAAAGTGGCTGTGTCTGGAGCCCTGGTAGCCTCTTCTGTGGGAAGTTCCCATGGGTCAGTGGGGCCGGAATCTCTCCTGCTCCTTTGGTCTCTTTGGGCTTCACACGAGATGTCTGGTGAACTGCCCTTGGACTCTGGGCCCAGCACCGGTCATAAATTATTTGCTACCTTCAGAGAGACAGGGCACAGCTCAGCCTGTTGGGTAGGCTGGAGACTCACACTTCACTCGAACACACAACACTGAGGTGGTTCGGGAAGCATAGTGACAAAGAAGAGATTTAAGTGATACTAAGCAAGAGAAAGAGACAAATTTCAAACAGACAAACAAAACGCAACACACTTTGTAGTGACTAAAACTGAATCTTAACAAGTCACAATCTTTGCCTTAGCAGTTTCCAGATGAACATCTCAGCTTTCCTAACAGACCTTCTTTGATGTCCCTGTAGGGTAGAAAACTTCTCTGTCGAATCCGCTGATTTGATTGCTTCGTCTTCTGGTTTCAGACCCTCTGTTCTCCTTCTGGGGTGCCTGGACCCTGATTGTAACATCTCTCTGGCCCAGCCTCTTACACAGATGTGTGCTGCAGCCAGCCCAGCACAGGGAGCAGTGGGGACAGATGATCTCCTCCTGTCAGACCAAGCTACATGGGTCCCATTGAGGCTTAGATGGAAGATCCCAGGCATCTCCTGGAGGTAAGAACCGTCCACTCTTCTGGGCACTTGGGGCTGTTGCAAAAAAGAGGGGGCTCCTGTTCCATAGCCTATTTGTCCTCATGACTGTGTTATTTTATTCTCAGAGGATGTGTCCGGGACCCTCTAGACTGTTTTGTGCAGGAGGTTTGAGCGGGGAGAGATCACTCACTGTCATGACCCCTGGGTCATTAACCCGGGTCTGCAGGGTTCCTGGGAGCAGCCAGCCTCCAGCACGCCACCTGGAAGCCTACGAAAAACTGCTTAGCTCAGACTGACGAAGTCCAGACCCAGTTTGAGGCTCCTATTGGCAGAGTCCCAGAGCAGCTTATCGGCCCCCCGGGACCTCCTTAAACCAGCAGCAGGAACAAGAAGCTGTCTGAACAGCCGCGCTCCTCCCCGGCTCTAGACCGTTTGTTGGCTGTTCCTGCTCCCACTCCCCAGGCTTGATTTCCTGGCATCCGGACTCGGGGTGACTAATCTGACTTGAGGTTCTGAACACAATTTGGTCTTTTGCTTCTGACCACTAGGTCTGGCTGCCCATGACCCAGCCATGACACTGACTTTTCTTCAATTCCTTCAATGCCCTTTTCTGCTCTCCAGCTCTGCTCTCCCAGCAAGACACACCGATCCCTTGGCTCCCAGAGTCCTGCTTGCCTGCTAGTCAAGGGCTCAGGGGGAGAGCTTGTCTTGCCCCCTCCCCCACCACAGCTTCTTTTCCTCGGGGGCTCTCCCTAGCGCAGAGGAGAATCCGTCCTGGCAGCAATTGAGGAAGTCACAGAAGGGACGGTCTGCTCAGCTCCCTCTGCAATGCCACTGCCCAAGACCATTAGGAGTGGGTGCCCAGTGACGGCGCCGGCAGCTCCTTGAGAGACTCCTGGGGGCAGGGTAGTCATGTTTCACGGTGACCGCGGGAAGCCAAGCAAAGAGTGCGGCATTGAGGAAACTCTTCTGCTGTCCCAAATGTTTTCTCTTCTCCTGCACGGTCAGACCGTGGGGCCAGGTGGCAGAATGTGGAAGAGCTGTTTGATGATGAGTCGGAGGATTCACCATACAGGTGCAACAGCTGCAGATCCTGGAGTTCCTCTGGTCGGGTTACCATGCGTCCAGATTTTCCCGGACATGTCCGGCTTTTTGGGTTTTCAATCGCCCTCAGGGAGGAATTTGTCAAACTCTCCAAAGGTCCAGGATTTCCCTCCCAATGCAGCACTCTGGAGGCCGGGGGAGGGGAGCTGCATGCTCTGCAGGGGAGCGCGGCAATGTGTCTGGCTCCGCACCCCAGACACAGTGCTCTGAGCAGCAGGCTAAGGGGGCCGGAGGGCTGGAGAAGGGGCATGGGGTCCCAAGGGACAGTCAGGGGACAGGGAGCACAAGGGGTTGGATGGGTCAGGGGTTCTAGGGGGAGCCTGTCAGGGGCTGGGCATAGGGAGCGGGTTCGGGGGAGTCAAGGGACAGGGAGCAGGGGGGGTTGGATGAGGAGGAGGTTTGGGGAGGAAGTCAGGGGCAGGGAGGGTTAGATGAGTCAGGGGCTCTGCGGGGGCAGTCAGGAAACAGGGAGTGGTTGGATAGGTGTGGGAGACCTGGGGGTCTGTCAGGGGGCGGGGCAGTAAGGTGACAGGTAGGCGGTGGACTTCTGGGGGGGCAGTTAGGGTGAAGGGGTCTAAGGAGGGGGCAGTTGGAGACAGGGAGAAGGAAGGCTTAGATAGAGGGCAGAGTCCTGGGAGGGGGCGATCAGGGGAAAAGGAGCAGGGGGGGTTGGATGGGTTGGCAGTTCTGTGGGGGGTAGTCAGGGGGCAGGAAGTGGTAGGGAGGAGATTGAGGGCAGGGCTACCACTCCCCCCCTCCCTCATTGGAGTGTCCTCTTTTTTGAAAGTTCAAATATGGTAACCCTACCCTATTGGCCCAGCCTCCACTCCTGAGAGTTCAGGCAAACCTCCCCCTGTTCTCAGGGAGTCTTTGGCTTTGGCGGCTGGGCCTGCCTGCCGAGACAGAGGACTCAGTGTTTCCATCTGGCTGCTCAGTTGCAAATGCAGCCGTCCAAAGACGTGAAGAATGGAAGCGAAAGAGCAAAGCTGGATCCTCCGCTGAGCTCCTGCAATCAAGTGAGCCCAGCCTGGGAAAGACGAGGGAAAGCGGCCAAGGTGGCTGGTGGCTGCAGGGAGCCAGGGGAGGAGAAATAAATAGTTCATGATGAATCCTAAGGGCTTTGTCTTGTGTGGTGAAGGGTTTAAAATAGGTCTAGTTACTATCACATTCAACTTTACAATCGCTGTGTGTGATTGAAGGGCAGGTCTGGAAAGGTCAGAGGTCCCTCGAGGAGCTTCAGTCTCAGATTCTGTCCCTATTGCCTGCTTTGTCCAGCTGATCTCACCCCAACACATCCCTCAGGTGGTCGCAGTGGTGAGCTCTTTCCCCCTTTTTCTGGATTAGCCACCAGCATGGGGACAGGATACATGTGGCCAAGGAAATGGAGAGTCATGGGAGTCACGTGCAGAGGCATGCAGATAACTTGCAGAGTTGCCTGTTAATGCAGCTCCCATGTGGGAAGCACGGTAGGGTACCCTGCACTCCGGGGCACCATTTCCAATTCTGGTGATGGCGGGGAGGATAATTTTACCATGATTCCAGGGGCTACTTAGGCACCTGAAAACTTTAGTGTTTTGGCAGATAACTTAGCAATGAGCTGACAGGAACACTTGCCAGACTCTTTTCCAGGGAAGACAGCTATAAGAATGGATCCAGGGAATGGTTCTGTATCTCTGAGCTGTTTGGACACTTTCAGGGAACATTCCCGATGCAAGACAGAGATCCCCAAAGTTATCCTGGGTAACCCTGAGAGACTTATGGAAAACTAGCAGATCCCACATCTCTGCTGTCACTTTGTACGGACAAACTTGGACTGTCCCAAACTGTTCATGTATTTTACCTGCTTTAACCTCTCAAGAACTTTCATATATAAAAGAAAGAAAATTAAATAAATGACGTAGTACACCGATATAGGGCCGTAGCGTAAACCTGACCTCAGAGTTGTCCCATTGAAATGGAATTATTCACAGCACTAATTAAAGTTAAACCTGCATGTAAGTGTTAAGCCGAGATTAAGGCCACAGCTTATGAGAGGTGCAGACGCGAGAAGAGAAGAGCTGTGCAAAGACTGAAATACCACTTGGAACTTGGCCCAAACAATGCATCATGAAAAATAAACTCATCCTGTTATACAGTAATAGAGCTGGTTCAAAAGGGTTTTACACTGACAATGCAACCTTTGAACTAAAAATGCCACTTTGGATTACATTGATCATTTGAACAAAGTTCCCTTTTAAAAAAAAAAAAAATTTTGGATTTCTCTGCCCACTTGAGAGAGAAGGTGGAGTTTTTCCCACCAAAACTAAACAAAAATTTGATAATTAAAAACATTTCCAAATAAGTTTGAAGACTAGGGGCGGGGGGGAAGTGGTTTCTTCTTCAATTTTCATGAACCTCTCCACCCTCACTATTTTTGACCAGTTCTAATTGTGAATAAATGTCTGTCTGTACATGAATGATAGATATGTCTGCTACTGAAACATTTACAAACAATGGCTCTCATCAGGAGCACTGAGGTCACATTACGTAGAGAAACACCCAGGCCTGCAGGGCTCACATTCTCAAAGACATAAACCGCCCCAGGACGGGAATGTCACACACAACACAACGTGACTGGCCCGGATAGGTTAGGTGTGTGTTTTGCAGTTGCTGGCAAATTGTGCTTTTTTGAGGTCGGTGGGAGGTGGGGGAGGTTATAGTTGAAAGGAGTTCTTCATCCTCTCCCACTCTCCTCCAGGGGTGCCGGAACAGGGGGGACCAGGGCCCACCACTTTTTACTGACCATAAGTGTGAGCGACTGGATGAGTGGGGAGAGAAGGGAGCTGGGGTGGGGGGGGGGCGGGGTTTTGGAGGCAAGGGGCGGCGTGAAGTGGGAGCTCAGGGACCAGGTGCTGGTTCCAGGTGCCCTTAATCCTCCCTGATTCCTGGGGAGTGTCTCAGTCTCTGACATGTTCTCGTTCCCCTGCAGCACGAGGATGTCACAGCCAAGGTCATGGGCCAGCTTCACATCATCCGGCACTTGCAACAGATGCCCGAGGCGCTGCAAGGGCTGTGGCTCATCTGATGCTCTTAAAAGTTCCCCTCCCTGTTCAGCAAGTCCCGCTCCCTGCTGCAGGTACTGCTCTGTCTCACTGTAAATGGGGAGCTAGTGGAAGTGGAAATGGAGGCCCCTGGCACTCACAGAAACTCTCTCCCCTCTCTGTGGACCTTGGTCCTTCCCTCGGCCCCCCAAATTCCTTCATCTGAGGCAGGAGCTCTTTCCTTCACACCCATACCCCTCCCCTCTTTCCTTGATCTCACCCCCATCCCATTCCCCGTGCTCCCAGGCAGAGATCTTCCTGCCCCATATGGCGCAGAAGGACCTTTGGGTCAGGGCTACAGACTGTCTGCCCAACTGAAGCTCAGGAAGCTCCACATTTGAGGAGGTGTGGATGGGACAGAGGCTCCGGGCTAGCTTCCTCTCCTGCCCTTTATTCTTCCTTTGGCCCTTGTCTGGGCTCTCAGAGTCTGACATGAAGAGGAGCTTCCTCCCCCCATGTCTTCTAGGCCCCGGGGTGTGTGACAGCCTCCCAGATGGGTGCAGTCAGAAGCTGAGCCACCTCAGGGAGCAGTGGGGACACTTCACCTTTTCCTATGAAACCAAGCAGTGGTAGTTCTCAAAGAGGCTGAGAGGGAAGAGCCCGCTCCCTCATGGAGGTAAGAGCCATTGACTTCTTTTGGCATATGGATTTCTTGGGGGAGAAATAGGATCCCTGCTGCATAGCCTGGCTGGGAGCTTCCCCCATCCCTGGGACAGAGACATCTCCATCAAAGAGCCACCCTTGTTTTTTTCCTCGCAAGAGCCTCCCCAGAGATGTCCTCAAACCTGATCTCCTGGGAGCATTTCTGGGAGGAGGCTCCCGTCCCTCAGTCTCCAACTCCATCATGCAGTCTCATTCACATAACATCTCCGCTCTCCAGTTCCACTTCCTGCAGCAGGACAAATGAACCTTCAGCTCCTAGAGAATGGACTCTGACCTCCTTCTGATCAGCAATGGGGTTTTACTATCCTCTCAACAAACCTGTCAGCCTCTGAATGATGAAGGGCCTGAATGTCAGAATCACCAGAACCAAGAAAATTCCAACTGCAGCCAGTCGAGCCTTTGTGAACTTAGCCCGTCTGGAAACCAGATCTGAAGTGGAGAGGTCTGAACTCATGGACTCATAGATTTTAAGGTCAGAAGGGACCATTATGATCATCTAGTCTGACCTCCCGCACAATCCAGGCCTCAGAATCTCACCCATCCACACTTCGAATAAACCCCTAACCTGTGTCTGAACTATTGAAGTCCTCAAATAATGGTTTAAAGACTTTAAGGTGCAGAGAATCCTCCAGCAAGTGAACCGTGACCTATACTGCAGAGGAAGGTGAAAACCCCCCAGGGACTCTGCCAACCTGCCCTGGAGGAAAATTTCTTCCCCAGCCCAAATATGGCCATCAGCTAAACACTGAGTATGTGGGCAAGACTCACCCCCTCAACCCAATAAGAGCAGGGCTGGGCAGAGCAGGTGTGTAACAGGGAAAGGAGAGTGCTTTCCCCTGGGCTGCAGAGCTTGGGGCTTAGCTCAACTGATTACAGAATGAGTCCTATCTCAGAGGGACCATGTATTGGTCCCAAAAGAACCAGAGTTCAGCAGTGATAAAGCTCAGCTGGGCTATGAACTGGAATGAGAACTAGGTAGGAAGTTGAAAGCCGCAAGGAAAGCTGAGAAGGGAACTTGAGAAGAGAGGTAGGATGTGCCCAGGGAAACCTGCAGCAAAGAGAAAAGAGCAGACGTAGCTGTTGAGTACAGAGGCCTGGGCTGCTACCTGTGTCAAGGTGGGAGAGGGTTCCTCTACTGGCCCCAAAGAAGGGGGCATACATGCACCCAGAGAGGGTTACCAAGCCCAGCAAGGGCGCTGCAGGCTGAGGCAGAGCCCCAATAATAATTCCCAACATGTTGTTCGCTTTTTTTATTAGCGATGCATGTTAAGCTGATGTTTTCACAGAACCTAGCCACGAGGACTCCAAGATCCCTTTCTTGCCAGCTAACAGCTAATTTAGATCCTGTCATTTTGTATGTGTAATTGGGATTATATTTTGCCATTTGGATTACTTCACATTTATCAACACTGAATTTCATTTGCCATCGTGTTGCCCAGTTACCCAGTTTTGGGAGATTCCTTTGTAACTCTTTGCAGTCAGTCTTGGACTTCACTATCTTGTGTAATTTCATATCATCCACAAATATTGCCACCTCACTCTTTATCTCTTTTTCCAGATCATGGAGGAATATGCTGAACAGCACTGGTCCCCGGCCAGGCCTTTGGGAGAGGCCACTATTTACTTCTCTCCAGTCTGACAACAGATTATTTATTCCTAACCTTTGTTTCCTATCTTTTAACTGGCCTGCCTGGCAATGCTTTCAGGATCATCCAATGATCCTTAATTGAATTGAATGACAAGCCTTTTGTGATCTTAATCACCCTGCCTCTGTTTATAAACAAACTCCCAGGCTCAAAGGGGGAAGCTGGGAGCAGCACAGAACTTATCACACTCAAGCTGTGCTGAAGCTAGGAGCTTCATCTGGGCCTAGGGCATGCCCTGTGAGCAGGCCTCTGGGCCAAAACATGGGGGCAAGAGCCCTCCCCTGCTCCCCCCTAAACGGTGCCCCTATGTGGCCTAGGCAGGAACCACGTGTCTCCTAACCTGCACATCCTGAGGATCCAGAGACCTCTCTCCAGATCCCAGTGCTTCCAAAGACCCAGACAGCCTCTCTCCCTCCACCTCTTGCCAAGTCTACCCACAAGGGAGCTTTCCTGCTCCCTTTTAAATCCTCCCCCCAGTCTGTGCTTGCCCTGCAGGTGTGTTGGAGTGGGGCTGGCTGAGGCCAGAGCCGCTCCTTAACCCTTTGTTGCCCTGTTACAAGAGGTAAGGAATAAAGTCCTGCCTTCCCCAATTGCTCCGGGGAATCCTCTCAGAGCAATCAGTGTAGGGCTTTATGCCTCCCTACAAACTGATCACTTCACATGGTGTGTCAAGAAGCTGCACACCCCTCGCCCGCTTTGTTTAGAGCAACATTAACTGCCAGAGGGACTTCTGCTCTCAATGCGCCAGCCCTCGGGTGACCAGATATAGCAACTGTGAAAAAACGGGGCAGAGGGTGGGGGGTAATTGGCGCCTATATAAGAAAAAGTTCCCTGAAATGGGACTGTCCCGATAAAAACGGGGCATCTGGTCACCCTGGACAGCCCTGAGGGAAGGATTCTGCGTTTCTCTTGCTCCAGTCCGGGCTCTGCTGCTGCGGAGCTGATAGGGAAGGCTGGAGGGTTCCTGGAGAGCATGCTGCCGCCCCAGCAACCAGCTGCCGCCATGGCCATGGGGACAGGGGCAGCAAGTTGTATGGGCCCATGGTGCCTGGGCTCCAGTAATCTTGAGGGCCTGGGCTCCCGGATCCACCCGGGTTCGGGGCCAGGTCTCTCCCTCGGCCCCGCCTGCCGCCCCCATGTGCCTCTCCCAAGTGTCCCCTGGCCCCCACTTGCTGCTCCTGTGCACCTCCCACCCCAGCCCAGAGCATCCCTGTCTCTCCCATGCAGCTCCATGCTGCCTTCCTGTATCACCTGCCATCGCAGGGCCCTAGTGCCCCCCAATTACCACTGCCAGGGCAGACTGACCCTGAGCTTGCCCTTCCCCCTCAGACCCTTTCATTTTCTGGCGGGACCCTCCACCAGCACAGGGGGTCCCCCCGCCTGCAGTCACCGCTCCTGCTCCACGCTGGACAAGGGCAGCCCCACCCCCACCAAGGCTTTCCCCCCTCGGTGACACCCACCACGGGGGAGACGAGTGGGCTTCCTGTACCTGAGAGGGGCCCTAGGAGCAAGTGCAGTGACAGTGGTGTGAGGTGAGTGTGGTGCGGGAGGGGGATGTGGGGGGGAATGTAGGGGGCCCACCCCCGGAGCTCTTTGCTGCCTGCATGGAGAGGGCTGGGGGAATCCTTCTCTCTGGCCCTTGCCCCGGGGCACCCTGTCTGCACCCCAAACTCCTCATCCCCTTCCCTGTCCCACCCCAGAGCCTGCACCCCCCACCCCCGTTAAGGTTCCTTCACCACTCTGAACTCTGGGGTACAGATGTGGGGACCCGCATGAAAGCCCTCTAAGCTTATTTCTACCAGCTTAGGTTAAAACTTCCCCCAGGCACAAATTCTTTGCCCTGGGACGGTATGCTCCCACCACCAAGTGATTTAACAAAGAATCAGGGAAAGGACCATTTGGAGTTCCTATTCCCCCCAAAATATCCTTTCCTGGGGAGGCTTGAGAACAATATCCTAACCAATTGGTTACAAAGTGAGTACAGACCCAAACCCCTGGGTTTTAGGACAAGGGAAAAATCAGTCAGGTTCTTAAAAGAAGGATTTTATTTAAAAACAAAAAGGTAAAAATTACCTCTGTAAAATCAGGATGGAAGATAACTTTGCAGGGTAACAAAAGATTCAAAAACCCATCAGAACTTCCTCTAGGCTTAGTTTCAAAGTTACAAAAAACAGAAATAAACCTCCCTCCAGCCAAGGAAAAATGCACAAGCAAAAACAAAAGATAATCTAACATGCCTTGCCTGGCTTTTACTTACAATTTTTGTAATATGAGAGACTTTTTTTGGAGACTATAATGGAGGAGGGGTTTTCTGACCTGATGCTTCTCTGCTTCCCAAGAGAACACGCACACACACACACAAACACAAACAAAGCCTCTCCACCGCCCCCAGATTGGAAAGTATCCCTTCCTTCCCAGCTGCAGCTCTGTGGCTGCTTTGGCAAGGGAGAGCCCCCCCCGCCCCACCCCCTGTCCTTTCCAGCCTGAATTCAGGGGCTACTGTGGTGGGGGAGAGAACCCCACTTCTTCCCAACCCCAGCTTGGGGCTGCTGCGGTGGTGGAGAGAGGGCACATCCATCGCATCAGAAAGTTTAAGATTATGGATATTAAAATATGAGTTGTGTGCTTTTATGTGTAGAACAAAAAAGTTTTTATTATTATTAAGGGTTTTTTTTATGTAGCACTGTGATGAAGCGAGACTGTTCTTTATGTTTTCACACTCCTCTTAGCATCTCCCAGGGGCTACCTTAGGCGCCTGCCTGCAGAGCACGCTGGCTTTTGTGACTCCCAGTCTTAGTCCTGTCGCTCCCCATTCATTGTCCAGGGAGCCTGAGTATCTGTCTCAGGCATTGTGAACCCCAAGGGTGTTTTCCTTGCTGCTGACAAGCTTGGAGTTGCTCCACTCTACGTTCCTGTGTGAATCACAGAAATGCAGGGTGGGAAGGAACCTTGAGAGGTCCTCACTGCCCGGGGCAAGATGACCCCAGTGCCCTGCTATTGACACAACCTAAATCAGTGGTTTCAACCTGGGATCCGCACACTATGTCTAAGGTTTCCAAAGGGGTTTGCACCTCCATTCAAAATTTTTTAGAGGTCCGCAAATGAAAAAAGCTTGAAAACCACTGACCTAAATGATTCTATATTGGAATGGGTACTGACAGCAGTGAGATAGGATGTGAGAGTGGTCTGCGGCTTTAATGACAGGTAGGGAAAGTATAGGGTTAGTTGGTATCATGCATGCAACAGCGAAGGGATTGTTGTGACACAGGGGCCCCTTGGTGCCAACTGGCAAAGAGTTTGCTGTTTACAAGCAACTCCTGTCTCAGAACTGACAAACTCACTACAACTAATACATCTTTTTCAACGTGTTTATCCATAAAGGGTAGCATCCAAGGTGTCTACTGAAAGCTTGTAATGTACTGCTACTCAATTATTTCGAGGTGTACATATAGGGAATAATGTAGCTGTACTAAAAGTTTTGCCCTTATGGTCTTGGAGTAAGAGTTAGTCAGCAGGGAATTCTGTCTCAGTGATGGCCCATTTAACTAGGAGGGAGTTGTCATCCCTCCCTGGCTCATCTATTATGTAATGTTTCGCTCAATTGTCTACCAACCCAGAACAATCAACGGAAAGCCAAAGACACTATAAACATGAAAACCCCGTGGAAGCAAAAAGACGAAATGACAGCAAGGGGACGGCCCTGTCTGGGAATAAAGACAAAAGACTGATTCCGTACATGACAGGAGAAAGAGACTGCACCCGTTCACTGAGGAGGTACCTGGCCGAGCAGGGGTGCTTTATGAAAGACCAGGTCCTAGCTCCGTGGGGCCTGCAATCCCTGTGACAGACTGAACTCTGGGGTGAGAATCTACTTTATTAGATAGGAAAGGTGACCATGAGTAAGCTTAGGCCCTAGTTTGTGCTTTATGATTTTGTTTTCTTTGTAGCCATTTGCTTCTGTCACTCACTCTTGTTTCTGTGTGAATCTCTGTTCTTTCTCAAATAAATTCCCTTTTGTTTTACTGTGACTGAATTCAAGTGCTGTGTGACAGAGGACCGGGCGCAGGGGCGGTAAGGTGAAACTAAGGAACCCAGCGATCGGGGTGGATGCCAGAAGGGGACACTTTGGAGGGACTCAGGAGCTGGGGTGCATCGACTGTGAGGCTGCAGGGCCGGTGGAGACCAAAGGAGAGCATCTGAGCGGCCACTTGTGTCCGGAGCTCTCACTCAGCCAGCACAGGCAGGACTCCCTCGTGCTGGAGGCAGGGGGTAACAAGGTGACTCCCAGCCCTGGGCACCCCGAGAAGCATCATAGTTGTAAAAGACTGGTTACATTTTACAGGGCCTGGCTCAGCACTGAGGGCCAGGCAGCTGTAGAGATACCCGTCCATTGCCATAACAAGGCAGAGAGGCAGCGTGTGTATTATGGTCATGGGGGCAGGGCAGCACGCACTGAGGGCAGAGTTAAGGTGACTTGGGCTTTTACCTTACCTGAAGTTTGAGTTTTGCTGAAAGCAATGGTATGGAAGGGCACAACCTTTCCCCTTAGCCGCACGGTTGCTCTGTGATTCCGCAGTGTTCCTCCCCATACTTTGGTTATAGTGAAGTGGCTTTCAACCTTTATTCATTGCAGACTCCTAAAAAATTCCAAGGAAGGTATGCACCCCTCTGGAAATCTTACGCAGACTACGGACCCCAAAGGGGTCTGTGGACCACAGGCTGAAAACCACTGGTTTAGTGCAATAGCAATGCCTCGCAATGTTTGCAGTTGCTACCAGGACTGCCATGGCAAGTTTTAACACAATCTGCATAAGCATGTGAATTTTAGAGCACTTGGAGTCATCCACTTAACAAGAAGGGCTTCCCAACCTTGGCTAGGGCAGAGCTACCCTGGCACTCCATTACTGTATGAAGCAGGGGGAGAATGAAGGAGAGAGGATCCACCCATCTATCTGCAGCAGATTGGGCTCAGAGAGGTGGGAAGTGGCCCACTCATCTCCCTGAGAGGTTCTCAGCTGAAAGAGAACACCCAGGAGGGCTCAATACAGCCTGAAAGCACAGCTCTGAGGCACGTGAACTGCCCCTGTTCACTTTAGTGGGGGTTCCCCTCCCCCCACCCCAGGGCTGGAGAGTTTCTGGTGTGTCAAGCACCCCCCTTCTCAGCAGTGGGTCCTTGGTACATGCCCCAAACCTGCCTGTTCTCAGCTCCCCCATCCAGAGGTGCAAGGGCTCCCCTGATTCTGGCCCACAGAAAGGCTAGCTCCACCTGAACCTGATTCAGGTAGGAGGAGGCTAGAAGAAGGGGTCAGACCCCCATAGGCAGGCAGGCAGGCAGGGCCCAAAAAATACTGCAGAGCTGTGTGGGGACCATAAATTGGAGTGACCAGGACATCTCTGTAAATGCACATGAGCTAGCCCTGACCTTAGTACAGACACACACAGACTTTCACTGCCATTCAGCTGGTTGTGGACATCCAAATCCCCTCAGCACTTCTGAAATCTCAGCCTGATCTCCCTGGGAAATGAGTGACTCAACACAGGCACACCTCCTCCTAGCTGGTCTGGGAATCAGTTCCCTCCCCATCTGGTGCCCTCTTCTATGAGTTGCTCACATTGTTACCCCTCCCTATAACTCAGGGTGCTCCCTTCTTGTGACTCAGCCCTCCGGCCAGGTCACTATGTGGTACCCCAGGGTAACGCAGTCCCAGCCGACAAGCTGTCCATCTGCCTTCTCAGGCAGCTTCTGTCCCAACGCCAGGTCCTGGGCCACTTTGCCGGTGGGGGGACCCAGGTACCCTCTGACTTGCAAGCTAGGCCTGCTCAGTCTCAGACCCGGTTGCTGCAGCCCAGTGCTCTATCTCCTTGCCTTCCCCTGGGTTCACCCCTGGAGCTTCCTCCATGCCCCTTTGCTACTTCACTCCTCTAGATTTCTTGTCAGACTCCCCGGCTCAGGGCACAACTCCAGGGCTTCTTTATCCCCCTGGATCTCCTCCTTGTCCCAGGCCAACTCCCTTTCTCTCCAAGGAACAACTGCAGACATCTTGCCTCCCAGCAGCTCATTCCTGCATGGGCTTCCTGGCTTGATAATGCTCGCCCAGCTCCTCCCACAGCTGGGCTTCACCTGCCATTAGGCCCTATCAAGCCCTGGTTTCCCTCCAGGTGCAGCATCGAAGGTTAATTGGCCCCTCCCAGCCCACATTAACCCACTCAGGGCTTGTGTGGGGTGGACACCCCATCACACCTACATACCCAGTGCAATTTTCTTGAGCTCAAAGTCCTTACAAGAAAGAGAAGCATGGCTAACCCCCTTTTGCAGATGGGGAAACTGAGGCACGGAGGAGTCATGTGATTTGCTCAGGGTCACCCAGCTGGTCAGTGGTAGGCATGGAAATAGACAGCAGGCTCCCAGCTCCCCAGCTACTGCCTCCCAGGATATAAACACCAAGTTAGTGAAGAAAATGATAGAGCCCAGGATTGTCAAAGGGCCTCACAGGGGCCAGCTGAAATTCCAGGGGAGCTGGGCCTCTATATCCCTCTCAAAGCCCTTTTAAAATCCAACCTTAATAGAGGGGATATTATGTCAATGTTTGGGTTTGGGTTTTTTTTGTTTTCTTTTTTTGCATGTGTTTATTCTCCTTGACATGAGACAGGAGAGATTCTCTTGCCGTGAGCACCCTGACAGTGCTATGAACTAAGGTGAATGGACGTTAACTAACAGAGATACATGTGTGATTAATTCAAAAGTTGACGTGGGAACATGCAGGTTTTTGGGGGGGGTTTCCCAAGGTCAGACTGGCAGAGAGCCTGGGGGGTTTTTGCCTTCCTCTGCAGTGCGGGGCAGGGGTCACTTGCTGGCTTGAACTAGTGTAAATGGTGGATTGCCTGTCACTTGAGGTCTTTAAATCAAGATTTGAGGACTTCAGTAACTCAGCCAGAGGTTGGGGGTCTATTCCAGGAGTGGGTGAGGTTCTGTGGCCTGCGATGTGCAGGAGGGCAGACCAGATGATCATGATGGTCCCTACCAGCCTTAAAGTCAACGTGATCTCCGGGGGGAAGACAGAAGCAGCACCCAGCAAAGCCCCCCTCAGCTGCAAGGGGTGCTGCAGGAGGCGATGGTGACCTGCTGTACAGCCTGGATCCATTTCATCTGAAACACATTAATTTCACTGACGCTCTGCTTAGGACAAAAATATTTAAAAAAGCAAACAGAAAAACGAACCAACCCAAAAGGCTGCTTCATTCTGTGCTCATTAAAACCATTCCTGTTAGCAAAGCTCCTTCTAAAAAGAACTCTCTCCAATGAGCCTTGCAGCGTCTGTGAGCGTACCGAGACCGACAGGAGGACACGCTGATCATTAGAACTTCGCTTGTCTTAATGAGCACTCGGAGAAGGGCTCAGCCCAGCACAGGGCCGGGCCCGGCCTGGCGAGCTGACAACCCTCTCAAGGAATTATGGGCCAGCAGCAGAAACAAAGTTACTCGTTGCTTTAATGGGTCCCGCTGCGGGCCATTAGAATGGCAACACTGCCAGGAAATGCCAGTCTCGGTGGCAGTCTCATGGGGCTGATTAGAACAGAAACTCAGAGGCATTGATTAAAGTTAGACAAAGGAAGGGACAGGCCTGTTCCTATGCAGATAGCCCCGATGGGTAAAGCCAAAGGAGTCAAGCCGTTCATTCCCAGTGCCTGTGACAGGTGATCCCCCCCCCTTCGTAAATTCCATCAGACCCTCAGGTAGTAAGGGAATGTGAGGGGCTTGCTGGGGGGTTGGGGGGTGCAGTGAAACAGACATGTAAACAAACCTCAATTTCCCACGAGGTTAGCAAAGGCGTCACAGCCCAGGGGCACTGAGCAAAAGGCAATTCTGGGTTTCTAGGCCTCAGTGACTGACGGGCATTGCTGTCCTGCCCGCAACCCCTACCTTTGCCGATGTCTTCAGTCCTAACCCACAGCCCCCTTCTCCCCCACCCCGTTTCATCTCTGGGCTCACACACACACAGCTGTGCTGCTGCCCCTCCATCCCGACCCGCAGCCCCCTGCGGTCCCAGCCCTGACTCCCTGACAGCTCTGCTGAGGGATCTCAGCCCTGACTGACAATACCCCTGTTGTGCCCATCCTGACGCTGCCCATACATCACAGCAAGGAGCTGTCATTGCTGCCCTGCCCCAAACACACAGCGCTGACAGTTCCCATCCGTCCTGACCCTCTGCGATCCAAGTCCACCCCCCACCAGAGCTCTGTCAATGCACCACAGTTGTGACCGGCAGCTCTCCTCCTGCACTGCTCCTGCCCTGTCTGCAGCACGCAGGAGAAGGAGCCTGGCCCAGGCCCTGCGTCCTCAGAGCTCTGGTATTTCTGTGGAGTTCTGAGCTGCAAGGCCAGGCCCAGGCCAGAACTGAGCTGTCTCCATGCGTCACAAAGCAGCTTGCACTTCTCCCCCCTCACCCACCCACTCTCACAGAACAAGTGTCCTTCCTTCTGAGAGGGCGCAGAAGGGAAATACGCATCCCGCCCCACACCTGAGCGAGGGAAGAGGACAGCAGGGATGCATGCACCCGCACCCACACACTGAGCAGGTCTCATTCCCTCCAGCAGGGGACAACAACAAAACACACACACACAAATACACAGAAAGAAAAGGAGGACTTGTGGCACCTTAGAGACTAACCAATTTATTTGAGCATAAGCTTTCGTGAGCTACAGCTCACTTCACAATATGCATCCGATGAAGTGAGCTGTAGCTCACGAAAGTTTATGCTCAAATAAATTGGTTAGTCTCTAAGGTGCCACAAGTCCTCCTTTTCTTTTTGCGAATACAGACTAACACGGCTGTTACTCTGAAACAAATACACAGGAGATCCCACAGCCTCCGGCAGGGGGAACACCCTCACACACATACTGTCCCAGATCCACAGGATCCATGCTGCGCCCCCAGCTTTGGAACAGTCCCTTGGAGGATCCCCTTTGATGGGCCAGACCCCCAAAGGGTCTCACTCTCCCTTCAGGGGAGGCCACGTGGCCTCACCACCTCCTGGACTGACCCTCTGGGGCTCCAGCCCCCCTGCTTCATCCCGTGAGCTCTGTCCAGCGGAGCCAGACTCCTGAGAGAGACGTGTCCACTGTGCAGGGACCCGGGCGCCTCCCCCAGGATTCACGGTGACATTCGGGCAGCGTGTGCAAAACTGCCGGGTTGATTAGTCACGTAGACACAGCCTAGGAAGCTCTTCGGTTAGCACAGAGAAATGAAGGTGAAAACGTTGTCCATTCTGGTCAGCCCGGGGTCCCGCCCAGCCGCAGTGAACCCCATGTCCAGGCTGTGTCTGTCGAACCTCTGTAGTCAGTTCCCAGGAAAGAGAGCGTCCGGAAGCCGCCTCTGACCCCCCAGCTCACCACTGCCCAGTCCTCCGTTCTCCAGCTGGCAGGTGGGTGTCTTGCCTCAGCTTCCCTGCAAGAAGGGGGGAAATCCAGGCAGTGCTGGCATTGTCTCCCTGGCCCCCTTGTTCATCTGGGTCAGTTTCAACCAGTTCCTTAACGACTCTTCCTGCCACCCAGACAGGGAGCTGACAGGCACACTCCTCTGTCTTTTAGCCTTTCCTGAAAACACACTGAGTCCTTTTCCCCGCACTGGGTAACCACGTGCCATAGAGGGGAAACCGAGGCACATAGTGAGATTGTAAAAATATTACCAAAAATTCCCCCTTCCTCACATATATACATACACACAGAACAATATATCACCAAAAATGTTAAATTTCTGTTACAGTTCTGGGTCTTCATAGTGTGAATCAGAATTCACCTTCCGTGACTTAAGTGGGGTTAATGCATTGGGGCACCTGAGACCCTGATTTGTCTCCAGAGGTCAGTTTCTAACCTTGGTCTCACTGGTGTAAGTTTGGAGAAGAAGAAGAATTCATAAGAATAGTCTGGAGCACGTGATGGGGATCCAGAGACCTTAGCTTTAATATCGGAGCTGGCCCTGACTGTCTTTGCGACCTCAGCCAAATCACTTAGGCAAAAGTTTTCAAACTCAGGTGCCTAAAGTTAGCCAGCAAAAATCCTTACTAATCAAAGTGGCCAGACTTGTAGGTGTGTTGGGCACCTGCATTTCTCAGTGACCTGTCTGGGAGCCAGGGCTGCCCAGCAATCCTGAAAAACACACCCAGACTAAAACAGAGACGTTAAGGCTAAGATTTTCAAACTGCCAAAGGGATTTGGATGCCCAATTTCTCTTCATTTCTAGGGGAGTCAGGCATCTAACTTCTTTAAGCACTTGTGAAAATTCCACAAAGCACCTAAATACCTTTACAAACCTGTCCCTCTGGATACTAGGATTAGATGCTTTTGAAAGTATGACCCATCTCCTCTCTGTGCCTCAGTTTCGCCAAATGGGGCTGAGGTCTACGGTTGGGCCAGATGAGAGCGAAGTTTGGCACTTTGAAAGCAGCTTTATAGAAGCTAGATGTCCAAATCCCATTGAAATTCAGTCGGATTTAGGTGCCTAATTCCAGCCTAATTATTATTAATTTTAGGTCCCCCAATTTGAAAATGTTGGCCACAAATCAATCTTCCTAAAGCTGTTCATTTGGGAAAAGCAGAGGTTGCAATTTTCATTGAGGAGAAGGATACTTAATGCTAAACGATTCTTTTGAACAGCCATGGATCAGTTTCTCTAGGAGACTCATAGGTTCCCAGCTGTTCCAGGGCCGGAAGGGACCCCTGTGATATAGTCTGTTCTGGGCATAGCACAGGCCAGAGACCCTCACCCACGGACCCCAGCATGACGGTGACGGCTGAGCGTGTGTTGGAGGCATTGGACTGGCCCTCGGAACTCCCAGCTCAGTTCCTGGCTTTGCCCCAGACTCCCTGTGTGGCACTGAGCGCGTCACGTAGGTTGATGTTTTCAAACTAAATGTGATGGGAATTGTGTGCCCAAATCACCTTGTCAGGATTGGAAAATATCAACCTTAAACTCTGGCTCCAGCTGAGGATCTGGCCCACAATCAGTCGTCGCTCCATTGGAGTCACTGGGCAGATCCCCAGTTGCTGTGACCTGGCCGCAGCTCCACTGGACTCATCTCATCCCTGCGTGTCCTCAGACACGACCGTGCTCAGAGGCATTTACCTACCTAGATAGACAGTGGGGGCAAAACCTGTCCCCACTGAGATCAAAGGCCAACCTCCCATTGGCCCTGTCTCACCGGGATTGGGGCCTACGTGCGTTCCCTGCTGGTGACTTAATACAAAGGCAAATCTTGGCGGGTGCCTGGGGCGCTGCGATCCCATCCACAGTCCAAGTGCCCCAAGCAGCCCTTGCTGCTCAGGAGTTTTGACTGACAAATGGGAAGCATTTGGAAGCGAACCGGTAAAGAGAAAAGATGGAGAATACAGCAGATCTCCATGAAATTCTGGCTGCTTCATGCGGTCGCCAGAGGGCAGCAAAGGATAAGGAATGAGAGGGAAGCAGCATTATAGGGACTGGACGGGAGGGGATGACTCCCTGGTCTCTTCTGGCCTTGGAAACTATGGGACCATCTCATCTTCCCTCGTGTGTAACACAGGCCCTAGCACTGGTCGCATTCTGGGCTGTATTAACAGGAGGGTCGTGTGTAAGACGCGGGAGGTAACCGTCCTGCTCTGCTCAGCCCTGGCGAGGCCGCAGTGGGGTACTGTGTCCGGTTCTTGGCACCACACTTAAGGAAAGATGTGGACACATTGGAGAGAGTCCAGAGGAGAGCAACAAAAATGACCAAAGAGTTAGAAAACCTGACCTGTGAGGAAAGGTTAAAATACTGGGCATGTTTCGCCTTGAGACCAGAAGACTGAGGGGGACCCGACAACAGGCTTCCAATAAGCGAAGGGCTGTTCTGAAGAGGACGGTGATCCATTTTTCTCCATTGCCACTGAAGGGAGGAGAAGCAGCAATGGGCTTAATCTGCAGCAAGGGAGATTCAGGTTGGATATTAGGAAAAACTCTCTCTCTCTCTCTCTCTCAGGGTAATTGAGCTCTGGACCAGGCTTCTAAGGGAGGTTGTGGAATCCCCGTCACTGGAGGTTTTTAAAACCAGGTTGGACAAACACCTGTCAGGGATGGTCTAGGTTTACTCTCGCTGACTCAAAGATTAAAGGATTTATTCCAAGAGGAGGTGTGAAATATACATTTGATAAGTGAAGTTTCTTGCTCAGAACTATTTCTGCTGCAGTAACTGACCAAGATGTTACCCTTCACGTATCTACCCTAGGCATTATACCGCACCCAGCACTGTCGTATCTGACTCCCAAGTATTTTCGAGTTATCCTCATAGCACAGCTGTAAGTGGGAATATCATCATCATCCTCATCCCTATTTTTGAAAGGGGAAACTGAGGCACCAAGCAATGAAGTGACTTACCCAAGGTCACGCTATAATTAGGTGATAGAGCTGAGAATTGAACTCAGCACCCATGTTCCCCAATCCAGTGCATCACTGGGATACTCTCTGCAGGCCAGTCTTAGATAGTGCACCCCATCAATATTTTGGTGACCACACTGTACTAAGTTTATGTATCATTGTGGGCCAGGAATTGTACATAACTCCATGGGGGAGGGCTATGCCAGCTCCTCCAGGAACCAAAAATACCAGGGGAGGGGTGAGTAAAGCAAAGCAACTCACCATCTATGTCTACACTGCACCCTATGCCCGGGCTCTGACTCATGTCTGAGCCCAAGGTCCCCTTCTGCGTGCACACAGGTCAGTCTGACTCAGCACAGGAAGCACTCAGGCCCAGGGTCCTAGGATGCTGCTCGGGGGATGGGTCAGAGCCTGACTCCCACTGAGACTCGGGTCCAAGCCCTGTCATTGTGCAGTGTGGACGCGGGTCAAGCCGCAGACCCGAGACAGAAGGTCTGCACAGTGCAGTATGGACATGTTAGCACAGCTAACCAAGACCCAGGTCCAGCACTGTAAACCCAGGCTTCCAATGAAGCCTGGACACTCAAGCACGGGCTTGGAAACACCGAGTCCACAAGCATGGGTTTAAAATGCAGTGTAGACACCCCACCGCAGACTGATCCGCTCAACAGAAGTTCCACGCCCTCAGGGGGGTTCGCACACATTGGGTCAAGCTGGCTTTTCCAGAAACGAGGAAATAAAGAAAGGACTTTTGCTCTGAAAGGATGAGCTTGAACTGACTCGGACCCATCTACGGACAGGACCTTCTGGGCTGGCGGAAGCGTTGGAAAGACTCTGACCTGCTGGGGCCCCATAAGACTGACGGGTGACTCCTGCTATGCTCAGTGTGTTTACATCGGTTTCTTGTCTTTATTATGGTTTCTCTGTGATGCTTTCACCACAGTAGAAGCCAGAAGTCCTGAGTCCCAGTCCCCCCTACTCAACCCACTAGGCCACATTTGCCTCCAGGAACCAAAACAGAACCCGGGAACGCCATGGGCCAGTCCCCTGCTCTCGTCGCTAGCATGCCAAGCCCAGCCAGAGCCAAGGAGAGGACCTCGGACCCAGGACCAGACAGGAACGGATGGGGCATTACAGGCTGGAGAGTTCATACATTAATGGGTGTGCTACAGTACATGAGGCTGTTTATGGTCACATATGTGTGAGTACAGATGGTCGTATGCTTTTATTTTGTTATTCTGTGTGTGGATTTTCTATCTATCTAAAGGCTCAGGTATACAGACTGGCTCTGCTTCAAAGTCCACTGGAGTCAGCTAGAAGCTGGGATATCCAAAGGCGCCGAAGGGAGCTAGGCAATCGGCTGCTACCAACGGAGTTTATCTGAAGACCACTGGAAAGACTTACTCCGGCTGGAGTTTCAGAGAGAGCTGGGGAACAGCTCCCATTGAAAAGAGCCTTTCCTCTGACTTCATTGGGTTTGGAATAGGATAGTAGGTTGGGATTTTCAAAGAGGACAAATCCCCTGGAACTGGGTGCCTCAACCACTTCTTCCAAAATCCCAGCCACAGGGTTTAATTTGCAAAAGCCTCGTAATATGGGCTGAAATACTGTGCCCCTTGAAGTCGAAGACAAAACCGCCTTTGATTTCAATGGACCAGGGTGTCACTGCTGGTATTCAAGTTCAACTATTCATAGTGGGAAGTGAGAATTAAGATCTCTGAATTCCGTCTGGCCTTTGGGGAAATCTCAGTCCCAGGGCAGCATTCCTTCAGGCCTTAAGGCAATTAATCCATTACCTGGTATCTTAATCCTTCCCTGGAGTAGCTGCACAATGTGGCTGTAAATTGAATTTATTGAGTTGCCTTCTCGGACACAGAAAGGCTGAAATAGGGACACCACCCAGCACAGAGTCATATGCTGAAAGCTGTTCAAAGGAGGTCAGTACTGGCTAACATGAAGTGGGAAAACTGTTTGCTTCTTCCTTATGTTCCTGCAGTTTCTTGATAAAAATAGCACTTTCTTTCCAGGGAATTAACCAGCTGAGGTCTTTCATCTTTTGCTTGAGTCCCAGGATGTCCTGAGAAGGGCCCGGTGCTGCCCAGGATGGACACAGCGTGAGCATTAACCGTCGAGATGGACGGTCAGGTTTTGAAGCATTTCTTCCTGTGGTAGAGAATTCAGCAGCTGGTGAATGGGGAGGGATTCACAACACGCAGCACGGGGCAAGCTTCCTCCATCTGCTGCCTGATTCCACCTTTCAGCCTTCACCACGGAATTGCACTTGCCAACACAGCACTGTTCAGCTGGAAAATGACTGCCCAGCTCTAGTCTGGACCTAGGCAGAGAGGAAATGAAGAATTAAGCCAATCACTGTGCTCGTGTTTGCGTTCAGGATTGTCCAGCGAAGAGAAAACTGCCATTACGACAAAAGGAGGTCATCTTTGGACAAGCAAAGATCCGGTTGGTCTGGCTGGCTGTCCAGTAGCTGAACTCCGTGCAGATGGGACTAGGTTGACACTGGATGGCTCAGGCAGGGTGAGGTCAGTGCAGCCACCTCTGGGGTGGGGGCCGGGGGCTGTTTACAGAGGGACCCCTCGGTCATTTGTAAAAGGCGAAGAGATGTGCAACATTGATGCAGGCGATCCCGAAGACTCTCCCACAATGCAGAGAGGAGGCGGCGGCTGTGAGCAGCGTGGGGGTTACTCAAGAGTGGGTCGGAGTGGGGTGGAACTGGGGGGCAGCCATCGCTCCTCTTCAGCCAGTGGGAGGCAGATGCATCCGAATTGGTGGCAGTGGTGGGATCCCAGCTGGGGGTTTGCTCCGGGCTGGGCACAGGCCAGCCAAGTGGGTCTGCACCCAGTGTCCCCTGCTGGCCCTCGGGCTCCCAGTTGGACGCCCAGGGTAGTTTGGGGAGTGGGTGCGGGGATCCTGGAGGGGGCTCAGAGCCCGAAGATGGCAGGGCCAACGATGCAGCCCAGCAGGGCATTGGCAGCTTCCAGGGACTCGCTCAGCTGGGCCCCTGAAATGAGAGGGGGGCACTGGAGAGACCCCAGCCCGGGGAACGAGGGGAGGGCCTGGGGGCAAAGGGAACAGAGCTCACAGCATGTGGGGGACTGGCGTGGGGGTTGGGAACCTGGGAAGTAAAGGTGCTGGGGGGCGGGGCACGGAAACCCCAGAAGGGTGCTGGGATTGGGATGGGGGCTCTCGAGGGCTGGGCTGTGGGGCCCCCGGGGGCAGGAATCTCAGGAATGGGGGCCCTGGGACCCATGGGGCACAGGCTCTCAGGGCCCTGAAGGGGGCTGGGCTATGGGACATGGGGGGCAGGCTCATGGCTCTGGGCCGTGGGGACAGGGGCGTGAGGATGGAGGTTCCTTGGGCCCAGGCTTAGGGGCCCCATGGGGCAGGGGCTCTCAGGGTCGAGACCCTGGATCCTGTCCCTGCCCCCCACCCCCCAGGCCCCCTCTCACCTGCTCAGTCCCGCACCCAGCCCACAGCCTTGGCCTCCAGCAGCTCGACTCGTCGCACTGCCCCACGGCCTGGCCGTGCAGCCAGACCATGGCCAGCACCGTAGCCCAGATGCTGGGGGTCACGTCCTGTGGGGGGCAGGATAGAGACAGCCTGAGTCAGCGCCCAGCCTGGCCCACTCCCCTGACCTCCATCCCTCACCCAGCCCTCCCCCTTCCCTTGGGACCCCCCCACTCCATCCCCCCACCCCGACTCAGAGGGTTCCTATCACCCCTGCTCCAGCACTGTGGACCCTCTACCCAGATGCCCAGTGCCATGTCCAGGGAGTAGAGAGATGGCCTGAGACAGGGCCCAACCTGGGCGCCTCCATCTGGCCCTGGGCCCCCTCGATCCAATGCTCCGATCCCGTTGGGGGGTTCCCAGCCCCCCGATCTGGGCCAGTCTCGCCCACTGGGCTCCAGGTTCAGGAGTCCTAGAATCCAGCCACCCTCAGACTACCCCCTGCCCCCGACTGGGTCACCCCCAATCTCATCTGGGAGCAGAGAACAGGCCCAACCCATGGCACCTGCCCCTGATCTCTCCCCTCTCCTCTGCACCCCCGCTCACCTCACTGGGTATCCTCCCCCTGGCGTCGGTCTCGCTCACCCCCAGCACAGCAGCCAGCCAGGGGTCCAGGTTCCACGAGACGTCGGCATTTTGCAGAGACACCAGCCTCAGCAAGGGAGACTCCTCCGGTGCCCGCTCTGGGGAGAGACACAGGAAGATGGGGCTGGCACAGGGTTGTGGGTACAGAACAGCGACATGGCCTGTCCAGGCTGGGGAACAGCCAACAACCTTAACTGTCACCCTCTGTGTGGCCTTAACTCTGTCCCTCCATGGGTGTCCTTAACCTGCTCCTCTGCACACTTTACCCCACTACAGACATCCTTAACTCTACCCCTTCTTGCACCCATGGGATGATAATTAACTTTCAGTTGGAGATGGGCACCCAACTCCCTGTGACTGTTCCTGCCCAGGCATTAATTCCACAACCCCACGGTGTTTCTCAAACACAGTCTGTCCCCGGGACTATCCCCCACTACAACCTGCGATACAGACCTACATCCGCAGAGAGACACAAGAGTCTAAAGGGGTAGCGGGGATGGGATGTTACAGAGTCTATATGATATTATAGCCATGCATGGGCCAGGGTTACGGGGCAGAGTTAAAGTTATCTGGGCTACAGTCACTTTGTATTTCCAGACTCTCCAAATGCAGGTTTTAAGGTAACCTTCACTTTAAAATTTCTGCCTTTTGTGGGTTTCTTCGTTTATAAAGCAAAAGGTGCCAAGAAAGACTTTTGCCCCTGAACTCGCCTGTACAAACCTCCAAGCTCAGACCCAGCTTCACAAGGTTTTTTTGCCTGGGAATTTCCCTCTGGCTTTATTTCAGAGGGAACTGCTCAGGGACATTCCTGTTACGAGAAACTACTGATCCCCGCCCCACACACACCCCCTTAGCTCACTGACACAAACTCACACCCCAAATTCCACCTTCACAGAGTTTTTTGCCTGGGGGTTTCCTTATTTTTTTATTCATTTTCTTTCGAGATAATTTGCTTCATGACACTAAAAAAAACAGCCAAGAATTCCCCCTCCCTCAGCGACACAAAGGTTTTTCACCCAGGAATTTCCTTCGTTTTCTATGTCGTTTTTAAAGACTTGCACAGCTCCGTGACCTTCAGGGCACATGGGTCTCTAACCCGATGAAGCGTCACCCTGGCGTTTGCCCACCCCCGGAGTCCTGACTCCCAGCCCCCTTCACCGTTCTGGGGTGCCGTCTCCGGTGGGGCCCCCTGATTGCAGGACTGTCTGCCCTTGTGTTGGGCCCCCCCGGCTGAGCTTTGGGAGGCCACGGAGCCAGGACAGGCGCTTGCGAGGGAGGAGATGGCCGGCGCTGGACTTTGGGTGCTGCAGACATGCGTGGCAGAGGTACTCACGTGCCGCAGCCAAGTCACGGGACAAGCGCCCGAAGACGCTGCGCTGGTTCGGTTCGTCCAGGCGCACTCCGCTCGCCGGCCGCTCGCAGATGGGGTCTATCGAGACCCAGTCTATCACCTCCATATAGTCCATGATGAAATCGAAATTTAGGGAGTAGATGGACAGAGAGAGAGACAGACGGACACGAAAACAGACCCAGAGAAGCAAAGGGAGGGCAGAGAATTCCGCCCCCCCCAGACACTTAGTGCCAATGCACCGCTGGGACCCCTCCTCCATACCCCCCAGCCCCTTTCCCCGAGCTGGGACCCCCCCACACCCAGCCCCATCCTCCTCTCCCTGCAGCTCCATCACAGCCAGGATCTCCCAGCTCTTGCCCCTTCCCCCCTGGCTGTGACCCCCGATCCAGTCCACACAGCCCCATTCTTCTCCCCCCAGCCAGGACGCCTCCTCCAGCCCCAGGGGATGCAGGGGTGGGTGCTGCACTCCATGGATGAGGGCAGGATGCTGGGGGGCGAGAGGCCCCTACTAGCCAGGTCTGCTCATGACAGCAATGTGCCCGCCCCTCCTGTCCCTGCATCTGCCCGGGTCGGTCTGTCTGTCTGACTGGGTCTGTTTCTCTCTCTGCGTCTCTCCGTCCTGTCCCCGTCTGGGTCTGTCGGCTGATTCTCGGTCTCTGTCCCTGTCTGACTCTGGGTATCCGCATGCCTGTCTACTTCTGTCCGTCTGTCTGGCACAGACCCCTCTCTTCCGGCTGGGGTGGGGGGCGGTGCTACTCCCCGTCTCACCATGCTTGTGCCCCTGCTCTCCCCATGCCCCGGAGGTATGGGGATTGGGGTCGCCGTCACCCTGGAGCAGGGAGGGGGCAGCACAGCCCCCGGGAGTCAGGGGGGCAGGGAGAGGGGCAAAGGGACATTACCCCATAAACATGATGCCCCCTGCATGCCCCTTCTGAGTCCCCCCCTCTTACACTGGGATCCCCCTGTGCTGGGATCCCTCCCTGGCGCCAGGTTCCCTCCACCTCCCCGTACCGCCCCCAGTGCCAGGTTCCCCCTCCCACCCGAGTTCCCCCCACATGCTGAGTCCCCCCCTGGCGCCAGGAGCCCCAGCCCCTTTGGGGGTTACCTGCCAGCGGGACATCCCACCTCACCAGCTGCCCCCGCTCCACGTCCACCCCCACGTAGGCCGTGAGGGAGCAGATGACCCTCGAGCTCAGGCTGGCTTCCAGTGCCCGGCGTCCGTCCCCCTCCGACCCCGCGCCCACGGCCCACTCCAGCTCCAGTAGCAGCGACTTGGCGGCCAGCCAGTGAACGGGCAGCCTGTGCCAGGGAGAGAGATTCACGGGGTCAGCCTGGACACCTGGGTTCCAGCCGCTGCAGGGAGGGGAGCAGGGTCTAGTGGGATGGGGGGGGGGCAGGACTCCTGGGTTCTATCCTGGCCCCGGGAAGGGAGTGGGGTCTAGTGGTCACAGAAGGGGGGCTGGTCCCATCCTCTCTCTGTTCTGCTGGGGTGAGGACGTGGCGGGGCAGGACCCAGCAGCCTGGGGTGGGGGATGGGAGCCAGGGGAGCATTGCTGTCACCTGTCTCCATCCTGTGGCTGCAGGGAGAACTGCGGTGTCTCCTGGTAGGTCTGGTCCTGGATGCGATACTGCAGGGTGATGCCCCCCATGGGAATGTCTGGGGGCTGCAGGGAAAGAAAGGTGGTCAGAGGTGGACTGCAAGGGGGGAGAAGATGCCCTGGGACCCCTCAGACCCAGCTTACAGAACAAAGGGGGCAAATACACCCAATGAACACCACTTGGGGGGCTGGCTTAGTAAGCCCAATGGCCGTCATTAGGGTCCAGAGATAACAATCCCTATTGAGCTCAATGGGGCTGGGGCAGCTCAGAGACTTCCAGCCCAGTGGCTATCATTAGAGGTCAGAGTTATCGATCCCCACTGAGGTCTCGTCTACACTACATACTTTGGTAGAACTACATCGCTCAGGGGCATGAAAAATCCACACCCATGAGTGGCGTAGTTACACTGACCTTAGCCCCCCGTGCACACAGTGCTACGTCGGCAGGAGAGCTTCTCCCGTCGGCTTAGAGCGTCTTCTCCAGACGTGCTACACCGGTGCAGATGCACCGATGAAAACTTATAGTGTAGACCTGCCCTGAGATCAATGCAGCCAGGCTGGTACAGAGACCTGCCGCCCAATGGCCATCATTAGGGGTCAGATTTATCATTTCCAACACAGATCAATGGGGCTGGGGTAACACAGAGATCCCTGGCCCAATGGCCATCGTTAGGGGTCAGAGTGAACTCTCCCCATTCAGAACAATGGGGCTGGGGTAGCTCAGGGAGCTCCAGCCAATGGCCATCATTAGAGGCCAGAGTTATCGCCCAGGAGGGGACCGTGGGGCTCCTGCCTCAGTCACTGACCCCGAGCCCTGGGGGCACCCCAGTTCGGGGGACCTCGCTCTCCCTCCTGGGGCTGCCCGCGGAGCTGGGCGTAGACAAGGCACCGCTGCCCAGCAAAGATCACCTCGGGGTCCCAGTGCAGCAGCTCCGCCTGGATCCCAGGGGGCAGATCCCAGCTCAGTGAGATCCCGGTCACCGACAGCTGCAGGGCCCACTTCAGAGACTGAGGCACCTGGCGGGGGACCGGCACACACATGGTGGGCCAGGACTCCTGGGTCGTGTCACCAGCTCTGGAGGGGAGTGGGGTCTAGTAGGCTAGAGTGGGGGAGTTGGGAGCCAGGATTGCTGGGTTCTCACCTTGGGCTGCATGCGGTCCTGTCCGGTGATGAACTTGGCGCTGCCCCCGACTGCCCGAGCAATGCCTTTGATCAGAGCCGTGGAAGCCCCATCCCCGATGCCGAAGGAGAAGCACCTGGGGGGGGGGAGGGGGCAGAGACCGGAGGGGGAGGGGCAGAGCTGGTGGGGCCATTCTAGTGCTGGGTGGGGGCAGGGCAGTTGGAGGGGGGCCAGTAGGGCTGGCTGGACTGGGGGGGGCTCCCCATGCTCGTGGGGCTGGGAGGCAGGGTGAGGCAAAGGGTTGGGCAGATGTTGGGCACTATGGTGGTGGGGGTCCACATGATGGCAATGCTAATGGGGGCAGGGCTGGGGGGGGGGTTAGGCACCCACAGTTACCTGTGGGTCCTCTGCGATGATGTCCTGGGTGTTCTCTACCTCCCCATCCGTAAACACGAACAGCTGAGCGGGGGAGAGATGCTGTCAGAGCCAGGGACCCCAACCCCCTCAGAGACACCCCCTCCCTGTTGGGAACGGGAGCAGCCTCCTGGAGAGTCTGCCCCACTGACCTTCCCAGAGACCCCCAGCCCCATCCCTCCCCTCCCAGAGATTTCCCCTGAGGGGCTGACAGACGGGGACTGCTGACCTCCCCTATCTCTGTGACCCCCAACCCCGAGGCATGACCCCAAACCATCACCTGTTCACCGGCCCCTGGAGACAAGAACCCACCAACTGCTGTGGCCACTTTTCCAGGAGCTCCCTCCTGACCCCCCACCAGTGACCTTCCTGCCCCTCCCGGCTGCAGGGCACCCCCCAGAGCTGGGCACAGCACAAAGCGCTGCCCCTCCCAGCTCTATACAGAGGTACCTCCCCCCCGGGGTTGCTACGTGCCACGCCCTGCTCACACCCCCAGGGGCAGTGGCCCCCCATCTGGCCCAGAGCCCCAGGCCCACTCCGAGCAACCCCTTGGCCCCGCTCGGCTGCCCCCCAGGGCCCCCAGCCCCTCTCCGATCCCCTCTCCCAGGGTCTCCCCCTTGAACAGCCTCTGAGGGGAGTGTGGGGGGGAAGGTGGGCAAAGAGGGGCCTGTAATGGCGTATGGCCCACAGCGACAGCTGGGAGCAAACACCCCATGGGAGGCAGCGGGGCACTGGGAGTGGGGGGGCGCTCAGAGTTATTGCAGAGAATCCTTCCCGGGGGCTGGCTGGGGGCGGTCTTACCCCATCCTCTGGGCAAGCTGACCCCCACGTTTGGGGTGGGGAAGGGATTTTCCCCTGGCTCAGACTGGCAGAGACCCGAGGGGGTTGGTCTCCCTCGGCAGCCTGGGGCACTCACTGGTTTGAACCGGAGAAACTGGGGGGCGTCGCTGTGACCTGACGCCTGTAACTCAGGGTTTGGGGGTGCCGGTGACTCAGCCTGAGGGGTGGGGCTGTCCCCAGGGGGAGCGAGGAGCTGGGGCCTGATGAGATGATCAGGATGGTCCCTTCTGTCCTGAAAGTCTGTGAGTCTGTCCCCGCAGGCCCGCATCCCTCTCTGAGACCCCCCACATCACCCCTCGGCCCCACAATCACTCTCCAGGCCCGCCCCAGGATGCCCCTCCGGCTGGCCCCAGCGCCCCGGTACCTGGCGTGGGTGCCCGTCCCGGCAGGGGCTGCGGTAAACGGCTCGTAGCGGCTCCAAGATCTCGGTGCCCCCCAGGTTAGCCTGGAGCAGCTGGAGGCGCTGCAGGGACCCGGCCTTGGTCTGCCGGGTATTCTCCACGCTCTGCCTGCGGGGGGCGCCGACAGGTCTGGGGCTGGGACACCCTGCCCCCAGCCAGCCCTGCCCCCTCACCCACCGACACCCCTGTCCCCCAACCAGCCCTGCCCCCTCACCCACCGACACCCCTGTCCCCCAACCAGCCCTGCCCCCTCACCCACCGACACCCCTGTCCCCCAACCAGCCCTGCCCCCTCACCCACCGACACCCCTGTCCCCCAACCAGCCCTGCCCCCTGACCCACCGACACCCCTGTCCCCCAGCCAGCCCTGCCCCCTCACCCACCGACACCCCTGCCCCCAGCCAGCCCTGCCCCCTCACCCACCGACACCCCTGTCCCCCAACCAGCCCTGCCCCCTAACCCACCGACACCCCTGTCCCCCAACCAGCCCTGCCCCCTCACCCACCGACACCCCTGTCCCCCAACCAGCCCTGCCCCCTCACCCACCGACACCCCTGTCCCCCAACCAGCCCTGCCCCCTGACCCACCGACACCCCTGTCCCCCAGCCAGCCCTGCCCCCTCACCCACCGACACCCCTGCCCCCAGCCAGCCCTGCCCCCTCACCCACCGACACCCCTGTCCCCCAACCAGCCCTGCCCCCTAACCCACCGACACCCCTGTCCCCTAACCAGCCCTGCCCCCAACAGACAGACATGCCCTGACCCCCAACCCACAGACACACCCTGCCCCCAGCCAGCCCTGCCCCCTCACCCACCAACACCCCTGTCCCCCAACCAGCCCTGCCCCCTAACCCACCGACACCCCTGTCCCCCAACCAGCCCTGCCCCCTCACCCACCGACACCCCTGTCCCCCAACCAGCCCTGCCCCCTCACCCACCGACACCCCTGTCCCCCAACCAGCCCTGCCCCCTCACCCACCGACACCCCTGTCCCCCAACCAGCCCTGCCCCCAACAAACAGACATGCCCTGACCCCCAACCCACAGACACACCCTGCCCCCTAACCAGCCCTGCCCTGACTCCCAACCCACAGACACACCCCGTCCCCTAACCAGCCCTGCCCCCTCACCCACCGACACCCCTGTCCCCTAACCAGCCCTGCCCCCTCACCCACCGACACCCCTGTCCCCCAACCAGCCCTGCCCCCTGACCCACCGACACCCCTGTCCCCCAACCAGCCCTGCCCCCTCACCCACCAACACCCCTGTCCCCCAACCAGCCCTGCCCCCTCACCCACCGACACCCCTGTCCCCCAACCAGCCCTGCCCCCAACAAACAGACATGCCCTGACCCCCAACCCACAGACACACCCTGCCCCCTAACCAGCCCTGCCCTGACTCCCAACCCACAGACACACCCCGTCCCCTAACCAGCCCTGCCCCCTCACCCACCGACACCCCTGTCCCCCAACCAGCCCTGCCCCCAACAAACAGACATGCCCTGACCCCCAACCCACAGACACACCCTGCCCCCTAACCAGCCCTGCCCTGACTCCCAACCCACAGACACACCCCGTCCCCTAACCAGCCCTGCCCCCTCACCCACCGACACCCCTGTCCCCTAACCAGCCCTGCCCCCAACAGACAGACATGCCCTGCCCCCTAACCAGCCCTGTCCCCAACCCACCAACACCCCCTGCCCCCAACAAACAGACATGCCCTGACCCCAACCCACAGACACACCCTGCCTCCTAACTAAGAGACACCCTCTGTCCGCTAACCAGCCTTGCCCCCTAACCCAGACAGCCCCCTCCCTGCCCTTCGGACTCACGGGTAGAAGGACTCGAACTCAGACCCAAAGCCATACATGTTGAAATAACAGCCCAGGGGCAAACTCTTCAACAGGAGGACCAGGGTCTCCTGGGGACAGACAGACGGATAGAGAGCCAGCCCCACGGCCCAGCCAGCCTGGGCTGCTCCCCCGGCACGGCCCCACGGGCCCATCTAGCGCAGGCTCCCGCCTGGCCGTCCCTTGGTGCTGCTGATGCGCTGGCGGGACAGGTCTCTGCGTCCATGGGGCAGGCCGTGCTGCCGGAGCGGCCCAGCAGGAGGACGAACTCCCCGGCTGGCTCTGGGCCGGCACCACCTCGGGCACTCTGGGCAGCAGGGTCATCATCACGGCCGGGTCGCCCATCAGGGAGCCTGCGGGGAGATGGGGGCCAGCCCCCTAATAGGGTGGGCATGGGGTCGAGCCCGTGAGCCACCCCCTCAGAGCCCCATGACTGTCCCCAGAGACCCACCCCCACTGCTGTCCCTCCCCCACCCCCTCTCCCCTTAAATCCCCACCCCCGTACCCAGCTCCCCAGTGCCTGCTCTCCCATCCCCAGTTCTCCCCCATGCCTCCCAAACCTGCAGTGCTCCCCAGTGCCCACCTGCTCCCAGACACCTCGCCCTGCCAACGCCAGCTCTGCCAAGACCCCCCACTCCTGTCCCCCCCACCCTCGCCTGCCTCCAGATTCCCCCAGCACCCACCTTCAGCAGCCCTAGGACTCCCCATTCCCCAATCATCCCCCTCATTGCACCATGACCCCCCCGATCCTATGTCACCGCTCAGCACCTACCTCACCCTCCCCAGATTCCCACCCTATGGATCCCCCTCTGCGCCCCCGCCCAGGGGTAGTAGGGTTCAGGATCCCCTCCCGCACCTGGCTCGGCTCCGGGCAGCCCGGCCTCCAGCACCGCGCTGGGTTTGGGTGGCTCCGTGTCATACACCAGCAGCTCCAACTCCCTGTCCCACGGGGGGGCCTGGGCCAGTGACACCTGGGGGGCGACAGACACACAGTCACCTCCACACGGTTCCGGGGGGGGCAGGGTCCTGCTGGCTCTCGCGCCCGGCTCGGCACCCGCCAACGGAGACGGGGTGAGGGGCAGACCCTGGGAACGCTGGCTGGGCCCCCCGGGTTAGGTGGATAAAAGAGAAGGAAAAACAACCCCAAAGGCCAACGTGGGAACTTGGCTTTTCCTGGTGAAAAACTGCAAAAGTTTGACATTTTGGGGAGTCTAAATCTTTCCAATTTGGGGGTGACATTTTCCTGGTCCCCCCACCTCCATTTACTTCCATTGAGAAACAAGGAGAGGGAAAATCCCAGACACTAAACACTTACAGAGCCCAGCAACTGCCAGGGATTTCATCCCCAAACTGGCAGATTTCTGGGAAATTCCCCAGATCCGTTGCTGTCACTCGATCCCCCACCCCCTCAATCATCCAAAGAGTCTGGCCCATGCTCCCCCTTTCGGGACCCACCCCGCACCCTACACCACATCTCTCACCCCCGGGACCTTCCCCCCACCCACAGCCCCGTTCCCTGGAACCCACCCCTCAGCCCAGAACCCTCCCCCTGCCCCACCCCCAGCACCCTCCTCCCAGCAGGGATGGCTGGGACCCAGGTGTCCAGGTGAGCCCTTACCTGGGCAGTGGTTAAGTTCCCGGCTGTATAGCTCAGGGGGGTGAGGGGGCAGTTGGAGAGCATGTGGTCGATGCCGTGGGGCGACTGCAGCATGGCGCTTCGGCTCAGGGTGTAGGGCAGCTCCCCCTGGAGGACCCGTGGGACCTCCTGGGTGATGTTCTCCCCATCCTACCCTGCAGAGAGAGACACGGGGTGAGGGCCAGGGGGCTGGGAGAGTGGGGGAAGATGGGGGGTATGAGTTTTTTGGGGGGTATTGGGCTTGAATATCAGGGGATTTCAGGATGGCTGGGGTGGGTCATATACCCTGGGGCGGTGACTGCAGACCTGGGGGGGGGGGGGCGCACTTACCGCAGGGAACACAGTAGTGGCCTATGGGGCATTATGGGGGCTATATGGGTCTTTCACTGTGGGGTACGTAGAAGGGGCTATGGAGGTTTCAGGGGGTACAGGCTGGGGGGTCACTCACAGTGGGGTGTGTAGCTGGGGTTCTGGGGGCTATGTGGTACAGGGAGCTATGTGGGATCTAGGGCACTTAAAGGTCTGGTCTCAACATGGGGCATGTAAAAGGGGTGCAGCATGGTTGGAAGCACACAGCTGGGGTACAGGAGGGTCTCACCATGGGGCGTGTGCGGGGGGGCGGGGGTCTGTTGGTGTCACAGTGATGGGGGTAGGGGATCTGTGGGTCTCACTGGAGGGCGCGGAGTGGGGACAGGGGGATCGTGGGTCTCACAGTGGGGCATGTAGCAGAGGCGCAGGGGGATCTGTGGGTCTCACTGTGGGGCGTGTAGCGAGGGTGTAGCATGGTCAGCAGCACGTAGCGGGTGGCCCCGTCCCCGTACAGCTCCTGTGCCTGCCGGGAGAGACAGGGTCACCCCGAGATCCCTGTCCCCCAAGATCCCCTGCCCCCCCCGACCAGCACATCCCTGTACAGCTCATGCACCTGCTGGGAGAGATGGGGTCACCCCGAGATCCCCTCAGCCCAGTCCCCTCCTCTCTCCCCCCTGGGACCCCCCGCCCCCAGCACCTGTCTCTTCTCCTGGAGCTGGGCCTGGATGCAGGCCCCCCGCAGCCGGGCCTAGAAGGCGTCGACAGCCGTCTCGGCGTCCACGGGGAATTTGAACACGGCCTCCACGGACCCCAGCTCCTCATTCCTGCAGAGCAGCTGGCAGCCCACGTCCGCCACAAAGCCTCAGATCAACACCGACACCGAGCTGTGGTGCAGGGGCACTGGGGGGAGGGGGACATCAGCCACAGGCCCCCCACGGGCACCGGGGGGAGGAGCCACGTCAGCCATGGGGCCACCCTCCCCCTCACAGCACCGTCCCCCGCAGCCCTGACTCACCCGGCTCCTTGGAGCTGGTCAGGAGGCCGCAACTCATCATCTCGGCTCCAGGGTCGGGGATCTGTGTGAGGGGAAGGTCGGGGGGTGAGATACAGGGTTCCCATGGAAACTGATGGGCACAGGGTGCCCTGACACCCCCCCCCCACACACACACACACTCAGCGATGGCTCTGAGACCCCAGCCCCACCCCTCTGCTCAGCCAGGTCCTGTGGCAGGGAGTCCCACAGGCCCAAGCTCCTGAGATCAGAGTCATGGCTCTGCTCCAACTCTGCCAGCCCCCCACAGGGAGGGGCAGGCAGGGACTGGGGTACAGCTGGCAGTTGGGGGATGGAGAGAGAAACATAGGGGGATGTATGGGGATGGATGGACAGATGGAAGGAAGGAGAGGTGCAGGGGTCAGACGGACAGACGGAATGAAGGGGGATGGGGGACTCGTGCGTTAGAATGAGGGGGCTGGGAGCCAGGACTGCTGGGTTTTATCCCCAGCCCCTGGGAGGGGGGCCCTGGAACAGCGACAGGGGTTGCAGGGGACTCGGCTCGGTCACTGGGGGGTTGTTAACCCGGCTAGGCCCTTCTCCCCACTGTCGCCCTGCAGAAAAGCAGAGGTTTGTGGAGCAGGCTCCAGCTCCTGGCCGTTCTTGGCAAGGACACGGCCCTGCTATTTACTCATCTTTCACCCCAGGCTGGAGCAGTCGCCATAGACCCCCCCGCCCCAACGGGGGTGAAATGCAGCCCTTGGCCGTGCCCAGGGGCTCCCGGCGTTCTTGTTCCATGCCCCCGAGCCGTTTGGCCTGGGCCTTGGATTTGCTGCCTTACGACGGGGTAAGAGGGCGGCAGCCGGTTCATTTCTCCCGCAGCAGAAATCTGGCTCTGAGGCGTGCAGGGAGTCTCCGCGGAGGAGCGGGGAGCTGAGGGTGGGATGGGGGCGAGGAACGCCAGAGCTGCCGTGAGCGAGAGGGGCTCCCAACCCCACTCTCCGAGCCTCGTTTCTGCTTGCCACCACTCCAGCCCCCTGGAGAATTCCCAGCTGGAAGGTGGGACGGGGAGACTGGGATCACCTGGGGGGCGGGGGGGGGGGGGGAACGTAGGCAGATTTCTAGACAAACCTCCTGCCCGGCTTCACACATGGCCCAGGATGGAGAATCCACCGGAGCCCCGGGGAGTTGGGCCAGCAGCTAATTCCCCCCCTCCCCGCCAGACAGGTGAGCCTCCCTCCTCGCCTGAATTCATCTGCCTGCAACTCCCAGCCACAGACAGGCCACGTTCCCCCCCGCAGGTATTTACCGCCTCTCTGGGCTGCGCTCCCTAGGCTGGGAAAGGGCTGAGGCCGGGGCAGGGCTCCAGCGGGGCGCGGGGGGGGGTCGGTTGGTCCCGGCACTGAACTCTGATGCCTAATTCCCCGCCCGGAGGAAGGGAGTCGGCGTGAAACTTCGGCCGATTCCCAGGCGGCGGCTCCTGCTGCAGCAGCTGCTTCTTGGGGTGCGAGGGAGCCGCAGGGCGGGGTGGGCGGGGGTGGGGAGCTCCGACCCCTCATGGGACCCAGCGGACCCCAGGAGCCTGTGGGGAGCAGGTCAGGGCCGGTGCCCCCCCGTGCAAAAGGGGAGGGCTGAGATTTGTGTCCTCACACTGGCCGGGCGCCACGGGGATGGCCCCTGGGAAACCCACGCAGGGAGAAGCGCGGGAAGGGGGGTGGATCGGGGGGGCGGAGCAGAAACGTTTCGGGGTCACCTCCCTCCAAACACCCCCAAACCCGCCCCGGCATGCAGGGCCCCGCAGCCAGGGCGGGGAGACTCTGCAGGGGCGAAGCCCTGAGTCGGGGGATGGGCCCAGACCAGGGGGTGGGGGACCCTGGACACGGAAGGGAAGGGGGGGCCGGGCCCCCCAGGGAAGGGGGCTCGACTAGGGCCCGATCCGCACCCCCGGTACCTTCTCGCTCGGTCTCTGAGCAGCGAAGCCCTGAGCCAGGCTGGGGGGGGAGAGTGTCCCCGCGAGCCCCGCCCCCCGCCAGGGAGCGTCTACAAACGCCTCACCCCCCACCCAACCCAGCCAGGGAGCGTCTGCAAACGCCTCACCCCCCACCCAACCCAGCCAGGGAGCGTCTGCAAACGCCTCACCCCCCCACCCAACCCAGCCAGGGAGCGTCTGCAAACACCTCACCCCCCACCCAACCCATCCAGGGAGCGTCTGCAAACGCCTCACCCCCCCACCCAACCCAGCCAGGGAGCGTCTGCAAACACCTCACCCCCCCCCCCAGCCCAGCCAGGGAGCGTCTGCAAACGCCTCACCCCCCACCCAACCCAGCCAGGGAGCGTCTGCAAACACCTCACCCCCCACCCAACCCAGCCAGGGAGCGTCTGCAAACACCTCACCCCCCCCCCCCAACCCAGCCAGGGAGCGTCTGCAAACACCTCACCCCCCCACCCAACCCAACCCAGCCAGGGAGCGTCTGCAAACACCTCACCCCCCACCCAACCCAGCCAGGGAGCGTCTGCAAACACCTCACCCCCCCACACACCCAACCCAGCCAGGGAGCGTCTGCAAACGCCTCACCCCCCACCCAACCCAGCCAGGGAGCGTCTGCAAACGCCTCACCCCCCACCCAACCCAGCCAGGGAGCGTCTGCAAACACCTCACCCCCCCACACACCCAACCCAGCCAGGGAGCGTCTGCAAACGCCTCACCCCCCACCCAACCCAGCCAGGGAGCGTCTGCAAACGCCTCATCCCCCACCCAACCCAGCCAGGGAGCGTCTGCAAACACCTCACCCCCCACCAAACCCAGCCAGGGAGCGTCTGCAAACGCCTCACCCCCCACCCAACCCAGCCAGGGAGCGTCTGCAAACGCCTCACCCCCCACCCAACCCAGCCAGGGAGCGTCTGCAAACGCCTCACCCCCCACCCAACCCAGCCAGGGAGCGTCTGCAAACGCCTCACCCCCCACCCAACCCAGCCAGGGAGCGTCTGCAAACGCCTCACCCCCCACCCAACCCAGCCAGGGAGCGTCTGCAAACGCCTCACCCCCCCCACCCAACCCAGCCAGGGAGCGTCTGCAAACGCCTCACCCCCCCACCCAACCCAGCCAGGGAGCGTCTGCAAACGCCTCACCCCCCACCCAACCCAGCCAGGGAGCGTCTGCAAACGCCTCACCCCCCACCCAACCCAGCCAGGGAGCGTCTGCAAACGCCTCACCCCCCCCCCACCCAGCCCAGCTAGGGAGCGTCTGCAAACACCTCACCCCCACCCAACCCAGCCAGGGAGCGTCTGCAAACACCTCACCCCCCACCCAACCCAGCCAGGGAGCGTCTGCAAACACCTCATCCCCCACCCAACCCAGCCAGGGAGCGTCTGCAAACGCCTCACCCCCCCACCCAACCCAGCCAGGGAGCGTCTGCAAACGCCTCACCCCCCCACCCAACCCAGCCAGGGAGCGTCTGCAAACGCCTCACCCCCCACCCAACCCAGCCAGGGAGCGTCTGCAAACACCTCATCCCCCACCCAACCCAGCCAGGGAGCGTCTGCAAACACCTCACCCCCCCACCCAACCCAGCCAGGGAGCGTCTGCAAACGCCTCACCCCCCACCCAACCCAGCCAGGGAGCGTCTGCAAACACCTCACCCCCCACCCAACCCAGCCAGGGAGCGTCTGCAAACGCCTCACCCCCCACCCAACCCAGCCAGGGAGCGTCTGCAAACACCTCACCCCCCACCCAACCCAGCCAGGGAGCGTCTGCAAACACCTCACCCCCCACCCAACCCAGCCAGGGAGCGTCTGCAAACACCTCACCCCCCACCCAACCCAGCCAGGGAGCGTCTGCAAACGCCTCACCCCCCCAGCTAGGGAGCATCTGCCAGCTCCCCGTCCCCAGCTTCTATAACCCAGGGACCGTCTGCACAGTTCGCCGCCCGCCCGCCCACCCGGGAGCCAGGGACTGTCTGCAAACTCTTCGCTCCACACATCCTGCCATGTCCCCCCATTGAACTGGGGCTGGGGAGAGGGGGTCTCCAAACTGCCCCTTGCTCCTTCCTGTCCCTTTATGGTGCAAAAAGCAGGAAGGATTGTGGATGCAAATGTTTCAACTCCAAGATACCCCTTTCCCATCAGGGTATTCACCCCACACTCTCCATCCAGGGGCAGTGGTGAAAGAGGGGCGAGAACCCGTCAGTTGACTGTCACACCTGCCTCTCAATAGCGAGAAGGCATCTGAGAGACATGAGGAAGCTCAGCCAGATGTGGGGAAGGGAGGGGGGAGTTTTTCCACCCACCGCGTTTCCTCTGGGGTCTCTGCAGAACCTGCTTTTAATGTCCCGCTGGATGGTGCTGGATCTGTCCCCCCGGCCCTGAGTCCTCTGTGGGTGGGAGCCCAGAGCTGGGGCAGAGAGAGGCCCCCCCTCCACACACAGCCCCACCCCCACGGACCTCTGGCCAGGGGGGACTCATTGTAATGGGGAGGTGGGAGGTCAGTCTCCATGGCCCCTCCAGACCTCTCTCTCGCTGCTGAGGCTGTCAGTGAGGTAGTGCCCAGGGGGATGGGGGCATCTTCTCCCCTACAGCCAGAGCTGGGACCCACCAAATGGACCCCACAAGCAGGCATCAGCTGGGGTCGCTCTTCCACCCCCACGGAAGTGGCTCTGGACCGTAGCTGCTGCTGGGGCAGGTTCATAGGAGGCACCTGTGAACGGGGCAGCCTGACCCACCCAGGGGATGGGGATCCCCCCTTCCTTGCAATTTCAAACATCACAGTGTGAGAGGAGGGGGATCCCCACCCCCCACTCCCTGATACCCCCTCACCCTCGCTGTGAGCCTCTCAGCAAGGACTGCGGGGGACTCCGGCCTGGAGAGAATCTGGAGAGAGAAGAGAAGAGAAGAGAAGAGAAGAGAAGAGAAGAGAAGAGAAGAGAAGAGAAGAGAAGAGAAGAGAAGAGAGCTCCAGGGAGGGGATGGGGGTGCAGAGGGATGGAAGGATGCTGGGCGGGGGTATCTCCAGATAGACAGACAAAGGGATGCGGGCCGAGGGAGGTCATTTACCCAGCACAAGCAGAAGGAGAGTTCGTGCCATCCTGAGCCGGTTGCTCTGGGGTGGGAGCTGGGTTCTCAACTCAGCCACCGGACCCGTCTGGGTGCAGGGAGGGGGACGGGCCCTTCCCCTCTGATGGAGGCAGAGGAAGTCATAGATTCATAGATTCATAGATATTTAGGTCAGAAGGGACCATTATGATCATCTAGTCTGACCTCCTGCACAACGCAGGCCACAGAATTTCACCCACCACTCCTACAAAAAAACCTCACACCTATATCTGTGCTATTGAAGTCCTCAAATTGTAGTTTAAAGACCTCAAGGAGCAGAGAATCCTCCAGCAAGTGACCCGTGCCCCATGCTACAGAGGAAGGCGAAAAACCCCCAGGGCCTCTTCCAATCTGCCCTGGAGGAAAATTCCTTCCCGACCCCAAATATGGCGATCAGCTAAACCCTGAGCATATGGGCAAGATTCATCAGCCAGATACTACAGAAAAAGTCACAGCCTTAGGCGCAGTCACCGCTCAGCTCAGAGGGCCATTGCACTGTAACTGCAGTCCTCTTACTTTAAAGTGTAATGTGTATCCCTCTTTTGTATTTATATAGGACTCATGTTGAAGGAGTTTTTTGTCCACCCACTCTGTTCCTGTGAGACACTAGGGCAAATTCTCCAAAGTCAAGTGAGTTACACCAGATGTGAATTTGGTCCAATGTCCCTTTGTAACATCAGTACCCAAGCTTGTATCCCAACCTGATAATCACTCCATAGGAAGGATAAATAAGTCTTTAATTTAAATACTCAGATCCTCAAACCATGAGCCTGGGATTTATATTGCATATTAGACAAAAAGCGCACAATAAAAATCATATCGTATGAGGTGATCAGGTCCCTCATTCACATTAATTGCTGTGTTTCTGTGTCTTGCTATCACTGTACACTGAGTTGAGTATGTTGTGAAATCAGTAACTTGAATTATTCTTTTATCTTGTGAACCATCAAATGATATTTCCCGAATTGTTTCAGGTGCTCCGATGGTCCAGTGAAGCACAGTCTAGAAATTCCATTTGAAACATCCATGTTTGCCAAGAGAAACCAAAGCTACCAGTAAAATTCTATTCAAGTATCAGGGGAAATGAAGGTGTATTAACTGTATGGAGATCACAGTTAACAAAAATTCTCTCTCTCTGTGTCCCCAGACACATCTATCTATCTAATCTAATTTATCGTACTATCTAGGTATTCCAACAATAAATATATTCAGACTAATCAAGTGCATAGTGTCTCAGAAAAGTAGAATTCACAGAATAAACTAAATTGGTTGAGAACGATTTGGGGACATAATCTTCCTTGTACATATCACTTTCATAACCTTTAACATTTTGAAACAGCCTCCACCAGGCCCAAAGTGATATTTATCCACAAAAGCACCACATTTCGGAGGCATTTCATGATTCTAACACCTGTGAGTGCATGGAAACGTTAGAATTTACACTCACGAAACTCAATGGGCTCAAGATTCAATGGAAACATGGACACTGCTTATGTGAATCAGTGAGTGACCACTTACAATGATCTTTATGTGAATATTAGGTAAATCAGATGGCACAAAATCTTAACCAGTTCCATGTTATTTTATGAAGCAATATTAATTATACATAGCACATCCGTATGTTTTAAGTACATTTGGTAGACTGGATGCTAATCTACTGTAAATTGGCAGTTGAAGGTCTGGCCCAAGACAGCAGTCAAGCCTCAAAGGGTTTGAATGTTGGGTTAAGATAAAATTCTGGACAATGTAAGGTGAAATCCTGGCCGCACTGAAATTAAGTTCTGTCGTTGACGTCAGTGGGGCTAGGATCTTCTTATGATTTTTAATGTCTGTCTCACAATATTTGTTGTTTTTCTTCAAATCTCAACTGCTTGAATCAACAGATCAGCTTTCATATTTTCTTTTACATAATCATTATCCCTCTCTCTTCGGTAGTTCTTTTCATCCATAGATCACAAAGCACTATATAAAGGAGGTGAGAATCATTATCCCCATTTTACAGATGTGGAAACTGAGGCACAGAGAGAAGCCATTTGTTAGGGGGCTTATTCCTTCACCCACTTACTTCCCTGGTCCTTCTCGCATGAACAGAGAGCAACAATACCTGAAGTCCAAAGGTGCAAACAATTCGATGTTTATTGGGGTGAACTTCCAGCAAGCATGATTCCAGTTTCCTTCCTTAGTGTCCCTCTTCCCAGCTCTGATACCACAGAGCCTTACACCTGTCTCCCTCTTCCCATTCCTGCCGTTAGCCAAACATGATTCCAATTTTCCCATCCACAGTTCCCATTTCCCCCTGCCCACACACCCACCCACCCACTCACTTCCTGATTGACTGCAGACTATACAGCCCCCTAACACCATTACTTGCCCAAAGTCATCCACCAAGCCAATGGCAGAGCCAGGAATAGAACTAAGAAAAGGAGGACTCGTGGCACCTTAGAGACTAACCAATTTATTTGAGCATAAGCTTTCGTGAGCTACAGCTCACTTCATTCTCCTAGTTACAGTCCAGTCCTCTTGCCACCAGGGCACACTCATGGTTACAGAGAAAAGCATAAAAACATGAAGTGCACCCTACAGACTCAAAAACCAGACAGCAAATCAAAAGAACCCAACATTTATTATTTAAAGCCAATCTCATGATTTCTAACAACGTCTCCTCTCCTTGCTGAGATGCTCGCAGCGAGGGTGAGGGGGTATCAGGGAGTGGGGGGTGGGGATCCCCCTCCACTCACACTGTGATTTTAAAGGTGAATCAGGACTAAGATTCTGGATTCAGTTTTGACATCATCAAAATTTTGTAAGCTATTCTCACATATTTTCAGTCCAAACCGGCAGAATCCGTGTGAAATCAATCTTTCCAAAATTTTGGAATGCCCGTGTACTAAAAACAAAGAAAAAAAGAAGCCTACAAAAATACCCATCTGGGTTTTTACCCAGTCTGGAACTGGAACTGGAACTTTATTCTGAATCCCCTTCAAAATCCACTGGGGTCTTGATTTGAGGTTCCTGTGGGTTTATCTTACCTCGGTTTGGAAGGGATAAATTTTTATCAGTAAATGTCAGGAAATGCCAGTTTCGCCACACAGAACGTCAACCGCCCCCCCCCCAAAAAAAAAGGTCCAAAAAACCAGTTGTCATTAAATAATTATTCTGTGACCCACCTTGTTGTCTGACATGCCACAGTAATTTCCCACAAGTGTGAAAATACAAATAGACAATTTTTTTTAAAAAAATGCTCACAAATAAACCTTAATATTCTCTGTCAAAATTATAAAAAATAAAAATTGAATTCTGCCAAGCCTGTCGATATCTCTATCCTCTCCACAGGCCAGGCCTTAATAGAAATAAATAATTGGCACATGTGCAATTTGTTTCATTTTAAATTAAATACAAAGTAAGAGGATAATAATGCATAAGGGCTGGATTTTGAAAGGTATTTAGGTGCTTAGTGGGGTTTTAAAAAGTATCTAGGCCCTTAAAACTCATAGAAAATCCCATTAGGCACCTAAATACATTTAACAATCTGACTGTAAATGTTCAAGGATGTGAGACACTAAGGACCAGATTGTTAAAGGTATTTAGTCACCTAACTCACACTGATTTCCATTGGAGTTGGGCAGCTAATTATCTTTAGACTTCTGGCCCTCAGGGATTGTTGTTGTTTTTTCAGTACCCTATCAACTTTGGTATATCTTCCATGTGCAGACTCATTTTTCTTTCACCACATTTTCTGTGACAGCCAATGACCTCCAGCACATTTTGAAAAACATCGCTTCCCTGAATACATGTCTCAGGGCTTCTTTTACCTCTGGGGTCCTCAGTGTGTAGATGAAAGAGTTCAACAGGGGTGTGACAATAGTATTCAAGATGGTGACTATTTTGGTCAATTCCAATGAGTTCTGCATGGAAGGGCTGACATGTAGGAAAATGGTCGAACCGTACCAGATAATCACAACTGTGAGATGGGAAGAGCAAGTTAAAAAGGCCCTTCTCCATTCCTTATCTGATGGGATTGTCAGTACAGTGGAGATGATGTAAATGTAGGAGAGCAGGGTTATGACACAGGAGCCCAGGATGAAGATGAAGGAGATGATAAAGGCCACCGGATCAATAAGGTGCAGGATCAATAATCTGTGCAGGAAAGAACTATCCACGGTGCTATGTCCCCAAAAAAGTGATGGATGACACTAGGGCACAGAAGGACAACCTGGTGATCAGAAATGCTGGGACAGAAATAGCCAGGAAACCACACAACCAAGAGCCAACAGCCAGCTGGTGCTGTTCAGGATGGAGCTGTAGAGCAAAGGATAGCATATAGCCAAATAGCAGTCGTAGGCCATGACAGCCAAGAGAAAATCTTTGTGCATCCTAGGGAGAAAACAAAATACATCCGTAGGACACGGCTGACGAAGAAGATGGATTTGCTTTGGGACACAAGGTTGGCAAGCGTCTTTGGGATACAAGCTGTGGTCTGCCATACCTGCGGGAAGGAGAAATTGCAGAGAAGGAAGTACATTGGGGTGCGAAGGCGACGGCTGGTTGCCACTAGGACTATGATCGCCACATTTCCTGTGACAAGCAAGAGCACAAAGAGTGAGATCTGCAAATATTGGGTCGCAGGGAATCCCAGGAGAATAAATTCCTTCACACTGGTGTGATAGCCCTTTTCCAGTGCGGTCAGCTGTTTTACCTGCCAAAACAAATGAAGACATGAAATTAAACTGATTAAACACAACTGTGGCTTTGTGGGTTACAGATGATTTTGATGCACAGAAAGAGCAGATAATTAAAAGAGGCAGGAAATAACGGTTTAAGGCTGAAAATATCCTATTGCTATTACATTTCTGGAGCCTTCCTGCTCACAGGGTGAATTTAAGCTTGTCCTAAATTTTCCTGTGGAAACTTTTTTTCCAGTGGAAAGTGGCTTTTGGACCAAAAAGAAACTTTCAGGATAGAAATTCCATTTTCAGGTGTTCCTTGAAAAACACAATTTTTAGTTTTTGTCAATGAAACATGTTTTTTCCACGGTCAGCATCCAAAGCCCAAGATTGATTTTATTTTAATTAATATTTTTGTTGTTTTAAATTGAAAATTTTCAAATCAAAAGTTGTTTTCTGGGTGTGTGTGGGGGGCAAGAGTTGTCCTTTTGACAAAACCCTGAAAAATGTCAACAGAAAAAACAACATTTTTCCTGTAAATTATTCAGGAGCCAAATCATTTTCAAATGAGACCTATGGGTGTTAGGCATTCAGCACAATCTGTGATTCTTTTAGAAGTGAACAAAACCCCATCGTCTCTTTTGAAAATCCCTGCTAAATAGGGTGAGCTTTTCAAAAGTTCTCAGTATAGGCCTATTTCTGCTCCCGAGGAAGGAAGTCAATAGGATTTTTGTCATTGAGTCAGTGGGAGCAGACTTAGGTCAATACTGAACACATGAGATTTGTACCTGTCAATTTCCTTCCTACAATGCAAGAGGACATTTAATTCTTTTTGTGCAGAAAGTCTCAGGTTCTAAGCCTGCTGAAGTCCCAAGTTGGAGTGGGGATGTTATACAAAGTTGCAGTTCAGAGGACAGCTACTCAATTTTGGAGCATAAATAACCATTTACATCTATAAACCAGCATTCATTTTGGGTAGTTGAAAATGAGTCAGTTGCAACCTCCTTTGACCAATTGAGACTGAGGGGTGCAAGGCCATGCAATGCGCCAATTACAGCAAAGCTCAGGGCCAGAGAGGACCAAAGAACAAAGGAAGCAATTGTCCTAAAAAAAAAAAAAATCAAAAAATGCATCCCTTTTTTATCAGAATTTTAAATTCTGATGAAGAATTTCATCAAAACTGTGAATTTCAAACATTTTTGACCAGCTGTGCCAGGAGTCTGCAATTCTTCTCCCCGTTTAGTCAGTCGAACATACTTCTCAACCAGAACCGTTAATAGAACCCAGGAGCCCTGATTCTCAGCCCCCGCTCTGCTCAAACCACGATCCTAACTCCCCTCAAAGAATGGGAATAGAACCCAAGTGTACTGATTCCTGGTCCTTTGATACAACAGCTATTCTATGCATCCCTAAAAGAGCTCGGCACAGAACCCGGGTACCCTCACTCCCACACAACAGACCGCAAGCCCCACAAATACAGCAAAACTGTAATATGCCAAGTTTCTAAAACACCTTCTGAAAAAAATATCAGGTTCCCAGTGCTGGCCAAAAGTTTCCTTCACAGATGGATTAATGCTGAGGTCTCAAATTTGAGGCATTCAGAATTAGAAGCCGCTTTTGAAAAAGTTGTCCCTACCTTGAAATCTATCAATGACTTTTACAGTGAATGTTCTGAATTTTTGTTTGATTGCTTGTTTTGGGTGTTCTGAGTTTTCATTTTTCATAACCTAAATTGAGTCCCCCTCCCTATTTGGATTTGAATTTGCAAAGGATCCGAAGGGAGTTATGAAATGTAATGGAGTTGGGCGCCTAACTCCCTCAGACACCTTTGAAAATCCCAGCCTTAAATATTTTGTATCAAAGTCTAATCAACACGGGCAATCAACTATTATATTTTCTCCCTCTTCAATATAAACCATTTATTTTGTTATGAATAACATCCTATGAATAACATCTAATGCCCTGATTCTGCAAAGAGTTAATACATAAATAAACTTGCATATATAGACATATATAAAACAAAAATGCCTAAATTTACTCACATGAATGATTCCGTTGAAGTCAAGGGTTCCACTCACATGAGTAAAGTGAGGAAAATAAGTAGAATTTCTGAACATTTTTAAACAATGGAACTTACTGCAACTCATCATTCAGCAAATCTTCTCACTGGGCAAACCTTCAGCTGGTGTGAATGATCAATAGATAAGGCTGATGAGAGAGGGAAGGTGGAACAATTGTACTGAGGTCCTGAGCTCAGTGCCCCCGCAAAACTATCTATTTAGGGTGAAATGGGAGGGGGAAAACATAATTTACCGGGCCTCCAAATTTCTCTCAGCAGACCTCTCAATGGAGCTACGATTATTTAGACCAACTGAGGATCTGGCTCTTTGTATTCAGTCTCCACTGATGGAAAGAGCTGAACCTAGCAAAATTTCCGGAACAGTTAAAACACCTGATTGACAAAATCTACTTGCCTGCCCTTTACCATGATGTAAATGATGAAAACAGCCGTGATATTCTATTTTCTCCATAAAAAGAAGGACTCATCTCAGTTGAATGGTAGAGTTAATCTTTTCAAGACTTTCCTCCTACTTTCAAGACTTTCCTTGTACCAGCGAGACCTTATTGGCTTGCAGGGAACTGTATGCCTTTCACAGTAAATTATGTTAAAAATATGGAATTCCTTTAAAAAAATACCTCGTTTGTAAGGCAGTGAATTGTAAGCACTCAGAACCAAGCTGGACACTGAGAAGACGATTGATTAGATAGATAGGATAGGATTAAAGTTCAAAATGATCTGGACAAACTGGAGAAAAGGTCTGAAGTAAATAGGATGAAATTCTGTGAAGACAAATGCAAAGTACTCCACTTAGGGAGGAACAATCAGTTGCACATATACACAATGGGAAATGACTGCCCAGGGAGGAGTACTGTGGAAAGGGATCTTGGGGCCATAGTGGGTCACAAGCTAAACATGAGTCAATAGTGTAACACTGTTTCAAAACAAAAAGCAAACATCATTCTGGGATGTATTAACAGGAGTGTTGTAAGCAAGACACAAGAAGTAATTCTTCTGCTCTATTCTGCGCTGATTAGGCCTCAACTGGCGTATTGTGTCCAGTTCTGGGCACCACATTTCAGGAAAGATGTGGACAAATTGGAGAAAGTCCAGAGAAGAAGAACAAAAATGATTAAAGGTCTAGAAAACTTGACGTATGAGGGAAGATTGGGGGGGAGGCAGGGAGGGAAAGGGCTTGTTTAGTCTGGAGACAAGAAGACTGAGGGGGGGAGATGATAACAGTTTTCAAGTACATGAAAGGTTGTTACAGGGACGAGGGAGGTAAATTGTTCTCATTAACCTGTGAAGATAGAACAAGAAGTAACGGGCTTAAATTGCAACAAGGGCAGTTTAGGTTGGATATTAGGAAAAACTTCTGAATTGTCAGGGTAGTAAAGCACTGGAATAAATTGTCTAGGGAAGTTGTGGAATCCCTATCTTTGGAGATTTTTAAGAGCAGGTTAGACAAACACTGTCAGGGATGGTCTAGATAATACCCTTTTAACAAAGTTAAAATAATTTTCTAACCTCAGATCAAGTTCGGTGGTTGCTTCAGATATTGATGGAAAATACAAGGTCTTTGGGAGAGGAAGAGTTATTTTGTAGATTTGCAAACTCCCTTATGATTAGTTCTCCACAGAATGTTTACATCCTTTCTGAGGTCGTATGAAAAAGTCACACATGAGGTACTTTCTGAGGAACAGTTTATGATCCTATGGGTGGCTGAACTTTCTGTTCAGCTCACAGTTGCTATCATGCATTACATTTGTTCTTGTTCACATTTGCTTGTATTAACAGAAGAAACTTCCAGTATGGGCAGGCTGTTCCCATAACTGCTTCTGCATGTGGCCTCTTACAGCTCTTTCTGAAGGACGAGCATTTGGTGAGGATTACCATACACTCGAGACTGAGACAGTCAGGTTTATTCATTCAAACCTTTCTTTGAACCAAAAGCAAGGCCCTGCACGTTACAATTACCATAAAAGCAATGAATGACAGATATACAGAAAAAGATATTGCCCAATTGCCTTCTCTTGGGGGCGTAGTCACTGTCGATTTTTCCTACGAGGGTCTGACTATTCCCTTACACTCTAGCATATTTATACTTTACACGTTATCTGACCATCCAATCAACATTAAGCATTGTGTCTTACCTTACCCATAGTATATACATGTGCAGGCTTCAGTTTACAAAACTTTTTCTGTCCAGGCTACTTTCATGTCATCATGTCCCTTTTCCAATTGGTTTATTTACTTGGATCATACCACTCAAATATAGGGACTTTTCTGTTTTTCACAATACAGGGACTTTTTGGCAATACCTTTTATGTATTATACTGATTAACTCCCTTTTATCTATGTCCTTCAACACAGTACAAAACACCTTTGTCTTATCCAGCTGCTGTAAGCATTGTTTAAAGAAGTCTCTCCACACGGACGAATTTCGCAAGCAACACTCATGTCAAGCAAAGACTTGGCTGAAGCCAGTGAGCTTAGCATAAGTATTACCCTGGCCTGTCCACATTTCTTCACCAGACTAGACCCATGTGTAGGACTCTTCCAACACCAGGCACTGGTCACTGTTACAGATGCTTTCCTTAGACTCCAACAACAGGGTGTAAACTGGTGACAAATGCAATGTTGATATTTCTCCACCACAATGTGAGCAAAGACTTAATAATTCATATCATACAAGTCATCAACTCACTATATCAGCTGTAGATTTCTATCAACCTATGTCTTTGGTCCTGTGTCCCATGCTGAGATGAGGAATCGACTTCACCCAGTGCACTACTGAAGACCTCCGTAAGTGATCCTGTGAGGGTTAGGTGTAAGGTAAGTACTTCTCAGCACAGGATGATTTTCACCCTAAGGCGTTCAGAATCTGCCCACTGGCTCTGAACTGGAACAAGTCACATTTTCTGTATTCTAGCCACAAACACACGTGCTCTCATCTTTGCAGCTCATTTACATTTAGGAGCTCTGACCTATCATTTAGAATGGGGTGTCCATGTTGCCAAGCCTAGCGATGTTATCATGAATCTCTCACGGAGTTGAGGGCCATAAAGTCACAGATCCTGATTCTCTTCTCACATGTATTGCACTATTATGGGGAGTAGCTTCTGCTTTAGGGGCCAGTCCTGCCTCAATTAAGTCCATGCCAAAGTGGACTGGTATTTTCAAATGTGCCTAAAGGAATTTAGGCGCCCAAAATTAATTAATTTAAATGGGAGTTGGAAACCTAACTCCCTTAGTCGCCTTTGAAAATCCCAGCCTAAATCTCTGGAAGGGGAAGGGAGATCAGGTGCATAATTTCAGCAATTATTTTACCCCTGACTTAAATTTTATTCAGTCCTGAGCCCAGCAAATTCCCATTGTATTTACCAGGATGATGCCTGATATTGCTCAGTAATTTTCACACCCATGTGGACGGCAAATGCTCTGAGCAGTTCAGGATTTCATGAGCACAATGACAACCCGGTGGAACTGGATAGCTAAGCACCAGGGCTGAGCTCCCCAAAGGTATAAAGGTGCTAAAGAGACAAACAGGTGCCTAGCATGATCTTCAAAAGCACCTTGGTGTCTAACTTCCATTGAAGTCCCTAGAATTCAAACTATATTACATTCAAGCACACTAGGGAGCCTTAGGGTAAAATTTCCTAAAGCACCTAGATGACTTAGGAGCTTCAGTCTCATTGGCTCTTTAGTCAATTAGCTGCACTTGAAAATTTAACTGTCCATCCTATTTTCAAAAGTGATTTAGGGCCAGATTAGTTGAGGTATTTAGGCACCTAGTGGGATTTTGAAAAGCACCTTGGTACCTCAAACATTGATTTCAATGGATGTTAGGCAACTAGAAGGTTTGAAAATTCCACTAGGTGCCTAAATACTTTTAAAAATCTGGCCCTGGGGCTTGTCTATGCAGAGAAGACACAGCAACTTAACTTCAATATCTTTATTTAGCCCACTGCAACTTTTGTGCCTTTGTGGACTCTTAGGTTGAAAACTGGTTATATCAGTTCAGTTTGCACCTGAAAATTGATATACATGAGGTTTAAACCAATATAATATCCACACACAAAGTTGCACTCTTTTAGCTAAATTGGTATAAAATCACACCTTTCATTATGTCAGTACAACTTTTTGTGTAGACTAGAGGCAAATATTTTAAAAGCACCAAAGTGTCTTAGAACCAGATTTTCAAAGGTTATTAGGTGTCTAGTGGGATTTTCAAAGGCCTAGGCACCTAAACCCCATTGAATTCAATTGGAGTTATGTGCTTAACCTGCGTAGGTACTTCTGAAATTCCCACTAGGTACCTATCTGCCTATCTTCAGATGTCTAAATGTCTTTAGCCTCTGGTGCTTTATACTTCTGTATCTTAGACCACCTATTAGGTTGCCTAAATGTGGACGTAGTTGCCTAACTTTGGGCAGCCACTTAGGGCCAGATTTTAAAAAGTATTTAGTCACCTAGTGAGATTATTAAAAGGACATAGGCACCTAACATCCACAGAAATCAATGAGTTGTAGGTTCCGAGGTGCTTCTGGAAATTTCAATAGGCATCTAAATATCTTGAGAAATCTGACCTTTTGTCTTTTACAAATGGAGAAACTAAGGAACAAAGAACTTAAACAATTTCACAGTGGTCCATCAGCAAGTCAATGGAGACACAGAACCAAGGTCTCCTAACTTCCAATGCTCTTCTTTAAACAAGGACACCGTCCTTACTAAGCCAGGGGTTTGGCACATTCTTGAGAAGACAGTGAAATTCTGTTGAGACCAAATCCCAAGAGCACTTCTGAGGAACATAAGTTCATCTTCTTTCTTGGACCTGTTGAGTTGCCATACATAAACAAAGCAGGTAAGGGAAAAAGACAGCAGGGTGATGACAAAATGGTAATGCAATGAGACTCTAATCAATATAGAAATTTATGCAATAAGTAGGAAGATTTTGTGTATGAAACCTTTAAATGTTTGATTTATAGCTGGAGGAAAAAATATGGCTCGCAATGCATTTTTTTCCTCAGAATCCAAGAACGCCTCATTCTAAGGAGAGAATATAATGTGTGAAGGGGGTCTGTTCTGGCTAGCTCTGTCAGCAAAAGCTAATAAGTTAGGTCCACTAGAGAGAGAGAGAGAGAGAGAGGATCCCAGAAATATACTTTAAACCACTTGTATTAAGATCTATTTTTTGTATACTTGGTAATGTGACCTACTGGGCCATATCTGGTTGGAAGGAATAGGTTTCCCAGTGAGTAATTGGTTCATCTGTAACATACTTCCTTCTCTCTCACTTACTTTCTCACTTTCTAAATTTCACTCATCTTTTTCAACTCTTGAATGCAGAAGAGAAAATAACTATATGATAGATCTGTGGCACTCGCTGCTGCTGTAACTTATTGAGTCGCATAGATAAGAATGTAAAAATGGATTGGATATTTCTCTTAGAGGTAGACTTAGGTTTCCATAGCCACAAATGCCACATGGATGCCCACTCCTCATTCATTTTCACGGGCATTTGTTTGTTTAAGAACCAGATTTTTAATGGTTTTTAGGCACCTAATGCGATTTTTAGAAGCATCTCGGCACCTAAAAATCCTTGATTGCAATGGGTATTAGACACCTAGCTGCTTTGAAAAATCCCACTACGCACCTACAAGCCTTTAAGAATTTGCCCCATAATCCCTTAGGCAGCTTTTGAAATCTCAGCTGTAGCCTGGTCTGGTAGATGGGAAATAAGGAGTTGGAGTTTGTCCCAGCTCTGTCACTCATTTACTGTGTGAAAGTCAGATTAACGGTCTGTGCCTCAGTTTCCCCATCTGTAAATAAATGAAATAATACCATTCACCCACCTTGGTAAAATAGTTTGAAATCTACAGGTGAAAAAGCACCATGAATTTCTTCCCAAGTCTACTAGAGTGAATGAATAGAATAACTTTGACTTCCTCTGTCATTGGATCAGGCCCTCTGTTACTATGAAGTTTAGGGTATTAGAAGGCAGGAGATCCTGGTCTCTTTTCCGGGCTTTTCCCCTGACTTCCAATGCATCCCTAAGCAAGATCCTTTACCCCTCTGCCCTACTTTCTCCTCATATGGCAGAGGATTGATAATGATTAATTATTTACTACAGAGGGGCATTGGGCCCATTCCAAACAACACTGAAGTTATGGCTACAAAGGCAGTTCTTTTCAACCTGTTGTAGAATAAAATAGCTTAGGACTGGACATTGATTTGAAGATGTAAAGAGGTTTATAAGTACAATGTATTATTATCTTTGCCAGACTAGCTCAGATTAGCATAAGGAGGATAATCATTATGGGTGCGATTTTTAAAAGAGTCTGTGGGAATCAGGCATTTACATTCTACTGAATCACAATGAGATTTGAATTTTTAATTGCTTTGAACTCCTTTGAAAATCCCATTGCACAGTGATAATCAACTGTTTATCCTTCAGGGCAAAGTCTTATTTCTGTCTCAGCTGAGCATGGAATGTGCCTCTAAGGTCCGGCACTGCAAAATCAGATACATTTATTATGGTTTATAATTTTTTCTTTTGTAAAACGGGGACAATGACCCTGACTCCGGTTGTAAAATGCGTTGAGATCTACTAATGAAAAGCATTGCACAAAAGCTAGGGATTATACTTAAAGAGCATTGTCAATTAAGCACTGTCTGGTACATAATTCTGTATGAAATTCTTGTTCTGTTCTCACTTGTATGTTAATATGTCATGGATAGGCTTGGCAGCATTTTATTTTTATTTTTTATAATTTTGATGGGTACTGTCACTGTTTATTTTTAAGCATTTTCTCCACTTTTTATTTATTTCAGTGTTCATAGTTGTACAAAATTATGGGGGTGGGGCGTGGGAGACTGTCAGACAAATGATAGTTAACACTGAGATTCAAAAAGTGAAAGCTCTGTAAACCATTAAAACACAAATTGTCAACATCACGTGTTAAACTATAGAAAGTAAATATCCTTAATTCAACAGATCATACCTGTTTTCACTATTCATTCACTAATCCATTTGTAAGCCGAATTCAAAAGTCTAAATCACTGGATTTTGACTCTAATAAGTTCTCCCGCAGTATTTTTCTTACTTTGCCTATTTGTAAATTTTGAGTATTATAGATGGAAATACATTTTCATCAGTTTGTGTGTGTGTGTGTGTGTGTGTGTGTGTGTGTTGAAATCGACATTTACCAACATTAACCAATAAAAATCTAATCCTTCCAAGCCTAGCCATGACGTCTGTTCCTTGGTTGTTAGAATTTGATCCTGGGCAAAATGTATGTAAGCAGTGTCAGGATGAGCTCCACCCTGACATCTGGTGGTGAGGTGTGGCAAGTTGTGGAAAAGAACTTCAGGGGCTGATCTCATTTGCATAGGCACACCCACCACGCCTAAAATGAGACCATAGCTGCCCAAATGGTCACTTTGGCTGCTGTGGGATCCCCAGTGTCTCTGTTATTGAGGCAGGAAGAATAAATTGTTATTACCCTGATTATGGGAACTGTGCTTGGAACTGTACATGGCCTTTTGTTATGATGGAGGGATTCACCATCAACTAAGTAGCACTCGCTAGGCAAGGGTCATGGGTTCCAAAACTGTGTGAATGGAGAGAGGCTGGGGACAAGTATTAGTACTTGGTGGTATGGGCCCCTTGGTGAGGGCCTTACATGCTAATTGCACTTCCTCCTCTCTCCACTGTGGAATATCAGAGCTAATTTTGATTTCATTCGAAATGTAGTTATAGGCTGCTGAGCTCGTTTTGGGCTGATAGTGCACCAGCACTGGGGCTCCCCTACTACAAGCTGAAATCACCTAAGAGCTGACATCACTGAGTGTTGTGTTAAGTAGTGGGGGAGCCTGAAGATATATTGTGGAGCAGTTTGCGGGACAGCTGGAGTGCCTTGCGGACCGGCTGGTGAAGCAGTTTGACGCGGAGCAGTTTGTGGATGGCAGGAGCTGCTTGTGGGCCGTGGAGCTGAGCGAAGGAGTTCGTGGGGCGGCTGGCGGAGCGGAGCGCAGCTGAGCGAAGGAGTTCGTGGGGCGGCTGGCGGAGCGGAGCGCAGCTGTGCGAAGGAGTTTGTGGGGCGGCTGGCGGAGCGGAGCGCTGCTATGGAGCTATGGGGCGGTCAGCTTCAGATCATGTAAGGTGCCTCTTACCCCCGTCCCATTTCCACCCAGGTTGGGAGGTAAAGCTCCGCAGATAAACTTTCGAACTCTGGGGCTGCCCTGACCAGGGACAGAGACTTTTGGGGCATTGGACTTTTGGGACGTTGGGTGATTTGGGGTTGCTGGACTCAAGAACCAAAGGGAAAAGGGCATGCCCCAATTTTCTTGGGGTGGGTTTTTTTTGCTCATGGGTTGTGTTATGAATCCTGTTGGTGGTGTTTCCCCAACATAATGCCACATTGTTTCTCTCTGTTATTAAAAGGCTTTTGCTACACTCAGACTCTGTGCTTGCGAGAGGGGAAGTATTGCCTCTTGGAGGCGCCCAGCGGGGGTGGTATATATTTGTCCCAGGTCACTGGGTGGGGGCTCGAGCCGGTTTGCATTGTGTTATTGGAATGGAACCCCTAGATACTGAACCCGGCCCTTGTTGCTGCCAACTCTGGCGGGCAGAAGGGTTACATGTAAAATCAGTTTTAATGTTCGATACAAATGGGGAGATTGTCAAAGGATTTTCAATGGGAGTTGGGCCACAGAATTGCCCTCTTTGCCTCTGAAAATCTTCACCAAAGACAAAAATCATGGTCCTGGACTCAGAAGAAGACACATAAATAACCCCAGCGTTCCAAAGGTGTGTATTGGGAAGGGTAGCTGAGTTCTGAAATGAGCTGGAGAATGGAAAATGAGGGAGAATCTAGGAGAAAAGATTAGGAGTTCAAGTTTGGCAATGTTGTGCTGGAACTAGAGATTAGGATTCTCTGCCTTGGAATATATCGATGTAAAATGTTCATCGTAGAGCCTTTGAGGAACAAAGACAAGTCCTGCCTGCCGCAGAGCACAGCAGAGATTCATGAAGGAGAAAATAGCAGAGGACAAGACTGACCCATTTACCTTAATATTAGAAGAAAGGAAATTTTCAGGGAAACTGGGATATTTTTCTTCCTATTCTTCTTCATGCTAAATTCCGTAGATCTGTTAAAATGGGATTTGCATATCAGTGATTCTCCAGAGTGCAAGTCAAGATCATCCCTTAAATATGGACATCCAGAATCAAGGGAAATTCTACATGCCGTGTGTCCATAACCTAATGGAGTTCAATGGGTATTGGGTACCAAACTCTCTTAAGCCCCTTTGAAAATCCCAGCTAAGAGCATGGAGGGACTTTTGACAAGGAATAGCACTGGCTGAAGATTGAATGAACAATTAGTAGATCAAAAGTGCCATCAACATTTCCAATGTCAATGGGAAAAATGATGAAATGATCAGGATCCCCTTCCCTTCCCTTGCCCTGTTTCTTGACAAACTCTAGTTGTAAGTTGTAGCTGATTGAGGCTTAGGGAGATGGGGAGGTGGTAATAATTATTCAGGCACTAGGATTCTGACTTGAACATTCAAGGAACATCCAATAATGCATTTTAATGCATTGAGCATCTCTTGTAACCTACAGAATTCAAGACTGGGGTGGAGATGGAAAACTGATTCGGTGTGTTGGTTTTCACCCTCTGAGTCCTGGATTTCCCTATTGCTGCTATTTGCATACAGAAGGAAGCGTCCACTCCCATGGATGATGAGATTGTTTCTCATCAGGAGGACTGAGAAGAACAGAATTCAATACAAAGTATCGTTTATTTCTCCAGATGTTAGAAAATCTGTGGACCAAATGAATTTGGTCACTGTGTGGGGTGGGGTAAAATTTTCCACAGCAGCTAAGGGCCAGATTTTTAAAGGTATTTAGGCACCTAGTGGGATTTTCAAAAGCATCGAGGTGGCTAACACCCACTCAAACCCACTAGTACCTCAGGAGGATGTTAAACAGAAGCTACTAAAGTTAGACATTTTTAAATCAGCAGATCCAGATAACCCGCATCCAGGAGTGTAAAAAATGCTAGCTGAGGAGCTCACTGGGCCTTTACTGTTGAAACACTGGAAGAAAGCTAATGTTGTGCCAATATTGAAAAAGGGTAAATGGGAGGACCAAGGTAATTATAGGCCTGTCAGGCAAGATAACGGAGTGGCTGACTGTGAGGTTATTGACATAAGCTGGGACCGTATAGATCATTGTTGCAACCAAAGTCCTGTAGTGGCACCAAATCTTGTATAAAGGGAGTCAAATAAGGTGTCAAAACAAGGTTATGGTTTGCTGGTGCTGATTATGCTGTCTATTTGTGTGTATTATTTTTGTTGTTAAAGTTATGAATATTGGCTCTATACTGTCTGTATTTCAAACTTATGCTACGCTTCTCCGTGACACCCCAGGCAAGCTGGTGTCAGCTCTGCCTAGCCTGCTTGGTGGCCCATTAAGGACCACCAGATATACACTTGACCCATTGAGAGAAGGCAGACACGCCTTGGGACTCAGCAAGGTATGCAGGGACCTGCCTATGGACAGAACTCTCAGGTGTTTCCAGGCCAGGTGATCGACAGCTTCTCTTTGGCACAAAGAAAGAAAGACCACATGGCAAGAGACTATAAAAAGCTGCTGCAGCTCCTCCATCTTGTCTTCAGTCCTGCTTCATCCCTCTGGAGGGACTTTGCTACACTGAAGCTTTGAACCAAGGACTGAAAGATCCATCCCAGCTGTGGATGTTCTCCTGAGACTTGATTTGAACCTGCAGTTTATTCTCTCACTGCTGCAAGCCTGAACCAAGAACTTTGCCATCACTGTATGTCATTGATTCCATTGAACCAATTCTAGCTCTTGTCTATATCTTTTCTTTTTATGAATAAACCTTTAGATTTTAGATTCTAAAGGATTGGCAACAGTGTGATTTGTGGGTCAGATCTGATTTGTATATTGACCTGGGTCTGGGGCTTGGTCCTTTGGGATGGAGAGAAGCTTTTTCCCTTTACTGGGGTCTTGGTTTTCAGCACCATTTGTCCTCATAACATGTGGCACTGGTGGTGATACTGGGAAACTGGGGTGTCTAAGGAAATTGCTTGTGTGACTTGTGGTTAGCCAGTGGGGTAAAAGCAAAGTCTTCTCTGTCTGGCTGGTTTGGTTTGCCTTGGTGTGCACAGAAGCCCCAGCCTTGGGCTGTAACTGCCCTGCTTGAAGCAATTTGTCCTGAATGGGCACTCTCCGTTGGGTCCCGCCAGAACCAGCATCGTTAAACTGATAAGGGACTCAATTAATAAAGAAATAAAGTAATATAATTAATGTCATTTAACATGGGTTTATGGTAAATAGATCCTGTCAAACTAACTAGGTATCATTTTTGATGACATTACAATTGTGATTGATAAAGGCAATAGTGCTGATATAATAGACTTCTCTATGGCATTTGACTTGGTGCTGCATGACATTTTGACTAAACAACTAGAAGGATACAAAAATAACATGGCACACAATACATGGACTAAAAGCTGACTCACGGTTAGGTCTCAAAATGTAATTGTTAAAGGGAATTGTCTTGGAACAGGTATGTTTCCAGTGGGGTCCAAGAGGGTTCTGTTCATATCCTAACTCTATTTAACATTTTTTAATGATATGGAAGATGACATAAACTCATCACTGATAAAGTTTGCAAATGACACAAAAATGAGGAAGTAGTTAATAATGAAGAGGACAGGGTTACAGAGCAATCTGGATCGCTTGGTAAGCTGGGCGCAAGCAAACAATATGATTTTACTATGGCTAAATGTGAATGTCTACATCTAGGAACAAAGCATGTAGGACATACTTGCAGGATGTGGAACTCTATTGTGGGAAACAGTGATTCTGAAAAAGATTTGGCGGTCATAGTGGATAATCAGCTGAACATGAGCTCCCAGTGTGATGCTGTGCCAAAAGGACTAATGCAATTCTTGGATGCATAAACAGGAAAAAGACTACGTCCAGTTCTCGTGTCAACAGTTCAAAAAGGATGTTGATCAATTGGAGAGGGTTCAGAGAAGAGCCATGAGAATGATTAAAAGTTTAGGAAGCACGCCTTATAGTGACAGACCCAAGGAGCTCAATCTATTTAGCTTAACAAAAAGAAGGTTAATGGGTGAATAAACCACAGTCTATAAATTCCTTCATGGTCTCTTCAGTCTAGCATAGAAAGGGATAACACCATACAATGGCTGGAACTTTAAGCTAGGCAAAATCAGACTGGAAATAAGGCGTACAGTGAGAGTAATTAACTTTTGGAGTAATTTACTAACAGTCATGGTGGATTCTCCATCACTGAGAATTTTTCAATCAAGATTGGATGTTTCTCTAAAAGATCTGCTCTACAAATTATTTTGGAGAAGGTCTATGTCCTGTGTTATACAAAAGGTCAGATGATCACAATGGTCCCTTCTGACTTTGGAATCTATGCATCAATGAATTCAATGATTTTAGGTGCCTTGGTGTTTTTGAAAATCCCACTACATGCCTAAATACCATTTAAAATCTGGCCCTGGGTGACTTGAGAGCCTACATCCAATTTTCAAAAGAGCTTTAATCTTTCAGAGATAGATTTTCAAAAGTATGAAGATGTCTAAAGCTTCAGATAGATGCTCAGTGGGATTTTCAAAAACCCCTCACCAGATTAGGTGCCTAACCTGCTTAAGCATTTTTGTCAGTCAGCACCATTGACATCTAAACACTTTTGAAACTCTAGCTCTTAGGCTCCTAAGCAACTTACATGATTTTGTAATGGGATTTAGGCTTCTATATCATTTAGGCACTGTCATAAATATAAAGGGAAGGGTAACCACCTTTCTGTATACAGTGCTGTAAAATCCCTCCTGGCCAGAGGCAAAACCCTTTCACTTGTAAAGGGCTAAGATGCTAGGATAACCTCGCTGGCACCTGACCAAAATGACCAATGAGGAGACAAGATACTTTCAAAGCTGGAGGGGGAGGAACAAAGGGTCTGTCTGTCTGTCTGTGTGATGCTTTTGCCGGGAACAGATCCGGAATGCAGCTCAGAACTCCTGTAAAAAGTTAGTCAGTAATCTAGCTAGAAATGCATTAGGTTTCCTTTTGTTTAACAGTGGGTAAAATAGTCTGTGCTGAATGGAATGTATATTCCTGGTTTTGTGTCTTTTTGTAACTTAAAGTTTTGCCTAGAGGGATTCTCTATGTTTTGAATCTGATTACCCTGTAAGGTATTTACCATCCTGATTTTACAGAGGTGATTCTTTTACCTTTTCTTTCATTAAAATTCTTCTTTTAAGATCCTGATTGCTTTTTCATTGTTCTTAAGTTCCAAGGGTTTGGGTCTGTGTTCACCTGTACAAATTGATGAAGATTTTTGTCAAGTCTTCCCCAGGAAAGGGGATGTAGGGCTTGGGGGGATATTTTGGGGGAAGATGTCTCCAAGTGGGCTCTTTCCCTGTTCTTTGTGTAACATGCTTGGTGGTGGCAGCATAGGGTTCAAGGACAAGGCAAAGTTTGTACCTTGGGGAAGTTTTTAACCAAAGCTGGTAAGAATAAGCTTAGGGGGGTCTTTCACGCAGGTCCCCACATCTGTACCCTAGAGTTCAGAGTGGGGAAGGAACCTTGACAGGCACCCTTGAAAACTGTAACTGTGATGTCTAACAGTCCAGGTAACAAAGCTTCTCCTGAATTATTGTCTCTTGTATCTTGACAGATGGAGCCTGTGACTGGAATAGAGAAGGAAAACCAGTCCAGGATACAGGAATTTATCCTTCTGGGCTTCCCCCGTAGTCAATATTTGCAGATCTCTCTTTCTGTGGTGTTTACCATGATGTATGTCCTGACAGTTGCAGAAAATGTTGCCATCCTAGTCCTAGTGAGGGTCAGCCATCAACTCCGCACCCCCATGTACTTCTTCCTTTCCCACCTCTCCTTGCTGGAGATATGATACAGCACAGCCTGTGTTCCCAAGACCATTACGATTTTCCTGGGGAAAAGCAGAACCATGCCCTTTAGTAGCTGCATCCTGCAGATGTACTTCATTTTCTCCCTGGGCTGCACAGAATATTTCCTCTTCTCTGCCATGGCCTATGACTGCTATCTGGCTATTTGCTACCCATTGCACTATAGCACCATCATGAACAGCACCTTGTCTGCTCAGCTGGCCCTTGGTTCCTGGGTGTGTAGTTTCCTGGCTATTTCTATCCCAGAATCTCTGAGAGTTAGGTTGTCCTTCTGTGGCACTAATGTCATTACTCGTTTCTTCTGCAGCATAGATTCCTTCATCATTCTCTCCTGCCCAGACACCTACGTGATTGAGATGGCAGCTTTTATCATCTCGATCATCGTCATCCTGGGATTATGTTCAATAATTCTTCTCCTACATTTACACCCTCTCCACCATACTGAGAATCCCGTCAGCCCAAGGCTGGCAAATGGCCTTTTCCACTTGCTCTTCCCCTCCCACTCTTGTGATTATATGGTACAGCTCCACCATCTTCCTGTATGTCAGGCCTTCCAGACAGAACGCCTTGGACATGAACAAGACTGTCAACACTTTGAATACTATTGTAACTCCGCTGTTCAACCTCTTCTTTGACAGTCTGAGAAACAAAGAGGTGAAGGAGGCTTTATGGAAGGTATTCAGTGGGACATGAAGTTGTTTTTGAATGGCTTAGATGTTACTGGGTCTGATTCTCAGCCTGTGCTCATGTTCCCTTTGGTAGTAACTGTCCTTGTTGTTGTTCTTTTAATCCTGGTTCCAGTTTTACATTTACACCTTTTTATTTGGGTAAAATTTTCAGAAGTGCCTTAGGGCCAGATTTGCAAAGGAATTTAGGCACCTAAAGATTCAGATAGGCCCCTAAACACCATGAAAGATGTGGTTTCTAGGAGCCTAATTTTTATTGAAAATCTACTGGACGTGAGCTCCTAAGGGGCATATTTTCGAAGATATTTAGGTGTCTAAAGATGATGATAGTTGTTTAGTGGGCTTTTCCAAAGCACTTCAGCAGATGAGGCACCAAAATCCCATTGATTTCAGTGGTAGCTACAAATACTTTTGAAAATCTGTCCCTTAAAATTTCTCGAGAGGTCTCATCAACAGCCCATTGGCATCAATGAACATCTTTCAACTGAATTAAATGGCCTTTTGATCGGGCCCTATGTGGACATTACTTTTAGCAATTCACATTTCGGCCCCCATCCTGAGATCCTTACTCAAGTGCTAAATTATATTATTTTGAGTCGTCCAGTTGACTCTAATGGGACTACTCACACTAGGAAAGAAAGCTTGTGCATAAAGCGTGTGCAGGATCAAGACCTTAGTGACTCAGAAGTTTGTCCTAAGTTTAAATTTGTAGCAACTCCAGAGTTTTCATTATCTGTGATGTATGACTGGTTGGCCAACTCACACGACATTGTGTCTGTTCCCTGGTTCAATGGCTGAAAAATTATTAAACAGCAGACTAAAGAACAACATGCAGGAAATAAAGAATGATGAACAACCACGGTGGATTTTTTTTTTAATTAGTGAAGAATTTCAAAAAATCAAACTTATTTCCCTTTTTAAGGGTTTTAAGTTTGGGGGTCCTACATGTTGGTGAATGGAAACAATTCAATCATGTTTTTTATAAAGTTTTCCATTTAAATGTTGTCAAAAATTGAAATGAAAAATTTAATTAAAAAAAGAAAAAAATCACTAAATCAACAGTTCTTTACAAAAATTTTCATTTTTTAAAATGGTCATTTTTCAACAAAAAGGAATTACAAGGGACAAGTTCAATTAATGTTGATCAATATGTTTTCACAGAATGTTTTTTATCAGATGAACTTGATTTAACTGTGACATTTCTGATTGATAAAGGCAATGGTGTTTATGTAATAGACTTGCATTTTTCTAAAGGTTTGATTCAGGGTAACATCACACTATTTAAAAAAATAACACAACACAAAAACAATAGTAAATTGATTAAAAACTGGCTAACTGATAGTTCTCAAAACATAACTGTTGATGGGGACTGTTGATTTTAATGGGTGATAGACACCTAGATGCTTTTGACAATGCCACTAGGTTCCTAAATACCTTTACATATCTTGCCCTTGATGCCGGACTTATTTGTATTTTTGTATATTTCTATCTAGACCAGTCTTATCATCAGAGTGTAAATAAACTTTAACTTTTACCTTTGTATCCCCCTACCTTTTGGAAAGTGTTTTACTTATTAAGGCCAGGGATTTCAAAGGAGGTAAAGACGTAGGCTGGGTTTACCAAAGGAACCTGAGAGAGTTTCAATAGAATTTTTGCACCTATGTCCCTTTGGCATCTTTGGAAGTCCCAGCCCTAATTAGGGCTGGTTGGAATTTTCATTGTAGAGGAAATTCCAATATTTAGAAATTGGTTTTTATCCCAAATCTGGATGAAAATTTAAAACGTGCTGATACAGACTAATACGGCTACCACTCTGAAACTTGTATTTAGCTGTGACATTCTGAACACCTTCCCCAGACCCGAAGAAGAGCTCTGTGTAAGCTTGGAAATTTGTCTCTCCCAACAACAGAAATTGGGCCAATACAAGATGTTGCTTCACCCATTGCTCGGAAAACCCCATCAAGGAGATGAGATACGGGCACGCCCAGCAAAGGGGAAAACACTGACAACACTGTCTATCCAAACACTCAGCATCTCCCCAGGCAGGGGCACCAGAATGGAGATGGGGGTGGGGGGGCAGGGGGCCATGGCCCCATCACTTTTAAAAGTGGGAGGGCTATGTTCTCCCACTTTTTACTGGCCTTAAAGGTGAGCGATGGTGGGGAGGGGGCAGAGAGGAGCAAGCATGGTGAAGGGCCTTGGGGGGGAGAGGCGGCACGAGGGTGGGGCCTCGGAGGAAGAGGCCGTGTGGGGGTGAGGCCTTGGTTCAGGTGTCGGTGGCCCCCCCACTTCTAGGGAGCTTCCAGTGCTCCTGTACCCAGGCACTCCCACCTCATAAAGAAACAAATCAATCCACCAGTAAAAAAAAAACGGAAAAAAAACCCCCTAAAATAAAATTTAAAAAATCTGAGAAAGAAGCAAGAACCAAACAACTGCACTGATACCACAATCATATTTTTTACCCTGAGGGGAAGAACAAAAAAAGGAATGGAGTCTCTGGCTCCTCACGGTCTACTAGGGGCTTTGCTATGGCTCCTGATTTTATGTGGAAGGTGCTCAGATATCATGGTAATGGGTACAGTGTGGAATCCTACGATAGACAGATAGATTAGATTAGATTTAGATAGAAGGAACTCCTGTAAGTCCTTCTTACATGGGATTATGGTTGGCACCTGACACAGGGTAGGAGTCTGCACTTAAATAGGTCCCCTGTCTCTTTGTCATGTGCTAAAATTAAGACTTCCAGACCCACCAGCCATGTCCCCCGCCCCTCCCTCCGGCGCATCACTTGCAGACTCCCTATACAGCAAAAGACTTGTTCCATGCTGCAGGGCCTGTAGGTGAAAGGCAACAAAAGTCAGTCTTGATTTCTCTGAGTGATAGTCCTTCAGCAACGTAACAGGCACCTTTCTCAGGTAGGAGAGCTGCCATGAACAAAGAGCGATAAACGGCTATTGAGCAAGCCCAGACTTCTGCAGTCACCATGTCAACATTTACCCAGATAGCAAAACACAGAGTTCATGATCTGATGCTGCCATGTCCCACTCTATCACACCAGCAAACAGAAACCCAAAAGCCATCATACCCCAAGCAAAGTTTTGACCCCAAAAAAGGAGAAGAACCAGAGACTCCATGAAGTCCACTGGGTACTTTCTAATAGCTACTGATTTTATGTGGAAGGTACTCAGATAACATGGTGAGGGGTGGCAGTCTAAAAGCATGAGATAGACAGATTTTCATCTTACTTATACTGGTATAAACCTGGAAGAACTCCACTGACTTAAAAAGAAAAGGAGTACTTGTGGCACCTTAGAGACTAACCAATTTATTTGAGCATAAGCTTTCGTGAGCTACAGCTCACTTCATCGGATGCATACTATGGAAAGTGTAGAAGATCTTTTTATACACACAAAGCATGAAAAAATGGGTGTTTACCACTACAAAAGGTTTTCTCTCCTCCCACCCCACTCTGCTGCTCGTAATAGCTTATCTAAAGTGATCACTCTCGTTACAATGTGTATGATAATCAAGGTGAGCCATTTCCAGCACAAATCCAGGGTTTAACAAGAAGTCTGAGGAGGGGGGGGTGTAGGAAAAAACAAGGGGAAATAGTTTACCTTGCATAATGACTTAGCCACTCCCAGTCTCTATTCAAGCCTAAGTTAATTGTATCCAATTTGCAAATGAATTCCAAATCAACAGTTTCTCGTTGGAGTCTGGTTTTGAAGTTTTTTTGTTGTAATATCGCAACTTTCATGTCTGTAATCGCGTGACGAGAGAGATTGAAGTGTTCTCCGACTGGTTTATGAATGTTATAATTCTTGACATCTGATTTGTGTCCATTTATTCTTTTACATAGAGACTGTCCAGTTTGACCAATGTACATGGCAGAGGGTCATTGCTGGCACATGATGGCATATATCACATTGGTGGATGTGCAGGTGAACGAGCCTCTGATAGTGTGGCTGATGTTATTAGGCCCTATGGTGGTGTACCCTGAATAGATATGTGGACACAGTTGGCAACGGGCTTTGTTGCAAGGATAGGTTCCTGGGTTAATGGTTCTGTTGTGTGGTATGTGGTTGCTGGTGAGTATTTGCTTCAGGTTGGGGGGCTGTCTGTAGGCAAGGACTGGCCTGTCTCCCAAGATTTGTGAGAATGTTGGGTCATCCTTCAGGATAGGTTGTAGATCCTTAATAATGCGTTGGAGGGGTTTTAGTTGGGGGCTGAAGGTGATGGCTAGTGGCGTTCTGTTATTTTCTTTGTTAGGCCTGTCCTGTAATAGGTGACTTCTGGGAACTCTTCTGGCTTAGTGGAGTTAGTGTGGATTTACCACTATACATACAGCATTTTGCATAAATAAATCACACACCATATTACGGGGACAGTAATGTCATCAGTTGATTGTATTTGCTAAAACAACACAGATAAAATCATGTTCATCAGAGAAACGCAGACATTTTATTCTTGTTGAATAACCTCCACCCAGTCAGTTTCCTCAGGGAAGCTTTGATTTCCTTGTTCTTTATGCTGTAGATGATCGGATTCATCACTGGCGGCAGCACGGAATAGAGAACAGCCACCACGAGATCCAGAGCTGACGGAGAGCTGGAGATGGGTTTCATGTAGGCAAAGACAACAGTGGAAAAAAACATGGAAATTACAATGAGATGAGGAAGGCATGTGGAGAAGGTTTTATGTCGGCCCTGCTCAGAGGGGATTCTCAATACCATGGTCAAGATCTGAACATATGTCACAATTATAAAAACAAAGCAACTTATGGTTAAACACACACCAAATTCAATAACCCCAACTTCACTGATGTACGAGTTAGAGCAGGCGAGTTTGAGTAGCTGGGGGATTTCACAGAAGAACTGATCCACCGTGTTGCCTCCACAGAAGGTTATCGAAAACGTGTTCCCGGTATGCAATGAAGCAGAGAGAATTACACTGATCCAGGCACTGGCTGCCATTTGGACACAAGCTCTCCTGTTCATTATAGTCTCATAGTGCAGTGGTTTGCAGATGGCAACGTATCGATCGTACGCCATGATGGTGAGTAAGGCGAAGTCGGCTACAGCAAAGAAGATGAGGAAAAAGACTTGGGCGACACATCCAGCATAGGAAATGGACCTGGTATTCATAAGGGAATTGGCCATAGATTTGGGGATGGTGACAGAGATGGAGCCGAGGTCTAGGATGGACAAACTCATCAGGAAGAAGTACATGGGGGTGTGAAGGTGGTGGTCAAGAGCTATGGCTATGATGATGAGAAGATTCCCTGTCAGGGCTGCCAAGTAAAGCACTAGAAACACCATGAAGTGCAAAATCTGCAGCTCTCGAACATCAGAGAATCCCAGGAGAAGGAACTCGGTCACGGTGGTTTGGTTGGACATTTTCTTTCTTAGTTCATCGTGTGATGGCTGTGGAGGGAAGGACAAGAGCAATGGTCAGGGTTATAGTGAGAGAGGGAATGACTCTGATTCCCCTCTCCATGATTTCTCATGGTGTGAATGTCAAAGGTGCACAGCACTTGTCACGTCCATTGACTGGAGTAGTGAGGGCTCCTCACCGCTCACAACCAGAGCACTACTCTGGTGCGTTATGACAGGAGTGTAAATTGGCATTGCTCCCTTAAAGTCACTGGAGCTGGGTCAGTTTACACCATCTGAGGATCTGGCCCAAGATGTGGCTTGATCAAATGCAGGATGAAAGATGGAACAAAGTACAACCCAAATCCAACAATCTGAGCCAAAATTATGCTCCTATTGCTATAGACAGCAGGCTCACAACTTGGCCAACTAAAATACTAAAATGCCAGCACAGTCTGATTCCCACTTAACTGAGAAACACAGCACAGAATCACCCAGCTTCCCGCATGGCAGCTTTTCTGTGATGATTCCACCCCAACATTCCAAATACCGCCTGATTCCTTACTTATACAATGATTTATGGCACCAGATCCCAGCTGCACTCCCATTGCTGGGTGATGATGGGCTGGTCGCATCGCTCAGTTGCTGCTAGGTTGTGTGGTTCCCCTCTGTGACTTTATTTCTGTGCTGTGTGAGTCAGGAGACTTCGGTTCTCTGTCACTTTGTGACCATGGAGCAGTCACTGCTGCCTCTCTTTCCTCCCCTTCCCTTTGTCTGTCTTGTGTACTTTGAATGTGAACTCTTTTGGGGATGGATTGTGTCTTCCTATGTACATGTTCTGTGCACATGTTGACAGTATTTTTGTTTAGCAGGCAGCAGTGTGGGACAGAGGCTATGATGGTAGAAGTGGAGATTTGGGTTCTAGTTCCATCAACCTCCTGCCTGTCCTTGGGTAGGATAAAGAGAGACAGGCTTTGTCTGGGAGCTTCGACTCTCAGGGATTTAGTTTAGAGAGGTTAGTATGTTTAAAACACATTCTCTGGGCGACCAACTTTGCTACTTACTCAGTTTTACCATCCTGCAGCTACCCCTTTGAAACAGACAAACACGGTTGCAATAGAGGGAATGGGGTTGGAAATTATGGTGTTATTGGACAATATTCATGTTCCCCACCCTGGTGAAAAGCTAAGTTTCCAGGTAGGAGTAGTCAGACAATTTCTACTTTATTTCAAAGGAAAGTTCAGTTTTCAGTTAATATATTTTCATGGAAAGTTTCTGAAATCCATAAAAATGAAAACATTTTTTGGTTATGCCTAAAAATTTTCAGGTTCCAACAGTTTTCGGCTGAAACTGTTTGGTTCTCACAACCTCAATGAAAAGTCAATTTTTTCTGGTGGAAAAAAAAATCTGATCATCTCTATATATCTGCATAATTTGATAGTAAATGTCTTAAAGAGTTCTAATTGCAATTCATATTTCTGATATTAAATTTGCCCCATATATGAATACTTTAACATATTTAATTGAAATAGAAAACTTACTTTGTTGGTCTTTATTCCAATTTGTGATGCATTTGATCCGACTGTGTTAGAAATCATTGGTCATTATCTATCTATCTATCTGTTCACCCGCTGCCAGGATTCTTTGGTTCTCTCTCTCTCTCTCATGCCCCCATCACTGTAGTATCCACCAGCTGTGTCGCATCCCTTCGTTGGATGTCCTAGTTGTGGGGGTCTCTCTGCAGTTCCTAGCACAGATGGGCGCTCCCTGCTTCCCTCCTAGGGCAGGCTTGGGTGAAAGGTGATGGACTAAATGGGATCAGGGACTGAAAGACAATCCCAGCTCTCAAGCTGATCCTGGTTTGTGCCGGCTTCAAACAAGGTCACAGCCCAAGATATCCCTGCTCTGGGGCTAAATAGCTGAATCTGATCTCCAGGGCTGTGAGCCCAGCTCTGCTTTCACCTCAGGAGCAAACCATCCTGACAACCTGCCCTAGTTGACCCTAACCCCCCAGAGGGGGAACAGCACCTGCCCTGCATCTCACATGATGACAGCACCTCTTGAAGGACCTTTAGCTAAAAACAAGGCAGGGCTGGATCACAAAGGGGGTCCCCACAGGATGGCAAAATAAAACATATATTTGTAGCACAGACATGGGCTCTACAATAGCTAAGAGCCTCTTGGCACCAGAGTCTCAGTTGGCCTGGAATAGCCTGTTCCTTCATTAACTCCACATAGTCACCTCTAGGGGAGCAGAGATGTTTTTCTCCTGCATTGCACCAGCAGCTCTTGGGATGCAGCCACCAGAGGAACCCACAGCTCAGGCTGCCCTGGCTGCTTGAAGTTCCTCACTAAGAGACAAACGCTAAAAACTAAGGACCAGGTCCTGAGCTGGTGTAAATTGATACACTTCCATTGACTTCAGAGTAGCGCGGGCTATTTACACCACTTGGGGATCTTACTCATTGACTTCCAGGGAGCTACATCCATTTACACCAGCTGGGGATCTGGCCCATGACGCAGTTTCCAACCCATATCCTTTGCCTGTGAAACTGAACCAAAGAAGAGTCAAACATTCGTAACCAGTCTCCTCTTTCCTAGCTCTTTGTCCAGTGGGATGAATTACAAGTATAACTTGTAAGGGTGACAGAGCGATTCATTCCCACTTGGGACAGAACTGGGGACAGTGTTGTGGAGATTTTCTGCATCTGATCTTCAACTTTTATTGGGATGAATAGCCCAGGTCTTTCTTTCTTTCTTTCTTTCTTTCTTTCTTTCTTTCTTTCTTTCTCAGTCGTAACATTGTTTTCCTTCCGGCAGACAACATTAAAATAAAAGGCTCCTTTGGCTGCAGATGCACTGTTTAAAAATGTGTAATTTACACGAGACATTCATGTCAGAGAAACTGATGAAATACAAAGAGCCAGAGAGTAGAAATCAGCCCGAGACCTGTTGGAATCAATGGTTCCGATCCTCAGCAAGTTCAAATCAGGGTAGCTCCACTGAAGTGGATGGGTCAGTGCCCCAGTTTCTGTAAATCACCTCTAGCTGCCTTGGACTCAAAGAGTCCAGATCCCCAAACAGCTGTTGTGTAAATCAGCCCCAGCCCCACTGAAGTCAATTAGACCAGTTCCTCAGCGAATGTAAATTGGCAGAGTGCTATGGAACTCGGCCAGGTTACATGAGCTAAATATCAGTGCCGTGATGTCGAGTTTTTTCTTTGTTCCTGTCTCTGAGATTCTCGTTGCTGAACATCACAATCCCATCTCAATGCTCCTGGAATATTCCAATAGCAGGGTTCATAGAAACGTGCAAGATGGATACCCAACCAGTGAATGAACTGATGAATATTATTACCATCACAGCAACGCCCTTCTAGTTAAGGTTGCATCATGACTTCTGTTTAAAGGTCCTCCTTTCTTAAAAAAAAAAAGAAAAGGAAAAAACAGAAGACATGCTTAGTCAGATTCTTTTGAAATTTAATGTGCCTTAGGAGGGTGCAGGGTAGGATTAGTGACCTAAATGTGGGGTCATCTGAGAGAGGGTTGTGGAGATATGAGCCCAGTTACAAGTTTCTAAGTTTTGTTTATTTTGCTCAAAGTTAGAGATCGAACTATTGATGTGAGGCAGGTCAAAATGGTCTCAATCTGTCTCATTTTACCCAAGGTAGTGCACGGCCCCCACTAAATCTTGGGGGACCCGAAATGAGAATGGAATTTAAGAAAGTCTGCGTGTTGGATTGTGCGCTTGTGCCAATGCAGAAGGAGGGCTAGCGGATTTCCATTCCCACCATTTTGTATGGTTTAAAGCTCAGTTTCTGGAAGCGCACTAGAAGCTGAATGGTTACTCGGAAAGCTTTGAAATTTGGGTGCCTCAGGCAGGCCCGGGGTCGATTCGCGTTCCAAATTTGTTGTCATTTGACCAAGGGCTTCCGGAGTTATAAGCCCCTCCATAACTTCCAGTTTCCTTCTGCTGCCTTGTATTGTTAAACTGCGAGGTACGAATGACGGGATCAATCACAGACCTCATTGAGATTGACGGCTGTGAATTCATCCTTCAATTAACATAACTAACAATAAGTTAACCAAAAGCCCCCACCTTAAGCTTTGTCTACACTACCAATTTTGTTGGTCGGGATGTGAAAAAACCACCCCGACCAACAAAAGTTTGACCGTCACAAGCGGTAAAGGTAGTAAGGTCTGAAGGGTAGACAAGGCGGTAAAGGTAAAAGCTGTAAGGTCCATAGTGTCGACATGGCCTAACTCTGTTGAGTTACTCACTGGGTGAGTAAGAGGAGAAACAGCTCCATTTACTCGACTAGAGTTACTCTTTATTTATACCAGGCTGAGGGAGAGAAGAATGAGTCTCACTGATCAGGACTAGGCCTTCCCTGCTATGTAAGAGCTGAGGGTTGTGTGGCTGACAGAAGACGATTATTTCTATCAGGAAATTGCAAATTAATTTGAGATGGGCCCAGCTCAGACACTGGGCTCTTTCTTGGGATCCTCACTTCCCCAAAGCTCAGGTGAGGGGGCTTAGGATCTGAGGTTCTGGTTCCACACTAAAGCCCATCCCTGCAGAACCCACCTTTACTTTGACTGGCAACAATTGGCTCCTTTGATGGCTATCGCAATTTCCATGGAGCGACCATGTAGTGAAGGGGACTGGGAGCCCGATCTACCCTCTCCCATTTTGAGATGATCTCTTCAGGTCCGGGCTGGTCCGTGGTCTCTGCTGAGGCTGCTCACAGGGGATTAACGGGTTCTAGTTTGGATGGATGAGATGTTTGGTGGGTGCTTTCATGTCGTGTCCAAGGAGATGAGGCACAAAACCAATTTTTCACAGCACTCGGAAGGGGAGGACACTGGGGCACTGCTCACTGGGGCTGGGTTGAATAGGTGACCTAGACATGAAAGCAGCCGCTTCATCTGTTATCTCCCAAGCCAGCATTTCCCATCCTGCGCCGAGATGGCTATAGCATTCATGTGGACATGGGGTGTGAACGGAGACCTCCTCTCCTTTCATGTGTCCAGTGCTGGAAGCGAAGACCAGGGACTGTCCTGCTCTCTAAAGATGGCTTTTCCGGGAACAGAGAGACAAGGTGGGCGAGGTAATATCTAGTGAGTAGAAAACAGCTCAACAGAATGGTCACCATGTATCCTGGGTACTAATTGCTGATTTCCATGGAGAGGCCCCAGGAATGGGCTTGGCCCTCTGGGGGGACCTGTAACCAACTTTGCAGCATCCTGCACAATTAGAGCAGGAGCAAGGGGGTGTGGGTACTGCAGAATCTGGAACAATACATGGACACTTGCTCCAGGATGTGAGCTATGACAGGGATTTTCAGAGTGGTTTCAGGGAAACAGGTGCCCAATGCCCATTGTCTGCACAATGGGAGTTAGATGCTTAACTCTCTTAGGGTATGTCTACACTACGAAATAAGGTCGATTTTATAGAAGTCCATTTTTAGAAACTGATTTTATTCAGTCGATCGCGTATATCCCCACTAAGCACATTAAGTCGGCGGAGTGTGTCGTCAATATCGTGGCTTGCATTGATTTACAGAGCGGTGCACTGTGAGTAGCTATCCCACAGTTCCTGCAGTCTCCGCTGCCCATTGGAATTCTGGGTTAAGCTCCCAATGCCTGATGGGGCACAAACATTATCGCACGTGATTCTGGGTACATGTCGTCAGGACCACCCCCCCTTCCCTCCTTCTGTGATAGCAACGGCAGAGAATCGTTTTGCGCCTTTTTTCCTGGGTTATCCATGCAGACGCCATACCACGGCTAGCCTGGAGCCCGCTCAGCTCACCGTATGTCTTCTGGGTGCTGCTGGCAGACGCGGTACTGCATTGCTACACAGCAGCAGCTCCTTGCCTTCACGGCAGATGGTGGATTGGTAGCCGGCATACATCTCCTGGGTGCTCCTGGCAGACCTCGGTGAGGTCGATTGGGGTGCCTGGACAGACATGGCGCTTCTCCTCTTAGAGCACCGAATGGGAGCCAGAGACTCCAGGTCATTCTCTTCTTTAGGTTTTGTCTCATGGAGATTCAGTCCTGCCTGGAATATCATGCGAGCTGGAGGCTTCTGCCTCAGGCAGCTCTCCCAGCCCGCAGCATCGCACGGTCACATCTACCCAGCTATAATGATTTAGACCAACTGAGAACCTCTCCCTTCACTTTTAAGAAACCTGTGTAACGCTTCTGCCAGTTGGAGTCAGCAGCAACAAGGGCCAGGTTCAATATCTTGGGGGTCTTTTTCAACAATGCAACATAACACCGACTTGAGCTCCCAACTAGTAACTTGGCACAATTACACATCCCCCGTTGGGCACCTCTAGAGATAACACTTCCCCTCTCACAAGCACAGAGTCCGAGTGTAGAAAAGAAACTTTTAATAAAAAGGAGGAAAGTAAGCTGGTATTAACTTGGGAAAACACTGCAAGCAGGATTCATAACATAAACCATGAGCAAAACACCCACCCCAGAGTATGTTGGGCTTTGTCCTTTTGCCTCAGGTTCTTAAGTCCAGCAACCAAAAGTTCCTGTAACGTGCCCTTCCCTTCACCGCACCCCACTCACAGCTGTTGTCCTTGGTCAGCGAAGACCCAGAGTTCAGAGGTGCATCTGTGGCATTCACAGCCCACCCTGGTGAACGGAGAGAAAGGCACCTTGCTCTCTCTCCACTGTCCGGGCATTTGCTCTGGCCTCTGCCAGCCATCCTGCACACATCCACCCACCCACCTCCACTGGCCTTTGGCACCCATGTCCCCTGCTTAGCAAGTGCAGTTTACTTGACGGTGAGTTCCTCAGTCAGGGCATGTCAAGCACAGTTCTGCTGCCCTTGATTCACACAAGAAGGATACACAAACCCTTTATTACCCCTGCCCCAATAACAAAGTGTCTTGTGATCCAACACCAGCCAAAAGTCATCATTTGGGCAAAGCATTCCCATCATGCTATGTGCCTAGGCAGAGTGGGAGTGTGTGATGGTGTTCCCCGGGCTGCAACCTGGGACTGTGGGATGGCTGTGGCTCCTGAATTCACTAGCCTGGTGTGTCTCTCGCAATGCTCTGCTAGCGACTAACAGTAAACCCCTCCAGGTGCTATCACTCAGTCCAGAAGCATGTGAAGCCCCACACCCAGATAGATTGCATGAATGTTCCCAGATCCACTCGTGAATCACACAAAGAAAGGCACCAGCCAGATGCCCCCAGCTCCCAGCCTTGTACCTCAGAAATATACCATCTTGCATTGCTCAAGGCATTTAGGCACCTACCAATGGAGACAGGCACCTAGGGAGATTAATCAAAGCTCCTAAGTAAGCCAGGTGGCTAAATCCCATGGATGTTCAATGGGAGTTAGGCACCTAACCTGCTTAGGTGCTCTTGTAAATCCCACTGGGCACCTATTAGAATAGGTAGGTGCCTAAACCCCTTTATAATCTGTGCCCTGTGTCTATCTTCTCAAGTTCTAAGGCCTGGGCTTCACCTGAACTTCAGAAACATTACACCTATCATTTGCAAAAGAGCCTATTGGAGCAAACCTTGGGTTTCTACAACTGATACACCACCATCTGCATCCCTCTGCAATAGCAACCACAGTGGACTTTATCCAGGGACATGTAGGTGCTGACAGGGTTAGGCAGCAGCTGAGCAGAGCTTTTGAGGGTGTAAATTTTGGACTTAGGCACCTAAATGCTTTTGCGGATTTAGCCCTTGGCTCCTGCTCAGTGGGGCTGGGTTTGGACAGGTGACTTAGAGGTGAAAGCAGCAACTTCATCTCTTATCTCCCAAGCCAGCCTGTCCCATCCTGCTCGACAATGTTTGTAGCTTCCACATGGAAATGGGGTGTGAACTGAGACCTCAGCTCCTCTCAAATGTTCAGGGGCCGAATGCTCTCTCTAGTTGCCTTATTGGGGCACAATCTATTCCCAGGACCTGCCGCAGCGTGGTGCACCAAGCATGGTGTGCCAGGGACATAACATCAGCCCAGGGATTCAGTTACTGAGAGCAACCAAAGCAATCAGACCAAGTGGGGCATCCCCTAGGAAACCCGTGAGGAGCACAGAGCTGTGATTATCCCCAGGGGGCACTAGCAGGGGAGAGAGTAGAAAACAGCTCAGCAGAAGGGACCCAATGTATCCTGGGTGCAAAATCACCGATTTCCCTGGAGAGACCCCTGGAGGAATGGGCTTGGCCCTCTGGAGGAACCAGTGACTGGCTCTCCAGCATCCTGTGCAATTAGAGCAGACACAAGGGGCTGTGGGTGCTGCAGAATCTGGAACCGTACAGTGAACTTTCACTGAGGGCCATGAGCTGTGACAGGGATTTTCAGAGTGGCTTCAGGGAATTACGTGCCCAGCTCCCATTGACTGCAAAATGGGAGTTAGGCAACTAATGTCCTTAGACCCCTTTGAATATCCCAGACTTAATATACAGAGATTTCTGTCTTGTCCCTTTGTATCCTAATTTTCTTTGCACCACGCTAACCCTCAGTGGCCAGATGATTAGCTCAAGGTTCTGAAGTCTGACATTTTTCAGTAGTACATATAGAAGCCCAGGTGGCAGCTGTGCGATCTTCCCTCGCTCCCCATTCCCCGGACGTGTGCTTCTCCCCTGCCTTGGAGGGACCCTTGCTATATAGGACAGAGGATTCCTTTCTGCATACTTCTGGACCTCTCTATAGTAATGGAGCACAAGGATGCAAATCTATTTCCAGTAATGATGATGTTTGTGTGTTGGGGACATGTCTTCTAGGAACCGCACAAAGACCCCCAGTCCATTTCTTAAGGCCACCATGAAGCCATCACAAGGCACAAACTTTGATGCTTATGCCAATATAGTCACTCGCGGCCTAGCGGGGGAATGGTCCCTGTGCACCCCTAGGAAGTGATGAAGGCAAGGCTGGATGTTGAACAGTGCAAAGCTCAGGGATGGATGTTTCTGTTTGGCCAATGATGAAGAGAGGGGCCATTTGTAAAATCTGACAATAGATCATTTTCCACTTGACAAAGCCCTCAGCTGCCATTTTCAAAGAGGCCTCATTTTCAAAGCTACCCAGCTACCACTGACTGTCAGCTATCCAATGAATATCAGCCTTTCTCGTGTACCCTGCTGGGACCAGATTGTTCTGCATGATCTAGAGGTGAGGTGGTCCCTATCTCAGCTGAGATGGGAGCAGCCTTATATTTTAAAACCTCAAACTCATGAGTCTTTGGTCCTGGGGTCTGTGTCTGGCTCATTTTAAAGGGACAGGGCCACTTGTAGAACCCATGTCTGGATAGGGCTGCAGTTTACAAAGCCCTTCAGTGTTAGGAAGGGCTCAAAAATATGGTTTTTGGATCTGTCTTCAGTCTTCTGGGATGATATTGTTAAAGCCTCTTCGGGGATATCAGACACTCAGGGCTAGATTCACAGAAGGAATTAGGGCCTGATTTTTTTAAGGTATTTAAGCATCTAGTAGGACTTTCAAAACACCCTTTGATTTCAATTGGATTTAGGTACCTAAATGCTTTTGAAAATCCCACCAGGCACCTAAATACCTTTAAAAATCTTACCTTTAGGTATTCTAACGATGAGCATTGCAGCACCTAACATTTAGGCACTTAGAAAATCCCCATGATTCCTAAAGCTTGTGTTCGGAGCCCAGGCTCCCTGTTCAATGACAGGAGAGGTAAACACCTAAATGGGATCCACAGTTGCCAGCAGGCAGTGGGGAGGTGCCTAACCTGACCACTGGGAGATGATGACTAGACGCGGGCGTGCCAAGCTCCACCCCCTCACAGAGATAGTTGCCTATGTCGAACTGTTGGGTGGCGCTTATCCCTGCTTGTGATGCATACCTGGGAACCCTCTCCTTGGGTCAGGCACCTCTGGTGTTTTGTGTGAGAAGGAGAAGGCCCTCCTGTTTAACTTTTAGCCCAGTGGTTAGGGTACTTACCTGGCCATGGGGAAACCCCCAGTTCAAGTCCCCCCTCTGCCTGAGGAGGAGAAGGGATTTGAAGGGGGATCTGCCACCTTTTGGGTGAGTGTCCTAATCACTGGGCTGTGGGATATTCCGATGTGGGGCTCCCTCAACCTCTCCTGTTCAAGCTGTTCCACTTTGGATTAAACCATTAAAGAATCATTGGGTCAGAGAGGGAGAGAGAGCACATGAGAATTACCCTGTAGCCTGGTGGCCAAAGCACTCACCTGGGAGACCCCGTGTCCACACCCCCTGCTCCAATAACTCTTTAATTATTTTTCCAGATTGGAACAGCTTCAACTGGAGTGACTGTGGGAGCCTCACATCAGAATACCCCTAACACTGATGACATGGACAGTGGCACAGCATCCTTTCTCTGTGCAAGTCCTTGTCAATGTTGATCTCTCTCTCTCTACTCCATTCATCGGTGTGGTGCCGAAAGTCACTGACACGTCAGGTCCCAGAATCCTAATTTTTGAAAGAAGCCAGACGGGGAGAGTAATTCCAATGCACCAATTGCAGGGCTTTATTTGACTGGGAAAGGAGAGAAATGGAAAGAGTGTCAGGGTCTGACATCAGTTTGGGGTTATCCTTAAGCCCTATCCATATCCCTAACCCATATTTAACGGGGACTTAAACATGAGTTTACCTTTAAACCTTCAATGGGGCCACTCATATGGTTAAAGTTAAGAACGTGCTGAAGTGGCTGCGGAATCAGGACCATTGTACAGAATATTCAAAGGAAATGAGTTTTAAATTCATAATCATGAGTGTTTGGACCAGATCCTCAGCTGGTGTAAATTCTCAGAGATCTATTGACTTCAATAGAGCTATGCCAATTTAAATCAGCTGAGCATTGGCCTGAGGCCCGGCATGACTAAGCCTTGTCTGGGATGATTTAGTTGGTGTTGATCCTGCTTTGAGCAGGGGATTGGACTAGATGGCCTCCTGAGGTCTCTTCCAACCCGTCTGTGATACTTCCAAGCAAACCAGAGTATGTTAAAAATATATCCGGTCAAAACAGCTCAAAGTTCAAACACTAAGTGCATTAGGATGAGCTGTTTGTAAATGAGCGATGGAGTAAGATATAGTCATACAAAATCTTTGCGAAATAATGTGTAATAAGGAGTACTTATAAGAAAATCATGATCTGGACGTAGACAATCATTAACAGGAAAAGAAGCACAATAATTTGCACAAAAATTTCAATAGATTATTCATTATCTAGTGTGACAGGGTCGAGCCAGATGGCTACAGGAGAGTAGTAGAAGGCAGATATATTAGCCCCAGGTTAAGTAGGTCCCTTTCCCCTGGGTAAGGTAACAGGGAAGGGTTTTTTTTTTTGTTTTTTTTTTGAAACAGAAAAGAAGTTTATTGGTAACACTTACAAAATTACCAAAGGAAACAAAACAACTATGCAACAAAACAACGCAAACAGAAGGTATAACACAGCAGCTTTCAGGAGGGAGAAGTGTTCAGGCTAGCCTGGGCCCAGAGCAGGAGGGCTTCCTCGACACTTGTGGTCTTCCACCCCCTCGAGTTACCTAGTGCCGCGCCCAGTGTCACCGATCCTCCCTCTTCTGAGAGTGCCCGGTAAGATGGGCACAGCTGCGGGGTGGGTGGTTTAGGGATAGGGGTGGGGTAGACACCCATGTATTAATGGACCCCTCCTAGATGACAGGAATGATGGTATCCACAGTGGCAACGGCTGGGGCTGGCATCTCTCGCTCTTCCCCTCAATCAAAGGGTCAGACGGAGGGAACCGGACGGGGTCACCGAGCAGAGAACCCCGGACAGCACCCACCGCTCCTCGAAAGCGTCAAGGGAGTTGGTGGACGCCGCCCAGAGGAACTCCGCCCGGATACGTGAATGTACTGAGGATCGGAAGAAGGCCCCACAATCGCAGGACGTTTCATGGGCCAACCTCCTCTCTCTGGTTTTATAAATGGCTGTTTTAGCCAAGGCTAGGAGGAGGTTGACCAGAAGATCCCGCGACTTTGTGGGGCCATGGATGGGAAGTGTATAGATAAAAAGGTGAGGGGAGAAATGAAGCCAGAAGCATAATAAAATATTTGTGAGGAGCCGGAAAAGGGGCTGCAATCTGGCACACTCTAAATATACGTGCGCCAGGGTTTCCCTCACATTACAGAAAGGACAAGTGTCCGGGATGGGGGTAAACCATGTCAGAAACACGCCCGTACTCACAGCTCTGTGAAGGAGCCGCCAACTGATGTCCCCGATGGGCCTCGGGACCAAGGTGTAATACAGGCTGGCCCACCGAAGTTGCTCACCCTCCAAAGGTGGCAGGAGATCCCGCCACTTTGTATCGGGGTGGGACACCAGGGTGTGGGCATGAAGGGTGTGAAGCGTAAGTGTATATAAATATTTCCGTGGTGCAATTTGAAAACTAAGTGGCTGCAGTTCGTGCAGCTGGCTTGCAGTGAAAGGGTGAGGGGTTTGTTGGGATCTACGGGGTAGGGGCCCGATGGAAAGGTCCGGCGGGCCTGGGGTAAAGGATGGGCGGGGTATGCCCTCGCACAAGGCTCGGCTAACATAAGCCGGGGGTCAAGGAGGCCTTCACCTCCTGAAGTACGCGCCGGGGGGTACGGGGGCTGGAGAGCCCCATGCGCCGAGCGAGCGTCAGGGGATCCAGCCAGTCTCTCCGGTCGTAGTCCAGGAGGTCTCTGACCCTCGTGACTTCAGCCAGGACCAAGCTCTGGCGCACCGAGCGGGACTCCGCCACCTGCACACGGAGCTGGGGGTTGTGTAGCAGGGGCTCCGCGAGGAGATCTGCTCCCACGGTGGCTGCCATGGACCTGGTTGTTAGAAACAGTTTCCAGGTCCGGAGGAGGTCCTGGTAGAAGACCGGCAGCCCGGAGAGGTCTCGCGGAAAACCCCTCGGAGAAAGATAAAAGAGCTGCCAGTCGTATCGAAGCCCTTGGAAACGGCGCAGGAAGGCATGCGCCAGTATGCTCCATGCCGGACTACCTGCACTATAAAGGAGCCTCTCCAGGGCCTGGAGGCGGAAAACGCGGACCTGAGTGTACAGACACTTCAGGCCCTGCCCTCCTTCCTTCAGGGGTAGATGAAGAACCCCAACAGGGGCCCAGTGCATTCCTGACCAGAAGAACTCTAGAATCAATCTCCGGAGGTGGGTCAGGAAACCCGGGGCCGGGGCCAGGGTGTTGAGCCGGTACCAGAGGGTGGACAGGACTAGTTGGTTAAGCACCAGTGCTCTCCCTCGGAGGGAGAGACATCGGAGTAGCCTCGTCCATTTCCGGATCCGCTCTATCACCCCGCCCTCTAAATTTTGCCAGTTCTCCGGCTGGGAAGGGTGCGTGGCGGAAAGGTAAACGCCGAGATAGAGCAGTGGACCCGCACTCCACCGGATGGTCTGAAGTGCGGGTGGGAGGGAGCCCACCTGCCGCCAGTCCCCCACCGCCAAGCCAGAGCTCTTGACCCAGTTGACTCGGGCGGAGGAGGCTGCCGAATAGATGGCCTGGCATGTCTCCACTCGCGCCAAGTCGCCCGGGTCCTGGACCATGAGGAGTACGTCATCGGCGTACGCCAACAGGACCAGCCGCAGCTCCGGCTCCCGCAGCACCAAGCCTGTCATCCTCCTGCGGAGGAGACAGAGGAAAGGCTCGATCGCCAGAGCGTACAACTGGCCCGAGAGGGGGCACCCCTGCCGCACTCCTCGCCCGAAGCTGACCGGTTCAGTCAGGGTCCAGTTGAGTCTAACCAAACACTCCGCGGAGGCATACAGCACCCGGAGAAAACTCACAAACTGAGGTCCGAATCCAAACGCCTGCAGAGTGCTCAGGAGGTACCCATCGTCTACTTTATCGAACTCTTTCTCCTGGTCAAGAGACAGGAGGGCGAACGACAGACCATCTCTCCGCCCGAGTTCCAAAAGGTCTCGGACTAGAAAGAGGTTGTCAAAAATGCTGCGACCCGGGACAGTATAGGTCTGGTCTGGGTGGATCACATCCACCATCACGGACCCTAGCCGCAGCGAGATTGCTTTCGCTACGATTTTGTAATCCATGCTAAGGAGTGAGACGGGACGCCAGTTTCGTAGATTGAGGAGGTTCCCCCTCTTCGGCAGCAAGGAGAGCACTGCTCGCCTGCACGACAGAGGGAGGACCTTGCTCTGCAAGGACTCAGCCCAGACGGTGACTAGGTCTGGGCCGAGAATGTCCCAGAACGCGCGGTAAAACTCCACGGTCAGCCTGTCCATGCCCGGAGATTTATTGGTGAGCATGCGATGGAGGGCTTCTGAGAACTCGGCCAGGGTGAGAGGTAGCTCTAGTCAGTCTCGGTCGCCCACGCAGACCGTGGGGAGTTCCTCCCAGAGCACCCCGCAAGCGCCAGGATCGGTCGGGTCCGGGGAGAAAAGGCTTGTGTAGAAGTCACGGGCCCTCCCACACATCTCCTCCGGATCCGTGAGGGGGGTGCCGTCTTCCTCAAGAAGGCAGGTGACGTGTTTCTTGGCCCCCCTCGTTTTCTCCAGGGCATAGAAGAAGCGGGAGCCGCGGTCCATCTCCCGAAGGAGGCGGATGCGGGACCGAATGAAGGCACCTCGGGCCCGGTGGTCCTCGAGGGCCCGGAGCTCCTCCCGCTTCTCCCGGCACGCTCCACAGAGGGACAAGTCCTCGGGATTGGCGGCCAGGCGCCTCTCCACCTCTAAGACCTTCCGTTCCAACTCCTCTATCGCCGCATTTCGCCGTCGGCTGGTGCCCCGAGTGTAGTCACGGCAGAAGAGCTTGGCGCGCACCTTCCCGAGACCCCACCATCGCCGCACCGAGGGAAAGGCACGCCACTGCTCTCGCCAGGCCAGCCAAAACTCCCGGAAGGACATCACAAAGCTCTCGTCCTCCAACAGGCTGTTATTAAAGTGCCAATAGGCCGGCCCCGGTCTCTCTGCACGGAGGGAGATCGTTACGGTGACTAAATGATGATCGGAAAATGGGGCCGGCCGAATGGCGGAGGAGTGGGCCTGTGAAAGATGGAAACGGGATAAGTAAATACGGTCCAACCGAGAGTGGTGTGACCGATGGGCCTCCACCCGGACAAAGGTGAATGTGGAGGTGTCATCTGGGTGATGGTCACGCCAGACGTCCACTAGGAAGTGATGTTCAACTATCCCTTGGAGAATTCAAAGAAAACAAGTTGGAAAAGAACCAAATGAAGGGTCCTATAGCTAGCAACAAAGCATGCAGGCCACACCTACAGAATGGGGAAGTGTATCCAGGAAAGCACTGAGTGTGAAGAGGATTTAGGGGCCATGCTAGGCAAGCCATTCAACATGAGCACCCAGGATGATCCTGTGGTGAACAGGGCTAAAGCCATCATTAGATGCATGAAAAGAGCAGTGAGGAGCATAGGGAGGTGACACACCATGAAGAAGACTGATCATGGAATCCTGCATCCAGTTTTGGCATCCACCTTTGAAAAAAGATTTGGAAATCTTGGAGATGGGGCAGCAAAAAGCAATGAAACATTTTGAGGGCTGGAGAAAAATGCCTGCGAATGAACTATTGAAAGAGCTCAGCCTGTGTAGACGATAAAGAAGATCGGGAGGTGACATCATTGAAGTGTTGAAGTGACTTCATGGAGAGAAAATATCGGGTAGGAAAGGGCTCATTAATCTAGCAGAGAAAAGCATAACAGTGGCTGGAAACTCAAAAGAGACCAATTCGTATTCGAAAGAGGGCACACATATTCAACGGTGAGGATGAATCACCAAAGGAACAAACTAGAAAGGGAAGTGGTGGGAATTCCCCACCTCTTGATGTCTTCTAATGAAGACGAGATGCCTTTCTGGAACGTGTGTAGTCAAAAACTAGCTACTATGCTCAACAGAAAGCATGTGATATGCAGGGGGTCAGATGACTTGCTCAAATTGTCTCTTCTGTCCATAAAGCCTGCTCATTTATGAAAACCTGAGTGTAGCATGGGGAGAAGCCTCTGAAGTTTTACTGTGTTCAGCTTGAGCACACAATGAACGCTCATTGAGTGGGATGATCCAGGGGAAGCAGCTGAAATATCCAATGTGGCTGGACAGGGGCAGGACATCAGCACTGCAAGGGAGGGGTGGGAGTGGCAGTGACATCACAAGGGCCTTTGGCAGGACCTCAGCCTATTGGACAAAGGTGGTGGGGAGGTGATGATCTCACAGAGAGATCTTGACATCAGACAGGCAGGACAGGGGTGCAGGACAGGGGCAACCTCGGAGATCCCTGTGGCTTTGCTTCAGCACGTCTCCTTCTCTAGGTCTCTCCTGGAGGACTGAGAGAGCATTCACTTGCATGTACGTGAGCACAAGGAGGACCCTCTTCAGAGTTTTCTTCTTTTCTTTTAGTGGTTTTGCTCGAAAATAGACGTCCCTGTATAGAAGGTAAGAGCCTCGGAGAGGTTTGGAACCTGTTCAGTCTGATCCATCAGGTGCCGGCTGATTTTTAGGAAAGGAAAACACTAGATTGTGGGGGCAGCATTTTATTTCCGACCTAGGACATTGTCCCTTAGAATTACTGGGGACATTGGGGTTTCTCCTTTTTGTTTTCCCTTTTCCTCTATCCCTCCTACCTTTCTCTTCTTGCTTCCTTTGTCCTTTTCCTCTGCTCTCCTCCCACCACCAGGAGCTCTGTGTGTGGAGCGAGGGCTGGGGGGGCGGTTGTGGGAGGCCCTCACAGAGAGGTGAGACTGGAATTGGGCTCTGAGAGTGATCCCCTCGGTGGTGACCAGGGCCATTCTTTGGGCTATTTGATGAGAACCCTTAGCCTCCCACCCCCCAAAGTCTCAACCTTGATTGGCTGAGGAGGGGGCTATTGACAGGGAGGAAACTCTGGTCTTTGTTGTTCTCTTTTATGACCAAGCAAATAAGTCACAACCAGTTATAGGTTTGACCAATGTTGATGCTGGTCTCCATTCATTGTCCTGGAGCAGTTCATGATCCTCTCGAACATTCCAATTCTTCTCAAATACTTGTTGAATAATTACGATGAAAAATTGTTGGTCTGTAGCTCATTTGAGAGCAACTCTGCTACTGACTGGCTGCATCAGCTAAGACAGGTCCCTGCTCCTTTCTCAGCCTTCGTTTCTCCTTCTGTCAAGGACGAATAACAATCCTCTCCCACCTACCTCGCCATGGGTGGATGCTGGGGATCCACTAAAGAGTGTCACTCGGAGCAGTGCAGACTAGGGGGTGTCCTATCACACTGAGCCATATCCGATTATGACCTAATATTCGATTGGATTTGTATTTTATTCTTTTGAAATTGTGAAGAGCAGCAACTACTTAGCTCAGACTGAAGCATCTCATCTAATTTTCTAGATCATAGTTGGTTTCAGAGTAGCAGCCGTGTTAGTCTGTATTCGCAAAAAGAACAGGAGGACTTGTGGCACCTTAGAGACTAACCAATTTATATGAGCAGAAGCTGTTGTAAGCTACAGATGCATCCAATGAAGTGAGCTGTAGCTCACGAAAGCTTATGCTCAAATAAATTCGTTAGTCTCTAAAGTGCCACAAGTACTCCTTTTTCTATTTGCTAGATCATGTGTCTCCTCTTTGTGTACCACGAGACAGTTTATTGCACTGTGACAAACAGGAGACACTCTTGTTTTGCAAACAAATATTTTTGCTAAGAATTTTCATCCTACTTGTTATGATTTCAAGAAACAAAGTGGTTTCGTCTGAATGGATTTTCTGACAGAAACGGTTTTCATGAAAATGTTCACACCTGATTTCCTGGGCTCTATCCCTGCCTCCAGGGGGTTGTTGTCTCATAGTTAGAACAGGAGTCATCACTGTTGGCTTCTCTTTCTGTCTCCGTCACCGCTTTGCTGTGTGACACCTTGGGTAGGTCCAATGGGAACAGGGTCAATTCTCTAACTCCAGGCAGCAGGGAGCCTGAGTGAGATAAGGGATGTTAAGGCCGTCTGCGAAGGAGAAAGGGATGTTTCCAGGTGTTGAATGTCAAGAATTCTAAACTTTGCTAAAATGGCTAATCTCGAGAAATAAGAACTAGTTGGGGCCAAACTTGAACCATTGTCTTTTTTAAAGCCCATTCAGGGATGTGAGTCCCAGAGAGCCATAGAGAGTGGGAGCAACTTGCCCAAAGTCCCACAGATCAATAGGCAGCAATGGAAGCAGGAGTGACACTCCCTCTCAAAGTCAGGGGGACCAGCCATTAGGGCCTGGTTGCAATTGCCAGCTGTGGGAGGGAGTGTGCGGCCGTGGTTAGTGAAGGGGTCCATCCCTGGCTCTGACACTCAGTGTGACCCTGAGCTGGTAGCTGAGGCCCGTTTGCCATCAGTAGGGTTGGGGTCCCATCGCTACAGCCCAGTGGGTTTGGGAGGCTCCAGGAAGGTGTGTAAAGTGCTGGGATGTCAGGATCACCTCTGCCCTAGGGCCATGTTCTGCAGCCCCCTGCTGCTGGCTGAGTTTCTCCGTCCCTTGGCAATCAGACAGACTCTTGTTTTCACAGCCAGTCGATCGCCCTCGTGTCATCACCCTGCCTGCTGGCTGGGCAGGGTAACTCCTGAGGTCACCATCCTCTCCAGCCTGCCTTGGGCTTGGAGAGTGAGGAGGAGGGCGAGGGACGTCTGCTGACCCTGAACATCCGCCATCCATTATCCCACCACTGAGAGCAAGTGAGTGGCATTCGGGTTCCTCAGTGGCTTCCCCTGTCTGTCTGGGGAGAGGCAGAAACGGGGGGAGAGACTATCTCCAAAGGGGGATTTCCTTTGCAAACAGCCCCCAAGAGCCCCTCACTCTTAGGCCAGGCAGGGGCTTCTCCAGAGCCATCTCCAGTGTGTTTGGAAAGGTTCCAGCAAGGGGGCTCCTAGTCCTTCCCTTGTGGGACACTGTTCCCCAGGCTGAGAGTCTCGGAGCTGGGCCAGACCCTGTGAGCTGCTGAGCCTGGAAATCAATGGGGAACGAGGAGGGCCCTGGTCATGGTTCTGCTCTGAACCCTCCTGCTTCTCAGCGTCCTCTGGAACTGGTCGCTCGCTCAGCACCGGTCAGAGATGGCCGGTGTCACTGACCCCACCCCACCCTATGGACACGTTTCCCAGATCTCAGTGCCCGGTCTGAGCTCTCTCCCTCCCCCGCCTCCAGGGTTTCACACCGAGCAGGTTCCCGTGGGCTGCGCTCTGAGCGGCCAGGCCCTCGTGGACCCCCGAGGTTCCAGTATGCCTATGATGGGAGGGACTTCATCAGCTTTGACGACCAGACGGGGCCGTGGGTCGCGGCCGAGCAGCCGGCCTTCCCTCAGAAGCAGAGCTGGGAGACGGGCAAGACGTGGACTCAGTACGTCCGGTGGTACCTGAAACGAGTGTCTGGACACCCTGCAGAGCCCGGTGCAGCAGGGGAGTGGGGTCCTGCGGCAGCAGGGTGAGTGAGCCTGCAAGGAGCTAGCATGGGGTGCGGGAGGGGCACAGTCACACCAATGGGACTTAGGTACAGAGGTGCCGACTTTCCAATGCTCCAGGGGATGCTCGACCCCCACTCTGCCCCAGGCCTTCCCCCCACTCCACCGCTTCCTGCCCCACCTCTTCCCACACCTGCTCCACCCCCCACTCCAACCCCTCTGCTTCTCCCCACCCTGTTCCGCCCCCTTCCCCCTCGTGCGCCGCCCCCTCGCTCCTCCCCCTCCCCCTGTGAGCCTCCTGCATGACACAGAACAGCTGACTGTGGCAGGCAGACAGCGTTGCGGGGGAGGGGGAGGCGCTGATCGGGAGGGCTGCTGGTGGGTGCTGAGCACCCGCCATGTTTTTTCCTGTCGGTGCTCCAGCCCTGGAGCACCCACGGAGCCGACGCCTATGCTTGGGTATCTCCGGAAAGGGTGGTGTGGCTGGGCAGATGGACTGTGATGAAGCGCGCCTGTGTTCTATTCCAGCTCTGTCCCTGGCCTGCTGGGTCACCCTGGGCCAGTCACAACCCATCTCTGTGCCTCAGTTTCCTCATCTGTACAATGGGGATAATGAAGCTGACCTTTTTTTGTAAAGTGCATGGAGATGGAGCAATGACGAGCTTGTCGAGAACTGTGGGTTGTTCTCAATTGTTACCAGTGCAGACAGTTTATTAGCTGGTGCTAGCAGTTCTGGCTGCCTGGGCGCCTCCATTCTGCAAGCCCTTTCCTGTTGGCTTCCAGCTCCCTCCAACATCTCCTTTTTGGGCTGAACCGTTTCAGCCCTGGGTTGTGAGTTGATTAATTTTGGCAAGTTTGAGCCGGAAAAGGCCCAGCCGTCTGTGCGTGTGAAGGCAGCAGACTGGGAATGGGGCGGGGGATGCATTTTGTCATTCGACAAAGAAAAAACACTTGCCTTGAGCTTCTTTTGCCCAGTGCTAGCACCTCCTCAGTCGAGGGCAGAGGCGTGGAAAGGGCCAGGGACTCGGGGCAGTGTGGCAGCGGGGTTGAAGTGCCCGAGGATGCAGAGAGGGACCTGCTGGGATTTCCAAAGGGAGGCGCCTGACTCCCTGTGAAATCACCGGGGTTAGGCACCGAGGGGGTTGGAAATCCAACTGGCCCTTAGCCCCCTAAATCGCACATGCATGTTTGGAGGGTCCAGTGAAAACCTGCCTGGATGTAGCTGGGTTACAGTGCAGGAGCGTGCGCAGTGAAGGAGACCTGGGCCCAGGCTTCTGCTGGTAACTACCCAGTTCAGCTACACCAATATGAGAAAGGATTAGAACAGAGGGGATTGACACCAGATTAACTAACTCTATTTACGAATCAATGTAAATGGGTGCAGACCAGGTCTCTCTCACATGTGAGTATTCCTCAAATTCAAACTGGAACAGGTGCAGAGAAGGGCTACTAGGATGATCTGAGGAATGGAGAGCCTACCTTATGAGAGGAGACTCAAAGAGGTTGGCTTGTTGAGCCTAATCAAGGAGCGTATGATGGGTCCACCTACAATGGTGTGTGGCCCATTGGCGACTGCCAGTAGCAAAAATCCCCAATGGCCAGAGACAGGACATTAGATGGGGAGGGCTATGAGTTGCTACAGAGAATTCTTTCCCAGATATCTGGCTGGTGGGTCTCACCCACATACTCAGGGTCTAATTGATCACCAGAGTTGGGGTCAGGAAGGAATTTTCCGCCAGGAGAGACTGGCAGAGACCTTGGGGGGTGGGGTTGTTGCCTTCCTCTGCAGCATGGGGCACGAGTCACTGCTGCTTTAAACTAGTGTCAGTGGTGAATTCTCTGTAACTTGAAATCTTTAAATCATGATTTGAGGACTCCAGTCGCTCAGGCAGAGGTTAGGGGTCGGTTCCAGGAGCAGGTGGGTGAGGTTCTGTGGCCTGCAATGTGCAGGAGGTCAGACTAGATGACCACAATGGTCTCTTCTAACCTTAAAGTCTATCAGACACTCTGCAGGGCCTTTACCTGTTCTATTACATGGTCCCAGCCCCCGGCGTCTGGCTAACGCCCTGTGTCTCCTCCCAGTGCACCCCAAGGTCTCAGTTTCCCGCAGAGATGCCCCCGATGGCTCCATCACCCTCTCCTGCCACACCAGGGGTTCTTACCCACATCCCATCCACATCTCCTGGATGCAGGATGGAAAAGACATCCTGGTGGAGAAAGAGTCCAGCGGGATCCTGCCCAACGCTGACGGCACCTACTACATGCAGTCGTCTCTTGAGATCTCCCTGCAGGAGGAGGACAGGCACCGCTATGCCTGCCAGGTAGAGCACAGCAGCCTGGCAGAGCCTGCACTTGTCTGGAGTAAGGGTGGGGCGAATGGCGGGGGGTGGGGGCACAGCCCTCTTGGAGTTTCAGAGATGGGGTGAGCCCCTGTAGCAGAAGGGTCGGTATCCCTGCCCATCATCAGTGTGAACTCTTCTAGTCTGGGGATTTGTGTGATCCACAGAAATGGCCGATCCCTCAGAGAGTCTGATTTTTGGGCCATGGTGGCATCCAGTGACGGTGAGTTCCACAGGCTGATGTTATTACAAGTGAAAGGCCCAGCAACTGTGTGGCGTGTATGGCTGGCAGTGCCTGGCAGAGTGCCCGGTCTTGTGCCCCATCCCTGTCCGCCTCCTGCCTCAGACTTTCCTCTCCTCTGGAGGCCAGGTCTCTGTATAGGCCCTTGGGGAGAGGTTCAAGGCAAAGGCCTGTGGCTGACCCAGGAGGATGGTCCAGTGGGTACTCCCCTCACTGACCTGAGTCCTTCTCCGTCCCACAGCCCCTGGGAAGAAGGGCTCCCTGCCCCTCTGGGTCCTGGCCTCCATTGCCCTGGCTGCGCTGATTCTGGCTGGAGCTGTAGGAGCAAGTGTTACCCTGTGGAGGGGAAAATCAGCAGGTAACAGTTGGTCCCTGTGGAGCTGGGATGTATGCGAGGGCGGCTCGGGAATGGGGCAGCCCAGCCAGCCAAGGGTGAATGGGTCCTCCCACCCCCAAGGAGAGGTGGGGCAGCGTTGATCACAGTAGCCTGGTCCTGCTGGGGGCAGAGTGGGCTCTGTGGTTGACTGGGCATCTTATTGTGCGGGGGGTCACTGGGGTAGGGCTGGCGTCAGCGTGGTGCAATCGGGGTCACGGAGAGCCTTGTTTCTGGGGAAGGGGGAGTCGGGGTCACCATGGGGGAGGGGTTACCCTGCTCCCCTGCACTGATCCTCATTCTCTGCTTGTGTTTCAGGCCCATGGAGACCCAGCTACGCTCTGGCAGCCAGTGAGTAAATCTGGGGTACAGGGCCCAGATGCCCCAGTGCATCATAGTGGGAGGGGAGTAGTGACTGAAGATGAGCGCCGATTGCTGTTTACTCTAGGCCTGACAATTCCTGGGCCTGTGGAAATCTGCGGGGCCGCCCCAGCCATCATCCTTCCCCGGCTCCCCGGGAATCTCTGACACACGCGCTGCCTTCGCTCAAAACCCAGGGAACCCCAAAGAGCGGAAACAGCATCCAAAGGTCACCCCCCAGGGCAAAGCTCGGCCAGCGTCCCAGCATGCACTGTGTGCCCCTTAGCATGACTCTGGGGACAGGAGTGCAGGCCTGTACCCGGAGCACCGGGAGATGGTGCGTAGGGTTGTTACGCTCTCTCCTGGAGGCCTGCCCATTGTCAGGACTGGGGGTTTCTGTACAGAGCTTAGTTTGGGGTCCATGAGGGGGCATGGCGGGGGGAAACCCACAGCTGAATTCCCATCCGCCTTCCCTAGCTGGGGTTCCCAACAGGTAAAGCCACCTCTAAATAATTGTCTTCTCTCTCTGTACCGCAGCAAAAATCGGAGAAGTTTCTGCTTCCAGCTCTTCATCGGGAACAGACACCCAGAGCATGGGAGCCCGGAGCTAGGTTCAGAGTGGCCCTGGCCATCCAGTGAGGAATTATGGGATGCCACCTCCATCTGTGAGGCAAATGGACCCGCTTGAAAAAACTGAATGCAGAAATTGTGGTTTGTAGGAAGAAGACTCTTTGCTCTCATCGAGGTCCAGTCTGAGATGCCACCAGCTTTTCTGACACACAAAAATCTGCTCCAAACTGAGCCACTGAGTCTCCAGATATCAGACGGTGGTTGGCTAGCGTCTCTGTGTGGAGCAGGACTTGCGGAAAGATGAGGATCTATCCCTCTCTGGCTGTGGCTGAGGGGATGTGGAACGGGTTTTTCCCTATTTCTTCTCCAGTTCCACCTTTTTGCTGGCTTTTCATTTTTAAGAAATGATTTCTGGGGGCTGACACACGACCGCCAATGTCTCAGATACCTACAGACCTGCGGACTGTGTGGATTTTTGGGTAACAAAGTGTGATGATATGGGTTCCCCTATCGCAGTAGTGCTACCTCTCCCTTTCCTCATGCTCTGGTCCAGGGGCAGCACATTATGACAGACGGGGGCATTCCTGTTACCATTTGCTATGAGTGTGACATTTCTAATTTAAATTTGGACACAAATAAAGTACCTTTGTGATTGGGAAATGTGTTCTACAGCATTAAACCTTGGAGCGAGTGTAGTAACTCCTCTCTTAACGTTGTAGTTATGTTCCTGAAAAATGCAACTGTAAACAAAATGATGTTAAGCGAATCCAGTTTCCCCATAAGAATGAATGTAAATGGGAGGGGGGGGGGAGGTGAGGTTCCAGGGAAATTATTTTCACCAGACAAAAGACTGTACACACACACACACACACACTAAGTTTTAAACAAACAATTTAATGCTGTTCACAGCTATGATGGTTGTGAAGCTTGGTTGAGGTGGTGAAGTTAGAGGGTGGACGAGGAAGGGATATTTCCCAGGGAATGCCTTACTGCTAAATGATGAACTAACACTCGGCTGAGCCCTCAAGGGTTAACACATTGCTGTTAATGTAGCCTCACACGCTACAAGGCAGCACCAATGGAGGGAAGGGAGACAGCATGGCAGACAGAGACACACGCCGTGTGTGTGAGAGAGAGGTGCACTTTGCCCCTTTAAGTACTCTGACCCCACTCTAAGTACATTGCCTTTTTAAGAAGATCGGCAGGTTGAGATGGGAGCTGCATCCAGGAAGCTCCCTCCATCCTGAGCCCTGTCGTGTCTCCCCCACCACCACACACACATTCTATGGAGATGGGGTAAGTGGGGTGCAGGGGGACACCCTGACATTAGTTCCCCTCCCCTCCCTCAGCACAGCAAGCAGGAGGCTCTGGGGAGCAGCTCCAAGGCAGAGGGCAGGAGCAGCATATGGCAGTGGGAGGAGGGACAGCTGAACTGCTAGCAATTGATAGCCTGCTGGGCGGCTGCCACACTAGGAACTTAGGGGGGCTGCCAGTCCACCCTGGTTCCAAGCCCCCACCAGCTAGCTGCAACGGGCTGCTCTTCCTGCAAGCAGTGGACAAAGCAGGCAGCTGCCAAAGGACGTTATAAGGGAGCATTGCACAACTTTAAATGAGCATGTTCTCTAATTGATCAGCAAGGTAACAACATAACATTAACAATCTGCTTTACAAGGCTGCTTGCTGGGTCTGGCAGGAAATGAAACTTACCCCGTTACACTGTCTGCAAAGAGCCATGGCTGCAGCCGTGAATCCTTTGAAGAGCCTCCGAGATGAAGCTACTTGCTCCATCTGTCTGAGCCCTGGTCTACACTAGGAGTTTAGGTCAAATTTAGCTGCGTTATATCGATGTAAACCTGCACCCGTCCACACGATGAAGCCCTTTTTTTTTTTTTGACTTAAAGGGCTCTTAAAATCGATTTCCTTACTCCACCCCCAACACGGGGATTAGCGCTTAAATCGGCCTTGCCGGGTCGAATTTGGGGTACTGTGGACGCAATTAGACAGTATTGGCATCCGGGAGCTATCCCAGAGTGCTCTATTGTGACCGCTCTGGATAGCACTCTCAACTCATATGCACTGGCCAGGTAGACAGGAAAAGGCCTGCAAACTTTTGAATCTCATTTCCTGTTTGCATGGTCACCTGCAGCTTGCCACGCTGGCCAGAGCTCATCAGCAGAGGGAATTAAAATCAACAAAGGGGGTGGCTTTGCGAGAAACTGAATGGCCCCCTCAAGGATAGAACTCAAAACCTCAAAGATAGAACTCAAAACTGGGTTTGGCAGGCCATTGATTTCGCAGAGGGAAGGAGGGAGGGAGGAGAAAATGAATACAAAACAAATCTGGTCTATTTCTTGTTTTGAGCCACTTCATCTATCTTTATACATCTTGCTGGCAGCAGACTGTGCAGTACGACCACTAGCCATTGTCATCTCCTGGGTGCTCGGCAGAAGATGCTGCAGTATGACTACTGGCCATCATCTTCTGTTGGCTGGAGGTTAAAAGACAGTGCACTGCCTGTAGGACTGAATCGCCACGAGATGAAACTTAAAAGGGAAATGACCTGGCTGAGTCACTCCCATGTTTGCCCAGGCTCCTGATTAAAAGAGCACCCAGGACTATGTCGACGACGGCTACCAGTCATACTGCACTGTCTGCTGCCAAAAGGCAATAATCTGCTGCTGTGTAGCAATGCCGTACCGCGTCTGCCAGCACGCAGGAGACATACAGTGACGGTTTGCTGAGCGGGCTCCATGCTTGCTGTGGTATGGCATCTGCACAGGTAACTCAGGAAAAAAGGCGCGAAACGATTGTCTGCCCTTGCTTTCACGGAGGGAGGGAGGGAAGGGGGGCCTGATGATATGTACCGAGAACCACCTGCGACAATGTCTTAGCCCCATCAGGCGCTGGGATTTCTACCCAGAATTGAGATGGGCGGCGGAGACTGCGGGAACGGTGGGATGGCCCCCCACGGTGCAACGCTCCGGAAGTCGACGGTGCCTCGGTGCTGTGGACACACTCCGCCGACTACAGGCACTTAGAGCACTTGCCTGGGGACACACACAATCAACCGTATAAAACCGCTTTCTACAAAACCGACTTCTATAAATTCGACCTAATTTCGTAGTGTAGACATACCTTGAGGTTTTGTTAAGGATCCAGTGTCTTTAGATTGTGGGCACAATTTCTGCCAAGCCTGCATCACCGAGTTCTGGGAGGGACCAAATACAGACATCTCCTGCCCTCAGTGCAGAGAGACCTTTCCCTAGAGGACCCTAAGGCCGGACAGACAACTGGGGAACTTTGTAGAAATAGCCAAGCAGCTGAATGTCCCAGCAGCAGCAGGAGGAGGAGATTTGTGCAATGTGCACCAGGAGCCTTTCAAACTCTTCTGTAACCAGGACCAAATGCTCATCTGTGTGATCTGCAGGGAGTCCCAGGCTCACCGCGCTCACAGGGTGGTCCCTATAGAGGAGGCTGCCCAGGAGCATAAGGTAGGCCACAGCTGGGCACGACTTTAAGTGAGGAGTTAGTGTGTATGTAAACCCCAGAATGAAGGCGGTGTTATTTCTTTATTAGTCTCATTCCATTATAGATTAGAACTCAGAGTTTAATCTGATCAGGGCTTAAATTCTTATAGAGTATTTCCCAGAGCCCCCCATGCCCTCCTCCAATATGCTATAAAAACTCCAGGGGGGTTGAAGATATTTACCAGAGCTCTTCTCCAGACAGCTCCAGCTGCATTTAAGCCTGAATCTGAAAATCGACCCCCTGCTCGCCTGTCTCCCATTCTCATCCTCAGGGTTGGCTGCGGTGGCCCATGACTCCAACTCCTCCGGTACCCATGTGGCTCAGGGGTGGCACGGCATCACCGCAGAGGATAGCGTGCAGCTCCTTGTCAAAGCGGCATGTCTGTGGAGTTCCTGTTCCCCCAAAATATCCCCCCAAGCCTTACACCCCCTTTCCTGGGGAGGCTTGAGAATAAACAAGATGAGCACAGACCAGCCTTGGGTTTTTAGGACCCTAAAAACCCCAATCAGATTTTTTTAAAAACAACAGAACTTTATTAGAAGAACAAAACAAAACAAAGAACTAGCCTTGTAAGATTAGGATGGAAGATAATCTCACAGGCAATTAGCTTCAACACATAAAGAATCCCCCTCTAGGCAAAACCTTAAAGTTACCAAAAAAAAAAAACCCAAAACAGAAATGCACATTCCCTCCAGCACAGAGAATTTCACAAACCAAAAAGAAAAGAAAATCGAATGCATCTTCTAGCTAAATTACTTACTAACTCTATAGGAGTTGGATTGCTTGCTTCCTTGATCTGTCTCCAGCAGAGGCATCACACAGACAAAAAAGCCTTCTCTCCCCTCAGATTTGAAAGTATCTTTTCCCCTTATTGTTTTTTCTTGGTCAGGTGCTAGCCAGGTTACTTAAGCTTTTTAACCCCTTACAGGTAAGGAGGAATTCTAGGCTACCCTTAGCTGTATGGTTATGACAGTCCTTCTCCTCATCTCCATGGCAGGGAGATCCCGGCTGGGAGGGGAAGGGAGAGGGGGGAACTTTAGCCAGGCAGAGGAAGCAGCTGGAGAAGTTTCTCTCTCTCCCTTCCCCCACCTGTGGCCCATCAGCTCAGCAGTCAGGGCTGCAGCAGGGAGGAGGGGCTGATCAGGGCTTCTGCTCCTTTGTCTGTGGTTTGCTTAGGCCAGGCAGAGCCAGAGGGTCAATGACCAGCTGATGCTCGGCTGCTGCTGGATCCTTACCCGAGTGATGGGCAGCTGGGTCCTTGGGAGCCAAATGCCCCTGATGTGTGTGGGAATGAGGAAATGGAGGCGTCTCTGATGTCCACTGTGGACATTCATTTGGAGCATTTTCCACACTGAGAACATCTCAGAGGTTACTTCCCTGTGCAGATTTGCAGATGCCTGATGCTCCGGGAGCAGCACACTGAACTTGATCAATTAGGACAAACTGCAAAGCATGGGGCAGACAATCCCCCAAACTGGTGGATATTCCAATACTTAGATTCACCAAACCAGCAACAAAACACCTTCTATGCCTATCTTACTGGTTACCCAGAAGCCAAAACACAGTTCCCTGAAAGCACAGGTAGCCAATTCTTTTTTTCAAGGTCAAAATTTCCTTGTCAAGCTATAGACAAAGTCCACACTCCAGAGAAAATAATAATAAAGAAACCACAACAGTAATGATAATAGAGAAATAAAAACATTTCAGGGTTCCATTCGAAAGCATCTGGTTGTCTAGATTTGGCCCATGTCTGCCTATTGACTACCCCTGCATTAAAGACACCCAGCCTTGGGCTCCTGCCCAGACAGCCCAGTTAAATATAATGCAGATTACTGAAAATCTTGTTCATCATCTAAAAAGTTCAGCCAACCCGAAAGGATCGGATACATTACCCAAGAAGTTAAGGAATACTTCAGTTCTTACCCAAATACATGCTTACAGCCAATTCTTATTAACTAAAGTAACACTTATTAAAAGAAGAAAAGAGAGAGTCTTGATCATTATACACACAGACATGAATAGAGTCCTTAGGGCAGTTTCACTGCAGGGATGGTGCTTTAGAATTGAAGGGTCCTTTTTCGAATCATTTCATCAGGTTCTTGTCCAGATGTGAGCAAACTATGGCCTGCGGGACCATCCTGCCAGGCCCCCAAGCTCCCGGCATGGCCCCGCTTTGAGCGCCATGGTAAGGGAGCAATGGTGGGGGCAACAGACGTTCGGGGGGGTGGTCAGGGGACAGGGAACGGTTGGATGGGGCAGAGGTTCTGGGGTGGGGCGGTCAGGGGTCGAGGAACAGGGGGGGTTGGACATGCATGGGAGTCCCGAGGGGCCTGTCAGGGGGTGGGGGTGTGGATAGGGGTCGGGGCAGTCTGGGGACAGGGAGCGGGAGAGGGGTTGGATGGGGGTGGGGTCCTGGGGGGCCTGTCAGGGGGTGGGGGTGTGGATAGGAGTTGGGGCAGTCCAGTGACAGGGAGCAGGGTGGGGTTGGATAGGGGGTGGGGTCCTGGGGGGCCTGTCAGGGGGTGTGGTTATCGTTAGGGCTCGGGGGGGAGTCAGGAAAGGGGGGTTGAATGGGGGTGGGGTCTGGGGGAGGGCAATTTGGGGCAGGAGTCCTGGGTCGGGGTGGTCAGGGGACAAGGAGCAGGGTGAGGTGGATGGGTCAGGGGTTCTGAGGCTTGCAGTCAGGGGGCAGGAAGTGGGAAGGGGCGGATAGGGGGCAGGGGCCAGGCTATTTGGGGGGCACAGCCTTCCCTACCCAGCCCTCGATACAGTTTGACACCCCAATGTGGCCCTCAGACCAAAAAGTTTGCCCACCCCCGTTCTAGTCTAATGTCAAAATCAGGGCAGTTCACTATCAAGGCAGTCCAGATGGGACCGGAGATCTCAGTCTTACGACTCAAACTCCCTCTGAATAAAGCTTGAGAAGATCTGAGAGAAAAGGATCAGGTCCCAAGAGTTTTTATACAGATTTTTGCAGCCTCTCGATGGCACGCAGTCCTGGGGTGAAAAATAGGCTTTTGAAATAACCTTGTAGTTCCTAAACATCACCGGCAATTAACTACAGGGATTAACAGAAGGTGATTATCCATTAAGTAGTTCATGGACTGTTTACCACAAACTTTAAAGAGACATGCAGACAAGGACATTATTACACCTAACTTTTATCTAAATGTTAATATTTCCTTTTGATCTCCAAGTTAACAGAATACAGCCCTAGAGAGGAACTGTCTGATTACATTGTTAACCTCTAACAAGACACAGGTAAACAGAGACTACTACGGTTACCATCTTCCAATTCTCTAGGAATACAAGTTTACATTTCAAAGCTCAAGCCTATAGAACATGCAATGGCCCTAAATACCATTTACACACTTAGAAGCATGTTTCTAAAGGTTGAACCTAGATCAATTAGCCTGCAAGTTGCTTCACCCTTTCTGGCCATGGGTCACAGAAGTTTAAATGCTGTGTGGATTCTCCCATGCTTAATGAGGTGTGATCTCAGTGTGAAACTTTTCCCACAATCCAAGCACTTATGGGGTCTCTCTCCTGTGTGGATTTTCCAATGATGAACAAGGGATGATCTCCATGTGAAACTTTTCCCACAGTCCAAGCACTTATGGGGTCTCTCTCCTGTGTGGATTCTCCAATGATTAACAAGGCCTGACCTCCATATGAAACTTTTCCCACAGTCCAAGCACTTATGGGGTCTCTCTCCTGTGTGGATTCTCCAATGATTAATGAGGCCTGACCTCCATATGAAACTTTTCCCACAGTCTAAGCACTTATGGGATCTTCCTCCTGTGTGGATTCTCTGATGTGTAACAAGGCCTGATTTATCTGTGAAACTTTTCCCACAGTCCAAGCACTTATGGGGTCTCTCTCCTGTGTGGGTTCCCTGATGTTTAACAAGGACTGATTTCTGTGTGAAACTTTTCCCACAGTCTAAGCATTTATGGGGTCTCTCACCTGTGTGGATTCTCTGATGTCTTATAAGGTCTGACTTCCAAAGGAAACCATTTCCGCAGCAGAGGCATTTATAAGGTCTCTCTCCTGTGTGGGTTGCCTGATGTGAAACGAGGGTAGATCTCTGTTTGAAACTTTTCCCACAGTCTAAGCACTTATGGGGTCTCTCACCTGTGTGGATTCCCTGATGTGAAACGAGGGCAGATCTCTGTTTGAAACTTTTCCCACACTCCAAGCACTTATGGGGTCTCTCACCTGTGTGGATTCTCTGATGTCTTATAAGGTCTGACTTCCAAAGGAAACCATTTCCACAGCAGAGGCATTTATAACATCTCTCACCAGTGTGGATTCTCTGATGCGTAACAAGACCTGATTTCTTTGTGAAACTTTTCCCACAGTCTAAGCACTTATGGGGTCTCTCTCCTGTGTGGATTCTCCCATGTGTAACAAGGCCTGATTTCTTTGTGAAACTTTTCCCACAGTCTAAGCACTTATGGGGTCTCTCTCCTGTGTGGGTTCTTTGATGTCTAATTAGTGCTGACTTTGAGTAGAAAGATTTCCAGCACTTGAGGCATTGAGAGGGTTTCTCGCCTGTGTGGCTTCTCCCATGGTTATTCAGGTCTGAGCGATTAATGAAGCTTTCGCCATGGTCCAAGCATTGAAGGGGTTTCTCTCCTGTGTGGAATGTCTGATGTGTCACAAGGTGTGATCTCAGAATGAATCCTTTCCCATAGTCGAGGCACCGATAGGGTTTCTCTTCATTGGGATTTCTCTGCTGGGCTGTGGGATCCTTGTGTCCTCCACCACCTGTAATAGATTCATCAACTTCCCCAGGAACGTCCTCATGATGATTCCCATCTTCACTCTCACTCACTCTCTTAGCACCTGCTGGGAGAGAGACAATCCAGACAGGAGTCATCGTGCTGGGGAGAAAGAGGAATAGCACAGAGGGAAAACCCAACACACTAAAGTTGTGAAGAATCAGCAAGTGGATTTTGACTCCACTTCCCACCCAAACACTCACAGGGAAGGAAAGTTGGGAAGGAAGCTCCAGCAACTCACAGGGTGGGTGGAATGGCGTGAGCGATATCTGCTGACTACGGCCCTGCCCTGGCTGAGATGAGGAAGAACAGAGGGCGCTTACTCACACCACACATTTGGGATTCTCAACTTTTTCCTTCATTCACCACATGGTTTCTGTGTCAGTCCTCACCTGTGCGGGTGCCTCTCGGGATCTCTCTTTCCTCAGAGGCCTGGAGATCCGGGACCCACAACTCTTCCCCTCGTTCCAGCTGGGCGATCAGCTCAGGCTTGGGAATGGGAAACCCTGCACAGGGGGTGAAATCAGACCAGATCAGGGTGCATGGAGGATTGAGAGAGAGTCTGTCACAAAGGGCATTCCATGTCCCAATGCTGTGCTGGGGGAACGTGGAATCCAAGGGGACGGGAACATGGTCACTGAGCCCCCTTGGGAGAGGCAGACATCTGGGGAGGTGAGGGGAATTGTCACACCCTCACTAGGAGTTTGCAGGATCTGTGCATTCTGCGGGCCTTGCTGACAAACACACAGCTCTAGAGTTAAACCCCTGCCTCCTTCTAAACCCGCAGAGCCCAGAGCCCTCCCCATGGCGAGAGCTAGACCCAAGGAGGGAGATGAACAGAGATGCTGTGTGTGAATGAGAAATAATAGACAGGACACTTCATGAGTTCTGCCCCACTGAAAGCTGGAGGTGGGTGGGAATGGTTTCGCATGTCCATTAGGTTTTGACACTGTGGTCCCATTGGAGAGGGTACAGAGATGCAAGTCTCTCTCGCCGCAACTGTGGACTATGGGACAAATTCTCCTCCAATCTAACTGACCAGGGAAGAACGTAACCAGAGTCAGAAATGCAGGCCCTACACTTTCTAATAACCGAGGGAACGGGAATCGCTTACCCAGCGAGGTCACCGTCTCGTAGTTATCCTGCATGACGTCCCTGTAGAGGGCTCTCTGACCGGGGTCCAGGAGAGCCCCCTGCCCCTGGGTGAAATACACAGCCACCTCCTCGAAGGTCACCGGCATCTGGAACAACAAAAGTCCCCCACTCAGCACCTGCTGCTCCAGCCACAATCCCACTAGTCACGGGAAAGGAAGAAAAAAAAGCTCTGGGAGGGCCAGAGAAGCAGAATCCCTCTCCCACCCTGCAGCAGCCATGTGGCTTCAGGGGGTGGGAGAAGGTGAGAGCTCCTTGTCCCCCCAGCACACAGAGCAGGGCAGGGTCTTCTCATTTCCCACACGCCTGCCAGCCACAGGCAGATACGGGAAGCAGAGCTCTGAGCCGGGGACAGGAATCCCGACAGCTTCCCTTCGTATTTCACAGCAGCCTCTGGCCAGTGGAGTCAGGCTCCAGCACTGGGAGTCTGGAAAATGTTCCAAGCCCTGTTTCCTGTTTCATAAATGAGGAAAGTTCCCCTGCTGCCAATGGGCCTATTCAGAAAAGCAGCAGGTGTGAGGATGCAGATATGCAGGCCTGGCTGTAAAGGCCGATACTCTAAGAATTTAGGTGTATTCTTATCACTTGGCTAGTTCTAGTGGTATAAAAGAAAGAATCAAAATCACTGTCTGCGGGTGGAAGGGCCTTCTCTTACTGTGACAGTCTGAGGCCCTGTGCTTAGGCTAAGGCCTTTGGCTAAGCAGCAGAGGCAGCCGTAAGCCGGGAAGCGACCGGTCACCTCCTCTCATTTCAACCTAGTCACATTGAAATAAGGTGCTATTGGGCTGTTAGGAATACAATCCTGTCCTGATAGTGCCCATCGCCTCCAGAGAAAGGGAAGTGCCTACAAAATGTAAAAGGAAACTTAGTTTGATAGCATCCTGTCTGGCAAGAACCCACTTATCAATAGCTGGGATGTGAAATCCTCACTTCTCTATTGTTTTGTCATTATAGTTCCCACTTTGCTATTGTTTATTTGCATGGTCTCTGTCTGGTTCTGAGATTGTTTCGTCTGCTGTATAATTAATTTTGCTGGGTGTAAACTAATTAAGGTGGCACGATATGATTGGTTACATACTCATGTTACAATATGTTAGGATTGGTTAGTTAAATTTCAGGAAAATGATTGGTTAAGGTATAGCTAAGCAGAACTCAAGTTTTACTATCTAGTCTGCAGTCAATCAGGAAGTGAGTGTGGGGGGGTGGGGAAACTGCAATCATGTTTGGCTAAGGGCAGGAATGGGAACAGGGACACAGGCAAGGCTCTGTGGTGTCAGAGCTGGGAAGGGGGACACTAAAGAAGGAAACTGGAAGCATGCTTGCTGGAAGTTCACCCCAATAAACATTGAATTGTTTGCACCTTTGGACTTCGGGTATTGTTGGTCTCTGTTCATGCGAGAAGGACCAGGGAAGTAAGTGGGTGAAGGAATAAGCCCCCTAACAGCAGGTTTATCACACCCTGTTTCCTCCCTGCCTCTCCCTTCCTCTCCTCCCCCCAGCAGCTCCCTTAAAATCCCCTACCTGAGCTGGCTCCATCATGGCCATTTTCCTTCCCTTTCTCCTGGAAGATGGGTTGATCTGGAGCGAAATCTGGACGTGATTCCTCAGCCTGTCAGGGTGAGAGGGGCGATGGGGGAGGTTTCAAAAGGGGATTGAGTCCATTTCGCACCCCGATTCCCCCCCCCCCCCCCCGACTCTTTCCCTTGAGTCAGACGCTCTGGACTTTGCCATGCTGGGAAGAAACCCAGTGAGGTTATTACCACCCAGGCCAGCCCCCTCCCAGCAGAACTGAACCCACCAGGACACTTTGAAACTCTCCCTGTAACAGTGTCTCTGAGCCAAATGCTGGAAAAAGGGCAGAACCAGAAAAGCCACTTTTGGGGATTCCCTCTGACACTGTCCCCAAAGGCAGCGCCTGTCCCTCCACTCTACAAGCAACGCAGTGATTCCAGGCAGTCAGCAACTGGCTTTTCCTCTCTCAGCTCCTTTCCTTGTGCTCACGAGAGTCAGTCTGCCCGGGATAATGCAGGGAATGGATCTGGGCAGATCTGGGAACTTCTCTTCCTGCTGCTCCTTCCAGTCTCTCCACTCTCCCTTTTTATCATCTTCCCTCTCCCTGGAGAACTGGTGACTGCTCCATTGACGTGGGCCTTTGCTCTCCTTAGGGAGATCAGCCACTGACACTGCTAACAGGGGTTTGAACCCTAGCAGTATCCATGAGGACAGCAGCTCTGGGACTCACAGACACATGGGGAGCCCCTCCCTCCTGTACTTCAAACTCACCAGCAGGTCCCTGAAAGGGGCCCTTTGTGCAGAGTCACTTTCCTGCCATGTGGAGGAGCAGAAACTGCTCCCTGTAGGAATTTGCTACTTAGGGTGCACTGAGCATGCTGACGTGAACTGAGCACACTCAGTAACATCTGCTGAAGTCACTGCCCTTCACCCTGCCCTTATTACCCATAAGATTCTGCAGACTGTTTTTACAGGGGTTAAAAAGGAGGAAAGGGGGCAAATCGGAGGAGGGAGGTGTTGGCCAGATTCTGAGCAGGGGGCAAAAATTCATTGGTCAGGAGGGTCAAGCAGCTGGAAGCAGGGTTAGGATAGGGGCTGAAGGGCAAAATCAGGAATGGGGGGGAAGGAGCTGGGGTTAAGCCCAGGGGTAAGGCGCTGCCAGAAGGTGACAGAGGGTAAAACCCTGGCAGAGGCAGGGGCAGACGGGGTAAGAGTTACCCCGGTGGACTGAGACACCAGTGTTTCCAATAATAGGGTGTGTGGGAGGGAGAGGGTCTTTTTTATTTCTCCTCTCACAGACAGCTCCTGTCAGCATGGGTTTCCCAGGGCTGGGTTCTTAAGGGCACAGGTATCCCAATGACTAGCCACTGGAGCTCCTCTCTGTCTGATGTAACCTACTAAGGTGCTGCAGGAGACTTAATTCAGTGAAACAGGGACTTCCCTTCCCCCCCACCCCCCCGCCCATTCTTTTCCCGCCCCGCAGTGATCAACCAGTTACCCGCAGTGTTGCCAATTTAGTCATTGGTTGGAAATTGGAATAGAAATTGAAACATTAATGCACACTTTAAAATACACATACAGTGTATGATCAAATACTTGTACCTGAAAGTATAATAGGTTTGAAAAGTCTGAACAAAGACTGGCTTCCTCACACAGCCATTGTTTTTTCTGACAACGTCGGCACATTGGTTTCGGCAATGTTGGCCAACCTTATCATTTAAAATGATGATTTGTAAGCAAGGTGTGAATGAGCTCTCCCCTGACAGCGAGTGATGAGCCAGGGGTAGGGGGAAGGCTTCAGGACCAGACTGTATTTACATGAACTCACCTACTCTGCCGAGGTATCCAGCAGACAGAGCTGCGGTGCCCAAGTGATCAATTTTGGCTGGTGTTGGGAGTTTCTGTACTAAACATTTTTATTATAATTAATTTTTGCACAAGAACGTAAGAACGGCCAGACTGGGTCAGACCAAGGGTCAATCTAGCCCAGTACTCAGTCTTCTGTCAGTGGCCAACTCCAGAGGCTTCAAAGGGAATGAACAGAACAGGCAATTATTGAGTGACCATCCCCTGCCATCCACTCCCAGTTTCTGGAAAACTAGAGGCTCTCAGAGCATGGGGTTGCATCCCTGCCCATCCTGGCTAATAGCCATTGATGGACACATCCTCCATGAACTGATCTCAGTCTCTTTTGAATCCTGTTCTAGTTTTGGCCTTCACAACCTCTCCCCCCGTCCCCCCACCCCGGCAAACAGTTCCAGAGGTTGACTGTGCGTTGTGTGAAGAAGTCCTTCCTTTTGTTTGTTTTAAACCTGCTGCCTATTAATGTCACTGGTGACCCTTTGTTCTGGGTTACATGAGGGAGCTTATTCACTTTCTCCACACCAGTCAAGATTTTATAGACCTCTATCATATTCCCTCTTAGTCCTCTCTTTTTCAGGCTGAAAAGTCCAGTCTTTTTAATCTCTCCTCCTATGGAAGCTGTTCCATACTCCTCATCATTTTAGTTACCTTCTCTGTACCTTTGCACACAGTGTTCAAGATGTGAGTGTTCCATGGATTTATAAAGTAAAAGTGGAGGAGCTTGGTTTGCCAGACTGACCAGCAAAGCCAATGCTGACAAACTATGTGAAAAGGCTGCAAAACACCAATCCTCCAGACTGCATCGACATGCAGAAAGCCTCATAAGCCAGTCATTGCCAAAGCTAATTTGAGAAGAATTTAGAGAGGTGTTAAGAATGCTGGAGACACACCACAGTTTATGCGAACAAACATGGCTGTCACATCACACTTTCTCTTTAAGCAAGAGTTACCACATTGTACAAACTGGGGGCCAATGTTAAGTGCACTGTCCAGCTGACAAGTACAGTACATTGACTTGATTCTTACATCTCTACAACAACTTTTGGATTCTATCAACCTCTACGTTGCTTTTACAGATGCCTGTCTTATAAAACACCGACAGTTGAGTGGAGTGAGGCACTCCTAGCAACGGGGCTGCCATGTGATCAGGACAGAATAGAGAATATGAACACAGAGTGGAATATCACATGATGAACAAATGAAGATTTGATTTCAACTTCTTCATCATCATCATCACTAATGGTTCGACCCAATTTTTGTGCTGTGTTTCCTGGGATGAAAGAAGTAGGAATTCACCTCTTCCTACTCTCAGTCACAAGAGCTACAGCTGAGTGTTCTTGTTCCTCATTGAATAGAATTGTGTGTTCTGAAAGAAGTTGTCTTCTATCTGATCATGAGCATACCTTGAAGGAAGGAAGTATCTGACACATGAGAAGCCTCCAAAAATGAATGCCCTGCACAGAGTTTGCACAGTAGGCTTGTATAGCAAACTTTAATTTGTGTGAGGATTTAAAAATGAGCTAAATCTAATAAAATGGTTGTGAAATATTTTTCAGTTTTTACTAGGGTGCCATACAGCCCACCTTCACCCTAACAATCTCACCGGTCATCGGTCGTCCCCCCTCCCTCCAGAGGGGCAGAAGGTGATACATCTTCGAGCAATGGTGGTAGGTGCGGTGTTTGTGCTGGTGGAAGCCAGGGGAAGCCCTGGGGCCACCAGGAGCACTGGGGAGTGAGGGTTGCCCTCACCAGTACAGAATAGGTGTAGCAGCATACACTCCACACAGTGCATGGCTCCTCTGGGCTGCTCAGGACAGCTGGCAGTGCCTTCTGCCCCCACCCGTTTGCCATCAGGGTATTTCGGCAGCAGCAACATTGCGGCTTCCACATGCATGGGAGTGTTTGGGGAGGGAAAGGACTTCTTGGCCCTCTTCTCACCTCCACCACCACTAATGGCTCTGTGTGATGGCAGCCATATTTTGACCCTGTAACAAATAGATAGGAATTGTTTCTGCCAGGAAAAATGTCAGGGGAGCATAGATTGTCCTCAGTAAGGGAAACAGGAAATCCAACATATTTCTCTCTCCTTTCTACTCAGCCCCCAGAGACTAAAATACACCTGCATGAAGACAAACCCATCTGGCTCATCTTTACCCTACAGATTTCAAAATCTCTGTCTGAACAAGCCCTTTCATCGCCAGTGAGACATTACCCCAGGAGCTGGCGGGAATCTACCCTCCCTTGGATCAGAACCTTTCTCAGTCAAGGCACCAGGACAAGGGCATTGCTGCCTGGGCCTGCCCGCTGAGCTGATGAACGGTCACGGTCAGAGATCGCACCAGCCCAGAGTTTAAATTATCCTCCATGTGTCCCGCGTCCCACTACAATGAATCCAACCCACAGTTGCACGGAAATATCAATATCAGGATGCTACATTGTTAGCACAGTAAGTGACGCTGCAAAATGAGTGGTGTTTCAATGACCTCCCTATTTTTTACAATCCTCTATTAAGAGGTAATTGATACATCTGTACACCAGGCAGGATCGTTTGGAAGCCGACGACTTTATGCTTCCATCCCTTGCCACTGTCAAGTTTCAGCAAATTACGACAAGTCAGCCCATAAGAACAATGTTCTTAGGTATGAGTAACTGCTACTGTTAACAATTTGCTACCTCTGTCCCAGAAGACAGGAAAGGTGAGTAGCTAGCTGACTTAGCTAATTTCTACAGATAGCAGTTTCTCACACTATAGGGTGTGAGGAACTGTTATCTATCTGTAGAAATTTGCTACAGTTTTTAGCAAAGTAGGACTTGTCTGCTACATGTAGCAAATTCCTACAGGGAGCAGTTTCTCATACTACACCCACCCCAGCACTTTGCCCCAGGTCTCTCCCCTCACCTGCAGGCTCCGGCTCAGGGGCTGGTGTCAGAAGAGCCTGGGGCTGCCCCGGGGCTGGTTCCAGGCACCGGAGAAAGTCCCCACCCGAGCGGGGCACTGAGGCGGTTTAACAAAGGTCGCTCCTCTGCTGGATAAGCAGCAGCTTCCCAGTTTGGGTTCCCAGGTCAAAATGCAGGAGACAGCTTCTGATCCAGGCAGCTCAACTCCAGAGCTGTATCCTGAGCAGAGAGACACACACCAGCAGCCTCCTCCTCCCGCTTAGCAAGAGCTGGAGTCTTCTGGTGGCAACACCTGATGAATGAGTTGCCCTGGACTCGCCCTGCACCAGGGCCGGCTCTAGTTTTTTTGCCGCCCCAAGGGGGGGGGGAGTGCCCTCCCTTCAGAAGTGCCGCCCCGAGTGCGGCCCCAACCCGCCTCCTGCCCCCTCACACATCCCTGCCCCCCCCTTCAATTCCCCTTATCTACACCCCACAAAGCCCTGGCTGGGATGGTTTAGTTGGGGATCGGGCCTGCTTTGAGCAGGGGGCTGGACTAGATGCCCTCTGCAGCTCCCGACAACCCTGAGAGTCTAGGATTCTCCAGACCCCTCCCGGCTGCCCCCACGTGTTGCCCCAGCGCGGCCCGGCCGGGCTCCCCCCGCCCCGCACACCGGGAGCTCCGGCAGCTTTCCTGGGCCCGGGGCAGGGAATTGCAGCCAGCTCCGCGGGGAGCAGCCCGGGGCCAAACCCGCCCCCTGCACCCCGGGACGGGGGGCGGGTCTCTCTTACCTTCCCTCCGAGCGGGGCCCCCCGGGGCAGGGGCCCGGCCGGGAAGGGGCCCTGGCCGGGGGCTCTGCCCTGGGGGAGGTTCCCGGGGAGCAGCGGGCAGGGCCCGGCTGGAGGTTCCCCTCTCCCGGCTACAGCCCGGGCTCCAGGCTCCCAGCACCAGCCGCCAGGGCTCGGGGATCTCGCCGGGAGCCTGGGAGCCAGAGTCCCCGCAGCGGCTGAGACTCACTTCCTGCGGCCGGGCCTGAGCCCCACAATCCTCCCCCCAGAGCCGCCCCCCAGCCGCTCCTGGGTCCTAGCGATCAACGCAGCCCCCTGCCCCAGACCCTGCCCCCTGGGGCCCCACCTCCCCTGGGCAGGGGCAGCTTCTCCCAGCCCTATGTAGGCATCCTGCCTAGAAGCCACAGGATCACTGGGGGGACAGAAAGGAGACGTGCAGATCCCGGGGCGGGGGGAGAAGGGGGGTTTCTAGGGAGACTCCAGGTAGTTCCAGAGGAGCCAGGGGTGACGGGAGCCGGGGACACTCTGTGTGTGATCCGCTCTGGTAACAGACTGGCACAGGGAGCAGGTGGTCAGAGCTGGTCTCTTCTCTCCACACCAGGCTCACTGGCGACCAGCCCTGGGCTCCCAGCTCTGCTCCCCTCGCTCGGGTCATGGAGCTGTCAGAGCTTTGCCCCTGGGTTCCTCTGGTTACCTGTAGATCCAGATGAACCCACCCCTGGGCTCTATTTAAACGTCCCTCCTGTCTGCCCCCTCTCAGGGATCCCCTCTGCCCATGTCCTGGCTGGCTCCCCCCTGTGGGCACTGACTGCAGCTCCCCATCGGGCACCTGGATGTCAGCAGCGAAGCTCCTGTTGCTCTGGGTCAGGGACTGGTGCTCTGCCCACTCAGGTTTGTCACCTGTTTCCCCCTCATCATTTTCCAATTGTCACCAAAATCATCCGCCTTCTCCTGATGGCCACCTAGAAAATCCCCTGAAATGTTGGAATTGATCTGCTGCAGCCATGGAAACAGACCAGTGCCACTGAGTTAAGTGCTAGGCCAAAAATAAATCAAGATATTCAATAGCACTCTTAGGTCATGGCCACTGATGCAGCCGTGCTCCAGTTAGCTCTCTGGTGCAGGGGTTCTCACAACAAATGTTTTGGTGGCCTCACAGCATGGCCACCAACTACCACTGGTGGCCACTCTGACAATTTGGTCTAAAATACTTAATTAACTTTAGGAATAAATAAATCTGCCCTTATCCATGCCCAAATCATTGCAATTTATTGATGTAGGGTTGTTTTCATACTCAATAATAAAAATAATGTACAGTTGCCTCTATTCTTTACTGGACCTACGCCAAATAGAAACACAAGTAAGGTGCTTTGCATGTTCTTGTCTCTGTTTAATTGTTGTTTCTTTTGCTTTTTTGGTTGCTTTTTTAAAGACTTGCTAGCGAGTACGTCTGCTGCTGTGAAAAGTGATGTTTGTACTTTTGTTAATAACACATCTCACAGCAGGAGACTTGCTAGCGAGCTGGGAGGCAGCGAAAAGTGATTAACAAACATCCAAATATCACTTTGCACAGCAGCCTTCCTCAGACCCCGCAAGCTGGGGGACAAATTAAGCCCTGGATGGGAGGTGGGCAGGGTGCAGGGCTGGCCTGACCATGAGGGGAACTGAGGCGGCCGCCTCAGGTGCCAGACTGTGGGGAGGCACCACTAGGACCCAGAGTGTAGAAAACTGTGTCTGCTGCTGGTGCATCTGTATTCTCTGCTCGGGATGCCCAGAGATGGGGGAGTGCTGTGCTGGAGGAAGGAGGGCACAAGAGACCTAACAGGCAGGCAGGAGAAAAGGTGAGAGGGAATAGCAGAAAGCAGCAGGAGCTGCAGGGAGAAAGAGGAGAAGGAGCCTCTTATGTACCTCTCTAGCACCCCCAGGAGCCTGGACTGATTAACCCCAGCTTCTCAGGCAGCTTCCTGTTTCCTGCTGCTTCCCTGAACCCACCTGGGGAGAACAGGCAGTCAACTGAAGCAGTAGGAGCCAGTTAGGCCCTTAAGATGCTGATATCTTCCCTCACTCAGGCCTGTTACCAGCCTGCTTATTTGTCCCCTTCAACTGAGTGTTGAGAGCCACTATAGCTGGCACAGAACAGCAGTCATGAGTGAAAGAAGAAAACGCCCCTCTGGGGCAGCACTCAGAAAAAGAAAGAAAGTGAAGGAAGCTTTTCTATCTAAGCAGGAAGGAGCTCTCCTGAGATACACAGACACAAATGTTCACGGTGAGCCTTCCGGCCCCAGTGAGGATGTGAGTGGTGAGGAGATGCCTGATCTTCCAGTTAGTCAGAGTGCAGGTGACCTGGCAGCTACTGCAGCATCCCTATCTCCATCTCAAATGGATGTAACCATGCACATTCCTGAAGAAAAGTGTAGATCAGAGAAAAGTGTGGTGGAGGCGCAAGAAACAGCTCCTGCTTAAGTTCCTTAAGTCTAGATGATCCAGGACTGTGGACCCACTTGAGCAGTAACCCGAGGGACTTCCTTGTACTGCATTGGCCTCAACAAGTGAAAAACTTCATGTTCCCCAAAGACAATGAAAAGAGAAGTTGCCATCCAACACTTTACTGGTGTGAAATCTCCAATGGTGACAAAGTGGAGAGGCCATGGCTTATGTACTCAAAAACCCAGAATGCTGCATACTGGTTTTGTTGCAAACTCTTCCCGTCTAATGTTCCAGCCACATTGGGTTCTGCAGAAACAAAGGACTGGAAAAATCTGGCTAGAAATCTGGCATGCCATGAGAAGGCAGCAAATCACCAGAGAGCATTCCATAGGTGGAAAGAGCATGAGATGAGACTAAGGTTAAAGGCCACCATAGATGATCAGCATCAAGAGAAGATTGCATCAGAATGTCTTTACTGGCAAAATGTTGTGAAAAGGCTCATTGCCATTGTGAGAATGCTTGCTACCCAAAACCTAGCACTGCGTGGCACTTCAGATCAGCTGTATGTGCCAAACAATGGAAATTAACCTTAACTGACCTTAAAATTGTGGAGCTGATGGCTGAGTTTGATGCTGTATTCCAGGAGCAGCTAAGAAGAGTCACCACCCAAGAAGCGTGTACACACCACTACCTTGGAAAAACAATTCAACATGAGATCATACAGTTACTGGCAACAAAAGTCAAACAGAAGATGGTGGCAGATCTGACGTCAGCAAGATATTACTCTGTTATTCTGGACTGCACACCTGACATCAGCCATACAGAACAAATGACTTTAATGGTGCGTTTTGTAACAACAACAGAACCTAGTGAAAATGTCCCTGCAATGGTGACTGTCAGAGAGCATTTTCTAGAATTTATTGACATTGATGATACCACAGGAGCTGGTATGACAGATGTGCTTCTTAAAAAGCTGGAAGATACGGGAATTGCGATAGCTGACATGAGAGGTCAGGGCTACGATAATGGTGCCAACATGAGAGGAAAGAACAGAGGAGTACAGACACGGATCCGAGAGTTAAACCCTCGAGCTTTTTTTGTCCCATGCAGTTCTTATTCATTGAACTTGGTGGTCAGTGATGCAGCATCAGCTTCTAGTGAGGCTGCTGAATTTTTTAATGTAATTCAAAGCGTCTATGTATTTTTCTCGGCATCAACTCATTGATGGCAAATTTTGAAGCAACATCTGGGAACATCCTCTCTGATACTGAAACCACTGTGTGCCACTGTGACGAAGCGGGACTATTCGTAGTGTTTCCTCTGAATATTGTGGGGGAGCCTCAGTTTCCCCTAGGCAGTTCTTAAGTATCTAGGTGGTGGGATAAGGGCATATGATCGTTGCAGAGCCCTAGAGGGCAGGTATGTGCAGGGGTCTGGACACAGAGAATGGCCAACACCCTGTTTCCTGGCAACTGATGGCCTGGGCCCTTCCCCCCTGCAAGGTGAGAACTAAAGGGTTGGAGAACAAAGGAATCAGGTGACCTCCTGGCCTGGGAAATGGACAAAGCCCAGAAGAGGAGGGGCTGGAGGGAGTTTCAGTTTTGAGGCTGGCTGGGGACATGGAGTGAAGTACAGACGTGGTTGTCTGGCTCACTGCCCCTCACAATGGACCCAGCTGAGGGGTCCTATTCTCTGCACCTACAAGCTCTGTGTTAGACCATGTTCCTGTCGTCTAATAAACCTTTGTTTTACTGGCTGGCTGAGAGTCACATCTGACTGCGGAGTTGGAGTGCAGGACCCTCTGGCTTCCCCAGGAGCCTGCCTGGGCGGACTCGCTGTGGGAAACGCACGGAGTGGCAGAGGATGCTGAATGCTCTGAGGTCAGATGCAGGAAGGTGGAAGCTGTGTGAGCTGTGTGTCCTGCAGACAGTCTGCTCCCAGAAAGGAGACTTCCCCAGAGTCCTGACTGGCTTCGTAGGGAGCAGTTCCAGAGCATCACCCAGGGACTCCGTGACAGCCACACAATAGGAAAGTCGAGTGGAGGCGATAAAGCCTATCAAACACCAAATTGGGAAGATAGATGATGCCATAGTTGCTATTCTGGAGGATAATGCTATGACAGGAACTGTTTGTGGGAGAAGAGTGGCAGAGGGAAATGGAATCACCAGAAACATACATAACTTCAAATTTCTGTGTAGCTTAGTGTTGTGGCATGACATAATGTTTGAAATAAATGTTGTAAGCAAGAGACTCCTGTGGCGGTTCAATATAAGACAGGACACGGCTTTAGGCAAGCAAGCAGGCTGGTCTGCTGATGGGATCGCCCCTGTCAGCTTTCCCACCTCTTTTATTTCTCTCCCCCCCCTGCGCATCACATACCCCAACCGACCGCAAAAGGCATCAACAAAGGAAATAATATTACTTTGATTAATATTCCTATTTACTAGCCTCTATCTACTACAATCTTTATTCTCAGGCCTTGAGCTTCGGCCGAGGAAGCTTCCCACGGCTGATGTCCTTATTTTGACTTCCCAGATGGTCCATGTTTTCATGGTCCATGTCCTTGGACAGAACAGAGCAATGTGTGCATTGCTCCTACACAACAGTCAGGGTGTGCCATGACTGTTTCCAGGTGCATGAACGCTACATGAACCCTTCAACTCCAAGGTGTTGACCTTGACATATCTGGAGCAATGGAACAACTGGACAAAGCAAAGTCATACCTACAGTTTTACCGCTCAGATGAGGGATTTCAAAATGTTTGAAAAGTGCAGAGAAGTTGTTAGAGGAACTTGACACTGAAGCTATTTTCCCACCCATTCAAGGATACAAGAGTCACCGCAGAAGAAGACATTTTGATGACGAGGCACGGGATAATCCCATCAGAGACCCCAAACAACAATTCAAAGTTGAATTCTTTAACCAGGTGCTAGATTGTGCAATACAGTCAGTTGAAGAACATTTCATGCAGCTCAAGGAACACAGCAGTAAGTTTGGGATGTTGTATGATATTCCAAAACTCCTCACTGTACCTGAAGAAGACCTACACCAGCAATGCAGGGCACTAAAGACAGTGTTGACTCATGATGACATGCGCGATATTGATGCGAGTGATTTAGGTGATGAACTGAAAGCCCTTTCAAGATACATTTCAGCAGGATCAACTCCAAAGGCTGTCCTGGAATATATGTGCACAAAGAAGATGACCCACCTCTTTCCAAATGCTTTTGTTGCTCTGCGCATACTTCTAACACTTCCTGTAGCAGTTGCCAGTGGAGAACGCAGCTTCTCCAAGCTGCAGTTAATAAAAACACATCTGTGCTCCACAATGACACAGGAGAGGCTGGTCGGCCTTGCAACCATCTCAATAGAGCATGAGCTGGCCCAGACGGTGGACCTTCAGCAGGAAGCAGTTCAAATCTTTGCAGCCCAGAAGGCACGGAAAGCACCACTTTGATTATTCAAACAGATAAAAATGCCAATGTTCACTCTGCAGACAAGAAAAGTTACATTTGCTGTTCAGGCATTTGAAAGTTAAGTGTTACTTAAAATTTTTGAACAAGGCATTTTAAGTTGTTAGTTCAACACTACGAACTGCTGCCTGCACAATTTGCAACCTGTAGTTGCTACTGACATCTCTATTCTCCCTTTTATGCCATGAAACAATTTGCTGCCTTTGCCTTTCCCCATCCTGCCGTCCAGAGGGAGCATTCCCATCGCAATTTGCTACCTGTCACCTTTCCCCATCTCCTGGCCCAGGGGTAACAAAGCGCGACGATGGGGGTTCCCCTATCACAGTAGTGCTACCTCTCCCTTTCCTCATGCTCTGGTCCAGGGGCAGCGCGTTATGACAGACGGGGGCATTCCTGTCACCATTTGCTAGGAGTGTGACATTTCTATTTTAAATCTGGACACAAATAAAGTACCTCTGTGATTGGGAAACATGTTCTACAGCATTAAACCTCAGGGCAAGTGTTTGTAAACCCCAGAATGAAGGCGGTGTTATTTCTTATTAGTCTTGGTCCATTACAGATTAGAACACAGAGTTTAATCTGATCAGGGTTTACATTCTTGTAGTGTATTTCGCGGAGCCCCCCATTCCCTCCTCCAATATGCGATAAAAACTCCATCGGGGTTGAAAATATTTACCAGAGCTCCACTCCGGACAGCTCCAGCTGAATTTAAGCCCTGAATCTGAAAATCAACCCCCTGTTCGCCTGTCTCCCATTCTCATCCTCAGGGTTGGCTGCGGTGGCCCATGACTCCAACTCCTCCGGTACCCACGGGGCTCGGGGGTGGCACGGCATCACCGCAGAGGACAGCGCGCAGCTCCTTGTCAAAGCTGCATGTTTGTGGAGCCGCATCAGATCGACTGCTTCCCTCTGTTGTACCAATAAAATAAAAACCAGCAGGATCTTATTAAAGGGAAAAGGCAAAATGCCACATTTATAGTAAATATAATAAAGAAATATAAATCTCACACTGTCCTATCGTTACTTATTCCTTACTTAATTATATATATATATATATATATATATATATATATATATTCATTCATTCATTTATACCAGTTCTGCATAGGGGTTTATAGTTACCAGCCTAGAGGTTGCTCGTGACAGGGTACTGGCCAGGTAACCTGTACACGAGAGTGGAGCGGAGTCCGTGTCAGATGCGCATCCGATGCTCCTGAAGGGTAGTGGCAGAACTGGAGACTCCAAGTTCTCAGTCCTTAGTGTCCATTTTTATAGGAATTTCTTCCTATGCCAGTCCGTGGAATTTGCTTTGTCATATCGTTAGTCATGACTGCTCCAGGACGGCTGTCAGGTGCTCATCAGCTTTCTTCATCCTTTGAATTGGTCGGGTGGGTCCCAGTTTGCCCTCCGGTGGGGTTCTCTGGTTGTCTCCACCTGGCGTCTTCTTTGGCCAATCGATGTTAAATTCCTAGGCTGGCACTTCCCTGTTTATTCAAAACCCACCATTCATTCACATACATTCCTTACTTTAATAAAAAAACACATTTCTCATTTCACCGAGTGTTGTTATTTTATTTGAGACTCCCTGTCTCTTGACATTCCTTCGGTATTGCCTTTCTTTTGTTATACAAAGGTGTTATTTATTTGAGACTCCCCGTTTTTTAACATTCCTGATCCAAACTATAGAAGGTATGAGTCTCTATGTGACATTTCTATGAGCGCCAGCTCCAATTCGTGGTTCTTCATGGGTGTTACAAACAAGCATGTCAATCTCCATTACAAAGTGTCTGTTTGCAAAGTAGAGCCAATTGAACATAAAGTGAAGTTAGTTAAAAAGCATGTCAATCTCCATTACAATCAATGGAAAGCGCCAATACAGAGAAAGCAGAGTCAATTAAGCCGTTTAGTCTTACAAGCGTCAATCTTAATAACAAGCAAATTGAGCAGTTTAGTTTTACAAGCGTCATAACAAGTGAGAGAAAGTATCAATTTAGAGAAAGCAAAGCCAATTGAGCGGTTTGCAAGGTACGGTTTGCAAGCTTTAATACAGAATTGTAAATCAATATTGCAGATTTACAATTATGTCAAATAGAAGAATTATAAATACAGATTTAATAAATATTATAAATCAATATTGCAGGTTTACAATTTCTTATGAATAGAATCACAAATATTGGAATATGCCTACACCTCCCTCGCCTCCTGGTACGCCTGGCGCAGCCCATGGCTGTCACATGGCAGTGCTGCGGGACCCTCTTCTAGCCCTTCTCCCCCACGCTCCGAGCAATCTGCTCATAGACGTCCACATTTCTAGGCTGAATCGGAGCCGGGCCTGCACAGCCTCTTCTCCCCACAGACCCAGGAGATCCACCACCCCCTGAGCGGTGCCGGCAGCAGAGCATTGGGAGCCTGGAGCCTGCTCAGCTGGGCAGTTTCTAGGTGAGCTCTCCATGCAGAGCAAAGAGGAAATGGAATTTCAAAAACTCCCAGTCCTTAAACAGGAGGGGCTTGTTCCTGTGACCCTGGCTGATGGGCAGCGGAGTTCAAAACAGTGACCAGAGTGGGTCACAATGGGGCATTGTGGGACACCTCCTGGAGGCCACTTAAGCTGATGTAGGCAACGCAGCGTATACACTGCCATTGCGTTGACCTAACTATGTCGACGTAAGCGCCGCACCTCTCTTGGAGGGGGAGTTATTCAGTCGACGCAGCAGGCGAGTTAGGTCGGTGGGAGGTACACTGTAGTCTGGACGCTGACATTATTAGGTCGGCGTTTAAGCTGCCAGACTTCGACCTAACTCTGTGGTGTAGACCAGGCCTTAGTTGCTTAAGTCCCTTTGTGAATCTGAGTCTTTCTTTTAACGTTGCTCAAATCCTTTCTCTTTCCAGTTTAGTAACTTGGAGACTTGTGTAAACAGTAGGGAAAAAATGACACCCAATGAAATCCATTTATTGGCTTTCAGGGGCACAGTTTTAAGATATGATCTCGGAGGCTGAAGAGAAAAGAAAGGGAAGATTTTCTCAGTGAAAGAATAATTGAACATGAAGATTGGGGTCTTGTTATCAGCATCGTAAAGTGCCACTTGCCCTGATAAACCGTGATCTTTGTGAGTCTTATGCTCAGAGTCACAGAGGTCCGTGGGTAGGTGAGAGCCTGGAATTGCTTCCAGCAGAATCTCAGAGCCCAGGTGCCCTCTTCAGGTTTTACACAGAACCATCTCTTTCTCTTCACTGATGTTCTGGCCACACCAATGGTCCAGCTTTCCCTATTCCCCACCTCCACCTCCCAGTGATGTTTCCCTGCCAGGAATCCTTCAGAGCCCAGTGCACACAGCAGAATTAAATCTGTCAGAATTGTTGGGCAGGCCCTGTCGTGTGTGTTCATGTCTGACACTTTTCTGATCCGTAGACAGGTTAAGGTGAGGGTGAGCTGTTCCTGGATCCCATGCAACCTCTGCTGGGGACGCAAACTCCGTATGCAGTAAACACTGGGCTTTCCCTACACCCTGGAAGAGACTCACATTTGCTGAGCTGGAATCAGGCCATAGTTAAAGTTACAGCCCCTGCAGGCTATGGTAAGAATTGTAACCCAGCATGCCCTAGGAGTGGTGTGAAATTCACAGGGACAAGCTTGACTAAATGCTGGAGCTAATGTTGTCAATCTCTAGTGTCAGCTACAGCTCAGAAAATCCCCATTAGGATGCTAGCATTTTTAAAAGACAAACTCATTAGAAAGCCAGGGGAAAAGAGAGAACAGGCACACCAGTGAGGCCCTAGTGAGCACTGTGTGGGCAGATGCAAAATCATTAGTCCATCCCTCTGCAGAGCAGCCTTAGAAAGACTAGGCAATAGTGAACAGCCATGGGGCAGCAAGACATAGCTCCGCAGGCCCAAACAAACATCTTAAGGCCAATCTGTAAACAGGAGTTTCCTGGGCTCATCTTCCTGGCCCCACTGCCCACCTCCCCTCTTTTCCCCTGCTCGACTTACATCTGACCTAGTTCTCTCTGGATTCCCTTCAGAGAGGCACCTGAGAAAGATTCAGCCATCCCCCAACCCCTTGTTCTGGGGAGAAACAAAGTGAGTGTCAAAGCCTCGGGGTTGGGACCAAGTGAAGATGCTTCTTTCTGGCTGGTCTGTTTCAGTTTAATAACCCAAATCCTGCCCATGTGGCCAGTGGCTGAAAGTCCATTGGGGAGCTGCTCAGGGGGCTGCATGAAATGCGCTGGGATCTCAGCCTGGTTCTCGGGGTGTAGACGTCTCCATCACACGCCGAGGTAACCAGCAAACTCTCCACTGATCGTGCCCCTGTGTGCGAGGCTCAGCGGAGAGGTCAGGGACTCAATGGACAGTGCAGACAGAGCTCCTCTTTCCCCTTTAGAAAGAGATTCAGCCCAGGTCAGGGCAGAGGACCAATGGCCCAGGAAAGTGTATGTGAGGGGAACTGGTACTGGGACCCCTGCATTGTACAGAAAAGGGGTTACACAGAGTCTCCCAGCTCCCTTGTCTATTCCAACTGCAGGAGGGGGCATCCTGGGACAGACTGAGGGGGCCTCGGAGAAGCAGCCACCTGGGCCCAGAACATGTAATGTAACCATGGTGGGAAAAGGGCAGTGACTGGAGCACCGCTGGGGACCCGTCTGGTTACAAGGATGGCTCTGCAGAGGGATACAATGTTGCAACAAGATGCAATTTCCCTTCCTCGCTACTCTGAGTGAAGGCCACATGAAGATCATCCAAAATTCGTCTCGCCAAGCACAACCCTGCAGTGTCCTCCTTTCTGATGCACCCCACCGCGCCCTCCCCTCACTTCCCAACAGGGGGAGATTGTGAACGTGGAACCCCACCAGAGCCCTGTACAACACAAACTTATTTCTTGTCCTCCAAGCAAGCCAAAGGAGGTTGCCTTGCCCTGCCCTGGAAGAGCCCATCTAGCTTACAGATGGGGAAACTGAGGTACAGAGTCTGTGTCATTCACCGAGCCTGCCCATTCTCATCAGCCACCCCAGTCTCAGCTGATTCTGTGTTATCAGCGCTGCATGTCTGCACCATGCACAGAGCGTGGCTGCTCCCACCCCACTTCCAGCACCACGTGTCTCTGCCAAGCACTAGGCATGACTGTTTGCAGCTCCCCCCGCCCCAGTCTGTGCTATGTCTGTGTCATGCCCCAACTCTGCACGTTCTCAGCGCTGTGTGTCTGCCATGCCCCAAGTTGGCCGGCTGTCGGCTCTCCCAGCCTGTTCGCACTGCTGTGTGCCTGGGACATGCACAGAGCCGACCTATTCTCCTCTACCTCCCCTGCCCCCAGTCCCAGGCTGGGTGTCTAGGCCATGCTCCAAGCCTGAATCAACTGCACCCTTGTTTCAGTGTTGTGCAGCTGGGCCATGCACCACTGGCCTGTGGGGCTACTTGAGCTGGTATGTTCATTTCCAAAGGCCGCGGGGTTCAGTGATTGAGGTGTGGGTCTGCTGTATTTGACGGAGACCTGGCACGAAGGTGTACGTTTCTAATGGTGAGAGTAATTAAGCACTGGAGCAATTTGACAAGGGGCAAGGCAGAGTCTCTGTCACTAACAAGTTTTAAATCAAATTCAGAAAAAAAAAAAACAAAATGATGCTCTAGGAATTATTTGGGGTAAGTTCCGTGGGCTGTGTGACACAGGAGACGAGAAAATCAGTCTAGAAGATCACAGTGGCCCCTTCGGGCCTTGGAATCCATGAAACATCGTCCCAGCTTTGTCTGAGTTCACCTTCTGCAGTTCACCTTCTTCACCTTCTTACCACATCTGCAAAGCACAGGTACCTCCCCCAGGGTGCGAGGCCTCAGCCAAGACAAACTGCTGAGAAACAGCCGCAGAAGAGATTGAGTTCTTCTGCCTTCCAGCCCCGGGCCGGCTCCAGGGTGTGCTGGGAGTCTCCCTCACCCAGCCCTGGCCAGGATTCTGCTGGTATTCCAGCCTAGCTCAGTTTTGGAAACAGCTCGTGTTGGGAGGGGCTGCATCTCACGCACCCCTTGACCAAATGACTCCAGATTTGTACCCCTGACCCTTCCCACTGTCCTCAGGTGGTGGATCAGGTTTCTAGCCCCTCAGACTGCGAATGTGAACTTAAAGAAAAAGGGATAATTTGGTTTGGGAAAGAAACGCTGCTGCAGCACCATGGTGCAGCCAGGTTCCAGCCCATAATATTACTGCAGTTGATAATGTGAGCTGGCTACTTTATTGCCAGTTTCCTTCTGTTCCTCGGCAGCTGGAAGTTGCCAACAGATTTCTTTCACAGTGAGGATGTTATTGCTTCTTTTCTTGCCCGAGGAAAGCATCGCTTGATGCTTTGATTTTATTTACTCTTTCCTCAAGCTTTGCTTTTAGAGCTTTCGCTTAAAGTTACCCAGCTGCTTTTCTTCAAGCCCCTTCAAGGCATTTGCTGGTGGGTCTGTTTAGCCTTTCAGGGCAGAGCCGTGCAGATCTAGTACCCTTGTGACAAAGTCCAAGACCAGAAGATTGAAATAAACTTTATTCTGTGAATTTACTCATCTGAATCTACAGCATCCAAATAACTAAACAGAGCAAAATAGGAGCATTGAGCTGGGGAATTGGAGGGAGAGGGAAACACCACTATGGTTTTTATATTCAGAAGTAAAGAGCAGAGGACTTTGATGGATGACCTGAAATGAGTCAGAACTTAGGCCAGGTCTACACTATAAACGTCCATTGGTAGAACCATATCGTTCAGGGCTGTGAAAAATCCACACCCCTCAGTGAACGCAGTCGTACCGACTGAACTCCTGGGGTAGACAGCGGTACGTTGACGGGAGAGCTTCTCCCCTGGACATAGCTACCGCCTCTCAGAGGTGGATTAACTACACTGATGGGAGAAGCTCTCTTGTTGGCATAGGAGCGTCTTCACTTAAGCATTACAGCGGCGGAGCAGCACCGGTGCATTTGTTCTGCTGCAGTATTTTAAGTGTAGACCTGCCCTAAGACAGGCGGGCTCTGCTGTGACCCTGAGAGTGGCTCCTGTTTGGCCAGTTTTTGTGTGCCTGGAGGATCACAGAGTTACAGAGACAGGCATGTAAGAGGGTCGGGAAACTCCTGTCACCAGTATAATGCTAAGCAAGTCAGTCTTGTCCTCTCTCATCATTTTATTGTGAGTCTCGCAGCACTTGGTGTTTTTCTTAAAGTCCCAGCAGCTGGAGTAGGTAGATTGCAAGGCAACCTCAGATTATACTACAGATACATTTCCTGCCTTCACACTTGTGTAGCAAAGATTGAAAATCGGAAACAAGAACACCCCAAAAGCTGGGAAACCAGAAGGCAAAGAAAATGACACAATATTTAAAAAGATGATTCAGCCAATCTCATGATTCTGGGGGGCCTGACACACTTTTTGAATGCTTCAGGCTGGCAAGACTGTGATTAGAATGGCAAAGTGTGATAGCTGTAATTTATATATTACCTATGTCTTTGCTCTACTTTAGATATCTCATATTGAGTGATCCCTACTCCTCTGTCATAGGGATTAACAATATGTCGGCCAGTGAACACATAACAGTATGCTTACCAGTGAACTCAAATTCTACACGCCGGCTCCCAAAGAAGGGGATGATCTTCCCAGGGAAAGAGGATGTGAAAGTAAAGATCGTCTCTCTGCCAGAAGATGTAACGTCATAAAATGTAACTTCCTCCCCTTCATAATCCAGATAAACCCCAATGTTACTGGGGCTATGAGGTAGGGCCAGAGCAGTCTCAGGGGAGGTGAGGGCCGAGTACTCATTCTCTGTACTCTGCAAAGCCCAGATCCCCTCCTCTGGTGTACGGCTTTTCGCTCCCTCATGTATCACAGACTCTTTGGCAATGCCCAAAACCCAATTACGTTTGTTCCCCACCTCCACTTGCCAGTAACACCTCCCTGAGGTGAAGCCCTTATAGCCCAGCACACAGGCAGCAGGGTAAAACCTGACCTGTGTCACTAAATATCCCGTTTCTTGGTATTACTGTACCACACTCTCATCTGTGGACACGACGGAACAGGGAATCCCCAGGTCTGGATCCGGAGTGGCCTGCACTGCACAAGGGGAGAGAGAGGCAGGAGGAGAGTGTTAAGTACCCAAAGCACCTCCCACCCGCTGATCAGCTCCTCCCTCTCCCTCCCAGCGCCTTCCTCCTGCCACGGATCCATTGTTCAGCGGTGGGCAGGAGGTTCGGGGGGGGGGAAGAGGGAGGAATGGGGGCAGAAAGAGGCAGGGGAAGGGAGCAGAATGGAGCCAGGCAGGAAGAGATGGGGCAGGGGTGGGTGCGTGGCGGAAGGGGTGGAGTGGGGGTGGGGCCCAGGGCAGAGCAAGGGTCAAGCACCCCCTTGGGAACTGGGGAAGTCGGCACCTCTGTGCAGGCTAAACCACTCCAGTGCTGAGAGTGAGAGAGTCTGAGGCCAGAAGGGACCATCAGGTCATCTAATCGGACCCCCGTATATCACAGGCCACCAACTCCACCCAGCACCCACCTAACGCAACAACCAACATTAGCCCAAAGCCTGACAGCCTACAGCCGACCGTGCTATGATGTGCCACAGGCAGAGAAGAGGAGGCACCGAGGGTCACCAGTGCCCGAGGCCCCCGCAATGCAGGGAAATGATTCGGTGAGATACCCCCAGATAATCCTGGCACATCACCCGCAGCCACATGCTGCGGAGGAAGGTGAAAAGCCTCCCCCCGAATGCCACTGCCAGCTTGACCTGAGGGAAAATAGCCCTCCAGTGCCTTCCCCAATTCCCCCATGAAAGACAGACCGGGTACCCCACGAATCACTGGGAAAGAAACTCAGAATAGCTGGTCAGCCAGGGGATGTGCTCCCAGAGTCCTAGAGCCACAGCAGCACCCGTGAGGACCCAGTAAGTGAGGTCAGGCTCAGCAGCATGGCTCCTTGCACCCAGCCCAGGCTAACCTGGGTGCTGAGCCCCAGGGTTCACTCTGCAGTGCAGACAGACCCTTACAGGCAGAGCTCAGCCCTGGGGGAGGCTAGGACCATTTCTCAGGCTCCCCAGTAGCCATGGGCTGGCTGGGGTGGGCCCTGAGTGTCAGTCCTGGGGAGCTGCCTGTTGGCTGAAGCTGAGCAGGAAATTCCCCATGGTTCCCGCCAGGCATCAAGGAGGTATTGTTAGGAGGGTGTGAGAAACTGGGATTTTTTGCAATTTTTTAATGAAACCTATATGTGCCTCAGTTTCCCAATATGCAGCATTGTTACCCAGTGGGTGATATGGAAGTGTTTGCTCTCAGGGCAGGCTAAGCTGCCCATGTCACTGTCTGGGGCCTGAGGTCCTCAGCAGACAATGGCAAATCCAATTGCCCGGACATGGAAACATAACGATCAGCAACCCGGAGAGCTAAGGCCTTCCCCGCCTCTGTGGCTGAGCTGCATCGCCCCGGCTTGGGAACAAAGGACTAGAGGTGGGGGAGGGGTGAAGCGGAAGTTACGTGCTGGCTGCAGGAAGCAGTAGGGGGGCAGAGAAGCGGACTTCCTGGGGGTGCTTGACCCTTGCTCTGCCCCAGGCCCCACCCTCACTCCACCCCTTCCCCCAAGTCTCCACCCTACCCCACCTCTTCCTGCCCCTGCTCCTCCCCCTGCCCAAACAGTTGATCATGGTGGGTAGGAGGCACTGGGAGGGAGGGGAAGGAGCTGATTGGCAGGGCCACCAGCGGGTGGGAGGGGAGGAGGGGGAGGATCTGATCCTGCCGGTGGGTGCTGAGCACCCACTATTTTTTTTCCATGGGTGCTCCATCCCCGGAGCACCTACAGAATCGGCACCTATGGTGGGGGGCTCACCTGGGAGTCTGAGAAAGCAGATCAGATGGACAGGGAGACAGAGCTTGAACCACGGGGTTTGCACTGCAGGGCTGGGCACCGGCTCCCCAGAATGGACTATACTGTAACCTTCATTTCTCTGAGCTAACCAAGGTCTTCCTGTGCTGTGGTGCAGAGCAGGGGACTAATAACCCCAGGGGCTTGACAGTGACGGCGGTGGCTGAGTGTCACTGCAGGTGCTTGCAGAGCTGTGCTGCTCCCTGAGATCACAGAGGGCTCCCGCAGGGGTCGGTCTCAGGTGGACGCACTGAACACAGCTCATGTTGTGAGGCAGGAGAGCTGAAGGCCCAGAGGTCCAGCCTAAGGAGTCGGTGAAGCCACGTGGCTTACCCTGGAGGAAGAGGGGGCTGATGTTGGGGGTCTGGCCCATCGAAGGGGCTCCTCCCAGAGACTGTTCCAAAGCAGGGGCTGCAGCACGAATCCTGTGGATCCGTGGCAGAGGGGATCTCGGTCTCCTCCCCCGATCCCTCGCCCTTGCTGGGGGTGCTCCACATCCAGCAACAGAACAGAGCAGGGGAGGCAGCAGACAGAGGACGTTAACAGGGACACCAGCTTCAGCTTTTCATGCATTTCCATGCTGCCCTATTCATCCCTCATCTCCTGGTGGAAAGGCCCCAGCCCAAGAGTACAACACATGGGGTGAGTACCCCTCCACCCACTTGGACCAGGAGAAAGTAGCGAGCAGCCCTGCTAGAGAGACACTGGGCTCTCTGGTGCACTGGGAATTCGACTTCTCGGTGGCACTAAATGTCCACACCCGAGGGATGTGTAACAGTCATCCAATGCACTACACACATTTTGGGGAGGGAGCATGGTGTAGAGGTTAGAAGCCAGGACTTCTGGGCTCTATTCCTCACTCTGCTACTGACATGCCGTGTGACCTCAGGCATGTCCCTTCCTCTCTCTGCAGTCCAGCTTCCCTTTTTGTCAAATGGGCATAAAAGATGCCAGGTATTCAGATGCAGTTGTCGGGGGCCAGATAGGTAACTGTGAGATCCGAAGAGAGCCCCTTGCCCAGCTTCCAGTGGTGCTCATGGGACAAGGATGGGGACACAACACGGTTGCAAGTGTGGTGTTCAGTAATCGTGCTGGGAGCATGATGTTTGAATGAAACCCTCTTTATCCAGGGTTCTGTATCACAGAGCTTCTGCTATGCTCCTCCTTCCTGTCTGGGAAGCCAAACCACTTAAAGGGACAGTTCCCAGTACCACAGGGAGCACCAACCCCACAGGGAGAGACAATACTCCTTGAACGATGGCTAAATTCATGGAAGATAGGATACTAATAGCCACTGATGGACCTGTCTTCTGACAGTGGCCAATGCTAGGTGCTTCAGAGGGAATGAACAGAACAGGCGATCATCCAATGATCCAGCCCCTGTTGCCCATTCCCAGCTTCTGGCAAACAGAGGCTAGGGACAGCCATTCCTGGACCTATCTTCCATGAATTTATCTTGTTCTTTTTTGAACCCTGTTAGTCTTGGCCTTCACAACATCCTCTGGCAAGGAGTTCCACAGGTTGACTGTGTGTTGCGTGAAGAAATACTTCCTTTTGTTTGTTTTAAACCTATTGCCTATTAATTTCATTTGAAAAAAGAAAAGGCGTACTTGTGGCACCTTAGAGACTAACAAATTTATTTGAGCATAAGCTTTCGTGATCTACAGCTCAAAGTGAGCTGTAGCTTATGCTCAAATAAATTTGTTAGTCTCTAAGGTGCCAAAAGCACTCCTTTTCTTTTTGTGGATACAGACTAACATGGCTGCTACTCTGAAATTTCATTTGGTGACCCCTAGTTTTTATGTTATGAGAAGAAGTAAACAACACTTCTTTATTTACTTTCTCCACACTCGTCATGATTTTATAGACCTCTATCATATCCCCCCTTAGTCGCCCCTTTTCCAAGCTGAAAAGTCCCAATCTCATTAATCTCTCCTTATATGGCAGCTGTTCCATACCCCTAATAGTTTTTGTTGCCCTTTTCTGAAACTTTTCCAATATATCTTTTTTGAGATGGGGCAACCACATCTGCACGCAGTATTCAAGATGTGGGCGTACCAGGGATTTATATACAGGCAATATGATATTTTCTGTCTTATTATCCATCCCTTTCCTAAAGATTCCCAACATTCTGTTTGCTTTTTTGACTGCCGCTGCAGTCCTGATTCTCTGCCTGCTTCAGTACTGGCCTTAGCATGGTCTCCCCGCAAGGGACCTTCTACCAGCTGGGGATGGATAGAGCCCAGCACATGAGTCCATGCTCCTGACACTAGGGTGAGAGGGAAGTATAGCATAGGAACTGGTGGGAGACACTTCCTTAACTCTTTATTTCCCAGTTTTCAGAGGTAGAAATATGGGTTCCTTTCACGTTCTGGGAGAGTACAAGGCACTGATGGTCAACCTGCACTCTGTGTTAATGATGTTTTCCAGTAGTGAAGCTTGTCTTTCATATAAAAAATAAAAATAGAGCAAATTTCTAGTCCTTATAATTGCCGAGAGAAGCAGAAAAATGTGACCTGAGTGTGCCCTAAAGGCTGATTATTGGACCTAACAAATGTACCCTACTTTCCAATTGTAAATAGTATGTGCACGTTCATACATCACTGAATGGGAATGGGCAATGGGCTAGAGGATTCCCTGTTCTGTTCATTCCCTCTGGGGCACCTGGCATTGGCCACTGTCGGAAGACAGGATACTGGGCTAGATGGACCTTTGGTCTGACCCAGTCTGGCCGTTATGATATAATGGTTCCTTCTAACCTTGGAATCCAAGACTCTGTATTGGTGGAAACCTCTCCTGTTTGAATTCAGAAGTGTCTTCTAAAAAATTAATCAGGAGATTTTAATTAATAATTGTTGTAGGAAAATATCCTTATGGAAACTTACCCTCTTTCTCTGCCTTGGAGATCAAAAAGTTCAGTTGATAGGGCAGGGTCTCTAGAGGAAGAAAAGATTAGAGGAGAGGTGATTTGCCCCTTTCTTGTAGGAAAATAGCCTCATGAAAATGGGGCTGGATTCACAAAGAAACTTAGACAAGCTGACGCTTAGCATCACAACACCCAACGCTTAGGCACCTAGAAAGTCACTGTGATTCACAAAGCCAGAGTCAGGCTCCCAGGCAATCTGCACCATGAATGGGGAGAGAGATGCGCCTTGGAATGAGCTTCATAAAAGTCAGCATGCTAGGCGACTCCCTGCTTACGCCAGCCAGTGGGAAATGCCCCTGGTTCAAGTCAAGCCTTGAGGGAGCAGGGATTTGAAATGGGATCTACCGCCTCTCAAGGAGCGCCCTAATCTCTGGGCTGCACGATTGTCTGATGTGGGGTGCCCACATGCTCTCCTGTGGGAGAGGTTCCACTGGGGATAATCAATAATTCATTGGGCCAGAGGCAGAGAGAAATCGTGAGAACGTCCCAGGTGGTTAGAGCATGCTCTTGGGAGGGACGCCCAGAAGCCTGTCCCGCTGCTCAATTATTTCTACACAGTGGATCAGATTCAAAAGGGGCAACAGAGAGGCCTATATCAGACCCCTGTTGGAATCCCTTCTTCCCCTCGGGGGGACAGAGGATTGGAACTGGGGATCTCCCACATCCCAGGTCAGTACCCTAATCACAGAACTATACATTATAAGGGAGCTCCTCTTTCCCTAGAGCCTGGTTCTTTTGGGTAAGTTCACATATAGGGCCTGAGTCAGTAAGCGTGCTCAGAGCAGGCATTTCAGATTGTGGCCCTGTAGGTGAGTTAGGAGGAGGAACCCCTTTCTTTCCCCAGTTCGTGTATCTCTCTGGGGCTTAGGTGTCTTGGTAGCTGGACTGGAACTGCAGTGCGAATGCACAGAGGCAGAAACATAGGTGCCTAGGGGACTTTTACCGCAAAAATAGAGGTGATGAGTAATTTTAGGCACCTACAAGGTTTGGTTGCAGCTGAGTGGGGGTCTTTGTGAATCCCAGTGTGGTCTGATTCTGGGACTGAGGTGCCTAAAATGGCAAGTAGACCCCCCCACCCCCACCCCAAGTCCTTTTGTGAATCTAGCCCATACCCCTTCTCTCTGCATTTGAGCTCAGTTCATAGGGCCGGGTCTCAAGAGAAAGGAAGGATTGGAAGAGAGGTGATTTCATGTTGTCTTGACTCTGGTGACATTTCTACCGTTAATTAATGTAACCGTGATTGAGAGAGACAAGCTTTGGAGCTGACTCAGAGCTCTTCTTCAGGTCCGTGTAGCTCGAAAGCTTGTCTCTGTCACCAACGGGAGTTGGTCCAATAAAAGCTATGTCCTCCCCCACCCTGTCTAATATCCTGGGGCTGACACGGCTGTCGCAGCACGGCATGGAACCATGCTGTAATTCTGAGAGACAGCCCAAAGGAAAATACCACAGAACGAGAGGCAGATTGGAATGGGGAGACCTTTCCAATGAGACCAAACTAAAGTGAAATCATCGTCCAAAATATATCGTCCATCTCCTGCCTTACTCCAACGATCTCAAAGCACTCGGTGGCATTCACTAATTAGCACAACAAGGTAGGTTGGCCATTATTTCCTCCTTTTTCAAGATGGAGGAACTTGAGGTACAGAGTCTGGGATTTTCAAAAGGGCTGAGGCCACGTGGTGGCCAACTCCCATTGACCGTCAGAGAGAGATGGGGCCTAAATCCCTTAGGTCCCTTGGAAAATCCCAGCCATGGAGGTGAAATTCAACATTTTCTAAAACATCTGGCGATTGTGTGTCTCTGAAATGCTGAGTGGCTAATTTTGACACCCATGTTTGGGTCTGAGACAATCCAAGTGGAGGCCTGGCGAACTGGCATCAGCCCTGAGCCCTCCCCATCCCACCCACAGACGTCTAGCTGTGACGAGCTGAGAACTAATAGGCCAGAGTCCAACTCCTTCCACAGTCAGAGGCACATCTCGATGTGCCATCACCATATCATGAGCCCAAATAACTGTTAAGTTACCTTTGAATTTCTTCAGAGCCTCCTGTAGACAAATATTTCTTTGGAAAGAGACGCCAACTCTCTCACTCACATCCTGTGACACAGCCATTGGTTTCTCGAACTTCACCTTCTCACACCTGGGGGGGAAAAGGGGAAACACCCTAAATCTTTTCTTTCTTGAGAATGAGCTACCAGAGGCTGCTCTCTTGTGGGCTCAATGAGAGCCTCTAACTCCCACTGGTGAGACAATTCATCTCCTCACTGGAGTTTTTAAATGCCTAGCTCCTCCAATGGGAGTTAAAGAGAGTAAGGGGTCCACAGGCTGCCCCTCAGAGAGAAGGGCCTAATCTCACGGGAAAGGATGCTCCAGTGGTTAAGGGGTTGCTGTAGGACTCTGGAGACCTATGTTCCACTCCCTGCTCTGCCACAGCCTCCCTGCATGACCTTGGGCAAGTCACTTAAGACTTGATTTTTAAAGGTGCCTCCTGGGATTTTCAAAAGCACCTAACCAAGTCAGGCTCCCAACTGCCACTGATCACAATGGGAGGTGCCTAACTTGCTTAGCTGCTTTGGAAAACCCCACCAAGTACCTAGCTACGTCTCAGGTGACTAAATGCCCTGCAAAATCTGACCCTGGGGGGAAATCCCCTTCTAGCATCACGACACATGAGGGGGAGTGGGAAGGAGTCACGTACCTGCTCCAGGTGCTTTTGATGTCCTAGAAAAGAGAAAGAGAGTTCAGTCCCAAGTGCCACAAGATGCGGATCGCTCCTGCTCTGCAGGGGACTTGCTTTGCCATCCCTAGTTGAGCTCGAGATGCAGTTCTCTGCAGTTAGCAACTTCAAAAGTCCATTCACAGATTTCGATGGAATGGGACCCCTAAGCACACACCATGATTGTGGGTTTTCTCCTTCTAAATTCTATTTTGCCTATGCCAATGGCATTTGCTCAAACAGACTGATCAGACGCATGAATCCCTGACTGCCACATGCAACTGCTGTGTCCAGAGCATTTGCCTTTCTCCATGTATGCAATTCTGCTCAGCAGTTCTGGAAGCTGGATTCATTCTCCTTTCTTAATAGGCCCTGCAAAGAACTTTGCTTTCCTAATCTCCCACTTCCTAGAAAGTGGAGTTGTGCTTTTTATTGCTTTCATATCGTTAGGGCCCTTCATTTTCTGTTTTTATTTTAGTTAATTTTTCCTGGGATTTTATCAGTGTTTATTACCACAATAAAAACAGGTGCAAATCAGTGCAGAAAACTATTAAGTTTTCTGGTTAAATATCGGGGTTTGTTTTGGTGGATGGAAAGACAGGGAGAAAAAGTATTCAGTAGATGAATGCTTTGAATTCTGTTCATCCCTGTGGTTTGCTGCAGAACTAAAACAGAACTCAAAGCACAAGGGTCCCCCTGAGTTTAAGAAAACAATATATCTGAAATCCCCAAATAAAACGTTTCATTTGAACAAAGAGGTTACTGGTGTAGAATCATAGAATATCAGGGTTGGAAGGGACCTCAGGAGGTCATCTAGTCCAAACCCCTGCTCAAAGCAGGACCACTCCCCAGCTAAATCATCCCAGCCAGGGCTTTGTCAAGCCTGACCCTAAAAGCCTCTAAGGAAGAAGATTCCACCACCTCCCTAGGTAACCCATTCCAGTGCTTCACCACCCTCCTATTGAAAAAGTTTTTCCTACTATCCAACCTAAACTTCCCCCACTGCAACTTCAGACCATTACTCCTTGTTCTGGCATCTGGTTACCACTGAGAACAGTCTAGATCCATCCTCTTTGGAACCCCCCTTTCAGGTAATTGAAAGCAGCTATCAAAAAATCCTCCCCCATTCTGCTCTTCTGCAGACTAAACAATCCCAGTTCCCTCAGCCTCTTCTCATAAGTCATGTGCTCCAGCCCCCTAATCATTTTTGTAGCCCTCCGCTGGACTCTTTCCAATTTTTCCACATCCTTCTTGTAGCGGGGGGCCCAAAACTGGACACGGTACTCCAGGTGAGGTCTCACCAATGCCGAATAGATGGGAATGATCACATCCCTCGATCTGCTCGCTATGCCCCTACTTATACATCCCAAAATGCCATTGGCCTTCTTGGCAACAAGGGCAGACTGTTGACTCATATCCAGCTTCTCATCCACTGTAACCCCTAGGTCCTTTTCTGCAGAACTGCTGCCTAGCCATTCAGTCCCTAGTTTGTAGCAGTGCATGGGATTCTTCTGTCCTAAGTGCACTTGTCCTTGTTGAACCTCATCAGATTTCTTTTGGCCCAATCCTCTAATTTGTCTAGGTCCCTCTGTATCCTATCCCTACCCTCCCGCGTATCTACTCCTCCTCCCAGTTTAGTGTCATCTGCAGGTGCAATTGCTGAGGGTGCAATCCACACCATCCTCCAGATCATTAATGAAGATATTGAACAAAACCGGCCCCAGGACCGACCCTTGGGGCACTCTGATTGACACTGGCTGCCGACTAGATATGGAGCCATCGATCACTACCTGTTGAGCCCGACAATCTAGTCAGCTTTCTATCCACCTTATAGTCCATTCATCCAGCCCATACTTATTTAACTTGCTGGCAAGAAAGCTGTGGGAGACCGTATCAAAAGCTTTGATTAGAACAATTAGTCTATAAATATTCACATTTGATAATTGGGCCACACGATTTGCAACGCATACACTCAACTTCATCCTTCTCTCCTGTAGTTGTTTCTTTAGCCCTTTTGAATACTTCCTTGTGTTCTGAAATGTATTCTGATGTACATTTTCATTTACTTCCCATTTTAGTGCATCAAATCTTTAACCCATTGTCTACTAACAGTTTGAAACGTGTACTTGGTGGGTGTGTGATTTATCAGTAGGTTCAGACGCACACACACTTTAGAGCTTGCGTGCATGCCTGTTGGTTTATTGTGTGCATCTTCTAGAACAATACTTTCTTACTTCAGCAGGCAGCTTTGCATATACACACAGACTAATGTATTATCGGAATACAGAGATCTCATGCAATGCATTGTATTTTCTTAATAAAACAAGTTTTTTGCATATATTTGAATGATACAAAAGTACGATGAAAATCAGAAAAACCTGAATAATACTTTTTTGTAAAACCCAGAAAATTTTTGGTAAAAATTGGTTTAAACTGAAAATGAAGGGGCTTACACAGGATGTCTCAAAAAGGCCTGAAACATCTGCCTTTAAAACAGCAAAACTGTTTCCACATTGGAAGTATTAGAAATGTCACATTTTGTTTTCCCTCGCTTCGCTAAAGGACACACTGACAGTCTCCATTGTGGAGTAGGACCTCTCCAAGAACTTAATAAACTCCAAAGCTAATCAATCAGAATCTCTCCCTTCCCTGGGCAGGGATCTGGGTGTCTCTAACTGTCTCACCTGCAGGAATTCACTTGTTGGCTGCTGACACTTCTCTTCTATCTCACTGATCAAGTCACCGAGACGGGAAATCTTCTCAGACAGTTTGGTGACATTTTCATCCTGTATCTTCACAATTTCCTTGTCCAGCTCTTCCAGTTGGGCCAGCAGGAGTCGCTCTTGCTCGTCCAGGAACTGCCGCAGTTGCTCAAATTCAGACATGATCTTCTGCCTCTCAGCTTCTATCTTTCCCTATAATGAAGGGACACGAACAGGAAAGTTCAGATCAAGGACAAGGGTTGCCAGATGTCCAGTTTTCAACTGGGAAGTCCAGTCAAAAGGGAAACCTGGCAGAGTCCGGTCAGCACTGTTGACTGGACATGAGAAGTCCGGTTACCCACAGTAACTGGCTTCCACCACCAGAGGGCGAGAAGAGCAGCAGCTGCTGCTGGAGCCTGGAGGAGCACTCAGGGATGGCTCCATGGGCGGGAGAAAAGTACCGGCATCTCCCCCATCCTACTCCAATTACCCCTCCACCCCTGGAGCGTGGCTCTCCCTCTCCCACCCTGCCCCAGTCACCTCCACCACACCCCTAGAGCTCTGCTCAGCTGGCAGGGGGAGGGAGGTGGAGAGAGCAGCAAGCGACAGTGGGAGAGGGAAAGAGGAGTGGGGGGCGGGGCCTCGAGGGAAAGTGGCGGCAGGGCACAGGGCAGGTTCCGGTGCTCAGCATCCGGTTTTCACAAATGAGAAAGTTGGACATCCCAGACTCTCCCCATGTCCCTGATAGGAACAGTTCTTAGAGCCCTCTTTTCATATCAACCTACTACAAACACATGGTTGAGATTTCAGGAGAATATGCCTGACAGTCTCTCAGCTGGCCTGAATGAACAACATGTTCCGAAGCGCCTTCGGGACTTACCCCTCCAGTTCTCATTTTCAAAAGGTCACTTTGGATGCTAAGGAGCCTAAGTTTCTTTGAAAGTGACTTTTGAAAATGGGACAGCTCTCCCTGCATTTTAAGCCCCTAAATACCTTTGAGAATCTGGCCCTTAACCACTTGCAAAATTGTTAACCCTAGGCTCCAAAATCACTTAGGCACTTCTGAAAATGTCACCCAATCTCTCTAAATATAAAGTCTGCTGCAGTTTCCACGGTATGTATCTGATGAAGTGAGCTGTAGCTCACGAAAGCTCATGCTCAAATAAATTGGTTAGTCTCTAAGGTGCCACAAGTACTCCTTTTCTTTTTTCTAAAATGATGAGTTTTCAGGTCTGAGTGGCTTAATATATTCTGTTGATCATCTAGAATCTTCCAATAGCAGAAAGGTTGGAAGGGGGGAGGTCTGACTCAGAATCAGAAATATGTTGGCAGAGAGTTGTGGAGAAGACTGAAGAAGGAAAGGGTTCTGCTGGTTATCCACATAAAACACCAGTTACAAAACACACCATGCAAAATGCTTCTTCTCCAGCTTTTGCATGTTTCATCTGGCATTCTGTTACACTGTCCCAGAGGAAACCAGTTGTGCCCAGTGGAGATTCAGGAGGAAGATTTCTGAGATACAAAACAGCCACTGGGTGCCTAAGTCCTACTGACAGTCCATGTGAATTAGGCACCTAATCACCATACGTGCCTTTGAAAATCTCCCCTGAAATCAGTGTTTGTAGCTGGATGTGTGGGGAATAAGATCAGTGTTTTGAGTTGAAACTGGAAGCCAGTGGAGGAATGAGCCCAGAGGGATGATAAACAAAGATAAACATGATCACACCCTGCAAGGGTGTCTCAACAAGAGACAAAGTGCTTGAGGTTATCAAGATGATGTTTAAAAAAAAAACCCGTGAACGGTACAGAGTAGAACAGTGGTTCTCAAACTTTTTTACTGGCGACCCCTTTCACATAGCAAGCCTCTGAGTGCGACCCCCCTAATAAATTAAAAACACTTTTGAATATTTTTAACATCATTATAAATGCTGGAGGAAAAGCGGGGTTTGGGGTGGAGGTTGACAGCTCACGACCCCCCATGTAATAACCTTGCGACCCCCTGAGGGGACCCGACCCCCAGTTTGAGAACCCCCGGAGTAGACGTTTCTGGATACCAGGAAATAATGTACGGATTATCAAGAGGAGCAAAGTTCGGTTTCAGATCGAGTGGCGTAAGGAATACATACTCTGCAATATCCCCGATTGGGGGTAAGAGGTTAAGGGGTCAAAGTACAGACATTGAGACATGAGGGTACGTTGTTCATATAATAGCTATGTTCAGGTGTGGAATATAATGAGTGGATACAATCATGAGGATGGACTGACCCTCATTTTGTGAGATTTAACATTCAGTGAGTTTATGGTTCCAGTTCATATGGTCCAACGGACAAAGTCTCTCGGTCCCCATTACATCACAGCTAACCCTGATCTGAACTTGACCTTGCTCCCAGTTAGCACATTTTATCTCAGTTTAACTGGACAAGGTGAACCCTACACACCACACTAGGGTCAAATTAAACTAGGTTCAAAATGTTTGCCTGTGAGGGCCTTGCACCAGAATAAAGACATTACATTAAAAAGTGATTTGAGGTACATCTGTACTACACAAATGTTGTGGTGGTGTGTAGAGGACGTACACTATATGCACCCGCTAACATGGGCATAAATAGCAGTGTAGATGGCGAGGCATGGCTTAAGCAAGTAGAGTCGCGATATGCCTGAACCCTCTGGGTATAAACCCTACACACAGGACTCTATACGCCTCCAAGCAGGGCCTCCCCCATCTACACTGAGTGTCCCGCTGCTTCCCCAGTGCCAGAGCCTTTCCCCACCACAGGAAAAGGCTCCAGGGAGTGGAGGAAGGCTCCGGCTGCTCTGCTGCCTCCCTCTGCTGGAGTCTTTTATTCACACATGTAGCTACACATGACGGTGTGGACACAGCCTGTTTCTCACTGTGCTGTGTAGCTACACATACCCTACAGGATGCCCCCAGCGGTGTGCCGTGTAGATGTAGCCATAGCTAAATCAAAGCAGTGCTGCGTGTAGACAAGGGCTGACACTCTCCCCACAGAGAGAAATATCACCCCTGATTGATGTAACTTCTGGACCATAACAATGGGGACCTACCAGATATTCCTGGCTTTGCGTCTCTGCATCCTGTTTCCATTCCAGAAGTTCTCCTCTCTCTTGCTTCAGTGTGTTCAACTGGGTTTGAATTTGTTCCTGAGGCAAGTAAAACAATGTTGGGGGTGGGGGGGAAGGTCAGCCTGCTGAGGAGTCTGTCCTCTGTGCAATTTATATACATTGCAGTGCTGATTTCATTATCTGAAGCTGGGATTTTCAAAGAAGTCTCATGAAGTTGGGTTCTCACCTACCATTGATTTTCCATCTCCCTCTCAAGTTGCTCTAGGACGGTGCTCATGGCAATGTCACAACTGACTCTTGAGAGGTGGGAGACTCAAATCTCTTCTCCTCACCAGGCAGAGGGAGAACTTGAACTGGAGTCTCCCACATACAAGGTGAGTGCCCTACCCCCAGACTAACGGTTATGAAGAAAGTCTTCAACCTAGGGGTGACAGTGGACGAGAAGCTGGATATGAGTCAGCAGTGTGCCCTTGTTGCCAAGAAGGCCAATGGCATTTTGGGATGTATAAGTAGGGGCATAGTGAGCAGATCGAGGGACGTGACCATTCCCCTCTATTCAACATTGGTGAGGCCTCATCTGGAGTACTGTGTCCAGTTTTGGGCTCCACACTACAAGAAGGATGTGGATAAATTGGAGAGAGTCCAGCGAAGGGCAACAAAAATGATTAGGGGTCTGGAACACATGACTTATGAGGAGAGGCTGAGGGAACTGGGATTGTTTAGTCTGCAGAAGAGAAGAATGAGGGGGGGATTTGATAGCTGCTTTCAACTACCTGAGAGGTGGTTCCAGAGAGGATGGTTCTAGACTATTCTCAGTGGTAGAAGAGGACAGGACAAGGAGTAATGGTCTCAAGTTGCAGTGGGGGAGGTTTAGGTTGGATATTAGGAAAAACTTTTTCACTAGGAGGGTGGTGAAACACTGGAATGCGTTACCTAGGGAGGTGGTAGAATCTCCTTCCTTAGAAGTTTTTAAGGTCAGGCTTGACAAAGCCCTGGCTGGGATGATTTAATTGGCGATTGGTCCTGCTTTGAGCAGGGGGTTGGACTAGATGACCTCCTGAGGTCCCTTCCAACCCTGATATTCTAGGATTCTAGGATTCTTCCCCGGCCACGTTGTGTGGAGCAACACAGGTGCAGAACTCCATCTTGCATGAAACAGCTTAGGTAGCTAAGCAACTCGACTCCAGGAGAGGGGTTCCCAGGTGTGGATCAGAGACAGGCCCATTCCTACACCAAACTCTGAGGGAGTTGGGGCTTAGGACACACCCCTCTCATCAGTATCTCCGGAGGGCTAGTCTCCTCAGCTAGCATGCTGGCTTTTGTGGATGCCTCTCTCCCCCCAAATGCCTAATTCAGGATTTGTTGTTCCAAACTGTACCAGATGACTGGAGGATAGCTGATGGAAAGCCAGCTTTTTTAAAAAGGCTCCAGAGGAAATCCTGGCAATTACAGGCCGGCAACCGTAAGGGCTTGTCTGATTGTCAGATGCTGGGACTGGGCAACAGGGAATTAATCCTTTGATAACTGCCGGGTTCTGTTCATTCCCTCTGGGGCACCTGGCATTGGCCACTGTTGGAAGACACGATACTGGGCTACATGGACCATTGGTATGACTCAGTGCAGCCGTTCTTATGTCCTTAGTGATTTTCTAGGTGTCTAAAAGTTAGGCATTGCAGTGCTGAGCATCACAACACCCAAGTGCATTTGGGGATTCGGGCCTAAATCTCCTTTGCAAATGGGACTTCGGCTCTAAAGTCAGTTGGTGCTCTTGAAAATGTGCTCAAAGGATCTTCTTCTATAATTCCCCGGGGGTGAGGTGTTGCAGAGCCACAGAGAGGATTTAAAAGCACAGCTCCCATTCATTTCATGGCAGCTGGGCATCTCAGGCCCCATTCTCAGCCCTGCTTACTTTCCTTCTATGCTGTATATGTCATGCTGCCAGGGAAGAGAGAGGCCTTTGGGGGCACCTGACCTAATATAGAGACTTAGGAACTCTGTCTAGAACAGCCCTTTGCCTCCAGCAAATCCTCCAAGTGCTGCAGGGCAAAGGGTTGAAGTCGTATCCATTTTGCAGCAGTGTAGGGTAGGGTGCCCTGCTCCCAGGCAATGACAGAGAAAACTATATGAAGAAAGCTGGACATCAGAGAGTTAAAGCTGAGCAACTTAAAGGGAAGGGAGTTTTGGTAAGAATGTTTAACACACTGTTAAAAAAAATAGTACATTAAACTCTGCTGCCTAATGAACTCTTGGGAGAAAGAGACTCCTGGTTAAAAATCCAACACACTCACAAGGTGCATAAATATTGTGCTCGATTGTTCGGCATGGGGGAAAGGGATTGTTTGGCATGGGCGAAAGGGCTTGTTCAACATGGTCCTGGGAATCAGCCATTTTCTTCCTTTAATCTTATTGTGGCACTACTACAGCCCACTTCGTCCTTACAGCTAGAGCGGCGTACAGCACAGCGGATTTTGCCCCGATGGGATTGCTCTGTCCAACAGGCTCTTTAAGGTTCCAATCCACTTGGGCTTCATGGGCCCTAGAATGTTGCAAAACTTCAAAGGTTGTACGGGCAGGACGTGAGCCACTGGTTCAGGGAGGCTAACCCCCAGTCCGGCCCCTTCTGCCAGAGGCCCCCCCAGACCAGCCATGGGGGAAGAGCTGCAGATCCCCGGCAGGAAGCAAGAGGGAGTCTGGGGGTGGAGGGGGCCAGGCAGGGCTGTGCCTCCCCTGGCCCGTCATACCCGTCGCGCATGATTTCTGCTTCAGGAGCAGCGAAGTGACCATCCTTCAGCAAACCCGGGAAAACGGGAATTCATCATCCTGGTTTTTCCTTGAGGAAAAAGTTACGCAGATTAACCTTTGTTTCTTAAACAGAAATCTTTCAGGGCACCTTATGCGTCAGAAAGTAGCAGAGAACAAACTCCTTGAGAACACTGCTGACCATGTGTTATTTTCCTGTGGCTCGCCTGAAAGCAGCGGTCATCAGCTGTGAAATGCTCAAGCTGGGGCGCTACGCCTCCAGTCTGCAGCTGTGCTGAGATGTTGGTAATGTGATGGTAGAGAACTGCATGACAGGAGTGATGAGAGGCGGTGTGGTCGAGTGGCTAGGGTACTAGGATGGGCATGGGGAGGCCAGGGTTTAATTCCTGGCTCTCCTACTGAGCTGCTTTGTGAGCTTGGTTAAGTCGCTGCCGCTTCTGTGCCTCTTTTTCACTCCCACTCCTTTGACTTGTCTCCGAGCATGCCCACCAGATCAGGCCCCGTAGAGGAGAGAAGCAGAATGCCTGGTTTTCCCCAGCTCATGGATTGCTCTGGGTGTGGCCAGGAGACAGGCAGCCAGATGCCATGGGGGGCAGCTGTGCACATGCCCAGAGACAGAATCACAGGCACTGAAAGAAGTTGTACCCTGAATACACAGGCACTGAGTGAGTCTGGGCTCCTCCATAATGACAGGTTTCAGAGTAGCAGCCGTGTTAGTCTGTATTCGCAAAAAGAAAAGGAGTACTTGTGGCACCTTAGAGACTAACCAATTTATTTGAGCATAAGCTTTCGTGAGCTGCAGCTCACTTCATCGGATGCATAAAAGTGGATTATCATACACATTGTAAGGAGAGTGATCACTTTAGATAAGCTATTACCAGCAGGAGAGTGGGGTGGGGAGAGAAAACCTTTTGAAGTGATAAACACCCATTTTTTCATGCTCTGTGTGTATAAAAACATCCTCACTGCATTTTCCACTTTTATGCATCTGATGAAGTGAGCTGTAGCTCACGAAAGCTTATGCTCAAATAAATTGGTTAGTCTCTAAGGTGCCACAAGTACTCCTTTTCTTTTTGGGCTCCTACAGGAATTCTGGGGATTGCAGTGGAGCCGAAAACTGGCATTTAGGTGCCTAAACTCCAGATTTATCCACTTAAATCTGGGGTATAGACACCTTAAGTACCTTTCAGAATCCCCAGCCTTTGTCTATCTTGACTGTTTACATCAGTGGTCCCCAAACTGGAGCATGGAGGAACATTTGAGGGAGCATGGCAGGGCCAAGACCGGCCCCCACAAGGGGCAGGAAGGGAGTGCCCCTCAGATCTGCTATGGCCCCCTTGGCCCTGGCTCCTGCCCCAGCTCCACTCCCAGCCCCAGTCTTGACCCTGGCTCTGCTCCCAAACCCAGTTTGAGCCCCCGACTCCCGGCAGCCCCACTTCCAACCCCAAGACACCCCCACAGCTGTGGCCCCAGCCTCTGACTGTGGCCCCACTCACAGCTCCTAACCGCAGCTGCAGGTGGGTGGCCATAGCCAGGGTAAGGGAGAGCCTGAGGGGAAAAATTTGGGGACCACTGGTTTAGACTCTCTGTGTGTTTGTACAGAGCCTCGCACAACAAGGGCCCTGATCTCGGTGCCTTTAGAAGCTATTGTAATAAAAATTGCAAACATGCCCAAACCGAAGTAATTACCCTGCACAGCAGATTCCTACCTTGTAGGCCTGGGCAGCCTCCTCTGTGGGGACCACCCTGTGAGTACGGTGAGCCTGGGACTCTCTGCAGATCACACAGATGAGCATTTGGTCCTGGTTACAGAAGAGTTTGAAAGGCTCCTGATGCGCCTTGCACCAACTTCTCCTGCTGCTGTTTGGAGACTCAGCTGCTTGGCTATTTCCACAAAGTTCCCCAGTTGTCTGTTCGGCCTGAGGGTCCTCTGGGGAAAGGTCTCTCTGCACTGAGGACAGGAGACAGCTGTATCCGATCCCTCCCAGCACTGGGCGATGCAGGCTTGGCAGAAACTGTGCCCGCAATCTAAAAACACGGGATCCTTATAAAAACTCAGACAGATGGAGCAAGTTGCTTTATCTCGGAAGCTTTTCAGAGGATTCACTGCAGCCATGGCTCCCTGCAGACAGTGTCACAGGGATCTAAGATGTGGCTTAACCCCAACAGGGCATTTTTCACGTGGCTTCTTTGGGGGCTTTTTTGGCTGCTTTTTTTTTTTTTTTTTTTTTTTTTTTTTTAAATGTCCTGCCGGAGAACATGATTGGCTCCCTGTTGCCCAATCCCTCTCCCAACACCCAAAGCAAGGAGAGGGGAAGAAACCAGGACTCTGAGACTGACAGTGCCCAGGGCCAATGGGGGAGAGGCCAGTGCGACAGGTCAGCCCGATAGGGCATTACAGATGAAGGAGGGAACCTGGAATCCAGCTCAGTCAGCTGTGGGCTGGGTTCGTCTTCCCTAAGTGAGGTCCTCGCGGTGAGAGTGTTGCATGCATGCATACATGTGTGTGTGTCCGTGCCCTGCAGTGCCTACTCTCTCCCCACCGCCTGCCTCCTGCCTGGACTGCTCGGGGGGTTGGGTGAGCTGATAACAGTGGGCTGTGGTCAGTGATCTTTCTGTTGGTGCATTTCTGGTGGTGGTGTTGCACCTGCATGGGGGAGGGGGGACGCAGGCAGTGGGTGACAGGGTGTTGCAAAGCTGGGGGGGGGCTGCAGCATAGCTTGGGCCAAGTTGGGGCCGGGGAGGACTGGGGAGTGGCCAGGCTGGGTTTGAGGGTTGTGGGGGGAGGGAGTGGCGTGCACAGCACCACCGCTGTTGGCCAGTGATGCTTGGGGCATTTCTGGTGGGGTGGTGCGCTGTTGAGGGGGGTTTTTTGGGGGTCCGGTGGTATTACGGCTGTACTAGCGGTCGGCCACTGGCATGACGGACATGGACCGGTGCCGACCCAAAGCAGATTGGCTTGTTTTGGGTGATTTGGAGGGGTGGGGAACGTAGGCAGAAATTAAACCTTGTCTGTCTGAGGAGAGAAATGAAACTGATGTGTAAAAAGTTGCTTAAATCCGCTTCCGATTTTGCTTTGGTTTAGTGTCTATAATGGGGCTACTCAGTCTGCTGCCTCAATTTTGTCACTGCAACATAGTGACGCTGATCCAGGCTGGATCAAATCCAGGGCCCAACTACACCAGAATCCAGTCTCCAGCAGCAGTCGGCACCAGGTGTCTCTGAGGAAGATGGAAGAACCACACAGTCAACAGATTCTACACACATAGTAAACCCAGGCTCAGATTCAGGTTTAAGGCCAGACCCCTCTCTGGACCTCAGTTTCCACACCTCTAAAATGGGGTCAATGATAGTGACAATGATAGGCTCAGCTCCCAACCCTAGCAGCTTGGCTGTTCCATCCCCTACTGTGTACCGAAACTGACTTGAAAGGACTATCCAAGCCCCTCTCAGGCCTGCTCCCATTGTGGGTCTCTCTCCTGGCCGAGCACAGGCTGTTCTTATATCGTTCAACAGGCTTGGATCCTAGTTACATGCTGCTCCTTCTCATGTGACCCCTGCACTTATTCCCTTCACCTGGGGATAGGTTCAGTTGAGCTACTACCCCTTTCATGGCCATCTCACCCTGGGGCAGCCTGAAACTGGAAACCTGTGCTCGAACAGTAACTGTTTGCTAGGAAAGGAGCTGAAGACACAATGGAAGAGGAAATCCTTTGGACTGGATTGAAATTATTCCAAAGGAAAGTGAATGAGAGAAAATGTCCAGCGTTATCCTCCTAGCGAAAGAAATAATTGAAGGTCAGAAAGGACCATTCTGTCCATCTTCTTTGTAACACAAGCCCTAGAACATCACCGAGTGCTTCCTCCAGAAAACCTGCTACGTGGGACTGAGCCAGAGCACGACTTCTGGAAAGACATCTCCATGCATTAGAGCCCGCTGGTCAGAAAAAATCTTTCTTCTCCAGTGACGTGAAGTTAAAGGACACAGAGAAGAAGAAAACCTCGACTCGGGTTGTTACTGGAGCTGAAGCAGAGAGGCCAGGACAAACACGGCTAGGGCCCAGGACTGACTATCAGCAAATCTGCCGTTTTCTCTTCCTGGCTTTTTGACCATGAGTGAATCTCTTTGCTTCTGTGTGCCTCAGTTTCCACGACTATAAAATAAAACTACTCAAGGTTATGTTTTTTTCTCTCCTGTTTTGCAAGGCGGGACACTTAGATACATTTGGGGCCTGTCTACGCTACCGGTCTAGAGTGTATTTGTAAGCTGATGACCCCCACATGTTGTTCAGAAGCTGTGGATGACACAAGCTCCCTACATTTGTTCTGTGCTTAGCCCCTAGGGCACGGCTGGGCTGGGCAGCCTTTTCATAGAATCATAGCATCATAGAATATCAGGGTTGGAAGGGACCCCTGAAGGTCATCTAGTCCAACCCCCTGCTTGAAGCAGGACCAATTCCCAGTTAAATCATCCCAGCCAGGGCTTTGTCAAGCCTGACCTTAAAAACTTCCAAGGAAGGAGATTCCACCACCTCCCTAGGCAACGCATTCCAGTGTTTCACCACCCTCTTAGTGAAAAAGTTTTTCCTAATATCCAATCTAAACCTCCCCCACTGCAACTTGAGACCATTACTCCTCGTTCTGTCATCTGCTACCATTGAGAACAGTCTAGAGCCATCCTCTTTGGAACCCCCTTTCAGGTAGTTGAAAGCAGCTATCAAATCCCCCCTCATTCTTCTCTTCTGCAGGCTAAACAATCCCAGCTCCCTCAGCCTCTCCTCATAAGTCATGTGTTCTAGACCCCTAATCATTTTTGTTGCCCTTCGCTGGACTCTCTCCAATTTATCCACATCCTTCTTGTAGTGTGGGGCCCAAAACTGGACACAGTACTCCAGATGAGGCCTCACCAATGTCGAATAGGGAATTTCTCGCTGTGCTGTGCGGAGCAGGTTCTGAGCACGAGGGATACGAAGGACTAATTCTTGAAAATAATTCAAGGACTAATTCTTGAAAATAAATATCAAAGAATCCTAGAATATCAGGGTTGGAAGGGACCTCAGGAGGTCATCTAGTCCAACCCCCTGCTCAAAGCAGGACCAATCCCCAATTTTTGACCCAAATGGCCCCCTCAAGGATTGAACCCACAACCCTGGGTTTAGCAGGCCAATGCTCAAACCACTGAGCTATCCCTCCCCCCAAATAGAACTGCAACCCAAATAAAAAATCACTGCTGCTAACATTGGTGGGTGATAAAACAGTAGCAGAGTGGTAATTAATGATTAGGAGAGGGCAGTGACACAGAACAATCGCATCCCTTGAGAAGCTGGAGCCATTCAAAGAAAACAAGTTGGAAAAGAACCAAATGAAGGGTCCTATAGCTAGCGACAAAGCATGCAGGCCACACCTACAGAGTGGGGAAGTGTATCCAGGAAAGCACTGACTGTGAAGAGGATTTAGGGCCATGCTAGGCAAGCCATTCAACATGAGCACCCAGGGGGATGCTGTGGTGAACAGGGCTAAAGCCATCATTAGATGCATGAAAAGAGCAGTGAGGAGCATAGGGAGGAACACGGATCATGGAGTCCTGCATTCAGTTTTGGCGTCCACCTTTGAAAAAAGATTTGGAAATCTTGGAGATGGGGCAGCAAAAAGCAATGAAACGTTTTGTGGGCTGGAGAAAAATGCCTGTAAATGAGCTATTGAAAGAGCTCAGCCTGTTTAGATTATAAAAAAGATCGGGAGGTGACGTCATTGAAGTGTTGAAGTGACTTCACGGAGAGAAAATATCGGGTATGAAAGGGCTCATTAATCTAGCCGAGAAAAGCATAACAGTGGCTGGAAACTCAAAAGAGACCAATTCGTATTGGAAAGAGGGCACACGTATTCAACCGTGAGGATGAATCACCAAAGGAACAAACTAGAAAGGGAAGTGGTAGGAATTCCCCACCTCTTGATGTCTTCTAATGAAGACGAGATGCCTTTCTGGAATGTGTGTAGTCAAAAACTAGCTACTATGCTCTCCAGAAAGCATGTGATATGCAGGGGGTGAGATGACATCCTCTAATTGTCTCTTCTGTCCATAAAATCTGCTCATGTATGAAAAACTGAGCGTAGCATGGGGAGAAGCCTCTGATGTTTTACTGTGTTGGGCTTGAGCCCACAATGAACGCTCATTGCGTGGGGTGATCCAGGGGAAGCAGCTGAAACATCCAATGTGGCTGGACAGGGGCAGGACATCAGCACTGCAAGGGAGGGGTGGGTGTGGCAGTGACATCACAAGGGCCTTTGGCAGGACCTCAGCCTATTGGACAAAGGTGGTGGGGAGGCGATGATCTCACAGAGAGATCTTGACATCAGCCAGGCAGGACAGGGGTGCAGGACAGGGGCAACCTCAGAGATCCCTGTGGCTTTGCTTCAGCACGTCTCCTTCTCGAGGTCTCTCTTGGAGGACTGAGAGAGCATTCACTTGCATGTTCGTGAGCACAAGGAGGACCCTCTTCGGAGTTTTCTCCTTTTCTTGTAGTGGTTTTGCTCGAAAACAGACGTCCCTATAGAAAAGGTAAGAGCCTCGGAGAGGTTTGGAACCTGTTCAGTCTGATCTATCACGTGCCGGCTGATTTTTAGGAAAGGAAAAGACTCGATTGTGGGGGCAGTATTTTATTTCCGACCTAGGACTTTGTCCCTTAGAATTACTGGGGACACTGGGGTTTCTTCTTTTTGTTTTCCCTTTTCCTGTCTCTCCCTCTTTTCTCGTCTTCTCTTGCATCTTTGTCCCTTTCCCCTGCTTTCCTTTCACCACCAGGACCTGTCTGTGCATGTGGAGTTGGGGATGGAGGGGGGGCGGGAGGGGGGTTGCATTCCAAATCTCATTGCGGGAGGCCCTCCCAAAGACATGTGGCTGGAATGGTGCTCTAAGAGTGACTCCCTCCGGTGGTGACCCGGGACATCTGGTGAGAACTCTCAGCTTTCTGCTTCTCAGAGTCTCAATGCTGACTGGGGGAGCTTGGGGCTATTGTGAGGGAGGAGGCTCAGGTCTTTGTTACCCTCTTTTAAGACCAAGGAAATAGGCTGTAACCAAACATGTATTTGATTGCTCTTGCCGCTTTTCTCCATTCGTTGTCTTTGAGTAATTCACGATTCTCTCTCTAATGGGCTAGTTCTTCTAAAACACTTACTAAAGAATTAGGTTTTAATAAAGCCAAATGCAACCCCATAGCTCCAGTAACAAAGGAGTCAGGTGGCACCCTACAGAATGGGGGACAATCCGATGGAAAGCATTGACCCTGAAAAGGATTTCGGGGCCATAGTGGACGAGCTACTCAACATGATCTGTCAGTGTGAAACTGTGTTAAAAAAGATTAAAGCCATTCTTGGCTGGATAGAGTAGTGAGGATGGAAAGGGAAGTGAAAGAGCATTGGTGAGACTGATGTTGGAATGTTGAATCCAGTTCTTGTGTCCACATTTTGAATATTATGTTAAAACAATTGGAGAGGGTACAGAAAAGATTTGTAAGTGAGTGATGGGGATGATGCCTTCTAATGAGACATTGAAAAAGCTCAATCTGTTTAGTATATACAAAAGAAGAAGGAGAGGTGAGTTGCTTGACTTCATGGAGAGAAAATGTTGAGTGTAAATGGCTCTTTTTATGTAGCAGAGGCATGACAAGACCCCATGGATGGAAGCAGAAATCAGAAAAAGTATAATGACAATAAGACCCAGATTTGTAAGAGGGTGGTTCGTCATTGGCACAAACTGCCAAGAGAAATGATGGCTTCTCCATCTCTTGATCACTTTGAATAAAGACTAGATGCCTTTCTGGAAAACGCTGAGTAAAAGAAAAGCCCAGCTCTTCTGACATACAGGAGGCCTTAGGATACGAAGGGGATCAGATTAAATGCTCTAACGGTTCCTTCTGGCCATAAAGTCAACTAACTTGTGAAAACCTAATTGCGGCCTGGGGAAGAACCTCTGTGTTCGACTGTGTAGTCGGTGTCACCTCACATGGAAGAGTCATTGAGTGGGATGATCCAGGGGAAGCAGCTGAAACATCCAGTGTGGCTGGACAGAAGCAGGACATCAGCACTGCAAGGGAGGGGTGGGTGTGGCAGTGACATCACAAGGGCCTTTGGCAGGACCTCAGCCTATTGGACAAAGGTGGTGGGGAGGCGATGATCTCACAGAGAGATCTTGACATCAGCCAGGCAGGACAGGGGTGCAGGACAGGGGCAACCTCGGAGATCCCTGTGGCTTTGCTTCAGCACGTCTCCTTCTCGAGGTCTCTACTGGAGGACTGAGAGAGCATTCACTTTCACATTCGTGAGAGCAAGGAGGACCCTCTTCGGAGTTTTCTCCTTTTCTTTTAGTGGTTTTACTCGAAAGCAGACGTCCCTATATAGAAGGTAAGAGCCTCGGAGAGGTTTGAAGCCTGTTCAGTCTGATCCATCAGGTGCTGGCTGATTTTTGGGAAAGGAAAACATTAGATTGTGGGGGCAGTATTTTATTTCCGACCTAGGACTTTGTCCCTTAGAATCACTGGGGACATTGGGGTTTCTCCTTTTTGTTTTCCCTTTTTCTCTGTCCCTCCTACTTTTCTCTTCTTGCTTCCTTTTTCCTTTTCCTCTGCTCTCCTCCCACCACCAGGAGCTCTGTGTGTGGAGCGGGGGCCGGACGGGAGGGGGGGGGGTTGTGGGAGGCCCACACAGAGAGGTGAGACTGGAATAGTGCTCCGAGAGTGATCACCTCGGTGGTAACCAGGGCCATTCTTTGGGCTATTTCTTGAGAACCCTTAGCCTCCCACCCCTCAAAGTCTCAACCTTGATTGGCTGAGGAGGGGGCTATTGACAGGGAGGAAACTCTAGTCTTTGTTGTTCTCTTTTATGACCAAGCAAATAAGTCACAACCAGTTAAATGTTTGACCAATGTGGATGCTGCTCTCCATTCATTGTCTCGGAGCAGTTCGTGATCCTCTCCAACATTCCAATTCTTCTCAAATACTTGTTGAATAATTACGATGAAAAATTGTTGGTCTGTAGCTCATTTGACAGCAACTCTGCTACTGACTGGCTGCATCAGCTAAGACAAGTCCCTGCTCCTTTCTCAGCCTTCGTTTCTCCTTCTGTCAAGAACGAATAACAATCCTCTCCCACCTACCTCGCCATGGGTGGATGCTGGGGATCCACTGAAGAGTGTCACTCGGAGCAGTGCAGACTAGGGGTGTCCTATCACACTGAGCCATATCCGATTATGACCTAATATTCTATTGGTTTTGTATTTTATTCTTTTGAAATTGTGAAGAGCAGCAACTACTTAGCTCAGACTGAAGCATCTCATCTAATTTTCTAGATCATAGTTGGTTTCAGAGTAGCAGCCGTGTTAGTCTGTATTCGCAAAAAGAACAGGAGGACATGTGGCACCTTAGAGACTAACCAATTTATTTGAGCATAAGCTTTCGTGAGCTACAGCTGTCGTGAGCTACAGATGCATCCGATGAAATGAGCTGGAGCTCACGAAAGCTTATGCTCAAATAAATTCGTTAGTCTCTAAGGTGCCACAAGTACTCCTTTTTCTTTTTGCTCAATCATAGTGTCTCCCCTTTGTGTACGACGAGACAGTTTAATGCACTGTGACAAACAGGAGATGCTCTTGTTTTGCAAACAAATATTTTTGCAAAGAAATTTCATCCTACTTCTTATGATTTCAAGAAACAAAGTGGTTTCGTCTGAATGGATTTTCTGACAGAAAACGGTTTCCATGAAAATGTTCACACCTGATTTCCTGGGCTTTATCCCTGCCTCCGGGGGGTTGTTGTCTGTTAGTTCGAACAGGAGTCAGGACTGTTGTCTTCTCTTTCTGGCTCTGTCACCGCTTTGCTGTGTGACACCTTGGGTAGGTCCAATGGGAACAGGGTCAATTCTCTAACTCCAGGCAGCAGGGAGCCTGGGTGAGATAAGGGATGTTAAGGCCGTCTGCGAAGGAGAAAGGGATGTTTCCAGGTGATGAATGTCAAAAATTCTGAACTTTGCTAAAATGGCTAGTCTCGAGAAACAAGAACTAGTTGGGGCCAAACTTTAACCATTGTCTTTTTTAAAGCCCATTCAGGGATGTGAGTCCCAGAGAGCCATAGAGAGTGGGAGCAACTTGTCCAAAGTCCCACAGATCAATAGGCAGCAATGGAAGCAGGAGTGACACTCCCTCTCAAAGTCAGGGGGACCAGCCATTAGGGCCTGGTTGCAATTGCCAGCTGTGGGAGGGAGTGTGCGGCAGTGGTTAGTGAAGGGGTCCATCCATGGCTCTGACACTCAGTGTGACCCTGAGCCGGTAGCTGAGGTCCGTTTGCCATCAGTAGGGTTGGGGTCCCATCGCTACAGCCCAGTGGGTTTGGGAGGCTCCAGGAAGGTGTGTAAAGTGCTGGGATCCCAGGATCCCTCCGTCCTAGGGCCGTGTTCTGCACCCCCCTGCTGCTGGCTGAGTTTCTCCGTCCCTTGGCAATCAGACAGACTCTTGTTTTCACAGCCAATCGATCGCCCGAGTGTCATCACCCTGCCTGCTGGCTGGGCAGGGTAACTCCTGAGGTCACCACCCTCTCCAGCCTGCCTTGGTCTTGGAGAGTGAGGAGGAGGGCGAGGGACGTCTGCTGACCCTGAACATCCGCCATCCATTATCCCATCACTGAGAGCAAGTGAGTGGCATTCGGGTTCCTCAGTGGCTTCCCCTGTCTGTCTGGGGAGAGGCAGAAACGGGGGGAGAGACTATCTCCAAAGGGGGATTTCCTTTGCAAACAGCCCCCAAGAGCCCCTCACTCTTAGGCCAGGCAGGGGCTTCTCCAGAGCCATCTCCAGTGTGTTTGGAAAGGTTCCAGCAATGGGGCTCCCAGACCTTCCCGTTTGGGGGGCATTGTTCCCCAGGCTGAGAGTCTCGGAGCTGGGCCAGACCCTGTGAGCTGCTGAGCTTGGAAATCAATGGGGAATGAGGAGGGCCCTGGTATTCCTGTGCCTAGGGTCTTTGTGACTTTGACGTGGGGAATGGTTTCCCTGGAGAAGTTCGGACTCCTGGGTTCTCTTCCTTCTCTAGCCTGGGCTGGAGTGTGGCCTGGGACGATCGGAGGGGGCTGCTTGTCCAGAGCAACCGATGGTTTTGGGGACTGACCCCATTGCTGGAAAAGGATGAGACTTCCTGGCTATTGCAGCAGCAGGGATTACGAGGGGGAACGTTGGGAGCAGATCATGCAATGAACTCCTGCTAGTGTGTGTAGATGGCACTCCCTGCACTCCTGTGGGGGCAGAGGGGGCGGCTGTGGTTGGAGCAGGGGGGAGGAGGGACAGAAAAGCCCCATGAGTGAAAGGCTGCCTTGAGCCCAGACTCACACCTGCTCCCCGCTCGGTTCCAGGATGGCCAGGCTTCTGCGGATGTTCAGGAGGAAGGCTCTGCAGGTGGCCCCAGAGCCTGAGGGAAGCAGCTGCCGTCTTCCCAAGGGGCAGAGCAAGCCCTGCGTCCCCGCTGGCGGGGAAGCAGCTCCCGTCCAGGCCAGACGGCGGAAGTGCCCGGCCTTCTGGAAAAGGACCCCGGCTCCCGGCGTAGGCGCCGAGCTGGGAGAGGCCCCGACCAGGCCCCAGTGGAGCTGGCCCAGGCTGCGGTTTGGCAGACAGGACCCAGCCCAGGAGGGGCGCCGGGCAGCGTGGCTCTGGGGCTTGTTGTGTGGGCAGCAGCGGCCCCAGGAGCCCAGCCCTTGTTCCCATCAGGAGGCATCGCCCTGCCCGGTCTCTGAGGACCTTCCAGCCCCCGCAGCCCAGGAGGTGGAAGGTCCCTGTCCCAGCACCGGCAGCTCAGCAGGGGACAGTGGCAGCACCTGGGCCTCTGGCAGCAGCCAGGCCAATGGAGGCCACTGCTTTGTTCCAGGTGAGGAGCCAGGCTGGGCTGAGGGAGGGGTGAGGACGGGATGTGAACACCCTGGGCCCAGACGCTCTCCCAGTGATATGGGGGGGGGGTCCCCAGCCCAGGTGTCTGGCCTGAGCCACGCAAACCCCACTGAGAGCAGCAGCAGTCACACAGCTGCCCCTTCCGCAGGTGGACCTGGGGGTGGGGGTGTGAAGAGCTGCTGCTACTTTGGTCCTTGCTGCTCCGGGCTGCTTGGATCCAAGAGGATGACTCCAGGTGGTGAGTTGCTCGCCTTGCTCTCCTGTTTCTCTGTTTTCTCTCCTGTGTTCGCCAACTCTCTCTTTCTCTTCTCTCCTCTTCTCTCCTCGTGCCGTGTCCCTTCACAGGACACGGGTAGGTGTGCATTCCCACAAGGGAGGTCTCGGGAGCCATGGAAAAGTCGGAGCGGACGAAAATCATGCAGGGCAGTAGAAAGGCTGCTGAAAGTACCTGAAGAGACAAAGGAAATGAGAAGGGGGAAGTCCAGCCTAAAACAGGAGTCTAGTCTGTAAAGAGAAACAACGGGAAGTCTAAGCTAAAGAAACTGTTCAAGTTGCCGAAAGACATGTAGGATATGAAATTACTTCTTGAATCCAGTCTCTTAAAGATCTTAGGCTCAGTATGCGTGCGTATTTGGAGATGCTTAGCAATCTGCCTTCTTCTGTTTGCTCTCCCTTCTAATCACTGAAAATCTACCTGTCTATTTTTTGTTTATTTTTATTATTATTATTATTCAACTCAGTTTGTGCAACTGGTGCTCCGTGAGGAAATGATTTGTGTATTACTCCAAGGGGCTGCCCGGTGTCACTGTTGCTCCAGGAGGGAAATGATTTGAGCACTACCTGAATTGGCCACGCAGTGTCACCATTGCTCCGTGAGGGAAATGCTTTCTGCATTACTCCAAGTGGCCACCCAGTGTCACTGTTGGTCCAGGAGGGAAATGATTTGTGCATTCCACTGACTGGCCACCCAGTGTCACTGTTGCTCCAGGAGGGAAATGCTTTGTGCATGACCTGAATTGGCCACACACATCACTGTTGCTCCGGCGTGGGGGATGGGGGGGAGGCGGGGGATTGTTTTTGTGTTACTCCTGAGTGGCCACGTCGTGTCACTCTTCCTCCAGGAGGCGAATGCTTTGTGCATTACCCTGGGTGGCCACCCAAGACAACACACACAGCACGACACCGACGCACACACACACAGAACACGTCACACATACAGATGGGTAGTGTAAATTGCTAAAAATGAGACATTCATTCCTAATCAGATGGAGCCGTTGATGTCTCATGCACTCTTCCTCGAAAAGCCGTACGTAATCTCGCCTGATCATTTGGAAGAGATCTGCTCAAGAAAATGACTCATAATGAGACATACATTATTGACAAGTACTAGTGATCAATTTCTCCTCAAATGTTTCACCAAAACGCTTTTCGATTCCCTGCTGGTGATTTGGAAGAAATCGTTTCTTGAAATATACTAAAATAGAGAAATTCATCTTTGACCTGTGGGACAGATAAATTTGAGAGGGAATCTTCCTGAAAGCCCCGAGGATTCACTTCTCATGCTATGTTACAGATCAGTTTGTGAAAATTCATATCAGAAAGTTATTCCTCCTCAGGTCTCCTGCTATATTTCTCATGCAATCATGCAGCAAAAAACAATTGTATTCTCTCTTCAGGATTTGGTAAAGCTCGCTTCTTGAAAATGACTAAACATGAAGAAATCATTCTTAACAAGTACTAGTGATAAAGATTCCAGCAATCATCTTCCAGCTGTCAAAGTCAGATTCCAGACTCACTGAATTTGTCAGACCACTCTATATTAGCAAAACGCATTGCCAATGCACCCAGACAGATGTGAGTCTCCTGCAAAACTCAAGCTAACTTATTTATATAGCTACTCTAAACCAATTTAACATAGGAGACAAAAGGAAGCAGAAACTGAGAACTATACATACATATCTTATTTTCACACGAACTTTTACCAGTCTCCTACCTCAGGAGGAGCTCTAACTTAATTAGTTTGAGGACCCATGGACTCACACGCCTTAATATTTCTCTTCCTGACAACTATATTTCAAGAAAGCCTTCAAACAGCATATCTTTAAAGACTTATAATTTCAATACAATGTATTCTGCTTTCACACAACACTCTTTTCCAGTCTCTGAGGATGATGTGGAAGTAATCGGTTTGTGAAAATTTCTAAATATGAGAAATTCATCATCGATGTGTGCGACCGATAACTTTCTCAAAGAATCGTCTGGAGAGCCCGTAGGATTCACTTCCGGTCCAAGCTGCAGCTCCATTCCTGAAATTTCCTGAACAATGAGAAAGTAATGCCTTCTCAGGGCTTCTAATCCATTTCTCATGGAGTCATCCGAGAAAGCCATAAGGATTCTCGCCTGAGGATTTGGTGAATATCGGTCAGTGAAACTTACTACAAAGGAGCCAGTTATACCGGAAAAGTGCAAGTAATTAGTACCTCATGGAATCATCCTCCAAAGATCTTCTAGATACTCTCCTGCTCATTTGATAGAGATGGGTAGTGTAAATTGCTAAAAATGAGACCTTCAATACTAATCAGATGTAGCCATTGATGTCTCATGCACTCTTCCTCGAAAAGCCATTCGCATTCTCTCCTGATCCTTTGCTAGAGATCGGTTCATGAAAATTACAAAAATTCAACAGTAATTACTGATCACTGCTAGTCATTAACTCCATCTGGAATGATCCTCTAAAATCCTTTCAGATTTGCTTCTGGTGATTTGTTATAGGTCGAGTCTCGAAAATTCCGAAAAATAAGAAATTCTGAACGGCTTAGTGGTAGTCATAGAATCATAGAATCATAGAATATCAGGGTTGGAAGGGACCCCTGAAGGTCATCTAGTCCAACCCCCTGCTCGAAGCAGGACCAATTCCCAGTTAAATCATCCCAGCCAGGGCTTTGTCAAGCCTGACCTTAAAAACTTCCAAGGAAGGAGATTCCACCACCTCCCTAGGCAACGCATTCCAGTGTTTCACCACCCTCTTAGTGAAAAAGTTTTTCCTAATATCCAATCTAAACCTCCCCCACTGCAACTTGAGGCCATTACTCCTCGTTCTGTCATCTGCTACCATTGAGAACAGTCTAGAGCCGTCCTCTTTGGAACCCCCTTTCAGGTAGTTGAAAGCAGCTATCAAATCCCCCCTCATTCTTCTCTTCTGCAGGCTAAACAATCCCAGCTCCCTCAGCCTCTCCTCATAAGTCATGTGTTCTAGACCCCTAATCATTTTTGTTGCCCTTCGCTGGACTCTCTCCAATTTATCCACATCCTTCTTGTAGTGTGGGGCCCAAAACTGGACACAGTACTCCAGATGAGGCCTCACCAATGTCGAATAGAGGGGGACGATCACGTCCCTCGATCTGCTCGCTATGCCCCTACTTATACATCCCAAAATGCCATTGGCCTTCTTGGCAACAAGGGCACACTGCTGACTCATATCCAGCTTCTCGTCCACTGTCACCCCTAGGTCCTTTTCTGCAGAACTGCTGCCTAGCCATTCGGTCCCTAGTCTGTAGCGGTGCATTGGATTCTTCCGTCCTAAGTGCAGGACCCTGCACTTATCCTTATTGAACCTCATCAGATTTCTTTTGGCCCAATCCTCCAATTTGTCTAGGTCCTTCTGTATCCTATCCCTCCCCTCCAGCGTATCTACCACTCCTCCCAGTTTAGTATCGTCCGCAAATTTGCTGAGAGTGCAATCCACACCATCCTCCAGATCATTTATGAAGATATTGAACAAAACCGGCCCCAGGACAGACCCCTGGGGCACTCCACTTGACACCGGCTGCCAACTAGACATGGAGCCATTGATCACTACCCGTTGAGCCCGACAATCTAGCCAGCTTTCTACCCACCCTATAGTGCATTCATCCAGCCCATACTTCCTTAACTTGCTGACAAGAATACTGTGGGAGACCGTGTCAAAAGCTTTGCTAAAGTCAAGAAACAATACATCCACTGCTTTCCCTTCATCCACAGAACCAGTAATCTCATGATAAAAGGCGATTAGATTAGTCAGGCATGACCTTCCCTTGGTGAATCCATGCTGGCTGTTCCTCATCACTTTCCTCTCATGCAAGTACTTCAAGATTGATTCTTTGAGGACCTGCTCCATGATTTTTCCAGGGACTGAGGTGAGGCTGACTGGCCTGTAGTTCCCAGGATCCTCCTTCTTCCCTTTTTTAAAGATTGGCACTACATTAGCCTTTTTCCAGTCATCCGGGACTTCCCCGGTTCGCCACGAGTTTTCAAAGATAATGGCCAATGGCTCTGCAATCACAGCCGCCAATTCCTTCAGCACTCTCGGATGCAACTCGTCCGGCCCCATGGACTTGTGCACGTCCAGCTTTTCTAAATAGTCCCTAACCACCTCTATCTCCACAGAGGGCTGGCCATCTCTTCCCCATTTTGTGATGCCCAGCATAGCAGTCTGGGAGCTGACCTTGTTAGTGAAAACAGAGGCAAAAAAAGCATTGAGTACATTAGCTTTTTCCACATCCTCTGTCACTAGGTTGCCTCCCTCATTCAGTAAGGGGCCCACACTTTCCTTGGCTTTCTTCTTGTTGCCAACATACCTGAAGAAACCCTTCTTGTTACTCTTAACATCTCTCGCTAGCTGCAGCTCCAGGTGCGATTTGGCCCTCCTCCTCATTCATTCCTCACATAATGAGCCTCCTTAGTACATTCCAATTCGCTCCTGTTGACTTGGAAGAAATCAGTTCCTGAAATATACTCAAAATGAGAAATTCATCTTGGATGTGCGCAACAGATAAATTTGAGAAGGAATCTTCCTGAAAGACCCAAGGATTCACTTCTCGTCCTATGGTACAGAGCAGTTCGTGAAAATTACTCCAGTTGAGAAAGACATGCCTAATCTGGTATCCTGATCTATTTCTCATGGAAACATCCACCAAAACACAAGTCTATGATCTCTTCAGGATTTGGTGGAGATTGATCGTGAAAATTGCTAAAAATGAGAAAGTTATAACTGATCAATGCTCTAAATCAGTGACAAATGGAATCATCCCCCAAAAGCCTTTCAGATTCGCTTCTTCAGATTTGGTAGATATCAGTTCATGATTTGATGAAAATTACTCAAAAGGAGACAGTTCTTCCTGATCCATGTTAGTAATTAATTACACTTGGAATCATCCTCCCAAATCCTTTGATAATTAACTCCTGGTGATTTTGAATAAAATCGGTTGGTGAAAATTAGTAGGAAAGAGAAAATTCATTCCTCACCCGTCTTCTGATGAATTTCCCATGGAATCATCCACCGGAAAAACAATTGCATTCTCTCTTGGTGCGTTGGAACAGATAGGTTTGTGCAAATTACTCAAAGTACGAAAATCATTCTTTACAAGCACCTAGTGGTAAAGACTCCAGCAATCCAGATTCTCTCCTCCTGAGTTTGTAGAGATTGGTTCATGAAAATTACTAAAAAATCAAACATTTATTACTGATCACTGCATATAATTAGTACCTCATGGAATCATCCTCCAAAGACCTTTTAGCTACTCTGCTGCTCAGTTGGTAGAGATGGGTAGTGTAAATTGCTGAAAATGAGACATTCCTTACGAATCAGATGTATCCATTCATGTCTCATACACTCTTCCTCGAAGAGCCATTCGGATTCTCTTCTGATGCTTTGGTAGAGATCGGTTCATGAAAATTTCTAACATTGAGACAGTTATTACTGATCACCGCTAGTCATTAACTCCATCTGGAATGATCCTCCAAAATCCTTTCAGATTTGCCTCTGGTGATTTCTTAGAGATCGAGTCTCGAAAATTCCGAAACATGAGAAATTTTTAACGGCTTAGTGCCAGTCATTCTTTCCTCACATAATGATCCTCCTCGGTACATCTCAAATTGCTCCTGTTGACTTGGAAGAAATCAGGTCCTGAAATATACTCAAAATGAGAAATTCATCTTTGGACTGTGCGACAGATAAATTGGAGAGGGAATCTTCCTGAAAGCCACGAGGATTCACTTCTCCTCAGACGGTACAGAGCAGTTTGCGAAAATTCCTCAAAATGAGAACGTCTTTCGTAATCAGGTAGCCTGATGTCTTTCTCATGGAACCATCCACCAAAAAGCAAGTCTATTCTCTCTTCGGCATTTGGCAGAGATTTATCGTGAAAACTGCTAAAAAAGAGAACGTTATAACTGATCAATGCTAATAATCAATGACAAATGGAATCATCCTCCAAAAGCCTTTCAGACTGGCTCCTTGTGATTAGGTAGATATCAGCTGGCGATTTGGTAGAAATGACTAAAAAGGAGGCAGTTCTTTCTGATCAATGTTAGCAATTAATTACACATGGAATCATCCTCCGTACTATAGTCACAATTAGCTCCTGGAGATTTGGACTAAAATCGGTTCGTGAAAATGACTAGGAATGAGACAATTCATTCCTCATCTGTCTTCTGAGAAATTTCCCACGGAATCATCCAGCAGAAAAGCAAAGGCATTCTCCCTTGGTGCGTTGGAACAGATCGGTTCGTGCAAATGACTCAAGGTAGAAAATCATTCTTTCCAAGTACCTAGCGGTAAAGACTCCAGCAATCCAGCTTCTCTCCTGGTGAGTTCGTAGCGATTGGTTCAAGAAAATTACTCCTAAGGAGACTTAAATTATTGACAAGTACTAGTGCTAAAGCTCTCCTCGAATGATTCACCAAAATGCTTTTCGATACGATGACACAGAAGGGCACAGAACACGACACACAAAAATAACACACGACAAAGACACACACACACCGCGACACGGAAAGCATCACACACAAAACATCACACACACAACCCACAACATCTCACAAACACACACTCACTCAACACAAAATGACCCACAACATGTCACACGCAACACAAGACGACCCACAACATGTCGAGCACTGTGGAGCGAGGGCTCCGGCTCGGCTTTCGCAGCGGTTCTGGCGAGGAATGGTGCCGGAGCTCTCCCCAGAGGGGAACAGGGCAGGAGGGGACCTGAGCCGCTTGGACCTCTTTCCAAGGAGGCGGAACCAGGCCTCCTCTCTCTGCCCTCTGCAGACCTGGCTGCCAGGTCAGTGCTTCCAGTTCCTCGTCCGCACTCGCTGCCGTCCTTCTCACCGGCCGTGGGCATCCTCGCTGGGGACGGGGCTCGGGGGGATGGAGGTGGGGAGGGGCCAGAGTCTCTTGAGCAGAGTGACTCTGTGGGGTGCCGTTAGAAAAGGAGATTTTGGTTGGGATGCTCAAGGTGTAATGGGAGGAGAGTGGAGGGCGGATCCCCGCCGTGTGGGAGAGGCAAACAGAGGAGCCTCCGAGATGTTGCCGACTGAGATGGTAACTTACTTGTTTTTTTCCCCTTGGGCTGGGTTTAGTACCAAGGAAAAAGAAGTCAAGCCTCACAGTCTACTGCCCTCGTGCGATGGAATGTGAGTGAGAGCAGCGAGCCTGTGACCGTTGGTGATGCCAGGCAAGAGCCCTCCATCTGGGAGCCGAGCTCTCGCCAGTCTCGGTGAGAGAAGTGTCTGGTTTGGTGAGGACTCTGCTCACGCCCCACCTGAGTCCGGGTCGGGAAGCCCCGTCCATTAGGGTTCGGTTTGAAAAAAAAGGTTCCTGATCAGCTGTGGTTACGAGGGAGAAGAGGTCCCATTTTCAGAGGCTGCTCGTTTCTCTGGTCAGGAACGGTGTCTTCTCCATAACTGAAGCTTGGATCCAAGAGGATGACTCCAGGTGGTGAGTTGCTCGCCTTGCTCTCATGTTTCTCTGTTTTCTCTCCTGTGTTTGCCAACTCTCTCTTTCTCTTCTCTCCTCTTCTCTCCTCGTGCCGTGTCCCTTCACAGGACATGGGTAGGTGTGCATTCCCACAAGGGAGGTCTCGGGAGCCATGGAAAAGTCGGAGCGGACGAAAATCATGCAGGGCAGTAGAAAGGCTGCTGAAAGTACCTGAAGAGACAAAGAAAATGAGAAGGGGGAAGTCCAGCCTAAAACAGGAGTCTCATCTGTAAAGAGAAACAACGGGAAGTCTAAGCTACAGAAACTCTTCAAGTTGCCGAAAGACATGTAGGATGGGAAATTACATCTTGAATCCAGTCTCTTGAAGATCTTAGGCTCAGTATGCATGCGTATTTGTAGTTGCTTAGCAATCTGCCTTCTTCTGTTTGCTATCCCTTCTAATCACTGAAAATCTACCTATCTATTTTTTGTTTAGTTTTATGGGCTATCACCAGCAGGAGAGTGAATTTGTGTGGGGGGGTGGAGGGTGAGAAAACCTGGATTTGTGCTGGAAATGGCCTAACCTGACGATTACTTTAGATAAGCTATTACCAGCAGGACAGTGGGGTGGGAGGAGGTATTGTTTCATATTCTCTGTGTATATATAAAGTCTGCTGCAGTTTCCACGGTATGCATCTGATGAAGTGAGCTGTGGCTCACGAAAGCTCATGCTCAAATAAATTGGTTAGTCTCTAAGGTGCCACAAGTACTCCTTTTCTTTTTGCAAATACAGACTAACACGGCTGTTACTCTGAAACCTATTATTATTATTATTATTCAACTCAGTTTGTGCAACTGGTGCTCCGTGAGGAAATGATTTGTGTATTACTCCAAGTGGCCACCCAGTGTCACTGTTGGTCCAGGAGGGAAATGATTTGTGCATTCCACTGACTGGCCACCCAGTGTCACTGTTGCTCCAGGAGGGAAATGCTTTGTGCCTGACCTGAATTGGCCACACACATCACTCTTGCTCCGGGGTGGATGGTGGGGGCGGGGGAGGCGGGGGATTGTTTGTGTGTTACTCCTGAGTGGCCACCCAAGACAACACACACAGCACGACACCGACGCACACACACACAGAACACGTCACACATACAGATGGGTAGTGTAAATTGCTAAAAATGAGACATTCATTACTAATCAGATGGAGCTGTTGATGTCTCATGCACTCTTCCTCGAAAAGCCGTACGTAATCTCGCCTGATCATTTGGAAGAGATCTGTTCAAGAAAATTACCCATAATGAGACATACATTATTGACAAGTACTAGTGATCAATTTCTCCTCGAATGATTCACCAAAATGCTTTTCGATTCCCTGCTGGTGATTTGGAAGAAATCATTTCTTGAAATATACTAAAATAGAGTAATTCATCTTTGACCTGTGCGACAGATAAATTTGAGAGGGAATCTTCCTGAAAGCCCCGAGGATTCACTTCTCGTCATACGGTACAGAGCAGTTTGCGAAAATTCCTCAAAATGAGAACGTCATTCATAATCAGGTAGCCTGAGGTCTTTCTCATGGAACCATCCACCAAAAAGCAAGTCTATTCTCTCTTCGGCATTTGGCAGAGATTTATCGTGAAAATTGCTCAAAAAGAGAAAGTTATAACTGATCAATGCTAATAATCAATGACAAATGGAATCATCCTCCAAAAGCCTTTCAGATTGGCTCCTTGTGATTAGGTAGATATCAGTTGACGATTTGGTAGAAATTACTAAAAAGGAGGCAGTTCTTTCTGATCAATGTTAGCAATTAATTACACATGGAATCATCCTCCGTACTATAGTCATAATTAGCTCCTGGAGATTTGGACTAAAATCGGTTCGTGAAAATGACTAGGAATGAGACAATTCATTCCTCATCCGTCTTCTGAGAAATTTCCCATGGAATCATCCAGCAGAAAAGCAAAGGCATTCTCCCTTGGTGCGTTGGAACAGATCGGTTCGTGCAAATGACTCAAGGTAGAAAATCATTCCTTACAAGTCCCTAGTGGTAAAGACTCCAGCAAATCCAGCTTCTCTCCTGGTGAGTTCGTAGCGATTGGTTCAAGAAAATTACTCCTAAGGAGATTTAAATTATTGGCAAGTACTAGTGCTAAAGCTCTCCTCGAATGATTCACCAAAATGCTTTTCGATACGATGACACAGAAGGGCACAGAACACGACACACAAAAATAACACACGACAAAGACACACACACACCGCGACACGGAAAGCATCACACACAAAACATCACACACACAACCCACAACATCTCACAAACACACACTCACTCAACACAAAATGACCCACAACATGTCACACACAACACAAGACGACCCACAACATGTCGAGCGCTGTGGAGCGAGGGCTCCGGCTCGGCTTTCGCAGCGGTTCTGGCGAGGAATGGTGCCGGAGCTCTCCCCGGAGGGGAACAGGGCAGGAGGGGACCTGAGCCGCTTGGGCCTCTTTCCAAGGAGGCGGAACCAGGCCTCCTCTCTCTGCCCTCTGCAGACCTGGCTGCCAGGTCAGTGCTTCCAGTTCCTGTCCGCACTCGCTGTCGTCCTCCTCAGCGGCCGTGGGTGTCCTCGCTTTGGACGGGGCTCGGGGGGATGAAGGTGGGGAGGGGCCAGAGTCTCTTGAGCAGAGTGACTCTGTGGGGTGCCGTTAGAAAAGGAGATTTTGGTTGGGATGCTCAAGGTGTAATGGGAGGAGAGTGGAGGGCGGATCCCCGCCGTGTGGGAGAGGCAAACAGAGGAGCCTCCGAGACGTTGCCGACTGAGATGGTAACTTACTTGTTTTGTTCCCCTTGGGCTGGGTTTAGTACCAAGGAAAAAGAAGTCAAGCCTCACAGTCTACTGCCCTCATGCGACGGAATGTGAGTGAGAGCAGCGAGCCTGTGACCGTTGGTGATGCCAGGCAAGAGCCCTCCATCTGGGAGCCGAGCTCTCGCCAGTCTTGGTGAGAGAAGTGTCTGGTTTGGTGAGGACTCTGCTCACGCCCCACCTGAGTCCGGGTCGGGAAGCCCCGTCCATTAGGGTTCGGTTTGTAAGAAAAGGTTCCTGATCAGCTGTGGTTCCGAGGGAGAAAAGGTCCCATTTTCAGAGGCTGCTCGTTTCTCTGGTCAGGAACGGTGTCTTCTCCAGAACTGAAGCTTGGATCCAAGAGGATGACTCCAGGTGGTGAGTTGCTCGCCTTGCTCTCATGTTTCTCTGTTTTCTCTCCTGTGTTTGCCAACTCTCTCTTTCTCTTCTCTCCTCTTCTCTCCTCGTGCCGTGTCCCTTCACAGGACACGGGTAGGTGTGCATTCCCACAAGGGAGGTCTCGGGAGCCATGGAAAAGTCGGAGCGGACGAAAATCATGCAGGGCAGTAGAAAGGCTGCTGAAAGTACCTGAAGAGACAAAGGAAATGAGAAGGGGGAAGTCCAGCCTAAAACAGGAGTCTAGTCTGTAAAGAGAAACAACGGGAAGTCTAAGCTACAGAAACTCTTCAAGTTGCCGAAAGACATGTAGGATGGGAAATTACATCTTGAATCCAGTCTCTTGAAGATCTTAGGCTCAGTATGCGTGCGTCTTTGTAGTTGCTTAGCAATCTGCCTTCTTCTGTTTGCTATCCCTTCTAATCACTGAAAATCTACCTATCTATTTTTTGTTTAGTTTTATTATTATTATTATTTATTTATTTATTTATTTATTATTAAACTCAGTTTGTGCAACTGGTGCTCCGTGAGGAAATGATTTGTGTATTACTCCAAGGGGCTGCCCGGTGTCACTGTTGCTCCAGGAGGGAAATGATTTGAGCACTACCTGAATTGGCCACGCAGTGTCACCATTGCTCCGTGAGGGAAATGCTTTCTGCATTACTCCAAGTGGCCACCCAGTGTCACTGTTGCTCCAGGAGGGAAATGCTTTGTGCATGACCTGAATTGGCCACACACATCACTCTTGCTCCGGGGTGGATGGTGGGGGCGGGGGAGGCGGGGGATTGTTTGTGTGTTACTCCTGAGTGGCCACGTCGTGTCACTCTTCCTCCAGGAGGGGAATGCTTTGTGCATTACCCTGGGTGGCCACCCAAGACAACACACACAGCACGACACCGACGCACACACACACAGAACACGTCACACATACAGATGGGTAGTGTAAATTGCTAAAAATGAGACATTCATTCCTAATCAGATGGAGCTGTTGATGTCTCATGCACTCTTCCTCGAAAAGCCGTACGTAATCTCACCTGATCATCTGGTAGAGATCTGTTCAAGAAAATTACTCATAATGAGACATACATTATTGACAAGTACTAGTGATCAATTTCTCCTCGAATGTTTCACCAAAATGCTTTTCGATTCCCTGCTGGTGATTTGGAAGAAATCGTTTCTTGAAATATACTAAAATAGAGTAATTCATCTTTGACCTGTGCGACAGATAAATTGGAGAGGGAATCTTCCTGAAAGCCCCGAGGATTCACTTCTCCTCAGACGGTACAGAGCAGTATGCGAAAATTACTCAACATGAGAACGTCTTTCGTAATCAGGTAGCCTGATGTCTTTCTCATGGAACCATCCACCAAAAAGCAAGTCTATTCTCTCTTCGGCATTTGGCAGAGATTTATCGTGAAAATCGCTAAAAAAGAGAAAGTTATAACTAATCAATGCTAATAATCAATGACAAATGGAATCATCCTCCAAAAGCCTTTCAGATTGGCTCCTTGTGATTAGGTAGATATCAGTTGAAGATTTGGTAGAAATGACTAAAAAGGAGGCAGTTCTTTCTGATCAATGTTAGCAATTAATTACACATGGAATCATCCTCCGTACTATAGTCATAATTAGCTCCTGGAGATTTGGACTAAAATCGGTTCTTGAAAATGACTAGGAATGAGACAATTCATTCCTCATCCGTCTTCTGAGAAATTTCCCACGGAATCATCCAGCAGAAAAGCAAAGGCATTCTCCCTTGGTGCATTGGAACAGATCGGTTCTTGCAAATGACTCAAGGTAGAAAATCATTCTTTCCAAGTACCTAGTGGTAAAGACTCCATCAATCCAGCTTCTCTCCTGGTGAGTTCGTAGCGATTGGTTCAAGAAAATTACTCCTAACGGGACTTAAATTATTGACAAGTACTAGTGCTAAAGCTCTCCTCGAATGATTAACCAAAATGCTTTTCGATACGATGACACAGAAGGGCACAGAACACGACACACAAAAATAACACACGACAAAGACACACACACACCGCGACACAGAAAGCATCACACACAAAACATCACACACACAACCCACAACATCTCACAAACACACACTCACTCAACACAAAATGACCCACAACATGTCACACGCAACACAAGACGACCCACAACATGTCAAGCACTGTGGAGCGAGGGCTCCGGCTCGGCTTTCGCAGCGGCTCTGGCGAGGAATGGTGCCAGAGCTCTCGCCGGAGGGGAACACGGCAGGAGGGGGCCTGAGCCGCTTGGGCCTCTTTCCAAGGAGGCGGAACCAGGCCTCCGCTCTCTGCCCTCTGCAGACCTGGCTGCCAGGTCAGTGCTTTCAGTTCCTCATCCGCACTCGCTGTCGTCCTCCTCACCGGCCGTGGGCGTCCTCGCTTTGGACGGGGCTCGGGGGGATGAAGGTGGGGAGGGGCCAGAGTCTCTTGAGCAGAGTGACTCTGTGGGGTGCCGTTAGAAAAGGAGATTTTGGTTGGGATGCTCAAGGTGTAATGGGATGTGGCAGTTCAATGATGAGACAGAACACAGCTTTTGTGCAAGCAAGCAGGCTGGTCAGCTGAGATGGGCTGTTCTGCCCCCCGCCTTCCATCTTCTCCTTTTATTATATTTCTCCCCCCTAAGCATTACACACTGCTACCGCAAAATGTTACACAAAGGAAAGTATGACGTTGATTAATATACTTATTTACCATCTTTTATCTACTACAATCCTGGTTCTCAGGCCTTGAGCCCAGGCTAAGAAAGCTTCCCACAGTCACTGTCCCAACAATCAAGTTCTCATGGTTCATATCTAGCCCTTGTCCTTGGATAGAGCAATGTGTTCATTGCTTCTACAAAACAGTCAGGGTGTGCCCTGCCTGCTTCCAGGTGGAATAACTAAACATGAACCCTTCATCCCCCCGTTTTTTATTTAATGATATTCGGCCATCTCATGGTAGCCATCAATTTGTTTTGTCATGCTATTTAACTCCCAGACAGACAAGGACATAACTTGGGGAGCTTTCCAGGGTGAAATTTCACAAAATCTTAACAAGGAAGGAATACATTGTACACAGCAGCAGCAAAAAATAAGCCCAATGATTACAAACACAGCATAACCGAAAAGCTGTCGCAGCCATTCTAGAGAGGGCAGCCAACCTGTAAGCCAATTCCAAAAACCTTCAAACCCCAGATCTTGGCGTATGTGTGTTGTAAAATTGGCCAATTCAGCCAGTCTAGTTTCTATGGAGCGACTATTATCAGTTAAATTAAAGCAACACATGTGCTGAAACGGGGAGCAGCCTAGATGGTGTTTCAGGAGCAGAAAATCAATGGCTGCTCTGTTATCCAAGATTGCATCCCTTAATTCGTGTTGTTCTGTGTTAAGTAAGGCAATAGCCTGGGATGTTGTATTAATTGCCTTTGCTGCAAAGCATGCCAGGTTATTTAAAGTTCTGGCTGAATACATGGCAAGCGCGGGGACCCCAAAAATAGAGGCCGCTAAAGCAGTATACTCAGCACGACTAAAAAGCTCAACATCTGCAATACAATCATCTGAAAGGGGTACACTTCTTCTACTACGTTTTTGACCAGCAAAAGGCAATATAAGTGTCATTCTACTAAGACAGCAAAGGGTGCCATCACTTAAATTTGCAGGAATATAATTAAAGGTGCGTGAACCGCAAGTAAAAAACCATTCTGATGGTAGGATGATAGGGCCATAATTGTATGAAACATTCACAGCATGGGAACAATTTAAAAGGGGTTGAGAAATTTTTCGACAGCCCAAAGGCACCTTTGTACTAGTGCAGTTAACTACACGCGCACAGGTGACATTGTCAGCCCCGGCCGGGTACAGTGTGTGGAGGGATATAGCCGTGCGAGGCAGAGTATAGTTGGCCGGGCCCCAATTAGCCATGCTAGAGTACTGGGAAGAAAGATTCACATAAGCAGAAAACAGTGTCTTATTATCCATCTCCTCAGGGTGATGACATACTGGAATAAGGCATGTACCTAACAAATCTCCGGCTGCTACAGAATTAGATAGACAAAAGTGGGTAACTTTTGCTATTGAAGCCAATCTTTCCCATATGTTATATGTCATTCGGGCTCGTAACGGGGGAAGCGCTTCCGAGCCAACCCCTACAGGAAATAGCAGGCACAAAAGGCACACAATCATCACAGAATTAGCAGTGATTTGGGCGAGAATCGCCACAAACAAAGTCTTAGGAGTCTCTGGCTGTTGATCTGCTGCCAGTCTTTGTTGGGCCACGGCGACCAATGCTTTTACTGCTCCCCATGTCACGGGCCGGTTTGGGACACTACACCTCCTCCGTTTCCGTCCCGTCATTGTCGACTCGGGGGGCAACGCGGTCTCCTCCAAAGTCAGCTGAAACTCTGGTATGGGATTCGACAGCCCCTGGTGCCATGCCATGTTGTTTAAGTGCCGGTCGCACACACCGAGCTGGAACCCACAACGGTCCTGCAGGGAGAGACACAGCAGCATATCCCCGACCCCAAGTGATTAGAGGTACTGGGCCCAGCCACTGTGGATCGGGCAGCTGATGGTAAAAGACACGCGGTCTTTCCAGTACCTCAGATTTGTGAAAATGCCGATCCGCAGGGGTCTGCTGATCTGCATTCAGTGTTAAATTATTTAAAGTAAACAAGAGGATATGCATTTGTTGTTGAATGTCTCCTAAGGTTCGGAGACGCAGCTCCCCTTGTTTTAATTGTTTATCAAGCAAGGTTTTGAGTGTGCGATTGGCATGTTCAACAATGGCTTGGCCCGTGGAATTATAAGGGATTCCGTGTTTAAGATGGACGTCCCAGTGGGCACAAAAGGTGGAGAGGGCTGCAGAGCAGTAGGCTGGGGCATTATCTGTTTTAATTTGGCAGGGGCGACCCATAACAGAAAAGCAGGCCAGCAAATGGTGAATAACTTTGTTAGTGGCTTCCCCACATTGTGGGGTTGCCCAAAGGAAGCCCGAATAAGTATCAACGGAAACATGTAAAAATGAATAGGGGCGGAATTGTGGCACATGAGTAACATCCATTTGCCACAGCTGATTTGCTGTGGTACCTCTGGGATTAACGGCATAAGAAAAGGTAGGAGCAGCAGCAGCACAGTGGGGGCAGGAACGAACAATGGAACGTGCATGATCAGCAGGAATGTGAAACTGCCGGGCCAAAACAGAGGCAGACTGATGAAAAAAGGCATGGCTTTCAATGGGGTCAGAAAAAAGGGAATTTACCTGACCACGCAACGCGCGATCGGCGCGTGCATTGCCCTCAGTGAGTGGCCCAGGCAGAGGGGTATGACTGCGAATATGAGCAACAAAGTAAGGGAAATGACGAGTGGCAATAAGATGCTGCAAAGACAAAAACAGGCGAAGGAGGTCCGCATCAACCTGAGGGGTAATGAGGGCAAGGGGTAAATGATCAATTACCTGATAAACATAATGGGTATCCACAATTAAATTAAAGGGACAATCAGCAAAAAGTTGAAAGGCCAAAATAATAGCAGCCAATTCTGAACGCTGTGCAGAACGCTGAGGCAGTGTAAAACGAGAATGCCAACGAGGGGGGTCACCCAACTGATAAGTGACTACACCTCGGTGGGGAGAGCCATCAGTAAAAAGAGTGACAGCAGTAACAATGGGTTGAGAGCGGCTAAGACGATGAACAATTAGGGGCACCTTTTGGGTAATGACCAACCGAGGATCTTTTGGAGGATTGTAAGAAATCTCTCCCACATAATCACAAAGAGCAACCTGCCAGGCCAAGGAGGTGTGGCACAAAGAGTCAAATTCAGTACGGGACAAGGGGAGCACAATGGCAACTAAATCAGTGCCAGTGAGTTGCACTGCACGGTGGCGGGCTTTACAAACAAGATCAGATAGGGCATCTAAATACGGATAAATATTTCGAGGAGGGGTGGATGAAAGGTATAGCCACTCTATAATAGAAACGGCTGTGTCTGTACAGGGTACAAACAGAGCCGCAGTTGGCGTATGAGGGGTGGCAAGAAGAACCAACCGTAAGGGACGGACCTCTGGGAGTCTGTCCACAAACTCCTGACTCAATGCTGCATTGATTTGTTGAATGCAGGCAATATGCTCCTCAGTGATGGCAATAACTGCTCCCGGTGCCCGGGCTCCACGCAGGAGCTCGAACAACGGCTGCAGCATTGAAGTGGGGAGATGAAAGTAGGGCCGAATCCAATTTAAATGACCCAAAATCTGTTGTAATTTAACAAGGGTTAGGGGTTGAGGTAGAATTAATTCCGGATGAACCGGAGCAGCATAGGTTTGTAAAACCTTATATCCGAGGTAGTGGTAGGGATAAGAGCGTTGGATTTTTTCTGGTGCCACTAACAGGCCATTTTGGCCGAGAATCTGAGACAAAGATTCAAGCTGTTGTGCCGTGACCCGGGGACCACTAAGCAAAATGTCATCCATGTAATGGTAGACCTTTAGCGTAGGGTACCGGGCACGGAAAGGGGCAAGTGCCCGATCCACAAAAAGCTGACACAAGATTGGACTATTTTGCATTCCCTGGGGCAAGACCTTCCACTGATACCTTTGAGAGGGTTGCTGATTATTATATTGTGGCACCGTAAATGCAAATTTTTCGCGATCTTGTGGGCAAAGGGGGATGGTGAAAAAACAATCTTTTAAATCTAACACACAAAGTTGATCAGTTTGAGGAATTAAATTTGGATTTGGTAAGCCAAACTGCAAGGGGCCCATAGGTTGGATGCGTTTATTTATTTCCCTTAAATCATGTAACAGCCGCCAAGCACCTGATTTTTTCTTAATAACGAACACCGGGGTGTTCCAGGGACTAGTGGAGCTCTCCAATCGCTGTGGTTCGAAATGCTGCTGCACAAGCGAATGAAGCACTTTTAGCTTTTCTAGAGGGAGGGGCCACTGGTCAATCCATACGGGCTCTAAGGATTGCCATACCAAGGGTAATGCGGAGGGCACGGTGGGTGAGGGAGGGTTTTGGGCCATCAGATGTTAAGATCGAGGGTGGTGTCTAACTTTGCAAGTAAATCACGGCCCCAAATATTGAGGTGGACAGGGAGTACAAAAGGGAGGATAGTAGCAAGGGTACGGCCTCCCGGTTTAGAGACTGTGACCCAAGACAAACTTTGGCGCCCGGGTTTACTACCCCTGATCCCCCACAATTCTTTAGAAGGAACCGTAGGCCAACTAACCGGCCACTCCAGATCACGAATCACCGTAACGTCAGCTCCAGTGTCCACCAGCCCTGTAAAAGGAACATCATTTAAGAGAAGTGTTAACTGAGGTTTTGAGGGGCGGACTGACATTGTCAGAGCAACAAGTGGAGAAGACGCCCTGTGAGACGGCGAGTGAGACAACGTCGATCCAAAGCCGCCTCTGCCCCGAGTTCGATCCTCGGCAGCTGGCACCTGATAGGGGACTAAAATCAATTGTGCAATTGACCGTCCACGCGGGAGCGACTGTGGAAGATGAGTCCACACCTGAACCTTAATAATGCCAGTGTAATCAGCATCAATGACCCCTGGAATGACAAAAAAGCCCTGTTTCCCGGCATGTGAGCGAGGGAGAACAAGACCCACAAAGCCAGCAGGGAGAGGTCCCGTCACCTGTGTAGGTATGGCACAGACCTCTCCTGGCAGCCGAAAGTCAGTGTCCTCCTGCATGATCAAATCAAGCCCTGCACTTCCAGCAGTCGCCGCCCTCATAGAGTCTACGGATTTTAAGGCAGAGGAGCGGTTGTCTGAGTGGGAAACACCCCCGTTTGGCCCTGGGTTCGGGGGGGACCCGTCGCGCGGTTTCCCGACCCGCTACGACACTGATTAGCCCAGTGATAACCTTTCCCACACTTGGGGCACTTCTTTGAGGGTCGGGCTGGTGCCTTAGATGAGCGGCACTCCCGCTGAAAATGACCCTCCTTACCACAGCGGTAACAACGCTTCCCCTCCTTCCTGGTTTTTCTCAGGGCGGCAGCCAGAACTCCAGCCTTGTGGGCTTGTGTGCCGATGTTCTGGCACGCCCGCAGCATGTCTGAGAGCTCTAAAATACCAGAGGCTTGCGCTGCCTGGAGAGCACGGTGGCAATCCTCGTTTGCATTTTCAACTGCCAATTTTAACAGGAGCTCGTGAGCTGCCTCAGTGTTATCCACCTGTCGGAGGATAGCCTCAAGCAATCTGTTGGTAAAATCCAAAAAGGACTCTGAGGCACCCTGACGGATACTGACAAAGCTTTTGGTAGGCTTGCCTGAATCCGGGACCTTCTTGAAAGCATGCTGGGCACAGGTGGAAATAATGGGGAAGATGGCCTGAGGGAGTTGAGACTGCATCTCAATAGTAGCAAACGGGCCCTCCCCTGCCAAGTGCTCATAAATGATACCGTGCTCTCTATGTACCTGAGCTTGGCGTTCTGCCATCTGCCGATACTCACTAATCCAAATAACATACTGACTGGGTGATAACATCATGCGCAGCAGTGTTTTCCAATCCTCAGGGATTAGGGAGTACCCAGTACCTATCCCTTCAATGAGACCACGCACAAAGGTGCTAGTCAGGCCAAACTCACGAATTGCTTTCTTTACCTCTCTAACCACTGAGTATGGCAAAGTGGTCCAGGTGCCCACGGGGTTGCCCTGGTCGTCATTCTGCCAGGTCACCGGGCAAACTGAGACCAGATCAGCCAGCTCCTCCGCTGTAAGATCTGATCGAGCTTTCGCTGCGTGAACCATTTGTTGCACCAGTGAAAGCTTCTGAGCAGATGCAGATGACCCTCCGGGGGGCCCCGGAGCATGGGGCCCCACGGATGGAGGGTGATCACACACCGGCTCCAGTGGGGAAGGCAAGGGAGGCGGTGGTAATGAAGACACTGGGGGCAAAGCAGGGAGAGGGGGGGCTGTGGGTATGGGAGAGGGTCTTTCCGAAGCGACACGCTGGGTTGCATTGGTAGAAGGGGGGAGAGCTGCAATGGGGATGGCTACAGGAGCCGACGGGCGTGGCGAGATCACCAGCCTCGTGAGAGAGGGCCTATCCGAGGTGACACGCAGTATCGCGTCGCGACAGAGGTGCCAGGCATGTAAAGCCTGCACGGGCGCCCGAGGCTCTTCGTGCAACGTCTGGCCCAATCGCTCCCAGTCCGCTAGCTTAAGGCTTCCGGCTTCAGGATACCACGGGCACTGGGCACGCACCTCCTGTAGCAGGAGAGTAAGTGCTCGAGCGGGGCAGTCATGCTGAGCCTTACGCAGCAAATACTGCAGCTCATTGCGGTGTTGCACTTGCAAAGCAGAGAGGGAGCTTCCCATACTTACCACAATGAAAAATACTCACCGGGATCCACGAAGCGGATGAGTGACGCGTCTGAAACCCTTGCCGGGCAAGGTGAGTGCTGAGGGCCCCACGTTTGGGCGCCAGTTGTGGCAGTTCAATGATGAGACAGAACACAGCTTTATGCAAGCAAGCAGGCTGGTCAGCTGAGATGGGCTGTTCTGCCCCCCGCCTTCCACCTTCTCCTTTTATTATATTTCTCCCCCCTAAGCATTACACACTGCTACCGCAAAAAGATACACAAAGGAAAGTATGACGTTGATTAATATACTTATTTACCATCTTTTATCTACTACAATCCTGGTTCTCAGGCCTTGAGCCCAGGCTAAGAAAGCTTCCCACAGTCACTGTCCCAACAATCAAGTTCTCATGGTTCATATCTAGCCCTTGTCCTTGGATAGAGCAATGTGTTCATTGCTTCTACAAAACAGTCAGTGTGTGCCCTGCCTGCTTCCAGGTGGAATAACTAAACATGAACCCTTCAATGGGAGGAGAGTGGAGGGCGGATCCCCGCCGTGTGGGAGAGGCAAACAGAGGAGCCTCCGAGACGTTGCCGACTGAGATGGTAACTTACTTGTTTTGTTCCCCTTGGGCTGGGTTTAGTACCAAGGAAAAAGAAGTCAAGCCTCACAGTCTACTGCCCTCATGCGACGGAATGTGAGTGAGAGCAGCGAGCCTGTGACCGTTGGTGATGCCAGGCAAGAGCCCTCCATCTGGGAGCCGAGCTCTCGCCAGTCTCGGTGAGAGAAGTGTCTGGTTTGGTGAGGACTCTGCTCACGCCCCACCTGAGTCCGGGTCGGGAAGCCCCTTAAATTAGGGTTCGGGCCACGAGAGGTCAGCTGTGTGTGTGAGCCCAAGAGTGTACAATAGCACATGTATACCGGTGCCTTGCCTGGGAGCCCCTTCATCAATGTCCCGAGGAGTTGGCTGGGAGTCTGCTTTCCTCCAAATGTTCAGTCAGGTAGTTCACACTCTGAGGTTGAGCTACAGGTTGCCTGTCAGCCCCAGAGGCACAAGGAGGTGGCATTCCCTCTGGCTGGGCTCTCACCGAGTTAACCCATTGAGCATTTCGCCCACTTATGCCCTGGTTTTCTGCAGACATTACATGTCAGGTGTCTGAGATCCCTTGGATGAGGTCTCCCCGCATCAGCTGCTCCCCCCACTTTGGGTTTATCTGAGTCTCACTTCTGGGGTACCTCCATTGGTTCCCTTTCCCCAGTCCCCTTTGAGCCTCTCTTGATACCCAGAGTGACTGTCCACAAACTCGTCTGTCAACCCGCCTGCACAACGCAGAGCCTGATACTTCTTGTCCACTAACCATCTTTTAAGCTAGTGGGGACAGAGCTCATAGAGTTGTTCCAAACCAGCCCGATTATACAAATCCTCCAGTGTAGTGACACCTGCACCCTTACCTCATTTGTGGAGATACTCTCCCCTCAGAACGGTGGCTTGTACATAAGTCACACCCGGGGTCTTCTGCACACCCCAAGACCTTTTCCTATAACCCCAGGTGCCAACTCATACTTAATCAGTAAAGACTTTTTGAACCATTCATAGTCACCACTATCAACTCCATCCATTTGGCGTCTGTATGTTTAGGGCCAAGTAAGGGAGTGAGACTGCAGAGTTGTCTCCAAGATCAGTCAGGTTCAAATCACATGCCTTCTAAAAGGCTATGAGGTAGGCATCCATATCCCCCCTCCTTATCAGGAGCAACCATTTAGGATCTAGGCTCCCTGTGGACTTGGCATCCCAGGGTCTTTCCCCACTTTCCCCTCTGTGGGTCCTCTTGCCCCTCCACTTCTCTAGCTGTAGTTCATGCTTTTCCTGCTTCTCCTCATGCTCTGCCAGCTCCTTCGCCTTCAGCTGCAGCTCCCGCCTTTTCTAATCTATCAAAGGGGACCTGAATCATGAGGGCACCGGGCTGGATGGGGAACTGGTTCTTGGGGGCATCTTGCTGCTGCCTCTGTTGCTCTAAGGCCTCACTGGAAAACCCACCTGGGTCTGGAACCTGTTTCTTGGTCCTTTCATCTGTCTCCAGAAGGCTTAGCCCTCTCCCTGGACAGCGTTTGTCATGCTCTTCCTAGGGAGGTGGTCTAACCAGCGGTGAACAAGGGTCTAGGTTATATGCCATTTTCTTGTTGTTTCCTTTGACTACCCTTGTTTTACTGCTGCAAGTCACTTATTGCAAAATACTACTGGTGCATTCAGCATCCCACCTCTGCCACCAACTGTCATGGATCCACGGGATCAGTTCTACACCCCCAGCTTTGGAACAGGCTCTATGAGGAACCCCGTCAGTCTACCAGACCATTAAGGTTGCCCATTTGTCCTGCAGGATAAGCAACACTGCTTCACTGCCTCCTTCGATTGGACCTTTAGCACTGCTGGGGCACAGCGGGATTTCTCTTCAACAAGTTCTACTGTGATAGACTACGTCCTGGTAGAGACCTGTCCACTCCTCCGGGATTAATGCACCTCAGAAAGCATTTGCAGTGACACTCACATCATGTTGTCAAAACAGTCGGGTCTATTAATCAATTGGACTCAGCATAGGACGTCCTTAGGTTGGCACAGAGAACTGAAGGTTAAAGCACCGTTCAAGTCCATTCTGGCTAGCCCAGAGCCCAGCCAAGTTGTAATAAACCCCATTGCTCAAGTTCTGTCTGTCTCTCAGTCTGACCTTCTTGGTCAGACTCCAGGGGAAAGCCCAACTCCTTCCAGCAACTAGCTTTGATCCCCCACCTCATACCTTTCCCATCTTTGTTCTCGAGCTGGGGGATGTTGCTCAGTTTCCCAGTTGTGAAGTGGGGAAATCCATCTCCTCTGGGTCATTGGTTGCTAGGCAACAATGTCTTGGTGATGGGCTTTGCCATTGTCTTCACACTGGGGCTTGCCTCAGTCAGTCTTTTCCCAATGACCCATTTAGTCTCAGCTAGGTAACATTCATACCCATGTCTCTCAGCCTGCCCTGAGCGCAAACAGTCCTCTATCTCCCACTGGTATTAATGCAACATATTGGGGTCATGTAAATAGTACAGAACATTGCCGCTGCGTGATATAGCTCTCTGGTCAGACTGAGCACTCCGGGGGCAGGGACCTGTCTGTGCTCTTTGTCTGTCGAGCTCCTAGCACTGCAGGGCCCCGATCCTGACTGGGGCCTCTAGGCACTGCTGTGCTGTAAACAAATAATACCAGTAATGGACTGATAATAACATGCAAAGGCTTGACCAAAGCTGTCCAACCTTTACCAAGACACTTTCTACAGCATTCACTGTGGGGAGGAATACAAGGGTGGGAATTACACACACACACACACACAGATCCTCCAGAGTTTGTCCAGCTGTACTTGGAGATGGGTTGGAGTGGCTGCACCGGACTGGTGCCCAGGAGAGGCTGCACAGTCCTGGGGGTAGCGGCTGCTTGTGGCCAGGTGGTATTAGAGCACATGGCCATGGTAAAGGGGCAGATCTGAGAGGGAACCTGTCCTGGTTACAGGGTTACCTGCACCTTTGGCCCCTCTCTGGGCTCTCCGAGTGAACCCTTCCAGCGTCCGGGCTTGTAATGGCATGGTAAACTGTACTATACTTTTCAGCCACTAGGTGGTGCTGTGTGTAACAGACCTTATAAAAACTAACCTCTGCCATGCCAGGAAGAGCGTGAAAGGATCTTGTGGCAGGCGCATCTGTGGTGTCTCTCTGAGCCGGAGGCTCTGTAGCCAGGCCAGCTCTAGCACTGGAGCCTGACCTGCTGGTAGCAGCCCTGGAACCTGCCATCTCCCAGGGGTACATGACAGGCCTTGTACCTGTGTTTGCATGTGTATCTATATCTGCCCACTTGAAGTTTCCACTTCATGCATCTGATGAAGTAGGTTCCAGCCCATGAAAGCTTATGCCCAAATAAATTTATTAGTCTTCAAGGCGCCACAGGATTCCTCATTGTTTTTGCTGAAACAGACTAACATGGCTATCCCTCTCAAACATGTTTAATAGTGAGGGTAATTAACTACTGGCACCATTTACCCAGGGTTGTGGTGGATTTTCCATCACTGACCATTTTTAAATCAAGAGTGGATGATTTAAAAAAAATATATCTGCTCTAGTTCGAGCAGGAATTATTGTGGGGCAGATCCCTGGCCTGTGTTACACAGGAGTCCAGACAACCTGATCACAAAAGTCCCTTCTGGCCTTGGAATCTGTGAACCTCTGAAAACAATGATCATATCCAGGTCACAACCAAGACTGACTCCATAAGTTGGTGGGTTAACAATGATGTTGGTTTGGGTCATCAGCTCCTTAAATCATCCAATTAATAGAGGAGATGATCAGATACTGTGGCTAACATAAGAAAGCACTGCTTTCCTTTAATCCTGCAGCAGGAGGTGGGAGAAGCCGGCTCTTTTGATTTAAGGAAATCCTGTTTAGACACCAGAGACACTGGAACCGAGGTGGGTGGGGGTGGCGAAGGCTAGCGCCCCCTCAAGGGCAGTATTATGACGCAGGGGAAGTATTATGAGACTGATCTAGTTTTTGCCCCCATGCTTTGTTTCGCTCAGGCTGGGTGGGGCTCCATGGCTTTGGCATGTAAGAGTCTAGTCACCTGTGGTCTGCAATAGTTTGGTTTAATCTTCGATGTTGGGCTTGATGTGAGCGTGCTGGGTGTGTTGGTGGCCTGTGATATAGAGGAGGTCTGACTGGATGATCTCATGGTCCCTTCTGGCCTAAAACGCTACATGTAGCTGGTGTAGGACATACCTGTCATTTTGGGTTTAGGTTAAGCCTTCCTGGATGCTGTGAACCCTATGATCAACACTCATCCAGAGAACCGGAGCTCCCTCCATTCCTCTGACTCCATTTCTTTCACCAGTAATGTCACAGAACATGGTTATTGGTTAGGAATGTGCTTTCTTGGAGCGTTTTATCCAGTTCGGATAATGTGATGTTTTGGGACAGGGTTTAACAGATGTTCTTACCCCTTCCTCTCATCAATGATGGTCAGTTGATAAATTACAGTACTACGAATCAGGAAACATTCATTGGTTATGTGCAGTTACAGGTGTTAATTAGAGCTGAACAAAAGTTTTCGTTCAAAAAATATTTTGAGGAAATTTGGCCGGCTAACAAAAAGAGATTTTTTTGTTGAAAACATTTGGATTTTCTTGAGGGTTTTTTTTTTTCTTGCATTATTACAAAATTTTCAACTTAAACCTTTTATTTGGATGGAGGGGTCCTATGATGTATTGTTTATTGGGTTCTGTTCTATTCTATGTAGCTTCTTCTACCACACTCATCACCATAATATCAGGATTTCTTCTGCTTTGCCAATTTTGAGCCCCCAGCTTAGCCAAACGGTAGGATTTTCAAAACTGAAAATATTCATTCTGGAAAATTCCAAGTTTTGAGAGGAATAAAAAATAATGGAAAATATTTAAAAATGAAAAATTAGTCCATTTCGGAAAACAACAGAACAAAAAACGTCTTTGACCAGTGAGAGGTGCTATCCCCACAATGCCATATCTCAGGGAAACAGCGTGATTGGGGAGTAGACCCAGAAGAAAGGGTGGAGCTGCCCAGTGAAAGAGCTGGTGAAAGTATAGACTGGGGCCTCCATACCAGGATGATAAAATGACACCAGGCCCCACTAATAGTCCAGATACACTCCGATCTTCCCAGGGCTCCCAGTCGGGGACAGGAGGGTCTCTAGGGAGGTGCAAGCCCAGTAATGGCTCCCACACTGATCCACGGCCCAGATCCTCTCCTCAGGAGAAAAGCTGATCCAGCCCTTCCTCCTGACAGATTCTTTGGCCACCCCCACAGCCCAGGCCCTACCACCTCCGACTTCTACCTCCCAGTAGTGTTTCCCCAAGGCAAACCCTTCCAAACCCAGCACGCAGGTTTCACTGTCAAATCTCTCAGGGTTGTCAGGCACGTCCTGCTGCAAGCCCCTCTATTCCACAGATCGCCGATTCTCAGAGACCTTGAGGCTGGGATGAGCCGTGTCGGGATCCAGACTCACCATCGCTGCAGAGATGGGGTAGAGCATCAGCATAGGTGCTGACTCCGTGGGTGCTTCAGGACTGGAGCACACACGGGGAAAAATTAGTGGGTGCTCAGCACCCACCGGCAGCCAAGCTCCGCGCCTCCACCTCACCTCACCTAACCTCTGCCTCCTCCCCTGAGCATGCTGTGTCCCTGCTTCTCCTAGCTCCCAGAGCTTGCAGCCACAAAACAGCTGTTTAGCAGCGTAACAAGCTCTGGGAGGGAGGGGGGAGGAGCGGGAACGTGGCGCACTCAGGGGAAGAGGCGGAGCCTGGGAGGGGATTTGGGGAAGGAGTCCAATAGGGGCAGGGAGGGGACGGAGTTGGGGTGGGGACTTTGGGGAAGGGGTTGAAATGGGGGCGGGGCAGGGGTGGAGTCAGGGCAGGGCTGGGGGTAGAGGAGGGGTCGAGCACCCACGGGCACCAGCAGAAGTTGGTGCCTATGCCCATCGAGGCTGTTTCCCATCCTCCCGCCAGCTCTGTCTTGGCTAGGACACTCTCTGATTTCCCGCCTCTAACTCCCAGGGATCTGCTTCTCTGCATTTCACTGCAGCTCTCCTCCCAGGCAATAGGGGCAAATAGTTCCCCTGGAAGAGATGGAGATGCCTCTAGCTCCCATTGGGCCTGTCTGTAACCTCTACAGAGGCCCCAGTAAGGAACAAGCTCAGGTGTTACACACACGGAGATCATTTCAACCATTAAAAGAACTCAGTAGTCACCTACCACAAAATCAGTGCTGTGGGGCCGCTACCACGTCTCCACAGCTAAGACAGCAACTGAGTTTCCAATCTACACCTGAGTTGGGAGCCCTCTATTCTAATACCCACCAAGTCATATCAGACTCAAATTTGATAGATTTGGTCCAGGTCTGATATAGAATTTTTCTACCATATTTGAACTGAATTGGCCAAAGGGCTACTGATTGACAACTCCGTAAAAACAGAGATTTCACCAGAGTCCAAAAAGCATTAAGGCAATTACCCGCAGCCAGTTAAGGTAATTTACAGTTTTCTAGAACCCTTCTAGTTCATGAAGTTAATAACAACGCAACACATGAGAATTCACCATATGTGTCCAGTAAAACCCCAACTCTGAACCATAATTACCAACTGCTGCGAGCACCTACCCCCCTGAATTGACAGCAGGTAAGTTCCCGGCCTTAGGAGCACTCTGAGTTATTGCAGTTACACTGGAGAGCTTGGGACTCCATACTTAAGTGTGAGCATTTGTTTTATGCAAGTAAACTGGGGACGAATCTGGCATTTTCGTTGACCATACTGCTCTTTCCCTGTGACTTCTGGCATGTGCGCATTTGCTGGGCAGCAGAGTGGTGCAGGGGGCCTGACATTAAAATACCAGCTTCACTTACCTGCATTTTTGCTGACTTTACTCCAGCCTGAAATCAAACACACCAAGAGGTGAGCACTTCCCGGAGCACGGATTGCCAGCATAGGACACAATGTCATATGGGGTGGGGGAAAGGGGACACATGGCACTTACCAAGTTCAGCCAGGGATTTCTCTGCAAACAGAGAGACATGGGTATGCAGTCAGTTCTACAACAGCTCCTGGGTTAGGGAATGTGCCTTTAAAGGACCACTTTGCCCTCTCCACTGTGCTCTCTGCTGCCCTCTTTCCGCCGAGGTCTCCTGGCCTGAGCTCCATCCTCATAGAGCTCTTAGTGGCTTTGGGCACTGTCGATTACACTCCCCTTCTTGGCATCTGACCCTCGCTGGGCTCCTATGGCCCTGCCCTAGCTGGGCTCACGTGTGGTGTAGTGTCCATACTCCCCATGTGCCAGGCAGCTTGGTGAGGGGCTAGGCCCTGATAACATGGAAGTGAGGGTTTAATGAGCTAACCCTTGGCCCTGAACACTGGATCTCAGCTCATGGGCCCAGCAACATGAGCTGGCTCCTTCTCACTGAGTTTGTGCCTCAAAGTGTCAGAGAGTGCTAGGAGACTTTGGGACTGCGCTGAGCCCCTGTTTCCAGGGCATCAGAATCCCCCCACCCCTCCATTCCTTTAAATTCAGTAGCAAAAAGGTACATGGGCTCAGGCAGACCCACCAGTTTTGGATATGGACATTCCCCTGTGTGCAGATTTTAAAGGAAGGGGCTAAAATCAGGCTTATGATGGAAACTGAGCAGCAACCTTATCTATGGAGCAGTTACCCCACTCTATGATTAGTCAGAGCGTCCCGTCCGTTTGATTCCCAGAGCCTCTCCTAACAGATAGTGCAGAGACAAAAGCCATAGTGTGTCTGACTATGTACAGTGAGAGAAAATTGTTCAAGCCTCCGGAGAGCCCAGACATTTACCTCTCTCGTTCTCCAGCTCAGCGTGCAGAAACTCTGGAAGAGAAAAGGAAGAAAGAGGTGAGGTTTCATCTTGTTGCATTAACTGGGTTATTCCTACTATTATTTCAGGGAACTTGTCCCAGGAACTTACCTCTCTCTTTCTCCACTTCAGATTGCAGGTTTTCTAAAGAAAGAAGAGTGAAAGAGGTGAGATTCCAGGGGGGCAATGGTCCCCTCTCATACTAGCAAAGAGCTGCCATTTTACAGAAAATCATAGATTCACAGCGTTCAGGGCCAGAAGGGTTCCTCCTGTACATCACAGACCTTAGACCCTCACTCAGTCACTGCTGTACCAGGCCTAAGGTTACAGTTTAGTTACGGGTATTTTTAGAGAAAGTTGTGGACAGGTCATGGGCAATAAACAAAAAAATTCACCACCTGTGACCAGTTCATGATTTATACCATAAGTCCCCTAAGTAAATCTTAGCGGGGCTGCTGCTGGAGGGGGAGCAGGGCCAGTGGCACCAGCTGCCAGGGGCCACTGAGCAGCAGCTGCTTCAGCCGCCCAAGGGACCACTGCTCAGGCGCTCTCTGGGGCCAGCCCCACTGGCTGCTGGTCAGGTGGTCCCCGGGGCCAGCTGCCCTGGGCCACTCCAACAGTGGCTGGCAGTCAGTGCAGCTGGCTTTGGGGCTGTTGGAACAACTGGCTGACCTCATTTGAAAAAAGACGTTGAAAAACTAGAAAGGATGCAGAAAAGAGCCACAAAAATTATTTGAGGGCTGGAAAAAAATGCCTGACAGTGAGAGACTGACTTATAGTAATGGGATTATTCACACACGTAAAGTTAAACCTGTATCTAGCTGAATTGGGGCCCTGAGCTCTCTGGGCCTCAGTTCCCTGAGTGTAAAATGGGATAAGAAAGGGTTCCTCGCCTTGCACAGTAACTGCAGTTCTTCGAGGTGTGTGTTACTCCATGCTCTGTGTATTCACAGCCCTGCGGCTCACATCGGAGATTTTAGGTAGCAGTTTCTGTTCGGCCCACACATACGCTCTCCCCATCTCGTGCTCCGCATTAGGTCAATATAGCGCTGTTCAGACAAAGTGCCCCCAGTTCCTTCTCTACCACAGAGCTCATAGGTAAGAGCTCCAAAGCAGAGGGGAAGGAGGGGAAGTAGTGGAGCACCCACAGGGACACATCTCAGGAAGCCACAGTTACGGCACCAGGTGAGTAACCCTTTCTCCTTCTTTCAGCGGTGTCTCGGGGACTCTGCAGCAGTACCCTTAACAGAGGGGTGGGGTTTCAGAGTCGAGTCTAGTCCTGAGCATCAGACACTGGAATAAAATATAGCAGAGGATGCAGGGGTGCCGGAATTGGGGGGATCAAGTGGTCAGGCCCTCCCCCCACTTTTTGCCAGCTGTAAAGGCAAGTAACGGTGGGGGGAGAGGAGTGAGCAGCAGGCGGGGTTTTGAGGGGAAGCGAGAGTGATGTTGGGGTTTTGGGGGAAGGGTTGGTGCAAGGTCAGGGGCTTGGGGAGAAGAGGTAGTGTGAGGTCAGGGCCTTGGGGGCAATGGGTGGCGTGAGCACAGGGAGAAAGGGGCAGGCCTCAGGCGGGGCATGGCATGTGGGGTGCAGCCACAGTTCAGGTGCCTGTGGGCCCCTCACACACTTTTAAGGTGCTTCTGCTGAGATGTGGGCGACTGCAAGTTGTTCAGCAAATGTGTGAGCAGATGTCCACGTTTCTGCTCTGCACATGTCTGTGATCAGAACATTCTTATGTAAGGCTGTGTAAGTGGAGAGAGATCTCCTGGAGTGAGTTTGAACCGTACAGGAAGGTGGAATGCCATAATTGTGATAGCAATGGGTAATGCAGTCTGATATCCATCTCGAGAGTCTTTGTTTAGTGATTGAGGCTCCCTTAGATCTGTCTGCAATGGAGAGAAGTAGTCTGCGAGATTTCCTAAAAGGCTTAATCCTCACCAAATAAAAGGACTCTCCTGACATTGAGAGTGTGTAGTGTCACCTCCCTTTTATCCTGGTGTGGTTTTGGAAAGAAAGTGGGGAGATGGATAAACCGGTTTATGTGGAAGTGTGAAGATATTTTCAGTAGGAATGTGGGGTACAGTCATAATGTAACCTTATCTTCTAAAACAACTGTAAACAGGGGGTATACCAATAGAGCCCCTATCTCTCCCACTCTCCATGCAGACATAATGGCCACTAGGATTGTAGTTTCCATAGAGAGGTATAGAAGAGAGCAGGAAGCCATGGGTTCGAAGGGAAGTCTTGTAAGAAACTGAAGGACATGGTTGAGGTCTCATGACAGTGTAGAACATCTGATTGTGAAGACTGCAAAGAGCTACAAAAGGATCTCACAAAACTGGATGACTGGGCAACAAAATGGCAGATTAAATTTAATGTTGATAAATGAAAAGTAATGCACATTGGAAAACATAATCCTAACTATACATATACAATGATGGGGTCCAAATTAGCTGTTGCCACTCAAGAAAGAGATCTTGGAGTCATTGTGGATAGTTTTCTGAAATCATCCACTCAGTGTGCAGCGGCAGTCAAAAAAGCAAACAGAATGTTGGGAATCATCAAGAAAGGGATCGATAATATGACAGAAAATATCATATCGCCTATATATAAATCCATGGTTCACCCGCACCTTGAATACTGTGTGCAGATGTGGTCGCCCCACCTCAAAAAAGACACATTGGAATTGGAAAAGGTTCAGAAAAAGGCAACAAAAATGATTAGGGGTATAGAACGACTTCCGTATGAGGAGAGATTAATAAGACTGGGACTTTTCAGCTTGGAAAAGAGGCGACTAAGGGGGGATATGATAGAGGGCTATGAAATCATGAGTGGTATAGAGAAAGTAAATAAGGAAGTGTTATTTACTCCTTCTCATAATAGAAGAACAAGGGGCCACCAAATGAAATTAATAGGTAGCGGGTTTAAAACAAACACAAGAAAGTATTTTTTCATGCAACGCACTGTCAACCTCTGGCACTCCTTACCAGAGGGTGTTGTGAAGGCCAAGACTATAACGGGGTTCAAAAGGGAGCTAGATAGATTCATGGTGGCTAGGTCCATCAATAGCTATTAGCCAGGATGGGCAGGAATGGTGTCCCAAGCCTCTGTTTGCCAGAAGCTGGGATTGAGTGATAGGCATGGATCACTTGAGGATAACCTGTCTGTTCATTCCCTTTGGGGCACCTGCCATTGGCCACTGTCAGAAGGCAGGATACTGGGCTAGATGGACCTTTGGTCTGACCCAGTATGGCTGTTCTTATGCTCTTATGTTCACACCAACATCTCAGCAGCTCACCTCTTGGGCACACAGAACACTCCTGCAGACACTCTCAGCAGGAACTTTTCCCAGGATTACAAATGAGAAATAGACCTTTCCATTCTCCACAGCATATTTCTACTTTGGGGAGTCCCAAAGATAGACTTATTCCCCACAGCCAGAGACAAGAAGTGCTCCCAGTTCTGCTCCGGAGCTGTCCTGGGTCATCACTCTCTCGGGGATGATCTTTTCCTACATTGGAACACAGGTCTCCTCTATGCCTTGCCTCCAATTCCTCTAATATCAAAGGTCTTGCCTGAGGAAAGAAAAGAAAGGGCCAGGGTTACACTTACAGACCCCTTGTGGCCATGACAAACGTGATTCCCATGTCGTACTCAACTGGTGATTTGCATGCCAATCACTCAGCAGCCTGTTCCTCATCTCCCCTCTCAGGGTACTGGCAAGGTCCATCACCCCAATCGACAGGTTCTCCAACTCAATGCTTCCAACGCTTAGAAATTACCTGCTCTGAGTAAGTAAAGACCATGTCTATTCAATAGTGGAAGAGATTCCAGCTCTGGTGTGACTGGAAACATGTTACCCCTACATCCTCTCCACTACCACTTGTGGTAGATTGCATCCTAGAACTGAAAATGTCAGGGTTATTGCTACGCTCCCTGGAAGTGCATCTCGCTGCCATCACCCCTTTCCATCATAAGACGACAACAAGATGATGTCTCAGGGCATGAGTAAACCTTGCCACAAATAAGAACATAAGAACGACCAGACTGGGTCAGACCAAAGGTCCATCAAGCCCACTATCCTGTCCTCCGATAGTGGCCAATGGCAGTGTTAGGGGGCTTATTCCTTCACCCACTTACTTCCCTGGTCCTTCTCACATGAACAGAGAGCAACAATACCCGAAGTCCAAAGGTGCAAACAATTCGATGTTTATTGGGGTGAACTTCCAGCAAACATGATTCCAGTTTCCTTCCTTAGTATCCTCCTTCCCAGCTCTGACACCACAGAGCCTTACACCTGTGTCCCTGTTCCCATTCCTGCCCTTAGCCAAACATGAGTCCAATTTCCTTACCCCCATTCCCTGTTCCCATCTCCCTCCCCCATCCACCCTCTCCACCCACACCCACTCACTTCCTCATTGACTACAGATTATATAGTAAAACTTGAGTTCTGCTTCGCTATACCTTAACCAATCATTTTCCTGAAATTTAACTAACCAATCCTAACATATTGTAACATGATTATGTAACCATTATATCCCACCACCTTAAATAGTTTACACCCAGCAAAATTAATTATACAGCAGACAGGAACAATCACAGAACCAGACAGAGATTATACAGACAAACAATAGCAAAGTGGGAACTATAATGAGAAGACAATACAGAAATGAGGATTTCACATCCCAGCTATTGATAAGTGAGTTCTTGCTAGACAGGATGCTATCAAACTAAGTTTCTGTTTACATTTTCTAGGCACTTCCCTTTCTCTGGAGGTGATAGGAACTATCAGGACAGGATTGTATTCCTAACAGCCCAATAGCACCTTATTTCAATGTGACTAGTTTGGAATGTGAGGATGTGACCATTCACTTCCCAGTTTATGGCTGCCTGTTGCTTAGCCAAAGGTCTTAGCCTAAGAACAGGGCCTCAGACTGTCACAGTAAGAGAAGGCCCTTACACCAGCAGACAGTGATTTTGATTCTTTCTTTTATACCTCTATAACTAGCCAAGTGATAAGAATACACCTAAATTCTTAGAGTATAGGCCTTTACAGACAGACCTGAATATCTTTATCCTAACAGGCAGCTGCCCCAAAGACCTCTATCATATCCCTCCTTAGTCACCTCTTTTCCAAGCTGAAAAGTCCCAGCCTGATTAATCTCTCCTCATACGGAAGCCGTTCTATGGGGTGGTGAATGCACCAGGTCCAGAGTGTCACTGCCTTGGTACAAAGGGAAGGTGAGCCTGCTCTTCCCTAGTGATTTATGTAAAACATACATGCAGTGTTCTCTATCATAATGTTTAGATGCTTTCCCCGGTCAGTGGGAGAAAATGTGAACAAGCTTTCCTGACTGCTCTGAGTTCCGGTAAGTAGATATGCAATGTGGATTCGAAGGGGAACCATTTGCCTTGACTAATGTTTGTGTCCAGGAGGGCTCCCCATCCCAGTAGGTATGCATCTGTTGTCATTATTAACGTTGGGGGTGGTTGAGTGAAGGGAACTCCTGAGCAGACATTGTGAGAGTCTTTCTACCAGTTGAGGGAGTTTTTGACTGTTGAGGGCATCCATAGAAGTTTGTTTATACTGTGTGTGCTTGGTATGTGCTGAACCACCACTGAAGCCAGTACATGTGGAGTCTCACGTGATTTATTACAAAGGTGCCTGCCACCATGTGTCCCGGTAGTTGAAGACTATTTCTGACCAAGGTTTGAGGGTTGGCCTGTCCTGTTGAGATTAAGTTGTCTCAGGTGTTGAACCTGCATAAGGGGAGGAAGGCTTTGGCCTCTGCTCCATCTAGGTAGGCCCCTATAAGTTCCAGATGTTATATTGGAGTTAATATGGTCTTTTGGATGTCTACTTTTAGAGCCAGTTGGAGGAATAGGTCCACAGTCTTTTGTGGGGGCGTCAAAGCATCATCAAAGGAGCATGCCTTGAGCAGGCAATCATCTAGATACAGGAATATTATCACTCTTTGTTTGCGAAGGAGCACCACAACAATAGAAAGGACCTTTGAGAACACTCTGGGTGCAGACAATGAAAGTTGTCTTGTCTCAGAGTGAATACTAGAAACCTTCTGTGGCTCGCGATATGGAAGTAAGCATCTTGTAGGTCAAGGGTCGAGAACCAGTCCCCGTGGTCCAGAGATGGGATTATTGCTGCCAAAGTCACCTTCTTGAAGCATTGTATCTTTACAAATCTGTTGAGTGATCTTAGATCCACAATGTGTGTCCAATCACTATTCTTTTTCAGTATCTGGAAGTACTTGGAGTTGAAGCCCTTTCCGCTGTGTTGAGTAGGAACTGGTTCTACAGCACCTAGGTTCAAAAGATAGCTTGTTTCCTTATGTAAAAGCTGCTCATGAGAAGGGTTCCTGAGGAGGGTCGGGGGGAGCGGTAGGCAGGAGTGAGGGAGGTAAAATGGATCAAAAATCCTGTGGAGATGATCTCCAAAACCCACTTGGTCCCAATTCTGATGAAAAAGAGTAAGGCAGTTGCCAAAGTAGCGGTGATGTTTGTGTTTTTGCAGCAAATTAAAATGGGGATGGTACCTCGGGTCCTCAAACAACATATCAAAAATTGTGCATAGATGTAGATGGCTGTGAAGTTGATGACTGTGGGGGAGTTGATCTTCACTTTCATATTCATTGTGTTTTCTGTTGGGGTTCATAATGCCTTTGGGGAGGAGAAAATTGATCAGGCCAGGATCTCTGTGTCATCTGTGATTTATTATATCTTCTTTTTTGTGCAGGTGCATAAATTCTCAGTGAATGCAAAGTGGCTCTAGAGTCTTTTAGTATGTGGAGGGATTCATCCATTTTCTCTTCAGATAATTTGGATCCTTCAAATGGAAGGTCCTCCACAGTAGACTGGACTTTCCTTGGAAAGCCAGAAAGGTGAAGCCAGGAAGCTCCGCATGCCCACTGCTGTTGAGATGAAGCAGGCAGCTGTGTCAGAGGTGTTTAGAGAGGTGCCTGCAACAATGTCCTTGCAAGAAGCTGACCCTCAGTAGTGATCACCTGAAACTAATGGGAGATGGTCAATGAAGGTGTTTAATGTAGCATAATTGATATGGTTGTATTTTGCCATAAGAGCTTGGTAATTAGCAACCTTAAATTGCAGGGTCACCTAAGAATATGATTTTCAAGTTGTTTTAAGTTCTGTCATAGGATGTTGATTTAGCATGGTGCTGTCTGCCACGTTCATTTACAGCATCGATTACAAGGGATTTTGGGAATGGGTGGGAAAATAAAAAATCCAAGTCTTTAGAGGGAACATAATACTTTTATCCGTTCTCTTGCATGTGGGATGTACTGTGCCACATAGTCTTTGCTGGGTCCAGCGATACCTCGTTAATAGTGAGTGCAATACAAGCTGATGATGAAGGGTGTAGGATGTCGAACAGCTTGTGTTGCAACACCTTGACTTCTTCCAGTGGAATATGTAGAAAATCCACTTCTCTCTTGATGAAGTCTTGAAATGGTTTGAAGTCATTTGCCAAAGTTGGTGGGGGAGGCATAACAGCTTCATCAGGAGATGATGAAGAGATGTTAGTCACTGGAGTAATCCCTTTGTCTCATCTCACTGCCTGTTCTCCTCCTGTGGATTGGGAGACCTAGACAGAGAAGCAGTAGGAGACTGCCTTCTCCTATCGTGATGAGCAACACTAGGGGCCCTCAAGAATTGGGTCTATAGGCCAGTATGGCCACTGGGGTGGTGCAAAGGGCATTGATGGGTGCACCCAAGCGTGTCCATACCAACTGTGTGGGTCATGTCTCTCATGGTGGTAAGCTGGTTCTGCAGAGGTTTCTGGGTGATTCGCTCCCTGGTAGTGGGACAGAGAGCCTTCCAAGGAGACTGAGGAGAATCTGTCATCCTCCTCCTCCGCCTCGACACTGGGAAGAGGTGAAGCTGTCATGGATGCTGTGGGAGACTCCATTGGTACTGCATGTATGTCTGGGCACTGAGATGTGATCAGTACCAAGAATGTGTCGGTGCTGAACCTGGGCGACTCAGGTATCTCTGAAACCAACAAGTCTTTAGGCAAATGAAATGCATTGGGTTCTTCCGTCCTAAGTGCAGGACTCTGCATTATCCTTATTGATCCTCATCAGATTTCTTTTGGCCCAATCCTCCAATTTGTCTAGGTCCCTCTGTATCCTATCCCTGCCCTCCAGCGTATCTACCACTCCTCCTAGTTTAGTATCATCCGCAAATTTGCTGAGAGTGCAATCCACACCATCCTCCAGACCATTTATTTATCATTTACTTTGAACAAAACCAGCCCAGGACCGACCCTTGAGGCACTCCACTGGATACCGGCTGCCAACTAGACATGGAGCCATTGATCACTACCCGTTGAGCCCAACAATCTAGCCAACTTTCTACCCACCTTATAGTGCATTCATCCAGCCCATACTTCTTTAACTTGCTGACAAGAATACTGTGGGAGACCGTGTCAAAAGCTTTGCTAAAGTCAAGAAATAATACATCCACTGCTTTCCCTTCATCCACAGAACCAGTAATCTCATCATAGAAGGCGATTAGATTAGTCAGGCATGACCTTCCCTTTGTGAATCCATGCTGACTGTTCCTGATCACTTTCCTCTCCTCTAAGTGCTTCAGGATTGATTCCTTGAGGACCTGCTCCATGATTTTTCCGGGGACTGAGGTGAGGCTGACTGGCCTGTAGTTCCCAGGATCCTCCTTCTTCCCTTTTGATTGGCACTAAATTAGCCTTTTTCCAGTCATCTGGGACTTCCACTGTTTGCCACGAGTTTTCAAAGATAATGGCCAATGGCTCTGCAATCACAGCCGCCAATTCCTTTAGCACTCTCGGATGCAACTCGTCCGGCCCCATGGACTTGTGCACATCCAGCTTTTCTAAATAGTCCCTAACCACCTCTTTCTCCACAGAGGGCTGGCCATCTACTCCCCATGTTGTGATGCCCAGCGCAGCAGTCTGGGAGCTGACCTTGTTAGTGAAGACAGAGGCAAAAAAAGCATTGAGTACATTAGCTTTTTCCACATCCTCTGTCACTAGGTTGCCTCCCTCATTCAGTAAGGGGCCCACACTTTCCTTGGCTTTCTTCTTGTTGCCAACATACCTGAAGAAACCCTTCTTGTTACTCTTGACATCTCTTGCTAGCTGCAGCTCCACGTAAGATTTGGCTCTCCTGATTTCATTCCTACATGCCCGAGCAATATTTTTATACTCTTCCCTGGTCATATGTCCAACCTTCCACTTCTTGTAAGCTTCTTTTTTATGTTTAAGATCCGCTAGGATTTCACCGTTAAGCCAAGCTGGTCGCCTGCCATATTTACTATTCTTTCGACTCATCGGGATGGTTTATCACTATAACCTCAACAGGAATTCCTTGAAATACAGCCAGCTCTCCTGGACTTCTTTCCCCTTCATGTTAGTTCCCCCAGGGGATCCTACCCATCCGTTCCCTGAGGGAGTCGAAGTCTGTTTTCCTGAAGTCCAGGGTCCGTATCCTGCTGCTTATCTTTCTTCCCTGTGTCAGGATCCTGAACTCAACCAACTCATGGTCACTGCCTCCCAGATTCCCATCCACTTTTGCTTCCCCCACTAATTCTTCCCGGTTTGTGAGCAGCAGGTCAAGAAAAGCTCCCCCCGTAGTTGGCTCCTCTAGCACTTGCACCAGGAAATTGTCCCCTACGCTTTCCAAAAACTTCCTGGATTGTCTATGCACCGCTGTATTGCTCTCCCAGCAGATATCAGGAAGATTAAAGTCACCCATGAGAACCAGGGCGTGCGATCTAGTAGCTTCTGCGAGTTGCCGGAAGAAAGCCTCATCTACCTCATCCCCCTGGTCCGGTGGTCTATAGCAGACTCCCACCACTACATCACTCTTGTTGCTCACACTTCTAAACTTAATCCAGAGACACTCAGGGTATGTCTACACTACGGAATAAGGTCGAATTTATAGAAGTCGGTTTTTTAGAAATCAGTTTTATATATTCGAGTGTGTGTGTCCCCACAGAAAATGCTCTAAGTGCATTAAGTGCATTAACTCGGCGGAGCGCTTCCACAGTACCGAGGCTAGAGTCGACTTCCGGAGTGTTGCACTGTGGGTAGCTATCCCACAGTTCCCGCAGTCTCCGCTGCCCATTGGAATTCTGGGTTGAGATCCCAATGCCTGATGGGGCTAAAACAGTGTCGCGGGTGGTTCTGGGTACATATCGTCAGGCCCCCATTCCCTCCATCCCTCCGTGAAAGCAAGGGCAGACAATCGTTTCGCGCCTTTTTTCCTGAGTTACCTGTGCAGACGCCATACCACGGCAAGCATGGAGCCCACTCACCCTATGTCTCCTGGGTGCTGGCAGACGCGGTACGGCTTTGCTACACAGTAGCAAACCGCAGACGCGGTACGGCTTTGCTAACCCTAACCCTAACCCCTTGCCTTGTGGCAGCAGACGGTACAGTACAACTGGTAGCTGTCATTGTCATGTCCGAGGTGCTCCTGGCCATGTCGGCTGGGAGCGCCTGGGCAGACATGGGCGCAGGGACTAAATTTGGAGTGACTTGACCAGGTCATTCTCTTTAGTCCTGCAGTCAGTCCTATTGAACCGTCTTATGGTGAGCAGGCAGGCGATATGGATTGCTAGCAGTCGTACTGTACCATTTTCTGCCAGGCAGGCAAGAGATGAGGATTGCTAGCAGTCGTACTGTACCATCTTCTGCCGAGCAGCCATGAGATGTGGATGGCATGCAGTCCTTCTGCACCGTCCGCTGCCAGCCAAAGATGTAAAAGATAGATGGAGTGGATCAAAACAAGAAATAGACCAGATTTGTTTTGTACTCATTTGCTTCCCCCCCTCCCCGTCTAGGGGACTCATTCCTCTAGGTCACACTGCAGTCACTCACAGAGAAGGTGCAGCGAGGTAAATCTAGCCATGTATCAATCAGAGGCCAGGCTAACCTTCTTGTTCCAATAAGAACGATAACTTAGGTGCACCATTTCTTATTGGAACCCTCTGTGAAGTCCTGCCTGAAATACTCCTTGATGTTAAGACACCCCCTTTGTTGATTTTAGCTCCCTGAAGCCAACCCTGTAAGCCGTGTCGTCAGTCGCCCCTCCCTCCGTCAGAGCAACGGCAGACAATCGTTCCGCGCCTTTTTTCTGTGCGGACGCCATACCAAGGCAAGCATGGAGGCCGCTCAGCTCACTTTGGCAATTAGGAGCACATTAAACACCACACGCATTATCCAGCAGTATATGCAGCACCGGAACCTGGCAAAGCAATACCGGGCGAGGAGGCAATGTCAGCGCGGTCACGTGAGTGATCAGGACATGGACACAGATTTCTCTGAAAGCATGGGCCCTGCCAATGCATGCATCATGGTGCTAATGGGGCAGGTTCATGCTGTGGAACGCCGATTCTGGGCTCGGGAAACAAGCACAGACTGGTGGGACCGCATAGTGATGCAGGTCTGGGACGATTCCCAGTGGCTGCGAAACTTTCGCATGCGTAAGGGCACTTTCATGGAACTTTGTGACTTGCTTTCCCCTGCCCTGAGGCGCATGAATACCAAGATGAGAGCAGCCCTCACAGTTGAGAAGCGAGTGGCGATAGCCCTGTGGAAGCTTGCAACGCCAGACAGCTACCGGTCAGTTGGGAATCAATTTGGAGTGGGCAAATCTACTGTGGGGGCTGCTGTAATGCAAGTAGCCCACGTAATCAAAGATCTGCTGATATCAAGGGTAGTGACCCTGGGAAATGTGCAGGTCATAGTGGATGGCTTTGCTGCAATGGGATTCCCTAACTGTGGTGGGGCCATAGACGGAACCCATATCCCTATCTTGGCACCGGAGCACCAAGCCCCCGAGTACATAAACCGCAAGGGGTACTTCTCAATAGTGCTGCAAGCTCTGGTGGATCACAAGGGACGTTTCACCAACATCAACGTGGGATGGCCGGGCAAGGTGCATGACGCTCGCATCTTCAGGAACTCTGGTCTGTTTCAAAAGGTGCAGGAAGGGACTTTATTCCCAGACCAGAAAATAACTGTTGGGGATGTTGAAATGCCTATATGTATCCTTGGGGACCCAGCCTACCCCTTAATGCCATGGCTTATGAAGCCGTACACAGGCAGCCTGGACAGTAGTCAGGAGCTGTTCAACTACAGGCTGAGCAAGTGCAGAATGGTGGTAGAATGTGCATTTGGACATTTAAAGGCGCGCTGGTGCAGTTTACTGACTCGCTTAGACCTCAGCGAAACCAATATTCCCACTGTTATTACTGCTTGCTGTGTGCTCCACAATATCTGTGAGAGTAAGGGGGAGATGTTTATGGCGGGGTGGGAGGTTGAGGCAAATCGCCTGGCTGCTGGTTACGCGCAGCCAGACACCAGGGTGGTTAGAAGAGCACAGGAGGGCGTGGTACGCATCAGAGAAGCTTTGAAAACCAGTTTCATGACTGGCCAGGCTACGGTGTGAAAGTTCTGTTTGTTTCTCCTTGATGAAACCCCCCACCCCTTGGTTCACTCTACTTCCCTGTAAGCTAACCACCTGCCCCTCCTCGCTTCAATCACCACTTGCAGAGGCAATAAAGTCATTGTTGCTTCACATTCATGCATTCTTTATTCATTCATCACACAAATAGGGGGATGACTACCAAGGTAGCCCAGGAGGGGTGGTGGAGGAGGGAAGGAAAATGCCACACAGCACTTTAAGCACAGCACTTTAAAAGTTTACAACTTTAAAATTTATTGAATGACAGCCTTCTTTTTTTTGGGCAATCCTCTGTGGTGGAGTGGCTGGTTGGCCGGAGGCCCCCCCACCACGTTCTTGGGCATCTGGGTGTGGAGGCTATGGAACTTGGGGAGGAGGGCTGTTGGTTACACAGGGGCTGTAGTGGCAGTCTGTGCTCCAGCTGCCTTTGCTGCAGCTCAACCATACACTGGAGCATACTGGTTTGGTCCTCCAGCAGCCTCAGCATTGAATCCTGCCTCCTCTCATCACACTGCTGCCACATTTGAGCTTCAGCCCTCTCTTCAGCCCGCCACTTACTCTCTTCAGCCCGGCACTTACTCTCTTCAGCCCGCCACCTCTCCTCCCGGTCATTTTGTGCTTTCCTGCACTCTGACATTATTTGCCTCCACGCATTCGTCTGTGGTCTGTCAGTGTGAGAGGACAGCATGAGCTCGGAGAACATTTCATCGCGAGTGCGTTTTTTTTCTTTCTAAGCTTCACTAGCCTCTGGGAAGGAGAAGATCCTGTGATCATTGAAACACATGCAGCTGGTGGAGAAAAAAAAGGGACAGCGGTATTTAAAAAGACACATTTTATAAAACAGTGGCTACACTCTTTCAGGGTAAACCTTGCTGTTAACATTACATACATAGCACATGTGCTTTCGTTACAAGGTCGCATTTTGCCTCCCCCCACCGCGTGGCTACCCCCTCAACCTTCCCCCCTCCCTGTGGCTAACAGCGGGGAACATTTCTGTTTAGCCACAGGCAAACAGCCCAGCAGGAATGGGCTCCTCTGAGTGTCCCCTGAAGAAAAACACTCTATTTCAACCAGGTGACCATGAATTATATCTCACTCTCCTGAGGATAATACAGAGAGATAAAGAACGGATGTTGTTTGAATGCCAGCAAACATACACTGCAATGCTTTGTTCTACAATGATTCCTGAGTATGTGTTACTGGCCTGGAGTGGTAAAGTGTCCTACCATGAAGGACGCAATAAGGCTGCCCTCCCCAGAAACCTTTTGCAAAGGCTTTAGGAGTACATCTAGGAGAACCGCGAATGCCAGGGCAAAGTAATCCTTTCACATGCTTGCTTTTAAACCATGTATAGTATTTTAAAAGGTACACTCACCAGAGGTCCCTTCTCCGCCTGCTGGGTCCAGGAAGTAGCCTTGGGTGGGTTCGGGTGGTACTGGCTCCAGGTCCAGGGTGAGAAACAGTTCCTGGCTGTCGGGAAAACCGGTTTCTCCGCTTGCTTGCTGTGAACTATCTACAACCTCCTCCTCATCATCATCATCTTCTTCGTCCCCAAAACCTGCTTCCATATTGACTCCATCTCCATTGAAGGAGTCAAACAACACGGCTGGGGTAGTGGTGGCTGAACCCCCTAAAATGGCATGCAGCTCATCATAGAAGCAGCATGTTTGGGGCTCTGACCCGGAGTGGCCGTTTGCCTCTCCGGTTTTCTGGTAGGCTTGCCTCAGCTCCTTCAGTTTCACGCGGCACTGCTTCGGGTCCCTGTTATGGCCTCTGTCCTTCATGCCCTGGGAGATTTTGACAAAGGTTTTGGCATTTCGAAAACTGGAACGGAGTTCTGATAGCACGGATTCCTCTCCCCAAACAGCGATCAGATCCCGTACCTCCCGTTAGGTCCATGCTGAAGCTCTTTTGCGATTCTGGGACTCCATCATGGTCACCTGTGCTGATGAGCTCTGCATGGTCACCTGCAGCTTGCCACGCTGGCCAAACAGGAAATGAGATTCAAAAGTTCGCGGTTCTTTTCCTGTCTACCTGGCCAGTGCATCTGAGTTGAGAGTGCTGTCCAGAGCAGTCACAATGGAGCACTCTGGGATAGCTCCCAGAGGCTAATACCATCGAATTGTGTCCACAGTACCCCAAATTCGAGCCGGCAAGGTCGATTTAAGCGCTAATCCACTTGTCAGGGGTGGAGTAAGGAAATCGATTTTAAGAGCCCTTTAAGTCGAAATAAAGGGCTTCATTGTGTGGACGGGTGCAGGTTTACATCGATTTAACGCTGCTAAATTCGACCTAAAGTCCTAGTGTAGACCAGGGCTCAGGTTTTTCTGCAGTTTCGTACCAGAGCTCTGAGCAGTCATACTGCTCTCTTACATACAGTGCTACTCCCCCACCTTTTCTGCCCTGCCTGTCCTTCCCTGAACAGCTTATATCCATCCATGACAGTACTCCAGTCATGTGAGTTATCCCACCAAGTCTCTGTTATTCCAATCACATCTTAATTCCTTGACATCACCAGGACCTCCAGTTCTCCCTGCTTGTTTCCAAGGCTTTGTGCATTCATATATAAGCACTTGAGATAACCTGCTGATCGCCCCTCATTCTCAGTATGAGGCAGGAGCCCCATCCTCACAGACATTCCTGCCTGTGCTTCCTCCCGGTATCCCGCTTTCCCACTTACCTCAGGGCTTTGGTCTCCTTCCCCCGGTGAACCTAGTTTAAAGCCCTCCTCACTAGGTTAGCCAGCCTGCTTGCAAAGATGCTCTTCCCTCTCTTTGTAAGATGGAGCCCGCCTCTGCCCAGCACTCCTCCTTCATGGAACACCATTCTATGGTCAAAGAATCTAAAGGCTTCTCTCTGACACCACCTGTGTAGCCATTCGTTGACTTCCATGATTCGATGGTCCCTACCCAGGCCTTTTCCTTCCACGGGGAGGATGGACGAGAACACCACTTGCGCCTCAAACTCCTTTATCCTTCTTCCCAGAGCCACATAGTCCGCAGTGATCCGCTCAAGGTCATTCTTGGCCGTATCATTGGTGCCCACGTGTAGAAGCAGGAAGGGGTAGCGATCCGAGGGCTTGATGAGTCTTGGCAGTCTCTCCATCACATCGTGAATCCTAGCCCCTGGCAATCAGCAGACTTCTCGGTTTTCCTGGTCAGGGCTGCAGATAGATGACTCAGTCCCCCAGAGGAGACAGTCCCCGACCACTACCTCCCGCCTCCTGAAGAGCCGAAGCACTTGGTATTGAGGCCCTAGAGCACTCTATCGGAGATGAGCTAGAGGAGCTGGTTCTCTCTCTACCACCCCTTTCCCCGCAATGGTACCAAACTCCCATAGCCTGTGCCCCTTGGGTTTTTAGGCTTACTGGTGGTACCAGTAGCTGAGGAGCCAGTCGTCTTGTGGGTACCCAGTTGTAGATCAATCAGTACTAGGGTGGTTGATTTTGTTAGGGATCATTTTTTTGTGGTAGATGCTCTACCCAATGACTTGTAGCCTGCTTTTTTGTGGCTTTTGAGAGGAATCCAAAAATTTCCTCTTCCAAGCTGCCATAGTGTGTTGAGCCGAGGAAATAGATGGAATCCGCCACTTTGGGGACTCTTGTAAGGGGGTGTGTGTCCCAAGGCCAGGGTCAGAGGCTGATCCGAGTGAACTTTCCATCATTAGTAGTCATAGTTTAATTAAAGGTTATTCCTAGCTTTTAATTTCAGGCAGAAAGTATGCTCTTAAGGCACGTGTGACTCTCCAAGACAGCAAATGCAGTGGGAATGTACATCACTGACTGGAATTGGTTTTCGGCAGGAGGAACAACACTTAAACCTGGAAGAGCCAGGCATACCCTGTCCAGGTTTCACTTCCCCAGAGGGAGGAGGCAAGAAAGAACTAAGGACAGGGAGTTCGCTAGTCTTATAAGAAAATAAAGAGGGGGGGATTATTTTATTGTTCCTTTTTTTTTTTTTGAAAAAAGGAAACAGAAGGGGAGTATGAACACTAACTGACTGAAATGCAATGAATGAACACTAATCACTCAAAACAGAAAGTAAAATATGGATGAGGTATTCTCAGCTCGGAGGCTGCTGAGGCCCTGTCTCAGGTTTAGGTGGTTGAGAAGGAGCTGAAGGCAGTTTGCCCATGCAACGCTCTATAGCCCTAATGCAGGGCACGAGACAGGGACAGCATCTGTGGGGGCTGAATAGACACTGAGGTGCAGGGGGCACAAATATTCCTTCAGTGAAGTTCCCACAGGACACTACTCGAAGAAGAATGATACTTCCTTCCTCCCACCCTTTGTCTTATCTATTTAGCCGTTCAGGCCTTGTGCCATGTGTCTCTGCACGGTCCAGCACAACGGGGCCTTCAGTTCTCTTGTAACATCACCCATAATAATGTAACTCTGCTCAACTCACAAAAGGGCAAACCGCAGAGATTAGAAAATACGGAGAGGTGCAGAGACCTTCCTTCCTGCTGACAGTGAATCAGGGTCAAGAACTTGTTGAACTAGATTTGATTCTTTGCAACTAGATGTGTGAGTCAATCCACAGAGAATACAAGATGTTACAGCCCCTAGCAGCGGTGAACTGCACCTTTCAGAGGATCTGGCCTGAGCCAGTTGGAACCCGTTGTTGTCACGCAGAGGCTCATGTCATGCAGTGTTGACTGTGGGGTGCTGGAGACTGTGTTCAGATGACAAGCTATTGTCTTAAGTGTGAGGGGGCTCCTGGTCCTGCTTGAAGGCTAGGGGACCCTGTAGGGAAGTGTCAGTGTGTGATCTGGGGCCTGAGAACACAGGAATGGCCAGATCAGTGGTCCAGCTAGTCCATTGTCCTGTCTTCCAAAAGTGGTCAGTGCCAGAGGCTTTAGAGGGAATGAACGGAACAGGCCAATTATCAAGTGATCCATCCCCTGTCAAGTCTCAGCTTCTGGCAGTCAGAGGTTTAGGGACACCCAGAGCATGGGGTTGAATCCCTGCCGTCCTAGCTATTGATGGACCTGTCCTCCGGGAACTTATCTAGTTCTTTTTTGAACCCAGGTCTATTTTTGGCCTTCACAACATCCCCTGGCAACAAGTTCCACAGGTTGACTCTGTATTGTTCGAAGAAGTGCTTCCTTTTGTTTGGGTTAAACCTGCTGCCTAATAATTTTACCTGGTAACCCCTGGTTCTTGTGGTGTGTGAAAGGGTAAATAACCCTTCCTTAATCGCTGTCTCTAAACCACTCGTAATTTTATAGAATTCTATCCCCTCCCTGCGTCCTCATCTCTTCTCTAAACTGAACAATCCCAGCCTTATTCATCTCTCCTCCTAGGAAAGCTGTGCCGCACCCCTAGTCATTTTTTGTTGTCCTTTTCCCAGTCTAATATATTTTTTGAGATGGGGTGACCAGATCTGCACACAGTATTCAAGATGCAGGTGTACCAGAGATTTATATAGTGGCAGTATAATATTTTCTGTCTTATTACCGATCCCTTTCCCAAAGATTCTGTTCACTTTTTTGGCTGCCGCTGCACATTGAGTGGATGTTTTCAGAGAACTATCCAGTGACTCTACGATCTCTTTCCTGAGGGGTAACAGCTAATACAAACTCCATCATTTTGTATGTGTAGTTAGGATTATGCTTTCCAATGTGCATTACTTTGCATTTATCAACACTGAATTTCATCTCACATTTTGTTGCCCAGTTAGCCCGTTTTTTGAGATCTCTTTGTAATTCTTTGCAGGGAGCTTTGGACTTAACTCTCTTGAGTAATTTTGTAACATCTGCAAATTTTGTCAGTTCACTGTTTACATCTCCAGCAGCCAGTGTGCAAAGAGCCAGCCTAGACAAGGAGGGGAAGAGTTGTGCTGCTCTGCCTTAAACTCATAGACTTTACGGCCAGAAGGGACCATCATGATCATCTAGTCTGACCTCCTGCACATCGCAGGCCACAGAACCTCACCCACCCACCCCGTAATAGACCCAGAACCTCTGGCTGAGTTACTGAAGTCCTCAGATCAAGATTTTAAAGAGTTCAGGTCACAAAGACTCCACCATTTACACTAGTTTAAACCTGCAAGTGACCCATGCCCCATGCAGTAGAGGAAAGGGAAAAAACCCACCAAAAAACAAAAAAATCCCTGGGTCTCTGCCAATCTGACCAAGGGGAAAAGTCCTTCCTGACCCCAAATATGGTGATCAGTTAGACCCTGAGCCAGCTTTGTGTCTCTCTGTTTTTGGGTGTTGTTGTAGTAATTGGTCCTGCAAATTTACCCTAATTATGAGCTCACCTGTGAGACAGGAGTGAAAGCTCACAAAATGTCACAATAACCTATAACAATGAATGTGGAAGGGAAAGGATGAAAAGGGGAGGGAAACAGACTGAATTAGTCCAAACAAAAATGCCTCCTGATAGAACTCAAAGACTGTGTTAAGATCATGCCTGGTAAACAAGAGAAATGTGGGATCAGAAATCAGTGAAACAAAATTTGTCAGAAATTAGGCCTAAATGGTGGACAAAATAATGAGTGGATGTGCTAGTCACCCCTTACTCCATTTTGGGGTTCTTAAAAAAAGATTTTGGCGGGAATATATTTGAACAGATGCAGGGTACTGCTATTCTGGATGAAAGAAGGGGAGGGAGTGAGCTTCACCATCATGGCTGCCACTCCTCCCTCCCCTGGAAGCCCAGGCCTTCTTCATCCTAATCCTGAGAGATGTCCTGACCAGACCAGGCCAGAGAGAGGGATCCAGAAGGCAATGCCACGTCCACCAGCTCTGGCTGACTCCTGAACCCTGTCAAAGTTTGACTCAGACTCACAATTTATCAGACCACTCTGTTTTATTAGCAAAGCTGCTCTGCTAATACATTTAGAAGTGAGCCCCCCGAGTGGGGCTTGTGTCTCTTAATTTATACAGATTTTTGGAGAACATGTTACAGAGAAGTTACAGACAAAAGAAGAAAAAGATTTTAGTCACCACCCTTCGAGATCCCTGAGACCAGTCACGTATCTTCAATTACCTGCCACCCTTAACAATCTCCTTTAACAGCTCCAAGTTAACTTAACTAATTGCCCTTCACACCTTCCATTCTGATGCCTGCTTCTTAGACTTGCCGGCTCTATCTTAATTGCTTCTCCATTCAAAAGCTAACTGTCCCTACGTGTGCTCCCTCAGATACTTTGTAACAATTTTGGCATGCCCTCTCATATACAATGTATCCAGCATGTCCCCTTATACAACCCGTTATACTTATACAATGTTATACTTCCACAATCCCCCCTTTTGGTCAAGGCTCCGCCCATGACCAATGACTTAGTGGATTCCATACATCAATCGTTCTTTTTCATTACTTTCACTGGTGACATTTAACAACATTAGATTAGCACTCTGGTTAGGGGTAACCTGATGGATGATGTGTCTTGTGCAGTTTTGGATACAACAAAAAATCAATTGAAAACACACAAAGATTATTAGAATTCCAAATAGGATAGTCAGGATTCCTTGAATCAACCAGTTTCCCAGACTAGAGAAATTGAATAAGTTACTTATCCATTTCCACAAGGAACTTGGTTCTTCGTGGGGAAGGTATGCAATTTGCTCCAGATGGCTAGCATGATTTATTACCTCATTAGTATTATCAGGTATGTATACACAGCATTCTGTTCCAATTAGAGCACAGGTCCCTCCTTTGGCTGCCAGTATTATATCTAATCCCCGACGGTTTTGGAGGGCCACTTGTCGGACCGCTCCTGCTTCTTTGGCTAGAGCTTTTAAGCTCTCTCCTGTTTCATTGGCCATGATCTCAACCACCGCTTGTAACCTTAAAAGCCTTTTTGCATGGTGGATTACCCCCCCTACTGGGACTAAAGAAATGCCAACAGCTTCTTCCCAAGTTAGGGGGCTTATGTTATCCACATACCATTTAGCATCTGGCAAGTCCTTCCTTTTTCGCCTGAAATTACGGAGGTGATTTTGTGGGAAGGATTGAAGCACCCGGAATTGTGGGAAAAGCTGAGCAGGATAACAGATACCTGACCAATTTGCTGGTAACACAGTGTAAGCATTTCCCCCACAAACCCAATGATGTCCCATTAAAGCTGGGAAGGGTTGACTGCAACCCTTTGACATGTAAGAATTTATGAAGGAGGAATAGTATCCCCCAAAGGTCACAGGATGATTTTCACTGGGAGAAGAGGTAGCATTCACATGACATTTGTAGATGGTGCTGTTTTTCTCAGGGAGGCTGTAGGGGGAGCAAGAGATTGAATCTTTGGTTTGGTCCCAGGTTGAGAGGAAGTTTATCTTTCCATACCCGGTTCGCCATTCTCCAACCTTGTTTGAATAGTCCCATACACTACGGGACAAGATGTACTGGAGACAGCTGCTCCTCCCTAGATTCAGCCCTGTCCCATTACACACCCAGCACCAGTGGCCCTTTCCTTTCATCACACTTATAAGTTTAGGAACATATGTTTTTCCCAGCCCCCAAGTGTCATTTTCCTTCCATGTCCTTTTAAGTGGATAGGGTTCTTCAGCAAGCTCTGAGGAATTCAAAGGGATTGCCATGGTGGGGATACTAGCTTGTGAGTGAGCTGGGATGTGGCTGCAGACCCAGCAATTAGAAATATTCAGGATCTGAGCTGTCTGCACCTGTTGCTGGATGAAAGAATGGTCACTGTCACTCTGGATTCCCCAGACCCTCAGGACACAGTAGCTGAGGATTAAGCTTCTCAAAGGACACATGTTGGAAGCAGAACCCTTTCTGGTTCCGACAACCCCTTTCGAGGGAACCGCAGTCATGGTTTTACGTCCACCAGGCAGCAGACGCTAGGCTCACTACTGCTTCTTGTTTGTTGGGTCCTGCTGTCTGCTTACCCTCTGCTTCTGGCAACCCTTATGAGAGCACAGATTGTAAGGTATTGCAGGCTGTTCCTCTTTGTCTTCTGGGGTTGAAGCTGGTTCTGCGTGGTCTTGCAGAGGTGCTTGGTCCCCTTGAGGTGGCGCTAGCTTACACTGTGAGGCGTGGCTCCATGCAGCGATGCCGGATAATTTCACTGCTGTCCGGGTGGTGAGCAGTACCTGGTATGGATCCTTCTACCAGGGTTCCAAGGCGTGCTTCCGAAGGTGATGCCGCAGGCAGACCCAATCACCAGGCTCAAGAGTGTGACAGGCAGCAGAGGTGGGTTCCGTCCGCCAAGCTGCTCGCACCTGCGAATGGAAGGAGCTCACAGCTTGCATTAACCCTTTGCAGTACTGGAGGAGCGTGCTGTGAGTTAGGTTTAGGTCTGGGGCTGGGGTAATAGTAGCCATTGTTCGCATAGGGCGTCCCATGATGATTTCAAATGGACTCAATTTGTGTCTCTGGGATGGGGATGACCGAATTTCCATAAGGGCCAGTGGTAAAGCAGCTGGCCAGTTTAACCCTGTGGAACTACAGATTTTTGCCAGCTTATTTTTAAGCACACCATTTCGCCTTTCAACTGCCCCTGCACTCTGTGGATGGTAAGGGCAGTGCAACAGGTGGGTGACATGTAATACCTGGTTTAGATGTTGAACAATTTTTCCAGTAAAATGTGTTCCCCGGTCACTAGACAAAGTGGCAGGAATTCCCTTGGTAGGGATAATGTGGTTTAAAAGACATTTTGCAACGGACAATGAATCAGCTTTGCGACAGGGAAAGGCTTCAATCCAACCCGAAAACAGACATATTATAACTAAAATGAATTCATATTTCTGACACTTTGGCATTTGTACAAAACCAAGTTGCCAGTGTAGGAAAGGTGCTTGAGGCAAACCCCGGAACCCTTGTGTTACTTTTACAGATTTGCCTACATTGTGGCTTTGACAAGTAACACAAGCGGCACAGCGGCGGGCTGCAAAGGAGCTGAAATGGGGAGCCCACCACCCCGCCTTACTCATAGCAGAGACCATCCCCTCCTTGCCGACATGCGAAACACCATGTAGCAGGGTGGCTAGAGACGGGTAGAGTGAGAGGGGGGCTACAAAGGTACCGGTGAGCAATCGCCAAAGGGAATCAGAATGCGAAGAGCAACCCAAAGCACTCCAGAAGTCTTTCTCTGTTTCTGGGGCAGAATCCTGGAGCTGAGTGAGATGAGACAGGGATGGCGGCGTTACAGAGACAGAGAGGGGACCAAGAAACGCTTCTGGTGAAGGTTTTATAGTGGCGGCATGTTTTGCAGCAGCATCAGCAAGTGCATTACCTTTTGCCACCTCGGTGTCTGCCGCTGAGTGGCCAGTACACTTAACAATTGCCAAGGCAGACAGTAGTAAAACTGCATACAGGAGGGCGGCAATGTAGGGGCCATTCTTGACAGGGGTACCAGTAGAGATAAGAAAACCTCGAGCCTGCTAGAGGGTGCCAAGGTCATGCACAACCCCAAAGGCATACCGAGCAACAGTAAAAATAGTGGCAGAGAGCCCCTCGGCTAGAAAGCAGGCACGGTTAGAGCAATCAGTTCAGCCACCTGGGGAGAGGTCACAGAGGGTAAGGGCACAGCTTCTATGGTCTCAGAGAGAGAGAGACCACAGTGTACCCTGCAAGAAGGTGGCCTTGGTCACTTCTATAACAGGACCCATCAGTGAATAATACCAGGTCAGAGTTAGGGAGAGGTACATCTGAAAGGTCGGGGCGGTGAGATGGCCATAGAGAGGAAGGAACCTGAGAGATTAGGTGCTCTAGGGACGGAGTTAAGGGACAGCAAGGGACTGGAGTGGAGAGGGAAGTTTCAGACAGCAGGGAGGCTACAGAATCACATAAGGAAGACTGAGGGATTTGCAGATAGACACCATCTGGGGGAGCAGTAAATAGAATAGCCAAGTTTGCATAGCAAGTCCCGTCCCAGAAGGTTTGCAGGGGTGGAATCAGAGAGGAGGAATGCATGCTCCTCAGAGAGGGGACTGACCTGAACAGACAAAGGTTTTGAGAGGGGAAAAGAGGTAGGGATCCCTGTAATGCCAACAGCAGACACAGATTTTCCAGATCGGGGAACCTCAGGCAAGTCAGTGGTGCGGATTGTAGAAAGAGAAGCTCCAGTATCAACAAGGAAAGGGAGAGAGAGATCATTTACAGTCAGGACACCTTCTCCAGTAGGGGACAGAGGTAATAAGGGAGCTAAAACTTTGTGAGGTTCCCCAGCATCCCGTCATTGTTGGGGTGAAAAATAGGGTTGGGGATCAGCTGGAGGAACCAGCGGGGGGTTCACTTGATTTCCCATATAATTATTAGGTCGTCTTGGACACTCTTTCTTCCAGTGTCCAGGCTGTTTACAGTAGTTACAAACCCCAGTTAATCCAGCCCCCCGCCCCCTTCCGCAACCCCATCCCTGTCCCCGGTGTGGTCTGCTTAGTCTTGAATAATGCTGTATCTGCAGAGCCATTAACTTTTGGGAGGACTGTTCCTCCTTTCCTTTTAAAGTGCGGTGGCAGTGCTCTGCTACTGCCAGCAATTTGTCCATGGTTTCAGTCTCCCATCCCACACTTATTCGTTTTAACATGCTGCCTGTGGCAGGGAGAAGACCATCAACAAATGCATGTGCCAAGGCCCCCTGCCCATTTGCATCGGGCTCTTGTATTCCTGAATGTTGTAGGAAAATATCAGTTAGCCGGGACCTATAGTCGCCTGGGCTTTCTCCTTGCCCTTGCTTACAGCAACGTATTGCTGTCCAGTTTGTTTTAGGAGACCACACTTTGGGAATCGCTTGATGCAGGCGCTTCCAAAGAGCCATACACCGGTCTCTGTATGCCGAATCTGGGCCAGTACTTTTTATGGTTGAGTGGCGTGCCTCAGCTGGCCAGTCTGCGGCAGTCAACCATTTTTCATAATAACTGGCAGGAGCTAACAATTTACACAGTTGGAGGAGGTCTGTCTCAGAGGGTTCATAGGTTTCACAGATTAACAGAAACTCCTCAGCAAATTTGACAGAGTTTTCCTGTGGTTTGGGAAAACTTTTAACTATAGATAAAAGTTCCGTACGAGTCCAGGGCTTATAATCCCATATGGACTCACTTTCTCCCATCTTAAGGACTCATAAGGGTGCCACAACAGTTTGACCAGAGTCTCTCATTAATCTCCCATCAGGTTCTCTTTTCCAAGAAGAGATGTCAAGAGAATCTTTGCGGTCTGCTTTGGATTTCTTCTTCATAATATTTTGCAGAGCTGCGAGGCCAATGAGGGTATCTTCTTCACTTTCATTATCTGTAGTCACTGAAGATTTTTCCTTTTCTGATTTCTTATTTGCGCAGGAGTATGGTGGGGGTCGGGTTTGATCCGGATCATTGCACAGGACTGGGCAAAGGGGAGCGCTCGGACTAGTGGGGGGAGAGACTGCGTCCAATTGAACTGTTAGTTTTTTGATAGAATTTTTAAGAGAGGTGAGTTTTGACTCAGCCCATCTATGATTTGCCTCTTCCCACCACTGCATGAAGCAGTCTACTTCTTCTCTCTCCAATTTGGTTTTTGGGAGGACGAGTTTGCTTTTTAAAGCGTCCACTCGATCCTTGTCCCAAGAACCTAACAGTGGCCACTGTAATTTGGGGTTCTCTAGAGCTAATTTGGACCATTTTTCAGGAAACCTACAAGAGTCCGGACCCCTCCTAAAATACACAAAATAAGCTGGAGTTCCCTTAGGGAACTGTTCTACCTTAGACTTCTGATTACCTGTCCAGGAGGACTTCACACAGCACTCACACAAGAAGGAAATTCGGGCTCAGCAGAGCGGTACCCAGTGCAACACACACAAAGGAGCCCACAGGCTACTGCCTCAACTGCCCTTGCTTTCACACCAGGGGTTATACCCAACGCATGGTGCAGCTGCAGCTGTGCAGATTCCACTTATTCAGACCGTGGGGACGGGGACCTCTTGGTCAGCCAGTCTCCGGACAGAGATGGCTCCCAGATTCACACACACACCACGGGGAAGACGGATAGACACAAAGACAAGACAGTCCTCAAACCGGTTAAAGCACAAAAATAATAATTACCTGAGACGTCTGATTCCAGATGCTTGATCCAAAGACCCCTACCCGAACAGAGTGGGAACCAACAAGTTCAATGGCATAGACTGCGCTGCTGCTGTGTACCTTTCTGTCTTGTGGAGGATCGCTTGGACTAAGCGTCCAGGCGCCGGCTGCCACAATCGTCCTGCAAGGCAGTCAGGGATCACACAGCCTCAGTGAAGCCGCTTGCCATCTCGGTGGAACCTCCAAATTGTCAAAGTTTGACTCAGACTCACAATTTATCAGACCACTCTGTTTTATTAGCAAAGCTGCTCTGCTAATACATTTAGAAGTGAGCCCCCCGAGTGGGGCTTGTGTCTCTTAATTTATACAGTTTTTTGGAGAACAAGTTACAGAGAAGTTACAGACAAAAGAAGAAAAAGATTTTAGTCACCACCCTTCGAGATCCCTGAGACCAGTCACGTATCTTCAATTACCTGCCACCCTTAACAATCTCCTTTAACAGCTTCCAGTTAACTAATTGCCCTTCACACCTTCCATTCTGATGCCTGCTTCTTAGACGTGCTGGCTCTATCTTAATTGCTTCTCCATTCAAAAGCTATCTGTCCCTACATGTGCTCCCTCAGATACTTTGTAACATATTTTGGCATGCCCTCTCATATACAATGTATCCAGCATGTCCCCTTATATAATGTTATACTTCCACACATGAATAGGTCGGAATATGAACAAGAGGCTGCTCGGCAGCTCTCCAACACCACTTTCTACAAGCCATTACCTTCTGATCCCACTGAGAGTTACCAAAAGAAACTACAGCATTTGCTCAAGAAACTCCCTGAAAAAGCACAAGATCAAATCCGCACAGACACACCCCTGGAACCCCGACCTGGGATATTCTTACATGAGCACTTACATGAGAGGAAAGTGATCAGGTGTAGGCATATTCCAATATTTGTGATTCTGTTCATAAAAAATTGTAAACCTGCAATATTGATTTATAATATTTATTAAATCTGCATTTATAATTCTTCTATTTGACATAATTGTAAATCTGCAATTAAATCTGCATTTATAATTCTATTTGACATAATTGTAAATCTGCAATATTGATTTACAATTCTGTATTAAAGCTTGCAAACCATACCTTGCAAACCGCTCAATTGGCTTTGCTTTCTCTAAATTGATACTTTCTCTCACTTGTTATTAAGATGGACGCTTGTAAAACCAAACCGCTCATATTGACTCTAAATTGATACTTTCTCTCACTTGTTATTAAGATTGACGCTTGTAAAACTAAACGGCTTAATTGACTCTGCTTTCTCTGTATTGGCGCTTTCCATTGATTGTAATTGAGATTGACGCTTATAAATGTAAACCAATCAATTAACGTTACTCTCTCAAATGGTTATGTTCAATTGGCTCTACTTTGCAAACGGATACTTTGTAATGGAGATTGACATGCTTGTTTGTAACACCCATGAAGAACCACGAATTGGAGCGGCACTCATAGAAATGTCACATAGAGACTCCCACACTCTATAGTTTGGATCAGGAATGTTAAAAAACGGGGAGTCTCAAATAAATAACACCTTTGTATAATAAAAGAAAGGCAATACTGAAGGAATGTTAAGACACAGGGAGTCTCAAATAAAATAACAACACTCGGTGAAATGAGAAATGTGTTTTTATTAAAGTAAGGAACGTATGTGAATGAATGGTGGGTTTTGAATAATCAGGGAAGTGCCAGCCTAGGAATTTAACATCAATTGGCCAAAGAAGACGCCAGGTGGAGACAACCAGAGAACCCCACCGGAGGGCAAACTGGGATCCACCCAACCAATTCAAAGGATGAAGAAAGCTGATGAGCACCTGACAGCCGTCCTGGAGCAGTCATGACTAACAATATGACAAAGCAAATTCCACGGACTGGCATAGGAAGAAATTCCTATAAAAATGGACACTAAGGAATGAGAACTTTGAGTCTCCAGTTCTGCCACTACCCTTCAGGAGTATCGGATGCGCACCTGACCTGGACTCGGCTCCACTCTCGTGTACAGGTTACCTGGCCAGTACTCTGTCATGAGCAACTTCTAGGCTGGTAACTATAAACCCCTATGCAGAACTGGTATGAATGAATGAATGAATATATATATATATATATATATAGTTAAGTAAGGAATAAGTAATGATAGGATAGTGTGAGTTTCATATTTCTTTATTATATTTACAATAAATGTGGCATTTTGCCTTGTCCCTTTAATAAGATCCTGCTGGTTTTTATTTTATTGGTATAACACAGGAATAGTCAGCATGGATTCACCAAGGGAAGGTCATGCCTGACTAATCTAATCTCCTTCTATGATGATATTACTGGTTCTATGGATGAAGGGAAAGCAGTGGATGTATTGTTTCCTGACTTTAGCAAAGCTTTTGACACGATCTCCCACAGTATTCTTGTCAGCAAGTTAAAGAAGTATGGGTTGGATGAATGCACTATAAGGTGGGTAGAAAGTTGGCTAGATTATCAGGCTCAACGGGTAGTGATCAATGGCTCCATGTCTAGTTGGCAGCCAGTGTCAAGTGGAGTGCGCCAGGGGTCAGTCCTGGGGCTGGTTTTGTTCAAGATCTTCATAAATGATCTGGAGGATGGTGTGGATTGCACTCTCAGCAAATTTGCGGATGATACTAAACTGGGAGGAGTGGTAGATACACTGGAGGGCAGGGATAGGATACAGAGGGATCTAGACAAATTGGAGGATTGGGCCAAAAGAAATCTGATGAGGTTCAATAAGGATAAGTGCAGGGTCCTGCACTTAGGACGGAAGAACCCAATGCACAGCTACAGACTAGGGACTGAATGGCTAGGCAGCAGTTCTGCAGAAAAGGACCTAGGGGTGACAGTGGACAAGAAGCTGGATATGAGTCAGCAGTGTGCCCTTGTTGCCAAGAAGGCCAATGGCATTTTGGGATGTATAAGTAGGGGCATAGTGAGCAGATGGAGGGACGTGATCGTCCCCCTCTATTCGACATTGGTGAGGCCTCATCTGGAGTACTGTGTCCATTTTTGGGCCCCACACTACAAGAAGGATGTGGATAAATTGGAGAGAGTCCAGAAAAGGGCAACAAAAATGATTAGGGGTCTGGAACACATGACTTATGAGGAGAGGCTGAGGGAACTGGGATTGTTTAGTCCGCAGAAGAGAAGAATGAGGGGGGATTTGATAGCTGCTTTCAACTACCTGAGAGGTGGTTCCAGAGAGGATGGTTCTAGACTATTCCGAGTGGTAGAAGAGCACAGGACAAGGAGTAATGGCCTCAAGTTGCAGTGGGGGAGGTTTAGGTTGGATATTAGGAAAAACTTTTTCACTGGGAGGGTGGTGAAACACTGAAATGCGTTACCTAGGGAGGTGGTAGAATCTCCTTCCTTAGAAGTTTTTAAGGTCAGGCTTGACAAAGCCCTGTCTGGGATGATTTAATTGGGGATTGGTCCTGCTTTGAGCAGGGGGTTGGACTAGATGACCTCCTGAGGTCCCTTCCAACCCTGATATTCTATGATTCTATGATTCTCCTGCTCCTGCAGTGTTGATTTTCTCTCCTTCACCGTCCTGCAACCTCTTCCTTCTCTTCCTGTTCAAATAGCAGCAGCAGTTGCTCTGGTATCTTAGACCTTGTCTACACTAGAACTGACTTCGGTATAATTTACGAATAATCCAACCCCCTGAGCGAAGTAAGTGATCCCGATCGAAGCGCTGTTGAGGAGAGCGCTATGTCGGCAGGAAAGCTTCTCCCGCTGACAGAGCTACGCCTCTCATGGCGAGTGGGGCAATTAAGCTGATGGGAAGAGCTTAGAGCATCTTCTAGTGTCGATGTAGCATTAGTGATGAGTAGCTCAGTGTCTAGATAAACCCTTTACTATGACCAGAACTATGAACAGAAGCGAAGTAACAAACTTGCAACAACTCTGCAGGATGGTGTGGTCCCCACTTCACACTGTTTAGCTCTGTGCTCAGAGCACTCAGCTGGGACCTGGGAGACCCAGATTCCGTTCTGTCCTGTCTGCCAGGGGGAAAGAGAAGATTTGAACAGGAGTCTCCCATGTCTCAGGAGGTGCTCTAACCACTGGGATATTCTGATCTGAGGCTCCCTCCGTTTCTCCTGTGGAAGCTGTTCTCCTGTGGATAAATAATGAAAGAGTGATTGGAGCAGGCAGACTAGACCCAGGGTCTCCTCCCAGGTGGATGCCCTGACCACTGGACTACAGAGTCCTTCACATTCTCTGGCCCAATGATTATTTCAGCACTTATCCACAGTGGAACAGAGTGGTATTTGTCTCTTGAGTGCCTGCTAGTAGTTGGCTGTGGTACTGCAATCTTTCCCCCACTCCTGGTGCCCCCTGTATGTTGCTGACCTCACAAGGCATGTCTGCAGTGACTCACACCTCCAGCCAGGTCTCACAGTCAAAAATGAACCCCTTCCCGGGTAGCAAAGAGCTCAGCGAGCTGTCTGCCTGCCTGCCTGCCCTCACCAGGGTCTTCAGCCCCATCTCAGGGCCCTTTAAATACAGCCCTTTCCTCCAGTTTCTAGAGGAGTCTTGTCCCCTGCCCAGGGCTCAGGCCACTTCATCACTGGGGGAACCCAGGCCCACTCACAGCTCCAGATTCCAGCCCAGGGATCTTGTCAACAGCAAGCGCCTACTGCTTCCTTTAATTAATTCCTGCTACATTCCCTGGGCCTCTCCCCACCTCCACCTCGTAATGGTTTCAGCTCCTCTCACTCCCCAGTTTAGCTCATGCAGCCTATCAAATGCCTTTTGGCCAGAGCTGAGCACACTTCTTTGCTCCTCCACCCCCAGCAAGGAACTGAGCAGCTGAGGTCCTGCAGCTCCTTTTTATAGGAGGCTGCTGGGCTCTGACTGGCTGCTTCCATGAGGCTTCTCTAGGCAAGCCCAGAGGAGCCCCCTCTGCTGCTCCTTCCTGGGGCAGGGAGTAGGACTGCAGGGCCACCAGGAGGAGGCCACAAGGGGCCAGGTACACCCCATCACAAAGAGGCCTCCAGATTTTGGATGCCAAAGTCCTGGGTTTGTTTGGGTGTCAAAGCCAAACTCCTGGGGTTTGATCTGATAGGCCCTAGAAACACTCCGGGGAGTGAGGGGAGACATTGGGGAACGGTGGAGGGAATGAGGGGAGAAGAACAAGGATCACGATCACTCCACCCAGCAGAAATGGGGCTTGGGGTGAAGAGAACTGGGCTGTGTGAGAAGAGACAAAGGGCAGGAAAGCTACCGAGCATGTTATGAGAACCTGTCTAGACCAGAAAGTTGATTCACCTCACCCCACTGAGCCGTCTATAGATATGGTCTTGTGTTTTAATGCTGGGCTGGGGGTCTGCTCTTCCCCAGGGTCCCCCTTCATGTAAGGGGCACTCTTTGCTGTTTGATTCCTGAGCCTTTCGGGTGGAATGAGGTCACATTTTCAATTCTCTGCATCCACTAGGGCTAGAAACTTAACTTTATTTTTCTTAAATGAAAGCCAAAGTTCTCATCTAGCCATTGGATGCCAGGAGCTGGGCTCTTGGAAACCCCAAATACCAGGAGACCCATGATAAAATCACGTGGTGGCAATACGGAGGCTGAGACTTTCAGAGCAGTCATGGGGATTTAGATCCATAATTCCCTGAATTGAAGAAGTGCCTAAATGAGCAGTTCTCCAATGGATTTTTGCTCTGTCTGCCCATGCAGTCATAGCAATTTCACAGTGGCCACAGCTTGAGCAGTTATAATATTGCACTGACAGCATTGCGGCAGAATGATGAGGGCAGAGGCAGCACAGACCAGATGTCACTCATTGCATGACATTGGTACCCTGCTAGCAAGAAAAGCTACCTGGAGAGGAAATACGCAGGAGGAGCAAGCCTCCAATGCAGTTAATGGGCTGTCCAGGCCAGCTGTAGTCCCTGGGAGGGGAGCTAGGGTTGCAGATACCTTGTAGATCTCCACTTGTTCTTCAGGCAAGCCCAGTTGGCTCCGTATTGCCCATGCGCTCATCCTACAGACCAATCCAATGGAGACAGCAAGAAAGGAGTAAAATGGGATCAAGGGCTACAGAATGGGGCAGCAGCAACAGGGACCAGAGCTACAGAATTCTGCAGTTTACAATATTTTATTTGGTTGCTTAAGTCTATAAAGAGAAAAATTGTAAATGACCATCTAACAGTCCTCCCCTCCCCCAATAAAATCAATTAATGCATCTAACAGTGTTCAGTGAAGGTCCCATAATCCTGAGGAAATGCCAAATCCTGGGGCAGGTTGCTGGGCCTCTCCTCTGCCCCTGCCCTTCCAGCAGTAGAACTGCTGCATGTTTTTAAGTGTCACAGGAGCCTCTTACCCTGTGAGCAGCTTCTTTTGAGAGGGGTCAAAGGCATTAAACCAGCCAGGGATTTTAATGCCACCAGGCCATTATCATCCAGTCCCGTGATTCCCAAACACATTTTTGCTTTAGTTGGCCACAGCAAACTCAATGCGGCTGCTGCTGTGACAGTTAAATTGTCCTGCGAGGGCTGGGGGGAGGGGGAGTTCAATGAGCAGAGGTGTGTTGGGGCTCCTGCTCTGATCAGGGGGCAGGCTCCAGTCTAGAGTTTCTGTTGAAGTATTTTTTAGAACAGCTTGCGAAGGGATGCCCAGAGCTTCAGCTGGGTGCGCTTTGGTTGTCGACTGTAAGAGCATTTCTTGAGATTTGATCCTGGGAACCACACGGATACATTTCAGGTCTTACGCTCAGCATCCCCCTGCTAAACTTTGTCGTTTCAATCTCACTTTCCTACTTGTAAATCCTTTTCTTGTCAATGAGGCCCCTAGGGTTGGCTGCAGGATAAAGTGGCACATGTGTAATTTAAATCAGTGTTTAAACGTGCATTCTCTTCCTCCCAACATACTAGTTTGCACCAGAGCCAACCTCACCTCCAGGCTGCTCCCCCACGCCAACCAAACTCTCTGCTACCTCCCCTGGGGCAGATGCTTCTGCCTCCCTACCTCTCCTATATGTCCCCTCCTGTCAGCTTCTCAGTGGGGATGGCACTAGTCTCACACGCACCACCAGTCCCTGCTACTGACCAAAGGAACCCCTGGCCCACACTTGCTACAACCTCCGCACCCCTTTACCCCCCTCCCTACGGACCCAGCTCCTTCCAGGTCTCTCCTCCCCCAATGGCTTCAGTGCCCTCCCCGCCACACTGCCCCCACCTGCCTTGCTCCAATCCCTACAGCCCCAGCCCCTTCTGGCTCCAATCACCTCAGCACAAACCTGCTCCCTGTGGTCTCCCCACAAGCTCCCCAGCAATGGCTGTGGAAGGTGGGGGGTCCCTCTTGCCAACCGCACACCCACAGCACCTCCCTAAGCAACAACCCCCTCAGACTCTCCAATGTTACCCCCCGCAACCTCCTTTGCAATGGCCATGGTGCTGTCCGGGCTCCCCTCCTCCATCATAGCCTTCAGTGTCCTCATTCCCAGCCCCTCCTCAAGGACCGTGGTGCTGCTGTCCAGCCCCCTGTCAGTCACTATAGCCCTGGGGCACCTCACAGGAGCCACTGGATCCCAGACCTAGACCCCCCAGAACTAGAAACTGGCTGTGGCACTCTGGGCCCCGCTAGCTATCGAGTCCTCCCCCAAAGCCCACCAGACAATTCTGTGACCCCACACACACCACAGCCTCCTCACTGCCAGTCTCCCCTCCCCCAGTTCCTCCCTCATCACACACCCCTGGGGTGTCCCTTCAGCCCCACCCCCCAGAATTACACATGGAGCACACCCCTTCCCCTGCCCCCAAAGGCCAGGCCCGGCCTTCTGTCCACAGCCACCCCCCACTCCGCTCCGGCTCCCCCGTGTCGGAACCGGACCATCGCCCCAGGTCCAGTGGGGAGGGCAGCCGGGAGAGGGCTGCCGCAGCCCCTTCTGGTGCCTCAGACCCCGTCTCCCGTCCCTTTGATTTCTTCATGACAACATGTTATTAACGTTTCTTGGGAGTGTTTTCTGAGTCCAAAGATGTGAGTTTCTTTGTCTTGCAGGAGGATTGTTTTAAAAGCTGATCGTCTTTCTACTGTGAGTCTTTTCATCAGTGTGAGGGATGAATGCTTTCCAGATGGAGAGTCTGCTGGGGAGATGGTTGGTTGGGTTTGGGGGGGGGGTTGGTAATATTTGAGGTCACACATATATCGATAACTGCATGAGTTACAGACTTCTCCCCCCCCCCCCCAGCCAACGTTCCATGGATCTTGCCTGAGCCCCCCCGCCCCCCATCCCAGGGCAGAAGCCTGAATCCTGAGCCCCACCGCACCTGGGAAGGTTGGAACTCCCACCGGTTGCCTGCTCCTACAGGGCTGATGACTCTGGAAGTGGGTAGGGACCAACCCCTGCAGGCAGCCCCTGGGGAACAGCCATTGCTTTGCTGCCCCCGACTCCCCCTCAGTTCCAGCCCAGGAGGGCAGGCTCCAGGCACCAGCGTTCCAAGCAGGTGCTGCGGCAGCACTGGCAAAGGGGGCATTCCGTGTGCCATCAGGGTGGCCCTCGTCTTTCCGCGGCCGCACCTTTACTCTGCAGGCTGGTCACAATGGTAGTGGTGGGGTCACATAGGCAGTTGCCCTCAGTGACCATCAGAGGTCGCTGCAGCAATGAGAGGGGGGATACATGCCAGGCATTGCCGCACCTGGCCACCAGGAGTCACTGCTCCAACAAGAAGACACCTACAGGGCTCTCCCGTGCCTGGCCAGCAGGGGTCACTATCACAGTGCTGGGGGGGAGATACACATAGGGCACTATCCTACCTGGTCAGCAGGGGTCAGTGCCCCAACAGGAGCGATATTCACCATGCAATGCCTCACCTGGGCACCAGGGGGTCCTGCACCCTGACACCGACCCACACATATCCCTGGGGAGCAGGCGTGTGCCTGTGTGTTACTCTGCACTTTAAGGAATGAGGCAAAGGCTAATTTTATTTAAATTTCTGATGGTGAAAGCTCTGAGTTACAACCCTCACCTTGCTGAGCACCTGCCCATAGCCAGAGCAGTGTCCCCGATGACAGCAGAGACCCCATAACACAGAGACCCAAAGGGGAAGCAGCTTTTAGGTGAAGCGATGACAGACTCTGGGGAGGGGTTCTGGGGAAGCAGAGAAAGATCAACTAACTACAGAGGGGAAAATCATAATCTATCAGGGAGAAAGAACTGACTCCGTGAGGACATCACACCAACTCCAGCCAGGCTGGGATACCAGCAATTCAGGGCTGGAGCAGCTCCAGCAAGAGGCTGGGCGGAGGCAGGTGACCACAGTCTCTCTGCCGAGCAGGCTGCTTTGGGTGCAAGGAGGGACAAGGAGCCCCTACAGCCAGGGTCTTGCTGCCCAAGGAGGGGGAGATCTGGGGCAGTCTTTGGAGGAGCTGGTTCAGCATCCGTGAGCCCGCTGGCTTCTCCAGGCCTGAGCACTCCAGCAGCACCCTGTGCACAGCTGTACGCTCGGGATGGAGGCACCAGTGTAGCGCTACAGGGCCTGACTCTGCTGAGTGCTGCCTGCAAGAGACGGGGCAGAGTCCAGGGCAGATGGGGGCAGGAGATGACAGGGCCAGCACCCATGAGCTGAACCCATCACACCTCTGGCCCATGACGTCACCATCCGTCCCTGCAGCTCTCCACCTGTCCGGCTGTCTATCCAACCCTAAAGCCCCCCATCCGCCCCCACTGTATGCAACATATAGCGCTTCACCCATCTGCCTCACACACTCATCTATCTCCTCATGCATCCTACTGGCCCTCTGGGTGTCCGTGCAGTGCCCAGCACAAGGAGGTGTGGACAGGGCCCGATTAACCTTCTGTGAGCCTGGCACCAAACATATATGTGGGTCCCCATGGGGTAATGGGGTATGGCACAAGGGGGGGTTGATCACCAGAGCCAGGGGCCAGCAAGGGGTAAGGCACAGGGAGGTGCGGGGAGGGAGACACAGCTCCGGTCTGCACAGCCCCACACAGGGGCTCTGTTTGCAAACCCGCAGCCACCAGACACATACTGGCCCACCCAGCCCTGTGCTGCCAGCGTGCTCTGCCATACCACCCCCCTGCCCATTGCTCCCCACCCTATTATGCCCAGCAACTCCCATGCCCAGTGCCCCCTCACCCAGAGATCTGGCTCACAGATCCCTGTGCCCAACACTCCCCATTGCCCAGTGCCCCTCTCATAGCCCCCCCACAACTGCCCAGCACCCCATATTCCTGAGGAAATTCAGCACCAAAAAATTAAAAATTCTGTGCACTATTTTAAAATTCTGCAAACGTTATTTGTCAATAAATGAATGTGGAAGCTCCGGCCTGGCAGTGGGAAGCAGAGGCCACTGGCTGCGTGGAGGTGGGAGATCACCCTGCAGCCTTCCCCCTCCCCTCCCGGGATAGGGACTCGGCCGTGAGGCTGCACCCGACCCTGACACAGTGTAAGGGATAAACCTGCCGCAGAAACACTCTTGGCCACTGCCCCTGCGCCAGGTGTGGGCAGACAGGCTCAGCCTGGCAGGATCCAAGTGTGAAGGGGCTCAGTGTGAGGGGATCCGGGTGGGGTAAGAGGGTTCTGTGTGGAGCAGTCGGGGTGAGGTGGCTCACTGCGGGATCTGGATGCACAGGGGCTTGTTGGGGGCCTCCAGGTGCAAGCGCAGTGGGACTCTGCAGAGGGCTCCAAGTGAAGGTGGTTGGGGCTCAGCAGGAGGTGTGTAGGTGTGGGGAGCTCAGTGCAGGACGGGTCCGGGTGCAGGGGAGGTAGGGCTCGTTGGAGTGCGGGTCCAAGTGCAGCAGGCTGGGGCTCTGTGGGGTGTGTGTCCGGGGGGCTTATCGGGGTGGTCCAGGTGCAGGGGAGGTGGGGGCTTGTCAGGGTGAGGGTTCGATGGGCCTGCTTAATGGGGAGCCTCAGCTGCTGCCAGGGGGATGCTGCATGCCGGGCTCCCGCTTCCCCCTTCCTCCGCTTCCTCCATCCCCTTCTCTTCCCCATCGCCCCAGCCCTCCTCATCCCACCCCCTTCCTTCCCTACAGCTTATTTACCCGCGCTCCCCCCACCCCGCCCTGTCCCAGCACACGCACTCACTGCGGCGTGCACTCACTCACCTGCAAAGTCAGCAGAACTGAGAGCTGGGGGTGGCTCTCTTTCCAGCAGAGCTCCTACAGCCAATCAATCAGCACTGAACAAATATCGCAACACTAACACCTTCCAGGCCAGATTTTAGCAGAGAGCCTCTAAGCCTCACTGCGGGGAGCTTCCCCCCACCAGCCCTGAACAGAATATCGCTGCCAGCCTCCAGCTCAGGGTTGAGCCTTCACTTCCTCCCATGCAGCTCTCAGAGAAAAAGCTCCTTCGGTTCCTTGAAGGGGAAAATCCACAAACAAACCTTCCCTTTGCTCTCACACCTCTAGGGGCCCAGGCCAGCCAAGTATCCATCCCAGCCCATGGAGGGGTAGGAGTTCCTGCTGCTCCCTGTTGACAAACACTGACCTTGCGCTGCACTGGGGGGGGCTGGGGGAGCTGCCCCATTTTCGACATGTACGTCCTGTTTCTGGGAAGGAAGAACTACGGCCCTAGTGTTAACTCCCTGCTGCATCGTGCTCTGCACAACGCCAGAGCCTCACCGGGCCGGAGCCTCCTTTGTCAGCCACCTGTGAGAGGAGCAGGCTCATTTCCACAAGACTTGGGGAGTTCAGAGAGACGGGGCAGAGGACGAAGTCTAGAGACACCAGTGGGAGCCCCATGCCCTGAGCTAAGAGAGCTAGTGCCCGATAAAAGAGCCTTCACCGTAGAGCTTCCACCACCCGCGGCGGAGAGGAGCCAGCAGTGGCCAGGGGGGTCAGGGGGCAGAGAGGAGCCCCGGGTCTGGCTGGCCAAGAGGAGCGAGCAGTGGGCAAGAGGGGAGAGGAGCTAGTGGGTAGTGGGGCCTCGGGGCACATGGCAAGTGGAGGGGGCCAGGCCGGGACCCCTTCTGAGCTTGGGCCCAGTGCCACAGTGCCAGTGGCACTGTTGGAAACCCAGTACTGGGCGTGGACCTCGAGCGAGGCTTTTGGGTGATGCAGTAATGGCGCCAGGGATGATAAGGGGGGTTCTAGGCCTCTCTAATCCCAGCCCCATTTCTTCTGTGCCCAAATGACCATGAATTCACCCCTCTCCGTCTCAGACCCCACAGCCCCAAAGACATGACTGGCCACTCATGCTGTGACCCAGTTACACCAATGAAGTCTCCCCAAACTCTCTAGAAAGATAGGGGGTGGGAGGAGCAACCCAGTAGGTTAGCCCAGTAGGGCAGAGACCATGGCCATAGGCAGATAGACCCAGCCTAGCCCAGAGGAGACTGGGGGAGGGAGAGCAGAGGAAGAGGATGCAGGCAACTGAACATAACAAGTGTCCATGAAAGGAGAGAGAGAGTTTGAGTGTGAGTTGGCCAACACAGTAGAGAAGACAGAGAGAGAGAGAGAGAAACCTAGGAGGAAGGAAAGAAACTCAGAACAGGGAGTCACCCTCATGGATTCAACCTTCTGCTAGGGAGCACACCACACTCCTGGCCAGAGAGATGATCAGCCCCCGCAAATGGCAACATCATCTCCCTTGAAGACACAGCTAGTCTGTGCACCTGCACCCAAAGGAGTCACTCTGCACAGGAGACGATTGTCTCTTCCCCTGCCCTTAATACCATGCGCAGCTCACAGCCCCGGAAGAAAACTAACCTGGGAAGAGCTGAGGAAGAGTGTGCCGTCACCGCTGACTCACACCCAGTGCTGGGAAAGGCAGAAAGCTCAGGACTGTTCATCTCTGCTTACCAGGATGTCCATCCTGCTCAGCTCCACTTCTTCCAGCTTCTCCTCTGCCTGGGGCTCCTGGGCGATTCATCTGCAAGCACAGGAAATAACCGATGAGCAAGGCAGCCCTGCCCACAGCTCTACTGGTGCACGAGAGCTCAGCCTCCCTCCGTCTCCCATATGCTCTAGAGCAGCCCCACGCGATGAAAAGAGACAGAGCCAACAGGCTGCGTGGCCAGTCACCCCACCTCCCCCACTGTCACCTCCAGGACCTGGTATGATTCTTTTCCCTCCCGCCAGATGGTGCAGGCCTCGAGAACAAGCCTGTGGGGATCAATGTGCACTTCTCCGGCCCAGGGCCTGTGGTAGGAGGCAGTAAAAAGAGAGAGAGGGTGAGCTGGACAGGTCTTGCCTGGCATCAAGACATACACACACACACACTTCTTTTCCCTTGGTGCCAAACACAATGCAAGAAGGAAAAACAAAAGTTACCGTCACACTCTACCGTGATGGCGGGGCTCTTTTTTTCGCATCTCCCACACCCCAGGGATCTACTCTGAACCCCCTTCCCATGATGTTCTCGGAGCTACAATTAGAAGCATCCCAGTGCACCTGCACCCAAAATCGTCACTCTGCACAGGAGACTCTTGTCCCTTCCACTGGTCTTAACCCCGCAGAGCCCTAGGCCCAGCTAGGATGCACCTTATTATTCTTGAGTACTGGGGCGCTCATTCTCTCCTTCCTATCCCTCTTGGACTCCATCTGTGAGAGAGGACAGGGAAGTGTTTCAGACACAGACATCCTCCCCAGCTCTCTGTGCCCTGGGCTCACACCTGGTTGTCTCCCCAATCCTTGGCATTGTCCAGCATGTCTCCCTCCACAGAAGTCACCTGGCCTCGTCTTAGACACCATCTTCATATTGCTCTTCTCCTTCCCAGAGCTCCTGCTCTGCTCCTCAGACCCATCTGTCCTCAGCTCTGCAGGCAGAGGTGAAGGGGCACCATGGGATCACACACGCCCCATTCCAGACACCCCATCGCATCCACAGGGCTCCCAAATGGTTGAATATGAAAAGTGCATGAATATGCTGAAAATTGCCAGTTGGGGGGAGCTGAGCCCCTCCAAACACACACACACCCTGCCCTTAAGGCAGGAGGGGGCAGGAAGGATTGAGTGGGATGCCCTCAGGGAAGGGGGCAGAGCAGGGTGGGGTGGAGGTGGGGCTGGGGCCTTGGGGGAGAGGGCAGAGCTGGGATGGGGGACTTACTGGCAAAACCAAAAGGCAGCACCTATGCCAGGCCTGATGTCAGGTTACTAACTTTCTGCACAATACCGAACCCCTTAGCCCCGCCCCTTCTCCTCAGGTCCTGCCCCGCCCCTTCTCAGAGGCCCCGCCCCCAGTTCACTCCATTCTCCCTCCCTTAGTGGCTTGCTCTCCCCCACCCACACTCACTATCACTGGGCTGGGGCAGGGGGGTGGGATGCAGGAGGGGTGAGGGCTCTAATGGGGGGTGCAGGCTCTGGGGTGAAGCCAGAAATGAGGGGTTCAGGGTGCAGGATCGGGCACCGGGCTGGGGCAGGGGTGCAGGACCGGGTGAGGGCTCCGGCTGTGTGTGTGATCTTCCCCTTTCCCTGAGCCATGTGTCTGCCCCCCACGCACAAGGCCTCCTGCTGACGCACAAGGCCTCGTGCTGACGGGTCACCTGGCTCTCCGCTGACAGCTCAGGGGTCTGGGGTCCTCTGGCCCTGAGACCCCACTATAACTCCAGGGTTATTTCTCACGGGTTAAAGCCCAACTGATGCTGAGCTGAACACGTCCCTCATGGGTCTGGGGTTCAACAGTCCGAACTGGCTCTGCGTGTGGGTAGAGTGCATGGGTCTGAGTGAGACCCATGCACCAACATGGCTGAAACACACAACTCTGCATCCTGGGGGTTTCTATCCCCCTCATTCCTCCCACGGGGGCCTGGCCCATCTCCTGTACGGCCAGAGACCTGAGGGGCAGCAGTCAGGGTGTTGGGAGAGGGTCTGTTTTCTCTGGCTAGTGACTGCCCCAGAGTCACTCCCACCAGCTCCGATTGCCTTGCGCAGCAGCTGCCGTCCTCTGAAGACTGGCTGGGGATTTGACTCGGAAGAGGCACTTGGGAGCTGGAGTGACCATAGGTCAGACATTGCAACATTAGAGCCAGAACATCCAGGTCTAGATTTTCAGGCCAGTCAAGACAACAAAATAATCCAGTGTGACCCCCAGACACATGACACCCAGCTGATCCAGGCAAGTCACTTGTGCCCCATGCCACAGGGGACGGCAAAAACTCCAATATCCCTGCCAATCTGACCTGGGGGAAATTCCTTCCTAACCCCCCAAAATGGATATCAGTGAGACCCTGAGCATGTGAGCAAGGCCCACCGGCCAAGCACCGGAGAGAAATTGTTTTCTATATCACCTGAGAGCACTTGCTTCAGCATCTCCTGCCCCCTCCTGCCCCCTCCACGTGGAGTGGAGAATCCATCATTGCCCTGGGTACCTTGTTCCAATGTTTAATCACCCGATCTCAAATGTGTCTCAAATTTCTAATGTCAGTTTCTCTGGCATGAACTTCCAGCCATTGGTTCTTGTTCTGCCTTTCGCTGCTCGGTTAAAGAGCCCTTTCGTACCCAGGTTTCTCTTTGTGAGGGGATTTACGCACTGTCATCAAGTGACCTCTTGGTCTTTGTGAGAAACTGAACAGATTCAGCTCTTGTATCGCACTGAAAGTCAACTTTTCAGCTCCTTTTTTTTTTTTTGGGGGGGGGGGGGTTCTCTGTCCCCTGTCCAATTTTTCATTCTTCTTTTAAAATGCGGCCAACACGACTGTATGCAAGATTCCGGTGTTGGTCTGACCATGGTGGTATACAGAGATATCTCTGGTGCCCTATTTCTAGTCACTATTCTCCTTGTCTGTGCATCCAAGGATGGCCACAGCATCGCACGGGGATTTCATGCTGAGTTGTATGTCCATTATGACACCTAAATCCTTTACCAAGTCACAGAAGTCCAGCCTTCCTCCATATTAAAGCTCAGTGTGTTTGAATGGACACAGCTCCCCAAGTGCTCCGTCACACACACAAGGGAATCCCCCACTCAGCCACCTTCACCTGCTGCTGGTCTCTTTTCTCTTTCTTTTTCTCCAGGATCTGCATGTGTCATTCTGGGGGCAGTTCTCCTCCTCTCTTTGCCTGTGAGCAATGTGACCCCCCCGGACAGACTGACCAACCCAGGATTCCTTCAGCCTGAAAGCAGAGGGGAGCCTTCACTCACTCCCTCTTTATGGCTCCAGTCTCAGGACCTAAATTCCCTGCCACAGCCCAAAAATCCACACTGGGCCCCACTCCTCTCTCTGGCGATTTCCCTTCTCCCACAGACCTGTCCTGAGGACACAGGCCTGGGGCCAGGTGAGCAGAGCCCCTGAGATTTCCCTTCGCAGTCTCTGAGGGTCAGGTCGCCCCATTATGCAGCTTGGTAATGTCGTCTTTTCTTCTCTTTCAGAAGTAAATTGTTGTATTTCTAATCTCTTTATACGACCCCCCCCCCCAATTTGCTGCTTCCAATTCTCTGCTGTATACACGAACACTGGACTGGGTGAGGAGTCTGGAGCCATCCTGCACTGGGTACGTGGGAGGCTTGTAGGATCAGACCCTAAAATAGCTTTGGAGGGAAATTCTAACCCCGCCTTCCCATCCCGACCTGTGCAGAGGAGCTTTCGACCCCAATCCCTGCCTGTCACTGCCCCACACCCTTCCTGACGGCTGCCCTACTTCACTCTCTTCCTGCCATATTGGGTCCACCAATAAGTTGCCAGGGAAAGACAGCTCCCTTCTCTTACTGTTAAAGGTCAGGTGGGCCAACTGGGAGCTGAAGACAGGGGCAGGGGCAGAAGCCCATGCTCTGTTGTCCTGCTGGGGAGCTCAAAATCAGGGACCCGCCTCAGGTAAAGGTGCCAATGCCCTCCCAGAAAACAAGCCACCCCTGCACAAAGGAGGAGGAAAGGGCCTGCCAAAGCCTGGGATTGAACCAGGGACTTTTAGATCTTCAGTCTAACGCTCTCCCAACTGAGCTACTTCGGGAGCTCCATGGCTCTCTTTTGGCCTGCTGCTTCTCTGTCCGGGATGTTTTTGTCAGCTGTGGCACACAAAAAGGACATCTTTGTGAGAGGCCCATGATGGCAAGACTCGCTTTTGCCTGCTTTGCTCAGCTTGACTTGCTTCCTCACTCTGTTCCTGCCTTAGTTCCCGGGTTGACCTAGTGGTGGAAGGGGACGAGGGGCCAGTGGTACAGGGAGGAAGTTGAGCTGGACCCTGAGCTACACTCGACCCTGGGGCAAGAGTCTGGCCACCACTTGCCACCCCACCCTGTTGTCCTGGCTTCCCCTACTGGACATCATTTAGGGAGGGAAGTGGGGCTTCTGCCTCCCCTCCCCGATTTTCATACCGCAGAGGAGTGCGAACAGGAAAACAAACGGCTGCTCCACACTCCCACCAGAGGAACCCAACACCCTTAGCTGTGGCTGAGCGAGAAGTGTCTGTTGGGTGACAGGGCTGTCCCTGAGGAGCTAGAACAGCAGCTGCCGCCTCCCCCTTGGCTCCAGGCTGTGGGAAATGCTCATTGCCTGGCTGCATGGGCGGAAGCTGCTCCATTCTCTGGAGAGCGTCTGTATTGTCTGTCAACACCCCGTCTTCACTGAGCCAGTTTGATAAGGTCCCAAGTACCCCCTCTGGCTTGGCAGCTCTGAGACCCTCTCCCAGCCCTGAAGAAGAGCCCTGCCTGGCTCAAAAGCTTGTCTCTCTCCCCAAGAGAAGTTGCTCCTATAACAGTCATTACCTCCCCTGCCCTGTCTCCCTGGCATTCTGGGAACACGTGAGTGGCCACCTTCATATCCTGAGTTGCCCCCAGCCCCTCCCATCTTCCCCTAACCCCAACCCCCAAAGGCACCCCACCTGCAAACCCTATGGAGACTGGGGGAAGCGCAGGGCAGAGGAGGGGAGGGGAAATCCCGGGGCCACAAGCTCAGTAACTGGGTGAGGCTGCCCCTCAGGTGAGAGGGGAGTGAGCCAGTGCATCATGGGAGATGTAGGGTCTCCCCCACCTGCTGCAGGCCCCAGTGCATCATGGGAGATGTAGGGTCTCCCCCACCAGCTGCAGGCCCCAAGGGATCATGGGAGATGTGGTTTCTCCCCTGCCTCCATCTCCCGCCAGTCGCTGCCAGGCCCTGCCCCGCCTTCCCATCTTTCGAGTGAGGGGCCGGCAGGGCGACGCCGGAAGCAGAAGCTGCCGTGAAGCTGGGGAGGCCCCCCGTGGGGAGATGTTGTCTCCTCGCCCCGCCCCAGCTCCAGCGCGCTGCGGGGAGCGGGCTCCAGCCGGTGCAGTGCAGCGGGGACCCCCAGCCCTGCCCCTCCTGCCCACGCACTCCCCGGCCCTGCCCGGTCCCTGCTCCACTCGCTCCCCGGCCAGGGAAATGGCGGGGTGCGCTTCACCCGCTGGGGGTCCGTTAGCGCGATTCCCGGGAGAGGTCGCTGCCGAACCGGAAGTTCCCCGTGGGACTCGAAAGGAGCGGGCACCGGGGCAACGTACTTCCGCTCCCTGCCGCCGGTCCGTTGCGCGCCCGGGTCCGCCCCTCACTTCCGGTCAGTGCTCCTGGTGGGGCTCTAGGGGCGCTGCGGGCCGGGGGAACGAGGCGGGAGGAGCCCGGAGTCCCCCAAGCCCCAGCCAAGGCAGTCATATCCGGGCGCTGCACCCAGACCCTGCCGCTGCAGCCCGGCCCCGCCAGGGGGTGACTCGCGGCGCCTCTGGATGTGCTGCCTCCCTGCCCGGTCCCGGGGCTGGGGCGGGGCCGGCCTGGGACACCCAGTGCCCGAGTGCCCCAGGGTTCGCACCCGCCCCCCGGCCCCAGCGTGTCATGGACCCGGGTCTGCCCCGAGCACCGCGGAGTCCCCGACCCCCGAGTCTGCAGCAGAACCGCGTGTCTGGCGTGACGCTGCGGGCCCAGGACATGCCGCCTTCAGAGGGTGCGGGGAGTCGGGGTCCCGCGTTGGCAGCCTCGGTAGGGCTGGCTGAGCCCCTCCACAAAGCTTCTCCTTCGCGGGGTCCCAGGCCGGGGAGTCCGTCACCCCGCAGCGCCAACGGGGGAACCAGCCGAGAGCCCCTCACGGGCGGGGGGGATGGGGGCTTTACGCGTAGGAAGCTGCTTCGCCGCGTTGCCCGGTTTGCTTTTCTTCTCCAGAGCTCGCAGCTGCTCTGTAAGGACAGGAAATAGCTTGTTTCATTATAAATCTACAAATATGTGATCAAAATCCTCCTTATTTAGAATAATATGGACACTGACCCTTGCCATGAACATGAAGACACTGGGTTTGGTGGTTCACGCTTCCTTCCTCCAGGCCGGTGCAACCACTAGGCAAAGTAGGCAGCCGCCTAGGGCGCCAAGTGGTTGGGGGCGGCCAAAAGTGCGCTCTGGGGAGCGGTGGAGCGGAGGTGAGCTGGGGCCGGGGGGCGCGGGGAGGGCCACCTGCAGCAAGTACCTGGGGGGAGGGGGCAGCGCACAGGGGAACCGCTCCCCTCCCCAGCTCATCTCTGCTCCACCTCCTCTCCTGAGCAACGCCCTGCTTGGCTTCTCTTCCTCCCAGGCTTGCCCGCCAAACAGCTGATTGGTGCCTCAGACCTGGGAGGCGGGAGAAGTGGCAGCAGGGGCATGATCGCGGAGGAGGCGGAGCAGAGGTGAGCTGGGGCGGGGAGCTGCAGCGTGGGGGGCGCCTCAGGGCGGAGGGGAGCTGCCACAGGGCTTGGGGGGGGGGGGCGGGCACAAGGTGGAAGTTTCACTTAGGGTGCAAAACATCCTTGCACTGGGCATGCCTGCCTCCAGTAATAAAACTTTCAGGAAAGCTCCAAATTATTAACCAATTGTTTATAAAATACATTTTATATTGAACTTGTTTTCAAGCAATAACCAAATCTCTCTGATCTTTATCCATTTCAAACAGTAATTATACCAGTTTTCCCTAGTTTCCAATGTGGGGCTTCAAATAGATCTTTGCATTTAAAAGCTCATCTAACAATTGTGTAACTGTATCAAGTGTCAGAGTAGCAGCCGTGTTAGTCTGTATTCACAAAAGAAAAAGGAGTACTTGTACCACCTTAGAGACTAACCAATTTATTTGAGCATAAGCTTTCGTGAGCTACAGCTCACTTCATCGGATGCATAAAAGTGGAAAATGCAGTGAGGATGTTTTTATACACACAGACCATAAAAAAATGGGTGTTTATCACTTCAAAAGGTTTTCTCTCCCCCCCACCCCACTCTCCTGCTGGTAATAGCTTATCTAAAGTGATCACTCTCCTTACAATGTGTATGATAATCAAGGTGGGCCATTTCCAGCACACATCCAGGGTTTAACAAGAACGTCTGAGGAACGGGGGGGGGGAGGGGGAGGGTAACAAGGGGAAAAAGGTTACCTTGCATAATGACTTAGCCACTCCCATTATGTGAGCCCAGGGCGCAAAGAGAGCTGGGGGAGGGTGTCTGTGTCTGTAACACTACCCTGTCCTCTCTCACAGATGGAGTCCAAGAGGGATAGGAAGGAGAGGACGAGCGCCCCAGTACTCAAGAATAATGAGGTGCATCCTAGCTGGGCCCAGGGCTCTGCGGGGTTAAGACCAGTGGAAGGGACAAGAGTCTCCTGTGCAGAGTGACGATTTTGAGTGCAGGTGCACTGGGGTGCTTCTAATTGTAGCTCCCAGAACATCATGGGAAGGGGGTTCAGGGTAGAGCCCTAGGGTGTGGGAGATGCAAGAAGCAGAGCCTCACCATCATGGCAGAGTGTAACGATAACTTTTGTTTTTCCTTCTTGCGTTGTGTTTGGCACCAAGGGAAAAGAAGTGTGTAAGTGTGTGTGTGTGTATGTTGAAGGGTGAGGGGGGCGGGGACAGAGTCTGTCCTGGTGGAGAGATGGAAAGCGAGTGAGAGCGCAAGCACTGTTAATGCCAGGCAAGACCTGTTCAGCTGGGAGTGGAGCAGCTGTCTCTGTCTGTGAGAGGAGTGCTTGGTTTGGGAACTGCTCATCTCTCTTGGTGGGAGTGGTGTGTCCAAGCCCAGCAGGAGGTTGGATCCAGGAGGGTGACTCCAGGTGCTGATTTACTTTAATTTCTCCTATTCCCCCTCTCTCTCTGTCTTGTCTTCTGTGTTGGACAACGCACCTTCTCTCTGTCTTTGTCGTGCCTCCTACTGCAGGCCATGGGCAGGAGAAGTGCACATTGATCCCCACAAGCTTGGTCTCGAGAGCCTGCACCATCTGGCGGGAGGGAAGAGAATCATAGCAGGTCCTGGAGGCGACAATGGGGGAGGTGGGGTGACTGGTCACGCAGCCCGTTGGCTCTGTCTCTTTTCATCGCGTGGGGCTGCTCTAGAGCATATGGGAGACGGAGGGAGGCCGAGCTCTCGCGCACCAGTAGAGCTGTGGGCAGGGCTGCCTCGCTCATCGGTTATTTCCTGCGCTTGCCGATGAGTCGCCCAGGAGCCCCAGGCAGAGGAGAAGCTGGAAGAAGTGGAGCTGAGCAGGCTGGACATCCCGGTAAGCAGAGATGAACAGTCCTGAGCTTTCTGCCTTTCCCAGCACTGGGTGTGAGTCAGCGGTGACGGCACTGTCTTCCTCAGCTCTTCCCAGGTTAGTTTTCTTCCGGGGCCGTGAGCTGCGCATGGTATTAAGGGCAGGGGAAGAGACAATTGTCTCCTGTGCAGAGTGACTCCTTTGGGTGCAGGTGCAGAGGGGGGATTTCTAATTGTATCTGTGATGGCATAATGGGAGGAGGGTTGAAGCCAGAGCCCTGGGGTGCGGGAGGAGCGAGAAGTAGAGCCTCGCCACCATTGCTTTTTCTTTCCCTCTTGTGTTGTGTTTAATACCAAGGGGAAAGAAGTCATGAGGACGGAGTCCAGCCCCGAGGTGAGAAGGAAAGTGAGCGAGAGCAGTGACAGCGTGAATCCTGTTGATGCCAGGCAAGACCTGTCCAGCTGGGAGCGAAGCAGCTGTCGCTGTCAGTGAGGTAAGTGTCTGGTTTGGGGAGTGCTCTGGTCACAGCCCCCCTGGCTCCAAGCAGGGACTTCCCGTTAGCTGGGTGTGGGTTTCCTGACTAGCTGTGTCTTCAAGGGAGATGATGTTGCCATTTGCGGGGGCTGATCATCTCTCTGGCCAGGAGTAGGGTGTGCTCCCCAGGAGAAGGTTGGATCCCTGAGGGTGACTTCCTGTTCTGAGTTTCTTTCCTTCCTCCTAGGTTTCTCTCTCTCTCTCTCTGTCTTCTCCACTGTGTTAGCCAATTCACACTCAAACTCTCTCTCCTTTCATGAACACCTATCATGTTCAGTTGCTTGCATCCTCTTCCTCTTCTCCCCCTCTCCCAGTCTCCTCTGGGCTAGGCTGGGTCTATCTGCCTATGGGCATGGTCTCTGCCCTACTGGGAAGGATGCGTACTGCCTGCCAGGCTACGGGGGTTGCTCCTCCCACTCCCTATTTTCTTAGAGAGTTTGGGGAGACTTCATTGGTGTAACTGGGTCACAGCGTGAGTGGCCAGTCATGCCTTTTGGGCTCTGGAGTCTGAGACGGAGAGGGGTGGCTCGCTCTCTTTGGGCGACTTTGGGCACAGGAGAAGTGGGGCTGGGATTAGAGATGCCAAGAACCCCCCTAATCACTCTCTAGTTCCATTACTACATCACCCAAAAGCCTTGTTCAGGGTCCACGCCCAGTACTGCGTTTCTGATTAACCTTTGGTGGGCCCGGTACCAACATATTTGTGGGCGCCCCATGGGGGCAATGGAGCATGGCGCTGGGGGGGGGGGTCAGTCCTCAGAGCGATGGGTCAGTTAGGGGCAATATGGCGTGGCAGGGTCAGCCCTGCTCCACCCAGAACGAGGGCACTATTTACGAACCAGCAGTTGCCAGATGCACAATGGCCCACCCAGCCCTGTGCTGCCAGCGTGCCCCTTCCCCTCGGGGGTGGGCCCATGCTGTGCCACACGGCCCCGCTGCCCAACACTTGAACATCCCCCCTCCAATTCCCTATGGCCAAAGCCCCCCCAGACCCGCTATGCCCAGCGTGCCCCCCCAGACCCTGCCAAATATGCACAGTGCCCAGCACAACACCACAACTGTCCAGCACCCCCAACACACCCCCCCAACACTTCCTAGTGCCACAACACACACATGTTCCCTGCCCCCTCACAACCCAGCATCCCCCGGCTCCAGGCCCTCTAGTGACTCACTCCCGCAAGCCCTGCCTCCTGGCACCAATCACTGGCAATGCTGGAAGGTGACTGTGTCATCTGGGCTGAACCGCCAGAGCTGGACCTGGGGCGGGGAATCGCTCTGGCCCATCGGAAGTGGTGCAATCAGCCAGTCCAGGGCCTGCCCCGCTGGGTTCCATAAGGACTCATTTGCCTGGAGGGGCCCAGCCAAGCCCCTCCCCCCGCACTGCCCTCCCCCAACCAGCCGAGACTGGCCAGGCTTCTGCATCAGTCCCAGGCAGCTCAGCTCCGGGGAGACAGGTGGGGCCCGACAGGCTTGCAGCTGAAGGTGCACTGGGGTCCTGCCAGGGGACAGAAAGAAGCTGGCAGGGGGGCCACGGGGTGGAGAGGAGCCCTTGGCCAGCCACGGAGGAGGCTGAGAGGAATAAATGGTGGGCAGGGGTGGGGACCAGTGGGGTCTTGGGGTGCAGTGCATGTGGAGCAGGCCAGGGCCCCTTCTGAGCATGGCCCCGGCTCCACGGAGCCACTGGTGGTATAGTTAACCTGGCACTGCCCATGCTTCGAAGGGGCCGTGGCCCAGCCCCATCCACTTGCCAATTGCCCTCAAGTCCCCCTGCCCGCTGGCTCATCTCCCCTCCCCCTGTCCACTGCTCGCTCCTCTCAGCTGGCCAGGGCTCCTCTCCTCCCCCTTCCCCCCTACCCCCCTGCCACTGCTGGCTCTCTCTGCCGCGGGTGGTGGCAGCTCTACGGAGAAGGTTCTTTTATTGAGCAATAGCTCTCTTAGCTCAGGGCATGGGGCTCCCACTGGTGTCTCTAGACTTCGTCCTCTGCCCCGTCTCTCCGAACTCCCCAAGTCTTGTGGAAACGAGCCTGCTCCTCTAGCAGGTGGCTGACAAAGGAGGCTCCGGCCCGGTGAGGCTCTGGCGTTGTGCAGAGCACTGTGCAGCAGGGAATTAACACTAGGGCCGTAGTTCTTCCTTCCCAGAAACAGGACGTACGTGTGGAAAATGGGGCAGCTCCCCCAGCCCCCCCAGTGCAGCGCAAGGTCAGTGCTGCTCCCTGTTGACAAACAGGAACTCCTACCCCTGCATGGGCTGGGATGGATACTTGGCTGGCCTGGGCCCCTAGAGGTGTGAGAGCAAAAGGAAGGTTTGTTTGTGGATTTTCCCCTTCGAGGAACCGAAGGAGCTTTTTCTCTGAGAGCTGCATGGGAGGAAGTGAAGGCTCAGCTCTGAGCTGGAGGCTGGCAGCGATATTCTTCTCAGGGCTGGTGGGGGGAAGCTCCCTGCAGTGAGGCTTAGAGGATCTCTGCTAAAACCTGGCCTGGAAGGTATTAGTGTTGTGATATTTGTTCAGTGCTGATTGATTGGCTGTAGGAGCTCTGCTGGAAAGAGTGCCACCCTGTCATAAAAATAAAGGGAAGGATAAACCCCTTTAAAATCCCTCCTGGCCAGAGGAAAAATCCTCTCACCTGTAAAGGGTTAAGAAGCTAAAGGTAACCTTGCTGGCATCTGACCAAAATGACCAATGAGGAGACAAGATACTTTCAAAAGCTGGGAGGAGGGAGAGAAACAAAGGGTCTGTGTCTGTCTGTGTGATGCTTTTGCTGGGGATAGAACAGGAATGGAGTCTTAGAACTTTTAGTAAGGAATCTAACTAGGTATGTGTTAGATTATGATTTCTTTAAATGGCTGAGAAAAGAACTGTGCTGAATAGAATGACTATTCCTGACTGTGTCTCTTTTTTGTAACTTAAGGTTTTGCCTAGAGGGATTCTCTATGTTTTGAATCTAATTACCCTGTAAGGTATTCACCATCCTGGTATTACAGAGGTGATTCTTTTCTTTTTCCTTCTGTTAAAAGTCTTCTTGCAAGAAAACTGAATGCTTTTTCATTGTTCTCAGATCCAAGGGTTTGGTTCTGTGGTCACGTATGCAAATTGGTGAGGATTTTTACCAAACCTTCCCCAGGAAGTGGGGTGCAAGGGTTGGGAGGATTTCGGGGGGAAAGACGTGTCCAAACTACATTTCCCAGTAAACCCAGTTAGAGTTTGGTGGTGGCAGTGGAAATCCAGGCTCAAAGGATAAAATTAATTTGTACCTAGGGGAAATTTTAACCTAAGCTGGTGAAAGTAAGCTTAGGAGGTTTTCATGCAGGTCCCCACACCTGTACCCTAGAGTTCAGAGGGGGGGAGGAACCATGACACACCCCCAGCTCTCTGTTCTGCTGACTTTGCAGGTGGACGCTGCCTTCTGGGTCCTAGTGCCTGTCGGGCTCCCCGTCTGTGTGCTGGGAGGAGCCATCATGTTCTCTGTACAGCAGTGAGTGCGTGTGCTGGGGCAGGGCAGGGCGGGGTGGGGAGAGCGGGGGGAAATAAGCCGTAGGGAAGGAAGGGGGTGGGATGAGGAGGGCTGGGGCGATGGGGAAGAGAAGGGGATGGAGGAAGCGGAGGAAGGGGGAAGCGGGAGCCCGGCATGCAGCATCCCCGTGGCAGCAGCTGAGGCTCCCCATTAAGCAGGCCCATCGAACCCTCACCCTGACAAGCCCCCACCTCCCCTGCACCTGGACCACCCCGATAAGCCCCCCGGACACACACCCCACAGAGCCCCAGCCTGCTGCACTTGGACCCGCACTCCAACGAGCCCTACCTCCCCTGCACCCGGACCTGTCCTGCGCTGAGCTCCCCAAACCTACACACCTCCTGCTGAGCCCCAACCACCTTCACTTGGAGCCCTCTGCAGAGTCCCACTGCGCTTGCACCTGGAGGCCCCCAACAAGCCCCTGTGCATCCAGATCCCGCAGTGAGCCACCTCACCCCGACTGCTCCACACAGAACCCTCTTACCCCACCCGGATCCCCTCACACTGAGCCCCTTCACACTTGGATCCTGCCGGGCTGAGCCTGTCTGCCCGCACCTGGCGCAGGGGCAGTGGCCAAGAGTGTTTCTGCGGCAGGTTTATCCCTTACACTGTGTCAGGGTCGGGTGCAGCCTCACGGCCGAGTCCCTATCCCGGGAGGGGAGGGGGAAGGCTGCAGGGTGATCTCCCACCTCCACGCAGCCAGTGGCCTCTGCTCCCCACTGCCAGGCCGGAGCTTCCACATTCATTTATTGACAAATAACATTCGCAGAATTTTAAAATAGTGCACAGAATTTTTAATTTTTTGGTGCTGAATTTCCTCAGGAATATGGGGTGCTGGGCAGTTGTGGGGGGGCTGTGAGAGGGGCACTGGGCAATGGGGAGTGTTGGGCACAGGGATTTGTGAGCCAGATCTCTGGGTGAGGGGGCACTGGGCATGAGAGTTGCTGGGCATAATAGGGTGGGGAGCAATGGGCAGGGGGGTGGTATGGCAGAGCACGCTGGCAGCACAGGGCTGGGTGGGCCAGTATGTGTCTGGTGGCTGCGGGTTTGCAAACAGAGCCCCTGTGTGGGGCTGTGCAGACCAGAGCTGTGTCTCCCTCCCCGCACCTCCCTGTGCCTTACGCCTTGCTGGCCCCTGGCTCTGGTGATCAACCCCCCCTTGTGCCATACCCCATTACCCCATGGGGACCCACATATATGTTTGGTGCCAGGCTCACAGAAGGTTAATCGGGCCCTGTCCACACCTCCTTGTGCTTGGCACTGCACGGACACCCAGAGGGCCGGTAGGATGCACGAGGAGATAGATGAGTGTGTGAGGCAGATGGGTGAAGCGCTATATGTTGCATACAGTGGGGGCGGATGGGGGGCTTTAGGGTTGGATGGACAGCGGGACAGGTGGAGAGCTGCAGGGGCGGGTGGTGATGTCACGGGCCAGAGGTGTGATGGGTTCAGCTCATGGGTGCTGGCCCTGTCATCTCCTGCCCCCATCTGCCCTGGACTCTGCCCAGTCTCTTGCAGGCAGCAATCAGCAGAGTCAGGCCCTGTAGTGTTACACTGGTGCCTCCATCCCGTGCGTACACCTGTGCACAGGGTGCTGCTGGAGAGCTCAGGCCTGGACAAGCCAGCGGGCTCACGGCTGCTGAGCCAGCTCCTCCAAGGGCTGCCCCAGATCTCCCCCTCCTTGGGCAGCAAGACCCTGGCTGTAGGGGCTCCTTGTCCCTCCTTGCACCCAAAGCAGCCTGCTCGGCAGAGAGATTGAGGTTACCTGCTCCGCCCAGCCTCTTGCTGGAGCTGCTGCAGCCCCAAATTGCTGGTATCCCAGCCTGGCTGGAGTTGGTGTGATGTCCTCGCGGAGTCAGTTCTTTCTCCCTGATAGATTTTGATTTTCCCCTCTGCAGTTAGTTGATCTTTCTCTGCTTCCCCAGAACCCCTCCCCAGATTCTGCACTGCTTCACCTAAAAGCTGCTTCCCCTTTGGGTCTCTGTGTTATGGGGTCTCTGCTGTCATCGGGGACACTGCTCTGGCTATGGGCAGGTGCTCAGCAAGGTGAGGGTTGTAACTCAGAGCTTTCACCATCAGAAATTTAAATAAAATTAGCCTTTGCCTCATTCCTTAAAGTGCAGAGTAACACACAGGCACACGCCTGCTCCCCAGGGATATGTGTGGGTCGGTGTCAGGGTGCAGGACCCCCTGGTGCCCAGGTGAGGCATTGCATGGTGAATATCGCTCCTGTTGGGGCACTGACCCCTGCTGGCCAGGTAGGATAGTGCCCTATGTGTATCTCCCCCCCCAGCACTGTGATAGTGACCCCTGCTGGCCAGTCACTGGAGTGCCCTGTAGGTGCCTTCTTGTTGGAGCAGTGACTCCTGGTGGCCAGGTGCGGCAATGCCTGGCATGTATCCCCCTCTCATTGCTGCAGCGACCTCTGATGGTCACTGAGGGCAACTGCCTATGTGACCCCACCACTACCATTGTGACCAGCCTGCAGAGTAAAGGTGCGGCCGAATTACCGCTGTCGCGGAAAGACGAGGGCCACCCTGATGGCACACGGAATGCCCCCTTTGACAGTGCTGCCGCAGCACCTGCTTGGAACGCTGGTGCCTGGAGCCTGCCCTCCTGGGCTGGAACTGAGGGGGAGTCGGGGGCAGCAAAGCAATGGCTCTTCCCCAGGGGCTGCCTGCAGGGGTTGGTCCCTACCCACTTCCGGAGTCATCAGCCCTGTAGGAGCAGGCAACCGGTGGGAGTTCCAACCTTCCCAGGTGCGGTGGGGCTCAGGATTCAGGCTTCTGCCCTGGGATGGGGGGCGGGGGGGCTCAGGCAAGATCCATGGAACGTTGGCTGGGGGGGGGGGGAGAAGTCTGTAACTCATGCAGTTATCGATATATGTGTGACCTCAAATATTACCAAACCCCCTCCCCCCCCAAACCCAACCAACCATCTCCCCAGCAGACTCTCCATCTGGAAAGCATTCATCCCTCACACTGATGAAAAGACTCACAGTAGAAAGACGATCAGCTTTTAAAACAATCCTCCTGCAAGACAAAGAAACTCACATCTTTGGACTCAGAAAACACTCCCAAGAAACGTTAATAACATGTTCTCATGAAGAAATCAAAGGGACGGGAGATGGGGTCTGAGGCACCGGAAGGGGCTGCGGCAGCCCTCTCCCGGCTGCCCTCCCCACTGGACCTGGGGCGACGGTCCGGTTCCGACACGGGGGAGCCGGAGCGGAGTGGGGGGTGGCTGTGGACAGAAGGCCGGGCCTGGCCTTTGGGGGCGGGGGAAGGGGTGTGCTCCATGTGTAATTCTGGGGGGTGGGGCTGAAGGGACACCCCAGGGGTGTGTGATGAGGGAGGAACTGGGGGAGGGGAGACTGGCAGTGAGGAGGCTGTGGTGTGTGGGGGGTCACAGAATTGTCTGGTGGGCTTTGGGGAGGACTCGATAGCTAGCGGGGCGCAGAGTGCCACAGCCAGTTTCTAGTTCTGGGGGGTCAAGGTCTGGGATCCAGTGGCTCCTGTGAGGTGCCCCAGGGCTATAGTGACTGACAGGGGGCTGGACAGCAGCACCACGGTCCTTGAGGAGGGGCTGGGAATGAGGACACTGAAGGCTATGATGGAGGAGGGGAGCCCGGACAGCACCATGGCCATTGCAAGGGAGGTTTGGGGGGGGTGGGGGCATTGGAGAGTCTGAGGGGGTTGTTGCTTAGGGAGGTGCTGTGGGTGTGCGGTTGGCAAGAGGGACCCCCCACCTTCCACAGCCATTGCTGGGGAGCTTGTGGGGAGACCACAGGGAGCAGGTTTGTGCTGAGGTGATTGGAGCCAGAAGGGGCTGGGGCTGTAGGGATTGGAGCAAGGCAGGTGGGGGCAGTGTGGCGGGGAGGGCACTGAAGCCATTGGGGGAGGAGGGACCTGGAAGGAGCTGGGTCCGTAGGGAGGGGGGTAAAGGGGTGCAGAGGTTGTAGCAAGTGTGGGCCAGGGGTTCCTTTGGTTAGTAGTGGGGACTGGGGGTGTGTGTGAGACTTGCGCCATCCCCACTGAGAAGCTGACAGGAGGGGACATATAGGAGAGGTAGGGAGGCAGAAGCATCTGCCCCAGGGGAGGTAGCAGAGAGTTTGGTTGGGGTGGGGGAGCAGCCTGGAGGTGAGGTTGGCTCTGGTGCAAACTAGTATGTTGGGAGGAAGAGAATGCACGTTTAAACACTGATTTAAATTACACATGTGCCACTTTATCCTGCAGCCAACCCTAGGGGCCTCATTGACAAGAAAAGGATTTACAAGTAGGAAAGTGAGATTGAAACGACAAAGGTTAGCAGGGGGATGCTGAGCGTAAGACCTGAAATGTATCCGTGTGGTTCCCAGGATCAAATCTCAAGAAATGCTCTTACAGTCGACAACCAAAGCGCACCCAGCTGAAGCTCTGGGCATCCCTTCGCAAGCTGTTCTAAAAAATACTTCAACAGAAACTCTAGACTGGAGCCTGCCCCCTGATCAGAGCAGGAGCCCCAACGCACCTCTGCTCATTGACCCCCCCCCCCCCCGAGCCCTTGCAGGACAATTTAACTGTCACAGCACCAGCCGCGTTGAGTTTGCTGTGGCCATAAGTTCAACTAAAGCAAAAATGTGTTTGGGAATCATGGGACTGGATGATAACGGCCTAGTGGCATTAAAATCCCTGGCTGGTTTAATGCCTTTGACACCTCTCAAAAGAAGCTGCTCACAGGGTAAGAGGCTCCTGTGACACTTGAAAACATGCAGCAGTTCTACTGCTGGAAGGGCAGGGGCAGAGGAGAGGCCCAGCAACCTGCCCCAGGATTTGGCATTTCCTCAGGATTATGGGACCTTCACTGAACACTGTTAGATGCATTAATTGATTTTATTGGGGGAGGGGGGGACTGTTAGATGGTCATTTACAATTTTTCTCTTTATAGACTTAAGCAACCAAATAAAATATTGTAAACTGCAGAATTCTGTAGCTCTGGTCCCTGTTGCTGCTGCCCCATTCTGTAGCCCTTGGTCCCATTTTACTCCTTTCTTGCTGTCTCCATTGGATTGGTCTGTAGGATGAGCTCATGGGCAATATGGAGCCAACTGGGCTTGCCTGAAGAACAAGTGGAGCTCTACAAGGTATCTGCAACCCTAGCTCCTCTCCCAGGGACTACAGCTGGCCTGGACAGCCCATTAACTGCATTGGAGGCTTGCTCCTCCTGCATATTTCCTCTCCAGGTAGCTTTTCTTGCTAGCAGGGTACCAATGTCATGCAATGAGTGACATCTGGTCTGTGCTGCCTCTGCCGTCATCATTCTGCCGCAATGCTGTTAGTGCAATATTATAACTGCTCAAGCTGTGGCCACTGTGAAATTGCTATGACTGCATGGGCAGTCAGAGCAAAAGTCCATTGGAGGACTGCTCATCTAGGCACTTCTTCAATTCAGGGAATTATGGATCTAAATCCCCATGACTGCTCTGAAAGTCTCAGCCTCCGTATTGCCACCACGTGATTTTATCATGGGTCTCCTGGTATTTGGGGTTTCCAAGAGCCCAGCTCCTGGCGTCCAATGGCTAGATGAGAACTTTGGCTTTCATTTAAGAAAAATAAAGTTAAGTTTCTAGCCCTAGTGGATGCAGAGAATTGAAAATGTGATCTCATTCCACCCGAAAGGCTCAGGAATCAAACAGCAAAGAGTGCCCCTTACATGAAGGGGGACCCTGGGGAAGAGCAGACCCCCAGCCCAGCATTAAAATACAAGACCATATCTATAGAAGGCTCAGTGGGGTGAGGTGAATCAACTTTCTGGTCTAGACAGGTTCTCATAACATGCTCAGTAGTTTTCCTGCCTTTTGACAGGTTTCAGAGTAACAGCCGTGTTAATCGGTCTTTGCAAAAAGAAAAGGAGTATTTGTGGCACCTTAGAGACTAACCAATTTATTTGAGCATGAGCTTTCATGAGCTACAGCTCACTTCATCAGATGCATACCGTGGTAACTGCAGAAGACATTATATACACACAGAGACTATGAAACAATACCCTCTCCCACCCCACTGTCCTGCTGGTAATAGCTTATCTAAAGTGATCATCAAGTTGGGCCATTTCCAGCACATATCCAGGTTTTCTCACCCTCCCTCCCCCCCCCCCAAACTCACTCTCCTGCTGGTAATAGCCCATCCAAAGTGACCAATGTCTTCACAATGTGTATGATAATCAAGGTGGGTCATTTCCAGCACAAATCCAGGTTCTCTCACTCCCTCACCCCCCTCCAAAAACTACACACACAAACTCACTCTCCGGCTGGTAATAGCTTATCAAAAGTGACCACTCTCCCTACAATGTGCATGATAATCAAGGTGGGCCATTTCCAGCACAAATCCAGGTTTTCTCACCCCCCCCCACCCCATACACACACAAACTCACTCTCCTGCTGGTAATAGCTTATCTAAAGTGATCATTAAGTAGGGCCATTTCCAGCACAAATCCAGGTTTTCTCACCCTCTGCCCCCCCCCCCCCAAACTCACTCTCCTGCTGGTAATAGCCCATCCAAAGTGACCACTCTCTTCACAATGTGTATGATAATAAGAAACAGATTGATAGAGCCAGAAGAGTTCCCAGAAGTCATCTACTACAGGACAGGCCTAACAAAGAAAATAACAGAACGCCACTAGCCGTCACCTTCAGCCCCCAGCTAAAACCCCTCCAATGCATTATTAAGGATCTACAACCTATCCTGAAGGATGACCCAACACTCTCACAAATCTTGGGAGACAGGCCAGTCCTTGCCTACAGACAGCCCCGCAACCTGAAGCAAATACTCACCAACAACCACATACCACACAACAGAACCACTAGCCCAGGAACCTGTCCTTGCAAAAAAGCCCGTTGCCAACTGTGCCCACATATCTATTCAGGGGACACCATCACAGGGCCTAATAACATCAGCCACACTATCAGAGGCTCGTTCACCTGCACATCCACCAAAGAGATATATGCCATCATGTGCCAGCAATGCCCCTCTGCCATTTACATTGGTCAAACTGGACAGTCTCTACGTAAAAGAATAAATGGACACAAATCAGATGTCAAGAATTATAACATTCATAAACCAGTCGGAGAACACTTCAATCTCTCTGGTCACGCAATCACCGACATGAAGGTCACTATCTTACAACAAAAAAACTTCGAATCCAGACTCCAGTGAGAAACTGCTGAATTGGAATTCATTTGCAAATTGGATACTATTAATTTAGGCTTAAATAGAGACTGGGAGTGGCTAAGTCATTATGCAAGGTAGCCTATTTCCCCTTGCTTTTTCCTACCCCCCCCCCCCCAGACGTTCTGGTTAAACTTGGATTTAAACTTGGAGAGTGGTCAGTTTGGATGAGCTATTGCCAGCAGGAGAGTGAGTTTATGTGTGTGTGTGTGTTCCCCCCCCGGGGGGGGGGGGTGAGAAAGCCTGGATATGTACTGGAAATGACCCACCTTGATTACCATGCACATTGTAGGGAGAGTGATCACTTTGGATGAGCTATTACCAGCAGGAGAGTGAGTTTGTGTTTGTATGGGGGTGGGGGAGTGAGAAAACCTGGATTTATGCTGGAAATGGCCCACCTTGATTATCATGCACATTGTAGGGAGAGTGGTCACTTTTGATAAGCTATTACCAGCAGGAGATTGAGTTTGTGTGTGTAGTTTTTGGAGGGGGGTGAGGGGGTGAGAGAACCTGGATTTGTGCAGGAAATGGCCCACCTTGATTATCATACACATTGTGAAGAGAGTGGTCACTTTGGATGGGCTATTACCAGTAGGAGAGTGAGTTTGTGGGGGCGGGAGGGTGAGAAAACCTGGATTTGTGCTGGAAATGGCCCAACTTGATGATCACTTTAGATAAGCTATTACCAGCAGGACAGTGGGGTGGGAGGGGGTATTGTTTCATGGTCTCTGTGTGTAGATAATGTCTTCTGCAGTTTCCACGGTATGCATCCGATGAAGTGAGCTGTAGCTCACGAAAGCTCATGCTCAAATAAATTGGTTAGTCTCTAAGGTGCCACAAGTACTCCTTTTCTTTTTCCTGCCTTTTGTCTCTTCTCACACAGCCCAGTTCTCTTCACCCTAAGCCCCATTTCTGCTGGGTGGAGTGATCGTGATCCTTGCTCTTCTCCCCTCATTCCCTCCACCGTTCCCCAATGTCTCCCCTCACTCCCCAGCGTGTTTCTAGGGCCTATCAGATCAAACCCCAGGAGTTTGGCTTTGACACCCAAACAAACCCAGGACTTTGGCATCCAAAATCTGGAGGCCTCTTTGTGATGGGGTGTACCTGGCCCCTTGTGGCCTCCTTCTGGTGGCCTTGCAGTCCTACTCCCTGCCCCAGGAAGGAGCAGCAGAGGGGGCTCCTTTGGGCTTGCCTAGAGAAGCCTCATGGAAGCAGCCAGTCAGAGCCCAGCAGCCTCCTATAAAAAGGAGCTGCAGGACCTCAGCTGCTCAGTTCCTTGCTGGGGGTGGAGGAGCAAAGAAGAGTGCTCAGCTCTGGCCAAAAGCTGCACTCTTTGATAGGCTGCACGAGCTAAACTGGGGAGTGAGAGGAGCTGAAACCGTTACGAGGTAGAGGTGGGGAGAGGCCCAGGGAATGTAGCAGGAATTAATTAAAGGAAGCAGTAGGCGCTTGCTGTTGACAAGATCCCTGGGCTGGAATCTGGAGCTGTGAGTGGGCCTGGGTTCCCCCAGTGATGAAATGGCCTGAGCCCTGGGCAGGGGACAAGACTCCTCTAGAAACCTGAGCAAAGGGCTGTATTTAAAGGGCCCTGAGATGGGGCTGAAGACCCTGGTGAGGGCAGGCAGGCAGGCAGACAGCTCGCTGAGCTCTTTGCTACCCGGGAAGGGGTTCATGTTTGACTTTGAGACCTGGCTGGAGGTGTGAGTCACTGCAGACATGCCTTGTGAGGTCAGCAACATACAGGGGGCACCAGGAGTGGGGGAAAGATTGCAGTACCACAGCCAACTACTAGCAGGCACTCAAGAGACAAATACCACTCTGTTCCACTGTGGATAAGTGCTGAAATAATCATTGGGCCAGAGAACATGAAGGACTCTGTAGTCCAGTGGTCAGGGCATCCACCTGGGAGGAGACCCTGGGTCTAGTCTGCCTGCTCCAATCACTCTTTCATTATTTATCCACAGGAGAACAGCTTCCACAGGAGAAACGGAGGGAGCCTCAGATCAGAATATCCCAGTGGTTAGAGCACCTCCTGAGACATGGGAGACTTCTGTTCAAATCCTCTCTTTCCCTCTGGCAGACAGGACAGAACAGAATCTGTGTCTCCCAGGTCCCAGCTGAGTGCTCTGAGCACAGAGCTAAACAGTGTGAAGTGGGGACCACACCATCCTGCAGAGTTGTTGCAATTTTGTTACTTCGCTTCTGTTCATAGTTCTGGTCATAGTAAAGAGTTTATCTAGACACTGAGCTACTCATCACTAATGCTACATCGACACTAGAAGATACTCTAAGCTCCTCCCATCAGCTTAATTGCCCCACTCGCCATGAGAGGCGTAGCTCTGTCAGCGGGAGAAGCTCTCCTGCCGACATAGCACTCTCCTCAATAGCGCTTCGATCGGGATCACTTACGTCGCTCAGGGGGGTGGATTATTCACCCCCCTGAGCGCCGTAAGTTATACCAAAGTCAGTTCTAGTGTAGACAAGGTCTAAGATACCAGAGCAACTGCTGCTGCTATTTCAACAGGAAGAGAAGGAGGAGGTTGCAGGATGGTGAAGGAGAGAAAATCAACACTGCAGGAGCAGGAGAAGGTAAAGACCAGGAGAATCCAGAAGCCAAGTCACCAGAGAGGCACAGGGAACCTCTCTGCAACCGCCCCAAAACTCTCATTTGAAGAGGGGTGTGGACTGTGGAATATGTAGCTTTCTCCCAAAAAACATAAAGAAATAGCTTTGAGCTCTGATGCCTATGTAAGGTCAGTTCTTTGATGGGGTTAGTGAGGGGTTCGATGCCATTTAACTAATCCACTTTCAAGTCACACCTTCTACTAATCAAAATTCATTTTGCTGAGTGTCCCCCTGTTGGCAAGCCCTGAATTCTCCGCGCTGACCTTCCCTTCAAGGCCCTGGTACTTTGTGTTACTTGATCACTTTTTATAGTGGGGGAGCTGAAAGCCGGCTAGCTGGACCCCCGTGTGTCCACAAGCAGTGTGAAAAAGCACAATTCCCGCTCACACTACTCAGGGGCAGCACAGCTCCGGGGTTCTCAAGGATCACACAATAATGCTAGCTTCAGAGGCGTGCGCACGGGGTGGGAAGGTTAAACTGGTTGGAAGGAAGTTAAACTGGAAGGGGAAGGAAGTTAAACTGGCCACTAGGAAATTTAGACTAGAAATTAGATGAAGGCTTTTAACCATCAGAGGAGTGAAGTTCTGGAATAGCCTTCCAAGGGAAGCAGTGGGGGTAAAAGATCTGTCTGGCTTTAAGATTAAACTCGATAAGTTTATGGAGGAGATGGTATGATGGGATAACATAGTTTTGGTAATTAAATATTCATGGTAAATAGGCCCAATGGCCTGTGATGGGCTATTAGATGGGGTGAGATCCGAGTTACTCAGGAAAGAATTTTCTGTAGTATCTGGCTGCTGAATCTTGCCCATATGCTCAGGGTTTAGCTGATCGCCATATTTGGGGTCGGGAAGGAATTTTCCTCCAGGGCAGATTGGAAGAGGCCCTGGAGGTTTTTCGCCTTCCTCTGTAGCATGGGGTACGGGTCACTTGCTGGAGGATTCTCTGCTCCTTGAAGTCTTTAAACTACGATTTGAGGACTTCAATAGCACAGATATAGGTGTGAGGGTTTTTTTTGCAGGAGTGAAATTCTGTGGCCTGCGTTGTGCAGGAGGTCAGACTAGATGATCATAATGGTCCCTTCTGACCTAAATAGCTATGAATCTATGAAATGAGCTTGGCTTGAGTCAAGTTCTTGTCCTGATTAAGTGAGGACTGTGGGCTTTTAATGCTCAAATAAATTGGTTAGTCTCTAAGGTGCCACAAGGACTCCTTTTCTTTTTGGGTTTTTAAGGGGACCCTGCTCCAGATTCGTGCCTTCCTGTCATCCTGGAGCAGCCAGGGAAGCAAATCCTCATGGAGGGCCCTGCCCACATCCCTGTGCTCCAGGCTCCCTTGCAGGGAGAGAAAATTAAGGGTCTAACTCTAGCTCCTATGCTCTAGCATCTCCTGCAGAAGGGCTAAGGGGAAGGAGAGTCCTGGCCCGGGGCGGGGACTGGGAGCTGACAGAAAAATGCTGATGGAGTTCCCTCTCCCTCTCCCTTCCATTAGAACTCAGCCGAATTCCCCAGGATGTGTCACATGTGGCAAATCTGGCTCTGTTCATCTGTGACCCATCGAAGGACATCAGCCAGCAGGCCAGGGAGGGGGTTTACTGGCTCTACCAGCTGCTGCTGCGCCAGAGGGGTAAGGAACTCAGCTGGGAAATGGCACCAGCTAGAAGAGTGAGACTGGGACCCCAGCCAATTCCTCTCAGACTGACCCCACCTGGGGGATGAGTCTCTCTCTATCTCTTTCGGTGTTCTACACCACACCCTGCAATTGTGTTGGGCCAGGCACGCAGCGAGGACTCTGCCCACTGTGCAGCCACCAATGGGATTAGAAGGACACAAACACTGCAACCAGAATGACAAATGTGTGTGTCTCTCTTTCCTGGGCCTGACCATCCATGAGGCCGAAGACCTATGGGTCTGGGACTGGCACCAGGACAGCAGGCTCCTGGGCTACAAGAACACAGCCAGGGTGGGGGAGGTAAGGACGCTCTGCCAGGGCAGAGTGGGGGTGGCTGCCTCCTGGAGCCACTAGACGGAGATGCCGTTCTAGTCCAGAATTTGGAGCCTGGTTCTGGGCAATCTGCTGAAGCTCCACATATAGATGGTTTTACGTCTTCAGGAAGTTCTTTTCAGAGGAGCAGAGAGGATTCTTCCTCCGCACAGCAGTGCTGGCCATCCACGACCCCCTGCTGCATGTCAGCCAGGCGGGGCAGCTCCTCACATACTCCCTCCTAGGGAAAGGCCAGCAGCTGATGGGGGACAAGGTAAGCAGCTGCATTTCTCTCAGGAGATTGAGGCAGGGCCCAAGCCTCATTCTCATCCTATGGCCGTTCGTTGTCCTGGGAGCAAGGAGTCTGGTGGGGAATGAGGGTGAGAGGAGGTGCTCCATGAAAGGGAGATGAATTCACCTCCATGAGCAGGAGGGAGCCAGCTTGTCCCTGGAGCAGCTCCAACCCAGCTCTTTAGCAAGGTTAATTAATGACAAGCATTGCCTCATCACGGACTTATGTTCTTAGGACATGGTGTTATCGCTCTTGGGAAGAGCAGCAGAGTCCCCTAAGTGCCCTCTGCGAGCCTCTCCTGTCACCTGAGCCACCACCCAGAGTTGCTCCCATCACTGGCAGCCTGGGATGTCAGGGACTGACGGGTCATGGTGACAGACCAGGCAGTTGTGAGGCACATGGGCGGGGGAAGCTTGTCCTGCTGCTGGCAGGGTTGGACCCGCTTTAGAGAGAACGGGAGGATTCAATCAGCAGGGGCTGCTGATCTGCCCCATTCCCCAGGGCTGCCATGCTGTGGCTTCAGCATGAATGGCCGGGATGACTTGGGGACAGGTCTCAACCTCCCCCCATCCCACTTCACTGCTGCCAGAATCCCTTCTCCCTCCTGCTAGAGCTGCCTCCCTGCCCTG